>NW_026606102.1:5012500-6292500 GCF_029834395.1 Sorex fumeus
TCACACCCTGGGTTTGGGTGCTCCCTCACGTGAGCGCTTGTGCACTTAGTCATTGGTGCGCTGGGGGTCACTGTGGTGCACGTGCGGGCGCTCCCCTGGGCCCCACACTGGCCTCCCTTTATTGTGATGCTCCCTGGGGGCCCGCGCTTCTCAGTTGTGGAGCTCACACACCTCTGGTTGTGGGCAGGAGGTCGCACTGTTGTGCCACATCCAGGCCACAGTGCAGCTAGGTCTGGCTTGGCTGGCATCAAGAACTGAACTCTCAGCCTTAAGCTCGCAAGGCAGATAGTCTAGTTGCTGAGCGTTTCTGGGTTCCTATCCTAGCTGTGTTTGATTGGTACCTGCTTTTTTCAGTTTGGTACAATCCAGGTCCATATGCTAGTTTTCTGCCCCAGCTGTGGAAACAGCCGTTTCTCCTTGGAGAAACTCCAAGGAGTCCTGGTTCCTTTTGGTGGAAAATGGAATTTAAGGTTCTAGTCTAAGTTCTAGGTGAGCTCTTTTTTTTTGTTTTTTCACCAGATTGTTTGCTTCTCAGGGGGAAAAAATAAAGTCTTTTTTGTTATTTTTTAAATTTTTAAAATATATTTTATTTTTATGGCTGGAGCGATAGCACAGTGGTAGGGCGTTTGCCTTGCACGCAGCCAACATGGCTGACCCGAGTTCGGTTCCTCTGCCCCTCTTGGAGAGCCTGGCAAGCTACCGAGAGTATCTCGCCTGCACTGCAGAGCCTGGCAAGCTCCCCGTGACGCATTCGATATGCCAAGCACAGTAACAACAAAGTCTCCAATGGAGACATTACTGGGCCTGTTCCAGCAAATCGATGATCAACGGGAGGGCCTTTACTTTACTTTTTATTTTATTTTTATAAAGTTGTTCACAATAGATAATATTCAAACACCAATCCCATCACCACGCACCTTTCCACCACCATAAGAGGAAAGTGTGTGAAGATTGCTGTATTTCATCCTGGAGCCATTTAAGCCCTTATATAAGATATTACGAGCATGTATGTTAAAACCATACAAATGTGTGCTACTTTTGTTACATCAGTGGGCTAGAGTATAAGACTGGACTAGAGAGATAGGGGTTAAGGCGCTTTCCTTGCATGGGGCTGACCCTGGTTTCATCTTTGGCACTGCATAAGATCTCCCAAGCACTGCCAGGAGTGGTAACTCCTGAGCACAGAGTCAGGAATAAGCCCTGAGCACCATCAGGTATGGGCTCCCAAAACCAAAAATAATTTGGTTTTCTTCGGCTTGTTTTAAGGCAAAATAAGGTGGCCAAGGATTAAGCTTAAAATGCTGGGGCACACACACGGTGTGCTCTGAACGCTAGCACCACATGAACTGATCTCTGCCCAGTACAGCCTGGTGACCCCCAGAATCACAAGGGAGCCCCCCAAAACACACAAAAAGTTTTAAAAAGAAAGGTGAAACCAGGGATGTGCATCAGAGAGAGCCACTCGCTTCCCACCATCGCCGGAACGGGTTCCTTACATCCGTCTGAGGACTCCAGTGGCGTCTAAAGCATGTGAGGGGCCAGGTTTGCTGGCTGGAGACTTGACCATACATCACTGCCCTCTCTAGCTCGGGAGCCACTCACAGGGTGGGGAGGATCAGGCACCGTTTCTGGGTGTTCGGGAGGAGGATGGACACAAGGACCCTGAGTGGGACTTGGATTTAGAAGAACATATAAGAAGAGTTAATGGGAAGAACATCCATGTTGGAACAGGCACAAAAATGAGGATATATTTGTTGCTCCTTATGGGTTTATTGTCTTAAGGTTTATGAGAAAGCAGATCTGTCTTTCATGGAAACGTTTCTGAGGACCCCCTGCAGCAAGGAGGAGGAATTAAGAAAGAAAAACTTCCCAAGGTCTCATCTCTTCCTATGGTAGTTTCTGGTTTGGTTCATTAAACCTCGATGAACCAAAATTACTGCAGAGCCACAGATGTAGTTAGCCCTAGGTCCTGTGACCAACTTATCAATGGTCTCTAAGAAAAAGAACCCAGGGGCTTGGTTGGAAAACAAACCAATGGAAGCTGGAGAGATAGTACGGCAGGTAGAGTGGTTGTCTTGCTTGAGGCTGATGCTGGTTTGATCCCTGGCCCCCATATGATTCCTTGAGCCTACCAGGAATGATCCTTGAGCTCAGAGCCAGGAGTAAGCACTGAGAACTGCCAGCTGCAGCCCAAAACAAAACAAAAAATAAATACAAAGCAGAGCAAGTCAATGGACAGGCAACAAAAGCAAGCCAATGGACAGGCAACCAAGCAAGCACACAGGAAATAATAAGGCAAGCGCCCAGATGCATTTTTTTTAATCAGAATTTCCATTCAGGGCTGAGTGAGCTCAGTGTTCAACCATGGCCCTAGAGTTTCTTACTTAGGCGTAGACTTCCGATATGCCCTCCTCCAATACCCTCATTTTTCAGAATGGTGGGATGAGCACCAGCATGGAGGAAGTGATTTGTAAACGTTCCCCAACTGGAGGAGACCAATTTGTTTTCCTGAGAGACACAGATGCTATGGTCACTGCCACCAAGCAACCCCACAGGTACGGCCATAAACGTTTCTCTAACATGTTGCCATTGTAGCTGCCAAGCTGATTTATAGACAGAGAAGATTACCCAGAAAATTCTTTTTTTTTTTTTGTCTTCCCTCTGGGCTAATTCCATGGGCAGTGAGTTTCACTCACTGTGCTTTGGTTTTAGCTTTAATTATTATCTCAGAAAAGACTCTCTGATAGCCAACATATTTTTAGAATTTGGCTTTAGTGGGAGAAAAGAATTTTGGAAATGCAAACACACCTTGCACAAAAAAAGTGACAGTGAATGCACAATTGCACCCAAAAAATGACAGTAAAAGGCCTTGTTTAAAGAAAAAGGCCCTCCCGTTGATCGTCGATTTGCTTGAGCGGGCCCAGTAACGTCTCCATTGGAGACTTTGTTGTTACTGTGTTTGGCATATCGAATACTCTCGGTAGCTTGCCGGGCTCTCCGAGAGGGGCGGAGGAATCAAACTCGGGTTGGCCATGTTGGCCGCTTGTAAGGCGAACGCCCTACCACTGTGCTTTAAAGAAAACTTGTTTAAAAATTTGTTTAAAGAAAAACTAACATTTGAAAGGCAAGGTGGGACGCACAATACAGGAATGATTTCCTTTGCATTGGACACTGGCCAGTTTATTCACCTAGGCATATGGGGACACGAGATCAGTGAGCTGGTTGGTGACAAGGATCGGTTCTGGTGGAGGTTTGGAAAATGTGGCATTAATCTACCAGTCTTGGTTTTGGGTTTTGTTCGTTTATTTATTTTGGGGTCACACCCAGCAATGCTCTGGGGCTACTCTTGGCTCTGCACTCAGGAATAACTCCTGGTGTTGCTCAGGAGACTATATGGGATGCTGGGGATTGAACGTGGGTTGACCGCATACAAGGCAAATGCCTTCTCTGTGTTATCACTCCCAAGCTACCAGTCTTGAAAAGAAGCGCTTAAGCCTCCTGCACTTGAACCTTAGGACAGAGAAATAGAATCCTGGGACCTGAGAAACAGTACAGGGGCTAAGGTGCTCGCCCTGCATGCAGCTGATCTTAGTTTAATTCCCAGCACCGCGTATGGTTCCCTAAGCGCTGCCAGGGGTCACCCCTAAGCACAGAGCCAGGAGCAGTTTCTTTTTTACAATTTTTTTTTTTTTGCATCATACCCAGTGGTGCACAGGGGTTACTCCTGGTTCTGCACTCAGGAATTACTCCTGGCAGTGCTCGGGGGACCATATGGGATGTTGGGACTCGAACCCGGGTCAGCCACATGCAACGCAAACACCCTACCCGCTGCCCTCCAGCTCCCCCAGGAGCAGTTTCAAAGGTCTGCCGGGGGTGGCTGAGTCTCCCTCCCCATCTCAAAAAAGAATCAGTCCCTAGACAGGCACAGGAGCGGGCAGGCAGCACAGCACCTCCAAAGCTCCTTTCACTGCTGGCTTGGCTAGTTTCTCCTCCCCTGCCCTGACCACCACCTTCTCGCACATCCCCAAGAGTCACACAGGAGGCCAGAAGTGCTGTCTGCTCACTTGCAGCCTTTATTTATGGTCCCTCTTTCTTGGTGCTCGAGAGCCCGGCAAGCTACCGAGAGTATTCGATATGCCAGACACAGTAACAACAAAGTCTCCAATGGAGACGTTACTGGGCCCTCTCGAGCAAATCGACGATCAACGGGAGGGCCTTTACCTTTACCTTTACCTTTCTTGGTGAACTGTGCCAGGAAGTCCACCACTAAACTTGTATATTTCTGTGGTTTTCTTCAATCTTCAAGAAAATATGCCGAGGGGGCTGGAGTGATAGTCCAGTGGGGAGGGAGTCTGCCTTGCCCGTGGATCACCCAGATTTGATCTCCAGCATCCCATATGGTCCATGGACTCCGCCAGAAATAATCTCGGAGTGCAGAGCCAGGAAGAAGTAGCCCTGAACATCACTGGGTGCGCCCCCCCAACAAACAAACATTAAAAGGAAAACATATTAAAATAATGGATAAAAGTTAACATTTAAAAAATAGTTTCTCCCTAAGTTCTTAGATCTCTTTTATTTTTGGGCACCCTACAGATCAGTGAGTGGTTCATTGCAAGGATCAAACAGGTGGTAGTTCTTGGTCACTTTGGTGCTGCCCTTGCACTGTTCAAGGGCCTACACATACACACACACACACACACACACACACACACACACGCATGCACGCATGCACGCACCCCCACCGCCGGCATACGCACACACAACCAAGCTGAGAACTTGGTGTTAAGTGTGTCTTTTGAAGGAATGAATTGTTTTGGAAAGGTAAATGGTTACTGGGGTTTATTGATGAGTAGACAAATAGAATTGTGAGGAAAAGGAGAGCATGGATTTAGAAATTTTTTTTTTTTTTTTTTTTGGTGGGAGGGGGTGGTTGATTTTTGCAGAGCCAGGAATCCAATATAGGGCCTCACACATGCTAGGCAAGTAAGTGCTTGACTGATGAACCACACTTCCAGCCCCATTTTCCTCTTCCTTCTTTTCTTCTTTCCTTCCGTCCTTCCTTCCTTCCTTCCTCCCTCCTTCCTCTTGCTCATTCTTCTTTCTTTCAATAACTTTCAATGTAATAACTCTATCCCCAGGATGCAGTCTCTATCTTTCTTTCTCTTTTCCTTCCTTCCTTCCTTCCTTCCTTCCTTCCTTCCTTCCTTCCTTCCCTCCCTTCCTCCCTCCCTCCCTCCCTCCCTCCCTCCCTCCCTCCCTCCTTCCTTCCTTCCTTCCTTCCTTCCTTCCTTCCTTCCTTCCTTCCTTCCTTTCTTTTGCTCTTTCATTCTTTCTTTCATTCTTTCTTTCTCCCTCTTTTCTTTTTTTCCTCCTCCTCTTCCTCCACTTCCTCCTCCTTCTGTTTTGGTCCTGGAACTGAACCCAGGCCTCACACATACAAGAAAAGTGCTATCTAAGGCCAAGGTACACCGGAGACAAACATGAATGGCTCATCTCTAAAAATTGCAGAATGCATGGTTTTCCTTATCACCTTGGCTGCTGGGAAGCTCACCTCTAAACTAGTGTTTGACGCAGTAACTCTGTTCCCAGGATGCAGTCTCCAATATTGGCCATCTTCCCAGAGGCTTCATTTTTTGCCTTTATTTTTTGCCTACATGTTTTTGTTAGCAATAGTTTCAGACTCTACTAAGAGCTAGAATAGAGATGTAAGAAACTCACTGGCTTTCCTTGGTCCAGCCTCTGAAGCACTGTGTCTTAGTCTCTCCTTTTTGCCCGTGGAGAAAAGTTTAAAGGATTCAAAAGGGAGTGGAAAGCCTGGAACTTGTATGCATCTGATTGGTGTGTATGCTATACAACACCAACCATACAAAATAGGTGCTACAACCCCAATTGTAGACACCCTAAATCAATACTTTATGTCTATAATTCTGATAAAGCCACTTTACTACTTAGTCTATTAACCTAGAATCACTCTTAAGACTTAAAGTGAATGCTTAGTGATTAGCCGGGCTTAGCACATTTAAAAAAAAAAGTGTTTTCTATGTTAATTTATGCAAGCTCTTGTTACTGATACTCACAAATGGAATTGATCATCTGGTTTTGTTCCACAGATGAAACCAGAGAAGCCCAGAAAGGTCAGGTAATTGTCCCCAAACCGTCAAGACAGGGGAGTGGTATGGCCGGATGCCCCTCCCAGCACCTGCTTTTCTCACTGGTCGGCCCATGGAGCACCCGTGTCCAGCCTGGATCACAAGAGGAAGACGCTGGGGAAGGCCCCAGTGTGGAAACCCGGCCGGCAGCAACTCTACTGTCGAGATCAGATCAGATACTGTCTGCCTGCCAGGGGCGCTCTGGGCCAGATGGAGACAAGATGCCCCCTCTGACCTTGGGGGCTTTTCTTAATAAATGGGAGACTTCATGGTGGAGAAAGAGAAGCTCTTGTGTGGAAAGGGGCTGGAAGAACGGACAAAGACACAAAACCCCCATACACAGTCATCTTGACCTAATGAAAGAAGGAAAGACCCTAAATCGACCAACCACGGCATTTCCCATCCGTGGCGACAAGCCAGCCGGCTGCGTATGGTGTCCCCCAAGCCAGCGGGAGGGGAAATGGGGCAGCTGCAGTGACGTTTGGAATGTTCTGCACCCCGAGTTCATGAATGAGGTTTTGAGTGAGTGGGCTCATGTACAGATGCAAGAGTGAGGGTTGGAATTTCTCTTTGGTTTGGAGCCTGGGGCAGGGGTGGAGGTTTGGGTAGGGGGGACCAGTGCACCTGGCAATGCCCAGGAGATTCTCTTGGCTCTGCACTCAGGAATTACTCCTTGAGATGCTTTGGGGACTATGTCGGATGCCAGGAACTGAACGCGGGTTGGCTCTGTGCAAGGCAAATGCCTTACCCACTATACTATGGCTCCAGTTCCGGACTTTCTCTTTTGGGTGGGGAGAGTGGATTAGTCACACCCAGCGATGCTCGGGTGCCACTCCCAGCTTCCCAGCTCTGTCTTTAGAGGCCTCACCTGACTTTATGCTCAGGGAACCACGCAACACAGGGGATTGAACTTGTGTTAGCCCATTAAACATGCCTCAGTTCCTGCACTATCTTTTTCTGGTGAACTTGCTTCCAGAGCTTCATAGCATCCTGGACACCTCAGTGAGCTCCTAACCAAACCACTTGCCAATCCTGATATTTGTCTCTCAGTAGAAGAAGCAAGGAAGAGAACCAGAGAGATGGCCTATATACTTGACACTTCTCAAAATCTTAGGTGCAATGAAATGAAAACGACGATCCTAAGTATTCAGGACACACTGTCTCACTATTATCCACCAACTATGCATACCAAAAAATACAACGATTAAAGTATTAATCAATTCGAAATTTGTCAAGACAACTTTAGGGTTTAGAGAAACCAAAGACAGAATGACAAAGTTTAAATGAAGCAAGCTTGGTGGCCGGTCAAAGCAGGCATTTCCTTGTGTGATGATTGTTACTCAGGGAGCAGAGCGAGAGACACACACAGTGTGTGGGTGTGAACTGCACGCCCTGTCCTGTGGAGATGGAAGGAAGCAAACAGGTAGACAGGAGGAGAGAGCAAGTTATATCACAGGCTTAACTGTGTCGAAGTGGCCACAGGAACAGCAGGCCCTGGAGAAGGCATCGCTGTTCAACTGAACCATCCCTGGCTGGTCAAGACCCATCTGGAGTTGGACCTGGAAAGGCATCTGGAGGCTCATCTTCAAGTTCATCTGACCCTCCTCACTCAGTTCAATCATCGCAACTCATGCTCTCTGATGGGGACTTGGAAAAATCTCTGTGCCAAAAAAAATAAAAAAGCTTTTGAAAACTTCAAAAAAGTATATCTTGCACCAGAGAGATGGTATAGATGGTATGGTAGAGCTCGGTAGCTTGCCGGGCTCTTTGAGAGGGTCAGAGGAATCGAACCCAGTGCAGCTGGGCCAGCCGCATGCAAGGCAAACACTCCACCGCTGTGCTATCGCTCCAGCCTAACATTAAATAAGTATATATTTAAGGGGCTAGAGTGATAGCACAGCGGGCAGAGCATTTGCCTTACACACAGCCAACCCAGGTTCAATTCTCAGCATCCCAGATGGTCCCCTGAGCATCTCCAGGGATAATTCCTGAGTACAGAGCCAGGAGTGACCCCTGTGCATCGCCGGCTGTGACCCAAAAAAAGGAAAAGAAAAAAAAGAAAGTATATATTCAAAATATAAGATAGGGGCTGGAGCGATAGTACAGTAGGGAGGGCAGAGTGCTTGTCTTGCACACAGCCGACCCAGGTTGGATCCCCAGCATCCCATACGGCTCCCTGAATGCAAAATCAAGCCCAACAAAGGAAATGCAGGTGGTGGGGTAATATTATTACAATCTGTGATGAGAGATTTCAATCAATGACTAACCATGTTGATAAATTTTTCTTTTCAAACCAGTAAGAAAATCTACCAAGCTCATTTATGGGTTGATGGGTGCGATATGGGACCTGTCCAGAGTTTGAGGTTCTTTTCAGTAGTGCCTGGGCTGGCACCCAGGGCTTCATATATGCCAAGCATGTGTTTTATCACTGAGATACCGCCCCAGCCAAGGGACATATATTTTAGGGTGGGGGTGGTTGGACCACACCTGGATGTGCTCAGGGATCACTCCTGGCAGTTCTCTGTGGGGGCCATATGGAATGCTGGGTATCAACTCAGGATTAGCTGCATGCAAGAAAAATTGCTTGCAAGGAAAGATGTCTTACCCACTGTACTATCTCTCTGGTACAAGATATGCTTTTTTAAGTTTTCAAAAACTTTTTTTTTGTACAGAGATTTTCTAAACCTATGGGTAGGGTGTTTGCCTTGCACGCAGCCGACCCGGGTTCAATTCCTCCATCCCTCTCAGAGAGCCTGGCAAGCTACTGAGAGTATACTGCCTGCACGGCAGAACCTGGCAAGCTCCCCATGGCATATTCGATATGCCAAAAACAGTAACAACAAGTCTCACAATGGAGACATTACTGGTGCCCGCTTGAGCAAATCAATGAACAAGAGGAGGACAGTGCTATGTATATGGTCGAAGGGATAGTACAGAGGAAAGATGCTTGCATTGTATGGGGTCAAACCCAGAGCACAGAGCCAAAAGTTATCCCTGGGCATTGCCACGTGTGGCACAAACAAACAAAATCTCTATCCTTCTTCTGTGCTCTTCTTCTATAACTAACCCTTTGGATTTTTGTTTCTTTGTTTGGGGGCCACACTTGGTTATGCTCAGAGCTTACTCCTGGCTCTGCATTTAGGGATCACTCCCGTGGGCTTGAGGAGCCATATGGGATGCCAAGGATTGAGTCCAAGTCAAGGAAGCACCTTGCCCACTGTACTATCTGGCCCCAAGAGACTTTTTTTTTTTCAAGAAGAATTGACTTTAGAATCAAGTTCATCACTGCTGTAGTTTTGAGAAGGGAGTGATGATCTCTCCCAGCCCAGCAGAGACACTGCTGAGTGCTGAGAGCTGGGGATACATTACTTGCACTTCCTCCAGGTTGCATGCAAAGGGGTTTCCTATCTCCTTGAGCAGAAAGAAACTCTGAGGCCTTTGTGCACAGCTGGGAAGGACTCTCATTGTCAGGAAAGTGAGAGATGGCTGGTGAGAGCCCTCCAGGCCTCTCTTCCAGCCATTCTTCCTCCATGACCGAGGCACCTCCAAGCATTGCCTATCCTGGGGCTGGGGGTCAGCACGGGGCTGGCATGGGGTGCTCCTGAGAACTATTTCTGAACTTGGTGCACAGGAAGACGTCCTAGCTAACCCAGACTACATGCCGTAGCCCCAATTCATTCTTCCTTTACGTGAATCCTAAAAGTGCTCTTAGCTGCCCCCACACACAGGAGAGCAGGGAGTGGGGGAGGGAAATTGCAGTGGAAAGAGACTCTGTCCCTAGCCATCAATTGTTAAAATATTGTGCTATTAAGGGGCAGAGCAATTGTACAACAGGTAGAGCATTTGCCTTGCATGTGGCCAACCCAGGTTTGTTCTCTGGCACCACATAAGGTCCTTCGAGCACCACCAGTGTAGAACCAGTGTTAGGGCACGGCTCAGGATCTCCGATGTAGACAAGGACCACGCAGGAATGCAATCAGCAAACAGGCAGTTTATTGAGCTGGCTAGCCAGGGTCAAGCCGTCCCACCGACATGCAGGTCCAGTAGGTTAGGGAAGACCCCGAGCGTCTTCAGAAGGGAACATTTATAGGTCTATGCTGGCCGTTACAGCAGATTTAAAGGTCACAATTTACGTAGGTGCTTGCTCCAGGCTTCACGCAATATCCAGGTCCTAGGGCTAAACCCGGACCCATGACAGCTGTTTCATTAGTCAACCACAAGGTCTTTTGTGAAGTTAGATTATACCCTAATATGGTCATAGCTCAGGGGCCCGTATATTCCTCCTGGAACAAGCAGATAGTAGAGGCCTGAGTGGAAATTTTACTATCTTCATTGTCCTTGTCCAGTCCAAGGCTGTCCTATCCTAACACCAGGAGTAAGCCCGGAGCACCTAAATGTGGCCCAAAAAGCAGCAGCGACAAAACCACTGTGCTTCTGAGGTTCAAACGATACAGCACCACAGTTTGCATATGTATGAGGCCCTGAGTTCTCTCCTGGGTACCCACATGCTTTAAAGCACAACTGGGTGTGGCCCCTGCAGGCTGCAAGGCTGCTGGGCCCTTGAGTACTGCTGAGTGCGACCCTCACAAAAGTTGATAAATTTTCAAATTCATAAATCATGATCACGACCATCCTGTTGTTCGTATATTGCCTCAAGCAGGCCTCAGTAACATCTCCTTCGTCCTAGCCCTGAGATTTTTTTAAAAGTGCCATATTAAAGGCTCTTTCAGAGTTAGGAGAATGAGACCCATCATTGTTACTGGTATTTGGCATATTGGGGATGCCACGGGGAGTTTGCCAGACTCTGCCGTGTGGGCAGGTTACATTCAGTAGCCTGCCAGTTTGTCCAAAGTAAGAATGAGATAATAAGATGTCACTTCTGGGAGCTGGGTTTTATAGTCTCTGGGTCTTGGCTGTTGATGGGATTACACGGTGCCAGTTGGTGGGTGTGACCCCTGCCTACTGGAATATGGAGGATCTGGGTGGAGGATGCTCAGCCCCGATCCAAGCAGGCTTGGAGATCTCAGTCAGCCCCGGCACCCGCATGCCTTTGTTCCTCTGCCGGTACCTTCATGCGTGTGGAGAGTGGTCTTAGCATGGTGGTGGCTGGTTCTGGAGGTCTTTGGCTGCCGGAGATCTGTTCAGGGTGGGGAGGGAAACTCAACCCCTCCCCCCCCGCGCTGCAAGGGACCCCGGCGAGGACAGCCAGGTGCGGAGGCGGGAGAAAACATTTACATATGTAGGTTTTACCTATTTCATGTAAACTCCAAAATATATTAGCACAGAATTTCTTTAAAAGTTGTATTAGGGAGCCAAAGTGGTAGCACAGAAGGTAGGGCATTTGCCTTGCATGTGACTGACCCGGGTTCAATCCCTGGCATCCCATATGGTCCCCCAAGCTCTGCCAGGAGTGATTCGGGAGTGCAGAGCCAGGAGTAACCCCAAGCTTCCTCAGGCATGACCCAAAAAGCAAAAGAAAAAAAATTTTTTTAAAGTTTTATTAATGATAGGTAAGACATGATTATTATTACCCTAATGAGATCAGAGTATAAAATAAAATTTCATACAATATTCTTTATATTCCAGAGTTGAAAACTTACTTATATAAATAAGAATAGATGTTTTATTATATTTTATTAAATGGTTTTAATTTTCTTATTTACATAGGTGATAATCATATAGCAATCACAAACTGGCTCTTATTGATTTATTTTCTGATAACTCTATATGTCATGTTTTAAAGTTTTGCTGGAACTAGTAATATAAAATAAATTTGTTATGTGCCTAAGGGGGCAGGTTCGATTGGGAGGGAAACTGGCCATTGGTGGGAGGAAAGTCACACTGGTGGAGTTGGGGCACTAAATGCCTAAAATTGTATAATGAACAACTTTGTAAACCATGGTGTTTTCAATTTAAAAAATGAAAACCCGGGGGCTAGAGCAATAGCACAACGGGTAGGGCGCTTGCCTTGCACGCGGCCAACCTGGGTTCGATTCCCAGCATCCTATATGGTCGCCTGAGCACCGCCAGGAGTAATTCCTGAGCGCATGAGCCAGGAGTAACCCCTGTGCAATCCCGGGTGTGACCCAAAAAGAAAAAGAAAAATGAAAACCCATAGTTTGAAGCATCTGGCATAGAAACCCATATGTTGGAGGGGCCTCTGAAGTCAGGAGCCCTGAGAAATTGTCCTTTGTCTGACTTGTCTCCATTTATCTGGAAGGCTGAGTTTTCTGAGGGATTTTTCTGGGAAGCCCTTTTATAGAACAGAGCCTCATTTCTTAATTTACTTGTCTGTGGGTGAAAATATTTCCACATCCATTTTTCTAAAATTGGACAGTTATGCACTTAAAAACCGAATAACTAGGTGTGGCAGCTGATGGAGCAAAGGTATCTGGTGTTTCTAGAAAAGCTTTGAGAGGGAAATAGTCACAGCAAGAGGCCAGATTAGCAGGAAGGTGAAAACCTAGAGAGTAGAGGCACCCCAGATAGAGACCAGGGGACCACCAGTGTTGACATGCTAGCAATGACAGAGGAAAAGTTTCCGGAAAACTTGTCCTTCTCAGCTCTCCACCACACTTCCTCCTCCACGCCATCTCCCTCCACCTGCAAAGGACAGGTTAAGCTGGAACCTTTGATGTTATTTAATGAACATTACCTTTGGATCTTTCCCTGTGCCCCCAGCCAGGAAGCATCAGGGCCAGGAAGCATCAGGGCCGATTTCCCACGACATTCTTCATATCCCCTGCAGCCTCAGGCAAGCCCAGCTCCAGGAATGCCCACAAGGAGAATATTCTTAACAAATCACTCATCTCAGACCCGGACCTAGGTCTATGTCACGCTTTATTAAACGGCCAAACAGATGGATTAGGTGGGATCCGCTCAGAGCACAGCAATTGAAGTTTCACCCAAGGTTCCAGGAGCTGCTTTCCAAACTTATGATTTCAGAACACCAGGAAGGGCCGGATGCATTCATTGGAAATTATCATCAGAATTAATAAACCTTTCAGAGCTGCCCTGGAACAGACTGCTTTTTGTTCAAATAAAAAAAAAAAGGACACCAAGAACAGGGTTCCAAATTCCCTAGATGTATATCTCTGTAATGAACAGGGGGTTTGAAGCTGTGCCCTGCCTCCATGGCAGATTTTATTGCTTTCAGGCTGGAGCATTTCTTAGTTTATTAAAACACACACGGCAACTAGATTCCTCTTTCATTCCTACCCCTTTGGACGGGAGCACGCAGCGAGAGTCAGGCCGGCACAGCTGCACCCTGTGGCTTCCTGTGGCTGCCGTTCTCCTGTGGGACAGGAAGGACATTGCAAAAGGACAAGGGAGGCTGCGTGGCCTTCTCTTAAGCAAGGAGCGTAAGCGAGGAACGTAAGCAAGGAACGTAAGCAAGGAGCGTAAGCAAAGGGCGTAAGCAAGGAGCGTAAGCAAGGGGTGTAAGCAAGGGGCGTAAGCAAGGGGCGTAAGCAAGGAGCGTAAGCACATGAGGGTACGTGCCGCGGCGGGAACGAGACTCCAGCACCTCCGCTGCATAATCCTTTACACTATTTTCATTGTTTCCCCCCAGATTTCATCTTTGCTGTGATCTCTCAAGCAAGTGTCCACAGATGCTAGTATGTGACAGATGCCAAAATCGATATTGAATAAGTACAATCAAGTTTCCCAAGAGTGATATGGAAAAAAAAAAAACCCCACAGAACAAAGTCTTCCATTTAAGAAAGGGCAGCATGGTTTGCAAAGAAATGCACTATTTTGCCGAAAAAGAACAAAGAACCCCAACTTTTCAGTCACTTCAAACTTGCAGTGAAGTTTTAGAAGTCATCAAAAAATATTTCACGGCCTTCTTTTCGGTCGAATTCCCAAAATTTTATCATCTGTCTGATGGGTCATTTTGAGAGTAGCTTGTATCACTGCACCCTTTCTTTATTGAGTGGCCACTCCTGATGGTACTTGGGTGGCCTCAGGGGAGTCGCCAGGGCTGCTGCGTAAGCAGTGCTGGGGGTGGGGAACAGTCAGTGCTGGGGATCTAACTCAGGGCTTGGTGCAGTCCGGTCACGTGTTCTACCACTTGAGCTCTCTCTCCAGCCCCAGGCTCTTTCCCTTTTGAATACTTCAGGGTGCAGTTAAAACAAGGACATTCTCTTACATAACCACTTTACAATTGTCAAAAGCAGATTAACAGTGAGATACTACAATCTCATCTATCTACAACACAATTCAGTATTTGCTAATTATCCTCACAATACCCTGTGTGGTCATAGCAAAAGAACTTTAAAACAGCCCATCCAGGAAAGCGCATTGCATTACCTAATGCTTTTCGATCTGAAACAGCTCCTCACTTCAGTGACCTTTGCAGCTTTGAAGAATGCACGCCAATTATTTTGTAGGATGCCCTTCATTTTAGGGTTATCTGATGTTCCCTCAGGATTGAATTCCAATTCTGCTGCTTTGGCAGAAACACCGGACAAGTGACATTGTGTCTCAAGATGTGTGACAGAAAGTTTGTCCCATTATTGAAGGGGCTCACCATGGGTACTTGAATAAGTGCTGTCTCCCAGGTTTCTCTACTATAAATTTATTATTCCTCCCCATTAGAGCTTGTGGGGAGAGAGTTTGAGGTCATGTAAATATCTTGTTCCTCACGCACATTTCACCTACCTCTAATAGCATCCATCGACTGTTCTTGCTCAAATTGCTTCTACTCGTCAAATAGTGATTAACCAACTTCATCATCCATCCATTTCGCATCTGTTGGTTCGCATGGTTACCGCTAGACAGCCATTCTCTTTCTCCTTTACGGCTTGATATTTGTATTTAATCATCATGAACTTGAGTTCTTGGTTTAGTCGTTGCGATTATAATCTGTTCATTATAACTTGCTAATATCACTATCTACATGATGTGCAAATTCTCCCAGTTTAAGTTGGCTCCCATATTCTTTTTATTATTTGTTTGTTTTAGGACCACAGCCAGGAATCAGGAGACCATATGAGGTGCCAGGGATCAAACCCAGGTCAGCTAGTTGCCTGCAAAGCAAGCTCCCTGCCTGCTGTGCTATCACTCCACTCATCCCATTATTCTTCTGAATGTTTCTTTACCTTTGAACTTAAGTTATCTTCCTGTTTAAGATATTATGTTCCTGGTTCAGCCTAAATTTTCTTTGCTAATTACTGATATTAGTTATTTTCTCAAGACCTCTGCTTCCTTTAGGTAGAGAATGGTTCCAAATTTACTTTAAAAATGAAACAAATGGGGATAAAGAAATAGTACAGAGGTTAAGGTGCTTGCCCTGAATGCTCCTGGTTGAGTCCCTGGAGCTACATCTGGTCCTCCAAGCTACATATGGTCACTAAAAGTGACCCCTAAGCACAGAGCCACTAGTGGTGTGGCCCAAAGAATCAAAAGTCAAACAAACAAAAAGAACTTTTCTTTTCAGAGAAAAACAAACATGTATTATTTCACTCCTATGTTATAAAGAAACAAATACATGAACAAAACAAAAGTAAAAAAAAAAAGCTGTTCAGCTGCGAGATCCCAACAGTAACTGCAAGAAGGAAGGGAAAAGAAGTGTGGGCCAACTGGGTAAAAACTAGGGTCACTTGCATGATGGTAAGAATTAGATTCCTGGCCTTCAGCGTATGTAGTAGCTACAAATGCTGAGGTGTAAGTCTGGGCATCTGAAGCCTATATTGTGTAAGAAGTCCATGTGCATTCAATCGTACAATAAAGAGCACTCGGAGCTGGAGCAATAGATAGCACAGCAGAGAGGGCGTTTGCCTTGCATGTGGCCAACCGGGTTCAATTCCCAGCATCCCGTATGGTCCCCTGAGCACTGCTAGGGGTAATTCCTGAGTGCATGAGCCAGGAGTAATCCCTTTGCATCACCGGGTGTGACCCAAAAGCAAAAATAAATAAATAAATAAATAAATACAATAAAAAATAAAATAAATAAATAAAAAGTAAATTAAAAGAGTGCTCTTCTCTGCTGCTGAGGATTTTCAGACAGGAAGGAGGAGTAAAGTCTGGACTGAAAAGAAGGTGGAATCATGTCTTGGGCCCAGGAAAGGAGGGAGTGGTAGAGACAGCTGCATGGAGGATTCCTGGCAGGAAGAAATCTCGGAGCAGAACCAGCTTTCAAAAAGGGAGAAGGAACTTTAACTTTAATGCTGAGGGTTACAAGTAGAGGCTTGCCACCTAGTTCAGACTCGATTCAGACTCAGACCCAACAGATATCATACAAGGACCCTCTACTATTCAGAGCTGGAATAACATAACTAGTGGTTTTTAATATTTTCTATAATTTATTTTAGTTAACATAATGTAACTAAAATAAATAGGGCTGGAGCGATAGCACAGCGGTAGGGCGTTTGCCTTGCACGCAGCCAACATGGCCAACCCGAGTTTGATTCCTCCGCCCCTCTTGGAGAGCCCGGCAAGCTACCGAGAATATCTCGCCTGCACGGCAGAGCCTGGCAAGCTCCCCGTGAGGTATTCGATATGCCAAACACAGTAACAACAAAGTCTCCAATGGAGACGTTACTGGGCCCGCTCGAGCACATCGATGATCAATGGGAGGGCCTTTACCTTTACCTTTTAACATAATGTAACAATGCTGCTTGACACTTATGGTCTTGGTGTACACAGTTACCTCCCCACCACTAAAGTACCCAACACCCCACAGCACCCAAAAGGAGAGAGAGAACAAAGGGGAATGCCCTGCCACAGAGGCAGGGTGGGATGGGGGGGGGGATGGAGGGTGGGAGGGATACTGGGATCCATGGTGGTGGGAAATGGCCACTGGTGGAGGGATGGGTATTTGATCATTGTATAACTGAAACCCAAGCACAAAAATTTGTAAGTCTACAACTGTAAAAAAATAAATAAATAACAAATAAAAGGCTTGAGAGGTAAAGTAAATAAATAAGTAAATAAATAAAGTACCCAAGACCCTCCACTGTGCCCCAGTGTCCCTTGCAGTTCACCTACACCCTCTAATCTGGTTTGTACTCCAGTACCCAGATTTTGTTATCAATTGATATTGTCTATACCTGTGTTTTGGTTTCTTGAACACCACAGACAAATGATATTATCTAGTGCTTGTCTCTCTCCCTCTGATTTATGTTTCTCAGAATGATACTCTCCAGTTCCATACAAGTCGTAGCAAACTGCAATGATTCCATCTTTTCATACAGCTGAATACTATCCCATTATAATATGTACATGTATGTATAATATTACATATATATCACTGTATCACTGCCACTGTCGTCCCTTTGTTCATCATTCTGCTCAAGCGGGTACCAGTAACATCTCCATTCATCCCAGACCTGGGATTTTGGCAGCCTCTTCTTACTCGTCCTTCCCAACGCTGCCGTATTGGAGGCTCTTTTAGGGTCAGGGGAATGAGGCCAGTTATTGTTACTGTTTTGGTCATATTGAATACACCACGGGTAGCTTGCCAGGCTCTGCCATGAAAAAAAAAAAACTAATTTTAAACTACATTGCTCTCTTCTGGGAGCTTTGTTTTATAGTCTCTGGATCATGGCCGTTGATGAGATTACATGGCAGGGGAAGTTTGTGGGTGTGACTGCCAAGCTTCTGGAAAACTGGGGATCTGGGTGGAGGAGGCCCAGTCCCGATCCAAGCAGGCTTGGAGATCTCAGCCCCGGGTCCCGCATACCTGGGTTCCTCTAACGGTTCCTTCATGACGAGGCTTGTCCAAGCATGGGGAGAGTGGCCTTGAGCATGGCTGTGGCTGGGTTCCAGAGGTTTTTGGCTGCTGGGGCTCTGCTTGGGGCGGGGAGGGAAACTCAACCCACCCCATTCCAAGGGGCCCCAGTGAAACTTTGTTATCGATTGAACATTTGGGTTTCTTTCATATCCTGGCTATTGTGCTAAATGCTGCAATGAATTTACAAGTGCATATATCTTTTTGCATTCATTTGTGTGTGTGTGTGGAATAGAAGCCAATAAGTGGAACCCCTAGGTTACAAAAAAGCTCTAGGTTTTTTGTTTTGTTTTGTTTTGTTTTGTTTTTGAGACATCCCCAAACTCTCTCTCATGTAGGCTGAACCAGACAATATTCCCACCAGTAGTGAATGAAAGTTCATTTTCTAAACCAAACCCCCACCAATACTGGTTTGTTTTTATTTTGTTGGGCGGGGGGGGGGGGGCTGTTTAGGACACAACTAGCTGTGCTCAGGGTTACTCCTGACTCTGTGCTCAGAGATCATTCCTCGTGGTGGGGAGCCACATACAGGTCCAGGGTTAAACTTGGATTGGCTGCACGCAAATTCTTTCCCCACTATACAAATTATTCCCCCCCTCCCCCATCCGGTACTTTTGATTTATGCTATACTCACTGATAACCTATGATTTTTAAGAAAATGAATCTTGGACTTGAGTGTCATATAAATGTCAAAATTAAGTTTTGTGGGAGTCATCCATGACATTGGCAACTATTGCCTGATCTGCCTATTGTCTGTCATCTACAAGCTGTTCACTTGAGTCATCCTGAATAGGATTGGCAGAACACTAAATGAAGGACAACCATGGGAGCAAACCGGGTTCCGCAAAGGATTCAGCACGACTGACCATATCCACACGATAACCAAGCTCATTGAGGTTTCTCGGGAATTCAAGATGTTGCTCTGTCTAGCGTTCATTTATTTAAAGAAGGCCTTTGTTTTGGTTGAAACGGAAGCGGTCATTGAAGCCCTAGCCAATCAGGGCATTCATACTCAATACATCAGGATCTTCCGTGAGCTGTATTACGGATTCACTACCAGGATCTCACCAATCTACAAAGAAGTGATCATCCATGTCAAGAGAGGGATTTGGCAGGGCGATGCCATTTCACCGAAACTCTTCAGTGCCACCCTCGAGAACGTCATGCAACGACTGGAATGGGAAGGAATGGGAGTGAAGATAGACGGTTGGCAACTACACCACCTCCGCTTCGCTGATGACATCGTTCTAATAACATCAAACATTAGCCAAGCGGCACAAATGCTGGCCGACTTTGACCGTGAGTATGGAAAGGTAGGACTACAGCTGAATCTTACGAAGACAATGTTTATGAGAAACAGACTCATTCCTGACGCCCCATTCGCTCTCAACGGAACGACCATCTCCGAATGCAACAGCTATGTGTACCTAGGTCGAGAAGTCAACATGATGAATGACCTGGCACCGGAGTTGCGCAGGAGGAAGAGAGTGGCTTGGAATGCCTTCAAGAGTATCGAAGAAAAGAAAAAGAGCGTCGAAGAAATAGCTAAGAGGATGAAGAAACTCCGGCTCCAGGCACATCTCTTCGATTCCACTGTTCTTCCTGTATTAATATATGCCGCAGAGACCTGGGCCGTATGAAAACAGGATGAGAACGCTATTCGGGTCTCCCAAAGAGGAATCGAAAGAGCTATGCTTGGAATATCACATTTTACTCAAATGAGAGAAAAAATCCGGAGTTCCAACCTCCATTGATGGTCAAGAACCAGGGACACTGTCTCATTTGTCGAAAATCAGATGTGCTGGACATGTAATGAGATTTGGAGACAATCGCTGGACTAGAGGCGTTACCGACTGGATTCTACAGGACGTCAAAAGACCGCGTGGCCGCGCACCTACAAGATGGTCAGACTTCTTCGTCAAGATTCTGAAAGATCAGTTTGAGGCTCTTCGTGTTCCTAGAACGAACAGACACCATTAGGCTACACTAGCACGCGACAGGGATGAATGGAGATGTTACTGGCGCCTGCTCGAGCAAATTGATGATTAACGGGAAGTCAAGTGATCAAGTGTAGGGCATTTGCCTTGCATGTGGCTGACCCAGGTTCAATCCCTGGCATCCCATATGGTCCCCCCCAAGCACCAACAGGAGTAATTCCTGAGAGCAGAGCTAGAAGTAAGACACGAGTATGACTGGGTATGGATCAAAAAATAAAAGAAAAAATTTTTTAATTTTAATTAAGTTGTGGGAATTTTAATATGCAAAAGTTTGGGAACACCCCCCCCCCCAATCAAGGTAAGATAAAGTGATATTATTACCTCCCCCCCACTAGTATCACTGCAGTGGACAGCCACTGAGCACTGAGCCAAGGAGTGGCACCCAAACTAAACTAAAATAGAGTAGAGATATTTTTGCTTTCGTATACGCAGTCATCATGGCTGACAGACATCCCAGTATTCAGATTGTTAGTATTTGGCAGACTGATGACTCCAATACCAGAAGCTGCTTGACCATCAGTGATGTGCTTTTCCCAAAACGATCAATAATTCCTGGTAACATTTCAAATATAATAAATTACAATCTTTTCTTGGCTTAGAGGTAGCAATTATATATTTGCAGTTTTCAGTATGTTTGAAATTTATATGTAAGACAATAAGATTCCAGGCTCTAATAATAAGGAACAAGATTTTCTCACCAACACCAAAGACCTGCAGACACATGAAAATCCCGCCGTGCTACTCCAGCTACACCAACCCAATAAAAATTCTGAATGCCCTGAACAAACACCATGACCTCTTAGCACTTGTATTTCAAACTATAATGCATAAAAAGGGAAAAGAGAGAGAGAGGGAGCAAGAAGGAAAGTGCCTCCCTTAGAGGGAGGCTGGGGTGGGGGGTGGAGTGTTCGGGACGCTGGTAGGGAGATGAGGGACATTGGTGGTGGGAAATGTACACTGGTGGAAGGTTGGATCATTGTATGACTGAAACCCAGTTATGATTAGCTTTGCAATGTTCTACCTCACAGATATCCAATTTAAAAAAAATTAAAATAATGTTGAGGCGCTGGAGTGCAGGTAAGGCGTTTGCCTTGCACGTGGCCAACCCGAGTTCAATCCCCAGCATCCATAAGGTCCCCCAAGCACTGCCAGGAATAATTCCTGAGTGCAGAGCCAGGAGCAAGCCATGAGCATCTCTGAGTGTGACCCCCCCCAAAAAAAAACAACAAAAATAGTTATGTGGAGTTCATGCCCAATTCAATCAGCTTAATCAATGGCTGAATAAATAGCAGTACTCCTACATTAAAAAAAGAAAGAAAGAAAGAAATAGGGAGTTGGAGCAATAGCACAGCGGGTAGGGCTTTTGCCTTGCATGCAGCCAACCTGGGTTCGATTCCCAGCATCCCATGTGGTCCCCTCAGCACTGCAGGAGTGCAAAGCCAGGAGTAAAACCTGTGCATTGCCAGGTGTGACCCAAAAAGAAAAAAAAATTCACCCCACATGGGATTGTTTTATGATTATGGGCAGCTGGAATCTGGGAATTCACCCAGTCAACACCAGTAAGGTCATGCATCAATTAAAACTATTCTCACAGTCTGGAGAGAAAGCACAGCAGGGAAGGTGTTTGCCTTGCATACAGCTGACCCGAGTTAAATCCCCAGCATATCTATTGCTTGGCCCATATATATATATATATATAAATATATATATATATATATGCACGTGTGTGTATGCATGGATATATTACATATGTATGTATGTATATATATATATATATTCAAGGGCTGGAGCGATAGCACAGTGGATAGGGCGTTTGCCTTGCATGTGGCCCACCTGGGTTCAGTTCCTCTGTCCCTCTCGGAGAGCCCGGCAAGCTACCGAGTATCCTGCCCTAAAGGCAGAGCCTGGCAAACTCCCTACGGCATATTCAATATGCCAAAAGCAGTAGCAACAAGTCTCACAATGGAGACGTTACTGGTGTCCGTTCAAACAAATTGATGAACGATGGGAGGACAGTGCTATAGTGCTATATATATTCAAAGATCTCCAGAATTCTCCTCAATGTCTAGCACTATTCTTACTGACTCTCCTGAGGCAGAATTTTTTTTTCTTGTAGGGTCACACCCAGCGATGCTCAGGGGTTACTCCTGGCCTTGCACTCAGGAATTACTCCTGGCAGTGCTCAGGGGACCATATGGGATGCTGGGGGTTGAACCCAGATCAGCCACATGCAACGCAAATGCCCTACCTGCTGTACTATCACTCCGGCCCCTAAGGAAGAAATTTTTAATGCATGATCAATGATAAGATGTAACACCATGCATTTAATGCCTGGTTTTGAGAAAGGGTAGAGGTTGACTTCAGGAAAGGGAGACATTGGGGAGGTAGATATACAGGGGTATTTTTTGTGTATGCAGAGAGAAGATAAGACATCAGGGATTTATTATAAGTGTTAAAATGAGTTACATAAACCTAAGGTTTTGTTTTACCTTTTTATTTTGGTGGTAGATGTGGGGTTTATACGCACCAATGTTCAAGTCTTACTCCCAGCTCTGCACTCAGAGATCACTCCTGGTGGACCTTAGGGAACCATTGGGGTACAGGGGATAAAAATCACATTGGCCGCATGCAAGGCAAGAGCCCTACCCTTTGCACTATTTCTCCAGTCTCCTATGTCATAATGAGACAAGGACAGAAAGGAAGGCCCACAACTTTTTTAAAACAATGATGAATTAATTTTGGCTTTGTGGGTCACACCCGGCGATGCTCAGAGCTTACTTCCAGCTCTGCACTCAATCATTACTCCTGGTGGTGCTTGGGAGACCGTATTGGGATGCCAGGGATCAAATTTTGGTCAGCTACGTGCAAGACAAAAGCCCTACCTGTTGTACTATTGCTCTGGCTCTGACCCATAACTTTTAACAGGAAAATTCAGCTTCCAGGACTTTGTAATCAGTAGATTAAGTTAGTTGATTCTGTTTTAAGGACAGATGCTTTCTACCTGGAAAGAATGAGTTAGTTACACTTGCTTGGTTTTCATGAATATTTAATTTAATACAGTTATGTTTCACACAGCTTTTTAGGGTCAGTGAGATACCTCAAAGGGCAGGGCATATATTTTTTCATCCAGGAGGCCCGGGCCTGACCCCTGGCTCCTAACAGTCATCTGAGCACTGTCAGGAGGGCTCTGGAGCAATGCACCAGGAGCAGTCCTGACTACTGAACTTGGCCCCCCCAAAATAGCCCTTCTAAAACTTCTTTTTCAATGAGTGTGAGTCTTTATTGAGACAATGAGTGTCTCAATCTAGTTAGTTTTATAAATATTGCGTTAAAATCACACTTTTTAAAAAAATTAACTCAGCTACATTTAGCAGATAACATTTCCTTAAACTACTAAGCCCATTTGACTACTAAGATTCATGAAGCCCCCTTAAGCGTGAAAATCCGTTTTTTCTGTTGATGTTATGACACACTGTAAGACTATAGAGGTTTCAGGTGTGCATTAAAAACTCAACATCTATGTATCAACTTCACTCCCCCAAAGTTGGTTTTGTTTTGTTTTAGGGGCCATCTGGTGGTATTCAGGGCCTACTCTTGGATCTGCACTCAGGAATTATTTCTTGGCAAGGCTCTGGGGACCATATAGAGGACTGAACCCAGCTTGGCCGTATACAAGGTAAACACCCTACCCACTGTACTATTACTCTGTCCATCCCCCCGCCCAAAGTTAACTTTCATCCTTCCCCAATCAACTGACATTTTTACCCAATTTACCTTTTGCCTCTACTCCCACTCCCCTTCAGATACATTTATAACCCTGAATTTACTATAGGTGAGTCCTTCAAGTGCATCACACCTCAACAGGGCTGCTTTACTGATAGTAGCTACTGATCTACCAATACGATCAACAAACCTGATTTGCTATTGTTGTTGTTTTGGGGCCACACCCAGCAATGTTCAGGGGTTATTCCTGACTCAGTACTCAAGAATTACTCCTAGCACTGCTTGGGGGACCATGTGGGATGCCAGGGACGAAACCCTGGTCAGCCAAGTGCAAGGCAAACGCCCTACCTGCTGTGCTATCACTCTGGCCCAATCTTCTTTAAAAAGCTGTTCCCAGAGGATGGTACTAAAAGCAAAGAAGAAAGCTCAAAGACATCCACAGCTTTAAGGGGCAGGGGGGAAGAAAAGAAAAAAAATCCACACTCAGCTTCCCTCAGTGGTTGTGTCTAAGGCAGCCCCAACATACCGGGAAGAGCTCCATCTCACTGCCACCCTGCTGTTCCCTCAGATCCCTGACACAGCTGCAAAGAGGAAAGACCACTGCACATGCGTGTTCTATGGTGAACCTCGAGGCCAGCAAGCACCAGGTGAAGCTGGCTGGAAGCTGCTCTGTGGCATTGATGTGGCAGCCAAGGTCAATCCCTGATCAGAGCTGATGGAGAGGAGGCATATGGCAGCAGACTCCTGCCTCGGTTGCTCTGGTTGTTGCCAACAAAATTGGGATCATCTAATCTGAGGCCAGCTGGCTAATTCTAAACACACGCTTTTATTTCATTTTTTTCACTATTAAACAAAAAAAGGCACGAAAACTCCAGTGACACTTTCATGACCTTGGAAGAACCAAAAACATCTCTAACTTTGAAACAGTCAAATACTGTTTGCCAACTGAAACAACTCTTCATACATTTTAAAGTCAAAGAACGTTCAATAAAATTCCAGCACTTCAATTTCAATTTCATTTATTTATTTATTTATTTATTTTTGCTTTTTGAGTCACACCCAGTGATGCGCAGGGATTACTCCTGGCTCTGAGGAGTAATCCTCTGAGTACTGCCAGGTGTACTCCTGGCAGTACTCCTGGCAGTACTCAGAGAGACCATATGGGATGCTGGGAATCGAACCCGGATTGGCCGCTTAAAAGGCAAATGCACTACCCGCTGTGCTATCGCTCCAGCCCCTCAATTTTATTTTTATAAACTTGTTCTCAATAATTTATTTCGCTCGATATTCCAACACCAATCACACCACCATTACACCCTCCCACTGCTATTATTTAGAATTTTCCCAACCACCACCCAATCTGCCCCAATAGCAGCCCTAAATAGTTTATTTTGTATTGCTTGAGCACTTCAATTTCAAACTCACAAGAGGAGCATGTCATAGTTTTCTTTAACGGTCCCAAACACCTTTAAGTCACGTTGACTGTTTTGTTCCATCTTGTGAAACTTGTTTCTATACGTGACATGGAAGCATTCATCTCATGGGTTTAATTTCGTGCTTTTCTTTTTTGGCTCCTGAACCACCCACAGCAGTGCTCAGAGCTTACTTCTGTTTCCTGGAAGACTAGAACCCCTGTACCTAATTTCCAGCCCCAGACTGAATTTCTTCCTGGCCTCTATAGTAGTAGATTACATGCTTTCCTGAGTAGCAAAGTTACTTTCCCAACTGCATGGAGTAGACATATACTCATATACTCATATATTCATCTGAGAGACCAAGCCAGAGTTTCTGTTTAGAGCTGTTTTAGAGCTCATAGTCCCTCACCCTATCTGCAGGTGACTGGAATTTTAAATCTCCAGAATTTCTTTGGCCTTGGAACATGTGTCTCTAGAAAAAGTGACTCCAATTCGTGTAAAATCTTTCCTGTACCTTCTTTCATACCTCTGTCTATGAAAGCCCCAGGAAGGTTTTCTTGTGCTCCACCTACTTTATTTCCTGGAATGGTTTTTGTTTGTTTGCTTTGTTTGGGGACCATTGCCCAGCTGGACTCAGGGCTCTATCTGAGAGATCACTCCTGACAGGGCTCAGAAGACCCTCTGGGATGCCAGGGATAGAATCCAGGTTGTCTGCATGCAAGGCAAGCATCCTTCCTGCCATACTATCTCTCCAGCCCCCTCTTTTTTTACCCACCTCACTGTTCTCATTCATTTCATCCACTTAGTGCCTTCCCTCTTTCGTGCCCCACCTGAATCGTGAATGATTCCACGCAGTTTCTGAGTTGTGTGAAGACATTTATTCCCTGGCAAGGTGTAAGCCATCCCAGTGCATGAACCTGACCAGGACAGGAACCGGCATCCTTGCTGTCAGGGCACTGTCTTCCCGTGCCCCCATCCCTGCTCGCCACCTTGGTTCTCTTGGAGTCAAGGACTGGCTGTGCTGTTGGGAGCAGCTGGCACAAAGCAGCGATGGATGGTGTGTGGCGTGGGAGAAGCCATCCTTCCTCAGAGTCATCTCTGCCTATTTCCAACAGCTTTGCCCATGTCTCCTGGGCAGACCTGTCCGATAACATTGGGCTGTCCTTGCTCCTCCCGCAAGGAGCTTAGGCTCATTGAGCTACTCCCACAACAGTGACCCTGAGGCACACCCAATTCCATCAAGCACCGTAGGACT
Source organism: Sorex fumeus (assembly GCF_029834395.1). Classification (NCBI taxonomy): domain Eukaryota; kingdom Metazoa; phylum Chordata; class Mammalia; order Eulipotyphla; family Soricidae; genus Sorex; species Sorex fumeus. Next base: position 5,038,771 of record NW_026606102.1, read on the forward strand.
GTTCCATTGTTCATTGATTTGCTCAAGCAGGCACCAGTAACGTCTCCATTGTGAGACTTGTTATTGTTTTTGGCATATCAAATATACCACGAGGAGCTTGCCAGGCTCTGCCATGCAGGCAGGATACTCTCAGTAGCTTGCCAGACTCTCTGAGAGGGACGGAGGAATCGAACCCAGGTCAGCTGCCTGCAAGGCAGTCGCCCTACTCGCTGTGCTATCGCTCCATCCCAATCAAGCACTAATAATCCTATATTGCTTTTCTCTTTCCTTGATGTCATTTGCATGGTTTATTTAGCAATTTTCTTTTTTGTACAGACACAAGAAGACAGTTGATGCTATGCTTTGTAACACAGGAGTTAATTGACTCCAAAATAATATTTACTCCTGGGCATCCATATTTACTTGACTTAAGCCTCAGTTGTCCTTTGTTCCTAGCACAGACCCTTCAACAACCCAACACGCCGAGGTCGCGGTCTTACAGAGAAGGACGTGGACGCCCTGTTGTTCATTGCTTTGCCCACTTTCCCACAATCAGCCCATTCTAAGCTGGATTCTAACCCAGCCTTTAATGGCTGTGCCACACAGCCTCCTAGAGTAGTAGGAAATGAATGTTTGTTCCCTGCTCCAAAAGATAGCCATGGACATTCTTGCCACCCTCACCCCCTGTTACCTTGGTGTGGTGGACAAACCATCCATTCATCCCTGCCACCTCATGTCTTTCTTCTGCTCTGCCTGGCTGCCCTGGCTGCCCATGGTTTATTTCTACAACATCCTTAAATCCAACCCGCTGCACCCCAGGGGTCCGGAGCCAGACTCTGTCAGGAAACTCTTGCCCTGCATTCACAAGCAACAAAATGGGATTGGATTAAACCAAAAGGGGAAAACTGGGGGGAATTTCAGCTCTACCCACCCCTAATCCTGGCTGATGCTACATGGACAAGAGAACCAGCCCTTGGGCAAGCATCAAGGCATGTTGGACAAAGCCAAGGTCACTAAACAAAATTCGTCGCATCGTTCAGTGGTGGGGTCCAGGGCCCCTGAATATACATTTGTGTTCCTTCATCCAGCCGACTTCAGGGAGGGCCCCCCCTACCAACCACACTCCAAGGCAGCCATCTTTACACTCTCCCACTTCCTTTGCTGTTACTGAGTCACGTTACTGAGGAGGAAACTGAGGCTCAGGGTAGAGCCTGGCCCCCAACCCCGTATTCAGTCTCCCGATGGAGTGCGTCTCAGTTGTGTGCCAACCATTTTTGTTCCAGATCAGAAAACAGGCTTTGGCAGTGCTGTGGTTCCAGACAGAGGCCTCAGGGAGGGCGTGGGGAGGCGGCAAGAGGCAAGAGGGCAGGCCAGAACACACCCTGTTTGGTTTGGTTCGGGGGGTCACAACCTGAGGTGCTCAGGGCTTCCTTCTGGCTCTGTGCTCAGGTGTCATTCCTGGTGGAGCCCAGGGGACTATAGGGGTTTGAATCAAAGTCTGACACATTCAAGGGCATGCAAGAGGAATGCGTCTTACCTCCTGTTCTCTCTCTCCAGCCTCTGGGGTGCAGGCTTTGTTTGCAGGAGCCCTGGGTTCCACCCGAGGCTTTGCAGCCTCCCTCAAGCATCACAGGTTCTGTCCCTTCCCCACAAAGGAGAGAAGCCAAACCCTCACATGGAAGGTGGGCAAGCTCTCAGTGTGCCAAGCCAAGGTTTGGTGTGGCTTCAGGGCTGGACCACCTCACTAGCAGGTTTGCCTCGGCAAACTCTTTGGGGTGTTTCTCTTATATGTTTGGCCCCAGAGTTTGAGGCAGGCACCCACCACGAGTGTCAGGAGAATCTGGTAGAGACCCCATCTTGAGAGCCCCAAAATACAGGGAACGCCTTGGTGGTGACCAGAAGGGCTGGCGGGTGTGTCTCTCGCTGTGCTGGGTAGCAACAGGCAGAGAGGCTTCGTGACTCTGTTTTTTCTGAGCTGTTGAGGCCACCTGGACACCGGCTGCCCCTGAGAGGCCGGGGGCACACCTCCACCTCACCCCAGAGGAGCAACAGTGACCAGAAGCTGCAGTGGCCGGGGCCTAGGCTCAGGCCTGAGACAGAGACCCTTAGGGGCTTCCAGCAACCTGAGGCCAAGCCCACCTGCCTCTGGACAAGGCACAGTACCCACCAGGAGGTCCCGGATGCAGCACTGGGTCCTTCCTCCTCCCAGAGCCCAGCATCGTCCCCCCTCACTCTGCTGGAGACAGTGCCCAGGAGACTTTGGTGGTGGCCGTGGAGCCTCTCCTGCCGTAGCTGCTGCCCTGAGCTGCTATAGGCCGTGCAGGCCAGCACGACAGCGAGGGACAGGCTTCAGGGAGCCCGGCACAGGCTTCCCTTCAGAGCTTCACTGGGTATGGCCTGGGGGCCCTTAAGCAACCTCCTGGTCTGAACACTGCACAGAAGGAAAGTGGGTTCCTACCGCAAGCCCCATGCAGGAAGGTCACACAACCCTATAGGTCACCTCAGCAGCCAGCACTTAGTGCGAGGGAATGAATGAGTTCCCAAGGAGACTGGAAATGAGCTGTTTGGCTGGTTAGAAATTCGGATCTGAGTTTGCACGTGAGTGCGTGCGTGCGTGTGTGTATGTGAGTTTGTGTGTGAGTGTATGTGTACATGCATGTGCCTGTGCGTGCATGTGTGTATATGTCTATATGTGTGTGTGTCTGTGTGTATGCATGTGTGTCTATATGTGTCTGTGTATGTGTCTACATGTGTAAAAAACATTCATTTTGTTTTAAATTAATTTTAGTGTGAATAAATTAACTAAGAAAATAATTGTAGTGGAAATATATTTAGTTAAGAAATAAATTTAGTGTGGGGCTAGAGCGATAGCACAGCAGTAGGGCGTTTGCCTTGCACACAGCCAGCCCGGCTGAGCCGGGTTTGATTCCTCCACGCCTCTCAGAGAGCCTGGCAAGCTACCAAGAGTATCTCACCCGCACGGCAAAGCCTGGCAAGCTACCCGTGACATATTCAATATGCCAAACACAGTAACAACAAGTCTCAAAATGGAGACGTTACTGGGCCCACTCGAGCAAATCGATGAACAACGGGAGGACAGTGCTATAGTGCTATGTGTCTGCGTCTACGTGTGTATGTGTGTATGTGTGTATGTTTCTATGTATGTGTCTCTGAATGTATCTGTATGTGTCTACATGTGTATGTGTGTATATGTGCCTGTGTATGTGTATACGTGTGTATGTGTGTATGCGCCTGTGTACATGTGTGTATGTGTGTATATGTGTGTGTATATGTGTATGTGAGTATGTCTGTATGTGTGTGTGTCTATGGAAGAGGCAGAAAACTGAACGCTGAGGGCGTCCCACTGCTCCTGACTTGACTTCTTTCCTGAGTGGGCGACTGCAGTGGGCGCTGTGCCCTTGGCCCGTCCCAGGTATTCATTAACGCTGTGGAATGCTACTGAGTGAACCAAGGCTACAGGCCTCCGACCTCTGGCAGCTGCTCACCGGCTTCGGAATTGCAACCCGCCTCCCGCGGAGGGCTGGGGAGACCCTGTTAGGAGGAGAGAGATACAGATCTTCCCACTGGGTGCTTCTGACAGTGCCATTCTATGCTCTGCTTGTCTGCAGGGTTTTGTCTGAGAAGTCTGAGGTGATTTTTGTGTGGCTTCCCCAGTATCAAAGGCCTTTGGCTTAGCTTCTCTCTTGCCTCTTCGTCCACCCCTCTCTTTGGTTCCTGCCATTTTGACTGGACGTGTCTTGTTCCACCTGGGTGTGTTTCCTCTGGGCCGGGGCCCACACTGGGCCTCCTGGCTCAGGGCCCAGCCTCCTTCCTCAGGCTGGGGAAGTTCTCAGCTTCCTGCAGCCATTCTTACCTAGATAGGCATCTTATTAGAGGCGACAAGAAGTGGGAGGAAAAACATGACTGCTCCATCCAGAACTCTGTCCCTGCCACTTATTTCCTGGGTGGCAATGAGTGCTTGACCTGAATGGGGTACCATGCTTCCACCTGGGGTGATGAAAAGGTATTTTAATTAGAAGTGATGGCCGAGGACTGTTGTGAGTGGAAACGCACACTTTTAAAAGATTCAAAATTGGGGCCAGAGCAATATTACAGTGGGTAGGGCATTTGTCCTGCATGCGGCTGAACTGGGTTTGATCCCCGGCACCCTATATGCAATCCCTGGCACCCTATATGTTCCTTCGAGCATCTCCAGGAGTAATTCCTGAATGCAGAGCCAGGAGTAACCGCTGAGCATCACCGGATGTGACAGAAGAGGGAGGAGGAGGAGGAGGAGGAGAAGGAAAAGGAGGAGGAGGAGGAGGGGGAGGAGGAAGAGGAGGAGGAAAGAAGGAGGAGGAGGAGGAGGAGGAGGAGAAGGAGAAGGAGAAGGAGGAGAAAGAGGAGAAGGAGAAGAAGAAGAAAGAAGAAGAAAGAAGAAGAAGAAGAAGAAGAAGAAGAAGAAGAAGAAGAAGAAGAAAGAAGAAGAAGAAGAAGAAGAAGAAGAAGAAGAAGAAGAAGAAGAAGAAGAAGAAGAAGAAGAAGAAGAAGAAGAAGAAGAAGAAGAAGAAGAAGAAGAGGAGGAGGAGGAAGAGAAGGAGGAGGAGGAGGAGAAGAAGGAGGAGGAGGAGAAGGAGAAGAAGAAGGAGGAGAAGGAGAAGAAGAAGAAGAAGAAGAAGAAGAAGAAGAAGAAGAAGAAGAAGAAGAAGAAGAAGAAGAAGAAGAAGGAGGAGGAGGAGGAGGAGGAGGAGGAGGAGGAGGAGGAGGAGAAGGAGAAGAAGAGGAAGAGGAAGAGGAGGGGGAGGAGGAGGAGGAGAAGGAGAAGAAGAGGAAGAGGAAGAGGAGGGGGAGGAGGAGGAGAAGGGGAAGGGGAAGGGGAAGGGGAAGAGGAAGAGGAAGAAGCAGAAGCAGCAGCAGCAGCAGCAGAAGCAGAAGCAGAAGCAGAAGCAGAAGCAGAAGCAGAAGCAGAAGCAGAAGCAGAAGCAGAAGCAGAAGCAGAAGCAGAAGAAGAAGAAGAAGAAGAAGAAGAAGAAGAAGAAGAAGAAGAAGAAGAAGAAACAACTTAGAAGCGTCCTGGCCTTCATGTGAGACAAAGTCCCCTTGTGTCTCTTGTTTGCTAAAGGAAGGACATGACCCAGGGGCCTAACACAGTGGCCACAAAAGGGGATGGGGCAGGGGCTGCCTAGATCTGGGTGGGAGACAGTAATTACTTTTTCCAGAAATGCTTTGAGTGTCGTACATAACCAGAACTCTTTGCGGTCTCCTGACAGTGTTCGCAGATGCACCGAGAAATGCCTGCCCTGCAGAATCCAGGCGGTGGCATTTCTCTGGCTGCCCTCAACGAGGAATCAATAGCGCTTACGTCTGCAAATGTTCGAGAAGTTTATAGATTGAGCCGGTGAGACAGAGCTCACTCCATCTGTTCAGCCTGGACATCTACCTCTGCTTCCAAGCACACCTACCAAGCACCTCTTCTTGTGGGCTTCTTGCCTTAGCACGGATGACGAGATTTCATCTCCAACCTCAGTCCCACTTCCGTCTGGCAAAGGTCAGGAGAGCAGAAGCAAAGTGTGTGGACCGGACCAGACTGGGCTTGCCACACTGCATCAGGCATGGAGGAATCGAGTTTGTTATCATAGCCTGGCCTGGAGTGTGACCTGACTGAGGCTCAATGTCACCCTCCCTAGGACTGAGTGAGGATTTAAACAGAGAAATTTGATTCCGAGCGGGTCACAGTGATAGTACAGTGGGTAGAGCGTTTGCCTTGCATGTAGCCGACCCAAGTTCAATCCCCAGCATCCCATATGGTCCCTCAAGCACCACCAGGAGTAATTCTTGAGTGCAGAGCCAGGAGTAACCCCTCAGCATCGCTGGGTGTGACTCCCCAAAAAAGACAAAAAAAATTCTACTCCAGAGTTCAGGCCTGGCAAACTGCCTTTTCACCCTGATCTTGGACACACCAGTGTGCATTGAGTGGCCCTCTCCCATAGAGCAGGGGTGGGGGAATGAACCTATACATCTGCCGAGTATCATTTTTGATGTTCAAAGTATCCCTCATGGGCCATGCAGTATAGGTGACAAGAAGCATCATGCCTGTCCCATCACTGATCAGGTGCAGTTCCCATGATTTTGCAGGGCTTGTGCAGACCACAGGTCTGACATCCCCACGACTGCTGTAGAGTGTGGTTCAGCTTGAGTGTGCTTTGCAGATGCTGCCTTTCATCCAGAGTGTTGGTTGCAGTGGGCTGGTAACCTGCAGGCCAGTCTGGTGCCATCTCCCCTCACCCCTCCCCTACCATTGAGCCTTGTTGTCATATTTTCAGCCTTGAAATATTTTGAAACTGGAAGCTTGGGTGATAGTACAGTGGTAGGGCACTTCCTCTGCACAAGGTCAACCCAGGTTCAATCCCTGGCACTCAATATGGTTCCCAGAAGCCACCAGGAACTGAGCACACCTGAGCACAGAGCCAGGAGTAAACCCTGAGCACTGCTGGGTGTGACTCCCAAACAAAGTATTTTTTATTTTATTTATTTATTTATTCATTCATTTATTTTTGCTTTTTGGGTCACACCCGGCAATGCACAAGGGTTACTCCTGGCTCCATACTCAGGAATTTCCTCTGGCGGTGCTCAGGGAACTATATGGGATGCTGGGAATCAAACCCGTGTCGGCCACATGCAAGGCAAACACCCTACCCGCTGTGCTATCGCCCCAGCTCCCCAAAGTATTTTTTAAATTAAGATTTGGACATTGTTCTTTAGACATCACGCTGTCTCACACGCCTGCAGTATAGTGTAAATAGGTTCATTGGGGAGCCCTGAAACCTGGACTTTATTGCAGCAGTCACTCTGTTGTCACAATCTGACATAGCCCCCCCCCCCTCCCCACCAACAGTTTCTCCAAGGGCTTCCGGGATTCAGCAAGTGAAGACTATGATGGAGACCACCTCTTAGGGGTTTGTTTGTTTAGTTTTGGGGGCCACACCCAGGCTTGCTCCGTAAGAGCTTAGGGCTTACTTAAGAGCATAAAACTTGGGGCTTACTCCTGACTCTGCACTCAGGAATCACTCCTGGGAGTGCTCATGGAACCATACGTGGTGCTGAGGATCAAACCCGAGTCTGCCATGTGCAGGGCAACCCCCCTTCTCCCCTGTCCTGTCTCTTGACGCTTAGGGTTTTTAACAGATTGGCACAGAACACAGAATAAGGGCTTGGAAGTGCTGGATAATGGCGATGATGACCACGCAGTCTCTCCGAGTCCTTTTCAGCTCTCTGTGAGATCTGCAGTGTTGAGCCAGCAAGACTCCAGCACCATCTGCAGCACTATCCAGCCACCACTGCATGAGGACTCTGAGACAGTTCTGAGATTAGGACCCAGTAGGGGACATCACCCCAGCTTTGGGACACAGTTCTCTATCTCTGTTGTCTGCCTGCCATCTGCCTGTCTCCTCAGCTCTCTTGCTTTTCTGGGAATTGAACCCAGGCCATGCAGGCACTCTATTCACCCCCCCCCCCACACACACACACACTCATTTGCATCATTTGCATTAAATCACTAGAAGCTTCCTGGAACACCCACACACACACCAGGGCTAGAGACTCAGCCCTAGCCCCGCACTGCCCTCCGAGAGGCAGCCCCATCTGTCCAGCTCATGAGGCTGGAGAGACGCGGTTCCCTCTAAATCACACTCATCCCCCAGTCTGCCAGAATTCAGTGACTTTTTTAAAAATGTTTACTTAAAAAAAAAAAGGTGATGCTGCACAGGATAAAAGTCATTTTGCAAGTAGTGCAAAAGCATATGGAAAGATGCTGCTCTAGGAAGGGCAGGGATTGCGGGGAGGCACCCACACCCCTGGGCGTAGCTCAGGGCCTATTTCCAGCCCAGGGGATCACGAGGTACCAGGGATTGAAGGATCGAGCCTCCTGCATGTAAATCATGTGCATGGCCTATGCGTCCCCCACTCTGCCCTCCGGATGCCCAGACCTCCCCCTTTGCTGGTCCCCTCCCCCCCAAATTACCACGGTGACAAGTGTCCTCAGAGTGACTTCCAGCTGGTCCCCTCTTTCCTCCCTGACTGCCTGTCCTGGGGAATGTGTTTCGGGGCTCCTTCCTGCCCAGGCGCTGCACCCCCCCCCCCGCCCCCACTCCCTCCTCCCAGCACCCCCCTCTGGCCTCCTAATCCTACACATCCTGCCCGTGTGTGTGTCCCATCCACCTGCCACAGGAAGTGTTGTGAATTTTGGGGGGTTGTTTGTTTTTAGCAGTACCAGCTGTCACTGGTGTCTCTTCCTTCTGCAAACAGCCCTGACAATACCTAGCTCACATCCGGGCACGTGGTCGTGCTGAGCCCATCAGGGGTGAGTTACTGACTGCTCTGTGCAGACCCCACTCCCCTCACCTGCCAGCCTCCAGGTGGGTTGCCCATCCGGCATCCCTCAACCACCTGCACCCAAAAACACCCAGGCACTGGAGCATACACCAGGGATTGGGACAGCTGCATGATGTCAGGACTGAGCCTGGAATTGCACCCTGGTTCCTGGGCCTTCTTTGACGGGACCCCCAGGCCCTACCTAGCTTGGCTCTTTACCTGGTTCCAACACACCCCATTGCTCTGGGGAGGGGCACCCCTCCCATGCCCACTGAGCTGAGAACGCCCCCAAAAGGAGGCAAGAGCTTTCAGGTAGGACCACAGGCTACTACTGGCCTTTGGGATTTATTAGTCATCTGGGAAAGAGGAGGAGACTCTGGTCTCCCCACTGGAGAGGAGGAAGGGCCCTCCCCCCACGCATCCTGGCCATGTTCCACTAGCCTCTGCTTCTTACCAGACGCCCTGGGATGAACAGTGGATTTTAGACACAGTAGAATGATTGTAAACTTGTATTTTTTTTATGAAAAGTTTTCATTTATTAAAATGCGTTAGTCCTCCTGAAAGATCTGCCTGGTCATCAGATGAAGTCTCTCTAGAACCCTAGCCCCATCTGTTCTATCATCTCCACTTCCAGGTCACTGATAGACTCTTCATGTCTCTCTGCTGGCACCAGCACCGGCCTCGGCGACCCCCCAACTCTCTCCCTTCCGTCCTTGTGTTTCTGTCTCTGTTCTCTAGTGGTCCTTTGATTCTCCTGTAGACTGTGTCTCACCAGAGACACGTTTTTCTTCATGTACTCCAAGAAATCGGCAAGCATGTGAGTTTGCCACTGCTTAAACAGATTCTAGGTTCCAGCTCAAAGATTTGCTCTGGGTGGCTGTATATTTCGGCAAGATTTTCTCCACTTTTCTGTCTCAGGTGCCATTGCCTGCCCAGGGATGACCATTTGTCGGGCGTGCCCTGGTCTCAGAGTTGCTGCTGTCGTTCGTGGTGGTGGTGTGTACTCAGACAACTAAGGCAGGGAAAAGCACCTTTGTGGGCCTGAGAGAAAGTGCAGGAGTTTAGGTGCTTTGCCTTGAATGCAACCAATCCCGGTTAGATCCCCAGAACCCCATATCATCTCCTGGACACCACTAAGAGGGAAAGAGGGAAGGAAGGAGAAAGATAAAGAGTGAAAAGGAAAAAGAGAGAAAGAGGATGAGAGGGGAAGGAAGGAAGGAAGGAAGGAAGGAAGGAAGGAAGGAAGGAAAGAAGGAAGCGAGGGAGGGAGGGAAGGAGGGAGGGAGGGAGGGAGGGAGGGAGGAACACACACACACACACACACACACACACACACACACAATATCAGTTTGGAAAGGTTAGCGCTGCCCAGAGGAAGGAAAAAAGGAAGGAAGGGAGGAAGGGAGGAAGGGAGGAAGGGAGGGAGGAAGGAAAAAAGGGAGGGAGGGAGGGACAAAGGAAGGAAGGAAGGAAGGAAGGAAGGAAGGAAGGAAGGAAGGAGGGAGGGAGGGAGGGAGGGAAGGAGGAAGGGAGGAGGAAGGAAGGAAGGAAGAAAAAAGGAAGGAAGGAAAGAAGGAAGGAAGAGAGAAAGGGAGGAAGGGAAAAGGGAGGAAGGAAAGGAGGAAAGGGAGGAAAGCAAATAAAAGAGAATATGAAATTATGCAATTTTCTGCTATGTGGATGAACCTGTAGAGTATCATGCTGATTAAGTTAGTTAGAAGGAAAGGGACAGACATAGTTATCTCCCTCATATGTGGGATATGAAAAAACATAGTAGGGGAAAAACAAATGCCCAAAGGCAAAAGAACCAAAGAACTGATCTTGGGTCAAAAGTTTAGGGAAACAAGGGGAAGAGAACAGGGTGTGTGTGGGGGTGGGGGGGGGAGGGCAGAGAGGCTGCCTGGGACAAAGATGGAGAGAAGTGGACCCTCTCAGGGAGGGTGTGGTGCTAGAATGTTTCATGCAAGAAACCCTCCCATGAGCAGTAATGTAAACAAGAGTGCCTAAAATGAAATAAAAACATTTTTTTTTGATGACTGTGGAGAAGCAAAAGCTGGTGAGTGCTCCTGGGAGGGAGGCGCTTTCTGAGAACGCAAACAGACATGTGTTCTGAGACGGCTCTGGATGACCCCAGATATTGAAACAACTTTCAATTTTTCCATTTAAGAAATAAATGCCTGAGGCCAGGTCTGTTTCCATCATGTAAAAAAAAAACACAATATCAGTTTGGAAAGGTTAGCGCTGCCTTTCCAATTCCAGTCAACATTAAAAATGCAAACGCATTCTATTTAAAGAGAGCCTTCGGCCACTGCCGTGAACTCCTGGGATTTCAGGCAAACCGCAGCGGGGAGCCATCTCCTGGGCACCCCGACCCCTGGCTCAGCAGGAAGGATGAGGGTAAATGCCACAGGGTCCTGTCCAGCCCGACCGAAGGACGGACACTTACAGCCCCACAAAGGTGCTCAGGGGCCCTTGATCCTGGTCCCTGTTCCTGACTCAGACATCCATCTGGCCCCACTAGGGGCCGGTGCCCAGCATTTTCTCGTACCCCAAGTCCTTTGGAGGCAGTCAACAAATACTGGGGAGCTCTGGGCATGCTGGAGATGTTGCCATCTGATGGCAGTTCAGGCGATTTCACAGTTTCCCCTCTGCAGTGGCTTCACCAGACACCAGCATGGGGCCGCCTGGGAATTTCACACCCCAACCTTTTCTCCCTGCAGTGTTTTCCTTCTTTCGCTGTGGGAGTACACCTCCCTTGTGAAGAATAAGGTCCTCCAAACTGAGACCCCCATCACAGCCCAGATCAGATTCAACCCTAAAAGCTGGAAAACCCATTCCAGGATCTCCCTCTGAGCACCCAATGGCCGCTGCTTTGCAGTCCGAGTTTCCTGTTCCAACGTCCCTTATCAGCCTGGAGGGACAAACTCTCATGTGTCCCAGTCGTTCCTGTGATTCTTCTCCCACCCAAGGGTGAGAGCAGTAAATGTGGGGAGAGCCTGCTGACAAGGTCAAGGCTTGGTGCCTTCTCTTTATTTTTTTTTCCCTGGGTCTTCCTGATGCTGACACAAGAGGAAGTCTTGAGTGTCAGTTAAATGAACTAATGACTTTGTCATTCTCTGTATGTGTGGTGCCTCGGATTGCATCATGACCTCACACATGCAAGGTCCATGTTCTGCCACTCAGCCCTGGCCCAGGTTTTATTCGCATTCGCGGCCGCGCGACATCTTATCAGAACTTTTTTTTTTTATGACATCTTATTGTCTTATTCCTACTTTGGACAAACTTGCAGGCTATCGAATGTAGCCTGCCCACAGGGCAGAGTCTGGCAAACTCCCCGTGGCATACCAAATATGCCAAATACCAGTAACAATGATGGGTCTCATTCTCCTAAATAGCCTTAAATATAATCTCAGGGCTAGGATGAAAGAGACGTTACTGGGGCCTGCTCGAGGCAATCGACGAGTAACAGGATGATGAAATGAAAAAAAATGAAAAATGTTAAAAGTTCATGTCATGAGCCCTCTTCTAGGCCTACATATAGACACAGAAATGAGCTATTACGGGGTGCTGGGGATTAAACTAAGCATACGGGGTGCTGGGGATTAAAATAAGGTGGGCTGCATGCAAGGCAGACGCCCACCTTAGTTTAATCCCCAGCACCCCGTATGGTCCCTGGAGGCTTCCAGGAGTGATTCCTGAATGCAGAGGCAGGAGTAAGCCCTGAGCACCACCAGGTGTGGCCCACAAACAAACATTTTTCATTTCATTTCATTTCATCATCCTGTTAATCGTCGATTGCCTCGAGCAGGCCCCAGTAACGTCTCTTTCATCCTAGCCCTGACATTATATTCACGGCTCTTTAGGAGAATGAGACCCATCATTGTTACTGGTATTTGGCATATTTGGTACGCCACGGGGAGTTTGCCAGACTCTGCCCTGTGGGCAGGCTACATTCGATAGCCTGCAAGTTTGTCCAAAGTAGGAATGAGATAATAAGATGTCATAAAAATAAAGTTCTGATGAGATGTCGCGCGGCTGCGAATGCGGCCGCGCGGTTCCGGGATCTGCATTTTATAGTCTCTGAGTCTTGGCCGCTGATGGGATTACACGGCGCCAGGGGGCCAGGTGGTGGGTGTGACCCCCGCCTGCTGGAATTTGGAGGATCTGGATGGAAGATGCTCGACTCCAATCCGAGTAGGCTTGGAGGTCTCGGCCCCGGAACCCGCGTGGCTTTGTCCCTCTGCCAGCACCTTCATGTGTGCGGAGAGTGGTCTCAGCATGGTGGTGGCTGGTCCTGAAGATCTTCGGCTGCCGGAGCCCCGGTCGGGGCGGGGAGGAAAGCTCAACCCGCTCCCCTCCAAGGGGTCCCGGCGAGGGACACCCAGGCACGGGGGCAAAAAGACTGCAGCGTTCTCGTCCGGGATCTGCATTTTATAGTCTCTGAGTCTTGGCCGCTGATGGGATTACACGGCGCCAGGGGGCCAAAACAAACAAACAAACAAAAAACCCAAAACAAACAAACAAACAAACAAAAAACCCAAAATGAACAGTTTGGAGAAATCAGCTAACACCATCAGAGAAGAAGGACAAATAATGTAAGTCATTTATAAAACAGAAAATAAAAGGGCTGGAGCCATAGTAAAGTGGGCAGGGCCTTTGCCTTGCACTTGGCTGACCTCGGTTCTATCTTCGGCATCCCATATGATGCCCTGAGCACCACCAGCAGTGATTCCTGAATGCAGAGCCAGGAGTAACCCCCGAGCACGCCAAATATGACACAAAAGCCCCAAAGCTGCACTCCAAAACCCTAGAAAATAGTATCAAATGGACCTTCTCATAGTTTCGGCTCTGTTGGGAGGCACCATTTTCCATCATTCAGGTACTTGAGAAAGAGTCCAGGGCGGAGAACTGGTACAGTTGACCAGTAGGATTCTGGATGGCCCGGGAGGTGGGGGTGACCACGCAGGGCACCCAGCGATGGATGCTTCTGGCTGCAGGAGCTGATGCTGGTTTGGACTCCCATTCTCCCTGGTCTCTGCACAGGCTGCAGGCTCTCTGAGGGCCGACTGTGTTTGATTCAGCTCTGCATCCCCACAACTCACAGGCGGACTGATACGCAGGGGTAGAAATGTTGGGGGGCGAGGGACAGCCTCAGAAAGGGTCTTGCCTCTCATCTCTCACTTCTTTTTTTATTTTTATTTTTATTTAATCACCGAGTTTCAGTCATACGATGATCAAACACATAGCTCTCCACCATGCATATTTCCACCACCAATGTTCCCAGTATCCTTCCCACCCGTCCCCACCCCACCTCTCCCCCTGCCTCCATGACAGACAATTTCTTTTTTTACTCTCTCTCTGGGCTGGAGCGATAGCACAGCGGGTAGGGCCTTCGCCTTACATGCGGCCAACATGGCCGACCCGAGTTCGATTCCTCCGCCCCTCTCGGAGAGCCCAGCAAGCTACCGAGAGTATTGGATATGCCAGACACAGTAACAACAAAGTCTCCAATGGAGACGTTACTGGGCCCGCTCGAGCAAATGGACGATCAACGGGAGGGCCTTTACCTTACCTTACCTTACTCTCTCTCTACTTTTGAGCATTATGGTTTGCAATACAGATGCTGAGAGGCTATCACCTTTGGTCCTTTATCTACTTTCAGCACACATCTCCCATTCCGAACTATCCCTCCAACCTCATTGACTTAGTGATCCCTTCTCTATCCCAGCTTCCTTCTCCCCCAGCTCATGAGGCAGGCTTCCAACTATGGAGCAACACTCCTGGCCCTGTCTCTACAGTCCTTGGATGTCAGTATAATATTATGTTATTTTCTTTTTCACAAATGAGCGAAATCATTCTTTATCTGACTCTCTTTCTGACTCACTTCATTTAGCACGATACTCTCTATGTCCTTCCACTTATAAGCAAATTTCATGACAATTTTTTTCCTAACAGCTGCATAGTATTCCATTGTGTAGATATACCATAGTTTCAAGTGTTCAGATTGTTTCCAGATTCTGGCTATTGTCAACAGTGCTGTAGTCAACACACGGATGCATCATCTCTCACTTCTAATGTGTGCTCCATCAGCGACCCGACCTGCCTGCCGAACCCATCCCAGGCTCCCCTGTGTGCAGAGCGGAAAGACTGCCTCCTCACATTGTCCCCAAGGGGCTCCTACATCTTCCCCCTGCCCCTTTCCAGCCTGGCACACCCCACTCCTGGCACACGCCTCCTGCCCCAGCAGCCCAAGTTCCTGTCATTTCCTGAACTCACCAAGCTCATTGTCTCTTGCAGGTGGGGCTTCCCTCAGGCTGGGGCGTTTCTCCTCTTCCTCCTGCGCCTGAGTCATCCTCACCTGACCTCGGCTGGGGCTGCTGAGGCAACTCCGGGAGTTGTTGGCAGAGGAATGGGATGCTTGGGGAGCGGTCCGTTCCCCATCACCCCTCCTTGCTACCAGTTTGTGCCCTCTCCTGCAAGACTGGAAGCTTCTCCCTAGGGGCTTGTGCTTTCTCTGAGATATAGGCAGTGGGCTCATCAAACACTCAAAGGGGAAACACTGAGAGCTCCAAGGGGCACGGGACCTGCAGGACCCCACCCCTCCAGCAGCTTGGGTGTGGACCTTGGGGACCCCAGCACTGGTGGGTGGAGCCTGCCTGAGCACTGACCAGCTGCACCGCCAGGCAGAGTATCTTTGGATGGAGTTCCTGGTCCCTGAGAACTGCTTGGAGGCCCCCACCTGTGCAAAACAATGACACTGGACCGCAGACATGCTCAACATGGGAGGCCTAGGTTCTGTTGCTGGCACCGCATGGTCCACCCAGCACTGCCGGGAGCAGCCTTGAGCACTACTGGGTGTGGCCCAATGTCCTTCCAAATTAAAGACCAACCAATAACAACTAATGGGGGTGTCTCCAAATGATACAGCCTCACCCAGATGCAGAAACTGAGACACCAGAGAAGAGTGGACCCCACCGGGAAGGAGAAGTGGCAGGAGAGTCCAAAGGTCCTGATAAGAATGTGAAGGGACCATCAAGAGGCCTGGCCCTGTGACAAAGCCCAGATTAGCTTTTGTGTGTGCAGAGAACTCCAGGCCAAGACAATTTGGAGAATCTGTAGATAGCTTTGTCCCAAACTTTATTCTCTGCTTTCTTTTTCTTTCTACCTCGGTAAGAATCTCATGTTCTCTCCTGAGCATGCATTCCTCTGTCTCTTCCCACTCACACTTCTCTACGTAAATTTCTTTCAATCAAAATTGTTTTGCTGGTGGGAAAATTTGGAATAAGGGTGGTGGGAAGGTGTAATGGTCACGGGACTGGTGGTGGAATATTGAATGTAATAAATTACTGTGTATCACTGTATCACTGTCATCCCATTGTTCATCGATTTGCTCTAGTGGGCTCCAGTATCATCTCTATTCCTCCCAGCCCTGAGATTTTAGCAGCATCTCCTTACTCGTCTTTTCCAACAATTGGAAGACCTTTCAGGGTCAGGGGAATGAGACCCGTTATTGTTATTGTTTTTGGCATATTGAATACGCCAATAACAATAACAATAACAATGTGTATATATTTCATTTCATTTCATTTCATCATCCTGTTAATCGTCGATTGCCTCGAGCAGGCCCCAGTAACGTCTCTTTCATCCTAGCCCTGAGATTATATTCACGGCTCTTTAGGAGAATGAGACCCATCATTGTTACTGGTATTTGGCATATTTGGTAGGCCACGGGGAGTTTGCCAGACTCTGCCCTGTGGGCAGGCTACATTCGAAAGCCTGCAAGTTTGTCCAAAGTAGGAATGAGATAATAAGATGTCATAAAGAAAAGTTCTGATAAGATGTCGCGCGGCCGCAAATGCGGCTGCGCGGTTCCGGGATGTGGATTTTATAGTCTCTGAGTCTTGGCCGCTGACGGGATTACACGGCGCCAGGGGGCCAGGTGGTGGGTGTGACCCCCGCCTACTATAAAATCCACATCCCGGACGAGAGCAGTGCAGTCTCTGCCCCCGCGCCTCGGTGTTCCTTCCCGGAGTCCCTTGGAGGGGAGCGGGTTGAGCTTTCCTCCCCGCCCCGGCCAGGGCTACGGCAGCCGGAGACCTCCAGGACCAGCCACCACCATGCTGAGACCACTCTCCGCACACCTGAAGGTACTGGCAGAGGGACAAAGCCACGCGGGTTCCGGGGCCGAGACCTCCAAGCCTACTCGAATTGGAGTCGAGCATCTTCCACCCAGATCCTCCAAATTCCAGTAGGCGGGGGTCACACCCACCACCTGGCCCCCTGGCGCCGTGTAATCCCATCAGCGGCCAAGACTCAGAGACTATAAAATCCACATCCCGGACGAGAGCAGTGCAGTCTCTGCCCCCGCGCCTCGGTGTTCCTTCTCGGAGTCCCTTGGAGGGGAGCGGGTTGAGCTTTCCTCCCCGCCCCGGCCAGGGCTACGGCAGCCGGAGACCTCCAGGACCAGTGTATATATATATTATATAAATTACTGTGTACAACTGTAAAATCTTATCACGCCGAAAGTTGTGTTCACGGGCTCACTGGATGGCACTGTCTCACCTCCTGCGTTCGGTGCTCTTGAGCCGCTGTGTGTGGCCTGGATCGGAACGGCTGTTGGCCAAGGGCAGACGGAAGAAGAAACGAGGGCCAGGCCAGTCTATATCAATAGCAGTTTATTCCAATCCTCTTCACTCCTGTCTTTCTCTGCCTCCTTCTCCCTGGGTCCCAATCTTGGAACTTCTCTCCTTCTGGCTCTGACTCTGGATCTCTGGAGCCTGAGCTCTCTCGCTTCTGACTCTCCTCCCTCCGAGCTTAACGTCTTAGTTTATATAGCAGTCACATAAGGCGGTGACATAAAGGTGGGTTGAATATTGACAAATCAACAAAGAGAGGTAAGACCACTCCTCCAGGAGATTAACTCAAGGAAATCTCATCTAAAGAGATTACTCCAGATTACTAGGAGATCCGCTCAAGGGTGGGATCCTGGGTGTGTTCTTCCTTCAGTAATCTACTTAAATAGTTGTAATAAATCTACTTCTAATATTTCTAGCAATGTCATTCTGTATGAGCACAGTAAGAGATATAAACTTAGTTTGGTTCTTCCTGAGAACATCTCACTATACATTCTGCAGTCCTCAGGCCAGGTTAATCTTCCTAGCTCCAGCAGGGTCCTAGTCTTGTCGTTACTTACTTTTGGATCATGACAGCATTTGTCCATGATCATGCCCTCAACTTATAGTTGAGTATCATGGCTCTTTGGCCTGGCCCATTTCAATGCCAGGGTAGCTTACCGCTTGCCCTGGGTCCATTCAGTCCCTTGTCGGGACCCTGCTTTGGGGGTGCTAGGATCTAAGGGCAACTGAGTCAAGAAACTAGATGCCCAGGAGTAAATATTATTCGGAGTCAATCAACTCCCAAGTTACAAAGCATAATATTAACTGTCTTCCTGTGTCCATACAGAAAGGACATTGCTTACAATACAAGTTCAGTGTCCTTAGATGGGTGTGACCTGATAAACCTAAGCTACCTGAGGAAGGACGAAAGAGTGTTATCCTACATACAACTTTATTTATTTATTTATTTTTGCTTTTTTGGTCATACCCAGCGATGCACAGGGGTTACTCCTGGCTCTGCGCTCAGTGCTCAGGGGACCATATGGGATGCTGGGAATCGAACCCGGGTCAGCCGCGTGCAAGGCAAACTCCCTACCCACTGTACTATTGCTCCAGCCCCGTGTACAACTTTATAAACATAAAATAATAAATTTTTAAAAATACAATTAGTTTATTGATATCCATAAAACAACTTCCTGAGATTTTGATTTGAATTGAATTTACTGTAAAGTTGGAAAAAAAATTCAAAACCAAAACCAAATAATTTTGCTTCACTAAAACAAATGATACTGCTCTTTGAGGAGGGGGAGGGGCAGGACTGTTAGGCCACACCCAGCTTGGTGCTCAGGGACTGCTCCTGGCAGTGCTCGGGGTCCCCTGAGATGCCAGAGAAGGAATCCAGGCCTCCCTTGTCCCCTGTGTGCCACCGGTTGCATCCTCTTTCTGCAGTGCCAGATCCACCATCTCAAATGAGCAAGAGAGGCAGGAGTTCTGCCTGGAGCCACACCCCCAGCCTCTACCCTGTGGTCTTAGAAGCATCAGGAAACTTCAAATGTGGTGAAATGGTCCTCTGCCTACATGGAGGGGCTGTGGGAAAAGTAGCCCCCACCTTGGGGAGGAGATTCTGGACCCAGAGCCAGGAGACAAAGCTTGGAACCTGTGAGTCTTAGGGTCTCTCACTGTAACTGCTGGTTTCTTGCAGGTGGAGTCCAGAGGGAGAAGCCCTTTCTTCCAACCCAAGCTTGGCACCTGGAGCCTGGGATCTGAAACTGACAAAAGAAAGATTAACGAGAGGGAGAAAAAAGGTTATGGATGTTCCCTGGGCCTCTTTGCAGGGGGAATGGGGATGACTCACCCAGGGATTGAAGGTTTATCGAAGGCAGTGAACAAAGAAGGATACTTTTGTAAAGCAGCAAGGACAAAGGAAAAGAGGTGAAGGTCTGGGGAAGGATTTGCTCTGGGGAAATGAATGCTGGAGGAGGTTTATGTTCTAGAGGTGTGCTGAGCAGATGCCATTGTTATCGGACTGAATGGTCGCCACTGACCTGCTCCCCTCTGGTCTCTTCACGACCAGGACTGGGGGGACAGTACAGTAGGTAGGGCACTTGCCGTGCATGTGGCCAACCTGGGTTATATCCGTGATACACTATAACTATAACTTCCCCTAAGCACCACCATAAGGGATCCCTAAGCACAGAGTCAGGTGTAGGCCTTGAGCACCACCAGGAGGATGTCCCTAAAACAAAACAAAACAAAACAAAAGAAAACAAAACAAAGACAGCATACAACGGAGCCAGCAATGATACTACAGTGGAGAAAGTGAATAAATGGGCAGGTGGAAACAACTCTCCACACACTGTTAAGTGTTTGCCTTGCACACTGATGGCCCAGGTTTGACCCCTGGCACTACACATGGACCCACAAACCACCTCCAGGACTAAGTCCTGAGCACTGCCTTACAGCTAACAGGGAGAGGAAGTTGACTCAAGTCAAGTGCACCCTGAAGAAGAGCAGCCTTACTGCTCAGAGGAGCAGGACTCACTTTTTCCTTTGGGTTCATATTTTTCCCTGGGATCTGTGGTACTCCCTTTTCTGCCCCTGGGGTGGTCACAGTCTCAGCGGCCACCTGAAAATGGGGATCAAACACTTGAGCAGGCTGAAGCTGTACGCATGCGCACATGCCATTCATTTTTGCCTAGACCGGGCAGGTGTCCCACTGCGGGAGGTGATGGAGGGAGAAGGAGCATTCGCAATGGGGAGGGAACAAATCCGTTAGCGCCTCGGCATCTGGGTTTACAATCTGGATCAGAGGGAACCCCTGACGCGAACAGGATGGGCCCCTCCTCTAAGATTCTCAGGCTCTAACTCCCGTCTTGCGTCCTGCCGGCTCTTGCAATGACTGGTCCAAGATTAACATAAAGGTAAAGGTAAGGTAAAGGCCCTCCCGTTGATCGTCGATTTGCTCGAGCGGGCCCAGTAACGTCTCCATTGGAGACTTTGTTGTTACTGTGTCTGGCATATCGAATATCTTTTTTTTTTTTCTTTTTGGGTCACACCCGGCGATGCACAGGGGTTACTCCTGGCTCTGCACTCAGGAGTTACTCCTGGCGGTGCTCAGGGGACCATACGGGATGCTGGGAATCGAACCCGGGTCTGCCGCGTGCAAGGCAACCGCCCTACCCGCTGTGTTATCTCTCCAGCCCCAGATTAACATCTTTGATTCTCCTATTTGAGGATGAAGAGAGAAGGCACTTAACCCCTCAGGGAAGCTGTGTGCAGGCCCACCAGGGCACAGGGCTGGTTCTGGTGTCTGCTGCTTCTCTGCTGTCGGAGCTCAGCCTAAGTGGCACATCAGGTTCCCTCCTCTCTGAAACGAACCCTCATCTGATGCGCAGAGTTCCGAGGGGAGGTGCAGGTGGAGACAACTCTTGGAACTCTGTAAAGTGCGATGCAGATGTCAGGAGGAATCTTTTCCACTGACGCCCTGCACAAAAGGCCGGCCAGATTCGGGAACCTGCCAAGTCTCTTCCCCCCAGCCCAGCCCCAACCCTGGAAATGCCTCCTCCTTTTCCCCTGGGGCCAAGCCGGGCTTCAGCCCAGAAGGCACATCAAAGTTCACGGATGGATCTTTATAGTGCAACATTCCACAAGCTTCCTTCTTGAGAGATAAAGGGTCTGGAAGAAAAGAGATGGAGCCAATCTAAACTTCCTGGCCCCAGCTCCCATCCCCAGGCCTGACCCTAAAGAACAGCCGGGGGAGAGCCCAGATTTTGTCCTTAGTCGGCCCCCTATGCCCCCATCCCCCACCCCTTTCATACTGTCTCCCGAGACCCCCTTGCTGTCTCAGTGGAAACCAGAAACACAGCTATTAAAAAAGACCCAACACCTCCCCATCACCCAGAACAATGAATCAAAGGGCAGAGGTCACCAAACAGGATCCAGTTCCAGACGTGGGATTAAAAAATACAAAGTTTTGTTTAAAAATCCTGCTGAAACAGACTCCTTAATAAGTACTAGAGCTGTTTGCAACTTTGCCCTTCTTTCCGTCTCATCCCCACCCCCCCAAAAAAATCTAGAAGTGCTGGTGGGGGCTTGCAGAGTGGGGAGTGAGGAAGATGACCTCGAGAGAAGTATCCCCCCCTCTGCTCCACCCACTTCAGCCACGCACCCAGGAAAATGCCTGACTCAGGTCAGGATGAGCAAGGTATCTTGCAGCTCAGACACTCACCACGTGCCATCAGCCCCCTGAGACCGCCATCAAGCTGCAACTGAAATCCTCTTGTCTGCATCAAGCCGGAAATGATCCTTGTACCTAATTATTTGGGGCAACTCAGGCTGCAGGGAGGAATTGCTCTTTTCCAGAAAGAAAGTCGGTCCTAACCTTATGGAAGTTGTTCTGGATCCATTGCCTTTCCCTTACAATAAAGAATTTCAGGAGAAGGGCTGAGTGGTACTACAAGGGCTGGGGTGCGTTCCTTGCACACGGCTGACTGAGGTTTGACTGGCACTTCTTAGCGTCCCCCAAATTGTGGTTGTCATGTCTTTGGGTTAATTCAAGGCTCAGCAATCTTTTTCTAAATTCCATTATTTTCCCAAATACATAACCATGGCCTCCCTCCCTATCTGCCTTCAACAGAAGGCCTCTATGGGTCTTTTTTTTCCCCCCCAAAAAAGCTAAAACAGACTGTCCTGTGGCTTGGCGTTTGGAGGGGCGACACCTTCTCTCTGGGTGAAGCTGCACCCTTTTTGTCCATTGGCTCTGACTGTGCCAAGTGGAAACTTAAGAACATTTTTTTTTTTCTTTTTGGGTCACACCCAGCAATGCACAGGGGTTACTCCTGGCTCTGCGCTCAGGAATTACCCCTGGCGGTGCTCAGGGAACCATGTGGAATGCTGGGAATCGAACCTGGGTCAGTTGTGTGCAAGGCAAAGCCCTACCCGCTATGCTATTGCTCCAGCACCAACTTAAGAACATTTTTGCCCAGTCTCTGACTGGACCTTAGCAGCCGACAGGAGAGTGCAGTAGAGCCTTTCTGGACCTCTAACCTTTTCAGTCTGGCTGGAGAGATAGCGCAGCAGTAGGGCGTTTGCCTTGCGCGCAGCCAGCCCAGCCGACCCAGGTTCGATTCCTCCGCCCCTCTTGGACAGCCTGGCAAGCTACCGAGAGTATTCAATATGCCAAACACAGTAACAAGAAGTCTCATAATGGAGACGTTACTGGGCCTGCTCGAGCAAATCGATGAACAACGGGAGGACAGTGTTTGTTTTTTACCTTACAGAAACACTCTCCCGCGATAATGTTCCTCTGTATTCACTGTATGCAACATGTAGGCTTGAGTGCTCTGTCATGTTCCTCCATTGTGCATCCTCATGGTTCGCCCTCATGAAGATGTATGAGTTTCCTGGAAAACGACTGGAATGTGCAGAAACTGTGATGTCACGTTTTCACTGATGAGAATCAACCCAGGCCCCTGGTCCCTCTCTTTGCAGCCACTCTCCAGCTCCTGCTGGTGGCTGTCCCTCCTGTTAAATCGCTACTCTTTTCCATTAGTTCTTTCAGTGCTTTTTCTAAGATGACATGTGGCAAAAGATAACCACGGAGTAAACATTAATGAATCTTCTATAGGTAGGGTATTAAGCATCGCATAAGATTGATCCATTTTATAAAGGATATTGAGGCGCATAATTTAGTTGAGTAAGTTGCACATAGGTGAGGGTGCAGGGCTAGCAGTGAGTTTAGGCGGAAGTCACAAAACCAAGATGTGGATTAAAGATGTGGATGCAGAAATGAAAGTCAGATAAAATGTTCACTGAGGCCAGCTCAGACTAGACCCTGAGAGGAGAGGAGAAACTTCAGCAGAGACAGAAGACTGTGCTAAGAATATGAAAGACACCAAAAGTTCCGAACTCTGCCCCTTGGCAACAACCTAGCGACAGAGTCTTAGCTGCAGAGAAAACATCAAGTGGGGGCCAGGGAACCCCTACAAAATAGCTTTGCAGAGGCAAGCAGCAATATCCCCATTTTGAGGTCACCCCTACTCCCCCCCCCTCAAATTCTTGGCACTATCCTCTCTGGTGAAGCCCATGTTCTCTCTGAACATTCTCTTTCTCTCCCCTCCTGTTTCCCTGCTAAAAATACCTTCCTTCACTATTCATCTTCTTCCCCAAGCTCCTTTTGGCAAGGATAAATGATGAACGAGGAATCGGGCAGAGGTCAGGACTGACTTTCCTTTTCCTGCAAAGAGCAATTGCTCACTCCAGCCAGAGACTACAGCTCCCTGGGATCTCTAACACTGGGGACATGCTCCCCTGCCAAGAAGGTGGAATTTGGGTGCATGTTGACAGCTGCTCAGTGGGGTTGTGGGACATAAGCTCCCATGCCAGATAGGTACTTGTGGCTGACTTTACTAGTCCTACCCCTCAGTGGCTGAAGTGGGGCAAGCAGGAAGGCAATAGCATGCCTCCTCTCTTGAGTCAACTAACTCCTTCACTTCCTACCTCACCTAAGTTACCTGCAACACCAGACAAAATACCCAAGAGTCAGTGAACTGCAAAAGAACTACTTTTAGAGAGCCACTTCCCTCACCTGCAATGGATGGATGGATGGATGGATGGATGGATGGATGGATGGATGGATAAATGGATGGATAAATGGATGGATGGATGAATGGACAGCTGGATGGATGAACGAATGGATGAATAGATTTATGGATGGATGGATGGATGGATGAATGGATGGATGAGTGGATGGATAAATGGATGGATGGATGGATGGATGAGCTAATGGATGAATATATTTATGGATGGGTGGATGGATGAATAGATGGATGGGTAGATAGATTTATGTTTGGATGGATGGATGGATGGATGGATGGATGGACGGATGGAGAATTGGGTGAGTGGACAAATGGATGATTGGGTGGCTGAATGGTAGGGAGACTGATGAATAAATGACTAGATTAGTGGTTGGGATGTGTATGAATGTAAGAACAGGTGGGTGAACAATGAAACACTTTTCTAGAGTCCAGAGGCATTAATCTTATCTCTCCCAGAGGCAGAGCTGCCATGTCCCACATAACTTAACATTGAAGTGCACCCCAGAAAAAGGCTATATGTCACCAGACAAGTGCCAAGGCAAGGTCCTGCTCAGGCTAACTTTCCTAAATTTCCCTGTTTGCGGAAACTCAGATGATTCCCTTTTGGGATGCAGCTTTGGAGTCAGAAGAATCTAGCTCGATCTTCTGTTTGCTGTGACCATAGACCAGTCTCAGAACACCTGTGCTCCATTCTTCAGATATCAAAAACAGGACAACTCAGTCTTATTGTGACATGAGGTTGACATGATGTCTGCAAAGATAAGGACAGGCTAAGTCTTATTAACCAATATTTGTGTTAAACACAAGTCCATTCTCCTCTGCTGTCCTTCAGAAGAGGCAAAACCATCACAGAAATGAGCAAGACTTCTCTGAGTTGGCTGAGTTGCTCCTGGGCAGCAAAGCTCTCCTCCTTCTCAGAGCATTTCTACCCAATAGCCGTGGAAGTCTCAGAGTGTTTCTGCCCAAATAACTTTAGCCTGCCATGAGGAAATTGAAGAAGATTCTGACTCTGGGTAACCTCTGACCTGTGACCTCACTCTCCAGGCACCTGAGAATTCAGGTGCAGGCCTGCTTGGAGAGAAAGGGACTGGTGGGTAACAGGAAGGGGTGAGAGCAGAAAACCAAGCAACCGGCAGGCAGATTTCTTTTCCAAGCTCACCATATTCTGTGGCCTGAGAGAACAGAAGAAAATTATATTCCTTCAATTGTGCGGGGGGCAAATATCTTCCATCCACAAGATAGGTTTTTTTGTTTGTTTTTTTGTTTGTTTGTTTCTTTTTGGGTCACACCCGGCAATGCACAGGGATTACTCCTGGCTTTGCACTCAGGAGTTACTCCTGGCAGTGCTCAGGAGACCATATGAAATGCTGGGAATCAAACCCGGGTAGGTCGTGTGCAAGGCAAACGCTCTACCCACTGTGCTATCACTCCAGCCCCCCAAGATAGGTTTTTGATAAAAGGTAAAGGTAAAGGCCCTCCCGTTGATCGTCGATTTGCTCGAGCGGGCCCAGTAACGTCTCCATTGGAGACTTTGTTGTTACTGTGTCTGGCATATCGAATACTCTCGGTAGCTTGCCGGGCTCTCCGCGAGGGGCGGAGGAATCGAACTCGGGTCGGCCGTGTTGGCCGCTTGTAAGGCGAACGCCCTACCCACTGTGCTATCGCTTTCCGAGGCAGATGGAACTGACCTTGAGATGTTTACCTGTCAACACCTCTTTACAGGCATTTGCTCTGGAAAAAGCTACTCAGTGGAGAAGCAGAATTTCAGTGGTTTCCTGGGCCTGTGGGGGTAATTACCTAACTGACTTTCCCTTCTTCCCAGAGTCTTCTGCTTTCGCTGAGCTATCTAAAGATGACCTTGAGGACAATGTGTTGAGTTACTCAGCTGTGCAGGGCTTCTTTTTTTTGTACTAATAAATTTCCCTTTAATTTTTATTTTATTCATGTGTATGATGCTTGTGAAATTGTCTGGACTCTGAAGAACTCTGAGGATATAGGAAACAGAGTGATTTATTTGGGTCCCCTGATAATGCTCGTGTGTGTGTGTGTGTGTGTGTGTGTATGTGTATGTGTGTGTGTGTATGTGTGTGGTGGTGGTGGTGGTGTAGGTGTGTGTCTATGTGTGTGTTGAAGGGTTGAGTGGGTAAGTAGAGATGTGTAGTACTGTAACACTATCCTCCCATTGTTCATCAATTTGCTCGAGCAGGCACCAGTAACGTGCCCATTGTGAGACTTAATGTTACTGTTTTTGGCATATCGAATATGCCATGAGGAGCTTGCCAGGCTCTGCCTTGTGGGCGGGATATTCTCGGTAGCTTGCCGGGCTCTCCGAGAGGGATGGAGGAATCAAACCCGGGTTGGCTGCGTGCAAGGCAAACGCCCTACCCGCTGTGCTATCGCTCCAGCCCAGAGATGTGTAGCACTGTAGCACTGTAGCACTGTGCTCTCATTGTTCATCGATTTGCTCGAGCGGGCCCAGTAACGTCTCCATCGTGAGATTTGTTGTTACTGTGTTTGGCATATCGAATATGCTTGCCGTGCGGGCTAGATACTCTCAGTAGCTTTCCGGGATCTCTGAGAGGGGTGGAGGAATTGAACCCATAAGGGTATATAAATGTATGGAGGTGTGTGTGCGTGTGTGTGTGTGTGTGTGAGAGAGAGAGAGAGAGAGAGAGAGAGAGAGAGAGAGAGAGAGTCAACAAACATCAGGTGTTATTGGGGGCACACCTGCTCTTCTCTCCTGCCTCCTGGGCTCAACCTCTTCCCCATTCCTTTCCCTAATCTCCTGCCTTCTTTCTTCTCCTGTCACCGTGAGCCCAGGCAGAGAGGATGACAGAACAGTGTAAACCTAAGGGCCAATCCCTCCCCTTGCTCCTTAGCCTCCTCTCATCCCTCCTTCCAATATGGGGGTGCTGGTCCCATTGCATTCTTCACCCCAAAGGCCTCCTTCCTGCCGATTCAAGCCCACACCAGTCTGGGGAGTGGAGTCTTTGAGTCCGGATATGGAGGGACCTTAGTTCTCTGGGACCTGGTGACATTTCCAGGTAGGGCACTCTCAGGCAGCTCAGCACCTGATCAGCTGTGGGGTACTGTCCCTCCATTCACGGACCAGAGGGTCCATGCCGCAGAGGGGGTAGGCTGGGCTGGAGCTCTGGGCATACAGCACACTCTTGGTTTGCTCCTCTTCACCCTGGATTCTCGCTCGAGAGGAAAATGACTCTGCTCTACACCGCCAGGAAGGAAGCTGGTGGCTGATGCTCCATCCAAGCCTGGCTCACCGTGAGGGCCAGCTGGGGCAGGCCTGTCCATCCCCAGGTCACCCAAAGGAGGCGGCTGCAGAGTAAGACCGTTCCCTCGCCCCAGCCCCTGCCAGACTCCCCATTTCTCTGTCTCTCTCCAGATTCCCAGAGAGAGGAACACAATCTTCACAGATATTAAAACTGAAACTGTAGCACAGTGTGCAGGGCATTTGCCTCGTCCGTGGCTGACCCAGTTTTGATCTCCAGCACCACATATGCCCTCCCCGACCCCCTTCAGGAGTGATCCTTGAGCACAGAGCCCTGAGTCCTGCCGGCCCCCAAAACAAAATAAAAACTGAATGTGTAGGAAATGCAGCATTGGATTCCTTACAACAGGAGCGACAGAAATGGGGAAAATTCAGCAGGCCTTAGTGTGTGGAGATGGGGCCCAGGGGGGCACCCTGGGCTGGGGGTACAGTGAGAGATGCACAAGGCTAGAGCTGGAGGAAGCTGAAGCAGTCACGCACCAAGTGGGAGCGGAAGAGGGTCTCCAGGTGCAGAGCAGAAACTACTCCTGGACCGCAGCCCTGCACACACCAAAGTCATCGTTTGGGAGCTCCCTGGACAAGGGGATTTGGAGGGGGACAGGGAGAGAGCTGGCAGGCTCTCAGAAGCCCTGTCTAGCCCTGAGCAGAGGCCTCAAGGCTGCGCTCTAGAAGCTTCCTAAGTACAAATGTTGGCCATTGTCCCTTCTCAAAGGAACAATTCAGCAGACTGCCCTGGTCGAGGGGGGAGGCACATTCCTCAGCTTGTTTGGTCCCACTCCTGGCTGTCCAGTCCAACCGCAGGGGAAGTCATTAGAGCCAACTCGTTGGCCCATAACCTATGACCTGTGACCCGGCACAAACCCGGGAGCTGGGCCAATCAGATTTCCACTTCAGGAATTTGAACCGAAAAACGCTGAGCCTCGCAGGCAGGGAGCCGCAGGGCCCGAGGCCTGGAATGCTTTGGAAGGTTCTCTCCAGTGCCTGGATCATGGAGGAGGGGGAGGGAGCAAAGGAATGAGGGAAGGGGTGGGGGTGGGGGAGTCAGTCCTTGGAAAGGACGGGGAACGGCAGTGGCTGAGATGGAGACACGTGGCTGAAGAGGCCCAGGAGCACCCAGGCCGCCTTTCCTCCTGTTCCCTCTCTCCTGAGGTGACAGGAGTTGGCTCTCAGCACACCTGGTCACCCAGCACAGCTTTGAGGAACCAGAAGTAGCCATCCCTGCAAGATGGTGGCAGAGGTTCTGTTCTGAAGGAAACCCAAATTGAATCCAGGACACCTTTGCAGGTGATAGCCAGGACACCGAAGAACTCTGTGTGTGTGTGTGTGTGTGTGTGTGTGTGTGTGTGTGTGTGTGTGAGAGAGAGAGAGAGAGAGAGAGAGAGAGAGAGAGAGAGAGAGAGAGAGAGAGCAGGTCGGCGATGAGCAGTGACCTCCCAGCCACAGCCCAGCGCCACAGAGAGGATGAGAGCCAGGAAGGGTTTCACAGGGACGGAACAAAACCCTGGCAGAGGACCAGATAGATGGTCCAGGCGATTAGGCATTTGCTATGCACTTGGCTGACCCTGCACCCCACCTGCTCTTCACAACCAAAGGAGAAATCCCTGAGCAGAGTCAGTGAAAGCCCTGAGGATGGCTGGGTGTACCCCCCCACAAAACAAACCACCAAACCACTGAAGTGGGTCGTGGTTGTTTAACTCCTCAAAGCCCGAGCTTCTCCTGCTAACTGGGGGTGTGCGGGGGGGGGGGGGTGTCATGGGAATCTCCTGACCCCCACTTTCTCATCTGTCAGATGGGGAATGGACGGGGCCTCATTGCTCCCTCAGTTACTGGAAGTGTTGGGAGGAGGTGCCTGGTCTCGGACTCCCCCCTGTAAGCCTTGCAAAAGGGCTCCTTGACCGTCAAGAGGAAGAAGTTGAGGAATCTCTCTCTCTGGTGAAATTTCTATTCGAAATGCCTGGCGTCACGGGCCCGACCAGGTGCCAGTACTCTCACCTCAAGGGCTCTGGGGAGAGAGACTCGGAGGCAGCTTGGCCACAGCCAGCCCGCCCGGAGCCAGGCTTATTAACAACAGGAGACCCTCCACTTCCGTCTTAAAATAACCACAGAAGGCTGTCAAATGAGCTTCCAGGTGGGTGGTCAGATTTTTTTTTTCTTGTCTTCCTCTCAGGAGTGCTACAGCACACTCATATTTCCCTATCTCATCTGGAGCGAAGCCGTCATAACAGGAAGTCGCACTGGTCTGTGGAGCATCCTGAGTCAAGGATGGCCTGGCTGTCTGCCTGGGGAAGGGGTGTCTCCGAGAGAGGCCTCAGCCCCCCACGGCGCCCACCTTTCCTGGGCCCTGAGTCACAGTCATTCAGCTTCAGTGTCCCTCCGCCAGGCAAGGGGTGTCAAGGCCACTCCTGGCCCCAACAGGAAGGGCCTGCCTGGGGAAGGGGCACTAGAATGGGCTCAAGGACCCTGACCTAGACCAAGACCCCCAGGGACTTCCTGATTTTGATTTTGGCCTTTGTTTTAAATACGTTAAAGGCCTTCATGCCAAGAACACAGGCTTTGCAACTCAGTGGGACCTTTTGGGACTTCAAATTCCACTTGAGTCTACCCTCACCATTTCCTTCCCTGTTCATGTTTCTTCTTTTTTTTTTTTTTTGCTTTTTGGGTCACACCCAGCGATGCTCAGGGGTTACTCCTGGCTCATGCACTCAGGAATTACTCCTGGTGGTGCTCGGGGGACCATATGGGATGCTGGGAATCAAACCCGGGTCAGCCATGTTGGCTGCGTGCAAGCCAAATGCCCTACCCGCTGTGCTATTGCTCCAGCCTCCTCATGTTTCTTCTTTCATTCCCAAACATTGTTCAACTATTGGCCCCCATGAACCCTCTTCCATGGTGAAAACACACAAGCACACACACGCACACATACACATACATACACACACTCATACACACACAGACACATCTGCACACACGCACATCCACCCACACATATGCACACACACATACACACAGGCACACACATACACACACGTGCGCACACACACACGTACACACACAACTCTTACCCCAGAATCTCAAGGGAACCACTCACCATTCTTGATCTTAACAAAGTCTCCACTTTCACTACAACCTTTCAGAACAAAGTCGCTCATAGTGGGTAAGTGGCTGACTTGGATTTGATCTCTGGCATCCTAGATGGTCCCCTGAGGCCTGCCAGGAGTGATCCCTGAGTGCAGAGGCAGGAGTAAACCCTGAGTGCAGAGCCAGGAGTAAACCTTGAGCACTGCCAGATATGGCCCAAACACAGAGCGGGGAAAAGCAAGAGAGAAAATGAGATTGCAGAGTATCTTCTATTTATCAATTCTATTTCTAAGTTTACATTATATTTTGCCTCCTCCATCATATATCATCCTGTATCCGTAGCTGAATTTCCATTTATTAAGTGATAAAATATATATGTATATTTTAATTTTAGGGAAAAAATAAAAAGAAAGTCGTTCATCCCAACAGACCTACACCCCCAACCCATAAGCAGATAAGATAGATGGGTCGTTCCTGGTGGTATGACATCACTTCCAACATCGCTTCTTATCCACACTTATATCCCCACCTTCCTATACTCTCTTCCTACCCTCCCCAGACACAATCTGGAGCTCACGCTCACACTCACTCGAGCTCTGGCCCTCGGACTTCTGCTCCACGTCAAGCTCTGTGTCACCCTGAGGAGTTGCAATGCCTGGGAAGACCAGTCAGAGATTGATATTTCTTGGAACTCCTTACCTCTAGGGGTGAGGCGTTTTCCTCCCTCCTTCTTTAGCCACCACACCCAGAGCCCGTGCTGGATCTTGTCTCAGGATGGGGTAAAGTCTAGGATGACAAAATCAAAGATTCCAGAACCTTCCTCTATGCTTTTGTCCCCCCATGCTCTGAGCCATTGCAAGACCTCATGCCCGTGACGTATGCACTTTGGCATCCAAGAAATCCAGTCTGTGCCCCTTCAGCTTCCTTCATCCATCAGGCTTCCTGCTGCAGGACCTTGTGGTGATTGTGTGTCTAGTCACTGTACTCGTGTTACTTCTGCATTTCCTTGCATGGCTGCCTTTCCTCCCCCAACACATTTCAGCTCTTTTCCTTCAGTCACAGTAGAAACCATTCAGTACCTTTCCTTGGTTTGAATGGTGGGGCTCCCAAGAGTTGCTCAAGAGACACAGTACCTCCCTCTTTCTATCTTTCTTTCTTTCTTTCTTTCTTTCTCTCTCACTTCCTTTCTTCCTTCCTTCATTCTATCTTTTCTTCCCTTCCCTTCCCTTCCCTTCCCTTCCCTTTCCTTTTCTTTTCTTTTCTTTTCTTTTCTTTTCTTTTCTTTTCTTTTCTTTTCTTTCCTTTCTTCATATTGAACCACAGTGAGATGCACAGTTACAAAGTTGTTCATGATTTGGCTTCAGTCATGTGTTTCAAGGGCTAGAGTGATAGCACAGCAGGTAGGGCATTTGCCTTGCATGCAGCAAACATGGCTGACCCAAGTTCGATTCCTCTGCCCCTCTCGAAGAGCCCGGCAAGCTACTGAGAGTATCTTGCCCGCACGGCAAAGCCTGGCAAGCTACCCGTGGCATATTCGATATGCCAGACACAGTAACAAGTCTCACAATGTTACTGGGCCCGTTCGAGCAAATAGATGAACAACAGGAAGATAGTGACAGGACAGTGACATATGTTTCAACACCCTCCCTTTACTACCACCAATGTTCTTTTTCCCTCCCACCACTCCCACCTCTTCCCCCACACCTGCCTCTATGACAGACACTCTCCTCCTCTCCCTCCTCTCCCTCCTTCCCCTCCTCCTCCTCTTCCCCTCTTCCTCTGCCTCCTCCTCCTCCCCTTCTTCTTCTTCTTCTTCTTCTTCTTCTTCTTCTTCTTCTTCTTCTTCTTCTTCTTCTTCTTCTTCTTCTTCTTCTTCTTCTCTTCTTCTTCTTCTCCTCCTCCTCCTCCTCCTCCTCCTCCTCTACCTCCTCCTCCTCCTCCCCCTCTTCCTCCTCTCCTCCTCCTCCCCATCTTCTCTTCCTCCTCCCTCCTCCTCCTCCTCCTCCTACTCCTCTCCGTCTTTCTGTCTCTGTCCCTCTCTCTCTCTCTCTTTTGCTTACCTGCCTTTTTGTTTTGTTTTGTTTTTTGGGTCACACCCGGCAATGCACAGGGGTTACTCCTGGCTCTGCACTCAGGAATTACTCCTAGCAGTGCTCAGGGGACCATATGGGATGCTGGGAATTGAACCCGTGTTGGCCGCTTACAAGGCAAACGCCTTACCCGCTGTGCTATCGCCCAGGCCCCTACCTGCCATTTTTGATCAGCTGCAGTGCAAGGCCCTGAGGATGCTTTATACTCAGGCCCTCCTGCTACAGCGGATTGGAACTGCAGAGCTGTAAATGCTGAAAGTCCCAGGAATGTCGGCTGACCTTGGAGCTGCTCCCAGTCAGAATATGAATGACCTGACTAGCTTCACGGTGGTCCTTTCAATGGTGTGCAAGCGTAGCGCCCCAAAGAACCACAGAGGACTGTAGCATCAAAGCTCTTTTCAGCAAGCCCCATGTTGGCCCCCACCACCACCAGAAACCACGCCCTCTCTCCTCCTCAGCAGTGGAGGCAGCAGAAGCCACTGATAAAGGCAAAAATGGCAACAGTTACTGAGGGGAGGTGGGGAGATGCTGTGGTAAAACCCAAGACAAAACTTGAAGCTGAGAAAGCCTCCAGCTTGAGGCCACAGCGGAGAGGAAGCACCTGAAGCCCAGGCAGCAGTGTGGCAGTAGAGACAGGGGACCCTCTATTCCTCCTCTCCCCCAGGAAAAATCCCATCAGGAAAAAAAATCCGGAAGGAAAAAAAATAAAGGTCCTAGAGTCCAGGACACCCACCACCCCCTACCCCTATAGAAGTTACTAACACGCCACCCTCCCTTGCCCTCTAGTTGGTTGCCCTTCATGTGAGGGTTTGCACTGCAGCCAATAAGACAGCAGAAAGGACTTACAGGTAACTACTGATCCTATTCCTCCCCCTCACTTTTTCTCTAACACTGCGGTGAGGGGCCGTGAAACCCAGGTGGGGCGGGTTCCTACGTGTGTGTCCTAATTGCTCTACTGTTTCCCGGCCACCCAAGGTCCCTTCTTTGACCCGGATCTGGCATCTTCCTGCTGCACCTCTATGGGGTCCTGTCCTCTGACCTTTAACTTGCCTCTTGTCCCACATTTCCTCTCTTTCTATAAATCTGTCCAGAATCCTGTCTCCATCTGACAAGAGTCCCTCAAAGCCTCCCCACTAACCATCAACCTGACGTCCACCCTTGATTCTATTCAAGCGCCATTCCCTTCCTCACTTTCCACACAGCCCCCAGCCCTCTACACCCTGGCCTCTGTCCTCACCATGCCATGGAAACTGTTCTCTGAGGACATTGTCCTGGGCATCATGTGACCAAGGACAAACTGTCTCAAACTTGGGGGCATAAAGCAGCTATTGTGTTACGCGCTTGCATTCTGAGAAGCAGAAGTCAGATGGGCCACACAATATAACTTGTCTCTACTTTGTGATTTCTGGGGTCTCATTTTGGCAAGTCTTAGGGGGGACTCAGAATGGCTAGCATGGTCCCCTGATGACTCTTTCACATCCTTGCCTACACTTGAGTGAGGATGATGTGAAGATGGGGGTCTGCTGGCCTCAGACCCAGACATGTCTGCATACCTCTCTAAATGGCTCCATTTCTTCACATCGTCGAAGCCACCGGGGGTCTGGCTTCGCACTTGGCTTTGTCTAGATGGGTTCCAGCAAACAAGATGAAACAGGAAGACTCAGTGTCATTGGGTTCTTTCTTTTACTCCTTTGGCAAGGACTGGAGAGGCAATGCAGGAGTTAAGACTCTTGCCTTGCATGTAGATGAACCCTAAGTGACCCCTGGCACTTTGTGTGCTCTCTTCACCACTGCCAGGAGTGATCTCTGAGCACAGAACCAGTAGCTCCTTAGTGTTGCCAGGTGCGGTCTAACCATTATCTCCCTCCCAAAACAACAACAAAAACCCAACAACCGAAAACTCATTAGTCAAAGTGGCTCCAGCACTCCCCCCCAGGATCAAGGAGAAAGTACACGGACCTTATTTCTCAATGGAATGTACTGAGCTCACACCATAGGAGGATGTGTGGAATGAGAAAGACCACTGCAGTCCTCTCTGAATGACCTGACACAGTCTTTTTTTTTTTGCATGTTTAATTTGTTTGTTTTTCTATAAAGTTGTTGGCGATAATTTGTCACATTCAATATTCCAACACCATTTCACCATTTCACCTTCCCACCACCATTATTTCCAATTTTCCCAACTACCCCTCAAGCCTACTCTTACAGCAGGCCCTGAATAATTTGTTTAACATTGCTTGTCCTAAATAATTTGAGGAAAATGATCACAAAATGCTTCCTTAGAAGAAAGTGTCTGAGAGATTGTTGTATCTCACCATGGAGTCACTAATCCCTTGTATAAGAGATTACGGACATGTTGTTACAGGTTAAGCCTTGTGTGTTTGTATTTTGTTAATTGAGATTGGTTGTCTTTTACTTTACATCCCATCTAATGTGGTGTGCTACTCCTGGTTTATCAGTGATGTAAAGTTTGAGATGTCGTGCGGCCACAAATGTGGCCATGCGCTCCAAGATACCAACAATTTTAATGAGGTGATACAGCTGGAGTTAAATGTTTAGCTAGCTGGTGACTTTGGGTGCGGCAGATGACTCAGCTTGGCTTGGGGTCTGGAAGCACCTCTGCAACTTGTTGATTTCTGAGATTTATTTATGAGTCTCTGAATCATGCTGGTTAATGAGCTTACTTGGTGCCAGAGGCAGTTCATAGGCATGACTGCTGAGGCTTTCGGAAGTACAGGAAGATGGGGAGAGGTAGCCCTGACTCCAGGAAAGCCTGGAGATTTCAGTCACAAGACCTGCATACCTGAGTTTTTCAACAGATTCATTTTTGGATGAGGCTCATCCCAATCAAGCATGGTGATGACTGTGGAGTGTGTCACAGTCTTTAATGATGTTCTGTTACTGAATTCAACAGTGGTTTTCAGTGCTAGCTTAGTTCTGTTGTATATGATAGCGGGAGTCATTCCTTGCATCTGTCCATCTGGGTGGCCAACTGTTTCAGTTTTAGACTGGTCATTGTTCTCCCTCTCCCACTTTCATGTGCCCCTCTCAATGAGGACCTTTATTTATTTATGTATTTAGTGGCAAGAAGGAGTGAACCTACAGCATCACACATGCATGTCCAGCCCTCTACCTCTGAGCTACACTCCCAGTCCCTGGCCTCCAACAGAGGATGTTCCCTAAGGTTCTGGACTCAAACTCAGGCTTATTTCACTTTCTGGCTTCTCACAGTGCATCTCTATTCTATTCAATAGACTTCCTCTATTCTATTCAATAGGCTACCTATCATAAACTTCTTAGCATTGGACTGCATACCTATCAGCGTAATAGCTGTGCCTAAAGAAATGTTAGTTTCTCCTTGTCTAATGTGGAACTTATCATTTTCCACTTTTTTTGGAAAAGGGGAGTCATACCCAGAGATGCTCAGGGGATCCTTCTGCCAGGAAATGAATCCAGGGCTCACACATACAAAACAAAAACACTTGCTCCAGTCCTTTGAGTCTCTTCCAGTCCCATATTTTCTACTGGCTCTTTTTCTGCTTTCTCTCACAGGGGTACCAAATTGTCCAAACTTTCAATTGTTCATTTTGTTTCATATGTGTTTATATATGTGTGTATACACATATATATGTATATGATTTATTTTTACATTACCTGGGATCAAACCCAGGGCCTCACACACAGAAGTTAGTGTTCCATCACTGAGTTACATTCCAGGTACTGTCTCTTAAATATTTATACAAATTTTGTTTAAAATAATTTTACTAATAAAAATTATGAATTTTCATTTGTCATTTCCCAAGATTTAATAACTATCACATATTGTGTGTGTGATACCCAATGGTGCTCAGGGCTTACTATTAGACTGCTCCTGGCAGAGCTTGGGGTAATCAACTGGATGCTGGAGATGGAACCAGGGTCAGCTGCATGCAAGGCAAGCAACTTACCAGTTGTACTATCTCTCTGGCCCCTATTCTTTCTTTTGATGATTATACATTTGCTGCATATAACTTAGTTTCAGGAGCTGGAATGGGAAAAGCTTGTAAAATATGGTTTCTGGTTCCTCTTCTGGGAGGTATAAGCATGTTAACAGTTAGATGGGGGAAGTGTAATAAGAACTGTGATTGTGGGAAGCCTTGGATGCCATAGGAGCAAACAGCCCAACTCAGAGTGAATGGAGTGAAGATAGGAATGGATATATTAGTTAGCTATTGCTGAGTGACAAATGACACCAAACTTGTGTGCAAGTTCCCTACTTTGGGAAGATTCCCTGGCCAGCAACACAGCTGGGCAGACAGACACTGGGTCTGCCCCATCTACAATGGGGAGGGGGTGGTTTTAAAAAAAAGTGCCCCCTGGGACTTCAGCCAGCTGCCTGTTGGACTAGAGGAAGGTTACCCAGCAGGACATCCCCCCCCCCCACCCGCTCCTGTTGGCAGATTCAAATCCTCAGTGATTGTTAGAGGCATCTAACAGTCAAATCCTCAGTGACTGTTTGACAGAGGCATCAACTTCTTGCGATGTGAACCTATCCATAAAGCTATAACCATCAGAGCAAGAGGAGATAGAGAGAGAGGGAAAGAGAGAGAAAGAGTGAGAGAGAGAGAGGAAAGAGAGTGGAGAAAGAGACAGACAGACACACAGAGACTTGAATCACCCAGTCTTTTTGTAACTGATTCCTATAAGGGACAACCATATCGGTTGTTCTCTTCTACTAGTTAGCAATGACTCACCAGGTCCAGCTCAGGACCAAGGGGAGGGAATCACAGAATCCCAGGCTGTCAATCACTAGAGTCAGTTCCCAGATTCAGGTCTTTGCTAGGTGGAGAGCTACATCAGCCTCAGGTGAGTGAAATCACCTAGAAGAGAGAAGAATGAAAGAAAGGCCAACTCTCAGGAAGGCTGGGGTGCTGGGGTATGGACTCCAGAGAGCTGCTGATGGTTCATCCAGAGGCTCGCCCAAACTCCCAACTTCATATGCAGTTCATTGCTCAATCTGTTCATGAATAGTTAAATCAGCGTTACCTATTTCACCCACACAACAAAGCCTCATTATATGAGAAGGTAAAGGAACTCACAATCCTTTTCCTGTTTATTAAACCTCAAAAAATGCTTCAAACGATTTTTCGCAGAGTACATTTATAAATCATTACGAGGGTGAAAAGCATGACTAGAATTTCCAGTTATCTGCAGTTGAAGGTCACCTGACAGATTGGAATGTATTTGTTGGAGTTTTAAATAAAATTTTTTGTGGAATGCTAACACAGGAAAGAGTGCACAAATATAAACATGCAATTCAATTATATTTTTTACAAAGTAATGATTGCATAAATAGCTCCATGATTGAAAAAATAGGACATTGTCACCATTAAATTTTCTTTGTATCACCTCCCAATTTCTAACTCTCTCTTCTCCGAGAATCCTGAATTCTATCATCACACAGTAGGTTTGCCTGATTGAATTTTATATGAATGACATCTTACAGTCAATGCACTTTGTACTTGCTACTCATCCTTTATTTTCTGAAATGGATCCATGTGCTTTGACATAGCGATCACGGATTCATTTTCTCCGCCGCCTGTATTCATTACAAGACTAACCTACAGTTTTTCTTTCACCAAGGACAGATATTTAAATAGTTTGTAAATAATAATTTTCATTAGCATAACCCATAACGTGTACCTATGTATCCATTTCTATGTGGATCTGAGCCAGGGCAAAATTTCTGGATAAGAGTCTATATATATTCTGCTTTAGTAGATACTGAACAGTTCCCAAGGTGATCAGACCAATGAACACTCCCAGGAGGAATATTTTGGAGTCCCATTGGCTCTCCATCCTTGCCTATGCTTCATTTATCCCATATTTTTACTGTAAGCTATACTGTGGAGGACAATGATACCTTATTGAAATTTGATTTGCCTTTCTCTCTAACAACAGTAAGAGTAAGCACTTTTTCAAGTGATTGACCTTCGAAATATCTTTTGTGAAATGTTTTAACTCTTGCTCATTTATCTACAGAATCATCTCTATCTCCCTGTTTGGCAGACATTCTTTTTATATTATAGCCATCTCCTAGGGCAGGCTTTACAAAGGACCATGGATGGGGGGCATGAAATAGTAGAAACTCATCGTGTCACAGTACTGGAGGCTAGAAATCTGAAATCAAGGTGGCGGCAGAGTTGGTTCCTTCTGAGGTTGGGAGAGGAAATCTGTTCTGCTTTGCTCCCGGCGTTGGTGGTTTGCTGGTGCTTTCATTGTTGCTGAGCTCTGCTTCCATTGCCTTCACGAGGCATTCTCCTGAGTACATGTCTCTGTGCCATCACGCTTGTGTCTGAAAGGGTGAAGCTGCTCACCTTGCCTGCCACTGACCTGAGATTGATTTCTGGCATCCCATGTGGTTCCTCGAACACCTTCCAGAGTGATGATCCCCAAGTGCAGAGCCAGGAGTCAGCCCTGAGCACTGCTGGGTGTTTCCCTTGTCCCCATTCACAAAGACCAAGACACCAGTAAGACTGGCTTAGGGCCCCAAGCCAAGCTCGGCAATGACTAAATTGTAATGGCATCAAAATGAGCATATTCTAAGCCTGAGCACACGGTCGAACCCACAGCATGTATGGGTTAATAAAGAGTCTGGAGGGACTGGGGAGACAGTTCAAAGGGCTAATGATCATGTTACGCATGCCAGAAGCTGGAGTTCGATCCCTGGCACCACCGTATGGTCCCAAAGCACTGCAGAGAACAACTCTGAAGCACTCTGCCAGGAGTAGCCCCCGGGCTCGCTTCGGGATATGGTCAAGAGACCAGAACAATCTACAGTTCTCTCTCCCTCTGTTCCTCTATCCCTCTCTCCCTCTCCCTCCCTCTTCTCTCTTTTCCTCTCTTTCTCTCTCTTGCTCTCTTACTCCCTCCCTTCTATTTTTTCTTTTTCTTTTTTTTTTTCTTGTTGGGTCACACCTGGCAACACACAGGTGTTACCTCCTGGCTTTGCACTCAGGAATTACTCCTGGCCATGTTCAGGGGACCATATGGGATGCTGAGAATCGAACCCAGGTTGGCCGCGTGCAAGGTAAATGCCTTACCCACTGTGCTCCAGCCCCCCTCCCTCTCTTCTTTCCACCCTACTTGACCACTGAGCCACACCCTGGCCCCTGCAGTGTGTCCTCTGGCCGGTGTAATGGCCTACAAATGCCTCTCCATGCATCATTGTCCCCACTGAGAGCTGTTGGTCAGTACCCTTGTCCCTTGAATCCAGGCTTCCCTGTGTCTGCTCACCAGTAGGACATGTGGAGGGAAAAATTGCACCAGTTCTAGGCTGAGCCTTTTGAAAATGCAGCGATTTCTATTTCTTTCACTTTGGGGGAACTTGCTCGTGGACATGGGCCTATGGGATGCTGGTGTCCTAATGGGGAGGCCATGTGGAGACCCACCGAGGTAGCAGCCCCAGCTGAGCTGCCAGCGAGTAACAGAGTGACAGGTGCAGTAACCAGCCTTGTGTGAGGCCATCTTGGGTGTTTCAGCCCAGATGAACTTTCACTGAGGCGGCGCCAGTCAGCATCCTATGAGGCTGCTGACCCATGCAGTTCAGCCCAGCTCATGGGAGCGAACAAGCTGGTTGTTATGTATGTTTGACTAACAGAGACTCTTCATTGTCTGCTCTGTTTTGTTGGGGGGCCACACCTGGCTGTGCTCAAGACTTATTCCTGGCTCTGAGCTCAAGGATCTCTCCTGGCAGGCTCGGGGGACCATATGGGGTGCCTGGGATCAAACCTGGGTCAGCGGCGTACAAGGCAAGTACTCTCCCCACTGTACTACCACTCTAGCTTCCAAAGGCCCTTCATTTTTATATGTCCCCACCTTCTCAACTTACAGTTAGTACTCCCTGCATCTTTTTAAAGGATTTGCAGGACTGGAGCGATAGCACAGCAGGGAGAGTGTTTGCCTTGCACGCGGCTGACCTGGGTTCGATTCCCAGCATCCCATATGGTCCCTTGAGCAATGCCAGGAGTAATTCCTGAGTGCAGAGCCAGGAGTAACCCCTGTGCATCGCCAAGTGTGATCCCCCCCCCAAAAAAAAAGAAAAAAAAGAAAGATTTGCCTACCTTAGGACCTTGGGGTTCTCTTATGTTATATTTCAGAAGTTTAGTTCAAACATTTCTCATTTTTATTGTATTTAGGGGGCAACTGTTCATTTCTGAATCAGTGCTGGGGAGGGTCTTCCAGTGGTACTGGTGGGTTTGAGGAGGGGAGTCATGCTGTACTGGGAATGAACCTAAGAGTTCAAAGCATGATTCTAGCTCTCTGAGCGCTCTCTGGCCTTGGCATTCCAATCTTATTATAGAAAGAGTTTTAACATAACATAGTAGCAGGATATATATTTGAATTTAAGAACTATAACTTTTTTAAATTTACCAGTATGAAAGTTTTGGGGTTTTTTGGGGGGGGTTGGTTTTGGTTTTTAGGTTGCACTTGGCAATGCTCAGGAATTACTCCTGGCTCTGTGCTCGGGAATCACTCCTGGCAGTGCTTGGGGAGAAGAGGGTATCATACCGGATGCCAAGGATGGAATCCAGGTCGGTCCTATGCAACGCAAGCACCTTACCGTATCTCTCCGGCCACTCGAAGTATGCAGTTTAAAACACCAGGGCACAAGTAAGTAAAAGAAAACTTGCAATCTTCATCATTATTCTCCCTCTTTGCTCCCCTCTCTCTCCCCCACATGTCTCAAGACAATGAGATTCGGTTATTTTTTTCATTTGCGAAATATTGATCGAGAGCCAGAACTGACATTCCACGAGCCCTGTGCTAAATGCAGAGCTGCAGTACACCCAAGGAGACACAAGCCTGGGTTTGTGTAATTACAACCTTGCGGAGGAACAGGCGGCAAACACACACTTTGCACTGTGCTGAGTGTCCGGAAAGAAAATAACAAAAAAGCAGCAACTCCAGCTTCATCGGAGGGCTGCGGTGGGTCAGAGCCGCTTCCTTGCAAAAGTCAGGTGTCAGCTGGGGTGAGTGTTCATTACACAAAGAACCCGAGAGGGAAAATCTAGGCAAAAGAGCACACGGGGTGTGTGTACAGAACTTCCTGCGGGAAAGGAGCCAGAGATCCTCTTACATGAGGGAGCCGGGGACGAAGGAGAAAGACCCACAGCAGTGCCGGAAGCATCAGACTTTATCCAGAGACCAATGGGATACCTTGGAGAAGCTTTAGGTGATATGATCCAATCTGTGCTTTGTTGATATTGTTTTGGGTTTGGGTTGTGGTCATGGGGTGAGGGGAGGGATGCTGGCAGAGGGGCTTGGGGGGCATGCAGTAATGCAGTACTAAGGATCAAACCCAGAGCCTCTCACATGTTATATATATATATACATATATATATATGTATATATATCACTTGAGTCACTTTCCTGGGTGCTTTGTGCAGTGTTCAGGGACTACTCCCGGCTCTGTGCTCAGGGGAACACGAAGTGCAGGAATTGGAAGCATATGTTCCCAGATGAAAAGTATGTGCTGCAGTTTACTTCACTGTATGGACACAGTATATAAAGCATATAAGGAACAAAGTTTGTGCTCATTTGCTACATTGTTGTCTGGCAAGACTTTCTGGTCAGTAGCAGCAGAATCGTATTTAGTTAGCTGGGAAGTCAAAAGTTGCTACAGAGGTCTGGAGTGATAGCACAGTGGATAGCACAGTGGGCATTTGCCTTGCACGTGGCCAACCCGGGGTTCAATTCCCAGCATCCCATATGGTCCCCAGAGCATGGCAAGGAATAATTCCTGAGTGCAAAGCCAGGAGTAACCTCCGTGCATCGCATTGCTGTATGTGACCCAAAAGAAGTCGCTACAGAACCTGGAGCCATAGTAGGGTGGTTAAGGCATTGCCTTGCTTGAGAGCTGGCGGGAGTGCTCCCTGAGTCCAGGGCCAGGAGTAAACCCTGAGCATGGCAGAGAGTGACCCTAAACAAACAAACTGTGGTGATAGACCTTCCGCTGGGCTGGGGTTGGGGGAGTTGGGGCATCCAGCCGCGGTGTTGTTCAAGAGTCAAGGCCATCTACGCCTGTGACCTTTAGACAAACATAAAGCAAGATTATGCATTGATCAGTGGCTGAAGACGTGCGGGAGGAAGCTCCCCTTGTATTTCTCTTGGGGGCAATGGATCGATAGGAGCCATTTCAGTGACTGCAGCCACTGTGGGACAAACACAAATCAATCAACCGTTCTAGGCACATGCTCCCCACACTCAGAGCAGTTGTTAAAGGTTGTCAACACGTCATTGTTGGAGGAGATACTGCTCAGGGTTCATGAGACAGTGGGTGGGGGGGGGGAGAGAGAGAGACAGAGAGACAGAGAGAGACAGAGAAACAGAGAGACAGAGAGACAAAGATACAGAGACAGAGAGACAAAGATACAGAGACAGAAAGACAGAGACATGGGAGGTGGGGGCTGAGAGCATGCCCAGCTCACTATACTCCTTGCAGCTGTGCAGTCTTTTCTGGAAGCTGGATCTGAGAGACTCATTTCTAATCTTCAGGCCCTCGGACGGAGAGTTAAGTCATTTCAAATTGGTTGTTGCTTGGGGGCCACACCCTGCAGTGCTCGGGCTCACTCCAGGCTCTGTGTCCCAGGGCACCAAGTGCAATGCTCAGATCAAATCCTGTGCAACCCTGTATAAGGCCAGTGCCCTGTCTGATGTCCTTTCTCCCTGGCCCCAGGGTCAGTATCTGAAGTCACCAGGACTACAGTTTTCAGGGCACTCCCCAGGGCACATACTGTGTGCCCCTGGGTAGGAGCTCTGCTCTCGTGGGTCTGGGTGGGAGGGTCCCCGCCCTGGGAAGCTAAAGACTGGGAAGGATCCCCCTTCATGCAGAGCCTGTACATGGGGAGTACATATGTTTCCTCCTGCACCGGGATTGTACTCCAAACTCCAGCCAAAGGCCAGGACCTGCTGTGGGAGCCTGAAGGACTGAGAGAGCTTCTGGCTGCCTCATGCAGGACATCACTCAAGGGCTTTCTAGAAGTTTTGGTCAGAGTCTGTGAAAGGCCCAGTGCCAAGAGTCTAGATCTGACACTTGCATGGGGCCCCCTTCCCCACGACCACACATGGGAGCCCGTTTCTAGGCTAACTCTTGGGGCTTTCCCACCATGGCAGGAGAACAAGAGTGTCTTGGTGTCCTGTCTGTGGTTTCTGAGGTTTTCTTGGGGAGGGGGAGAGGAGGCTACAGCTGAGTAGTCCATTCCCCCTCTCACCCCACCCCTGTTTCTCGATACCCTAATCCGGGCTTTTAAAGTCCCAGCTGTCCCCATGCTGACCTGGTTTCCTCTGACTCAGCTTTCCCCTCAAGGATAGCTTCATCCCTGAGTCATTGGGCTGAGCTTTCGAGGATGGGAAGCTGGGATCTGGCAACCGGCTCCTTCTTCCCAGGAAAGGCGCGACATCTCCAGACCCTGGTGGTGTGACGGCCTCACGCTCATGAATCTTGGCTCACAAAGCCTCAAATCCGAGTTACAAAACCTTCCTTGGCTTTTCCATTTGCTGCTGCCAGAGGGGACACCCCCTGCAGAGCTGGGGTTACTGCTAATGCTGAGCTCAGGGGTTGCTCTCTCTGGGAGCCAGGATGGGTCCCTGCATGCAGAGCATAACCCCCTCCCCCCCCCCCCGCCCAGCCTTTGTGCCACCTCCCCAGCCCAAAAAGCAAATTTTTTTTTTTTTTGCGGGAGGGTCACACCCAGCGATGCTCAGGGCTTACTCCTGGCTCTCCACTCAGGAATCACTCCTGGCAGTGCCAGGGGGCCATATGGGATGCTTGGAATCGAACCCAGGTCAGCTGTGTGCAAAGCAAACGCCCTACCTGCTGTGCTATCGCTCCAGCCTCCCCCACCCACCCCCACCCATCAGCAAAATCTTAATGAGATCAGACAACTCCCAGGACTAAGACTTCAGGCCCCAGGTCAGAATGCCCAGAAGGTGGGCTTCTTCACCGGCACCTTAGTCACAGATCCTTCCTGAATGCATGTGACTGTGTCGTCTGCCATAAAACAGAAGTAATGACCCCGTCAGGTCTCTCCCACAATTAGGGGTAACCGGAGCTTTTCTTTGTCTTTTAGTTTTTCAGCCATCCTTAGTGATGCTCAGGGCTTACTCCTGGCTCTGCACTCAGGGGTGATTATTTCTGATGGGGCTTGGGGGACCATAAGTGATGCCAGACATCAAAGGTAGTTTGGTCGCTTGCAAGGCAAATGCTCTACCTGCCCTACTCTCTACCTCTCCAGTCCCTCAGAAGAAGCTCTTATGAAATAGTATGAGGTGTCCCCAAATTCCGGGGTGCAATCCCTGCTCCACAGCTCAGATAAAGTCTGTAGATTCATCCCAGTGACTTGAACAATGCTGCCTATCTGTTTACTATTTTCAAAGAAGTTATAGGATGGAGATGGAGTTCCATGGGATGAGTGTATGCTTTGCATACGGGAGGCCTGGGTTCCGTCCAGTTGTGCGTGGTCCCCCTCAAGCACCTCCAAAAATGACCATGAGCACAGGACCAGAAGTAGAGCCCCAAGCATTGTTGGCTGTGGCTCCAGAACCAAACATAAGAACAACAACAAATAAAAATTATCAAAAAATCGAAAGACTTCACTTAAATATCTCCATCGAGGGCCACAGAGCTTGTTCAATGGGTAATGTGTTCACCTTGTATGCAGCTGACCATGTGGGTCCCAGTCTCTGAGATCCCATACGGTC
Organism: Sorex fumeus; assembly: GCF_029834395.1. Classification (NCBI taxonomy): domain Eukaryota; kingdom Metazoa; phylum Chordata; class Mammalia; order Eulipotyphla; family Soricidae; genus Sorex; species Sorex fumeus. The sequence goes on from NW_026606102.1 coordinate 5,083,526, forward strand.
CCCTGAGCCCACCAGCAATGATCCCTGAGCACAGAGCTAGGAATAAGCCCCAAGCATTGCCAAACCAACCAAACAACAACAACAACAACAGCAACAAAATCTAGATGTACACCTTTCTTTAAAAACAGAAGACTAGCAGGTAAAGCATTTGCCTTGCACACAGCCGACCAGGTTTCAAATCCCTGGTATCCCATATGATCCCCCAAGCACTGCCGGGAGTAACCCCTGAGCATTGCTGGGTATGACCCCCCCCCCCAAAAAAAAAAACAAAAAGGAAAACAAAGGTAAAAACCCAGAAGACTTTAGGGCCACGTGGCGCTGCAGTAGCCCATGCTGCTGGTTCAAACCTCACCTGCCCCCTCTGTCGTGTGATCCCTTGAGCACTACCAGCTTGCCCCCCCACCCCCCGCAGCACAGAACCACGACTACTCCCTGAGTACCATAGGGTGTGGCACAAACTCCCTTTACAAGCCCCACTATAGCACGGTAGCACTGTCCTCCTGCCTCCTGGTATACATCGATTTGCTCGAGCGGACCCAGTAACGTCTCCATTGTGAGACTTGTTGTTACTGTGCTTGGCATATCGAATACGCCATGGGGAGCTTGCCAGGCTCTGCTGTGTCCACGACATATTCTCGATAGCTTGCTGGGCTCTCCGAGAGGGGCGGAGGAATCAAACTCTGGTGGACCGCGTTTAAGGCAAATGTCCTACCCACTGTGCTATCGCTCCAGCCCCACCGGGAAACTCAAAAAGAAGGGAAGAAAGGCTAGCGAGATAGCTCAGCAGGCTGGCACCGGTTTCACATGCCTGAGGTGATGCCCTGTATCATATGGTCCTCCAAGCACTGCCAGGAGTAAACCCCCAAGCACCAACGGGTGTGCCCCTCCCCCCACACCCAAGCAAAGAGAAGACCTGGTTGTATGAGCTCTTTGGCCTGAGTGACAAAAATGGACTTCCCCCGGTAGCTACAGACCCTCCAGCGGGCAGGAGCCTACACAGACCTCGTCCCCCGCCCCCCCCCCCCACCCCATCTCTCGTTCCTCTCCAATCCCAGCCAGTGCCCGACACTACTGCATTCTTCCCCAGAAAGGGAAGTCAGCATAGAAATCATGTTTTCATCCAAGTGGGAAAATACAGGTCCTCAAAGTGTCCCTAGTGCCCAGAGCCTCCCCCCTTTGAGGGACACAATGTTTTAAAACGGTACCTCCTGGGACCCAAGGCTCCTTGCCAAGACCCTCGGTAGGGTCGAGTGGAGATTTGGAATTCTCTCCTCTTTCGTGTTGCTGTGGCAGGGCCCTGGGCTTACTCCTGCTCTGCGCTCAGGAATCAATCCTGATGAACTGGGGGAGGGGAGGATCCGAGGGGGGACATCCAGGGTGCTGGGGAATTGAACCCGGGTCAGCTGCGTGCAAGGCGAGCGCCTTCTCTGCTGTACTTCCACTCTGGGCTGAACAAAACAATGACTGGGAGGAAATCAGCAGAAGGGTAAGAACCCGGGAGACAAGAGTCGGCTCACAACTTCCCCCCACCCCTCCACCCCTGCACCCCTGCCATGTGACGGGGAGGAGGTGGGGGATTGCCTGTTTCTCCGAGTGCTGGGTTCGAGTTTGGGCTTGGGCACACCATGACCGGATCGGCTGGCAGCCCCCGCCCCGTCTAGGGGACGTGCATGACTCCCCCCACCCCGCCCCCACTGCCGTAACCGGGAGAAACGGGGTGGACGCGCCCTGGACGTGTGCTGAGGGCTGGCTGGACGTGGGCTGGGAGTTCATTCGGCGCGCTCCCCTTCTGCACAAGTTTGCCTCTCGGCGCGCGTCCGAGGGCGTCTGCGTCCAACGGGCTAAGACCCTCCCCTCGGTTTCTCCAGGCCGCCCCTTCCCACGCCCGCGAGGCGACTGGCTGCTACTTTCACCCCAACCCCCCAGCCAAGGCGGGGACTGGGCGGCGGGGGGCGGCCGGCTGAGAGGCGCCCCCAGCTCGGGTCCCGCGTCGGCGGTGGCACCGTGCGCCCCGGCCGCGTCCCAGCCCCGCTCGGACCCGCGTCGGCGGCGGTGGCCTCCCCGGGCCGCGTCCCCGCCCGCCGGCCAGAGGGCGCCCGCGGGGGTGCGTCTGCCGAGCCGCGTGCGCCGGCCCCGGGGTGCGCGCCCGTGACCCGGAGTCTGTGCCCCGAGCGCCGTGCACCCCGAATCGGCCGCAGGCTCGCGCCCGCCGCCGCCGCCGCCGCCGCCCACCGGACCCGCGCGGCCGGCCCAGGTAAGCCCCCCGCTCCCCAGCCGCCGCCTGGACCCCCGGGGAGCCGGACGCTGCGGCAGCCGCGGCCCATCGCGCCCGCACCCGGCGCCGCTCCCCCTGGCTGCGGACCCGCCCGGCCCGGACCCACCCGGCGCCCGGAGGCCGCGGCGGTGCAGCGTGGACCCGAGCCGGCCGCTGCGGTCCGAGCTGCAGCCCCCGCGTCCGCACCGCCGACTCCCGGGCGCCTCGCCGTCCCCGCGTTCGCCACGCCGCGCTCCCCCGCCAGGCTCCCCCGCGCCCCCGGAGCCGCTGATCAAACTTTGCGGCGCTCGCAAGGGGCCAGGACCTGGCGTGGGCGCACCGAGGGGCCCCCTCGGGGATCCGCGAGCGCTTGGCTCGGCTTGCGCCCCGCTTGCCGAGATCCCCTGGATGTCTGCCTCTCCCTTAAGGTCAGGCCTTTGACCCCACTGCTCGCTCGGGTCCCCGAGTACAGGACGTGGAATGTGGAGCCGTCTGTGCCTCCCGGTGTTTGTTTGTTTGTTGCTTTTTTGGGGGGGGAGGGGGGCGTCACACCCGGCGATGCACAGGGGTTACTCCTGGCTCTGCACTCAGGAATTCTCCGCGCTCAAGAATTACTCCTGGCGGTGCTCGGGGGACTATGTGGGATGCTAGGAATAGAACCCCGGTCTGGTCGGCTGCGTGCAAGGCAATCGCCCTACCCGCTGTGCTATAGCTCCAGCCTCTGTTTGTTTTTCTAAGGCTGAAAACCCGGGTGGGAGACTCGAGTCTTAGTTCACAAGCGCTCTCGGGTGCAGACCTGGAGGAACAGAAGGAGGCGTTTCCCTGGAGAAAAAGGAGGAGAACATTCCCCCGCCCCCGCCCCCCAATTTTGAGGATGAACCTTGCCCTGGGTCAGGACCAGGAAGGGTCTGGTGCTGGGTGACCAGCTGGGAGAAAGCTACTTGAATGAAACCGTTGGTAAGCAGCAGGAAAGTGAAGGTGGTTCCTCCCGGAGCCTCCCTAGCTTAAGAAGACCCCAGCCACGGGGAGGCGGAGGAGAGGAGTAGCTTTGTGCCGCTGCCTTTCACCCAACCCTCTGGTCATTCTAAGTGCCCGTGGGGCCACGGGGCGCAGGGCAGACCAGAACTGCAGTCACTGGGCATACGCTTGTTGTGTCCAGCCAGTGGGCTGGGGAGTGGGACGGCGAGGGGCGGGATAGACTAGCGCTGTCCTTTGCCGTGCAAGAGATCCAGATTTTGTGAATAAACGCAGGCACGTGGGGCCAGGGCGGATTCTTCACTTGGAAATGCCAGTGGCATCAGCTGCTTGGAAAGAATCTGGCCAGGGGCATGTGGCAGAGGCAGAATTCATTCATTCCTGGGACTGAGAGAGGTTTGGGGGGGGTGCAGGTAGGGAGTCTTGCATGCAATGCTCAGGGGGGTGCCTGGAGCCTCTCCCAGCCAGGCTAGGACCCCCGGAGGCACCCAGTGCTGCTCAGGGATCGTGTGCTGCCAGGAATGAAATCCGGGGGTCTCTACATGCCAGGGGTGCGCTCAGCCCTCAGAGTCATCGCCCTGGCCTGAGATGCCATTACCATAAGGGTCTTCGGGGGCTGGAGTGGGTGGGCTCCTTTATTCTACATCCTCTGGGCCATCAACACCTTCCTTCCTCAGGTTTAATCCCGAGCAGTTGAGGGGGGGCGGGGGGGCACAGACCGGGGACATTCACAGGGAGTGTAGACGCAGCCCTGCTGCATGGATTCCTGACAGCCGGGGCCAGCCCTGAGCTGGATCGGGCAGCCCAGGCACTCCAGAGTGGCCATGAGGCCGCAGGGCTTTCTTTTTGTTGTTGTTGTTGTTGTTGTTGTTTCTCTCTGGGTCACACTTGGTGATGTTCAGGGGTTACGTCTGGCTCTGCACTCAGGAATCACTCCTGGTGGTGTTCAGGGGACCATATGGAATACTGGGAATCGAACCCGGGTCAGCTGTGTGCAAGGCAAACGCCCTACCCACTGTGCTATTGCTCCAGCCCCTGCGGGGCTTTCTTATACTCACCCCCTTTCATGGCCTCTGGGCTCACCACTGACCAGGGCCTCGGCACAGCCTTTGGGAAGATTCTGCCGGGAGCTGTGCTCGCCCCAGGAAGTGGACACTAGAAGGAGCTTGGACTGCAGCAGGCTCGATGTGCCGGGCACATGCTTTGTGCGTGGGAGGCCCAGGTTTGATCCCTGGTACCACAAGGTCCCCTAGCACCTCTCAGAGTGACCCCCAATCACTGAGCTCGGAGTAGCGCAGAGTACCGCCGGGCCTGACCCTGCCATACAGGGCGTTGCAGTCAGATCTGCGTCTCAAATACTTAGAGCCGAAGAGGGTACACAGGGGGAGCTCAAGAAATGCTTCTTGGATAAAAACCACCACGTCTCGTGTGCTTCGGCTTGTGTATGGGGGGGGGGGGGGGGTTGCCTCTATCTCTGAGGTCCTGATGACAATTATGGCTACCTGTCCAAATGCATGGCTCCGAAAAGATCTTGGTTTCGGAAGATGACAGGATTCAAAACCCCCTTCATTGACTGTTTGCAGGACTTTGGAAGGGTGTTTTTCAAAAATTGAGAACCAATGAAATATAGGGACTGGGTGATGACTCTAGCTGGTTAAGAGCATCCCCTGCCGCCATCCTGCTCCTGACTCCCAACCTTTTTATCTCTCCCTCCCTCCCTCTTTCTCTTTCTCATCTCTCCTCACTCCCTCTATCCCTCCTCCTCCTAGCCGCTGTCCTGGCTGGAGAATGGTGACTTGGCTTTGCTTCAGTTCAGTAGCATCCTAAGGTGGGGCCGGGAGGGAAGAAACTTGTTTTAAAAGTCCTGCCCCCATCTTCGTCATTGTCATCATCCTCATAGTTGTCGTCATTGTTGCTATGGTGACGGGACACGCAAACCTGGCTGTGGTGCTCACACGTGGCCAGCAGTGGTGCTCACAGGGCCCTCCATCAGGCCGTGGGGCTCACCCAGGTGGGTGCCCTTTACTGGCTGCACAGCTGCCTGTGCTCAGCAGGGATCACACTTCCTGGCCACAAAGCATCGACTTCTTTTTAGTTGTGATCCCTGCTTGTAGGGGCCGGGGGTCTGTGGTGCTTAGACCCAAAGGTCCTGGAGAGCAGAACTGCTGGGCTCAAGCAGCAGAGATTCTGGGACCATGGTTGGCACGTGTGGGACTCTGAGGGCCTGGGCTCTCTGCTGTAGGCTTGTAAGGCAGACTCAAAGCCACTGCATTATTTCTCTGGGCCCCAAAGTTTTCTAGTTTTTTCCCCCTGCTTCCCTACATCCCATGATACAGGGGTTAGGATCTGGGCCGCACACAGGCAAGACAAGTTGTTTCCCATTGTGACTCTGATAAAGCTAGTGCTTTATTGGGCCAGAGCAATAGTGCAGTGGGTAGGGCACTTGCCTTGCACACTGCCAACCCAGGTTTGATCCCCAACCCTCCATGTGGACCCCCGAGCCTTGCCATAAGTGGTACCTGAGCACAGAAGAAGAGTAAACTCTGAGCACCACCAGGTGTGGTCCCAAAACCAAAAAAAAAATTTTTTTTTTGGTAATAAAAATTTTAAATCCTGGGTTGGATCCCAGGTCCTACCAGAAAAATAAAGGTGTCTCTGCTGAGTCACACCTACAGTTAACTTTTCTTTTTGGGTGAAAAAGTGTAACCCAGTGATGCACAGGGGTTACTCCTGGCTCATGCACTCAGGAATTAATTACTCCTGTCAGTGCTCGGGGGACCATATTGGATGTGGGAATTGAACTCAGGTCGGCTGTGTGCAAGGCAATCACCCTATCCGCAGTGCTATTGCTCCAGCCCCTGAAGTTAACTTTTCTTCACTTCAACCAGAAGAGGCTAGCCCTTCCTAGCCTTTCTCTGTGGCCTTGTGCGGATATGGCTTCCGAGTCTCCCATGGCAGGTTTGAGTCTGTGCACAATAGGAGTGAAGAATTGGGTCTGGAGCACATTGTGGACCTCCTCACCGCACACATCCTCACGGCAATGCCTAAGGCCGCCCCATCCCAGGCCCAGGCTGTTTCCTCCTGCAGTGGCCCTGCAGACTCGGAGAGTTGAGTTGCTTCCCCCGGGCTCCTGCGTGAGAAACCCCTGTCCCCACTCTGCCGGCAATAAAAATAAACTAAGCTCCGAACTAAGGAGCTGTGTGATTTACAGCCCGGAGCCTTACCTCTCTGTGCTCCAAACGGCTAATCTCCTAGACCTACGGGTTTACACCAAGTGACTTCGAGGAGGACCAAGAACAGTCTCCAAGCTGCGTGGATAATATTTCAAAGTAGGATTAAAGGAGAGGAGCGGGGGCCCTCTCGCTAAAAATAGGCCAGCCGCAGTTTGCAGGAGGAAAGAGACGCCTGGATGTCAAGTAGAATGGCTAATGCGAGACGCGGGCACTTACGGATGGGTCCAGAAACACTGGCTGGCTGGAACATTCCTTCTCCTCCGGAAGACTTCTTGCCCGTGGAAGCTGCCCCATCTCTCCAGGTGTTCCAAGTCGGGAAGGGGGGTGGGGGACTCAGGCATTATGAGAGAAAGCAGATCCCGACCCCCACCCCAGCCCATTTTCCCTCCCTCCAATAAAACTTAGTCCCTGGGGGCTACCTCTGGCCTCTCTTGGATGTGAGTCAGAATCCTTTGTGTCTGCCCTGTCCTTGGGTTTGTATTTCTGGTTTGTTTTTTTTTTTTGTTTGTGTTTTTTTGCTTTTTGGGTCACACCTGGTGATGCTCAGGGGTTACTCCTGGCTCATGCACTCAGGAATTACTCCTGGTGGTACTTGGGAGACCATATGGGATGCTGGGGATCGAACCCAGGTTGGCCGCATGCAAGGCAAACGCCTGACTGTGCTATTGCTCTGGCCCCTTGCGTTTGTATTTCTAGTCTGTGGCTCTGGTATTTAGCAACCAGGGGGCTGAATGACTTGTAGTTGTGGCGAATTTGCTCCAGCAGGAAAGAAGAGTAGCTGTGGGCACAGTTCCCCCGGGTCTGCCTAGCGACTGGAGTGCTTCTCTCCATGAGGTGGACCCTGAGGGTCGGGGACCGTCAGCATCACTCTCATTCCACCCTCTGCCTCTACCTGTAGCCAACCTGCACGTGCAAAGGGTTTTCAGAGAAGAGGAGCGGGGCTGGAGTGTGACAACAGGACCAAGGCATATGTCTTGTGTGCAGCCCCTTCAGCCAGCCCTGGTTTGATCAGGGCGCAGAATTTGGTTCTTTGAGTCACCCCCAAAGCATCCCTCTTGAGTTAAAAGGCAGGAATGGCCCCTGTATGGAGCCCACCAGCCCCTATAAATATTTTTTATTTTGTTTTATTGGGGGGAGAAGGGCATACTCAATGATACTCAAGGTTTACTCCTGGCTCAGTGCTCAGGAATCACTCCTTGGTGGGTTCAAGGGGCCCTATGGGTTGTCGGGGATCGAACCCAGGTCAGCCTTGTGCAAGGCAAGCACCCTATTTGCTAAACTATCTCTCCGGACCCCCAAATTAAAAAAAAACTTTTTTATTTAAAATTTTAAAATTTAAAAAAAATTTTAAATAAAAAATAAAATTAAAAAATTTTTTAAAAAAGAAATGGGGAATGTCACAATGGGAGGTGACTGAATCAGGTCTAGACTGGTGAGGGTCTAAGGTGCTGAGAGTGTGTGCGGAGGGAGATTTGGGGGGCTTCCAGGCAGTGCTCAGGAGCTCAGGGTCCTCCCCTGGTGGTTCCTGGTCACCCAAGCTGATGGTTCAGTGAGAGCCTGAGATGTCCCGCTGCTTGGTCCCTGCAGTGCAGGAAGCAGGAGGGACACCTTGACTGTCAGGACCACACCCAGGACAAAAGAAAGGGTGGTTAGGACCATGCATACTGGGTCAGGGTTCCAGCCTGGGTCCTGGGCATGCGGGGTGGGGGGGTGGAAGGATTTTATCAGTAACACTGAGGTTTGTTTCAGAGATTATATGCATGCGTCGTTTGTGTGACTCTAAAGAAACAAATACATAAACAAGTGAATGGGGCCCAGAGAGAGAGAGAGAGAGAGAGAGAGAGAGAGAGAGGAGGTGGACAGGAGGCTTACCAGGAACACAGGCAACCCAGGTTCACTCCCCAGCACCCTGAGAACTGCTAGGAATGAGCCCTGAGTGTAGAGCCAGGAGCAAACCCTGAGCACTGCCGGGTGTGGCCCCCAAACAAAAATAAGTGAATGGTGAAAAGCCATCACCCCCCCTTATGCCCCAAGACATGGAGGAGGGCAAGAGCAGGAAGAAGAGCTTCCTGGAGGCTCCTCTGGTAGATGCTGGTGGTGAGGCAGAAGCCCTTTGAGCAGACAGAGGGGTTTCCCCAGGCCAGCTCTAAGGGAGGGGGGAGGGACTAGGAAGTGGGTCTGGGGCAGGAAGGGCTGAGCATGCCCCTCCCCGGAAACCATCACCACCCTCCCCGCTACTTTCTCCAGGGCAGCCAAGCCCGCTGTCCTCCTCTGCACACAGCACGTTGTCACTACACTCAGGGGTCAGAGGGGACCCCCCCCTGCCCTGCATGAGCTTTCCCTGGCCCCCAGTTCTGTGGGCCAAGGGGCTGCCCTGAGGCCTGAGATGCCTCAGGTGGGTGGGCTCTGGGCCAATCACCCGGAAGGGGAGGAGGGGGGGGTCTTCTCTGGCAGCACTTGAACTTGACCTTAGTGGGCCAGGAGGTGAGAGTGAGTGAGAAGCTGGGGCTCCCTCGGGGCACCTGGTGACTGTGCAGAATTCAGTCTGGGGGGGGGGGGTGGTGGTGGAACAGCACGGAAATGACATCTTTATTTAGCATTTTTGGCCATTAGTGAATCTCAGTGACAAACCACAGTGGCTTCGCAGGACCTCCGACACGGTCACGAACAGAAGCCACAAGGATTTTGCCCCCACCCTCACCCTCGCCAGCCCCCGTAGGTATCTGGACCCTATTCCTGGTCCTCACAGCTCTGAAATGACGGCAGATGGGGGTGGGGGGTGGGGTCCTGGCTCCTGAAACTTGCCCCTTCCTGCATTCCTAGAGTACAATTGTTTTGTGCTCATCGAACATGTTTTAATAATTCTATTTCACTGTCACAGGCTGTTCTTGGAGCTGAGCTCTGTGGTGGTTGAGTTCCTTCCGTTTCATATTTCCAGTGGGTCTGGGATGGAACCCGGGTCTCCAACATGCCAAGTGAGCACTTTACCGCCTAGTCCCGTCCCGGGCTCCGTGCTCTGCAGCTTACATGATAGATTCGGCATCTCTATTGATCCCATTTGCCCTTCCCTTCCCTCTGGGGATGTTGTTGTTGCGATAATCCTGGGGGGATTCACATGCACGCACTCCCCGTGGGGCTCAGACAGGCTGCTTGGTGACCGCCAGCCACATGCTTCCGTTGGGTTTTTTTGACCCGGGCTGCCGTGCTGGGACTTCCCTGAGCTGTGTCCGTGGCACAGGAAGGGTTAAGAGCCCCTGGCAGCAGTGAGTCAGCATTCAGTTCTAATTTCTTTCTTCCAACCCTCATCTTGTGTGGACCCATTCATCTTTGTCTCATTAGCGCCAGGCCATCCCGAGCAGAGGAAGTTCTGCTGAACGCTTGGGCAAATTTGTAGGAGCACTTAATTTGTGGGTTTCGGTTGAAGGTTTTGATATCGAGCCAGAGGTTAATTTACAAATTGTAGGCTCGCAAGGGCAGCTGGTTGGGGCAACTCCTAGCAGCCCACAATCCCACCTCACCTGGAGATATCGCTGACCTGATTCTGTTACCTCCCCCCACCCCATGCGACGGAAACAAACCCCTGAATGGACAGCGAGGATCCTGGGAGGCCGGGGGACTAATAGATGAGCCCCTGGATCGAATGCAGACTAGAATCCCGCGACAGAAGCAAACGCTGCTGGGGAAGATAGCTTTGAAGCTGGCTCTTAAGTGGAGGGGAGAGAAGGCGGCAGGAGGGAGGCGGTGAGGCTGGGGAAGGACTGGCCAGATGTGGAGTTTGAGGAGGAAGGCGCGAGAGAGGCGATGTCAGAATCTTGGTTGGGGTTTCACTTGCTTTTATTGAAGTTTAACTTTTGCCAGACCCTGGCCCCAGGCCTTCTTGGAGCCGTTGTTATTTCATCTTTATCAGTTGCCCAGTGTGGTCTGATGCTGGGATTCCCATTGCATTGGTGAGGAAAGTGGTTAAAAACTGGTTTTGTACACAGCTTTTAGTACCTAGAGGTTAAATATTGATCTCCCCCCCCCCCCCCGAGATTAAGTGGAGATAGCAGCTCAGTCCAAATCTGGTTGATTCCAGAACCTTGTAGAATAAAATAAGACAACCAAGAAGGGAGAGAGAGAGAGAGAGAGAGAGAGAGAGAGAGAGAGAGAGAGAGAGAGAGAGAGAGGAAGAAGAAGGAGAAGGAGAAAGAGGAGGAGGAGGAGGAGGAGGGAAAGGAGAGGAGAGGAGAGGAGAGGAGAGGAGAGAGAGAGAGAGAACAGTGGGGACTTGGCATAGCACAGGGCTGATTTGGGTTTGATCCCTCGCATCCCATATGGTCCCCTGAGCCTCCTGAGTAATTTCTGAATGCAGAGGGGCAGAGCCAAGAGTAAACCCTGAACCCCTCCCCCCAAAAAAAAACTAAACGAAAAGAATTTTTCTATCCCTCTTCCCCTCCCCTCTCTCCACTCTTGTGCCTGTTTCCACCCAATGCTTTATCCCCCCAGGCCATTGCTGGGGGAGTGATGTTGGCATAAAAAATGAAAAGCAGGGATCAGAGCGATAGTGTAGCGGGTAGCGCTTGCCTTGCACATGGCTGACCTGGGTTCAATTGGTGGCACCATAAATGGTCTCCTAAGCACTGCCGGGAGTGATCGATCCTGGGGGAGGAAGCCTTGAGTAAGCCCTGAGTGCCGCCACATGTGGTACAAAAAAAAAAAAACTAAATAAATAAATTCACTGGAGGCTGAAGGAGAGAGAGAGAGAGAGAGAGAGAGAGAGAGAGAGAGAGAGAGAGAGAGAGAAGCAGGGACCAAAGGAGGTGAAAGACCAGGGGTACGAGGCCCCCAGAACTGGGGTGTGGCATCTCAGGGGTGCCAGGGCCGGGTGGGAGAGCTGAAGGTCACCCATTCTTTTTTTAGGGGGGGAGGGGAGGGTCACACCTGGAGATACTCAGCGGTTACTCCTGGTTCATGCACTCAGGAATTACTCCTGGCAGTGCTCGGGGGACCATATGGGATGCTGGGGATCAGACCCGGCTTGGCCGCATCCAAGGCAAATGTTACCTGCTGTGCTATTGCTCCAGTTCCAAGTCATCCATTCCTTTTTTTGAGTAGATGACTGTAAGGGACCCACTTGCCTTCTTCCGGCAGTGCTCACCTGTTCCACTCAATTTGGGGGGTGGAGTGGGGGGTTGGGGCCACACCCAGTGGTGCTGAGGGGCTTCTCTTGGCTTGCGCTGGGGAATTTCTCTGTTGGTGCTGGAGGGACCAGGCAGTGCCAGGGATTGAACCCGGGTCTCCCTCATGCAGAGCACATGCCGCAGCCACCTACACCATGACCCCATTACCCCTGCCCCTTCTCGTGCCTGCCGGGAGCGAGCTCAGCCAGATCCAATCTCCGAGCTCCTTCTCCCGGGCCTTCAGTTCTGCCTATTGCTGTTGCCCCTGGTGGGCCAGGCCGGTGGGTACTGCCTGGTGGTGCCCGCAGGCTCCTGCCCTGAGAACTCGTTCCACGGCAGCACCGAGGCTGAACATCCTTAGCAAAGGTGTTTTTGGTGCTTTGTTCTTTGGGCCGCATCTAGTGTTACTCCTGGCCCTGTGCTCAGGGGTCACTCCTACTGGTGTTCAGGGGAACCAACTGGGGTGCCGGGGATGGGGCTGGGGTTAGTCTCTTCCACTCCCCCCCCATACTATCTTTCTGGCTTCTTTGGGGGGGGCCAGGGTTTGACTTAGCATCCCTTGGTGTGCTTCAGGGCACTCTCCGAGAAGAAGCCCGGACCGCACTGTGGTGCCCTCGCCCAGCTGGGGACTCACTGGCACCCTCAGCTCTTCTCTCTGGAATGTGGGTTCTCAGGCTGCAGCTGGAGCTGGCGGGTCAGCAGATGCTTCGCGTGTCTGAGACCCTGGGTTTGATCCCCGGCATCCGAATGGAACAAAACCAGAAAACAGCGAGTTTGAGGTTGCGAGCTAGCCAAAGGATGAACTAGAATAATCATCGGTAAAACTAGCTCCCCTCCTTCGGAAGCCAGCGCGAGTATTGGCTCTCTTCTCCAGCTTAAGTTTCAGTTTTTATTAGTGTATTTTTGGAGGGCTGGAGGGAGGGATGGATGGGGACCCCAAGCAGTATTCTGAGAGCCCAGGGCTACTCCCAGTGAATCTTGGACTTACTGTGCGGGTCAGGTGGGTCAGTACTTGGATCCCGCGATGCTGAGATCCCCCCACCCCCGAGGAGACCCCCAGAGGTACAGGGACCACACAGTGTCAGGGATCAAACTCGGAATTGTAGAGCCAAGAACATACTCCAGCCCTTGGAGTGGTTCCCTGGCCCCAGTTTGTCTTGGCTGTATCAATATTTTGTTTATGTAAGTATATATTCTTCACTTAACTTTTTCCCCCTTTTCTAATTTTCTCCCTCAGTTTCTGGGCCACCCCAGGCAATGCCCAGGGGTTCCTTCTGACTCGGCACTGGGGGTGGGGAGGTCACTCATGGCTCTGTTGGGGGACCATGTGGGGGTCTCACCCCTTGGTTGTCTCACAGGCCCTCCCTTTTCCCATTCTTCTCCCTGCCTCTGCGGCCAGTAAAGCTGTCCAGCCTCAGTGCTCCCACGAGCACTTCCTGTGCCCGAATCAGCCCTGCAGAGGCCAGTGGCCAGAAGCACTCAGGGAGAAAATGGACCTTGGAGAAAGCGGATTCCTGCAGCTGCTCTGACCGTGGGAGGGAGAGTGGAGGGGGAAGAAGTGAGGGGCCCCTTCCGCTTGCCCAGATGCCTGCCTCCCTGGGGGTTGGTCCCCTACACCCGATGCCTCCCAGTCAGTCCCCGGCACTCTGACCCCTGGAGAACTGCTGGGACGCCCAGCCACCCAGTCTCCCTGGGCTCTCTGTGGGCACCAAGCAGCATGCTCCTTAGAGGTCAGCCCCGGCCCAACTCGGGTGAGGGAGAGACTGGAGCAGGGACCGATTCCTGGCCTGGGATGAGAGGGTGTTGGGCTCCTGTGCAGAGTTCTCCTGTCCTGGGGTGAGAGGGTGCTGGACTCCTGTGCAGAGTCCTCCTTGACTGGGGTGGGGTGTGCTGGGGCTCCTGCACAGAGTCCTCCTGGCCTGGGGTGGGAGGGGTGCTGGGGTTCCTGTGCAGAGTTCTCCTGGTCTGGGAATGGGGGGTGCTGGGACTCCTGTGCAGAGTTCTCCTGTCCTGGGGTGAGAGGGTGCTGGGGCTCCTGTGCAGAGTCCTCCTGTCCTGGGATGAGAGGGTGCTGGGCTCCTGTACAGAGTCCTCCTGTCCTGGGATGGGGGGTGCTGGGGCTCCTGCGCAGAGTCCTCCTGGCCTGGGATGAGAGGGTGCTGGGCTCCTGTGCAGAGTTCTCCTGTCCTGGGGTGAGAGGGTGCTGGGGGCTTCTGTGCAGAGTCCTCCTGGCCTGGGATGAGAGGGTGCTGGGCTCCTGTGCAGAGTCCTCCTGGCCTGGGATGGAGGGTGCTGGGGCTCCTGTGCAGAGTCCTCCTGGCCACCCACAGAGCTCAGAGCCCCCTTTACCTGCCAGCCTGCAGTGAGACCGTCCAGGTCGCTTCCTGCCGGCCTCGGAATGGCCCAGGGGCTGTCCCCCGCCCCCCCTCATAACTGCAGCAGAGCCTGACCAAGGCCCTGAGTCAGTAGGGGGAAGTGAATGGTGACTCCTGGGTTCCCCCAAAGCCAGGCTGAGCCACCCGCGCCCCTCCCCCACACCTGCTGCAGCTAGAGGCCTGGTAGCACTCTGGGACAGAAGCACCAAGGAGCGGAGCCAGCATCTCCCCAGGCCCGAAAGGGGCTGCATCCTCCCAAGCACTGGCCAGTCTGGGGATGTGGAGGGACCAGGAGTCAGATGCTGATGGGGCCCCATGACCACATCTTTGCTGGGTGCTGCGGGAGCACAGAACTGCGGGTCCACTGCCGAGTGGTGTGTGAAAGGGTCGAGAGAGCTGTCTCGAGGGTTGACTCCGACTTGCAGATGGAGGAGGCTGAGGAGGATGCTGGGCAGAGGAAGTCAAGAATTTCTGCAGAGCGATGGGTCTGCAGGAAGCGTGGCTTAGGGCAGGCTCACACTCAGGTGGTGGAGACAGGACAGGGCACCCTGGGCATGGTGGAGGTGGGAGACAGCAGGACAGAGGTGCAGGGGTTGAGGCGGGACCCCTTCTGCCTCGCCGCCTGTGTGATTTTGGGTCTATGGGTGGACCTTGTTTGACCTGCAGAGTTTGATAGAGAGAACCAAATAAGAACACAGTAAGTCCAAGATTCACTGGGAGTAGCCCTGGGCTCTCAGAATACTGCTTGGGGTCCCCATCCATCCCTCCTTCCAGCCCCCCAAAAATCACGATCACGATCACGACCACCCTGTTGTTCGTCGATTGCCTCGAGCAGGTGCCAGTAATGTCTTCTTCGTCCTAGCCCTGAGATTTTTTTTTTTTAAAGTGCCATATTCAAGGCTTTTTCAGGGTTAGGAGAATGAGACCCATCATTGTTACTGGTATTTGGCATATTGGGTATACCACGGGGAGTTTGCCAGACTCTGCCGTGTGGGCATGTTACATTTGGTGGCCTGCCAGTTTGACCGAATTAGGAATGAGATGATAAGATGTCGCGCGGCCGCGAATGCGGCCGCGCGCTTCCGGGAGCTGAGTGTGATAATCTCTGGATCCAGGCCGTTGTTGGAGTTACACGGCAGTTGGTGGGTGTAACTGTCTAGTTACTGGCAGGTCCAGTCCCAAACTGTACAGGCTTGGAGATCTCAGCCCCGGGTCCCACACACCTGGGTTCCTCTGTCAGTTCTTTTATGCGTGAGGCTCATCCAAGGTCTATGGGTGGACCTTGTTTGACCTGCAGAGTTTGATAGAGAGAACCAAAGCGGAAGGGAGAGTGTGGGGGTTTGCCCCTTGCGTGTGGCTAATCCCTGTTACCACTAAGCATCTCCCCCGCCCACCGGGGTGACCCCTGAGCACAGAGCCAGGAGGAAGCCCTGAGCACTCTGGGTGTGCCCCTCTCGCCCCCCCCCCCCCGCAATGATGCAAATCAAATCAATATTTTAAAATAAGATTTGATATAAATTAACATTCCTGGCTTATTTAGGTAAAAAAGGGTGGCTGGCAGCTCCCCTTCCCCAGTCACCCCCACAGGGCAGCCCCTGGCGGAAATGAGCCCTTAGGTACCCTGTGCGTAAACTCCCGGCCACACACGGAGTTAACAGGGTGTCAAAAATCTGCTCATCAAATGCTAACACGCTGCAGTGAGGGGAGGAAAGGTCTGAACACTCAGCGCTGGAAACCCTCGATCAGACAAGGGAACGCTTTCATTTCTCCTGGGCAAGCTTGCCTGTGAGGTAGTTCCAGAAGCTTGGCGTGTGTGGGCTCTGGGAGGAGAGTTGGGGTGTGTGTGGGGGGGGATTGGATGCCTGGAAAATAGGGGTGCAGAGCCTGATGAACATTGTGCCCACAGCTCTCAGCCGTGGCTTTTGGATCAGTTGCGAAGATGCCTGGACACCTGCCCTTAGCGGCTGTTTACTGCATTGCGTGTTCTAGACCTTTCTCTAGAAAACTTGTCAGATTCAATAGTGGGACTCTTGAAGGATAAAGGTGAATTTGCCCGTCGGCCTGACTGTTTGTCTGCCTCCTTCCTTCCTTCCCTCCTTCCTTCCTTCCTCTTCCTTCCCCTCTCTTTTTCTCCTTCCTTCCTCCTTTTCTCCTTTCCTCCCTTCCTATTCCCCTCTCCTCTTGTGATAAACAGGGCTCACACACTCTCTGACCCCTAGCCATGGTGCCCACCAAGGACAGGACATCAGATTGCAGTGCTTACACAAGTGGCTCGGGGTTCACCCAGCCTTTCCGTTATTTATTTATCTATTTATTTATTTATTTATATTTTGGAGTCAGACCCACAGTGCTTGGCGATTACTCCTAGCCCTGCTTTCAGAGGTCACTTCTGGCATTGCTCAGGAGACCCCATACTGTGCTGGGGATTGAAGCTGGGTCAGCTGCACACCAGATGCGTGTCCCACCTGCGCCCCCTGAGCTGTGGTGCTGGGACCGGGGGTCACGCTCTTTGTTGAGGATCCAGTGCTGGTGCTTGTTGGGGGTCACTGAAGAGCTTACGGCCACTGCCAGAGCTGGCACTTCCTGGACGTGGTGCCCCCACATCATTTTAGTGGTGGTGCCTAAGAGTTGTACCCCTTTGTGTGATGCTCACACAGTACTGCTGCCGTGTGACCAGGATGTGGATGGCAGAGCAGCCAAGCCCAGATGGCCAAGCTGCTGGGATCATTCTTGGCACTTGTGACCCTGGGCTGCCAGGCAGGTGCTCGGAGCCACCGTGCTCCTCCTCCTGGACCTTTCAGTATCTTTTGTGTGTAGGTGGCTCTGGGGATCAAATCCTTGCGTGCAAGTGCTTGCTCTCTCTCTCTCTCTCTCTCTCTCTCTCTCTCTCTCTCTCTCTCTCTCTCTTGCGTCTTTGGCTGGCCCTAGTATTTTCAAATTGGTAAGCAGAGGCCAGAGAGGGGCCAGAGTGATAGTACAGCAGGTAGGGCATTTACCTTGCATACAGCTGACCTTGGTTCGATCCCTGGCATCCCATATGATCCCCCAAGCACTGCCAGGAGTAATTCCTGAATGCAGAGCCAGGAGGAACCCCTGAACATCACTGGGTGTGACCCAAAAAAAGCCAAAAAGTGGAGGAGGGGCCAGAGAGATAGTACTAGGGTTAGGGCACTAGACTTGTATTCAGCTGATCCCATTTCGATCATATATTATCCCAAGACCCACCGGTTCAGCCCCCCAAAATAAAAGACTAGTTTGGGTTGTGTTTACATATAAATGGATATCATGCCATCCTTCTAAATTGAGCAGCTCAATAACCCATAGGGAGCAACTTTTTATTTAAAATATTTCAGATGGGCCAGAGCACTAGAACAGCAGGTAAGGCACTTGCCTTGCGTGCAGCTAACCCGGGGTTGAACCCCGGCATCCCATACGGTCCTCTGAGGCCCGACGGGAGTGAGCTCTGAGCACCTGTGGCCCAAAACCAAGAGAAAAACGAGAAGAACTTTTTAGAAAGTCTGCCAGTAGGTAGTCTACATTTAAGATGACATAGAAGCTTAAGAGGAAGAAAATTGCAGACTGCAGGAACGGGGTGACCAGCATGTGTGGAACCGTTTGGAGTGTGTTCTGGACTTAGCCATACGCCTGCGTGTGACTGAGCCGTGTCCGCCTGTGTGAGACCCCACCGGGCCTCAGTCTCTCCTCTCTAAAATGGGAATAACCATTCCATCAAAGGGGAGAGTGAGGATACAGCTCCAGTGGCGGATTCATCTTGGTACATTTACGGATAGGAAAAAGCCCTCGGTGGAACCAACAGAGGTTCCACTGGCTCTGGGTCCTGCATTTTCTCCTGATGCTCCATCTACACCTGTTCCTGGTCCTTCCTTCGCCACTTGTTTCCCAATGCATGATGGGAAACTGCTGGAGCCAGCGGGGGTGGGGACAGGTCCAAGGGCTCAGACGCCTGCTTGGCACATGGGGGACCCTTGATGCTCCCCACCCCAGCACTGCCGAGAGTGACTCACAATGAAAAGAGGAAGGAAGGGGCTGGGTTGATCATGCAGGGGTTACACGTGTGCTCTGCACATAGCCGACGGCAGCTCCATACCAGCTACCACACGGTCGCCTGGAGCACCTCCAGGTGTGATCCCAGAGGACACCCCTGTATCACCCCCATCCCCGGATAATCCTGGGCCCTCCAGCTCTGAATCCTCAAGCCCTTACACTGCTGGCCCTGCCTCGGGACCTCCCACATGCTGCTTGGGAGACTCCCTCACCCACTCTCCTCCCAGAAAGAGAAAAAAAGAGCAGAGCATTAGGTAGAAAGATCTATTCTTTTTTTTCTTTTTGCCTATTTTAATTAATTCATTTAATTTGGGGCTGGAGCGATAGCACAGCAGGTAGGGCATTTGCCTTGCACACAGCTGACCCGGGTTCGCTTCCTCCGTCCCTCTCGGAGAGCCCAGCAAGCTACCGAGAGTATCTCGCCCGCACGGTAGAGCCTGGCAAGCTCCCCGTGGTGTATGCAATATGCCAAAAACAGTAACAAGAAGTCCCACAATGAAGCCGTTACTGGTGCCCACTCAAGCAAATCGATGAACAACAGGATGACAGTGCTAAGTTATTTTTAAATTAAAAAAAAATTTTTTTAAAGAGCATTACAAAGCCATTCATGATTGAATTTCAGTCATGCAGTGTTCCAACACCCAGCCCTCCACCAGTGTAATTTCCCAGCACCAGTGTCCCCAGGTTCCCTCCCATCACCCCCCACCCCCACAACCCTTGTCTGCCTCTATGGCAGGCGCTTTTCTTGTCTCTCTCCCTCTCCCCCTCCCTCTCTGCCTCTCTCTCTCTCTCTCTCTCTCTCTCTCTCTCTCTCTCCCCCCCTCCTCCTCCTCCTCCTCCTGCTCTTCCTCCTCCTCCTCCTCCTCCTCCTGCTCTTCCTCCTCCTCCTCCTCCTTCTCCTCTTCCTCCTCCTCCTTCTCCTCCTCCTCCACCTCCTCCTCTTCCTCCTCCTCCTCCTCTTTCTCCTCCTCCTCCTCCTCTTCCTCCTCCTCCTCCTCTTTCTCCTCCTCCTCCTCCTCTTCCTCCTCCTCCTCCTCTTCCTCCTCCTCCTCCTCTTCCTCCTCCTCCTCCTCTTTCTCCTCCTCCTCCTCCTCTTCCTCCTCCTCCTCCTCTTCCTCCTCCTCCTCCTCCTCCTCCTCCTCCTCCTCCTCCTCCTCCTTCTCCTCCTCTGCTTTTGGGCATTGTGGTTTGCAACATTGATACTGAAAGGTTATCCAGAATATCCCTTACCTACTTTTAACCTTCAGATCTTGTCCAGGGTGATCATTCCCGGCTAGTATTGATTGTCATAACGATCTCCTCTCTATCTTACCTGCCCTCCTCCCCCTACACACTTGTGGTTAGTTCCAACCACTGACCAGTCCTCCTAACCCCTGTTTTCCCTGGCCATGGATATTAGTCTTCTACTATGTCTACATATTTTTACATACCACAAATGAATGCAGTCATTCTATATCTGTCCCTCTCCTTCTGACTCATTTCACTCAGCACGCTACTCTCCAAGTCCATCCGCTTATAGGCAAATGAAAGAACTATTCTTAAGCCTCTGCTGTACCCTGCCGGGCCTCGGTCCCTTCTCTCTAAAATGGGGAGACCTGTTCCATCAAAGGGTAGAGTGAGAATTCAGGCAAGTGCCGAGCGCTCTGCATATTGGGAGTATTGGGAGTACGAGTGAGGCAAGTCCTCAGAACCGTCCAGAAAAACCCATGGCCATTCTCATCTCCCATTCCTGGGATTCCTCATTCTCCACCCTTCCCCGTGGTGGGGGAAGACACAGGGGGAGGCCAGGGTGAATCTGGCACCAATTAGAACTGTGGAAAACGAAACCCTTGAAAATGCTTGGTGATGCTGGCCGGGCCCGCAGCTCATTAACCCGTGTGTTGGGGTTTGGCCCAGGGGTTTCCTGGACTCACTTGTGTTTATTCAGCTGCAGGGACATTCCTGACGCCAGGTATGTGGCCGTCTGAGCGGAGCTGTGACCGTGGCTGCCCTTGAGGGGGACAGACACCCTCTTGCTGCTCTGGCTCTGGGGAAAGTCCCCTGGGATCACAGTTTTCCTGCCTTGCCCTTTGCAGGAAGCACCTCCTTCTCCCTATCTACATTTCTTATCTTGACTCTTGTTGCTTTTTGTTTTGGGGGGGGAGTCCACACCCACTGGTGGTGCTCAGGGCCTGCTCCGGGCCACAACAAACTCAAGGGTCAGGCTCAGTGGTGGTGTTCGGGGGACCCGTGTGGTTATTCCGCGTTAGAGGAACCAGGGAAGGCCCAGAGAGACTGCGCTGGGCTGTGACATCACACGGCAGAGCTGGGGGCCGGGGGAGGGGGGCGCGGGGAGGGGGAACTGTGACCTGCTGGTGATGCCGTGCTGGATTGCCGCCTCTCTTGCTCCTGGCGGGTGCACCTGAGAGGCTGTCTGAACGCGCGCTGGACTGTCCGGCGGGAAAAGCCTTTCTGGAATGTGTAAGGTTGTTGGGCTCCCAGTGCTGGGGACGCCTGGGGGAGCAGATGGAGAGGATGGGTTCGGAGGTCAGTGGCCTGGCGGCATGGAAGCACCTGATTGCAGAGCTGGACCAGCATCTTCTGCCCCTCACAGGCCTATGGACTTTGGCAGCATTGGAGCCATTGGGATGTTTGGCCCGTTTCCACCACCCCCGCCCAAATCTATGACACTCCATAAAATCCTGTTCTGGGGACTGAAGAAATGGTACAGTAAGTAAGGAGCTTGCTTTGTACACAGCTGACTGGGGTTTGGTCCCCTGCACCACGCACGGTCCCCTGAGTCCCACCAGGAGTGATCCCTGAGCACAGAGTCAGGAATAAGCCCAGAGCACAGCTAGGTGTGCCACTCCCTTAAATCCCCCTCCAGTACCCCAGAGGACACCCTTTCCTAGTTCAGTTCACATTCCCCAGTGCCTTCTTTTCTATATCCAAAAAAGCAAAATTTCTCTGCCCTTTCTATTCTTTATAAGAAAAAGAATTTTATTTTAAAAATGTTAACATATTTGGGTCATGGGGGGTGGGAGGGATACTGGGATTAGTGGTGGTGGAAAATGGGCACTGGTGGAGGGATGGGTGTTTGATCATTGTACAATTGAAACCCAAGCACAAAAATTTGTATGTCTACAACTGTATCTCATGGTGTTTCACTAATAAAAATTTTAAAAATATATATTTGGGCCATGGGTCAAACCAAGCAGTGCTTGGGGGCTACTTCTAACTCTGTGCTTGGGGCATTCCCATGGGAAGTGCCCTGAGGGATCATATGTGACACCGGGCAGCACACTGGGCTTGGCTGCATGTAAGATAAGTGCCTTCCCCCCCTCTACTCTCTCTCTCTCTCTCTCTCTCTCACTCTCTCTCTCTCTCTGGCCCCCTTTGCCATTCTTTCAGGGAAGAGCTGAGAGTGTTTGATTTGGGGTTTTGACTCACATCTGCCTGGTGATACTTGAAGCTTCCTCTGGGCTCTGTGCTCAGGGATCACTCCTGATGTTGCTTAGGGGATCATAAGGGATGCCAGGGATTGAAACCAACACAGCTCTGTGCTACCCATTGTACTAGGTCTCCGGCCAGAGCCGAATTGTTCAGAGAATTCCTTTACTTCATACGTTTAGTGTGCATTTCACATTACAGTTGCCCTACAGATCAGCTCACAGCAAGGGGAATGGCATGAAGGCTCCGTTCTGCGTTTCAAAGTAGCACATTGAGCCAACTCACAAGCAAGAGGTGAAATAACTTGACTTTTCTATTTCATCTACTGTAACCAGCATACCATTCAGCCTGACTTTAGTCCCAAGCTGTGAGGGAGACCTCTTGCAACATTTTTTTGCTACTAGTGTGCATTTCCAGACCTCACTGCTGTGAATTCCCAGCAGCCACGCTTTACCTGCTCTTGGGCCACCTGCACTGGTGGCTTGGGTTTGGCCTGAGAGGGAGAAAGCCTGTGCGGTGACACGGAGAAGGCCTGGACGTGGCTCAAGGGACAAGGCACAGGCCTCATGTGTGCTGAGCCCACAGAGAGGTTTGTTCCACCCCGACCAAGTGGACGCCGGGAGAATCTTCCTTTGGGCACCTTGAGGACAGCCTGAGTCTGTAGGGGCGAGTGACCGTGTCCCATTTGGCCTGCTGTTCCTTGGGCACATGTGTCTCTCAGACTCGGAGGGTTCCAGCAGGCGCACAGCTCAGGCTCTTGTCCTCCAGCAGTCAAGATTGGGGGCCGGAGTGATAGTTCAGCAGGGAGGGTACTTGCTTTACAAACGGCCGACCTGAGTTTGACCCCGGCACCCCATAGGGTCCCCCGAGCACCCCCAGGAGTGATCCCTGAGTCCAGAGCCAGAAGTAAGCCCTGAATACAGCATGATGTGGCCAGAGAACAAAATAAACAAAACTGGGGCTGGAATGATAGTACAGCGGGTAGGGCATTTGTCTTGCAGGCGTCCAACCTGGGTTCGATCCCTGGCATTCCATATGGTCCCCTGAGCACTGCCAGGAGAAGTTCTTGAATGCAGAGCCAGGAGTTAACCCATAAGCACCACCGGGTGTGACCCAAAAAGAAAAAAGAAAGAAGGACAGAAAGAAAGGAAGGAAGGAAGGAAGGAAGGAAGGAAGGAAGGAAGGAAGGAAGGAAGGAAGACCCAAACAAACAAAAGCAAAACCAAAAAGAAAAACAACAAACAACAAAAAAGCAAGAGACAGGAGATGAAGTGGTGGGATTCAGTGAAGGTCTGAAGGGAAGGAAAGGAAGGGAGGAGAATGCAGGAGAGCCCACAGGTTGTGGGAGGGGTCTTCCGAAGAAGGGTTCCAGAGAAAGGCAGAATTCTTTCCTCTTTTATACCTTTCTAACAAAACAGGGAGTGAGTGGGTGAGCATTTCTTTATCGGGTTCCGAGAACGTGGGCCACTGAAACAGGCATGAGGGTGCTGGTGTCCCGTCATCCAGATTATTCATTTTGGGTTACCAGGCAGGGCTTTGGTCATCCAGGTCACTGAGCACCCCACCCCCCAGGCCCACCCTTGTAAAATTCCATCCAATAATTCCTTTCCTAGGGCCACTTCCTCATCTCCTCCCAATTCCCCCTTGCACCCCATGGCCATAGGTTCTAAAAGGCAGACCTGCCCCAGCTCGCCCCTGAGAAATGCCCAGGCCTCTGAAGAGGGCTGAGAGGGTCCCCCTGTCATGCAGAGCCAGGGGTTCTCAGCACCTCTCTGTAAAAAGAGGCGGCTCACGACACAAGCTTTCAGCTCTGTGGCTATGTCTCCTGGCCCGAGTTGCACTTTGCCAAGAAAGGCATCGCCCCATCTGCCAAGGAGCTGGTGACCGACACTGGAGCAGAGCACATCCTCACAGGGGGCCCAGCACCGGAGACTGCATGGCTCCCCAAGTGACCTGTGACTCTGCTGACCGCCAGGACTGCCAGCCGCTGGCACTGAACCCTCAGGCCTACAGCAGCAAGAGGAGGGTAGCTGGGCGCACCTTCGAGATGCCCCTGTGGGTTCCCAGGAAACCAGAACAGGAGCTGACAGAAGGATCCCAGGAACAAAGGTAGTGTTCATTGTTCTGTGCCAGCGCAGGACACTATGTAGCTGAGATCTCCGGCTGGATACATTTGTGGCGGCTCCGTAAGGGCCACAGGGCACGCTGCCGTTCTAGACCAATGACAGATCTAGGACAGTGGTGCTCTCACCCTCTCCCCACTAGGCAGCGTTGGCTGGTTCCATCTGTCATTGTCGTCTGCTGACGGACCAGGCTCTTGGCCAAAGTGCTGGCCCTTCCTCCCGCCCAAGATTCATGCTGGGGCACTGTTTCTTCTATCTGCCTGGTGAACTCCTACTCATTCTTCAAAGCCCAGGTCAGTGCCAGCACCCACTGCCACCACCTATCTGCCTCTTTGCTGAGTTGGGTCTTTGAGTGGCTTTAAAGGATTTCTTCAGGGGCCCAAGTGATAGCACATGGCTGACCTGGATTTGATCCCTAGCAACCCATATGGTCCCCCGAGCATTCCCAGGAATGATTCCTGAGTGCAGATAAGGAGTAAACCCTGAGCAAATTTCACAAAAAAGAATTTTTTTAAAGAACAACAATAGAAAAGTGGACTGGAGAACACACTTTGTGTATGAAAGCCCTGGGTTCATCCCTGTCATGGCATGGTCCCCCAAGTACCACTGGCAGTGGATCCCAGACTTAAAAATCAAACAAGAGGCTGGAGTGATAGCACAGCAGGTAGGGTGTTTGCCTTGCACATGGCCGACCCAGGTTCGATTCCCAGCATCCTCTTTGCCCCCCACCCCCAGCACTGCCAGGAGTAATTCCTGAGTGCATGAGCCAGGAGTAACCCCTCTGTGACCCAAAAAGCAAAAAAAAAATTAAATAAATAAATAATAAAATGTAAAAAACAAATGAACAAACAAACAAACAAACAAAAAACTCCAAAAAAACCAAAAGCCCTTGCCTGTGGCTTGGCCTGTCTCTTTACCTGCTCTTGGACAGGGCTGGAACGTGAGTCTGGGGCTGAGAAAGTGTCTCTGGGCAGCAGGGGAGAAGCATTTCAGTCTCTTCAGCAAGGCTGCAGGAAGGCGGCCAGGGAGGGGCCTTTGGGCTGCAGAACCTACGGGGGCAAGAATGCAGCCCCGGCCCGTGCCCCACACCCCTGCCCAGGCCGGGGAGAAAGGGAGGCATTGTGTGGGCTGGCGGCGCGCCAAGGGAAATATTCCTGTGTTGTGTGCCGAACCGCTCCCTCCTTAAGGAAGAAAAGTTCAGAAGTGGGAATCTCTCCCCGGCTCCCACACCTCCTCCTTGTACCCCGTTCCCCCAGTCGAAATCAATTCTGGTCTTCAAAATATTTAAACAGGGGCCAGAGCGATAGTACAGAGGGCAGACGCCTTCCCTGAACGCACCAGGGCTTAATCCCTGGCACCCCAATGGTTCCCCCAGTTTTGCCAGGAGTGAACCCTGAGCGCAGAGCCAGGAGTAAGCCCTGAGCAGTGCTGGGTGTGGCCCCAAACTAAGTCAAGATAGGAACCCACAGAGCTGTCATTTTATTCATGCAACCGCTCGCTTGGGGGGCTTTGCTGGGGAACACAGCTAGACTGAATCCCTAGGACACAGCCCGTGTCCCCATTGGAGTCTGGTGTCTAGATGCTTGGGGAATCACCCCATCGTCTCTTGGGTCCAGTTCCCTTTGTCCTGCTGGGCTCCTGCCTGGCCCAGCCTGGTCCTGGTTGGTGTCACCTCCCCTTGCCATGGTTCTCCACACCTGGGTGTGGACAGAGCCGGACTTCTGGGTCTAGGAGGTTTGGAGCTCCTGCGGGAAGCCCTGGATGTAACCCCCAGCCCTGCTGCTCCCTGTCCTCAAACCCAGCTGTTCTGTACCAGGCACTGACTTTTTCATCTGCAAACCTGCAGCGGCCAGGCCTCAGGGGGAGACAACGGGTGGAGGAAACCCCTGGCCATGCGCCCGCCCTCCCCACATCAGCTCTTAATGCCTGATGACCAAACAGTGCACAGCACTTTGCAGGGCAGGAGAGCCCCACGCAGCCAGAGGGTCTGGCCATACATGATGGACCATGGGTGCCTGCGGTCTGTCTCTCTGTCTGGATGGCAGCCCCTGCTAGTGATCTCCTGTGGAAACTGCCACTCCAGCTGCAGCTTGGGGCTGTTCTCCATCCCAGGGCTGTTAAGTGCCAGCTCGTCAGCCGCCGAACAGCCTTGCAGTGTGTCCGGTAGTGTTTGACTTCTTTTCCAAGCTGAGCAAGGTGCTTCCAGAGGTCGTGACATGGTCAAGGTGGCCCAGTCTGGGAGGTGGGGTGCTAAGGACCATGCTGAGGTCTTTCTGGCCCCTCCATTTCCCTGCCCGCCAGCTGACTTCTTGGGGCCGGGATGTGTGGCAAAGCTTGTACAGGCGCAGAACCTGCCCCACCCATCCTGAGACAGCATCTGCCTTTAGGGGGTAGCTCAAAAGCTGGGGTGCATGCCTTGCATGTGAGTGGTCTAAGTTAAATCCCCAGCATCAGCCCGTGGCGACCCCTAACACTGCAGGGTATGGTCTTGCTGGACCCCAGGATCACCTACATTGCATCGTTGGTTCCATCATTAAACCATAGGGCTGGCCCAGCTGGCCCCTAGCACCGGAACTGATCCCCTTGAGCACTTTTTGGGAGGTCCCCCACCCCAAATAATAGAAGCAGATGCCTTTGCTTCAGGAGGGTGTGTGTCATCCAGCACAACATCCAGCTGTTGAGCGCCCCGGGGCCACAATGGCCCGAGGTTCTTTAGCAGAGGCTAGAGGAGGATTTCATGAACCAGAACATGTGCACAGATCCCCGGAAGACTTATCCCAGAGCACATTCCCATCTGCAGAGATTCTAATTGGGGTTTTTATTTGTTTTTCTTTTGCTTTGGGGCCACAGCTGGCTGTGCTCAGGGCAAAGCCTGGCTCTGAACTTTGGGGTCACTCCTGGCCGGGGCCCAGAGAGTTGAGCCCAAGTCACCTGCATGCAAGGCAAGCACCCTCGCTGCTGTACTTTTTCCCCACTCCCAAGACTCTGATTTTGTGTTCGTTGTTTGTAAACTTCCGGGGTGTGGAGGAGGACCAGGGCAAAGTGGTTCAAGGCCGTTCCTGATGAACATCCACCCTAGCCCGGGCTGAACTTGGCCCTTCATGGAGTCATTATCAGAAACATTTCCCGCTTTGCTTACTTTTCTTTTTTTTGCACTGACAGGGGTCAAAACCAGGGCCTCACACTTGCTAGGCTGGTGCTCTGCCAACGGGCCTCATCCCAGCCCACCTCACTTTGCTTTGGGGGACTCTCCATTGTCAGGGACAAGCATCTTTCTCCCCACTTACACATGCCTGGAGTTTTGGACCCTCCCACCAGCCTCCTCTCTACTCAGCAACAACAGAGGAAATTCATTTGTAACCCCAAGCCCTTGCGTCCAGCTGGACCATGTGTCGTTCTAATGAAAAGGTTGACGGAGTGCTTTATCTGCAAGGGGCATTTCCTGTGAAAATGGTCTCGGTGGAACTTGGCTGCTTCTCTCATTCAAGAGCAATTAAACCCCTAAGACTCCTTGAACCATCCAAGGATCATTTGAAATGTTATCGTGGGGTATTGATTAAATCATTTTAAGTTAATTAGAAAGCCGCTGCATTTGTTCATCTGTTCCTTTGTGAATAAATCGATCTTATTTATAGACCTATCGTAGGTCCTCCACCCACATTCTTTATGTTTTAATGACCGTGTGTAGTTAGTGATCGCGAGTAGGGATGGTGCTTTAAGGCTAGACTCCTTCCTTTGCCAAATCTTTCAGTCTAATTTTCTTCTCTTTGTATTTGGACTCCACTGGCAGCTCGCTGTGTGAGGTTACAGAGCTCAAATCTGCAAGGACCAGGAACAGGGTATTAACAGTTTGTTCTTGGGACCAGCCAGGTAGTGTTGGGGGTAGCGCACTAGCCATGCATGCAGCCAACCTAGGTTTGATAGTTGGCACCACATATGGTCCCCTGAGCCCCACCAGGAGTGATCCCCAAGCACAGAATTAGGAATGAACCCTGAGCACAGCCAGGGGTTGTCACAAAACAAACCTAACAGCTTGTTCCCTAGGGTCGGAGACGTAGTTCAGTGGGCAAGAACACTAACTTTGCATGCCTGGAGCTTGGCTTTGGTCCCTGGAACCACATGGTCCCCTGAGCATCTCCAGGAATACCCTAAGCACCAAGCTGGGAGCAGTCCCAGAGCACTGCTGATGTGATCCTTCCCCTCCCCCCCACACACAAAAATATCAAAACAAACCCTGACTTGATTTCTAGAGTTAGAAGCACCCCAATTTAAATTCTAACCCTGCCATTGACTAGCTTTTTGCCTTCAACCTGTCAGCCGTTTAAAGAAAATAATAGCGCCCCCCCCCCCCCATATGGTTCTTGGCATGTGTATCGTGAGAAACGATGCTTGTCTTGAGCTTTTTGCTTTTTGTTTTGTGGCTTTGGGGACTGAGCCTGGAACGTGTTTGTCCTTTCTAGGGGCGCACGTCCGAGCCCCAGAAAGTCGGCTTCTTTGTTTGCTAAGGTTCCAACTCCGGACATCAGGCATGCAAGGCACATGCTCACTGATGAGCTATGTCATGATTGTCACTTGCTTTTGGTGGTAACGCATAGTGGGCTCTGGTCTAGAATCACGCCTGGCACATCAGGGGTCCAGGTCACTCAAACACCACATTTGTAGAAGCTATAAACCGCTATGCCATTCCTCCAGGCCTGAGATCGTTAAAACAGTTGCCATGTGTGCAATATCAGACAGAGCACAGCTAAAACAGTCCTCATGGCTATTGTTCGTAGAGCAGCGTAAAGAATTCACACCTATCCTGTTGGTATTAGGTCTCAGTTTTCCCATCTGTGCTATGGGCATGCCAGGCTTGAAGCAGTTAAGACATGAGTGTTCAAATGCGCTCACTTATGGAAACTTCAGACTCTAATGTACGTTGCTTGGCTGTTGCTCTCTGTTCTTGCGATGTGCGAGCACTAGACAAAGGGAGCCCATAGAGGGATTCCCACTGAAGAGGGGAGAGAGGCCACCTGAAGCCAGGAGGTAGATGCCAGAGGTTGGGAGCTGGCGGAAGGGTGGAAGGAAAGCTGGGAACAGCACACAGTGCTCCCGGGGCAGTGAGGGTAGTGAACAACCCTGGCTGAGGGTGGAAAGGAAGAAATGTCCTGAGTACGCACATCCCTTTGGCATTTCCCCCGGAGACTGCAGGGAGGGTTTGGGGGGCTCAATCCTTTCTCCTCTTTCACAACTCTCCCTCGCTTAGCGGCTGATGATGCTGTCCCAGGCCAAGCCAGGCTGAGGGAAGGGGCAGGGGGGAGTCGGGGGGAGCACCTTGTGAGGCGGGCGTATGCTCCTTGCCGGTCTCACTGTCCTGCAGCTGAGGCTGTGGGCAGGGCAGGAGTTGTCAGTCGGGCTGTGAGCCGTGCTTGGCTCCCAGATCACAATAGCGGCTGCGTTATTCCATGTGGAAACTGCCACGTTGCTGGTTTTTATCTATTGGTGTATTTTGTTTGTTTGTTTGGGGTCTATACCTGGGGGTGCTCAGGGCTTATTCCTGTCTCTGCACTCAGGAATCACTCCTGGCAGGCTATGGGATGCAGGGATAGGACCCGCGTCAGGTGCATGCGAGGCGAATGCCCAACCTACTATACCACCTCTCCAGCCCATCAGCTTACTTTTTATCCTCCCAAACAGTGCCCAGGGGGTTTGGGGGACCCAGGACAAGAGTTTCAGTGGTTGGCCCTGGCCGTGCAGCACTACTCAAGCCAAGCAGTGCTGGGGGTCAACAGGACCACCCCCCACCCCGTCCTGAAGGTGCTGGGTCTGGGCAGGATGCCAAAGATCAAACTCAAGTCTTCATGTGTGCAAGACACACTCTCCAATTCTTCCTGCTCTCTCCCCAGTCCCTCATGGCTTTTTAAATTTAATGTGACACCCTGCGGTGCTCAGAGCTTACTCCTGGCTCTGTGCTCAGGAACTACTTATTCCTGGAGGTGCTCGGGGAATTATATGCCACGCCAGGATCAAAGCTGGATAGGCCATGCACAAGGCAATTGCCTTACCCACTGGACTATCTACCTAGACCCTCCACATTGCTTACTTAAAACAAACAAAACCCAGACTGTCATTTGGTGCCCTGAACAGCACAACTGCAGGCCAGCGCCACCAGCCTGATGGTCAGACAGGGTCACGCTGGGACTACTGGCTCAGGCAGATCACGGAACTGCAATTTTCCTGGGAGTAAATGAAGAGACCGTCCCAGGTTTCCAGTTGTGGCTCAGCACCAGGCCTGAGGAACAATGGCCTCCAGAAGTGTCTTGGGCCCCCCCCCCCCCCCAAGAGACACTGAAGAGGGGCCTTGACTTAGGAAAACCTCAGAAACAGGTTGGGAAAAAAGTCATGAGCATGCCTGGGGGTGCTTAGGGGAAAACGAATGATATAATAGCTGAAGAGATAGTGCAGCAGATAAGGTTCTGTGCCTTGCACGAGCCAATGGCATTCAATTCCCAGTATCCCATAAACCTGTGAGCACAGAGTCAGGAGTAAGTCCTGAGCACTGCTGGGTGTGGTCCAAAAAAAAAAATGACATGGCTCAAAGGTAGGGACCCTGGGCACTACAAGGTGGGGAATAGCCCGAGTGTAGTCCAAACCACCTCCCCCAAAGAATCATGGCCAGCTTTCTTATTATTTTTTTTATTTGACTTTTTTTAAATGATTGAAGCAACATTTAAAACTGCAGCTTCTGGAAGAACCATTTGTTCTTGCCGGTCTTGTATCTCTCCTCGAACTTGACCTTGTCCTCTCTTCGGGCTTTGCATTTAAGAGCTGGGTCTCTGTAGACATTCTTGTTGAGGACGGTTTTGTCCAAGGGGGTGTCCATGGAGTACCTCATGGGCATGAGGTGATTATAGTTATAAACGTTCATGAAAGACTTGATCTTGGACCTTTTGACGATTTTCTTCTTGCTCGTGGCAGCTGTCACTTTGCGGGGATAGCGGTCAATCCCAGCCACCAGGGCGTGGCTGTTGGGGCGGTCTGAGGTGCCATCATCAATGTTCTTCAATGTTCTTTATATCCCTAGTAGCATCTGGGCAGGACCAGCACCACCTTCCCAGGTTTCATGAACTTGCCCATCTCAACAGCAATCACTCAGGCCTACAGCCAGCTTTTTAAAAAAATTTTTTATTTAATCAGGTTGTTCACAATATTCAACTACTCTTAATATTCGAACACCAATCCCACCACCATTACACCTTCCCACCACCATATTTGGGATGTTTCCATCCCAAATCCCAGTCCCTCTCCCAAAGCAGAACCAAAATAATATATTTTGTATTCTTTGTTATGAAAAACCACTGAAAATGCTACAAAAAAGTATCCACAGAGGAAAGAGTGAAGATTGTTCTATTTTGGCAGGGGCCATTAGGACCGTCTATAAGATATCACTAACATGTTGTTAAAGGTTGAACCTTGTGTACTTTTATATATATATATATTTGTAAATATATATACATATGGGCTGAAGCGATAGCACAACAGGTAGTGCATTTGCCTTGCAAGCAGCCAATATGGCCAACCCGGGTTCAATTCCTCTGCTCCTCTCAAAGAGCCCGGCAAGCTACCGAGAGTATCTCGCCCGCACGGCAAAGTCTGGCAAGCTACTCGTGATTTATTCGATATGTCACAATGGAGACGTTACTGGGCCAGCTCAAGCAAATCGATGAACAACAGAAGGACAGTGACAGTGACAGTGATATATATATATATATATATGTATATATGTGTATATATATATATCCCTCTATGGTTGGTTGCCTACTATTTGAACCCTATCAAATTTGGTGTGGTACTCTTGGAGAATGTGTAAGGTGTGTCTTATCATGTGTCTTGAGGCCGTGAATGTGGTCACGCAGTCCAGGAATAGGTTCACTCATTCGTGAGGCCCAGCCCAAGCATGTTGGAAGCAGTCTTGAGCATGGCAATGGTTGGGTTCTGGAGGTTTTTGTCTGCTGGGACTGGAGCCCTTAGGGCAGGGAGGGCTCTCATCCACCCCCCTCTGAGGCGCCCCGAGTGAAACAGCCTGGTTCAGGGGCTGGTGGCATGGTTATGGCAAGCGTCATGTTGTGCTCCCTTCTGGGAAAGGACAAGTGATCTCAGCTTTATTTTTTTTAAACCCAGTAAAAGTCTGCTCCAGGGCTGGAGAAATAGACTAGTGGGTAATAGATAGATAGACTAGTGCCTTCACACTGCTGGCCCAGGTTTGGTCTCTGGCATCCCCTATGGTCCTCTGAGCACAACCAGCTATATCCCCCAAACAAAAAAAGTGTCCTAAAGCTGCCCCCTGCCTTATTGGGACCTCTGTAAGCTGCTGTGTGTGATACTAACATCGGATGCTCATTTCGGCAACTAGTGGCTTGATCTACATCTAGACAAAACGCAAACAGAAGCGATGTATGCCCTTCCCTTTCTTTGCCCAGTGGGACCAAGGTTGCAGTTGATTGAAGTTTCTAGACCCCGTCCTCTCTTATTGTCTCTGGGTCACCTGCCGCAGTAGCTGGGGACCCTCAGCCCTGTGGGAGCCACATCTTATCGCCCCCACTGCTCAGACCCCCCTTGATAGGCACCTGGCTTGGGAAATCACACCAGAAAGTCTGCCAGCCTGCCCGAAACATCTCGAAGCATGGCCAGCTCTCCCCAGGTGCCTAGAGATTACTTATCGGGGCAGGGTTTGCTTCAACGACTTTTCCACGTGTGCCAAGACAAACCTTCCTCCCTGCCCACGCAGGCTCTGCCCTGCTGGTGCCTGTGCCACTTGCTGCCAGCCAGCCTGCCCGTGAAGGCGGCAGCTGGATTCCACCCTAGGGCAGCGGTGGCACGCGGGGGCCGCCCCAGGAGAGGGGCACCAGGCTGTGCCTGGGCTTGCCTGGAGATGCTTTCATGACATGGACTGGGGGTGGGGGGGATGGCGAAGCTGATTTTCTGGGTTCACTGCACACGGTGGTTCCCAAGTCCTCCTGACTCTGTCCAGCTGGACTGAGCTCTCAGCGTCAGGGGCCCTCTCTCTGCGACCCACCACCACAGCGCTGCGTCCCACTTCTGGTGGAAGAGAAAATGATCATGGCAAAGGCTGAAGGGCAGAGAGAAAAGGAATCAGAACTCTCGGGCAGCAGTTGCTGAGCCAAGCATCAACAGAAGCTCCTGAAAGTTTTCTCTGTCTGCTTTGGTTTTGGGGGCCACACGCAGCAGTGCTCAGGTTCTTACTCCTAGCTCTGGACCCAGGCATCACTCTGGTGCTACTCAGGGGACTGTACGGATTGTCGGGGCTTGAACCCAGCTTGGCCACCTACAAGACAAGTGCCCTCTCCTCTGCATTCTCTCTCTGCCCCCTTCAAAGTGTTTTCTACAAGTTATATAAATGGATTAAAAGTCAAGCCAGGGACCAGAGCAATAGTACAGTGGGTAGGGTGTTTTCCTTGCACACGCCCAACCTGGGTTCAGTCCCTGGCATCCCTTATGGTCCCTGAGCACCGCCAGGAGTAATTCCTGAGTGCAGAGCCAGGAGTAATCCCTGAGCATTGCTAGGTGTGACCCAAAAAGAAAAAAAATCAAGGCAACGAGGGCCAGAGAGATAGTACAGTGGGTAGGGTGCTTGCCTTCCATGAGGTTGACCTGAGTTTTGATTCCGGCATTCCATATGGTCTAGTGAGCACCACCAGGAGTGAACCCTGAGTGCAGAGCCAGGAATAAGCCCTGTGCATTGCCAGATGTGGTCCCCAAACAAAAACAGACAAACAAAAACTCAAGCCAATGGTAGTGCTGTGTTATAGCAGTGCTGGGAGAGAGTTACCAAGAGAAGCTGTTCTAGGAATAGTTGGAGGGAGCCAGGTTTCCCCAGAACCACTAGCCTGCAGCCCTGCCTTTTCCAGAACACTTTCTTCCAGCGTAGAGTCTGGTCTGGGCACCCCTGGGTGCCTCTGCCTACGTGGGTACTTGTCTCACAAGTGGCCGCTCCAGGTTTGATCCCCGACCACTCCTGTATGGTTCCCTGAGCCTCACTTGGAGTAAGCCCTGAGTACTGGTGAATATGACTCCAAACAGAAAAAATACATATATGTATGTATGTATCATCCTGTGCCCTCTGGGCTTTTCAGAAACTGAACAGATAACCAAGTATCAAACTGATTAAAAAAGACAAATTGAAAAGAAGGGGCTGAGGATGTGACTTAGTAAGCAGAGCACACTCCTGGCATATGTAATGCACTGAGTTTAATCTTTTTTATTTTTTAATTTAATTTTATTTTTATAAAGTTGTTCACAATAATTTATTACATTCAATATATCACAACATCAATCCCACCACCTTTATTTCGAATATTCCCACCACCCCTAAAGTCTGCCCCTAAATAATTTATTTTGTGTTGCTTGTTATGAATAATCTGCTAAAAATTATCCAAAAAAGTTTCCTTAGAAAAAGTGTGTGAAGATTGTTATATCTCATCCTGGAGCCATTAAACCCTTATACAAGAGATTACTAGCGTGTTGTTACAGGTTGAGCCTTTGTGCAAATATTTTTTTGTTTTTTGATCGAGATCAGTAAGGCCCTGAGTTCAATTCCTGGCACCACCCGCCCCTCTCCTGCACCACTGGGTGTGACCCCCATTAAAAATAATGAAAGGAAGATTTATTAGTTGCACATAAACCTTCCAAACCGGTGGAAGGGGACCAGCAAAGCTGAGTAACTCACCGCATGGTCCCAGACACCAGCCTGAGTAGCTCCGTGAACTTGACGAAGAACTCGGGAAGAAAAAGAGAAGGTCAGTTAGGAATTTACCGAAACAGGCCCATGAGACCATTCGAATTCTGCTTCTTCACTGATCAGATCATTCTAGGGAGAAGGCCTTAAGGGAGGCGTTGGCATAACCTTTTGTCAAAGACATATTTGGGGGGAGGGGGGCTAGCATTTCTGTTCCCCTACTCTGGTGCAGCCCTAGGGAGTGGACTCTTAAGGAAGGAAATTCCTGAAGCAAAGGAAGGGTGTTCACAAGACCCCACCAGCCCAGAAAAAAAAAAGTGTGACAATGTCTTCTGCGTGCTCACAAAGTGCCCGTCCAGAGTACAGGGGACATTCCAGCTCCTGGCCCCGGCGCCCACACAGGACCCAGGCGACATTGGTGACCTTTGGTGACATTGTTTAATGATGGATGGAGGTCGCTGTTCTTTGCAGAAGAGAGAATGAATGTTCTCATCCACTTTTGTGATGAACTAATTTGTGTCTATGAATAGACAAGGTTTATTACCTCTTAATAACTTGCTATATTCTGACTTTCTTATAAAGATGAAATTCTACATAATTGTTACTTGCCTATAAAGACTGAAGAGGGTTTACTTAAGATGCTTGGGAAACCCTTCCTCTTTACCCCTGGATGAGGGACTCTGATTTGAGAAAAGTAGATTTCAAAAATTGAGACACTGATAGCAGACTCATTGCCAGGACCCTGTGAGGGCACTTCCTGGGCACTCCGAGTGACTCGGATAAAGAAACCTTTATTTCTCATCATCAAGGAGTTTTCAGTCCTTCAAGGCACATTAGTCAACTGGCCAGTGACAAGGTAGAAGGCAATAACTGGTAGGTATGAAAAAGCAAATATCCTCCATTCCTAAATCTGATTTTGCCAAAGGTCACTTCCTGGGATGAATCTCGAAGGCAGAGCAGAGGAATATTTTACATGGAAGGATATTTACTCTGGGGACCCTCTTACGGGGACCAGCTGTCTACAGTGATGTGGAGTTTAAATGGCCTCCCTGGTGGGCCTTTCGGGTAACTTCCTAACTGACCTTCCCTTCCTTCCCCTGCAAATCCCCTGCATTCACAGAGCTTCTTAAAGATGGTGTCTGGGCCCACGTGGTGAACTGTGCAGCTTTACCAGGTCTCTCCCACTTGTACTGGAAGTATACCTGCTATTCATATACTGACAACTGGGGCCAGAGTACAATGGGTAGGACACTTACCTTGCATATGGCCAACCCAGGTTCAATCTCCGACATCCTATATGGTCCCCCACGTCCTCCAAGTGTTATCCCTGGGTGCAGAGCCAGGAATTATCCCTGTGCCCTGGCTGGGTGTGGCCACAAAACAAACGAATATATATATGCATATTGGGATATATTAATGTAGCAATATAGTAATATGATTGGTATATTAATACACTGGTTATTAATATAATTAATATATTAATATATATAGACTAATATCTTTAGTTTATTTATGGTGCTTTTTTATGGGTGGGTTTATAGGGGGAGGGTTGTAGGCTATTCTTGGCTTTATGCTCAGGAGTGACCCCTGGCGGTGCTCAGGGAACCATATGCAGTGCTGGGAATCAAATCATAGAGGGGCCCCATGCAAGGCAAGTACCTTAACTCCTGCCCTCTCTCTCGGGCGCCTGGTGATGCTATATGATTATTTGTGTAGCCTCTGAGGATCCCAGAGTGTCAGAATGCCTTCTTTTGCACCTCAGCAGTACCATGAGGTGGATGAATTAGCCCAAGATCCAGATATACAGAGAAGGCAGCATCTCCAAGCTTGCTTATGCCCGGATCAAAGACAGCAATGGGGCAGGGATCTGTGGATCTCCTCCTGGCAGTAGAACCCAGTGATCTGAATGTTCACAGCTCTATAAGCTCATCCCAAACCTTTTGGAGCACTTCTCTGGCCTTTAATAGAGACATTTGTTGGGGCCCAGGAATGTGGCTCAGTTGGAGAATGAAAAGCATTTCTCTTGCGTGGGATTTCAGAGGATGGAGACTCACACTGGCATGAAAAGCTTGCTGTGGAGAGGGGACGGGGTGTGTGTGTGTGTGTGGTGAGAGGGTGGTGGTTAAGGAGGCCAGGCCTGTGGCCCCGGGCTTGGCAGAGGGAGGGCAGACTTGGTAGTGCCCTTCTAAGGTCACACACCCAGAGGCAAGTTTCCAGATCAGGATGATTGCATTAGAGTTGTTGCCCCAAGTGGGAGATACTGCCCCCTGGGGGGTAGCACTGGAATGATCCTTGTGGGCCATGGTCCCAACCTTGGGACCACCTCCCACAGTACTTTCTGCCCAAAGTATCACCATACTTTCTGTTTGTTTGCTTAATAACAGAAAAATTTCAGGGGGCCAGATAAATAGAACAGCGAGTAGGGCACTTACCTGAGCAGAGCCAAGAGTAAGTCCTGAGCATTGCCAGTATGACCCCAAAACAAAACAAAACAAAAAGGTAAAATTCCAGGGTTGGAGAGAGAATACAGTGAGCAGGGAGCTTGCCTTGCATGTGGCTGACCCAGGCTCACCCCAAATGGTCCCTCAAACTCAACATGCGTGATCCCTGAGTGAGGACCCCAAAAGAAGCCCTGAGTATCAGCAGTTACAGCTCAAAACCTATCTCCTCCCAAAGAAGGTAAGTTTCAGGGGGCCGAGGGTGTGAATGAAAGATTCATTTACTCTATTGGGGAGCCACACTTGAGGGTGCTGAGGAACTACCCCCAGCTCTGTGTGATGGGAACCATCTAGAACCAGGGCTTGGACCCAGGTCTTGCACATATGCTCCTGGAGCATCTCTTGCAGAGATGCTGTTTTTGTTTTCTTCAGAAAGGGGGAAGTAGCCATATAAGTTTGAGAACTTCCACATTAGAGGACCTGCAAAGTCCTTTGCAGCCCAGTGCAGTCTTGACCTGAAAGTAGGCAATCAGAGAGGAGCTGGTGGTGGGTAGGCAGGTGATCTCCTGAGCATTGCTAGTATAGTCCTGGAGTGCCCCTCCCCACCCGCTCCTGCTTGTTAAGTTGATCGATCAGTATTGTCGGAGGCACAGAGACAGACTCGGGCGAGAGGAACGAGTGAGGCTCGGAGGGCTGCAGCCCACTCAGGCTGTTGAGCACTGTTTCGATTCTGCAGCCTACTTTCATCGTAAAACGATACACAAAGGCATACATCATTCGGGTCATGCGATCGAAGGGCATATGATGAAAACATGAACTGTCACTGTCACTGTCCTCCCGTTGTTCATGGATTTGCTCAAGCAGGCCCAGTAACGTCTCCATTGGAGACTTTGTTGTTACTGTGTTTGGCATATCGAATACATCACGGGTGGCTTGCCAGGCTCTGCCGTGCGGGCGAGATACTCGCAGTAGCTTGCCGGGCTCTCCGAGAGGGGTGGAGGAATCGAACTCGGGTTGGCCATGTTGGCTGCATGCAAGGCAAACGCCCTACTGCTATGCTATCGCTCCAGCCCGAAAACATGAACATCATACATTTAATCATCTGCATTCCTGTGTCAGCAGGATGTTCTCATATGTTCGAGGGGCCAGTGAATCATTGTCTAAGCAAAGCACCAGGGACAGAGCAGCTGCAATCCTCCCTGCTGACCACCGGCCTGTCACGTAGTTCCTGGGCTGTGTGCGGCCTGACACAGCCTTGTTTGCAAGGTTATATTTCGGGAACTTTCCTCAGACCTGCGTCTTGTGACTAACACTGCCTGCCCCCCACTTGAGCGTTGCCACGGCGGCGCAGGACGCCCCCAGCACTATATCACTGCATCGCCAGGCGCTCACTGAACCACTGTCCCAGCTGCTGAGCATTGCTGGAGAGGCCCCTCACTCACCCACCCACTCAGTCCCTCAACACCAAGGCGGGCGGGGGGGCTGGGCAGCCCACAGAAGCAAAGAGAACCCCTTCCCCTCAGAGAAGCCAAAGGCAGCATCTCAGGAGGGGCTCGGGATCTTTCCAGAAGGTCTGAAGACATCAGGACAGCATCCTTGACGAGGTTTGTGAGTGGTGCCTGTGTGTTTGTGTGCTTGTGTGTGTGCGCATCATGCATGTGTGTGTGATCGCCCCCCCCCCCACCGATCCCCAAGTGCCAGCTTCTGAGTTATTGAGGGGAGCGGTGCTCACCAAGGACTTCTAGAGAGAGCACCTGTGTTTAGGGTCTTTGCAGGGAGCGAAGCTTTGACACAGGTGCTGAGGCAGCCAAGAGCATTCAGGTGATGCTTGCTGGGGGGGGCACAGGAGTGGGGGCGCAGGAAGGTACAGGGCGCTGTACCCTGGTGGGGCGGGGATGCCTGGGAGCAGCACGGAGGACCGGCCTGGCCAGCACAGCATCTGTGATGGGATGGGATAGGCTCATCTCCTTGAGCAGCCCTTTTTTCCTCTTTGTTTCAGTTGTTTAGTAATTTGGGGGCCACACTTGGCAGTGCTCAGGGTTTACTCCTGGCAAGGGTTGAGGGACCTTGCATGATGCCACGGATCAAGGCCAGGTTGGCTGCACACAGGGCCTCACCTGCGGTGTGGTATCGCTCCATATCACTCAGGACCACCTCTTTGGGTTAGAAGCCCGGGAGGTCCTGCTGAGCCTGCAGAGGAGCCCCCAGGTGCCCCCAAGCCTTCGCCCACCCCATCCGCCTACAGTTCCTCCAGGCCCTGCAGTGGAGCTGGCTTGGGGGAGCCCGGAGTCTCTGTCCCAATACCTTCCACTTGCCTCTGCTCCCTAGAGCTGCATTATGCTACAGGGGACCCCACCTGGGGTTCTCAGACCCTTTATGCACCCCAGAAACCTATCCCAGCCTCCTGCACCTGCGTCTGGGGTCTCCTCCTGGGTCCAGATGGTATCGTGGATAAGTCGCTTGCCTTGTATGCGCTGACCCATGTCCAGTCCCACACACTTTACATAGTCCCCTGAATCCCCTGGGAATGATCCCTGAGTGCAAAGCCCTGAGCACCAGGTGTGGCAATAACACAGTGGGTAGGGCATTTGCCTTGTACACGGCCAACCCGGGTTCAATCCCTGGCATCCCGTATGGTCCCCTGAGCACCACCAGGAGTCATTCCTGATCGCAGAGCCATGAGTAACCCCTGAGCATCTCTGGGTGTGGCCCAAAAAAGCAAAATAAATAAAACAAAATCGAAAAGAAAAAGCAAAGTTTCTGCCCCAGGCTGCAGCTTGAAGTCTCCCTAGAGCTGGGTCCTGGGTCCTCCGGTCCCATCTCCCTTGCTGCTCTCTGTGGAATGGTGCCTGTCATGTTGGCACAGCAGTTTGGTAGAGCAGCAGGAAGAGGGAGCTGCCAGTCTGGCCCCGGGAATTCATGGGTCATTGTTCTTGTCCCCAGCTCAGCCCTACACTCCTAGTCCCTGGGATGTGGCATGGTGGCCCAGGAAAGGGGAGGGAAGGGAGAAAGTTTTGTAAGTGGTACTGAGATAAGAAAGAGAGAGGGAAAGAGAGAGAGGGAGGGAGGGGGGAGAGGAAGTTTTGAAAGTGTTACTGAGATAAAAGAGGGAGAGAGAAAGTTTTGAAAGTGGTGCTGAGATGAGAGAGAGGGATAAGAGAGAGAGGGGGAGAGAGATAGAGAGGAGAAAGAGAAGGAGACAGGAGAAAGAGAGAGAGGAGAAAGAGAAAAAGAAGGAGATGCGCCTTTAGGGTCTTTCAACTCCTAAGGATGCTGCGTCCTCCTTAGAAAA
Source organism: Sorex fumeus (assembly GCF_029834395.1). NCBI lineage: Eukaryota > Metazoa > Chordata > Mammalia > Eulipotyphla > Soricidae > Sorex > Sorex fumeus. The sequence continues at coordinate 5,123,604 of NW_026606102.1, forward strand.
CTTGTTAAATGAGCCTGCTGCAGGGAGGAAGGAGGAAAAGTATAACTAATTAGGAAACCCTTCCCACAACTCCATCCTGCTCTGACCTCCTGTCCTCCCCGCGGAAGCCCCAGGTGAGCACCCAGATTGGGGTGAGAAGGGAAAAGGAGGTGAAGGTGTGTCCCTCCTAAGGGCTGGCAGCTCTGGGAACGGAGCTTGACTCTGGTGGGATCCGAGCCGAGTTCCTCTTTCTGCGGGACGTTGTGGACGGGGCATTGAATGCCCGCCCAAGCCTGCTCCCCTCTTCCCCGAAGTGGAAAGGAAGTCCGGCTTGACTTTGCCCGCAAAGGCGCTGATCCCCTGACCGGGATCCTCTACCAGCCAGGGGGAAGTAAAGCCCACACTTCGCGCCTCTAACTCCCAGGGTGTCCGCTGCCCTCTGCTCTGCAGCCCTGTCTTGTTTCCAAGACCCCGCCAGGCAGCTACCCAGAGGCTACCCAGGGTGGTCCTGGTGCCCTGCTCTCTCCCCCCGACAGTTTTCTCTTCCCTAGGAGGCTGGGGAGCCCGCTGCTGCATTGCAGGCTTCCAGGACCGCTGCTGGCGGGGAGAAGGTGAGGGCGAGTTGGGAGAGTGTCCTCGACTGTTTCCTTGCGGAAGCCAGCCCGAATTCTGTCTTTGTTTCCCGGGCATTGGAGCAGTTGAACTGGCTGAAGAAAGTGAGGAGAACACAGCTGGAGGTTGGGGCGTGGGAGGGTGGGCGGGGATCGCTGGACGATGGGGGTGTCTCGGGTCTCCCCGAGCCTCGTCCAAGCCCCCTCCTCCTCCTTGCAGTCGCGGACACTGACATTGGGAGGCATGGGACCCTGAAGGACAAACAGAGAGCTCGTCCTCCCGGCGGGATCGGTCCATGGGAAGCGGAGGGAGAGCGGTAATCCATCTTTCTCCTTTTGGGGACCATCTGCTTTGTCTTTTTTGAGAGTGACCGCACCTGGGGGGGGGAGGCGGCGGGGAGGGAGGTGTTGGCAGGCTGGCTGCGGGTGCGGGTGCGCAACCTGGCTCGGGGTTTTGACCTGGTAAGGTTGGATGCTTCAAGAATTCTCATGGCAAGGAAGCGGGGCTCTGAGCCAAGCTTTCTTTTCCAGGGAATCTGAGATGCAGTTTATTTTGGCGCGCAGCCGGTTCGGGGATGAAGTGTGGCGCTTTATTATCGCAGAATGAAGGGGTTGGAAAGGGGAGCAGAGTGCAGACCTAGATTTCCGGTTCGGGACGAAGCCAGGGGAGGTCTCTTTGTCGCTGGCCTGGAGGTGAGCAAGGTGAGCTCCTCCAGCGTTGCTGAAGGAGCGTGTGGAGGGGGGATAGCGGGCAGGGGGGCGGGGAGGTGACCCGCTGGAAAATGCAGTCTCCTGCTATGCACCCTGCGGGGCCGTTTTTAACTGTGCTGTGACCTGCCGGCTGCTAGTGACCGTCTGGGGGTGAGCTTGAGCCAGCTGTCTCAGCCCCTCAACTCTCTTCTGCCCCCTAGCTTTGAGAGGCAGTGTGGAGTGAGGGAGTTAACAGTGTCATTAAGGAGAGATTTTGGTGGGACTCTGTTGCCTTTTGGTGTCTTAGATTTTTTTCTCCGGGCTGTGGATGTGATACCTGTCTCCCAGGAGAAATTGTAGGGGTGCGATGGGAGAGGAGACCCAGAAATGATGATGGTGGTGGTGGTGAGTGTGTGTGTACCCCTGCCACGACTTGAATGATGATGATAGTGTGTGCATGTGTGTTTGTGTATGTGCATGCATGTGTGTTTGTGTATGTGCATGCGTGTGTGTGTGTGTGCTCCTGCAGGGATTCTGACCTTCCCACGCTTGCAGATTAGTAGGGGAGAAGGGCTTCGGAGTGGGAAGGCTTTAGACACGGCCGTTACCCAGAGTACTATGTGCTGGTGTGAGTGGGGTCTCACCATCCATCCTTGTTCTCCAGATGGGACATAAGCAAAGGAAAAGTTAGCAGAGTGCCTCCAGTGTGCACGCTCTGAGCCCTGGGGGGCATGCAGAGCCTACCACAATGAGTGATGAATTGCTTTATGTCTCAGTTTTCTGTGCTCCAAGAACTTGCAAGATTCCCTTTTGCAGAGGAGTCCTGTCCAGCAAAGCTCTTTGCACAGCCTGTGGGATGGCAAACAAAGGGCCATGTGTTGGTGAGGCGGTTCCTCTCCAATTCCTCTCACCTAACCACATCCACCATCCACCCACACGAAGAAAACCCATCTAGGCAGACTGCAGAAGCCCCCAGCAAGCACTGAGGACCAAGGTGCCAGTGGTGGGGCTGGACATGCCTCCAACCTCCCTTCCCGCTGGTCCCCCGTGTTTAGAGCCCTTCTGAGGGCCCATCCTACAGGGGCTGGGGGTCAGCTCCTTGTCATTTCTGTCACTTTGCAATGATGCCTTTGAACTGAACTGAAATCAGAGAGTTCTCTCTCTCTCTCTCTCTCTCTCTCTCTCTCTCTCTCTCTCTCTCTCTCTCTCTCTCCCTCTCTCGTTCTCTTTTATACATTCTGACTCTCTGCTGCCTAATTTTTGGTGGCCTGTGAGTTGATCAACACGAGGCTAAATCCCTAGTCACAGAGGCCTGAGTGTGAGATTGAGCTGAGGAGTCTGCAGCCAGACGGCCGTCTACCCCGGGCCCCTCTTCCCAGGGAGGAAGGAAGAAGCCTGTCCCATGAAGACTTTGGGAAGTAGATTCCACCTCCACCTGTGGGAGAATTAGGGCAACATCTGGAACATTTGCTATCCCAGGGAGAGAGCCAGGGCTCGGCCCTCACATCTGGCTGACTCCCGTGGGTGGGCTGATGTTTACAAATCTCATCTCCTGACTCAATCTTGGACCCAGGCTTGGCGTGGGCAAGACTTGAGGACAAAGCATCCTGCTCTGCCACTTGTGTGGCCCGTGAAGGTGCTCAGCCTCCGTCTCCCCATCTGAGAAATGGGGTGATGATGAGCCTCTTGAAGTCCATGCACGTCCCTTAAGTGCTTGGAGCTCAGCCTGTTGCTCAGTCATGTTATGGGGTGGGAGGAAGAGGAAGCTGAGGGCAGAGGAAGGCTGAGGGATCAGCGTGGGCTGTGTGCGTCCTCCTCTCTGTCTACCCCAGGTTTCACTTATTTTTGGTTTTTGGGTCACACCCAGTGATGCTCAGGGGTTACTCCTGGCTCTGCACTCAGGAATCACTCCTGGTGGTGCTCGGGGGACCAAATGGGATGCTGGGGATTGAACCCAGGTGGGCGTCGAGCAAGGCAGGAACCCTCCTCACTGTCCTCTTACTCTGGTCCCAGCCCAGGTGTCACTTTAATGTCCCAGTTCCCTACCCACCAGCCTCTGGGCGGCCACCCCCACGGGCTGCAGGCTGCGAACGGTAGTGGACAGGGCCAGACAGTCCTACCTGCCTGGGAGCCTCTTCTTTTTTTTTTTTCCTTTTCTTTTCTGGTTTTGGGGTCACACCTGGCAGCCCTCGGGGGCTAATTCTGGCACACTCTTGATGGTCTTTGGTTTGTTTCAGGGCCACACCTAGCAGTGCTCAGGTCTTGTTTCTGGTTCTGCTCTCAGGGATCACTCCTAGTGGGGCTCAGGGACCATAGGCCGTGACTTGAACCCAGGTCAGCCGCATGCTAGGAAGTGCCTGGCCCACTGGACTGTCTCTCCAGCCCCACTCGTGGACCATGCCCAGCCAAGGATCAAGCCAGTTCCTCCTCCCTACAGAGCATGTGTCTCGGTCCTGCGCACTCTCTCCTGGGGCCTCTTTTTCATCTGAATTGCGTTCATTTGTTTTGAAACTCCAGGACCACTCTCCCATCCTCAGCCTGACTCATGGTTCAGTGCTCAGATCCAGCAATGCTGGAGGTCACCAGGGCCATGCCCTCTGGTTTAGGTGTATGGGGAGAAGAGTATGAACTGTCCGTGAGCTGTCTCCTGGCCATCTTGTTTGCAACAATTATAATATTTTAATAGTATAATCATTGTAAGATTGTAAGACCCTCATTGTAAGATTACTTTTGTGCCTACTTGTGCAGTCTCGATGTAGTTGCCAAGTTATCTCACTTTGGGAGATTTTTAATCTTTAGTCATTCTAAAGATTTTAGTCATTCTAACGGCCAAGACTCAGAGACTATAAAAACCAGCTCCCGGAACTGCGCGGCCACATTTGCGGCCGCGCAACATCTTATTATGACATCTTATTATCTCATTCCTACTTTGGACAAACTGGCAGGCTACCGAACTTAGCCTACCCACACGGCAGAGTCTGGCAAACTCCCCGTGGTGTACCCAATATGCCAAATACCAGTAACAGTGATGGGTCTCATTCTCCTAAAGAGCCTTGAATATAATCTCAGGGCTTGGATGAAGGAGACGTTACTGGGGCCTTCTCGAGGCAATCAACGAATAACAGGATGGTTGTGATTCGTGACTAGTATAATATCAAGAATAATTGCTTATCCTTGGGTTTGTTTTAGGAGGACAACGGAGTGATCTCATGTCTATCTAGATCATGAAATGATCCGTCATCATACATAGTTCCAATTGTTTCCATGCTATGAGCTTTCAAGATCCAGTCTCTTAGCAGTTGTCAAATACGCACTATAATAATATAGGGGTTAAGGCACTTGTAGTGTTGGGACCAGAGTCATAGTACAGTGGATAAGGGCACTTGCCTTGCCTGTGGCTAACCCAGGTTCAATCCCCAGCATCCCTGTGTCCTACCAGGAGCAGTTCCTGAGTGGTGCCAGGAGTAAGTCCTGACACCATTGGGTGTGACCCCAACCCCAGGCCCCCTTAAAACAAGTAGTAGAGCCTTGCTTTCTATGTGGCTGATTCTGGTTAGATCCCTAGCACCACATTTGGGCTCCCAAGCACTGCTGGGTGTAATCCCAAATGAAAGTAAAATAAAGCTTAAAAAAAAAAACAGGGGCTGGAGTGATAGCACAGCGGGTAGAGCATTTGTCTTGCACGTGGTCGACCCGGGTTCGATTCCCAGAATCCCTTACTGTCCCCCGAGCACTGCCAGGAGTAATTCCTGAGTGCAAAGCCAGGAGTTACCCCTGAGCATCACTGGATGTGACCCACAATCACGATCACGATCACGACCATCCTGTTGTTCATCGATTGCCTCGAGCAGGCCCCAGTAACGTCTTTTTCGTCCTAGCCCTGAGATTTTTTTAAAAAGTGCCATATTCAAGGCTCTTTCAGGGTTAGGAGAATGAGACCCATCATTGTTACTGGTATTTGGCATATTGGGTACGCCACGGGGAGTTTGCTGGACTCTACCGTGTGGGCAGTTTATATTCAGTAGCCTGCCATTTTGTCCAAAGTAAGAATGAGATAATAAGGTGTCGCGCAGCCACGAATGCGGCCGCACGCTTCCAGGAGCTGGGTTTTATAGTCTCTGGGTCTTGGCCGTTGATGGGATTACACGGCGCCAGGGGGCCAGTTGGTGGGTGTGGCCCCTGCCTACTGGAATTTGGAGGATCTGGGTAGAGGATGCTCTGCCCCAGTCCGAGTAGGCTTGGAGATCTCAGCCCCGGGACCCGCATGCCTTTGTTCCTCTGCCGGTACCTTCATGCGTGTGGAGAGTGGTCTCAGCATGGTGGTGGCTGGTTCTGGAGGTCTTCGGCTGCCAGAGCCCTGGTCAGGGCAGGGAGGGAAACTCAACCACCCGTCCCCCTCCAAGGGGCCCCGGCGAGGACAGCCAGGCGCAGGGGGCAGGAGTTACCCCAGAGCATCACTGGATGTGACCCAAAAAGCAAAAAAATAAATAATAAAACAAGGGCACCCATGATAGTACAACAGGGGTGCCTGCGGGGGGGGGGCTTACCTTGCAGGCAACTGACCAAGGCTCAATCCCTGTACCTAGGCAGGATGCAGGCAGGGCAGGAGTTAGCTCCAAGGAGATGGCAGGAAGGCCACAGTGCCGGAGAGGAACCTGGTCCCACCTGAGGCTGCTGTGTACAGTGGGCAGTTGGGGGTCCAGCCTGCTTCTTTGCCCTCTGCTTTATTTATTTATATTTGTTTGGTTGGGGGCTATGCCAAGTGGGGTGCTCAGGGCTTATTCCTGGCTCTGTGCTCAGGGACCACTCCTGGCAGTGCTGAGGGGACCCTCTGGGGTGGCAGGGATCAAACCTGGGCTGGCCACGTGCATGGCTGGTGCCCTCCCTGCTGTGCTGTCTCTGCTTTTCCACCTGGCTGGGCCAGGACTGCATCTTCTCTCACTCTGAGGGACCCACAACCCTCTCACCCTGGGTCTGAATTTTCAGTTTGGAACCCCAGGTTGTTCCTACATCCAGTGGCAACGTGTGTTAATGCAATGTCAGTGTGGTCCAATCCCAAAGGCCCTTGGGGACCGGTACAGGGCAGGACCTGGGCTGTGAATTCCATACCATAGCTCTGGGGAGAATTTGTGATGAGTCCCCAAGGCACTCAGTTCCCGGTCAGGAGCGGTTGGGATGTCCCCCGACTGGCTGACTGGAACTAAGTCTTCCTCGGAGAACAGGAAATCTCCTGCCAATCTAGCTGCTGGCAGCTCATGCCAAGATCTCTCTGTCTTGTCTGGATTGGGGTGTTCCTGGTCAGGGTGCCAGCCTTGTCACAAAGTGCATCTTTGTTGTTGTTATTATTTATTATTATTGTTACTATTATTATTCGATATGCCAGACACAGTAACAACAAAGTCTCCAATGGAGACGTTACTGGGCCCGCTCGAGCAAATCGACGATCAACGGGAGGGCCTTTACCTTACCTTTACTATTATTATTGGTAGGGCATTTGCCTTGCGTTCCGCCCAGCCCGGCTGAGCCAGTTTCAAATCCTCCGCCCCCCTCAGAGAGCCCGGCAAACTACTGAGAGTATCTTGCCTGCACGGCAAAGCCCAGCAAGCTCCTCGTGGTGTACGATATGCCAAACACAGTAACAAGTCTCAAAAAAAGGAGACATTACTGGACCTGCTCGAGCAAATCGATGAACAGCAGGAGGACAGTGCTTACGGTGGTGCCAGGGATTAGACCCAGGACTTCATATCTGCAAAGCAAGAGTTTTACCACTGAGCTCCGTCCTGGCCCCTGTAGTTCTTCCACTGGGGTGGGGCGTGAGTAGATTTCTATTCTTGGTATTATCAAAGGAAAGTAGAGGGACTTTTCACAGAGCAATTGACTTCTGAGCCTCAGTCTCCTCAGTTTCCTGCGGGACGGATCAGATTCCATGAGGGACACGCCCCCCCCAAGACGCCAAGAGGGTCTATGGCGTTCACTCTTCCTGGCAGGGCTGTGAGCTCCCAGGCAGCCTGAGAAGAAAAGTAGGGTGAAAGAGTGAACGTTTGCTGTCTTTTTTCCTTATTTAAAAAAAGGTTTTCAGGGGCTGGAGCAGTAGCACAGCGGGTAGGGCATTTGCCTTGCACGCGGCTGACCCGGGTTCAATTTTCAGCATCCCATATGGTCCCCTGAGCACCATCAGGGGTAATTCCTGATGAGTCAGGAATAACTCCTGTGCATCGCCAGGTGTGACCCAAAAAGCAAAAAGCAAAAAAAAAAAAAAAAAAAAAAAAAAGGTTTTCAGGCCAGCCATGTGGCTAACAGTAAAGTTTATACCATGCTTGGGTAAGATCTAGGTTCAATTCCTGTCACCTCAAAAGAAGTAATATATAACATATATATTATTTCGGGGGGGGGGGCAGAGAGATAGTACAGTGGGTATGGAACTTGCCTTGCATCCTGAACACCACATATGGCCCCCCAGCCATGCCAGGAGTGACCCCTGAGCACTGAGCCAGGAATAAGCCCTGAGCACATCTGGGTGTGATCCCAAAATGCTCCCTCTCACCCCTGGTAAAAGAAAATCCCTCTTTTCTTCCTTTTGTCTTCGTGGTGCTTGGAGGATCATGGCCTTAGGGCCTTGGGGAACAGACAACCAGTGTCAGGGCTTCCACGTGGCATGTGGGCTGTTCTGGGGATCAGACTCAGGGTCTTGCACCTGCAGTGCCCTGCCGTGGAACCACAGCCTTTGACCTGGGCATGACTTGGGGTGCCTTGCACTCTCCGTACTCACTTTTCTCTCCTTTCTTCCAGAACTCTCCAGCTGAATTTTCAAGTCCGTTGCATGAAGAGTGGCTGAGCCCGGTCGGAGTGCAGCACCCTTAAAATGGAGAAGACCGAAGGTAGGCAGGATGCTTTGTTTCCCCCACGATCGGGGTGGGATCCCCCGTCTGGGGTCTGGAAGAGCTGGGGCGGCTGCAGGAGACAGTGTGCCCGCAGGCAGGGCTGACCCAAACCTGCCATTTTCATCAGTACCAGTAGGGGGCGCTAGGGAGCGAGCCTGCGGCCTTGGATTCTATTTTCCGTTTCCTGTGTGATTTTTTTTTTTTTTGGCTTTTTGGGTCACCCCCGGCAGCACTCAGGGGTTTACTCCTGGCTCTGCACTCAGGAATTACTCCTGTCAGTGCTCGGGGGATCATATGGGATGCTGGGGATCAAACCCCAGTTGGCCGCGTGCAAGGCAAATGCCCTACCCACTGTACTATAGCTCCAGCCCCTTCTGTGTGATTTTTAGGAGTTTTGAGCCTGGATAGGGAGCAGGATGTTCATTACTATCTTTTGGGCGTGAGGAGCTTGAGCTCTAGGGAAGAAGAATTGATGGTCACAGTCCCCATTCATACTTGTAAGACCCTGTACCCTGTACCTTGCTTCTCAGAGCCGCCCCATCAGTTGACTTGGCTGTGAGATAAACTGCTCATCTCTGGATTGACTTAAGACATGGACCTATTTTGCACCCGAGAGATAGTAGAGGTGTTGAAGTGACCCCGGTTTCATCTGAAGCACCACATATGGTCCCCCAGCACCGTCAGGAGTCAGCCCTGAGCACAGAGCCAGGAGTCAACCCTGAGCACCACTGGCGATGCCCCCCACCCTCCAAAGAAAAAAAGGAAAAAAAAACAAAATAAGATATTAATTATTTCCAGATAGCACAGCGGGTAGGGTGTTTGCCTTGCACGCAGCCAACATGGCCGACCCAAGTTCGATTCCTCCGCCCCTCTCGGAGAGCCCGGCAAGCTACCGAGAGTATCTCGCCCGCATGGCAAAGCCTGGCAAGCTCCCCATGGCGTATTCGATATGCCAAACACAGTAACAACAAAGTCTCACAATGGAGACGTTACTGGGCCCACTCAAGAAAAATCGATGAACAATGGGAGGACAGTGACAGTGACAGTGACAATTATTTCCAGCTGGAAACATAGACTAGGGCTAAGGTGCTTGCCTTTCATCTGGCCAACCCCAGTTCAATTCCCAGCACCACATGGGCAAGAGTGAGCCCCCTATGTCCCCGGATCCAGGAGTAGCACCTCAGCATGGCAGAGTGTGGCCCAAGCCTCACCCTTTACCCCCACAAAAATAAAGAAAAAAAAAAAGACTTTTTCCCTCTCTAAAGATTCTGCCAACTTGGGGACGAGGACATCCTGGTGGATGAGGTGCATGTCTTACACGTAGCAGCCTGAGTTTGACCCCCCAGAACTACATGTGGTTCCACTGAGCACTGTCAGGAGTGATTCCTGAGCAGAGACAGGAGTGATCCCTGATTACTGCTGGGTGTGACCCAAAAGACCCCCCCCCCCAAAAAAAAAAACGGAAGAAAAAAAAAGATTCTTTGGAGAGATACTACAGGGTTTAGGGCACTTACCTCACACAGGGCTCTGCCAGGTTTGGTCCCTGGGAGACCCCATTTGGTCCCCTGAACCTGGGCATCCCCTGAGCATGGAGCCAGAAGAAATCAGTGAACACTGCTGGGTGTGGCCCCCAAAACACAAACACGGAGAACGAGCCTGTGGCGGGCTGCTCAGTTATTCTTTGGGCCCAGCGTGACCTTGCTCAACTTGTTTTGGTGCCCCTGGTCTCGGGAAGTCAGCCGGGGACGTCGGTCACCATGGCCATCCCAGATGCTGAGTACAGGTCACCAGCAGTGTCTGTGACAGCCCTGTGGCTGTTAATCCCCCGCCAATGAGCTGGATCAAACAGGCGAGAGCAGAACAGCCAGAGTGCGGGGCTGGAGCAATAGCACAGCAGGTAGGGTGTTTGCCTTGCATGTGGTTGACCTGGGTTCGATCCCTGGCATCCCGTATGGTCCCCTGAGCACTGCCAGGAGTAATTCCTGAGTGCAGAGCCAATAGTAACCCCTGAGGTCACTGGGTATGACCCAAGCCTGGGTCTGTGTGGACAGTGTGTGTTGTGGACTCAGCAGCCAAGACCAGCATTGGGGTGGGGGACCCCGGGTCAGGGTGTGCTAGGGGCTGCTTCTGAAAACACTCTGGCACGGCCTCACTGGGCTGAGGTTAATTTAATCCCTCCGACCTGGGGCAGGTCCAGGACTGAATGCACACTCCCCAGCACCACACACGAGTCCTGCCTGTCCCCCACGTCTGCTCCCGGGGCAGGCACCCACAGGCCAGAGACGGGACCAGCTCCCGGATTCTGAGGAAATGCTTTTTCCAGATTATCCAACCCTAGTGATGGGGGCACCAGAGTCAGCCTGGAGTCACGTGGCTTTCTGCTGGCATGGGATGTGGGGACCAGACGCCCCCTCCTCTAAACCCCACAGGTCACGAGCCTGCCCCCTCACCCCAGGACTGAATTTTCAGGGCATCCCTAAGATATGTGCGGCTGCTTTGTGGGACCTGGCACTGCCCTTGTTTCTCCCTGTTGGGCCCCTTCTGCCCTGAGGACCCATGACCAGTCCAAGACCACTGCCTACCACCCAATTCCTCTTCTCTCTCTCTCTCTCTCTCTCTTTTTTAAATTGTTTTTCCGGCTACACTCTTCATTTCTGTTTTTCCCATTTCCTTTGGAAACTGGCCTCAGCTTTTGTCTTTTTTTCTGCTTTCCCCGCCTCTTCCCCTCCCATCATGGCAGCTGTTGTGATAATGGGGGCTCCACTTGCTTGGTTGAGTTGCTGCCGCCACACTTGGTTGCGGGGTGAGCTGGGGGTGTGGGTCTCGGGCGAGGGGGTGGGATGTTGCATACCCTTTCCTTGTGCCTGTGGTGTCTCTGATGCTTCTGGTGCTGGCCTAGGGGTGCTGGGGTGATCTGGTGGGAGAGGGAGGCCTCCTGGCCAGATTGCTGACACTGACCAGGAATTGGGGTCACACACTCCGGGTGGTGCCTGGGGTCCCCAGAAAGCAGAGCGTACGCATGTGGGAGGCACTGGGGATTGAACTCGTGTTCTCGCAGCTGCCAAGTGATTCCTCCAGCCACTGAGCCTTCTTTGCTTCCTTGAAATGTCTCTGCTTGCTCGCCTGCTACCCTTTCCTCGGCCCCTCAAGGCAATGCCGTGTCACCTCCCTCAATCCCGAGCCTCCTCCTCATCCCTTCACTGGTATCTCCTGGGACTCTGGATGAGCACCCTTTGTAAGAGTCGAGTACTCCACGGCTACGTCTGAGTCTCCTAGATCTTGATTTTGCTCTTTCCCCTGACTCGCCTTCCTAGTGGCTCCAGAATTAATTTTGAGACTTTCATTCCCTCTTGAGTCAGCGCTCCTGGAAGAGTTCACTCCCTGCACCCCCGGTGCGGGGTTGGGGGAGAATGTGTGTTCAATGAACCCTCCAGACCCACTTTCCAGCAGGTTGAATATCTGGGCCTTGTCCAGCCCCACCTGGGGATCCCAACCGGAAGTTAGGGGAGATCGGACACACTGGAATGGAGAAACGGAGGTGGAAGGGAAGGAAATGCTTTGTACCCAGAATCACTCAAGAGGAAAGAACAGAGCCAGGATGCAGATGGGGCCAGGCTGGCCTAGGTGTCTATGGTGGGAAGGTCCTTTTTAAATTTATTTATTTAAATTTTTTTAATCGAATCACAGTGAGATACAGTTACAAAACAGTTCATGATTGGGTTTCAGTCATACATAGTTCTGATACCCATCCCTTCACCAATTCCTTCCATCAATGTTTGCCTCTTTTAGAGCAGACACATCCCTGAGTGAGTAAGATGGCCACTATCTGGACACCAGTCCCAAGGTCCAGGCCACTGGCTACAAGTCAGGATTCCCACTGCACCCTCTCTGTCCAGGTCAGTTTCCAGGGCAGCTCACAGGCATTGCTTGGGTTACCGGTGTATTTTAAGAGTTTTCTGTATGGTCCCCTAGTACCACCAGGAGTGAGCCTGCCTGACCACAGAGCCAGGAGTGAGCCCTGGAGCACAGTTTGTGGCCCCAAGCAAAACAAAACTGACAAACATTTGCAGGAGCCAGAGTGATACTGTACAGCGGGTAGGCACTTGCCCTGCATGCGGCTGACAAGAATTCAATCTCTAGCACTGGGTATGGTCCCCCGAGCCCCGCAGGAGTGAATCCTGGGCCACAGTATCAGAAGTAAGGCCTGAGCTTACTCTGGCCCTGTGCCCAGGACACTGTTCCTGCGCACCTGCCACAGGTGACCCAGAAATCCAGCTTCAGCATTCCTGTGCCTTGTGGGGGAGAGGGGGTAAGGAGGGGGAAGAGGGAGAGAGAGAGTACGCAGAGGCAGGTATGTGTGTGTATTCCTCTGTGTGTGTGTGTCTGTGTGTATGTGTTTGCATGTGTGTGCACATGTGTATGTGTGTGCATGTGTGTGTATGCGTGAGTGTGCGTGTATGTGTGTGCATGTTTGTGTGGGTACATGTGAGTGTGTGCATGTGTGTGCATGTTTGTGTGTACATGTTTGTGCGTGTGTGCACATGTGTGCATGTGTGGGGGCATGTGTGTATATGTATGTACATGTTTGTTTGGGTGCATGTGAGTGCATGTGTGCGTGTGTGTGTGTGTGTGTGTGTGTGTGTGTGTGTGTGTGTGTGTGAAGTAGGAAGCACCTCCTTCAGTGTGGCTCCCTGGGAGTGCCCAGATCCCCTTGGCTGCCCTCATCTCTCTTGTGGAAAGGTTTCCTTGCAAACGTGTTGGTTCTGCTTTGATGCTCGGCTTGGGTTCGTGCCTGGCCCTGCTCCCGGAGGCTGCAGGGTAAAGGCGTGCTTTCCTGCTGACGGGCAGCATGAAGCAGGTGACATGGCAGCCTCTCCCGCAGGAGGGAACTTTGCAGTCCGGGTCACAGACCTTCTCCCCACTTAAACCCTGGCCACAGTTCATCTTCTCAGGTTGTCCCCAAATGTCCCCAAGTGTCTCCGGAGGCTCCTACATGTACCATGAGGCTGTGCGGACCACCGGGGGTAGCTTGAAAACCAAGAACCAGCTCTGACTTACTAAACTGGTGGACGTGCTTCCTTCGGGGCAGAGCTTGGTCTCTAGGATGAAGGTGCCCACAGCCCCTGCGGTTTTACTTTGCACTGAGACCGAGGAGGGGCCTCTGTCAAGTCATGCTCAGGGCTCAGCTGCGGCTGCACTTTGACTCCTGGGGGTCGCTGAGGGTCTCCTGACCGTCACGTCCACCAGCCTGGTGATGGGGAGCCAGGCAGGCAGGCAGAGAGGGGAGAGCTCAGCCCCAGTAGGTCTCCCTGCTGTTGGGGAGACCTAGCCCCAATGCCTGGGTACACCTCCCTCCCCACCCCGCCCCCCTGCCCCTTCTCAGCTCCCCCCATTGCCCTCAGCTTCTCCCCCTTGGCAGCAGGCTCTGGCCTTGGTTTCTCTTCCACCCCTCTGACAGTGTGTGCTCGGGAAAGGCGCCCTTGGGCAGAGGCCCTTGGCCCAGTAGGCAGGCGCAGAGCTGCATGGCACGTGCACAGGCTGCTCTGTGGTCTGGCTCTGGTGCAGCCTTCTCTGCTCTGCCGAAAGCTGAAGCCGCATTTGCTGCCCTTGTTGAGGGGGCTTTCCCCCATGCCTTTCCGCATGTCCCATCCTGGCTCTCTCCTGCTGCCCCAAAACCCTCTTTTAACTCCAGCTCCACCCTCCACAGTCTCACCAGGGGTCCCTCTTGCCCTGAAGTCAGGGACCTGGAGTCCTACGGAGGCACCAAGGCTGGGCAGTCAGGCCGGCGAGATGCCTCTCCCCACTGACTCTCCCCGGCGTTGCAGTCTCAGGGAAGCGGGGCTCTGGCTTTGGCCCCCGGCTTTCCAGCCGAGCGTCCCAACGGCAGTTCCAGGCTGCTCAGGGATTGTCTGGGTGTCCTTCTCTCCTTTTCTCGTGGTCAGAGCTGTCCTGGGCCAGCCCGTGTGCAGAGCAATGGAGAAATCGCTGCCGCCTCTCAATGGGCGATCCCCTGAGCTGTCTAGGAAGGGCCAGCACCGAGGGTGGCCTTCCTGGAGAACAACAGCTGCAAACCTTCTTCTGGCAGATTGTTTCTCACTCAGTGCCCCATCACAAGTCACTTTCAGGCCGTCATTTGATGTTTTTCCTCCCATATTTAACCTCGGAGTCTAAGAAAATCATTCTGGAGACATGGGGAAAGAAGCCAGGAAGGAAGATTGAACTTGACCACATTGCCTGTAACTTTCATTTCCTTGTTTGGTTTTGGGTCAAACCTGGTGGTATGACCAAGAGGCTACTCCCAACTTGGTGTTCAGGGATTACTCCTAGAGGGGCTTGGTTGCTCCATACAGTGCCAGGGACCAGATCCAGGTCTCCTGCCTGCAAAGCACGTCTCTGCGCATTGCTCCCCCTCTCTGGCCCTCCAAGCATCCTTGTCAAACTGCATTGCACTTGCTCCTTTGGGGGCCTCTTGACCATAGATGTTTTGGGAGTGATGCATCTCTGTGTTCTTAGACCCTGTCTTAGCAACCAACACATCTATGCCTAGTAAATAGTGGTGGAATAAGGAATCAAAAACCGCCATTCTGTGATTTCACCCCTACGCTGTTACCTTGCAACCAAGTCATCAGTCAGCCTCAAGAATTTGTAGTGGGGGCGGAGGGGGAGGGGTGGAGCGATAGTACAGATAGTACAGCAGGTTGTGAGCTTGCCTTGCATGTGGCAGAACCAGGTTCAATCCTTGGCATCCCATATGGTCCCCAAGCTCCACCAGGACTTAATTCCTGAGTACAGAGTCAGGCATAGCCCCTGAGCATTGTTGGGTGTGACTCCAAACCAAACAGACAAATTTAAAAAAAAAAAAAAAGAAGAAGAAGAATGTGTAGGGATCCTTCCGTTGTATCCAGAAAGTCAGCTTCCAGTATGAACCTTCCAGTTCTCCATCATGGGGGCCTCTCCCAGGTTTACCTTGCAGGAGTGAGTGTGTTCTGAAGAGCGGGTGCCTATTTTTGAAGCCCTTTATGTGTGTCAATGATGCATCCTCACAATAGTCTCATCTTGGGGCCTAAGAATACAGCAGGTCGGGATCTTGCCTTGCACACAGCCGACGCAGATTCAATCCAGCACCACATAGAGTTCCCCCCCGCCCCCCCCCCCCACCCCAGTGCACCAGGAGTGGTCCCTGAGCGCAGCCAGGTGTGGTCCAAAAGCAAACAAACAAAAAGTCTCTTCTTGCCATTGTTTTTTCGCATTTTCCAAATGAGGAAGCACAGGGTGTGTTTAAGTGAGCTCCTAAGGTCACTGATGTGAGGGCAAGACCAGGCTCCAGAGTCTGTCTTCATGGCTCAGATGCTCTCCTGAGCTCATACTGTCCAGTAGGGATGGTGAGGGCTCTCGTTTGACAATCTCCAGAGAACAAAGACTGGGGCCAGAGAGATGGTACCAGGTAGGGCGCTTGCCTTCATGCGATCGACCCAAATTCAACCCCTGGCATCCAATAGGGTCCCCCCAGCCCACCAGGGGTGATTCCTGAGTGCAGAGCCAGGTTACCACCTGCCTGAGAACCGCCAGGTGTGACCCCAAAAAAAACAAATAAAAAAGACGACAAAAACTGTTCACCCTGGGCTGGAGCGATAGCACAGCGGGTAGGGCATTTCCCTTGCACGTGGCCGACCCGGGTTCGATTCCCAGCATCCCATATGGTCCCCCGAGCACCGCCAGGAGTAATTCCTGAGTGCATGAACCAGGAGTAACCCCTGTGCATCGCCAGGTGTGACCCAAAAAGCAAAAAAAAAAAAACTGTTCACTCTAAGAAAGATTCTGCTTGGACTCAAGCCCATGTGGATTCCATAGCCATAGGCCTGGCTTCCTCTCAGCCTCCCGTGGGGGTCCAGACTCCCCCATGGAGCCTTGGTGTGATGGGGGAACATCCCTTCCTCAGAGCCCTGGGAGTCAGGGCTGCCCCGTAAGTCTGGAGGCCAATGAGTCCTGGAGGGTGGGTACCAAAACCCCTTTTCTTTCTTTTTTTTAAAAAATTACTTATTTATATTTTTACAGTTGTTCATGCTGATTTCTTTTTTTTGGGGGGGTCACACCCAGCAATGCACAGGGGTCACTTCTGGCTCTGCGCTCAGGAATCACCCCTGGCAGTGCTCAGGGGACCGTACAGGATGCTGGGAATCGAACCCAGGACGGCCGCGTTCAAGGCAAACACCCTACCCACTGTGCTATCGCTCCAGCCCCAATGCTGATTTCTTACATTCAGTATTCCAACACCAACCCCACCACCATTGCCCCTTCCCGCCACCATTATTTCCCATTTTCCCAACCACCTCTCAAGCCTGCCCCAAGAGCAGGCCCTACATAATTTATTTTGTATTGCTTGTTATGAATAATTTGCTAAAAATGATTTAAAAAGAAAGACTTCCTTAGAAGAAAGTGTATGGAGATTGTTGTATCTCACCATGGAGCCATTTAGCTCTTGTCCAAGAGATTACTAACATAGTGTTATAGGGTAAGCCGTGTGTATGTCTATATTCGTAATCGAGATTGGTTGCCTTCTACTTTACATCACATCCGATGTGGTGTGATACTCCTGGTCTATCAGTGCCAAGCCCCTTTTCTGTTAGTCTTTGCCCTCCTTGCCTTGTTTCTGTGAAAAATGGGCTATTCTTCACCTGCCGGGGGATCTTTGAAAATGGATGGCGAGTCTGGTAGGCGCTCAGCAGGCTTTTGGGTACTGAGACGACGGGCCTGCATGATCCCGTGTTCCAGCTCTCGCCGATCTGCAGGAGTCTGGAGGTTCAGGCAGCTGAGGAAGCTTAAATAATGTAGAAGGCATAACTCCTGATCCCTCCGGCTTCAGCAGGATTTACTCGTGCCCATTTGCATCCGGCAAGGTTCATGTTTAATGTAGAGAGCATTGTGAAACTCGTGCTTTGAACCCTTCCATCTCCAAAATTACCAATTTGCTCCCTGATCGGGCAGATTCAGCAATGATGTGACTCCAGCCCAGTAAATCAGCAGGAGATGTCTTTTATTTTGCTGCTCTGCAGGCGGTGTCCTCAGCAGGAACCAGAGAGGACTTAATGGAAACTTTGTAGCACAGAGAGCACATTGTAGACAATGTAGCACAGAGAGATAGTGCCCAGGGCTAATATAGGCCCTGGGTTTGAACCCTGGCACCATATATATATATATATATATATATATATATATATACAAAAACAGACACAGACACACATACACACATATTAAAAATTCAGGGGCCACACATTCAAAAGAACAAAAGCAACCGATGCTGGCGTGGATGTGGCGAGAAAGGGACACTCCTTCACTGTTGGTGGGAATGTCCACTGGTTCAGCCCTTCTGGAAAACAGTATGGACGATTCTCAAAAAATTAGAAATTGAGCTCCCATTTGACCCAGCAATACCACTCCTGGGAATATATCCCAGAGAGGCAAAAATGTATAGTCGAAGTGACATCTGCACTTGTTTGTTCATTGCAGCACTCTTTACAATAGCCAGAAACTGGAAGAAACCTGAATGCCCACGAACAGAGGACTGGTTAAAGAAACTTTGGTACATCTACACAATGGAGTACTATGTAGCTGTTAGAAAAGATGAAGTCATGAAATTTACATGCAAGTGGTACAATATGGAAAGTATCATGCTAAGCGAAATGAGTCAGAAAGAGAGGGATAGACATAGAAAGACTGCATTCATCTGGGGGATATAAAGTAACAAAGTATGAGATTAATACCCAAGAATAGCTGAGATCAGCACCAGGAGGATTACTCCATAACTTAGAGGCCAGCCGGGTATCCTAGAGGAAAGGGCAGTTCAGATAGAGAAGGGAGCACCAAATAAAGGATGTTTGGAGGATCCTCCCAGGAGGGGAGATGCATGTCGAAAGTAGACTATGGACTGAACATGTTTGCCACTCAGTGCCTCTTTTGCAGACCACAACACCCAAAAGGAGAGAGAGAACACAGGGGATTGCCCTGCCACAGAGACAGGGGGGATGGGGGGATGGGGGTGGGAGGGATATTATCCATGGTGGTGGAAAATGGGCACTGGTGGAGGGATGGGTATCTGATCATTCTATAATTGAAACCAAAGCACAAAAAATTGTAAATCTACAACTGTAAAAAAAAAATAAAATAAAATAAAGGGGAAAAAAATTCAGGGGCCAGAGCGATAGTACAGCAGGAAGGGCATTTGCCTTGCAAGCAGCCGACCTGGTTTTGATTCCCGGCATCCCTTATGGTCCCCTGAGCCCTACCAGGAATAATTCCTGAGTGCAGGGCTAGGAGTAACCTAGCTGAGCATCTCCAGGTATGATGCCAAAAAAAAAAAAGTGGTTCAGGGCTAGAGTGATAGTATAGTGGGTAGGGCAATTGCGATGCACACAGCCAACCTGGGTTTGATCCTCAGCATCCCATATGGTGCTCCAAGCACCACCAGAAGTAGCTCCTGAGTGCAGAGCCAGGAGTAACCCCCCTGAGCATTGGCAGGTGTGACTTAAACAAACAAACAAAAAAATACCAAAATAACAAGAAAGAAAATAATTAGTTATTTTTATTAGTTATTCCTCGGGGACAGAGGGATAATTCAGCAGGTAGGGCACTTGCCTTCCAGGTGGCCAACCTGGGCTCAATCTCCAGCACCTCATCTGGTTTCCCTGAGCACTACCAGAAATCATCCCTGAGTGCAGAGCCAGGAGTAAGCCCTGAGCACAGCTGGGTATGCTCCCCCCAAAAAAAAAATTGATGAAAAGGTCTGGAACACATGCCTGCATCCATGAGCCCCAACTTCCGTCCCCAGCACCACATACATTTCCCTGATGGCCTTGAGCACCTTGGTCTCTGGATGGGTAGACATGTCGGCCCCAGATTGAATGAAAAGTACGGTCTGGGGGCCGGAGTGATAGTACAGCAGGGAAGGCATTTGCCTTGCACACGGCTGACCTGAGTTTGATCCCCCGCATCCCACATGGCCCCTTAAGCACCACCAGGGGTAATTCCTGAGTGCAGAGCCAGGAATAACTCCTGAACATCGCTGGGTGTGACCCCCCACAAAAAAAAAAGCAAAAAAGCACAGTCCAGCCTCTCCGCCCCAGACTCTTCCTAACCCTGCAATTCTTTCTTGCCTGTTTTCTTTTTTCTCAGCCAATGACCAGGCCCCTGTGGGAGAGGATGAGAGGGGTCCGCCGAAGGGGCACCCCTACTCCGTGGAGACCCCCTACGGCTTCCACTTAGACCTCGACTTCCTCAAGTACGTGGACGACATCGAGAAGGGCCACACCCTCCGCCGGGTCCCCATCCACCGCAGGCACAAGCAGGCCACCAAGTTCAGCACTTTGCCCCGCAACTTCAGCCTGCCGGACACCGGGACCCGGCCTGCTGCCGCCCCAGGCCCCCTCCACTGGTCTCCGGCGCGGCTGCAGAAAGGGCCGCTCAGGACGGAAGAGGGGACCCCCTCCCTGGGGAACGCCCCCCAGGCCGCCGCGGCGGGCAGGAACGAGGTCAGCTACCACCGCCAGGCCCTGCTGGCCGAGACCGCCCGGCAGCTGGACGCAGCGGGCCTGGGGGGTTCGGAGCCCGGCTGTGCCAGTGGTCGCCCCCAGCTGCTGCGGGCTTGCAGCATGCCCGCCACCCTGCCACCCCCCGGGGCCGCGGAGGAGCAGGGTCCCCACCCCGATGCCGCCCCCAGTGGAGGGGGCGTCTGGGAGGGCAACTTCGGCCCCGTGGAGGGAGTCGCGGATTTCCGGGGCTCCAACCCATCCTCAGCCACGCAACCCAGAGCCGGAGAGTTTGCAGACTCCGAGTCGGGGGTCCCAGAGCGGGGCCGGGCAGAGGCCCCCCACCCGCCCTCTTTCCCAGCGCCTCTGTCCTTGTCCCAGAAGACGCTTGGTGTTCTCGAAGAGGCCGAGGACGGAGCCCACGGTGGGGGGACGGAGGCGGTGGGCGGCCCCGACGCCCCCAGCCCCAGCCCCCCACCTCTGCCGTCTCCCATCCCCGAGGACCAGCGGCCCCCGGAAGACATCGAGCTGAGCATCCGCGAGCTGCCGCCGCCGCCGCCCCCCATCGAGGTCCACGTGCGGAGCGTGGGCATCCGCGTGACCGAGGAGAGCCTGGGGCTGGCCAGGAGCGAGCCCCACGGGCTGGCCAGCCTCAAGCGGCAGCTCTGCAGCCTGGAGGCCGAGCTGGCCGAGAGGAGCGGGGAGCTGGCCCGGGCCAGGGAGGCGCTGCGGCAGCGGGAGGAGGAGAGCCGGGGCCAGGGGCAGCGCATCGAGGAGCTGCAGGCCACCGTGGCTCGGCTGGTCGCAGAGCTCGGCCGCAGGGCCACTATGGACCAGGCCGATGCCATGGTCAACACTGACCCTCTCCCGGGAGCCTCGCCCAAGGAGTCGTGTGACAAGAGCGTGGGGGTGGCCCTTGGGGGCAGCGTGGCCTCTGAGAGCGGGGCAGCACGGGTGGAGGACGATGGCCTCCCCGGGGGAAGGGACCGTCCCCGGAGAGGGGATCGGAGCCCAGCAGAGCTGGGGGCACCTCGTCTGCTGTCCCCGGCCAGGGGCGCCGAGCCGGTCCTCACCCCCTCTAGGCAGAGCTGCCTCTCTACGGAGCTCAGGATTGAAGAGGGGGAGTTGGAGCAGGAGGGAGAGCTTCCCACGCTGGACGTTCCAGGAGGTGCTTCGTGGAGCGGTGGCCGAAAGGACCCTGCCGCTGCCGCAGAGGAGGGACAGGGGGCCAGCTCCGAGCAGGCGCACCCCGGAAGGCCCCCCAGCTCGCCCACGGACGCCACGCTGGGGCAGTACGTGAGGAAGATCCAGGAGCTGGTGCAGGAGCAGTGGAGCTGCCTGGAGCACGGCTACCCCGAGCTGGCCAGTGCCCTGCGCCAGCCGGCGTCCAAGCTGAGCAGCATCCAGAGCCAACTGCTGAGCTCCCTCAACCTACTGCTGTCCGCCTACTCCGCGCAGGCCCCCGCGCCTGCGCCCGCCACCTCGCCACCCGTGGGTAATTACCCGCTGGGCTGAGCACGTGCTTCCGTGCAAGAGCCTGGGACTCAGTCTCTAGCTCCACAGCGTCCCCCGTGCCCGGCTGAGTGCCATCCCCAAGCCCAGATCCAGGCATTAGTCCCCCCAACCCCACCCCACCCAGCACTGTCCAGTGTGGCCCCCTTCCTCCAAAAAAAATAAGCAAATAAAAAAACCCCGGTTCCACAGACAGGGAACCATTCCTCGTTTAAGTGATGAGACCAAAGTGAAAAGGTTTTAGTTGCACATTTCTTCTTCTTTTTTTTTTTTTTTAATTTAAGCACCTCAAGGAGCTCAGTGGGATATAAAACTCATCTGAGGGCTGGAGCTGATAGCACAGCAGGTAGGGCGTTTGCCTTGCACGCAACTGACGCGGGTTCCATTCCCAGCATCCCATAGGGTCCTCTGAGCACAGGTGTGATTCCTGAGTGCAGATGCCCTGAGCATCACCAGGTGTGACCCTCCCCCCCCAAACAAAAGCTCATCTAAATGTTGGAGCCTGGGACAAGCCCACCCCCACCCCCACTAGCCTTGCTCTAAGGTTAAGACTGAGGGGCAACTGGGCCAGAGTGATAGCACAGCAGGTAGGGCATTTGCCTTGCACACAACCAATCCGGTTCGATCCCCAGCATCCCATATGGTCTCCTGAGTATACTGCCAGGAGTGATTCCTTAGTGCAGGGCTAGGAGTAACCCCTGAGCATCACCGACTATGGCCCAAAAAGCCAAAATAATAATAATAATAATAATAATAATAATAATAACAATAATAAAGTCGGAGGGGCAGGTTTTAGTGAACAGCTGTGCAGAGTGCAGGGAACCAGGAGGAGGAGCCAGAGGGAGGCAATGAAATCCACTCTTGACTGGACAGGCTCCGCCCCCTCATTTGCATGGGGCCTGGACACCCTCTGTCCGGGCTGGTGGGCCCCGCCCTGCTCAGCCTCCCTTCCTTGTTTCCCGGTTCCATTCTGGAAGAAAATGAGGTTTTCTCCCTCCTGGCTTAGGAGGAGTGTTAGCTAAAATACAGGACCAGGGACATGACTCAGCAGGCTGGAAGCACAGGCAGGAGGCCTGGCCTTGGTCTCCAGCACCACATGGTCCCCCAAGTGACCCCTAAACACCACTAAAGGTGGTGCTATCCCCCATCCCCCGCCAAAAAATCAAGGATATTTTTATGTGTAAGAGGCAGACTGAAAAAAATGGATGATGCCCCTTGGAACTGGTACCATCTCCCTTTTTGTTTGTTCATTTGGGCATTATCCCAGACAGTGCTCAGGGGTTATTTTCAACTTGGTACTCAGGGGCCAGTCCTGGCAGTGCCGGGGGAGAGGTGCAGGTGGTACTGGAGGTCAGACCTGGGTCCCCTGAATGCCAAGCCTGCACTCGAAGCTACTGAACTCTTCTGAGACAGCATGGCAAAACTTACCCCTGCCGTGCCCTCTTGTGAATAGGGGCCATTTTGCACTGGCCAGAGAGCCAGGCCACTCCCCTTCAGAGACCCTCAGCATGCTCCTCCCTGGCCCCATGTCCTTAGAGACCAGGGAGCAATCTCAGAGGACTGTAGTGCCTACTTTGCAAATGGGAGAACCAGTATCCACCTCTGTAGTGCCTACTTTGCAAATGGGAGAACCAGTATCCACCTCTGTACCACATAACGACCTGAGCACTGAGCCAGGGAGAGTCCCTGAGCACCGCAGGGCATGACCCCCAAACAAAAGCAACCCAAAGGAATCTGTTGATTGAGTTAGGGGCCAGGAGACAGCTCAAAGCACTGGAGCCGGGGCCAGAGCGATAGTACAGCGGGGAAGGCATTTGCCTTGCATGCAGCCAACTTGGGTTCGATCCCTGGAATCTCTTATGTTCCCTCGAGCCCTGCCAAGAGTGATCCCTTAGTGCAGAGCCAGGAGTAACCCCTGAGCATCGCTAGGTATGACCCTGAAAAAATGTCCCCCCTCAGAAAAAAGGTGCTGGAGCCTATATTTTTCATGAAGGAGCTCCAAGTTCAGTTCCTGGCACCCCAGAGCCACCTGAACACCACCCAGTGTGACCCAAAGGCAAACGAAAGTTTGATTTGCACCCTCTCGAGCTTGGTCCCCGACTGCCGCCTCCTACTTCTTCCCCCGTCCCCCTACTCCTCCCCCTCTGAAAGTCCATTTGCTGCACCCCGGGGCAGCCTCCAGATGGTTCTAACCTGTGATGTTGTGTCTGCCTAGAGCTCTCTCCAACGACCAGCCTTAAATCCATAATGAAAAAGAAAGACTATGGCTTCCGTGCAGGAGGTAATGGGACCAAAAAGAACCTTCAGTTTGTTGGGGTTAACGGTGGGTAAGCATCCTCGAGAAGCCCAGATGACCTCCCTGCCCCCTCTCCCACACTGCCCTTCCCTCACTCTCCCACTTTCCCAGCGGGCTGCAGCTGCTTTGCATCCTCCCTCAAGCGAATCCATCTCCGTGGCCCTTTCAAACTGCTGCTTGGGTTTGCATGCGCGGGGCCTCTTGCCAGGGTCTGTCGGAGCCCAGGCAGTCTTACAAGGGCACATTGGGGCTCCCGGGGTCAGGATTGCAGGGGGCTCCCAGGAGCTTGGAGGGGGTGGGGGAGAGAGTAAGCTGGGCCCTTTGAGGAAGACACTTAATTAGAACCACATACTGAAAGTAGGACACACTCCAAATGAGTTGAACTTACAAATTTCATCCTCTTAATTGTTTTCTTCCCTGACTGCCAACGCAGACAGTGTGTTTTGGGGTGATGAAAAGCCAGCGAAGTCTTTGCAAGCAGGAACGGGGCCAGGGTCCCACCTCTGATCAGGAGAAGAGGTCCCTGGATTTAGAATATTTGCTAAGCTGAGCATTTAACAGACACTTATTAAATGTCAAAATGTCAGGGGCCACAAAGATACAGATGTAAGGTGCTTGCTTCACACGCACCAACCAGGCTTGATCCCCAATACCCCATATGATATATGGTCCTCTGAGCTCTCCCCTCCCCACTCCCAGGAGTGAGCACAGGGCCAGGAGTGACTCCTGAACACAGAGCTAAGAGTGACCCACGACCACTGCTGTGTGTAGCCCCCCCCCCCCAGACAGGCAAAATAGACTCATGTTTCTTAAGAAGGAGCCATATGCCCCACTGGGACCCCCAGAATATTGCAAGGAGGCACCTGGTGAAAATCAAATAAATGGAGAGAGGGCATGAAACGAGGGCCTCAAACAGTAGGGCAGGGGCTGAAGTGATAGCACAGCAGGTAGGGCGTTTGCCTTGCACACGGCCCGACCCGGGTTCGATTCCCAGCATCCCATATGGTCCCCCAAGCACGGCCAGGAGTAATTCCTGAGTGCATGAACCAGGAGTAACCCCTGTGCATCGCTGGGTGTGACCCAAAAAGCAAAAAAAAACAAAACAAAACAAATAAAAAAAACAGTAGGGCAAGGGACAAAGGGAGAAAAGGGGCAAAAGGGGACCACGGTGGGGAAAAGCTTGAGAAACCCTGGGTCCGATGCCCTTCCTGCACAACCTCACAGTCTGGACTCGGCCGAGGTGACACCAGCTGTGAAGACAAAAGCTGATGGGAATTCTGGGTTGAATTCTGGCAGAGAAGGACTTTTCAGCCGCTGGGGAAGTCCCCTAAGAAGTCCCTTTCCCCCACCCCTGGAAAAGACGGGCATGCCAGCTTGTCTGGGTCAGAGGGAGACTCCAGATTTAGAGGGGGCCATCAGCTCGTCCCATGTCAGTAAGGAGGAAACGGGGCTGCAGGGTGGTGACCCTACCCCTGCGCTCAGAGTGTGTGAGGGCGTCTCCCAGTGCGGGCAGGAAGGGAGCGCCTAATCGCACAGTCTAACGCAGGGCCTGTCTCTCCGCACCTCAATGCATCCCCCAACCACCCGAACCCGGGGGTCTGTCTCAGGGCCTCTCTGCTGGTTCCAGCTGCTCTTCCCCCGACGTGCTGGGTCAGGCCCCTCTTGGGAACGTGCTCTCTGCTTCCGTGCTCCTCTCCCAGAGGGGCCTCAGCCTTTGTTCTCTGCTGCTGTGCTGCTCAACTGTGGAGGCATATTGGAAATCCTGAGGGGGAACCGTCAAAACCTACCAAACGGGGTCAGGGAGGTGGCTCAGTAGCTGAGTATTTTCCTTGCATGCTTGAGGTCCCGAGCTCAATAATCCCCAGCACCACAAAAATAATTTTACACACACACACACACACACACACACACAAATGTGGTCCATGAAGTTGTCTCAAAGACTGAAATACATCTTTTGCATGCAAGAACCCCAGGTTTGATTCCTGGCAGGGACTACCAGGTGTGGTCCCTAAAAAAATTGATGTGTGTGTATGTGTGATATATATATACATATATACATATATGTGTGTGTGTATATATATATATATATTTGGAGTCTCTTTCTGAAGACTCCAGACTTGGGTGCAGCCAGGTATTAGGAACCCGGATCACCCCCAAGGAATTCTAATGTGCAGCCACGATTGAAATTTCTGCTTTCACCCCAGTAACTTTTCTTCCCACTAGCCATGTCCTTTTCCATTTTCTTTATTATTCTGATCACTTTGTGCGAATATCGTTTCTGTGATTACTGTCTGCCTGTCCCTACAAGAATATACAGTTAGTGAAGACAGAGCTGTTGTTAGAACTCACAGAACAAGGCCAAGTACATCGTCAGCCCACTATACATTTCTGCTGACAGGATGGAGGCATTTTCTGTTGGTGTTCTTGGGAAATGGTCCTCAGGTGGGACCTGCTAGCTAGAGGCAGGAGTTCCCAGGGCTGGAGAAATAGCATGGAGGTTAAGGCGCTTGCCTTGCATGTGGCTGGCCACATGGTCCCCTGGGCACAGAGGCGGAAGTAGCCCCCCAAACCCAAAATAAAATAAATGTCATAGGTCCCTCACTCTCTTCATCACAGAATCAAAAGACTGCTCCAGCCAGAATAGAAGGGATATTTAGGGATGCTTGTGGTTTATTCCTGGCAGTGGTTTAACTTGGGTGTCTTGTCTGGACATAGATCCCATGGAGAGGCAGAGGATGGAATTCAGTGACAGAGCAGATAGATGCTTCTGTGAGGTCCTGGGTTTGATTACCTGTAATAAAACCAACATAGGGCTGGAGAGACAGTGCAGCGGGAAAGGCCTTGCCTGCACCAAGGCCTTGCTATTCATGGGTTCAATGAACAGCACCACATATGGCCTTTATTGATCACTGAGCACCAGTGGGAGTGGACCCCCCCAAATCAAAAGATATAAAACAAAAATGAAATAAATAAAACCCCAACACCTAGCCAATCAAACTGTTTGTGCTGGGAGTGGACACAGATAGTTTCTCCTTCATCAATGTTAGACTAGAACAGGATCAGAGGGAGAGATAAAAGAGGGTAAGTTTGTGTGCATAGTCCCAAAGGTGAGTCAGAGGCTCAGGATGGATTCCAGAAGCAAGAACTTCTGGGAAAAGTCTTGGGCCACACGGAGACATCAGCGGGTGAGCACACAGGCTCTTTACACACTTGTTGCAAAGAACTCAATTCTTGATCACTCCCATGGACTAGGGCCACAGCTCCAGGCTGTGTGTCTGACGCCAGCATCCTGGGGCCGCTCGCCAGTGGTGGGATGGAAGGGGGATACTGAGCTTCATCCTGTCCCTGGGGAACCGCATCTTGGGCAGGACACAAGGAACGAAGCTCTGGCTCTTTCTCCCTCTCAGCTACGAGACCACCTCGAGTGAGGAGACCAGCGGCGAGGACAGCTCCCCAGAGGACAAGTCCGACAGCGAGGCGGAGAAGGGTGACGGCGTCCAAAGCCGGCGGGGCACAGAGCCCAGTGACCAGGTGGGGCCGCCACTCCCAGAGGGACCCCCCAGCTCTGGCCAGGAAAGCAGGTCTGGAGGTGAAGCACCCACCCCCAAGGCTGAGAGGTGAGTGTGGGGGTTCAGAAGGGGTGCCGTGACCCCCTGCAGCCGGCCATTCCTTCCCTTCTCCATCCCTTCCTCGCTCTGCCGTGCGGAGTCTCTGCCCTTGCTGGACCTTGCACAGCGCCATAAACACATAGAGCTTGAGGCGTGGGGTCTGTATTCTTGGCTGCGTGGAAAGCTCCCCTCGGGCCTGGCATGGCCGTTGGAAAGACTTCTCGGGCATATCTTTGTTGGTTTTTTTTTGCGGGGGGGGGGGGGCACCTGGCTGTTCTCAGGGACTACTCCAGGCTCTGTGCTCCAGATATGCTCCTAGTGTTGGTGGGAGGAGGGATGGTATGGTGCCCAGAATGGGTCCAGGCCTCCTGCGTGCAGATCCTGTGCTCCAACCTGCTTCGAGGGCCTTCGTGCGTGCATCTCTTCCCGAATCCTGCCAGGGATCCTGGGGCTCTGACTCACCTCTGCTGATGTGACCCCGCCCCCTTTCTTCTGCCCCCTACCCTGCTCTGGTCTAACTCACATTTGGTGAGGAAGAAACCACCTGTGCCCACTCTCAGCCAAGACAACTCTATAGGCCAGGCATTGGGGTTTTCTTTCTTTCTTTCTTTCTTTCTTTCTTTCTTTCTTTCTTTCTTCTTTTTTCTTTTTTGCTTTATTTATCTTTTGCTCGAGCAAATCGACGATCAACGGGAGGGCCTTTACCTTTACCTTTTTATCTTTTGGTGTGATGCTGCGAGCAGGCGTGGGAAAGGAGGTGCGGGGAAGCTGAGTGAGCCCAAGGAGGTCTGACCTTGGCCCACCCGCTTTGCACAGCTGGGTCGGGCCTTTCTCGCTTCTTTAGCTGCAGGGCCTGAAACCAGGGCCTGGTCCATGTGGGGGCGCCCCATCCCTGGCCTCCACCTTGCCCTCCTTTCCTTTGCCCTGACTATTATGTTGGTGGGCTGGAGCGATAGCACAGCGGGTAGGGCGTTTGCCTTGCACACGGCTGACCCGAGTTCGATTCTTCCATCCCTCTTGAAGAGCCTGGCAAGCTACTGAAAGTATCCTGCCTGCACGGCCGAGCCTGGCAAGCTCCCCGTGGCATATTTGATATGCCAAAACAGTAACAACAAGTCTCACAATGGAGACATTAACGCCTGCTCCAGCAAATCGATGAACAGGAGGGCAGTGCTACATTATGTTGGTGGAGATGGTGTTTAGACCACACCCTGCAGGTTCACAGATCCTGCCCAGAGGTGCTTGGGGCATGGGGCGGTGCTAGGGATGGACTCCTGAACTCGACTCAAGGCTTGCGAAGCCTTGAAGTATCTCTCCAGCCTCACGCTTCACCTTCTGTTTGTGCTTCTGCTTCTCTGTTATGGGTTGGCCCAGGTGGTGCTCAGGAGGCCTGGAAGCCTTACCTGTATTCTTGGCCGAACAAGTCAGGGCTTCAGTGGCATGCCCGGAGTTTCTCCAGACCACCCAGCAGTGCCCAGGAGCCTCCCAGGAGCCTCCCAGGAGCATACCCCGAGGGTTCAGGAGTCACTTACCACAGTGCTTGGGGTCACTCCCAACAGTGCTCTGGAGACCACTTGGTGCCAGGGACTGACCTTGCACCTCATATAAGCAAAATATATACCCCAGCCCTTAAAGCTATGTCTCTGACTCTCCACACTGTTTTTAATTTATTGTTAGGGTTTTTGTTCTAGAACTTTCCATTTATTTATCTTTATTTTTATGTTGGTTGGAGTGGTGTTTAGGCCACACCCGGCAGTGTTCATGGACACTCATTGTGCTCAGGGATTATTTCTTCCTTCCTTCCTTCCTTCCTTCCTCCCTCCCTCTCTCCCTCCTTTCCTTCCTTCCTTCTTTCCTTCCTTCCTTCCTTCCTTCCTTCCTTCCTTCCTTCCTTCCTTCCCAGCTTTCTTTCTCTTTTTAAGATTTTATTATTGAATCACTGTGAAATAGGCTCTTTCAAAGCTGTTCATGATTAAGTTTCAGTAGTATAATATTCCAACACCCATTCCTCCACCGGTGTATGTTTCCCAGCACCAGTGGCCCCAGTTTCCCTCCCATCTCACCTGCCCATTCCCTCCTCCCCCCTCCCCCCACCCCCTATCCCCAGCCCTGCCCCAGCCTGCCTCTATGGCAGGCACTTTTCTTCTCTCTCTCTCTCTCTCTCTCTCTCTCTCTCTCTCTCTCTCTCTCTCTGCTCAAGGATTATTCCTGGCTCTACATTTATGAATCACTTCTGGTGGGGTTCAGGGGACCCTATGGGGTGTCAGGGATTGAACTCAGGTCAGCTGTGTGCAAGACAAGCACCCTACCTACTGTACTAGCTCTCAAACACACCTTGCCTTTAAAATAAAATATTTTGGAGTGGGGGGCATATCCCGCCATGCTCAGGGGTTACTCCTGGCCCTGCACTCAGGAATCACTCCTGACAGTGCTCAGGGGATCATATACCATGTTGGGGATCAAACCAGGTCCACAGTGTGCAAGGCAAGCAAGCATCCTACCCGCTCTACTATCTCTCCAGCCCTACCTTGCTTTTTTAAAGTGATGGGGGGAGGGCATGTGGCATGGTGAAAAAAATAGAAAAAGTGCCCTTGGCACTGGGCACACCTTGATTGGAATCCTACGCCTAGCTTCCTGCCCTCATCTGAGGAACGGTGGCTGATGTTTTTTGTTTTGTTTTCTTGATTTATGAAGTCATATTTTGTTCATTAATTTTTAATTGAATCACCATGAGATACACAGTTACAAACCTGTTGTTCATGATCAGGCTTAAGTCATACAATATTCCAACACCCATCCCTTCTCCAGGGATGTATATTTTCTAGAACCAATGTCCTCAGTTTCCCTCTCGCCATCCCTTCTCCCAGCCTGTACCCAGAGCAGGCATCTCTCTCTCTCTCTCTCTCTCTCTCTCTCTCTCTCTCTCTCTCTCTCTCTCCCCACCCCAACCCCTCTCCTTTTGGGCATTATGGTTTGCAACACAGATACTGAGAGGTCTGATGATGTTTATTCCTTTATTCCTCTATTCCTTTCGTCCTCTCCTTCCAGCACCCAGTTCTTCTCCAGAGTGATCATTTCTGCTCTTATTGTCGTAGTGGGTCCTCCTCTATCCCAACTGCCTTCTCCCTAAGCACTTGAGCTGAGAAGTGGTTGAGGAAAGTAGGTCCCAGTGTCCCAAGCTGCACTGGCCACACCAGTCATGGTCTCAAGAAGAATAGGAGGGGCCGGGATTACCACCTGGGCCCACCAGTGTCAGAACACGGGTGAGGGGGCTGACCCTCACACAGGGCTGCTCCAACCTCGCAGTGCCCTGGGACTGAAGAGTGTGTGAAGCCAAGCAATGAGAGTCCCACCTCGGCTCCCCAAGGTGGGGTCTAGTCGCCCCTTGCCCCATGTGGGAAGAGGGCCAAGTTTGGCCAGTAGCCCCATGCAAGAGTGTCTCGCTTTATTCCTGCTATGCGCCCACCAGGTTTCGAGGCCCTCAGGAAAGAGCGGTAGGAAGAAATGCACCATCATGAATGGAGATTTGGGTTTTTCCAGTCACTCAAGCAGAAAATATTTGACCTTGGGGCTGGAGCAATGGTGCAGAGGTAGGGTACTTGCCTTGCACGCTGTCAACTCAGGTTCTATCCCTGGCACCACACATGGTTCCCTGAGCAGAACCAGGAGTAATTCCTGAGCACAGAGCCAGGAGTAAGCCCTGCACACTGTCAGGTGTGGGCCTTCTCAAAAAAAAAAATAAGATGTAAAACATTTGCAAGGTCAGAGAGAGTGCAGAGGATGGAGTGCTTGTCTTGCATGTAGCAGACCCAGGTTCGATCCCTGACACCCTGTATGGTCCTCGAGCTCACTGGAAGTGATCCCCAAGTGTAGAGTCAGGAGTAAGTCCTGAGTATTACCAGGCGTGGTCCCAAAACAAACACACAAAGAAATTGGTCTAAAGCAGTGTTTCCCAGAGTGGTTGCTACCGTTCCCCCAGGTTGGAGGGAAGGCGCATGGAACAAGAGGGAGAAATGATAGTATTCTCATGTACAATTGGGGGTGCTTTCTTTCTTTCTTTTTTTTCTTTTTTGGTCACACCCAGTGATGCTCAGGAGTTGCTCCTGGCTCTGCACTCAGGAACTACCCCTGGTGGTGCTCCAGGGACCAAATGGGATGCTGGGAATCGAACCCGGGTCAGTCACATGCAAGGCAAACGCCCTACCCACTGTGCTCTCTCTCCAGCCCTGGGGGCACTTTCTGTTCACTTTTTTTTTTTTTTTTTTTTGCTTTTTGGGTCACATCCAGCGATGCTCAGGGGTTACTCCTGGCTCATGGACTCAGGAATTGCTCCTGGCAGTGCTCAGAGGACCATATGGGGTGCTGGGAATCGAACCTGTGTCGGTCATGTTGGCTGCGTGCAAGGCAAACTCCCTACCCGCTGTGCTATCACTCCAGCCCTCTGTTCACCTTTTTTAAAAGGCAGATTTTGGAGCCTGATTGATAGGACAGAGGTTATGGCACCCATCATGTGTATGGTCAACTGAGATTCAGTCCCAGCACCACATATGGGCCCCCTGAGCATAGCCAGGTGTGAGCCCTGAGCATTGCCAGTTATGGCCCCCAAAATGAACAACAACAACAAAAGCAAGTAGGGGGGAGGGGAGTAGATTTCCAGGGCCAGTGCTGAGGGATTTGTTTTCCTGAAAAGAGGCAAGGAGGCCAGGTCAGTTTGGAGACCTGAAAGTAGAATCAGAAAGACACCCCTCCACTCCCCAGCACATCAGGACTTGCAGGGGGGAGTGGGCCCCAGGAAGCTTCATGATTGGCGCCAGCCCCGAAATACAGCTGAACAAGATTGATGTGACTTGCTCGATCTCTCCCAGGGAGAGTTCAGAACCTCAGGCGTGACACTCACCCATGTTTCTTCCCCCTACCCAACTCCTCTCTGTGTTCTGCCATGCTGAGGGCGGCAGGGGCTCGCACTTAGGATGTGGCGCTGGGTATCCCAGCAGGGTTGCACTGAGGATCAAACTCAGGGCCTCGAGCCGGCAGTGAGTCTAGTCCTGAGTCAGTCTCTGCCCTCTGGCCCGTTGTCTCGAGAGAAGCCTCCGATTCTAGGGCCCTGCCTGGCTTGGGCACGAAAACTGCTGAGAGGGAAACAGAAAATGAAAGTCAAGGTAAGGATCACTTCATTCTCGGGCCTGGAAACTCACAAACACACTTCTTGTTGTCGTTGTTTAGGTATAAACCCTCTGAAGAATTTCTTAACGCGTGCCAGGTGCTGAGCCAACATCTGCCGGATGCAGGCCCCATCACAGACCCTCTCTTGGTAAAGATTTCCACATGGTTAAAAATTATTCCTTCCTTGGGGCTAGAGCGATAGCACAGCAAGTAAAGCGTTTGCCTTGCACATGGCGGACCCGGGTTTGATTCCCAGCATCTCGTATGGTCCTCTGAGCACCATCAGGAATAATTCCTGAGAGCATGAGCCAGGAGTAACCCCTGTGTATCACCAGGTGTGACCCAAAGAAGCCCCATCCCCCCCAAAAAATTATTCCTTCCAAAGGCTCAGGAGATAGTACAGGGGTAAGACGCTTGCCTTGCATGTGGCTGACCCAGGTTTGATCCCTGGCACCACATCTGGTCTCCCTGAGCACCGTCTGGTGTGTTCCCAAAACAAAACAAAACAAAACAATGAAGGTCTCCTGTACCTATGTTAATCCTGCCAGTTCGCTTTGCAGTCTTTGCTGGATTTTCTGCAAGCACAGCATTGGGCCAAGCAACCAAAACCTGGAAAATACCGCAGTCTGCTCCTTAACTCCATGGTCCATGGAGATTGAACCCTGTCAGAGGATTTACAAACTGACAGCAATTTCCTGTTAGGATCAAAGCATTCACATAGAGAAGAAGCTCGGTATGCAAGGACTTTGCAGAGCTGCCTTAAGTCAGGAATCAGCTGTCGGTTTGCTTCAGTTTTCTAGATGAAGTTCAAAAAAGGTATTTCAGGGGCCAGAAAGATAATTCAGTGGGCTGAGCGCATACTTTGTGTGCAGGAGGCCAGGAGAAAGAGATGAGGAGAGAGAGAGATCCCCAATCTTAGAGCTAGGAGGAGTGGCCCCCAAAGTCATCATTGATATGGTAAAGACAAAACAAAAACAGGAAAATGGTCTTTCACTTCCAAGGTCACACATCCGAGCCAGGACTAAAGCCTGGCCTCGTGGGTTAGTGAATCCAGATGGAGTCCCAAGTGAGAATGAAATCATTTCTTTTTGTGTGGGGAGGTGGGGAAGGTGTCACAGCTGGTAGTATTCAGGGGTGACTCTCGGCTCAGTGCTCAGGAGCCACTCCACGCAGTGCTGGGGACTGAACCTAGGCCTCCTGTGCAGCAAACCAGGTGTTCCAGCCCTTTGAGCCATCTCCCAGGCCCTGAGATCTTTTCTGATGGTGAAAGCATCTCCTAGTCCCACACTCTTCACTGTCATAAAGCAAACGTGATTCCTTTCAGACCCATGGAGCCCACGCTCCGTGCTCCAGCCTCTCCTACCTGTGGGGATGAGATGCGGCCAAGCACGGTCGAGTAACCCGTTTTCTCAGCAAGGTCCTAGCAAAGCTTTTTAAAAGCCAAGGGGAACTCAGGCCCAGCTGTTTGGGTTTCCTGTCCAGCATCATTCGAATCTGTTGTTGATCTTCACTTTCAGCGGGCATTTTTGTCATTAGTCAAATGTGGTGTCTGAAGTCATGCCTAGGAGATGAAAAACATTCAGGGGGGCTGTGGCGGGTGTGTGGGGGGGTTGCGGTTCTCAAAGGGCTGGAGCGTGTGCTTTGCATGTGGGAAAGCAGGGGGTGACACAGTGACACACCACCCGTCACTGCAAATAATAAAACCATGCAGGATGGAGTCTGGGGAGGGCCGAATAGGAGGGCCATCCTGCATGACACAGGCTCACCTCTCCTTTGTACACCTGGCACCTGACCCACATTACCGTGACTCAAGCTATAAAGCACTGTGTGACTAGGTATAGTGTGGCTCTCCTTTCTTTTCTTTAAAAAAAAAAAAATTGGGGCTGGAGCAATAGTACAGTGGGTAGGGCGTTTGTCTTGCACACGACCGACCTGGGTTCGATTCCCAGCACCCCATATGATCCCCCAAGCATAGCTAGGAGTGATTCCTGAGTGCAAAGCCAGGAGTAACCCCTGTGCATAGCTACCCAAAAAAGCAAAAAAAAATTATATATATGCATACACATATATAAATATATATATTTATATATATTTCTATCCTTTCTTTTTAAAACTAAATTATTTATTTTGGGGTCAGAATGATAGTTCATTGGGTAGGGTGTTTGCATACCATCCACCCAGGTTCCATTCCCATATAGATCCCTAAGCCCTGCCAAAAGTGACCGCTGAGTACAGGGCCAGAGGAGTAAGCCCTGAGCGCCACCGATGTGGCCCAAACAAACAAACAAAACAAACAAACAAAGACCAAAAGAAATTTAAAAAAATTTTTAGTTGAGATTCTATAGTCAGTCATAGTTTCCCATGCACATCATTCCAACACCACACCCATCACCGGTGTACCCAACTCCTCCCCCCAAGGACCCCAACCCCCCTCCCTTTCATCCCTCTTATCACTGTTGCTGCTTCCCATGGTGGGATGGTGGCAGGAATTTCCCCTAGACCCACACCAAGGTGCTTGCCCGCCCATCCTCATCAGCGGAGTCCTCCAGGAGTCAATCACTGGAGATTGAGCCCTCCGGGAGCCAATCACGCGGAGGCGAGTCCTCCGGGAGCCAATCACGTGGGCGTGGGCGTGGCCGGGGCGGGAAGGCGTGGCGCGGGGCGTGGCTCGGCGGGGCGGGCTGGCCCGCAGCCAGGTGACACGCCCCCTTTTCCCGGGCTTTCAGAGGCAAAACCTGCGCATCGTCAGCCAGGAGTGGTTCCGCATCTCCAGCCGGAAGTCGTCCAGCCCCGCGGCGGTGGCCGCCTACCTCGGGGGGCTGCAGCCCCACCCGGCCCCCTTCCTGAGGCTGCTGGTGAACCTGGCGGACGGCAACGGCAACACGGCGCTGCACTACAGCGTGTCCCACTCCAACTTCGCCATCGTGCGGCTGCTGCTGGAGACAGGTGGGACCCTGTGGTCCGGGCACGGCCCCTGCCAGCTCGCTGGCTTCCCTCCCCCGCGCACGGAAGCACGGGCGGAGCGTTCTTTTTCTCGTGTTGGGACAGGAAAACGCAGGCAGGGAGAGAGATGACGGCCAGGGGCAAGGCGTTTGCCTTTGCAGCCCACCCACCCTGGTGCTGACCCCTTGCATCTTCTTCTGTGGTCTTTCAAGCAAGCATCGCCACCGGCTCACTCCTGAGCGTAGCTGGTGTGGACCAGCGGATTTCCCCCCCCCCCAAAAAAAAAAAAACAAACTTGCTCAGGTCACACAGTGCTGCAGAGAGCAGAGATCTTGTATCCAGGCAGCTCTGGGGTGGCAGCTTGTCCGGGCTGCCTCTGCCCAGTTTGTCTCCATCGAATTCGTTTTCATCAGATAGGGAGGGCCATGCTTAGAGACTCTCAGGGAGGTGAAGGGGAGCTGGGTGAAAACCCTCTGCACCCCAGGGGCGGTCAGCAGATAGTTCAGGTGAAGTCGCACCCTGGCTCCTAAGAAAGAGGTCCAGGATGTGGTTGTGGGACTCAAGAGAAGGGAGATGAGGGTGCCCGGAAGCAAGGCAGCTGGCAGAGATCAGTCCCGTGTGGGAGCACCCGGGAGATTGGTCGGAAACCGGAAACTGAACCCCAGAGTGCTTCCAGCTAGGGTGAGATTTAACGTGACAAGGGAGTGGGACTGTTGTGACCCTGGTATGGAGGGTCAATCACAGGAATGCTCCCCTGGGGGAAGCAGGTCTGGGTCTAGATAAGGCACACCCCAGTGCCCTGGGAAGCATCAGTTGGTCACCAGCAGGCTTGGGGACCCAAGGGGAGCAGGGCTGTAGGGCAGGACCAAGGGGGTGCCTTGGCAGGGGGCCACAGTGAGAGGGGAGGCTTGTGACAGAAGTGGTCCTTGAGCACAGAGTCAGGAGGGTAGGGATCCGAGAGCATCTGTGACTGACGGTGGTGGATGAGAAGCCAGGAGGAATGAGACAGAGAGTGCAGGGGTCAAACCCAGGGCTTCCCACATGCAAAGCGTGTGCTCTACCACTGAGCCACAGCCCCGATCCTGCCAAGGATGGAACCTGGAAAGCATGTGCTCTGTGACTTTAAGTGTCTCCCAGGCACTGGGTCCCACTGCTGGCTGGGTCCAGGGATGGTTTGAAGGTGGTAAATGATGGAGAAAGGTGCATGATTCGGGACTGGAGTGATAGCACAGTGGGTAAGGTGTTTGCCTTGCACGCGGTCGACCCAGGTTCGATTCCCAGCATCCCATTTGGTCCCCTAAGCACCGCCAGGAGTAATTCCTGAGTGCAGAGCCAGGAGTAACCCCTGTGCATTGTCGGGTGTGACGCAAAAAATTAAAAAATGGTGCATGATTCCTGGAGCCAGTGTCCCCGTGACAGCAGACTTAGGGACTGTCATTACAGGTAACACCCGCAGCTTCTAAATGCCTTGTGTGGCCCATGCAGCATGGTGCCACGGACACAGAGCAGTGCTGTAGACAGTCTGTGCAGGGATGGTGTGCTAGGTTGGGCAGGGAGTGGTGTTTGGGCTATATTTGGCACTCTTCAGTGGCTGCTCCCAGCTCTGGGGGCGGGGGCTGGGGATTGGGGCATTACTACAGTGGTGATCAGGTGACCCCATCGTGCTTGGGCTCAGGACTTCTGTTTGCAAAGTCTGCACTCAAGCCATTGGGCTCTCTCTCCAGCCTTCTCCCGGGAAGTAGGTTTAACTTGCCTTTCTCCTCTGTGTGTGTGTGTGTGTGTGTGTGTGTGTGTGTGTGTGTGTGTGTGTGTGTTGGGGCCTTCTCCAGCGATGCTGAGGGGTTACTCCTGGCTCTGCACTCAGGAATTACTCCTGGTGGTACTCAGGGAATGATAGGGGATGCCGGGGATTAAACCTGGGTCAGCTGTATGTAAGGCAAGTGCCCTACCCACTGAACTATTTCTTCAGCCCCATAACTTGCCTTTTTTTAGTGAGAACACAGAGAGAGAGAGAGAGAGCACTTGTCGTGTGGACCAGGCCGCAGAGCGATGAAGTAGCTAAGCCAGAATTCCCACTGAGATCCGTCTCTCTCGCCTTGGGTGTGTGTGTGGGCTGGAAGGGTGGGGACGAGTGTGCGGGATGTGGGGGTGAGCACTGAGATGCTGGAAACATCAGTGAGTTAGAACCTCTCTTAGTAGCTCAGGGCCTTGCTGGTGGGGCCAGGCCAGGCCAAGCCAGGGAGCAGGTCATAGAGAATGTGGTGGTGGCTATTTCTGCAGATGCTGCCTAAGAATCCAGTCAATACCCACCAACCTTCAAGTGGCTGGACACGTGTCACTTTCACTTATGGACACAGTGAAATAGCCACAAGCAGAAGGTCTGCTGGGGCAGGGGAGGGGCCTGAGAGCATGGGCACTGCAGCCCTGCTATGAAAGGGGTGTGCAGGAGGGCAAGCCCGTCCATCCAGGCCTGGACTCCTTAAGGGGAAGGTAAGAGGCCTCTGGCTAACTGTAAAGGGAGGCGCCTGCAGCATACCTGGACATGGTATGTCCTTGGGCTCTGACCCTGCTGGGCTGCCCGAGAAGTAGATTGAGTCTGAGCATGCTCAGTTGTCTGCCCATTCCCCCCTTCCTCCAGGGAGGCTCCCAGGGAATGCCTGGGCCCTTCTCTGAGCCCCTGGGATCAAGCCCTTGCTGCAAGGAGCTGCAAGCCAACCTCCTTTGCATCTTAAAGGCAAACATAAAGGATTTTATGTAAATATCGTAAGTTATACTTTAAAATATTTTAAGATCTTAATGCACAAGGCAGTGCAAATATTTACAGCCTTCCCAGGACTGGACAGTGTTGTCAGGCAGCTGCGTCTGTCCGTTGTTACTTAATGGTCAGCCCCCAGCTGCTGTCTACAGAATCCAGTCAGTACTCCAGAGGGGCCCCAGAGCGGAAGCGAGCAGATTATTTCCTTAGCCTCTAGCAAACCGCTGTTATTAGAGCTCATTTCTGCAGGGGGGCGGGGGGGGGGGGCGGAATTGGGATGCCAGTTTTTCCCTTTGCACAGAACTTGTCAGGATCCCCACTGACGTTTTTCCATAAACCAGATTTATTGCGCTGAATTCTTCCTGAGCAAGACTGTAAGAACAAGACTCTCTGGCAGTAGGAGGGGGCCACACTCAGCCCTTACCGGCTGGGTTTTTTTCATGTTTGTTTCTTTGTTTCTTTGTATTCAATATGCCAAACACAGTAACAACAAAGTCTCCAATGGAGAAGTTACAGGGCCCGCTCCAGCAATTCGATGAACAGTGACAGTCTCTTTGTTGTTTTGGTTTTGGAGCTGCACCTAGCGCGGCTGACTCCTACCTCTGCATTCAGGGGTCCCTCTTGGCAGTGCTGGTGGGACCTTATGGGACGCAGGGATCGAATGAGGGTTGCATGTGTGCAAGGCAAATGCCTTACCCACTCTTGTTCCCTTCCTGGGTGAAAACACCCATAAAAATGTCGTCGGCGCCATTCTGAGTGCTTTAAAGTCTATCCATGTTCAGTTTGCTATAACCCGAGGCAGTTCGTCTGGTTCTTTTTCAGAGTTACAGAGAGGAAATGCTGAGAAAGGCGAGTGGTTCCTTGTACCAGGAGAACTTGATTAGCTCCCCAAAGACAGAGACACGCAGGTTTCTCCCTGAAGCAGGAGTCACGGGGCTCTGGGTGTTCCATGCAGTTGAGGGGTCCTGTGTGCCACTGACGAGGGTCTGTACCTGAAGGTTCTCCCAGTGGGTCACAATGCAGAAATCTCTTCAGTTTCCTTTTAATAGCACGTCTTTAAAAAAGGATGTTTTAAAAAATGTTTTTAAAATGTGATGTGTGTATATATTCTTAATTGAGATATATCTATCTATCTATCTATATCTGTATATATACACACACATACATGTCTATTCACAATTGTTTTATTGGGGGGAAGCTGGTGGTTTGGCCACACTCGGTGGTGCTCAGGGCTAACTCCTGAGTCTGTGCTCAGGGATCACTTTTGGTGAAGATCAGGGAACCGTATGGGGTGCCAGAGATGGAACCCAGGTCAGCCTTGTGCAAGGCAATGTCCTTATCTGCTGTACTGTCTCTCAGCCCCAGTTGCTTTAATATTAAAAAGGAAGTAGGGGCTGGAGCAATAGCACAGCAGCAGGTAGGGCGTTTGCCTTGCACGTGGCTAACCCGGGTTCAATTCCCAGCATCCCATATGGTCCCCCGAGCACCACCAGGAGTAATTCCTGAGTGCATGAGCCAGGAGTAACTCCAGTGCATTGCCGGGTGTGACCCCCCCAAAAAGCAAAAACACAAAAAAAATAAAAAGGAAGTAAAAGGACAGGAGAGATAGTATGGCAGAAGCACCACCAGAGTGATCCCTGCGGAAGTCCTGGGCATCCCCGGGTATGACTCCCAAACTGAAACATTTGACAAATTTGAAAGGAAGGCGTGGTTCCCTTCCATTTTTCTGCAGAAGCTTTTCTGTGTTTGCCCTGTGGCATTTTCCGTGCCTCCAGGTTCTTGCACAAGATCACTAGGTACTTGGGGAAGTCCCCTAAGCCCGAACCATCTGCGAATTTGTTCAGAGAGAGAGAGACAGACAGACAGACAGACAGAAACAGAGAGCACTGGGGGGATAACTCTGAGCAGGAGAGCACTTTTGCACGTGGGCAGGTACTCTGGGTTTGATCCCTAGCACCGCAGGGTTTCTCCCGAGCATCCCAGGAACGTGGCCCACGCCCCCACCACCCCCAAAGTAAAAAGAGTTGCAGGAGCTGCAGTGGTAGTGTAGCGGGTAAGGCACTTGGCTTGCAACTGGTCCCATCTCCAGCACCCCAATATGGTCCCCTGAGCCCACCAGGAATAATCCCTGAGCACAGAGCTAGGAATAAGCCCTGAGCACTGCCGGGCACGGCTCCAGAACAAACGAACTAGAGTCTAGCTACAAGTGAGAGGAGACAGACAGAAACCAGCTGCTGCCTGTTGGCTACTCCGCCTCCGCCTCCTGCAGCTTCACTAACCTGCAGGGTTGCATCCACTATGAGAAATCACGCCTGCTGGGAATCGTGGCAGTTGGCTATCGTTATCTCTGACCTTGCCCAGTGGGTCCTTTCAGAAAACTTAGAAAGAGGGGCTGGAGCGACCATATATGGAGAAGGTGCTTGCTGTCCCCATGACCATCCAAGTTTGATTCTTGGCACCCTACATGGTCCCCAAGACTGGCAAGGAGTGATCAGTCCCTAAGCACAGCACCAGGAGTAAGCCCTGAGCACTGTCAGGTGTGTCTCAAACCCCCCAAAAGAAGAAAAACCCAAAAAGAAATTGACCACCGTTACAAGTCAGGGGTGTAGCTCTACCCCAGGGCAGCTGCTCTGTACCTGTGAGGTACCCGGCTCCGGAGAGCAAACGTAAATGGAGCCAGAGCAATAGTCCAGCGGGGAGGGTGTTTGCCTTGCATGCAGCCGACCCAGGTTCGATCCCTGGTCCCCCCCAGCATCACCAGGAATAATTCCTGAATGCAGAGCCAGGAGTAACCCAAGAGCATCTCCCGTGTGACCCAAAAAGAAAAAACAAACATACGTTAAGCACACAGTACCGATAGCACCCCTGTGAGAGGGACTCTCCCCAGGGGACCCCCCACCCTTCAGCCTCTCAGCAGCCATCCCAGCTCCCCTGCTGCCCTTCCAGGCGTCTGCAACGTGGACCTACAGAACAGAGCTGGCTACACGGCCGTGATGATCACGCCCCTGGCGTCTGCAGAGACCGACGAAGACATGGCTGTCGTGTGGAAGCTCCTTCGAGAAGGAAATGTGAACATCCAAGCTACTCAGGTAGGCCGTGCATGGGAGCTCCTGCAGTACTGATAGGCATTCCCTGCTTTATCCTGCCAGTAGGTGAGGACTTCCGGGTGGATCTCTCCACAGAGGGTTTCTCAAAATAGGGGTCATCCCCAGCCGTGCTCAGGGCCCACACCTGGAGGTGCTTGGGGACCACGTGGTGGCGGGGATTGAGCTCAGAGTCTTGCATAGGCCTGGGGTGTGCTTGAGCCATCTCCACAGACCTGTGTAGAGGGTTTTTTTTTTGTTTGTTTCGGGGTCACGCCTGTCAGTGCTCAGGGGATACTCCTGGCTCTGCACTCAGGAATTATTACTGGTGGTGCTGGGAGGACCATATGGGATGCCAAGAATCGAACCCAGGTTGGCCATGTGCAAGGCAAACACCCTCCCTGCTATACTGTTGCTCCAACCACCCCCCTACCCCCCAACCCCTTGTAGTTTTTAGTTCAAAAGGACCCTGGATCCTCTGTGTAACATCGTTCCTATGCCTGAATATTTTCTAACCTTAAGATCTCAGGGATGGACAGATAATACATGGTTTGTCTTGGATGCTGTTGGCACGGATATGATCCCCAGCTCTGCTTAAGGTGTTCCCTGAGCCCTGCCAGGAGGGATCCCTGAGCACAGAGCCAGAAGTAAGCCCTGAGCACAGAGCCAGGAGTAAGTCCTGAGCACAGAGCCAGGAGTGAGCCCCGAGCACAGAGCCAGGAGTGAGCCCCGAGCACAGAGCCAGGAGTGAGCCCCGAGCACAGAGCCAGGAGTGAGCCCCAAGCACAGAGCGAGGAGTGAGCCCCGAGCACAGAGCGAGGAGTGAGCCCCGAGCACAGAGCCCGGACTGAGCCCCGAGCACAGAACCAGGATTCAGCCCTGAGCACAGAACCAGGAGTGAGCCCTGAGCACAGAGCTAGGAGTGAGCCCTGAGCACCAGCCAGGAGTGAGCCCTGAGCACAGAACCATGCACGGCCTACCTGAGTAGCTTGGATGTTCACATTTCCTTCTCGATTCAGCCCTGAGCACAGAACCAGGAGTGAGCCCTGAGCACAGAGCCAGGAGTGAACCCTGAGCACAGAGCCAGGACTGAGCCCTGAGCACCAGCCAGGAGTAAGTCCTGAGCACAGAGCCAGGAGTGAGCCCTGAGCACAGAGCCAGGACTGAGCCCTGAGCACAGAGCCAGGAGTGAGCCCTGAGCACCAGCCAGGAGTAAGTCCTGAGCACAGAACCAGGAGTGAGCCCTGAGCACAGAGCCAGGATTAAGCCCTGAGCACAGAGCTAGGAGTGAGCCCTGAGCCTCACCAGGAGGATATCTCTGAGCACAGAGCTAGGAGTAAGTCCTGAGCACAGAGCCAAGAGTAAACCTTGAGCACTGCTGATTGTGGCCCCCAAAACCCAAACAAACAAAACCTCCGAGACCAGGACTGACTGGGAGAGAGGTCAGTGGACTTGGCGTCCAGGTCACCGCCCAAAGCTGGCGAGTTCCATCTGGCTTGACTCCTGACCCCAGTTTGCCCACGCTAGTGTCTGTGCCCAGAAGCCCCTGCTGCTGTTCCATGCTGACTGCGATGACAAGGGGGAACAGTCGCGATGTCTCTGTTTAGTGTCTCTGCCTGAGGACACCAGCAGAAGCTAATGTGTCCGGATTCACATCCGGGGCTGGGGATAAGGCTCAGGGCTACAGCACTCGCCTGCAGGGAAGGAAGTCTGGATTTCATCACTAGCCCAGAAAAAAAAGATTTTTTTTTTTTTTGCACATGGGGTCGGAGAGCTAGAATAGGGGTTAAGGAACTCGCCGTGAACACAGTCAACCCCAGTTTCGTCCCCATCAGCACCTGTGATCCAGCAGGAGTGACTCCTGAACACAGCCTGGATTGACCCTGAGCACTGACAGATGTTTTCCACGCCAAGTAGCAGTAGCATAGTCCTTGAGCAAGATGGGCAGAAAGTGGCCCTGCGTTAGCGGGTCAGGGACTCTTGCGAGGAGGGAGCCTCCGACTGGGTGGATGGGACATGTCCTGCACCAGGAGCTGGAGGAGGTGCCTGTCCACAGTGTCCGAGACCACCCAGCGGGCAGGGGCTTCCCCCCTGCTTGGCCACAGCCTCCCCACGCCCACGTGCTCCGTGCAGGGGGGCCGCACGGCGCTGATGCTGGGTGTGAGCCACGACCGCGAGGACATGGTGCAGGCGCTGCTGAGCTGCCACGCAGAGGTCAACCTGCAGGACCACGACGGAGCATCCGCCCTCATGCTGGCCTGTCACCACGGCAACACGGACATGGTGCGGCTGCTCCTGGCGCACCCGGCCTGCGACAGTAGCCTGACCGACAAGGTGAGACGGATGGATGGAATGTTGACTCATCAACTTGTTGATTCACCAACAAGTAACGCCCCTCCCTCTCTGCCCTTTCCCTCCCCTGCCCACCCTCTTTTCCTTTCCCTCCCTTCCCCTCCTCTGCCCACCTCTCTTCCTTTCCCTACCACTCCGCTCCCCTTTCCTTCCCTTGGTTTGAGAGAGCAGGTGGCCCTCAACTTGACTTCACACGGAAGGGAGTGTTACAATGTTGCAAGGGGCCACTGAGGTAATCCTGAGGTTAAGGCACTTGTCTTACATGCTGGTTCGTATCCCTGGCATGGCATATAGTCCCCGCAGCACCACCAGGGGTTATTCCTGAGCACAGAACCAAGTATAGTCCCTGAGCTCTGCCAGGCATGGCCCACAAATGAACATTAGGGGCTGGAGTGATAGCACAGTGGGTAGGGTATTTGCCTTGCACGTGGCCAACCCAGGTTTGATTCCCAGCATCCCATATGGTCCCCCGAGTACCACCAGGAGTAATGCCTGAGTGCAGAGCCTGGAGTAACCCCTGAATATCACCAAGTGTGACCCAAAAAGCCAAAAGAAACCAATGACATTAATAATATGAATAAATGAGAATGGCCATGGCTGCCAGGGCTTTTGGAGGTACAGGGAGTTGGGGGGAGGTCACCCATCCCAACTCTGAGAAGGCCTGGAGTTTTCAGATAAAAGACACCCCATGTACCTGAAAGTTTTCAGCAGGTTAGTGTCCTTGTGGAGCTCAGTCGTGTGCAGTCCGTCCAGAGGCATGGCGGAAGTTGTTGGGATTTAGATGCAGCTGTGGGGGCTTTGGGTGGGTGGGAACATGGCCCGCCACCCTCCCAAGATCACCTGGAGGTCTCAGCTGGGACTGGGTATCCGAGAAAATTTTGTGGCGAGTTGATCTCTTTCAAGATTTATTTATGAGTCTCTGGAACAGGGCTGGTAGCTGACTTCTCTGTTTTTTAATTTAAAAAAAATCTTTTAAAAATGTTTATTTTGGGGGACCACGTCCAATGATGTTCAGGGGTTACTCCTGACTCTGCACTCAGGAATTATTCCTGGTGGTGCTCAGAATGCAATATATGGGATGCTGGTGATCAAACCCAGGTCGGCCACGTGCAAGTAAGCACCCTGCCTACTGAATTATCACTTTGGCCCTTCTCTGTTTTTTTTGTTGTTGGTTTTTTTCTTTTTTTTTTTTCTTTTTGGGTCACACCCAGCAATGCTCAGAAGTTACTCCTCGTTCTGCATTCAGGAATCACTCCTGGCTGTTCTGGGGGACCATATGGGATGCTGGGGATCGAACCTGTTGTTGTTTTTTTAACTGAGATAACAATGGGACTGAGAAAAAGCTCCATGGGCCTGTGCGTGCTTCGCATGCAGGAGGCCCTG
Organism: Sorex fumeus; assembly: GCF_029834395.1. Taxonomy (NCBI): domain Eukaryota; kingdom Metazoa; phylum Chordata; class Mammalia; order Eulipotyphla; family Soricidae; genus Sorex; species Sorex fumeus. The sequence goes on from NW_026606102.1 coordinate 5,168,382, forward strand.
TTTCAGTCTCCTACACTACATGGCTCCCAGAGCACCACTGGAGTGACCCCAAGCACTGAACTAGCAGTAGCCCCTGAGCACCATCAGATGTTTCCCCCTGCCCCCCTTCCCAATGAACTATGACAACAGAAAAACAGCTAATATTGCCACTTGCTGTTGTATTAGGTCCGGCTATACAAGGGAACAGTTTCGCATGTGTCTGTGTTGGGAACGTTCCCATCCCCGTACACGGTGACAAATGCTGCTCTCCCGTGAGAAATTGGAAGAACTCCCTCAACACCAGTCCCGGATGCAGTGTCCCTAGCCTCGTGCCCATGCACGGCCCTGCCTCCCGCATCCTTTTCTCAGTCTCTGGGAGAGAAGTTGGAGGACACGCTCTCCAGGCCCCCTGTTCCTCCTCAGAACAGAACGGAGCTCGTACACTTGGCGTCTGCTGATGAGAAGCCCACACACGTAGGCTGTCCAGGCCAGATGGTCCCTGTCCAAAGCCCCGGGTCCCCCAAGGCGGGCCCAGGGCTCGTTCCCATGGTAAATATCATCCCACACTTGGTGTTTGCGTGCCGCCTCGGACCCTGTGGAATCCTGGGGGCTGGGCGGAGTAAACCCACATGCTGCCTTTCCAGACTCCTGGGCTGAAAACTTAAATGTTGATCCAGATTTGCTCCATCTAAGACAAGACTCACTAGGAATTAGCTGGCTCAAGTTCCTCATCAGCGTGGGAAGGATCTCTCATGTTACCCAACATTCCTTTCCAACAGTACGTGAGAGTGGACCCAGGAACCCAAAGCTGGGGCCAGCTTGGGGTTGCTGGGCCCTGGGGAACAGGCCAGTTCCACTGTCCCCCTCAGAGAGAGTTTCCCAGCAGCCCCGCAAATACCCATGAACACACAGTACTCAGAGGAAACCTATGGGGAATCCTTTTCGGGAAAGGTTCTTATTGTCTTACTGTTATTGTTGTAGGGGCCGTGCAGGGCAATGCGCATGGCTAGGAAGGGGGCCAGGCCATGTCCAGTATCAGCCGCAGGGACTTCCTCATGCATGGAATGTGCTCTGCCACCTGAGCTACACCCAGGGCCCCAGAAGTTTGGGGACTTCCTGAACAGTCCTCGGGAGGCCTGGTACCCCCACTGGCCATTCCCACCAACTGGGCCACAGTTCATTTGCACAGGCCTGAGAACGTGATATGGCTCGGGACCTGTAGTGCCACAGAGATCTGGGCCACCCCAGTGGTTCTGGGGGCCTCCACGGCTGTACCTAGTGATATCTGCTCAGGGACCATGTGGTGCCTGGGTTGGGTCCTAGAACTTAATTTTATGAAGCCCACATGCCTTCTCTTGGGGTCCCACTGGCAGGCCCTTTCTTATTCTGCTCAACCCCACCAATCTGGCCGTTCACATTTATAAATCTGCATGCACATATATACGCATACATGTATGCACACAAACTCATGCATGCACACACACTCAGACAAACACCTGCACACATGCACATGCCCACACACATACACTCATGCATGCATATACCCTCACACAAACACACACCTGAATGCATACACACTCACATACATGTATGCACACTCACATGCATACACACTCATGCACAAGCACACATCTGCACTCATGCACGTGCCTGCATACACACATGCGTGCACACACTCATGCATACACACCTGCATGCATGCACATGCCCACACATGCATGCACACTCGTGCATACACACACCTGCACACATGCATGTGCCCACATACACACATGCGTGCACACACTAGTGCACACACACATGCATCAATGCACATGCCCACACACCTGCATGCATGCACGTGTCTGCATGCACACACATGCGTGCACACATGCATCGGCACACATGCACATGCCCATACACACATGCATGCATACACATACTCATGCATACACACACCTGCGTGCCCACACACATATACATGCATGCACACTCGTGCATACACACACACCTGCACGCGTGCACGTGCCTACATACACGCATGCACACACTCATGCATATAGACATAGCTGCATGCCTGCACACGCACTCTTGACCTCTCCGAAGCATCCTCTTAGGACTTCTGTGGTTTCTCCTTGTGCGCTGCCATCATCTCCAGGGGTGTGTGGAGTCCTCGGTGGCGGGAACCCCTCTTGACACAAAAGGACAGATTGAAGCCACTTGGGAACACTGCACACCTGCTTCTTGGTGGAATCTTTCATTTTAGGGGAATGCCCCCATCTACAGCAACTCACCGCATCTGCCAAACCATTAGTAGCTGTGCGGCAAAATGTAAACAAGACGCACCAGCGATGCTGAGTAGGAATCCTAGAGAATCTCTTGCTGGAAACGTGGCTGCTTACACCCCAGCATTCTGCACAGGGCACTGAGCCCAGGCCACTCTTAGTTTTTTTCTGGAGAGTGGTGCTGAATATCAAACCCAGCACCTCTCACATGCAAGACAAACCTTCTACTAACACTAGCCCTTGACCCACTCTTTTGGGGGAGAAAGTAAGGGTGGGCACACCTAGTAGTGCTCAAGGACTGTCCTAGCTCTGGACTCAGGGCCCTCCTCGTGGTGCTCATGTGGACCATGTGATTCCGAAGATTGACCCAAGGTTAGCTACATGCAAGGCAGATGTCCTGACCCCCTTACATCGCTCCAGCCCAATTGATCCCTCTCTAAAAAGACTGTAGCCACCCTTGAGCCATGTCTCATTCCATCTCACTGGCCTTTCTGCTCAGCAGTCTGCACAGAGAAGCCGACACAGCCCAGCGAGAGCCCCTGATCACAGCTTCTTCCACAGCATTATCAGCAGCTTCCTGCATGGCCATGGCCATGGCCTGCTGTGCAGAAGACAGCAGGAGGTATTAGTGCCCATGTCCTGCCATGCTTGGAGCCCGTTTCTAAGGCTCAGGTCTTAGAAACGAGGGGAGAGGCTGGAGTGATAGCACAGTGGGGAGGACTTTTGCCTTGCACATGTCCAACCCAGATTTGATCCTCAGCATCCCATAGGGTCCCCCCGAGCATCACCAGGAGTAATTCCTGAGTGCAGAACCAGGAGGAACCACTGAGCATCACTGGGTGTGACCCCAAAAGCCGAAAAAAAAAGAAAGAAAAATGAGGATAGTCAGAGAGGAGGTTGTAGAGCTGGTAGGGCTCTTGCCTGGCTTGCTGGGTTCCGTCTCCAACATCATAGAAGACTCCACAAGCCCTCCACAAGCCCTCCCTGAGTGCAGAGCCAAGAGTCATTCCTGAGCTCCACTGGCTGTGGCCCCCGCCCCAACAAATAATAATCAGAGGGCCAGAGTGATCCATCAGCCAGCAGGGCACTTGCCTTGCACCATATATGGTCCCCCAAGTGCATACACACACCTGCGTGCCCACATGCATGCAGTGAGCATCGAGCCGGGAGTATGTCCTCAACAGCACCACCAGGCATGGCCTCCAGATTAAAAATTCATAAAAATTCAGAGTTGAAAATCAAGCAGCAGGGGCTGGAGCGATAGCACAGTGGATAGGGCATTTGCCTTGCACGCGGCCGCCCCAGGTTCGATTCCTAGCATCCCATATGGTCCCCTGAACACCGCCAGGAGTAATTCCTGAGTGCAGAGCTAGGAGGAACCCCTGTGCAATGCTCGTGTGACCCAAAAGGAAAAAAAAAGAATCAAGCAGCAAGTGTGGGGGATATGACTCAACTGTAGAGCACTTACCTCGCAGGGGTGAGGCTCTGGGATCAAGCCCCCAAAACTACAAGATGCAAACATCAACAGCACATCTCCCTCCCCCTGGGCCCGCATTTCCCAGAAGGGGCATTTTCCTCAGGATCCTGTGCCCTTGGCCTCCCCTGTCTCCTGGGGTCTCGGGATGCCGGGCCCCATGCATCCCCCCCTGCCACTCTGGGGTAAGGGGCAGGCAGGTGAACTGTGTTCCTCCTTTTCTCTCGCCTCTGCAGGCTGGCCAGACAGCTTTGTCCATTGCTCTGAAGTCACCCGCCCATGTGGAAATTGCCGGGCTGCTGCAAGCCCACGCGGAGCAAGGCCGCTCCCCAGAGCCCTAGGGGCTGTGCTGGAACTGGACGCGGGGAGACAAGGGACTCCTTCTCTGCACTCCTCGCCCGCCCGCCCACGGAGAGGGCACAGGTCACGGCCAGCGAGGAGGAACTATGTCAGCTATGCACATCCATCCCTGATGGATCGTTCTGATCATGCGAGAGCTTTGTAGTTTGCCCCCTTAGGTCCAGCCCCCAGACGACTCAGGGTAAGAGCAGGGTGCAAGGTACAGGGTGCTGGGGTGTTTGCCACAAACCCTAAACATCCTCAGCCTTGAATTCCCGGGACTCGACCCATGGGATCGCCAGCAGGCGGGCAGGCGGGCACACATAAGCCAAGCAAGGAAGTTGCCACTGCACCGTCTGGTCATTTCGGAAACCCGGATATAGGACCGTGTCCCTGTGAGTCTGCATGTCAGAGAGGAGGGAGAGTGAAGACCCCCCGGAATCGTGCCCTGGGAGGATCGGTCCACAGACAGCTAAAGGGAAGTGGGACTTTAGTTGGGAAGAATTGTTGGTGCAGAGGCTAGAGAGATAGTATAGCGGGTAAGGCGCTTGCTATACACATGCCAGCCCAGGTTTGATCCTCCACCACCACATCGGGTCCCCTGACCATTGCCAGTGTGGCCCCCAAACAAAATAAAAATCACCTGGAACCAGAGCAATAGTATAGTAGGGAGGATGTTTGCCCTGTACACAGCCAACCAATCCCCCAAGAACTGCCAGGAGTAAGCCCTGGCATCGCCAGGTGTGACCAAAAAAACAAACAATAATAATAATAATAAAATTATTTTTAAAAATTACCCAGCAGTGCTCAGGGCTTCCTCCTTGCTCTGTGCTCAGGGATCACTCCTAGTGGAACTCGGAGGACTATAGGAGGATTAGAGCGATAGTATAGTGGGTACAGCAGGTAGGACATTTGCCTTGCATGTGGCCAACCCGGGTTCGGTCCCCAGCACCCCATATTGTCCCCCAAGCACTGCCAGAAGTAATTCCTGAGTACCAGAGTAGCACCAGAGCCAGGAGTAACCCCTGAGTATGTAGAACCATACTGACTCAGTTTCCCTGACTCAGGGAACCACAGGAGGTGCCAAGGGTTGAACTGAGGTCAGCTGCATGCCAGGCGGACACCGCCCTACCCACTGTACTATCTCTCCAGTCCTGCCCCCTTTGCAAATATTTTAACGGAGTTAGATGCACTTTGGCATCATTGCCAGAGATTATCTTGACCGTTTCAGAGCCATCTAGAGAATCCAGTTGGCACTGGGGACAAGTGGAATGAGCTAGAAATCCGTTCCAGTGGGGATGCAGATTTCAGGGGAGTCCAGCGATGCGAGCTGCTCTGAGTCTGTGAAATGACCGATGCAGCCGCCCCGGGGATGGGGCATCATCCTCCGAAGCCACTGCCTGTCCTTCCTCCAGCAGTACCAAGGCTTCTGCTCACCCCCCTGCTTTCCCTCACCACCCTTCGGAGTGAACTGTAAGCCCCTAGGAGATTCCAGGTTCCTGCTCACGGGATTGGCAGCCAGGGTTGGCCAGACGCATGCCAGCCAGGCAAGGCTGGTGCGCTCTGGGCTAGTATCAACCCACTGAACAATTCTTCCTTCCACTTCCTTAATCTTACGGGCTCCCCGCGCCATGTTCAGTAATACACAAGATGATTTATGAAAATGTTCCGATTCATGCAAAAATGAACCCCCTTATATGAAACAGGGAAGGAATGCAAGAAGGGGTGGCATTTTAATTCCGATGCCAATTGGCTTAGTGCCTGGTGGGGCAATCTCAAAACCTTGGGTTGTATGAGAGTCTTTGAAAATGGAACTCAAACAGCCTGCCTCCAGGGGGCGCTGTACAGGGAACCGCTGGTGGACGGTTGAGAATCCAGGGTGGAGGCCCGAGAGGGAGCTCCGTGGGCTGACCCATGTTTTGCATGTGGGAGGTCCTGGTTTAACCTCCCAGCACTGCGTGATCCTCTGAGCACCACTAGGAGCGACCCCTGAGCACAAAGCAGTGAGTATCACAGCCCAGCAGATAGGGTCCCCAAACAACAACAAACAACAGAATCCGATTTGCCATCCTACGGGCATCTACAGAAATGGCATGATGAACTGCTGTGTGTCATGATTCCCAGGAGAGGCTCCAAGGCCCAGAGCAGGACGCTTAGAAAGGACACAGCCTTGCTCAGAGGCAGAGAGAAGAGCCGAAAGGACTTGATACGCTTTCAGTGACTTAAGTTTGATCTCTGAGCACTGCGTAAGAGCAAAACTTTGCATCGTCGATGTGCTAGCCTAATGCTTCCCAAAGGGGGCTGAACCTCTGGATCGCCCAAGATCCCGGTAGAAAGCGCTGTTTGGGCCGGAGGACAAGGATTCTGCATTTACCAGTTCCAAGGGATGCTGCCTGCTGGTCCACACCACCCAGAGAGTGAGGCTCTGGCCTGTTCTGACTAATTAAAATGCCGCCTGTCAGCCTGTTGTCTCACTGTGTTGAGCTTTTCTCTGTAATTTCTCGTGTAAACCTTATTTGCTGTTGTGTCTCTGCAGGTAGCTTTGTGTGTGTGTGTGTGTGTGTGTGTGTGTGTGTGTGTGTTCCTACTAAAAGAACTTACTAGGGCCGGGGAAGTGCTATAGTTCATGCTTTGCATGCCTGTATCCCATCTGTCCGTGACACTGTGTGGTCCCCAAGCACCATGGTGGATATAGCCCCCTCAAATTAGAAGGCCAAAACAAAAACCCCAAACCCATGACACTTTCTTCAGCAGAGAAGTTAAATTTAAGGGTTTCAAGTTGGCCCAGAGCGATAGTACAGCAGGCAGGGTGTTTGCCTTGCACATGGCTGGCCCGGGTTTGATCCCCGGGACCCCATATGGTCCTCTGAGTCTGCCAGGAGCGATCCCTGAGCACAGAGCCAGGGATACACCCTGAGCATCAACAGCTGTGCCCACCACCCACAGCCCCAAAATTATTTTTAAGGGAAAAGCTGGAGAAATAATGCAGTAGAGTGCATGACCAAGCTGGGGCTGATCCCAGCACCACATCTGATCCCCTGAGCACCACCCATTGCGGCTCAAAAAACAAAACCAAACAATTCAGACGGCTCACTGTGCTGGGGCTGGACTTGCAGAGGGGACGCAGAGTGGCACAGACCACACTGTCATCTGACCCTTTTCTTGGGGAGACTGAGGGTTTGAAGGAAGCCCATGATACTCCAGAGAACAACAAAGGTCACTTGAGCTAGTCCTGAGAAACCCAGTGAGGCTTCCTGGAGGAAGGTCTGCAGCACAGCACTCACTTGAGGTGAACAGCTGTGAAGAAGAGGAGAGCTAAGGGGTGAGCGAGGGCCAGGCATGGCAGCCTGGATTGCCCGGGCTGAGCAAGGGGACCACGGGAGTCTGAGACCTAGGCCTGTCACACAGGATTTGAGTGAGATATAGATTTAGACGAGACCGGAAATACGAGGGGAGCAGTTACCAACAGCCCACTCTGCAGTCAGGGCAGGCTTTGTTCTGAAGGCAGTGGAAAGACTGAGAACTGACCGATAAGAGACACAGAACTTAACCTGAGCAGGGAAGGAGGACCACTGGGTGCTCACCATGCATGCAGCTGACCCGGGTATAATCCCCGGCACCCCAGAGGGCCCCCCAAGCCCACCAGGAGGGATCCCTGAGCACAGAGCCGGGAGTAAATCCCTGTGACCCCAAACTCAAAGAAAAGTAAGCTCAGCATGTCTCACGGGGACACTGGGGAGTAGCTGGCACTCTTGGGGACACCCAGGCAGGGCCCCCTGCGTGGCCTGGGGAAGGCTTCCTGGGAACAGGGGAGCGATCAGGGAAATGGGTGTGTGTTAAGAGGGAAGCAAACCCGTAGGCTCAGAGCTGAGTCTAAGAGGCTCCCAAACCTTTTACCTCTCCATTTGGGGTCCCAGACAGTGGTCAAGATTTGGGGGAGGAGGCTGACTAGAGAGGTTCTGGGCTGTGTTGGGGTGCTCGTCTCTGCCAGAGGGAGTCCGGGAGATTGTGCCCCTGTGGGAGCTTTAGAGAGAAGCCATAAAGTGTGTGTGTGTGTGTGTGTGTATGTGTGTGTGTGTGTATGTGTAGGGATGATGGTCGGGGCCTTCCCAAAGCACAGGGGCCTCAGCTGTGCTGCAGGGAGGGTGGTAGGGAGTTGGGGTTGGGGGTGCACCCCAGCATCGTAGCACCGCAGGTGGCCTGCAGCTGGGGGGCAGGAAGCGCAGGGGGTTGGCAGCCACATGTCACTTTCAGTTCAAATTGGGAACTTGGCCTTGAGCCCGGAGCGCAATGGGGAAGCAGAGGCCTCTTCTGGGGGAGCCGAAGGGTCTTGGGAAAAAAGGCACCAGGGGATGAAATTCTCGAGCTGAAGCAGAAGAATCTGGAAATCTACACTGACAACCTTTTGTTTCGGCTTTGTTGAGGGCCACCCCCAGCAGTGCTTGGAGGCTGAGGGGACGGAACACCCTGGGGCTCTCTACACCCTCCTCACTTAGAATCTAACCCCCGTGGGCAAGTGAGGTGCTAGGTGGTCAGATCCTGACATCCGAGGGCTAGCTAGTCATGACTTCTCTATTACTAGACTGTTTACTGCCCAATTCCTGTATGTTTTGATCGCCCCCTCCCCCGCCCCAGAGTTCTTATCCTTTCGCCTTCCAAGGTACCAAAAACCCCTGATTTAAGGCACCCCAAGCCTTCTTGATGGGTGTAACACCCCACCCGGAGAGGCGACAGATGGAGCATATCCACACCCGCAGAAGATGCTTATCTTCTTTATTAACCAGTTACTGCAATCGCATAAAACATATATGAAGAATCACCTTACTTCTAGAGGTTAGAAATAACACTATTCAGGGCTGGAAAGATAGCACAGCAGGTAGGGTGTTTGCCTTCCATGTAGCTGACCCAGGTTTGATCCCCAGCACCCCATATGGTCCCCCGAGCTCTGTCTACCAGGATACCTGAGTGTAGAGCCAGAAGTAAGCCCTGGAAATCAGCACATATGGCTCAAAAACTAAAATATTTTTTTTAATTATGATAATAGTTTTATTAAAAACTAAAATATTAACAAGCACTGTAGCACTGTCCTCCCGTTGTTCATCAATTTGCTTGAGCGGGCACCAGTAACGTCTCCATTGTGAGACTTGTCACTGTGTTTGGCATATCGAATATGTCACGGGTAGCTTGCTAGGCTTTGCCATGTGGGCAAGATACTCTCGGTAGCTTGCCAGGCTTTCCGAGAGGGGCGGAGGAATCGAACCTGGGTCGGCCGGGCCAGCCGTGTGCAAGGCAAACGCCCTACCCCTGTGCTATCTTATGTTTCTATTACAGATAAATCAAGATGATCAGTCTCAGACTATAGCTGAGGAGCACTGTGGACCTAGGACCACTGGTTCCCCAGGGATGTGTCCTTCTTTTGCTTTCACGCTTTGCCTGTCCCACTTAACTGGGATGAGTCCACATGGGAAACCTGCAGGCATTAGGTGAGAATGCAGCTGGGAAGAGCTGAGACTATCTAGGTTCTTTTGTAGGTCTTCAAGGCCTCTGGGTACATGAGAGAGGAAGAATACTTGATGCCCCTGAAGACTGACATGGCATTTCCAGAGTCCTAAGGGGCAGGAATCAATTGGGAAGTGAAGGAGAGCTCTTGGGCAAGGATTTGTAACTTGGACTTATCTAATGGGAAAGTGACCTGGCCAGTGGGGGCTCTGCAGAGGGAGTTCTCACTCATCAGCTTGGGGCAAGGCGAGACCTCCCTGGAGGTGGTAGAGGATCTGTGACACCAAGACTCCCATCTTCATTTCCTTCTCTCTTATGAAACCCCAAAGGATTCATGTGAAAGGTAAAGGGAAGCATGTCTAAGACGGTTCTTTACAAGTCATGCCATTAAATAGAAACTACAGGGCTAAGTAATACAACAGTAACTTAGTTAACTCTTACCAATGAGGAAACAAGGGGACTGACCCTCAGGAAGATCTGAGCAGAGACACATTATTGCCAAGTGCCAGGAGCACCCATCAGCTCTCTGGCCCTGAAGGCACTGCTCCAAGTGCAGAGAGAGCCCTCACTGATAAGAACCATTACAGACCTTCACAAGGACCAAACTCCAAGAGAGGAAGGCCCATCCCATGAGCCACTGGATGAAGATTCAAACTTCAAAGGGCCAAAGATGTCAAAGAGAAAAGCTCTTCAGTTTGGTCTTGGGGCTGGTGGGCTCCAAGTCATTTCACCTGTCCATTCATAAACAAATCACAGAACACTGACGGGGCACCAAACAGTGGGCCATGTGTGCGGGAGGGGAGAAAATACAAGAACTATTGTTATTATTATTCTAATAATTTCCAAGAAAGCGAAATGAAACAATGAAGTTAAAACCAGAAATTTAGGGCCTGGATAGTAGAGTGGGCAGGGCACTTACATTGCATGAGGTGGATCCAAGCTCAATCCCCAGTGCTTCATATGGCCCCACAAGCAACACCAGGAGTAATCCCTGAGCACAGCCCATGTGGCCCTATATATATATATGTATATATATATATATATATATATATATATATACTCTGTATTATATGTGCACGTGTGTGTGTGTCTTTGTGTGGTTTTGACTCGGGGACTAAGATGAAATATGAACAGTGGTCTTGGACCCTTTAGTGGTGTGAAAGTGCAGTAATCTTGTACTCCAGTACCATAAATGCCAACACTATTAGCATATTACCTCAACTACAATACTTGGCAGAGGTGGTAGTGTTGGGCGGGGGGAGGGTGGTTTGCTTGGGATTGGGCCACACATGGCTGTGCTCAGGGCTTACTCCTGGCTCTGTGCTTAAGGGACCACATGTGAAAGGTAGGTAAGTTTCTGTCATTGTTTTATATTCGATTTTGCAGTGCAGAGAGTCAAACCTGGGATCTCACATGCAGGGTTTGGAAATATCTGCCGGTATCAGCATTGGTATAAGCAGTCCTGACTTCAGGAATGAAGGCATCATAAGCCCAGGGGTGACTGGGAAAACCATGTCCCCCTTAGAAACAGACCCTGTCTGGGCTGTAGGGCACTATGGGATAAGTGATGTGGGAGGCCCAGGTTCAATCCCCAGCACCACCTGATCCCTCCAGCACCCCCAGCTCTGATCCCCAAGCAACGGAAAGAGTAGCCCTGAGCACTACCAGGTGTGGCCCCAAACCCTTTTGCTGGCTTGACAGGCCTGGTGTCCTTGCTGTTCTGCCACTCAGCATTGTTTCAGTAAACCCCTCCCACCCACCCTCCCAAATCCCAGGAGGGGCTTTAGGAATAGTACAATAGGTAGTTGGCTGCATGCAAGGCAAATGCCCTACCGCTGTGCTATTGCTCCAGCATATAGCATATAGCATATAGCATAGCGGTAGGGCATTTGCCTTGCATGCAGCCAACATGGCTGACCCGAGTTCGATTCCTCCACCCCTCTCGGAGAGCCCGGTAAGCTACCAAGAGTATCTCGCCCACATGGCAGAGCCTGGCAAGCCACCCGTGATGTATTCCATATGCCAAACATAGTAACAACAAAATCTCCAATGGAGACATTACTGGGCCCGTTCGAGCAAATCTATGAACAATGCTACGGCCTTTACTTACTTTTACAATAGGTAGGCTGCTTGCTTTGCACACAATTGACCCAGATTTGATCCTCTGGGGCATCCCCTATGGTCCCCCAAGGATCAAGGATAGCCAGGAGTAATTCAGAGCCAAGAGTAACATCCTGAGCATCCAGGATGTAACACCCTCACCCACAGCCAAAACCACAAAACAAGAACAAAAATCCCAAACCAACCAATCCCTTAGGTTCAAACTTAGTCCCATTCAAATTGATTTCCAGGGGCTGGCGCGTCCGCACAGCATAGCAAGCGGGTAGGGCATTTATTTGCCTTGCCCGCGGCAACCCGGGTTCGATTCCCAGCATCCCATATGGTCCCCCGAGCACCACCAGGAGTGATTCCTGAGTGCAGAGCCAGGAGTAACCCCTGTGCATCGCCAGGTGTGACCCAAAAAGCCCCCCCCAAAAAAACCTTTGATTTCCAGTGCAGAGGATAAGCAGCTATTTGGCCTTCACTTGGGGACATCTGCAGTTTCATGGCCAGGACTGGGGCGGAAAACTGGTGTTTTGGTAGTTTGCTTCAACCTACTGTGACCAATTTCAAGGAGCCACTAGAAGGACATCACATTGCTATGTTGCTGACTGGCTGCTCTGAAAACATCTCCAAGTTACCACGTGAAGTCCTTGAGATGTGTTGAAGATCTCAGCCAGGAGCCAGCTCTGGATATATATAAATATAAATATATTTGCTTTTTGGGTCACACCAGGCGATACAGGGGTTACTCCTGGCTCACGCACTCAGGAATTACTCCTGGCGGTGCTCAGGGGACCATATGGGATGCTGGGAATCAAACCTGGATCAGCCCCATGACAGGCAAACACCCTACCCGCTGTACTATTGCTCCAGCCCCAGCTCTGGATTTCTATAGGGGGTCGCACCTGGGAACACTTGTGGGAGCCATGCCGTGCTGGGGAACTAAACCTCCCACATGCAGATCCTGTGCTCCATCTCTCCATGCCCTCTGCTTCTTGACTCTCAGCAGTTCCTACTCTTTTCCAAAGGCGGGAAAATAGCTGTGGCTCCCCTCCTCCAAGGGCAGGTTCAGGTTCTGCAGCTGGGAGCAAGTTCAGTCACTGCAAACAGCCTCATTCCCAAAAGGCATAGAGCCCTGCCGGGGTGCGGGTCATTCTGCTGTCACCCAGACAGCCTTCGTGAAATGACAATCATCAAAAGCTTGTGCTTGCCAGGCTTAAGGCTGGACACAGGCCTAACACGAGCTGGACAGGTCCACGCCTACAGGCTCCCCACCTACAAAGGAAGTGGTAGAGCCTCCCAGGCTGGCAGTCACAGTGGGCTCTAGGAAAGCCTGTCGTCTGGCTGGCCTCCAGAAGCATCTGCTCCTAAGGGAAGCCTGTACGTGACACCTTCCACGGCAAGTGACTCTGTAGTATAACTTCCACTAAGGGATCGGAGATGGGGGTTTATTTGTGGGCCCTCGTAAGCAATGCTCAGGGGATACTCCCAGCTACATTTTGCCAACCAGGCTGAGGGTTCAGTGCTGGGGCCCAAGGATATGGGTCTGCCCAGTATACCACATGACATGAGATAATGGAGTTTATCTGGGCACATCTGAATAGGCTCTAAATAAGGGAGCTCTGAGACAGTCCAAGGATAAGATACTTACCTTGCATCTCACTGAACTAGGTTAGGATTCCTGGCACCACATGTGGTCCCCGTCGTTATCTAGTAATGACAGGGATCCCGGGAATGAGGAGACGATTTGTTGGTTTAGGGCAATGGATGCTCAAAGACTCGCATGCAGCATAGCTGAGACAAGGCCACTCACATTCACAAGGCCATAGACTTGTAGACACATGACCGAGTTTATTAGGAAAAGCAAGGGTTAAAAAGAGGCTGAGGGAGGCAGGGTGTTTGACTAGGAAGAAGCTGCTGGAGCTCTGTCCTTGATGCTCTATGGTTGAAGTATGGCTGACACCCAAAGATGTCTGTTTCCCACATCTCAAGCTATTGGCTACCGGCAAATCAAGGCCAATTTACCTATGTTATTCTTAGAAATATCAGATTCCACAGGCAACAGCCTGGTTCCCAGAGAAGACAGGACCCGGGTTACTCCCTACAGGCCCAGTGACCTCTAGTGGTCAAGGGCTTGTGGCAGGGAGAGTGTCAACAGTTCCCCAAGCAGGGTCAGGAGTAATCCCTGAGCAGTGCAGGCCATGGCCCAAGATCTCCCCTCCCCCCTCAAAAAAAGAGTTACGATAGCACCAGTGATCAAATATCTCAGAAACTTTAAGAAGCAAAGCAATTTAGCAATTCAAAGGATTTAATAAAAGTTCAAGATCCATGTGACAAATGACCAAGATTTTGTTGAGTTTCAACTTTTTGCCTTCTTCCCCATTTATCTCATCTTGTTAATTATCTCGAACATTTCCCCATGGATTCCTCCCCCCTCTCTCTGCGTGCACGTATACACACACACACACACACACACACACAACACACAACACACACTTTCTAGTCTATGATTACATGAACAGATTCCCACAGTGATTTAGAAAACTTATTTCTACATAAGCTACATGGTTACCACCAATTTTTTAACTTGACCAACATCTGCTTAATATATGACCCTTGCCCCGTCCTTAAGCATGCTTTTAAATTGTCCATCACCCTGGAGAGGTATAGCATTTTATTTTCTAGTTTCCCTTGTTTTACTTGGTCGTGGAAGGGAAACAGAAATTTAAGTGTTTAGAGTCACTCTCGATTGCTAAAGTATATTCTCCAGTAATCCTTTTAAAGAGGGTATGCAAAAAATAAAGTCTTTGAATTCTTCAATATCAAAAAAGATCTTTGTTTTGCCTTCAAAATTAAATGCCAGTTTGGCGGGGTAGAGGATTCTAGGCTTAAAGCCTTCTTCCTGTAGAACTCGTATGATGTTGGCCCATTTGCTCCTGGCATCCAGCGTGCCCAATGATAAGTCAGCTGTCAGCCGGATTCTCGTTCCTCTGTAGGTTATCTCTTCTCTCTCTCTGGAAAGCCGTAAGATTTTCTCTTTGTCATGAGAATTCCAAAACTTCACTAAGATATGTCTAGGAGTGAGTCTATTTTCATCAAATTTACTGGGGACGCGGTAGGCACTGACAATTTCAAGGCTGGAATCTCTTTTGAGTTCCGGGAAGTTTTCTTCAATTATTTCTTTGATTATATCCTCTGCTCCATTTTCTTTATTATAATTTTCAGGAATCCCAATCAAACGGATATTGGCACTCCTGGATGTATCCTCGATATCTCTTAGCCTCTCTTTGTTGATGATGTGCTTGGCCATTTGGATTGGATCCACGGAGTTCCTGGATCCATCTTCAATTTGATCTTCTAGATTGTTCATTCTCAGTTCAAAGACATCTATTCTGCTATTCAGGGCATCGATTGAACTCTTTATTTGCAAGACTTCTGGGTGGTAATGTTTAATATTCCCGATTCCTTCTTGTAGCTCTTTGAAGATACTAATAACGCTTCCAAAGTCTTTTGTTTCTTGCGTTGAGTCAGCAGCACCTTTCGACATGAGCTCTGCGGTGTGGGAAGTTTTGTCTCTCTCATCTTCCTCTGTGTTGTTTAAGAGACGGATGATTCCAGATGCAATACTCTCATCCGTCCATGAGTGATGCTTCTGCTCGTCAGAACTCATCTCTACTGATGCAAAGCCAGAGGTGAAAGCAGAGGGTGGACAGAGTGCTCCACCCCTGTGACTGCTGGGCACAGCTGCCACCTCCAGGCCAACCATGGCTATCTCCTCAACGCCAGGCTCTGACACCACCATGGTGTGATGGTGATAGCTTGAGTCAAATGCCCACTGTTCTTCCTCTTCCTCCAACCCAAAGGCCTCTTCATCCCCCTCGTCTTCATCTCCCTCTTCCACCTCCTCCCGTTCCTCTTCTTCCTCCTCCAGCCCTGAGGTTTCTTCTTCTGCATCCAGAACTGAGGTCTCGTCTCCTTCCCCCACAAAGCCAGAGGCCTTTTCTACCCCCTCCAGTTCAGAATCCTCTTCTCTCTCTTCCTCTAGCTCCGAGGACTCTGTCTTCTCTGGATCTTCTTTTTCCTTCCAGACAGAAGACTCCTCTTCCTGCGTCCTGAAGTCCCTGTTCTCTCCCGACTTAGGAACCTTTACTTCTTTAATGAATAGAAAGCTCAAGCCCTCATGGGGAGGTTCCCCAGATCCACACTTGGAGTCGGGTATAGTTTGATCCTGAAAGTTAAAAAAAAAAATTGCTTATTTAACTTTTAAATGAAATAAGTCTTCCATCAGACTCTGAATTTAATAGGACCATGATACTGGCAATTAGGAAATATGTAGAAAACTACTTCTATATTATTACTATTTGGGGATGTGGGGTGGCAGTTTGGGTCTTTTGAACCAGACCCAGCAGTACTTGGGGCTTACTCCTGGCTCTGCACTCAGGGATCACTCCTGGCAGGGTTCAAGGCCTATATGGGTACCGGGGACTGAACCCATACTCCCAACATAGTGTACAAGACCAAATCACGACCTTAATGAATATCTGCTTATTATAGGTAGTTTTACTTTATTGTAGTTTAGGTGACAGTCATGTAATTGTCAGATCTGATGAACAAAGTAGCTTAAATGTGCAGTTTTTAAAATTCCTTTAGGGCAGGGGTTAAGGCCAATGTTGTCTGGCATGCTGCCAATCGTGGTACCAGGAACTTCATGGTCCCCAGAACCTGGAGCTACTTAATTTGTCAATTACAACAGCTGGATATAAAGGGCAAAAATGCAAAAAAACAAAACCAAGCAACAACAACAAAAAAGATCTCTGGGACTTTAGGCTGCTAAGCAGTTTAAAGTGTTTGCCAGATCCCCAGTACCCCATATGGTTCCCCGAGCCCCAAAGGAATGATTCCTTTTGGGGATCACAGAGCAGGAGTGAGCCCTGAGAACTGTAGGATGTGGCCCCAAAACAATAATAAAATAAATAAATAAAGTGATTGCCAGCCAAGTCCATGATAATGAGTTCAGGGGCCACTGGAAAGAATATAGCAGTCATGCCACAGAGACTGGAACAAATCAGAAAGAATGATCAGTATTGGCATGAATGCAGGGAGAAAGCGACTCTCATTCATTGTTGGTGGCAATGCCAAATGGTCCAACCTTTCTGGAAAACGGTATGATTTTCCTCAAAATATTAGAAATTGAGCTTCCCTAAGACCTCAGCAATACCACCCGTGGGAATATACCCTAGTGACCCAAAATAGCAGAAAATCCATCTGCACGCCTATGCTCATTGCAGTACTGTTCACAATAGCCAGAATCTGAAAACAACCCAAGAGCCCAAGAACAGATGGGCCAGAGCAATTGTACAGCAGGTGGGGTATTTGCAGGTATTTGCCTTGCAAGCGGCTGACCCATGTTCGATCCCCAGCATCCCATATTGTCCCCTGAGTACCGCCAGGAGCAATTTCTGAGTGCAGATACCCCTCAGCATCGCCAGGTATAATTCAAAAAGCCAAACAGTAAAATAAAAATAAGACTCTGAGGTACATTCACACAGTGAAACACTACACAGCTATTAGGAATAATGAGGTAATGAAATTTGCTTATACATGGATGAACATGGAGAGTGTCATGCTGAGTGAAATGAGTCAGAGGGAGAATAATAAACAGAATGATTGCATTCATTTGCAGGATATAAGACAAACAAACAAACAAGCATAATATGTGAATTATACCCAAAGACAGAAACAAGGGCCAGGAAGACTGGTCCATGGTAGGAAGTTTGCCACAAAGGGGGAAGGGGAGGGCAGTTAGGACAGAGAAGGGACCACTGTGACAATGATAGTTGGAAATGATCACTCTGGACAAGAACTGAGTGCTGAAAGGAGGTCAAGTGATATGCATGACATTCTTTCAGTAACAGTATTGCAAACTACAGTGCCTAAAAAGGAAGTGTGTGTGTGTGAGAGAGAGTGTGTGTGTGTGAATGTGTGTATGTGTGGGTGTGTGAGTGTGTGTATGTGTGTGTGTGTGTGAGAGAGAGAGAAAGAGAGAGAGAGAGAGAAGTCTGACATAGAGGCAGGCTGTGGGGGCAGGGAAGGGGAGCAGGAGGGAGTGAAACTGGAGGCATTGGTAGCAGAAAATGTACACTGGTGAAGGGATGGGTGTTGGAACATTTTATGACTGAAACTCAGTCATGAACAACTTTGTAACTGCATTATCTCAGTGATTTGGTTAAAAAAATACAGCAGGTAGGGCACTTACCTTGCAGAAAGGGTTCAATCCCCAGCATCCTATATGGTCCTCTGAGCAGAGCCCGAGTAAGCCCTGAGCACCACAGGGTATTGTCCCCAAAACAAAAACAATCCACCCACAAAACAGGAAAACAAACTGAATTAAATTATTTATATCTATTGCAGGACAAGCATTAATATTTGGTCCAGGGGCTGGAGCGATAGCACAGCAGGTAGGGCGTTTGCCTTGCATACGGCCAACATGGCCGACCCAGGTTCGATTCCCAGCACCCCATATGGTCCCCCGAGCACTGCCAGGAGTAATTCCTGAGTGCATGAGCCAGGAATAAACCCTGAGTATCACCGGGTGTGACCCAAAAAGAAAGGTAAAGGTAAAGGTAAAGGCCCTCCCGTTGATCGTCGATTTGCTCGAGCGGGCCCAGTAACGTCTCCATTGGAGACTTTGTTGTTACTGTGTCTGGCATATCAAATACTCTCGGTAGCTTGCCGGGCTCTCCGAGAGGGGCGGAGGAATCGAACTCGGGTCGGCCATGTTGGCCGCTTGTAAGGCGAATGCCCTACCCGCTGTGCTATCGCTCCAGCCCAAAAAGAAAAAAAAAAAAATTGGTCCATTAATATTTGGTGCATTTTGCGAGGGAGGCAGAAGCAACACATTCAGCAGTGCTCATGGCTTACTCCTGGTTCTGTGTTCAAGATTCACCTTTTTTTTTTTTTGCTTTTTGGGTCACACCTGGAGATGCACAGGGGTTCCTCCTGGCTCATGCACTCAGGAGTCACTCCTGGCGGTGCTCAGGGAACCATATGTGATGCTGGTAATCGAACCCGGGTCGGCAGTGTGCAAGGCAAACGCCCTACCCACTGTGCTATCGCTCTAGCCCCCTCAAGATCCACTCTTGACAAGCTAGTGGACCCAATGGAATGCCAGGTATCAAACCCAGGTCAGCTGTTGCAAGGCAATTGTCTTGCCTGCTGCTCTATCCCTCTGGCCCCAACGAATATTTGTTTTTATTCCTGTTCTATGAGGGCTTTCAGGTGAATTCATTCGGTCCATTTTCCTTATGATTTTAAATCTATTCTTCTTGCATTTACTTTCATTATTTACGCATAAAGTAACATTTTCAATATCTGAAATACATATAATCTCCCCCCTTTTTTGCCATGTGAGGAATAGAAATTACAACCTTACACATGCAAACATATGTTCTCTCATAGCCCAACCTAGCCCAACCCTAAACATCTCGTGGCCCCTTTCCCAACCCAATACCACAGAGAATCTAACCCTGGTATGAGCCCTAAAAAAAATGAAATACCTTTTTTGGGCCAGGGATATAGTACAGTGGGTAGGGCACTTGCCCTGCATATAGCTGACCCAGGTTCAATCCCCAGTATCCCTGGTCCCCTAAGTACCACGAGTAGTAAATCCTGAATGCTGAGCCAGGAGTAATAATCCCTAAGCATTGCCAGGTGTGGTCCCTAAACAAAAACCAAAATACCTTTAAAAAAATAACTTTAAGGGGCTTCAGTACAGTGATCAAGGCACTGGCATTGCATATGACCACCCTGATTAGATCCACAGCACTCCATATGGTCCCCCTGAGCATTGCTATGAGTAAGCAGAGCCAGGAATAAGCCCTCAGCACAGCTAGGTTTGGACCAAATAGCAAAATGTATAAATATATGTAAAATTTCAAAGTCTTGATTGAGCCTTTAAAATAACCATGCCAACTGGGGATGGAGAGACAGTAGAACAGGTAAGATGTTTGTTTTACATGCAGCCATCCTTTTACATGCAGCCATCCCAGATTCGTTCCTGGGCATCCCATATGGTCCCCTCAGCATCATCAGGAATGACTCCTGAATGCAGAGCCAGAGTAACTACTGAGCATCACCAGGTGTGGCTCCCAAACAAAATAACAGTGCCAACTATGATACCTCACACTGATTTTTTTTTTTTTTTTGCTTTTTGGATCACACCCGGGAATGCACAGGGGTTACTCCTAGCTCTGCACTCAGGAATTACTCCTGGCGGTGCTCAGGGGACCATATGGGATGCTGGGAATCGAACCCGGGTTGGCCGCATGCAAGGCAAATGCCCTACCTGCTGTGCTATCGCTCCAGCCCCAAACCAATTTTTGAAGTATACACTCACCGATTTTTCTCGAAACCTGTATCTTCTCCGTCCTCGCTTTGTTTTCTTCCTTTCCGGGAGCACTTTCAGCAATTCTCTCATAAAGGGCTTTTGGCTGGCAAATTTGCTGAGGCTTTGCAGTTCAGAGAAGGTCCTCATTTCACCATCACAGTTGAATGCTAATTTCACTTGGCAGAGAAACTCTGGTTCAAAACCATTTTCCCTTAGAAGGTTGAAGACGTGACTCCATTGCTTACTAACATCTAGTGTTGCTGATGAGAAGTCGGCTGCCAGCCGGAAAACTGCCCCTTCATCTGTCAATTCATTTTCTTCTCTGGAAGTTTTGAGACTGTTTCCTTTATTTGTGAAGTGATGTGGGCTTTCCCTCCGTCTCATTCCTTTGACCAGTCCATCTTCTTTAAGCTCTGTGCTCTCACCTATAACTTCACAGGTGTTGCAATTTCCGTATTGGTCATCTTTCTCGCTCATAGTTTCTTGCATATTTTCCATGGCTTTGACATTTTCTGATGTATTCTGGAACAATTCCTTGCCTTGGCAAATACTATGTTCCTGAGATTTCTCTAACCTCTTACTCACTTGACTAATAGTTTTACTTTTAGAGTTGCCTATTTTCTCTACCAGCCCTGGATTCTGTGAGACTGAATGTTTTCTTCGTTGCCATTCTTTTCTTGGACTGGCATTCTTGGAATTTTTCATTTCAGACATTGCACTTATTCCTAAAATTTTCTTCATATCATTCAAAAGGGATTCCTTCATCTTGTCAACCATTGCGTCCAGATCTTCCATCAACTCTTTAAACCTGTCTGTAATAATAGTTGACACATCTCTGAATTCAAAATTCATTATCTGGGCCATTTCCTGATCATTTTCTAGCAACGTAATGCTTTCCATATGGTTGGCCTCCTCCTGGCTGGCCTCCTCCTGCTTCTTTGTAAGTCTAGGAATTTTGGATTGCACAGTGGACATTGCAAATGTTGTTAAAATAGGAATTCTGTTTCCTGGACAGTAATGTTTCCTTCGTAGGACTGCTAGCCTTCTCAAACTCAATTTTTAAAAATTAATACCTGAAAATATAAAAAGATAAGGAACTGTTTATCAAATAATGCTTTTTTTCATTTTTTATAATTTTATTCATTGAATCACTGTGAGAGCAGTTACAAAGCTTTTGGGTCTAAGTCTCGGTCATACAATGAAACACCCGTACCTAAACCAGTGTGCATTCTCCACCTCCAAAAACCCCAGTATACCCCCATCCCACATCCTCCCCCTACCTGTGGGGCAGATGATTTCCACATTACTCTCTCTCTACTTTGATCACATTCAATATTTTGACACCAGACCCACCATTACTATTTGGGATTTTACCTCAACACTCAGATCTGCTGAAAAGGCAACAGTGGAAAATTTGTTTTCTATTGCTGGTTATGAATAACATATGATGTCACGTGGCTGTCATAGTGGCTGCCTGATTTTGAAATTCCGAAATTTTAACACTTAAATCTGGAGGGATTTCTGCCAAAACCTGCTGGGTTTTGAGATTTGTTCCTGGGTCTCTGAGATCATGGCTGTTAAGCCGCTTGATCAGGAGCCAGAAAGGCCATTCGTGGGCGGCGACTTGGAGTCTTGTTGGGATGAGGAGGAAAGGGCCAGCTCCACCTGATCCATGAGGCCCCGTGTGTCTCATCACTGAGGACCCAAACCTGACTGTCCAATGGGCTCTGGAGGATGGTGGCCACCGAGCCACCTAGGGAGAGCAGGCGGAGAGACAGCACCCTTTCCCCCCTCGAATGGCCCGGTGATAGTAACCTACTGTGGGGTCCGGACGCATTTATGCCAAAAGCCACTGGGTTCCGAGACTTGTTTCTGAGTCTCTGGGGTCATGGCCATTAAGCCACTTGATCAGGAGCCAGAGAGGCCATTTGTGGGCGGGCGGCAACTTGGGGTCTCATTGGGACAGGGAGGAAAGGGCTGGCTCCACCCCCATCCCATGAGGCCCCGAGTGTCTCGTCACTGTGGGCCCAAACCTGACTGTCCAGTGGCCGCTGGAGGATGGCAGCCACTGGGCTGCCATGGGGAACAAACCAAGGCACGAAACCTATTCTCACCTGTGGTGGCCCAGCCCTGGTAACCTACTACAGGAACTGGACACATTTCTGCCAAAAGCCGTTGGGTTTTGAGATTTGTTTCTGAGTCTCTGGGATCATGGCCATTAAACGTCTTGATCAGAAGCCAGAGAAGCTGTTCATGGGCAGCAACTCTGGATCTCATTGGGATGGGGAGGAAAGGGCCGGCTCCACCCCCATCCCATGAGGCCCTGCGTGTCTCATCACTGCGGGCCCAAACCTGACTGTCCAGTGGACTCTGGCGGATGGCAGCCATCGAGCTGCCAAGAGGGAGCAGGTGGAGGGACAGCACCCTTTTCCCCCTGGGGTGGCCCGGCGACAGTAACCTACTGTGGGGTTAGGATGCATTTCTGCCAAAAGCCGCTGGGTTTCAAAATTTGTTTCTGAGTCTCTGGGATCATAGCTGTTAAGCAGCTCGATCAGGAGCCAGAGAAGCCGTTCGTGGGCGACGACTCAGAGTTTTGTTGGGATGGGGAGGAAAGGGCCGGCTCCACCTCCATCCCATGAGGCCCCATGTGTCTCGTCACTGCAGGTCCAAACCTGACTGTCCAGTGGCCTCTGGAGGATGGTGGCCACTGGGTCATCAGGGGTAAGAGGCCAAGGCACAAAACCTATTTCCACCTGGAGTGACCCAGCGCGAGTAACCTGCTGCTGGAACAGGACACTTTTCTGCCAAAAGCCTTTGGGTTCTGAGATTCGTTTCTGAGTCTCTGGGATCATGGCCATTAAGCAGTTCGATCAGGAACCAGAGAGGCCATTCCTCCAATTATATAGCTGAGCCAGAGGTGGTTTGTGGGTGTGTCTCCCACATACCTAACTTTTGGCCGCTTACTTTCTGGGTAAACTTTGCCCCAAGTTTTTGGGGTCTGGCAAAAGGCACAACAGCAATTTGGGGGTATCTGGAAGTCTGAAGGCGCCATGAGGCTGCTGACGCACTCGCCTCACAGGTACAGATTGACTTGCTGGTGGCACCATACCCCCCTGAATAATGCTTTACCTCTAAAAACGTGATTGTTAAGAATGATTGTTAAGCTGGAGAGATAATACAGCAGGTAAGGTACTTACCTTACACGTGGCTGACCCAGGTTTGATCCCTGCATCCCAGATCCTATATCTCAGAGCAACAGGACTAGTTCCTGAGTGCAGAGCAGGAGTAACCCCTGAGTATCACAGGGTATGTCCCCCAAACAAAAATGAAGAATATGTGCCTGACAGTTGCTGAGAACTTGTCTTCAGTAGGGAGCAGACCACAGGGGAAGGAAGGGGGTTTAGGACGGGGAGAGGGACAGTGGGATCATGGTAGAGGATGTGATCATTCTGGTGGAGAGAGTGGCGTTGAGATGTGTTTCATGAAGCCCCATGAGTAACAGTACTGTAAACCACAGTGCTCACATTTTTTTGAAAAAGTGACTACCATTAGAGGCAGGCTATGGGGGTGGGAGGGAAACTGGAGACATTAAGAAAAAGCTGACACTGGAGGAAAGCTGGCACTGGTGATGGGACTGGTGTTGGAACAGAGTAAGCCTGAAGCTCAGTCATGAATAACTTGGAAATACAGTGCCTTCATTAAAACAAAAAAATTTTAAATATTGTGCCTTATTGGGGCTGGAGCGATAGTACAGTGGATAGGGCATTTGCCTTGCATGCGGCTGACCCGCGTTCAATTCCCAGCATCCCATATGGTCCCCTGAGCACTGCCAGGAGTAATTCCTGAGTGCAAAGCCAGGAGTAACCCCTGTGCATGTCTATGTGTGACCCAAAAAGCAAAAATAAAATAAATAAATAAATAAATAAATAAAATAAAAAACTGTGCCCTGTTAATTGTGCTTTGTGTACTGAATTAAAAGATAATAGAAATGGCCACTCTAGGGGCCGGAGGGATGCAGCAGGTATCCATCTCAGGCCTCACCTATGGTCCCCTGAGCAGCACAAGTGACTCCTGAGCAGAGTCAGGAAGAAGTCCAGAGCACTTCTGAGTGTGATCCCCCCCCCCCAAAAAAAACGAAACAAAAGAAGGAAGGAAGGAAGAAAGAAAGAAAGAAAGAAAGAAAGAAAGAAAATGTGCCACATCTTCTTGTCACTCTAACAAAATGTATAAAGTAAAACCGAAAAAAAATCTATCAGCCTACCTTTTGCAACATGATTATTAAAACCTTATTCAAGTAAAGGAATAAAAGGAATGAATCAGTAGCTGACAGCAAAAGCCAGCACAAGGCAAATAAATGGAATGTGACTGGCTTCCTATATGATCAACTTTGCTGTTTATGTTCTTTAGAGTGTCAAACAGGGCTTGGAATATGGTGCAAAAAGCCCAAGTACATGCTTTGCTTGCAGGATGCCTGGGTTTGGGCCCCAGTATGACATGGTCCCAAGCACTCCCAGCAGTGACCCTCAACCCTGCCAGTTGTCCCCTCCCCCAAACAAACAAAAGAGATAATAATTTAGAAATTTTTCTTGGGTTGAGGACATAGCTCAAAAGGCTAGTGAGCCTAGTGTCCATGGTCCTCCAAGATGGGCAGAGGGCAATCCTTGAGGTGCTAGGTGGGAGCACTCCCAGAGCACCCCCAAATCCAACTCAACAAAACAAACACCACTATACAGCTGTTAGGAGAGATGAAGTCATGAAATTTGCTTGTAAGTGGATGGATATAGAGAGTATCATGCAAAGTGAAATGAGTCAGAAAGAGAGGGACAGACATAGAAGGACTGCACTCATTTGTGGAATATAAAATAACATAATATGAGACTGACACCCAAGGTCAGTAGACACAAGGGCCAGGAATACTGCCCCAATGTTGGAAGCCTGCCTCATGAGCTGGGGGAGAAGGCAGCTGGAATAGAGAAGGGATCACTAAGTGATGGTTGGAGGAATCGTTCGGGATGGGAGATGTCTGCTAAAAGTAGAAAAAGGACCAAACATGATAACCTCTCAGTATTTGTATTGTAGACCATAATGTCCCAAAGTAGAGAGAGAGTATGGGGGAAATCGTCTGCCATGGAAGCAGGGGGAAGGTTGGAAAGGGGAGGTATACTGGGGACACTGGTGGTGGACAATGTACACTAGTGGAAGGATGGGTGTTTGATCATTGTATGATTGAGTGTTTGATCATTGTATGATTGAAACTCAAACAGGAAAGCTTGTAGCTGTATCTCATGGTGATTCGATAATAAAATAAATAAATAATGCAAGTTCTGAACACAGTTTTGAACTTACAGGCATTCACTGACTTTTTTTTTCTTTTTGGGTCACACCCGGCAATGCTCAGGGGTTACTCCTGGTTCTGCACTCAGGAATTAACCCTGGTGGTGCTGGGGGAACCATATGGGATGCTGGGAATCGAACCCTGGTCGGCCGCGTGCAAGGCAAATGCCCTACCTCTTGTGTTATGGCTCCAGCCCTATTCACTGACTTTTTGGAGGGAGTGGTGTTGGGAATCAAATCCAGGGCTTCACGCATGCAAAGAGGCCGGAGGGCACTTTTTGCTTTCTCAAAACAAACTGTACCATAATGTTTCTGATGAAGCCTCGCAGTCAGGCCAGACAGATGGGGCAGTAGATAGGGCACTTGCCTTGCCCATGGACAGCCCGGGGTTCTATGCCTGGCACTGCACACGGTTCCCTGGAGCAGCAGCAGTAGTGATCCCCCAGCACAGCCGGGAGTAAGCCTGAACACTGCCGAGTGGGGCCCAAACACCCTGCCCCGCAAATGCAGCTGTGCATAGTCGCGTGGTGCAGGTTGTGAGTTCCATAGGTGTAAGGAGATGTATTCAAGACCAGGGAGGGCTTTCTTCAGGGAAAGAGGTAGAGCTGGCCCTGAGAAAGAAGACTCGGGATGGAGCTTAGAGATAAAAGTGCAAACTTGACATGTGTCAGGCTCTGGGTTCTCTCCCCAGCTGCACAAGAGAATACCAGTTGCACAGCTATTGATGAATAATATGAACAGAATGAAAGGGACAGGACCAGAGAGACAGTACAGGGGTTAAGGCACTTGCTTTGCATGTGGCTGACCCTGCTTCAACTGCCAGCACCGCATACGATCTGCCAGCGCTACCAGGAGTGACTACCAGGCAAAGTCAGGAGCAGTTCTTGAGCACTGCTGGTTATGATCCAATTCTTCTTCCTGCGCCGTAAAGGATGGGAGGGAGCCCCCCTGGGCAGAGGGAACATTACATGCAAGCATTAGTGGAAGAGGAAGACGATGAGGGAGAGTAGTGGGAGGCTGGCTTTCCTACCAAGTAGTTACACTCATCAGAGAATGACCAAGAAGTAGACCAAGGCTTTAGGCAACTGTAGCAGGCCAGGGAGATGGCTCAGTGAAGGGGAGTGCAAGCCTGGTTCAACCCCCAGCACTGCCTGGTCCCCAAACACCTCCGAGAGTAAACCGAATACAGAGCCAGGAATAACCCCCCAAAACCCAAAATCAAACAAAGAAAAAAATTCAACAAAAAGAACACTCAGGATATGAATAACCTCACTTAAAAAAAAAAAAAGGTGAGGCTGGGGGCGATAATATAGCGGGTAGGGCGTTTTCCTTGCATGGACCAACTTGGGTTCAATTCCCGGCATCCCACATGATCTCCACCAGGAGTAATTCCTGAGAACAGAACCAGGAGTAATTCATCAGTGTGGGGTGTGGCCCAGAAAGCAAACGAATAAATAAATAAATAAATAAAAGGGGCCTAAAAGTTATTATAGCAGAGAACTTTCCTTGCATGCTGCTGACCCAGGTTTAATTTCCAGCATCCCATACGCCCGACCCTCCCATCCCTGAGCACTAGGAGTAATTCCTGAGCATGGAGGGATGTGGCCTCAAATCCAAAATCAAACCAAACCAACCTCCTAGAAACACCAGCCCTAATGCCAGTGATACACTTAATGGAAGTTTAACACCAGGTACACGGTGAGATGTGGGAGGGGGCCAATCTCTCCGTCCCTGCTTCTCAACAAATGTATAGGGGGAAATGCTCTCGTCTTGCCTACAGCTGATGCCTGTTCGAGCTCCGCATCGCCAGCAGCCGTCTCTGCATACAGCTCGGTGTGGCCCCAAAACAAAATGCTGGAGAAGCAGAACAAAGGGCTAGAGCTTAAGATTCATAGGCCGGGGGCGTGGGGTGAGATTCCAACCCAACATGGTTGCAAAGCTGGCAATAGGGCCCCCAAAACCAACCACATAGAAAATGTCAGATAAATAACTTTTTAATTCATGGGACCACATGTATTTTTATCAGACAGATCGAATGGACAATGACATATAGCCAGGAACAACTTAAGAGCCTTAACACTAGGACTGGATAGCCGGTACAACAGGTAGGTCATTTACTTTGCATATGGCTGACTGGGGTTCAATCACAGGCGCCTTATAGGACCCCGAAGCCCTCAAAGAGTGACCCCTGAGCGAAGATCTGGGAGTAAGCCCCAAGTACCACCATGTATAGCCTACCCCCCCCGAAAACCCAAAAAGTTGATATTCATCATTTTCTTTAAAATACTTAGTAAAAAGAAAAGAAAGTAGGTATGGGAGACAATGGGGAAGTACCTGTTCTTAAATCAACACAAAGGTATGGGGCTTACTCCTGTGCTCAGAGATCACTCCTGGAGTGCCGGGAATCAAATCCAGGTCGGCAACATGCAAGGCAAGCTCCCTGCCAGCTATACTGTATCTCCAACCCCAAGAGTTTACTCCTCTTATCTAGAAGAGCTCCTCCCAAATTGACAGGCAGAGAAAAATCACTGGACTCTCAATTAAGACACATGCTGCTCTAATATGCCTAACAAAAGACATGGAGGGGCTGGAGTGATAGTACAGTGGGTAGGGTGTCTGCCTTGCACACGGACAACCTGGGTTCAATCCCTGGCATCCCATATGGTCCCCGGGCACAGGACTAATACCTGAGTGCAGAGGCAGGAGTAACTCCTGAGCTTTGCCAGGTATGAACCAAAAAAAAATTAAAAAAAAAAAAAGACTGAAATGATAGCAAATGCTAAAGAAGACCACAAATTGGGGTGAAGTAATACAGACAAATGGAGACAGACTGGTCCAGGAAATGGTTCAGATAGCTGTAGCCCATGCTATCTATGCAGGAGGCCCTGGCTGGACCCGTAGGTATGCCAAAACAAGAGCAAAGCAAGAAATAATGCCATTTAATAAGGAAAACACATTATTAAGGCCAGAGACCGAGTACAGGGGTTTGCGCGGTTGCCTTGCAGGTGGCAGACCCATGCTCTATTCCTACATCGTGTATGGTCCTTGGAACCCCAACGAGCAATTCCTGAGCAGAGCCATGAGCCATGAGGTGGGTGTGTCCCAAAAATGAAACAGGAAAACCCAAAACACATCGTTGAACAAGTCCTGAATATGTTGAAGGAAAAACCAAGTTGCAGAAAAATATATACAGCATCCCTTTTTTGGTTAAGCATACACCCCAAACCATAGAAATGAGAACAAAGAGAAAACCTATGAAAAGATGCTTGATTTTCTTAGTTGTGGAAGTAAGAAAAGAGTCCAATGTTTGAAAATTTTGTTATAGTACTGGGGTAAACGCCCCTTTTTGCACTGGAAAGAGGCCTGGGCGTCTTTTAGACTCTTTTGGGTAATGAAAATCTAAGTAGCGGGGTTGGAAGGTACAGAGTACATGAAAATAGTTCAAAGGTCTGGAGAGCACGCAGGAGGGAGTACTGGGGTCCATCCCTTCTCCACCAGGGAGGAGCGGCCCCAAGAGCTGGGTCAGGAGTACTGAGAAAGGAGTCCTGAGCTACATTGGCACAAAAAATGAAGAAAAGTGACCTGGGGCTGGAGAGGGAGTACAAAGGGCATGAGGCCATCGTGGTTCAATCCCCCCATTCCATGTGGTCCCCTCATCCACACTGATACAGCAGGAGCTGAGGTGTATGTGGAGCACCAGGTCTCGTTAAATCTCTGCCATTGGAACTGGTAGCCAATCAGAATGTAGAATGGGATGGCTGGGGGTAGGACTTAGCTACAGATAAAAGGAGGCCCCAAGTGCCAGCTCTCTCCCTTCTGCCTTTTTAGGAAAGGACTTCCCTGGACCCCAGGTCAGGCAGGGAGGCATGAGCCTGGACACGCCTGGACAGGCGGGCATCTCGGGACCAGACTGGGAAGTTGTTCATGAGACCGGACAGAGTCAGGGACAGGACCTGGTCATCGTTCATGGGTAAAGGAGAGGCCTGAAATCATCTCCCTTTTCTATATAATAAACTAACTTTCATCCGGCTGGGGCGATAGAATAGCGGGGGGCGTTTGCCTTGCATGCGGCTGGCCTGAGTTCCGGGTTCGACGCCCAGCATCCCATACGCTCCCCTGGGCACTGCCAGGAGTAATTCCTGAGTGCAGAGTCAAGACAAACCCGTGAGCATCACTGGGTATGACCCAAAAAAAAAAGCCTAAATAAATAAATAAACTAACTTTGAATCTTCCGAGTTTTGTATGCAAATCTTTCACACAATTCTCAAGAACCTACCACCAGCATACAAAAATCCACTGTTGGGCTAACACCACTTGGAGTAAGACTGGAGCACTACTAGGTATAGCCCCGAAACAAAGGGACCTGGAAAGATAGTACAGCAATGAAGTCTTGCCTTGCAAGGGACTCTCGTTAGATCCCTAGTACCATTTGCTATCCAGAGCACGGCTTGGTGATCCCTGAGCACCTCAGGGTATGGTATAAAAACCAAAAAACAAAGTGACTAGTTAATGCCATTTTATTTAGTTTTGGGGGTGATAATCAGGGGATCAGATGGAGTACTGAGGACTGAACCTCAACTGGCTGTGTGCAAGGCAACCTCCCTACCTGCTGTACTATTGCTTTGGAGCACACCCCCTTTTTTGGGCCACACCCCTCTGTGCTCGGGGGTTGCTCCTAGCTCTGCACTCAGAAATTACTCTTGAAGTGCTGGGGAACCATCTGGAATGCTGGGGATCAAATAAGGGTTCGCCACGTGCAAGGCAAACACCCTACCCACTATACTATCGCTCCAGCCCTCATTTTTAATTTTGTTTTGTTTTGGGGCCACACTTGGAGATGCTCAGGGGTTACTCCTCGCTCTGTGCACAGGAATCACTCCTGGCGGTGCTCAGAGGATCATATGGAATGTGTGGATCAAGCCTGGGTCGACGACATGAAAGGCAAGGCAAGCAAGCACCCTACGCATCTGTCCCATGTCTCCGGCCCTATAATGCCATTCTAAAAAGGGCATTGAGCGTTGACAAGGTAGTACAGAGTTTCAGGCACATATAAGGCAAGCAGCTGTGCTTCTTTGGTCCCCTAACCATCAGGACTGGGTACAACCTCAGAAGCCTCCCAAGCCCTAGGGTGGCCTGGGTGTTCCTGGCACCAGCGGGCACTCACAGCACCTCATTCTCACACTTAGCTCTTGCATTGAACCAGCAGCCCAGTTGACCAAGAACTCTCCCCATCCTCTGGGCCTCCAAAAGACCAATCAGAGCCTGCCCCCAGCCAAGAAAAAGATCACGATCACGACCATCCTGTTGTTCGTCGATTGCCTCGAGCAGGCCCCAGTAACGTCTCCTTCGTTCTAGCCCTGAGATTTTTTAAAAAGTGCCATGTTAAAGGCTCTTTCAGGGTTAGGAGAATGAGACCCATCATTGTTACTGGTATTTGGCATATTGGGTACGCCACGGGGAGTTTGCCAGACTCTGCCGTGTGGGCAGGTTACATTCAGTAACCTGCCATTTTGTCCAAAGAAAGAATGAGATAATAAGATGTCAGTTTCCCGGAGTTTTATAGTCTCTGGGTCTTGGCCATTGATGGGATTACACGGCGCCAGGGGGCCAGTTGGTGGGTGTGACCCCAGCCTACTGGAAGGTGGATTATCTGGGTGGGGGATGCTCAGCCCCGATCTGAGCAGGCTTGGAGATCTCAGCCCCGGGACCACAAGAAAAAGAAAGGCATCAAAGTATTTCCACTTATCCTCCTTTTCCTGAGTAGAGGAAAACACCAGGCCCCAGTGTTGGTCATGCCACAGCAAACTTTGGGTGGCCAGGGAATGGGGTAGGGAATATTAACTATTTCTTCTCCAGCTAAAAGGAAACTCCCAATACCACCAGCAAATTCAGGAACAAAAACCTGTTTTGCAGTTAATCCACCCACAGGAAATGCCAGTAGATAATAAACATGTGAAAAGGTGGCTGACTCCAGACAAGGAAATGTAAATCAAACAGTTCCTAGGTGAATTGACATGAAAAGCAAGCACCTTCCCAGCCTGGGGCTGGGACTGGGGCAAGAGAGTAAAAAAAGACAAGTTTCTTACCTTTTCTAATTTCAACACAAATAAAACCCACCATAGAAAAGATTAAAAGTCAGGCCAGTTCCCACCACCACGGATCCCAGGGCACTGGTGGAGGGATGGGCATTTGATCATTGTATAACTGAAACCCAAGCACAAAATTTGTAAGTCTACAACTGTACCTCATGGTGTCTCACTAGTAAAAAAATAAAAAATAAGATTAAATTAAAAAAAAAAAGTGAAAAAAAAAAAGTCAGGCCAGGAGGTCTAGACCCGTAGTACAACTGGCAGGGAACTGGCCTTGCAGATGGGAGACCCAATTCCAGCTGCAGCATCCCATATGGTCCCCTGAGCATCACTAAAGAGTTTAATTTCTGAGCGGAGAGAAGGTGGTTCCCAAACCAAATCCAAACAAACAAAAAGTCAGCCGGATTTACAGTACAGTTGGTAGGGTGCTTGCCTTGCAGGATGCCAACCCAGGTTCGATCCCTGGCACCAAATATAGTCCCCTGAGCTCTACCAGGAGAAAATCCTGAGCACAGCCATGCATGCCCCTGGCCCTCCCGACCCAATTATTAACATGTCCTTAAAGTCTTTTGCCAAACCCTTTCTGATGGCCCAAGCTAGACCTGCCAGTTGCCAGTTTGGTCCAACACGACCCTTAAAACCTTTCTTTTCATCCAAAGCGAAAACAGAGCGCATTTGCCTTGCGATTGCTCTATCCCCAGCATCCCATATGGGTCTCCCAAGCCCCACCAGGAGTAATTTCTGAGCACAGAGCAGGAGTAACCCTAAGCATTGACAGGTGTGGCACAAAACAAAATCACAATCAAACTTTTTAGGGACTTTCCCTTCTTTCTGAACAGAAGGATTTGAATTCTGAGCGTCAGATTTTTATTTGGGAGGGGGGGTGTAGAGAAAAGACCACATTTATTTTACCAATCTCTAACCAGCACTGAGCACTTCAATTCAGTTATCAAAACACTATTATTTAAAGTATTATTTAATGGGGACTGGATAGATAGTATAGCAGGTAGGGTGTTTGCTTTGCATGTGGCCAACCAGGGTTTGATCCCCAGCATCCCATATGGTCCCCAAGCACTGCCAGGAGTAATTCCTAAGTGCAGATCCAGGAGTAAGCCCTGAGCATCGCCAAGTGTGACCCCAAAAGCCAAAAATAAATAAATAAAATCTTATTTAAGAAGATGGAGCAGCAGAGCTAAATGAACCTCATGGGGCCAGAGATACTCAGGTTTGAGTAACCAGGGTATGTAGTGCTCAATGGGGGACTCCCCCCCCAAACTTTTAGATTATTGGGTCACACCCCGCTGTGTTCAGGGCTTACTCCAGGCGGGCTCTGGGTACCAAACGGGATGCTGAGGATGGAACCCGGGTTGGTCAGGAGCAAGGCAAGTTCGGTGATCCCTGCTTGCCCCGCCCTTCAATTTTAAAATAATAAGTCAAAAAGTGTTTCATGATACCTGCAACTCTAAGGTGAAACGGAAATCCTGGTGATTTCTAGAACGGAAGATCTAAGACCTTGGCAGCTCCCACAGTGCCCAGAGAAGCCCCCTCCCAGATTTTTTCCCCAACAGGCAGACTCATTCCTCTTGGGGGCAAAGGTCAATTCCTGCAGGCCCGGCTCCAAGGCCGCGCATGCGCAGGCACGCACGCGTGCATTTCTCCCCCCCCCCCCCCCCCCACCTTCCCCAACCAAGTCTGAGCCGCTTACCGCTGGGGCTCGCCTGGGACAAGACGGGGTTCTCTGCAGGGCAAGACTCGGTCTCCCCGCCAGCTCCGTCGCAGGGTGCAGATGGAAAATCCGACGTCTGCGGTTTAAGACGGAGAAAATTAGCTCGAGTCTGTCGGGGTGGCGGAGGGGGAAAGGCCCGGTTCTAACCGTGCCACCGTTTGCATGAGAACTGGCCGGAGTTGGAGCAGAAGGGGGTGGAAAAGGTGACTTTCTTTGTGCAATGGGATCCGACGGCCCCTAGGCACCCGCAGCAAAGCTAACATCCCCCCGGCCACTTGCAGAAGAATCCCACTGATTCTCCCTTAACAATGAGGGCCGGGCCAGGAAAGTTAGCACTTCCAAAGAGAGTTCCCGAGAAAGACACCCTCCACCCGGGTGAGCTGGGGATGAAGTCCCAGGCCGAGAAGCAGCTCGGGAGGGGTCCAGAGAGCAAGCCCAGAGGGGCCTGGGTGCCAGGCTCTCTGCTAACTCCACTTGCGAACAACAACAAACAAACAAACAACATCAACCCCCCCGCCCCCCCCCACCCCACGCCGCCTCTGAAACGCAGCTCGGACTTTGCAGCGACTCGGGAGCACCCGCACCCCTCCTCCTCCTGCCTCTGCTCGCTCTGACTTTCCCCACTCTCGGGGAAGGGGGCCCGCGGGAGGCCCTTCTCCCCGGCTGCAGAGGAAACCGTGCAGCTTGTGAAAATCAAGGGGTGCGGGGCGCCCCCGAGCCCCGCGCTCCCTCGCCGCGCCCCCTCGCCCCTCGCCAGCCGGTACCTGGGGTGGACGGGCTCCAGCCAGAGGGGTCGAGCGCTGCACAAAGTGAAGGGGAGGGAAACGGCCCCCGAGTTCGCCGCAGGCTCCTCCCCTCCCCCTGGATTTGGTGCCTGGGCGCCCAATCCCCTCCCCGGCCCGGCGGGCGCCCCCTCCTCGGCCACCCTCCTCCCGTCCCAGAAGCAATTGCCGATTTCCTCTGGCGGCCGCCACCTGAGCTCCCAGCACCCCCAGCTCGGGTTCCCGGGCGCCCCGGGGCCGCCGGCACGGGCCCCACCCCCCACCACGCCGGGCTGCTCCCGCGCAAAGGGGCCCCGATCGCCCCAGGGGGCCTCTTGGACCCCCGACCTTCCTTCACTTCTCTCCCTCTGTTCTGTCCTTTCCCAAATCCTGGGTTTTGTCCCCCGTCTCCGCAACCCCCTGCTCCCCGGGACGGCTCAGTCCAAACCGCATCCAGATTCTCCACCCCCCCACCCCAATAACCGCCCCTGGTCTCGGGGTCTCCCTCTGGGTCTGGCCTCACTCTTTCTGTGACTTCCCATTTTAGCAAGAGTAAAACTTGGATTTTCCGGCCGGAGGTAGAAAATAGTGGACCCCAGTTTGATCCTGGCACCACCGAGAGTGTCCCTTGAGCACAGAGCCAGGAGTAAGCCCGGATCACCGCTGGGTGTGACCTCCAAAGCTGAAAACAACTTGGACTTCTTTCGCCCCTCCAGACTCCCCTCCACACTGCCCTCCTACTGCGCCCCAGAACCCAGTCTTTCCCCACCTTTGGGAAATGCTGACATTCCAGGCGCCTGGCCGGTGCCTGGAAATCCCTCTGTCCAGTGTCTGCTTTCCCAGGTCACCCACTCACCGTGACACCATCTCATCACCTGTTGTCAAAGGAGTTGGAATTTCCTCCTCAGTGGAATGTACCCGTCTGTCCTGGTTCTCAATTCTCCACTTGAACCAAGAATGAAACGCCAGGGCCCAGAGCGATAGCACAGCGGTAGGGCGTTTGCCTTGCATGAGACCAACCCCGGTTCAATCCTCAGCATCCCACATGGTTCCCCCAAACACTGCCAGGAGTAAAGTAATTCCTGAGCTCAGAGCCAGGAGTAACCCCTGAGCATCACTGGGTGTGACCCAAAAAGAAAAAAAAAAAGAATTAAAACACCATACGTTCAAGAATTCTTCTCATATTAATCTAAGAATAAAAAGCCAACGGGAGCGACTGCTCATCAAACACTGGAAATTAAGGAGCTGCATGTAAGCATATACCAATTCAGGATTCAGTTCTGCCTCAGAAGAGGTAACTGATGAAGGTGATACTATTTTTATTTTGGAGAATTTGTGAACCAAATCAGGCAGTGCTCAAGGGCTGCTCCAGGCTTTGTGCTCAGGAGTGACCCCTGGTAGGGCTGGGAAGTGCAGGCAGGGGGCAGCTGTGGTGTTGGGGATCAAACCTGCGTGGACAGCTCATCAGGCTAGCACCGTAATTCCTGTACTATCTCTCTGGCCCCCAAAGTTGGGGTGTTTGGGGGCCAGAGTGATAGTATTGCAGAAAGGGTGTTTGCCTTGCCTGTGGCCAACCTGGGTTCAACCCCAACTTCCCATATAGCCCCCCAGCATTGCTAGAAGTAACTCCTGAGCCAGCAATAACTCCGGAGCATTGCCAGGTGGGCCCCCCAAACTGGTTTGAAAGAATTGGGGTGTGTAAAGAGGGAAGAGGAAGATGAAGGAGGTAGGTGAAGAAAAGGGTTAGTGGGAAGGGAAGAGATGACTAGGAGGCGACCCTGAGTCCACGGTGCAAGGAAGGGCAGTGGTGGAGGGTGTGGGTTTGAATGTTGTGTGTGTGTGAAATTCTATCATTAATGGCATTGTAAAGCACAGTGCGCAAATGAAATAAATAAATGAATTTTTTAAAAATGAAGAAAAAGGTTAGATTAGGGCCACAAAGCAGTACTGGGGTCAAAATTGTTGCCTTCCATGTGACCCAGCCTGGTTTAATCCCTGTCACCTGTGGTTCAAAAATCCTTGAAAGAAAAAGGAAACATTAGTGTCACAGTCTTTAAATTTAGGGGTCGGAGAGAGTACAGCAGGTCGGGCGCTGGCCTTGTATGTGGCTAACCTGGTTCGATCCCAGGCACCCCATATGGTCCCCCGAGCCCTGCCAGGAATGATCCCTGACCACAGAATCAGGAAGAAGCCCTGAGCATCACCAGCTGTGGCCCCCAAACAATCTTTAACTTAAAAATTTTGTTCTTGTTGTTATTGGACAGGAGCCATAGTTCACTGAGTAAGGTGTTGGCCTTGCATGTGGTTGACCCAGGTTTGATCCCTGGCACCCCATATGGTCCCCCGAGGGACCTGCCAGGAGTGATCTCTAAACACAGAGCCAGGAGTAAGTCCTGAGCACCATCCAATTTGACCCAACAACAAAAACAGTTCTTTTTCTGATTCTTTTTGTTTGTTTGGGGGCTACACCCAGTGGAGTTCAGGGCCCACTCCCAGTTCTGTGACTGGGGACCTCTCCAGGGAGTGCTGTGAGACCGTGTAATGCAAGGGGTGAAACTGGGCCCCCCTGCTCCATGCCCCATCTTATAAGCTTCTCACTGCACAGCTTTAACATTTCTTGCCTATACATCATTGGTCACAGATCCCCAGATTCCCCATGGGTATGGCTCAGCAGGAGAGCACTGGCAGTCTCTGTGAGAGGCCCTGGATTCCATCCCAGCATGAAGGAAAGAAGAAAGGAAGAAAGGAGGGAGGGAGGGAGGGAGGGAAGGAAGGAAGGAAGGAAGGAAGGAAGGAAGGAAGGAAGGAGAAAGAAAAGAAAGAAAGAAAGAAAGAAAGAAAGAAAGAAAGAAAGAGAGAGAAAGAGAGAAAGAGAGAAGGAAAGAAAGAAAAAGAAAGAAAAAGAGAGAGAGAAAGAGATAGAGGAAGGAAGGAAGGAAGGAAGGAAGGAAGGAAGGAAGGAGGGAGGGAGGGGGGGGAGGGAGGGAGGGAAGGAAGGAAGGAAGGAAGGAAGGAAAGAGAAAGAAAAGAAAGAAAGAAAGAAAGAAAGAAAGAAAGAAAGAAAGAAGGAAAGAAAAAGAAAGAAAAAGAGAGAGAAAGAGGGGGGTATGGTGCCGCCAGCAGGTCAATCTGTACCTGTGAGGCGAGTGCATCAGCAGCCTCATGGCGCCTTCAGACTTCCAGATACCCCAAAATTGCTGCTGTGCCTTTGGCCAGACCCCAAAAACTGGGGGCAAAGTTTACCAAGAAAGTAAACGGCCAAAAGTTAGGTATGTGGGAAACACACCCACAAACCACCTCCGGCTCAGCTATATAATTGGAGGCATGGCCTCTCTGGTTCCTGATTGAACTGCTTAATGGACATGATCCCAGAGACTCAGAAACGAATCTCAGAACCCAGTGGCTTTAGGTAAAAATGCGTCTGGTCTCTGCAGTAGGCTACCGGTGCTGGGCCAACCCAGGTGGGAACAGGTTTCGTGCCTTGGCCTATTCCCCCTGGCGGCCCAGTGGCCGCCATCCGTCTGAGGCCACTGGATAGTCACATTTGGGCCCCCAGTGACGAGACACACAGGGTCTCACGGGATGAGGGTGGAGCCGGGCTTGTCCTCCCCACCCCAACGAGACTCCAAGTCATCGCCCACGAATGGCCTCTCTGGCTCCTGATCAAGCTGCTTAACAACCATGATCCCAGAGACTCAGAAACAAATCTCGAAACCCAGCGGCTTTTGTCAGAAATGTGTCCGGACCCCGCAGTAGGTTACTGTCACCAGGCCACCCCAGGGGGGAATGGGTGCTGTCCCTCCGCCTGCTCCCTCTTGGTGACTTGGTGGCTGTCATCCTCCAGAGGCCATTGGACAGTCAGGCTTGGGCCCGCAGTAACGAAACTTGTTGGGTCTCACGGGATGGGGGAGGAGGTGGAGCCGGGCCTGTCTTCCCCACCCCAATGAGACCCCAAGTTATCGCCCACAAATGGCCTCTTTGGCTCCTCATCAAGCTGCTCAACGGCCATGATCCCAGAGACTCAGGAGCAGATCTCTAAACCCAGTGGCTTTTGGCAGAAATCCCTCCAGATTTAAGTGTTAAAATTTCAGAATTTCAAAACCACATGGCCCTACTGCAGCCACACGACATCATATGTTAGTCATAACAAGCAATAGAACACAAATTGTCTATTGTTGCCTTTTCAGCAGATCTAAGTGTTGGGGTAAAATCTTAAATAATGGTGGGTCTGGTGTCGAAGTAGTGAATGTGATCAAAGTAGAGAGAGAGTAATGTGGAGATCATCTGCCCCACAGGCAGGGGGAGGGTGTGGGATAGGGGTATACTGGGATTTTTGGTGGTGGAGAATGGGCACTGGTGAAGGTACGGGTGTTTCATTGTATGACTGAGACTTAGACCCAAAAGCTTTGTAACTGCTCTCACGGTGATTCAATAAATAAAATTATAAAAAATGGGAAAAAAAAGAGAGAGAGAAAGAGATAGAGGAAGGAAGGAAGGAAGGAAGGAAGGAAGGAAGGAAGGAAGGAAGGAAGAGGGAGGGAGGGAGGGAGGGAGGGAAGGAAGGAAGGAAGGAAGGAGAAAGAAAAGAAAGAAAGAAAGAAAGAAAGAAAGAAAGAAAGAAGGAAAGAGAGAAGGAAAGAAAGAAAAAGAAAGAAAAAGAGAAAGAGATAGAGGAAGGAAGGAAGGAAGGAAGGAAGGAGAAAGAAAAGAAAGAAAGATAGAAAGAAAGAAAGAAAGAAGGAAAGAAAAAGAGAGAGAGAAAGAGATAGAGGAAGGAAGGAAGGAAGGAAGGAAGGAAGGAAGGAAGGAAGGAAGGAAGCAGGAAGGAAGGAAGGAAGGAAGGAAGGAAGGAAGGAAGGAAGGAAGGGAAAGAAAATTATGGGGGCCGAAGAGATAGTAGAGTAGGTATGTTGCTTGCCTTGCATGTGGCCAACCCAGGTTCAATGCCCAGCATTTCAAATGGTCCCCTGTGCATGGCCGGGAGTGATCACTGCATGCAGAGCCTGGAGTAACTCTTGAGCATTGTGGCTTCCCAGTGAATCTAAACATTAATTAATGAATTAATTAACTAAACGGCTTCACTTAGGTTTGGTTTTTTGCATGCTGTGCTTACATTCTGACGAGTAGGTAGAGATCTTCATGTGGAAGGGAAAAATGCCCACGAGGAAGCTCCTCTCACCAAATCCGACTCTGGTGGCTGCACTGTCCTGTGCTGGGTTGGCCAACCTGGTTTCAGGAGTACCGGAGGGAGGCCAGGACATCAGTCCAGGCAGCTGTTGGCACTGGGCTGGAGCGACAGTATAGTGGGTAGGGCACTTGCCTAGGACACAGCCAATCAGGATTCGATCCCTGACATCTCATGTGGTTTCCCCAAGCACTGCCAGGACTAATTCCTGAGTGCATTGCTAGGAGTAACCCCAGAGCATAACCGGGTGTGGCCCCCAAACAAAACAAACAAACCCAAAATGAAAACAGTTGAGTAAGAGTGTGATGCCCTTTGTTTAAGGGAAGACAGTTCATGGAGAAGCTTACCTCCCAGGCAAGAAGCCATGTCTTCTTGCAGAGGGATTTCACAGTCTTAGGGAGCCCAGAATGGGAGAATGTAGTGATTGATTAGGATCGCGTATCGGAGCTTATTTATAAAAATCCGGGAACTAGAGAGAGCGTTCAAAGAGTTGAAATCCACCCCAAGCACTGCTGGAAGTAATTCCTGAGTGCAGAGCCAGGAGTACCCCTGAGCATCATCAGGTATGACCCAAAAAGACTAAAAAAGAAAAAAATCCAAAAAATTGAAATCCAGGTCTTGCATGCAGAGACCCAGGTTCTATCCTTAACACCACCAGAGCCACCAAAGAAGAGAAGTAGGAGTAACCCCTAAGCACCACCAACTGTGATCAAAAACCAAAATACATAAGCAGAAATGATCAAGAAACAGGGCCAGGGTGATGGTACAGCAGGCAGGGCATTTGTCTTACATGAGACAGACCTAGGTTTGATCTGCTGCACTACATATGGTCCCTCAGAACCACCAGGAGTGATCCCTGGGTACAGAGCCAGGAGTCAGTTCTGAGCACCGCTGAGTATGACTCAAAAGCAAAACAAAAACACATCAAGGAATAGAAAGTAAGAGAGACTAGAGTTGGCTTGTTGTCTGGGGATTGGCTGATTGTCCATGCTGCCTTTCTGCCAAGCAAAGTATTTCTACTAACTTGAAAGATTAAAATGTACCCAGGCAAGAGAGATTCCATCATTTTGGGCCTAGAAAGTGATAGAAAGTGATTTAAACAGGAATAATTAAATCTTTTAGTTTTCCCTTCCTTCCTTCCTTCCTTCCTTCCTTCCTTCCTTCCTTCCTTCCTTCCTTCTTCCCTCCCTCCCTCCCTCCCTCTTTCTTTCTTTCTTTCTTTCTTTCTTTCTTTCTTTCTTTCTTTCTTTCTTTCATATCCCACTGTGCTCAAGGCTTACTTCAGGCTCTGTGCTCAGTGATCACCTCTGGAGGTGTTTGAGGACCATGTGTGGTGCCAAATCAATGTTGGCCCTATGCAAGCCAAGAGCCTCCATCCAAAAGGTCTCCAGTCTCATTTGCCAAGGCATCGAAAATCAGATGGGCTGGACATGTAATGTGTTTTAAAGATGACCTCTGGACTAGAGCCATTACCGACTGGATTCCACGGGACGTCAAAAGAACACGTGGCTGCCCACTGATGAGATAGTCAGACTTATTCATGAAGACCCTGAACAAACGGTTTGAGGCTCTTCGTGTTCCTGGAGCAAGCAGATGCCATTGGGCTACACTAGCACGCAACAGGGACAAATGGAGATGTTACTGGCCTCCGCTCGAGCAAATTGATGAGTAACGGGATATCAAGTGATCAATTGATCAAGGTATAATGGTGCTGGGATTGGTGTTGAAACATTGAATGTAATAAAGTATTGTAAACAACCTTATAAAAAGTTAAAATAAAATGACAAAAAAAGAAAAACGAAAAGTGAGGGAGATGACCCAAAGGCCAAGAGCAAAGGCTCCACACAAGGAAGACCTGAGCTTCACCAGGGCACCACTTGGAGTCCATTCCATGCTGGGAGTAACCCCACCACTGCAGGAGTGACCAAAAAAAAAAAACACACACAAAAAGCAACAACCTACTGTTGTAGGCAGGTTGGTAAGGGACCCCTGTCAATGTACTTTAGGGAAATAACAAAACTTAGAGGAGGTTTTGCAGCTCTGAATAACCCGAAGTCATGGGGGCTGGAGCGATAGCCCAGTGGGTAGGGCATTTGCCTTGCATGAGGTCAACCTGGGTTCAATTCCCAGAGTCCCATGTGGTCCCCTGCACACCACCAGGAGTAATTCCTGAGTGCAGAGCCAGGAGTAACCCCTGTGCATTGCTGGGTGTGATCCAAAAAGCAAATAAATAAATGAACAAATAACCCGAAATTCACATCCCTTTCACACATACAAATTCTGAGGTTGTTGGAGAAGAGCAAGGCACCACCCAGATGCAGAAATCCAAGGATCCACTCAGAGAAGGGTGGACCCTTCAGCAAAGGAGAAGCTACAGAAGAATCCTTGAGATTAGGAGACCATCAACAGTGCAAGTTTTCCTGTGGCAACAGGAAACTTTTATGTATGCAAACCATTTGGAAGAATTGTTTAAAGCTCCTTCCAACAGCCAGTGGGGTTTGTTCTTCAAGGCCACGTTCTCCCCTTGACATGCATCTAGCTTGTTTGTCTGTTTCTCTGCTGACTTATTTCACTCCGGAGAAGACCACATTCTCCCTTGACACATAGCTTGCTTGTTTGTGATTCTCTGCTTGCTTATTTCCACTCCAGAGAAGCCCGTGCTCTCTCTTGAACACACACTTCACCCTTTCTCCTCTGACATCTTTCTAAATAAGTTTCAATAAAAAATTTCTTGTTTCATCACTTCGCCTTCTCCTGAAAAAAAAAATTTTTTTTTGATGAGGGAAAGGCGACAGATCTGGAAGGCCTGTGCCAAGACTGACCTGATCTAGGCCCGGCACTTTGCTGAGCACAGGTGACTGAGATGGGTGAGTGGAAAGGTACAAGCACTCTGCTTTGGGCTGTGTCCCCGCTCCCCACATCCACACCAACACCGGTTGCTTTTGGGGAAGGTCTCATGTTTTAAAAGCTAGATCATCAGGATTGACATGGAGAGTATCAAGCTAAGTGAAATGAGTCAGAAAGAGAGGGTCAGGCATAGAAGGACTACACTCATTTGTGGAATATAAAGCAACATAAAAGGAGATCAACACCTAAGGATAGTAGAGATAAGGGCCAGGAGGACCACTCCACAGCTTGGAAGACTGTCTCACATGCTGGAGGAAAGGGCAGTTGGGATAGAGAAGGGACCATTAAATAAATGATGGCTGGAGGCTTGCTCGGAATGGGAGAAGTGTGCTGAAAGTAGACAATGAACCAAACATGATGGCCGCTTAGTACCTGTATTGCAAACCATAACACCCAAAGGGAGAGAGTAAGAGGGAATGTGTCTGCTACAGAGGCAGGGGGTGGGAAGGGGTGGGGATGGCTGAGAACATTGGTGGTAGAGAATGGGCACTGGTGGAGGGATGGGTACTCTATTATCGTATGACAAACGTAATCACGAAAGTTTGTAAGTCTGTAACTGTATCTCTCTGTGATTCATTAAAAACAAAAACAAAAAGACGCATGAAACCCACGGGCCAGAGTGATAGTACAGAGAGTAAGACATTTGTCTTGCACACTGCCAACCTGGTGTTCAATCCGCAAAACTACTTCTGGTCATCTGAGCCCACCAGGAGTGATCCCTGAGTGCAAAACCAGGAGTGAGCCCTTAGCATATTGCCAGGTGTGACTCAAATACCAAAATCAAATCAAATCATGAGACCCTCTTCCTCCAGGTCTGCGCAGAGTGATATTGGGGCGCAAAAAATTTGAGACTGGGACTCTTGCTTAATGGATCAATTCAAGCAGAGGTTCTGGCTGCTGGGGAAGGACTCTGGGGTGGGTGGTTCCTGCCTGTGGGGACCCCGGACAGGGAGGGCGGGCCACAGGAGGTCTTCTGCTCTCTGTGTGCAGGCTTCTCGGGGCTGCTGAGAATGTCAAGAATGTTTCCTTTTCCCTTATCTTGTCCTTCCCCAGAAAGCCAAGGGAGAAGGCATGTAGGCAGAACGGCTCACCAGAGCTTTTCTGTAGATTGCAAAACAGATACGGGCAAAACTTATGTCAGAGGTCCGCCCCCCCCCCCCACCAGGATTTATTGATGACCCTGGGCCCCATCAGTTTGCACCCTGCCCTTCCTAAAATAGGCTCTCTGGGACTGGAAATGTGACTCAATAGTAGAGCAATTGCAGGCTTGGGAGAGGTCTTGGGTTTGATTCCCAGGATTGCAGAATTGCAAAAAAATAATACTTATTGTTAGAGAGTTTCTG
Source organism: Sorex fumeus (assembly GCF_029834395.1). Taxonomy (NCBI): domain Eukaryota; kingdom Metazoa; phylum Chordata; class Mammalia; order Eulipotyphla; family Soricidae; genus Sorex; species Sorex fumeus. The sequence goes on from NW_026606102.1 coordinate 5,211,771, forward strand.
ATATTTTTTTATGGGTCACACCCAGCGATGCACAGGGGTTACTCCTGGCTTTGCACTCAGGAATTACTCCTGGCAGTGCTCGGGGAACCACATGGGATCTGGGGATTGAACCTGGGTCGGCCGCGTGTAAGGCAAACGCCGTACCCACTGTGCTATCTTTCCAGCTCAAATATTTTTATATAAGCTGCTTTGTATGACTGTGCAGGACAGATGGTTCTCTAGTAAGAAATCAGTCAACTGTCTTCCTTTTTTTTAAAAAACATTTTAAATTTAATTCATTTATTTATTTGCACACCTAGTGGTACTCCTGGTTCTGTGCTCAAGGGTTACTCCTGGAGTGTTCAGAGGGTCCTATGAGGTGCTGGGGATTGAATCGGAGTTGGCTGCATGCAAGGCAAGTGCCCTACCTGCTGCACTATCTCTCTGGCCCCTAAAATAAAATGTCTTTAAAAATAAAATAAAAACCATTTTTCTGCAAATGTGCCCATGGCAAGCGATTTCTGCTTTTTCTTCTTCCCCTGCTTCCTTCTGGGCCTTCCTGGCCTGCTTTCTGGAATGGTTACTGAACTTCCTTGGAGGCAGGCACATTAATTTTCTGCATCGAAATCCCTGATGCCCAGCTGTGTGTGGGAGTGGGGTGTGGGGGTGGGGGGACGCTGTCATGAGAAACATGGAAAAGGGAGACATTTCATCTTCACCAGCTGCCTGCCCTCGTGAAGGGTAGCAGGCTGTGCTGTTCCTTCTATGGGCCACTTCTTCACGTTGATTATGGTGAGGTCTGGGGTGGGACTGGAACCAGAGCTGGGGCGAGGACATTCTCACCTTCCTCGAACACCCGGAAGCAGCGGATGAATCTCCCTGGAGAGGTTTCTCTCTGCACCCGGAAGGCAGGCGGCATGCTAGTCACTAGAGAACTGAGTTCAGAGGTGATGAACATTAGTTCTTAGCAGATTCCCTTCCTCTATATCATACCCTTTCTCTTCTCATTCTTTTTTTTTTCTTTTTGCCTTTTTGGGTCACACCTTGGCGATGCACAGGTGCACAGGGGTTATTCCTGTCTCTGCACTCAGGAATTACTCCTGGTGGTGCTGGGGGGACCATATGGGATGCCAGGGATCGAACCCTGGTTGGCCACGTGCAAGGCAAATGCCCTACCCGCTATGCTATCGCTCCAGCCCCTGTCTTGTCATTCTTCTTCTTTTCTTCTTTTGTCTTGTCATTTTTGACAAATTTACTATTCCTTTCCATAGATATAAACGCTGGGCTAGAGAGGTCACTCAAAGACGAAAATGGCTTCGCCTACTGGACTCCCACATCCTCCCCCAGCCCCTGCATGATTCCCTGAGCACTGCCGGATGTGCACTCTTCCCCCATAAGAAGATACAAAGGTTTATTGCTGGGACAGAGATGTAGCACAGCGGGTTAGGTGTTGGTCTTGCATGTCCCTGACCTGGGTTTGATCATCCCCAGCACCCCATGTGGTCCCCTGAGCCCACAAGGAGTGATCCCTGAATACAGAGCCAGGAGTAAGCCCTGAGCACCGCCAGGTGTGGTCCCAAAACAAAAAGTTTTTTTAAGTTTCATGTTTTTTATGGGACTCCCATAGAAATAAAATTCAGTTTGTTTTTCTCCTGTTAATGTGTGTTATGTCAATATAATTATTAGACCAGTTGAAAAATAGAGGAAAAATATTCCTTCCTGTACATTCACACCTATCAATCTACCATCCATTAATCTGTTCATCCACCCACCCATCATCAATCCCTATGCATGCATCCATCCACCATCCATCAATCCCTTGCAATGTACCCAACCATCTACCCACCCACCCATCAATCCATCCATCCAACCCTATGCATGCATCCATCCATCTACTTGCCCATCCATCCATCCATCCATCCATCCATCCATCCATCCCTATGCATGCATCCACTCATCTAATATGGATGGTGCATGCATGTTTTTACCCTGCATCCATACATGTATACCATGCACGCAATGAACCCATCCACCCACCATGCATTGATTAGCCACTATGTATCTTGTATGCCTGCACCCATCGATCCATCCGTCCACCATGAATCCATTAACCTATATATCCCAGCTATACACCTGTCCACTTCCATCTCTTTCCCTCTCCTTCCCTCTCTGTCTCTTTCGGTTTGAGAATCAGAAGTTGGGGTAAGCAAGATCGTTCTTATGATTGTTACATATGCTTTGCAAGGGGAGGCTGAAGTTTGATCCTCATTACTGTTTGGAACCCTGAGCACTGCTGGAGTAACCCCAACACCAAATCACGTATAGCCCTTGAGCATCCCAGCATGGTGGTTATGGCCACACAACCCTCCTTTGCAAACAACAACAATAACAAAATCAAAAGGTATTTCCAAAACATATATACATTTGGTTTGGAAGGTATATCCAGCAATTCTCAGGGATTAATCCTGGCTCTGCACTTAGAAATTACTCCTGGAAGTTCTCAGAGAATCATATGGGATGTCAGGGGTGAACTTCAGTCAGCTGCATGCAAGGTAAATGCCCTACCTTCTGTACTATTGCTCCAGTGCTGGCCCCGACAGGACATATACTAATATGAAATGTGAAGTTTGGCTTTTTCTCTAACATAATGACTTCTCAGAATGATTTCTCCATCAGGATGTGGTATGTCTATAAGAAGGACATTGTTCATGAATAATTTAGCACATTAAATCTGGTTTTGATGGAAATGCACTGTAGGTATGCTCATAGCATTAAAAAATACAAAGCAAAACAAAACTGTAAAGAGGAAAGACAGAGAGAGATAGAGAGAGAGAAAGAGAGAGAGAAAATATAGGGGGTAAGGTGCATGTCTTGTATGTGGCTGCTTCAGTCAATCCTGGTTGGATTCCCAGCATCATCTATGATCCCCTGAGCACCACCATGGTGGACACTTGGACCACACCAAAACAAATACAACTATAGGGCCAGGAAGACAGCTCCGTTGAGTGTATACTTTGTGCATTGGGTGCATACTTTGCATGTGAGAGTCCCAGGTTCAATCCCTGGCACCACATAGTTCCCCTGAGCACCGGGGTGCTGGCAGTGATCCCACCAGAACTCTGTAAAGCCGATTTTATGATATTGGTGGAAGCTGAGAGAATTTTGTTTAAGTGCTTGAATTCAGTACTGCAGGCTTATGACAATCACTGTATCACTGTATCACTGTCATCCTGTTGTTCATCGATTGCCTCGAGCAGGCCCCAGTAACGTCTCCTTCGTCCTAGCCCTGAGATTTTAAAAAGTGCCACATTCGAGGCTCTTTCAGGGTCAGGAGAATGAGACCCATCATCCATACTGTTTTTTGGCATATTGAATATGCCACGGGGAGTTTGCCAGACTCTGCCGTGTGGGCAGGATACTTTTGGTAGCCTGCCAGGTTCTCCAGAGTAAGAACTAGATTCGCGGCGGTGTGCTTCTAGGAGCAGGGTTTTATAGTGTCTGGGTCTTGGCCGAACTGGAGGTCTTCAGCTGCCAGGGTTCTGCTCGGTGTGGGGAGGGAAACTCAACCCACCCTCCTCCAAGGGGCCCCGGTGAGGACAGCCAGGCACGGAGGCAGGAGACTCTGCGCTGTTCTCTTCTGGGAGAAGGGTTTTATAGTCTCTGGGTCTTGGCTGTTGATGGGACCTCGAGTCCCAGCCACAGCCATGCTTGAGACCACTCTCCACACGTTCGGACGAGCCTCACGCATGAAGGAACCAGCAGAGGAACTCAGGTGTGCGGGACCTGGGGCGTAGATCTCCAAGCCTGCTCGGATTGGGACTGGGGCCTCCTCCACCCAAATCCCCCATTTTCCAATTTGTAGGCGTTACACCCACCAACTGCCCCTGGCGTTGTGTAATCCCATCAGCGGCAGGCTTATGACAAGTCTATGTAAAACACGACAGTCCTGCAAAGCAAGCAAAGGTTACCTTCAACATGGGTCTGTTTGTTCTCACGGGACCACGGGATCCTGGGGATTGACCCCTGGCCTCTACATGTGAAGCACATGGACCGCCTCTGTCTTCCCAGCCTGCAACGTTCGGAAAGACATTCATTCTTTCTGATGGATTTTCCACACACACTTGTACTTACACAAAATATGAGCCTCTTACATCCGTGAACTTTCCTCTTGAGGAACATTGATCAGATTTGAGTTGAGGGGATGGAGCTGCAAAGATAGTACAGCAGGAAAGGTGTACTATCTCCTCGCATGTGGCCGATGCAGATTTGATCTCCACTGAGCACTGCTGGGAGTGCCTCCTGAGCACAGAGAGGCTCTAAGCACTGCAAGGTATGGCCCCAAACCAAAAACATTTCGAGTTAAATATGAAAGAAATTAAAGAAGAATTAACATTATTCAGGCTTTCCAGGAATGGAGATGAAATCTCACCAGCCAAATCACTTATGTACCTCCATTTCCTGGGCAGGAGGAAATGCGACAGTGCCAGTTGTGTAGATTGTTGAGTCAACGAAGCAAAACTTCAGAAAGTGCAGGGGTGGGGGAGGTGGAGAGAGCTCAGAGGGCAGCACGTGCTTTCATGCAGGAGCCTGGGTTTGATCACTGTGTGGTCCCTGGAGCGTTGCCAGGAGTGACCTCTGAGTTTCATCCCTGGGGAGCCACCATTGGGTGTGCCCCCCCACCCCGCCCCAAACACACCAACAAAAACAAAAGGCACTGGAGCAGGGAGATCGCTCAAGTGGTAGAGCCCAGACCTGGCATGCTTGAGGTCCTGAGTTCAAACCTGGGTGCCACATGACCCCCAACACTCATGGAGTGATTCCTTTTGGGTTTTTTTTTTTGCTTTTTTTTTTATCCAAGGAATATCTTTTTTATTTTATTTATTTTGCTCTTTGGGTCACACCCAGTGATGCACAGGGGTTACTCCTGGCTCATGCACTCAGGAATTACTCCTGGTGGTGCTCGGGGGACCATATGGGATGCTGGGAATCGAACCCGGGTTGGCCGCGTGCAAGGAAAATGCCCTACCCACTGTGCTATCTCCAGCCCTCCCAAGGAATCTTTTTTTTAATTTTCTGAGTTATTTTTTTAATTTAATTTTATTTTAAAAATTTTTATTAGTGAGACACCATGAGGTACAGTTGTAGACTTACAAATTTTTTGTGCTTGGGTTTCAATTATACAATGATCAAATACCCATCCCTCCACCAATGTCCATTTCCCACCACCACGGATCCCAGTATCCCTCCCACCCGCCATCCCCCCCATCTCACCCTGCCTCTGTGGCAGGGCATTCCCTTTTGTTTTCTCTCTCCTCTTGGGTGTTGTGGTTCGCAAAAGAGGCATTAAGTGGCAATGGAGTGATTCCTTTTGGGGACAATGTATGGTGCTGAGGCTTGAACTGAGATCAGCCACATAGAAGGCAACCCTTAACTCCTATACTATCTCCCTGGACATGTGGATCCACTTAAAAATTATTTTTTGAGTACTTATTATCTTTAGTTATTTTATTTTCCAGATAATAATACTTGGTAATGGCCATCTTCCTCTCTCTCTCTCACCCCTCTCTCCTTTTCTTCGTCCCTTCGACCCCTTCCTTCCTTCCTTCCTTCCTTCCTTCCTTCCTTCCTTCCTTCCTTCCTCCCTTCTCCCTTTCCTTTTTTCCTCTCATTGTTGGGCCACACCTATCTGTGCTTAGGGCTTATTCCTGGCTCCGTGTTCAGGGGTCACTTCTGGTGGGATGTGGGGGATCACCTGGGGTGTTGGGGATTGAATCCGGATCCCACAGCACTACCTCTTTTTTTTTTTTAATGTGAAGACCTCCGGGACCCAGCCACAGCATTGCTGAGACCACTCTCCATATGCTAGGATGAGCCTCATGCATGAAAGAACCGGCAGAGGAACCCAGGTGTGCCGGACCCAGGGCTGAGATCTCCAAGCCTGCTCGGTTCGGGACTGGGCCTCCTCCACCCAGCTCCCCCACCTTCCAGTAGCTAGACAGTTACACCCTCCAACTGCTGTGTAACCCCATCAACGGCCAGGATCCAGAGACTATAAAACCAAGTTCCTGGAAGCACGCAGCCGTATTCGCGGCCGAGAGACCTCTTATTGTCTAGTTCTCTCTCTTGGAGAACCTGGCAGGCTACGGAGAGTATCCTGCCTGCATATATGCCTGACTGGGAACACCTGTAAAGGTGATTAGAAGCTGCCCCAAAAGCCTCCATCCGTCTTTGAGAGCCTGGCAAGCTATCAAGAGTATCCCACCCACACAGCAGAGCCTGGCAAGCTACCCGTGGCGTACTCAATATGCCAAAGACAGTAACAATGATGGTCCTCATTCCCCTGACCCTGAGAGAGCCCCCTATATGCCATCAGGCTACACTAGCACGTGACAGGGATGAATGGAGACATTGCTGGTGCCTGCTCAAGCAAATCGATAAACAACGGGGTGATAGTGATAGTGATAGTGATAGAAAGTAGGAGTACTGCTATTTATCCAGCCATTGATTAAGCTGATTGAGCTGGGCATAAACTCCACATTACTTAAAATTTTTTTAATTGGATATCGATGAGATAGACCATTACAAATCCGCTCATAATTGGGTTTCAGTCATACAATGATCCAGCACCCATCCATCCACCAGTGTACATTTCCCACCACCACTGTCCCCCATTTCCCCACCACCATCCCTCAACCCCCCATCCCCTACCCCCAACCTCCCTCTATGGGAGACACTTTTCTTCTTGCTCTCTCTCTCTCCTTTTCCTTTTATGCTTTATGGTTTGCAATATAGGTGCTAAGAGGTCATGATATCTGTTAGGGCATTCGGTATTTTTATCAGAACGGTAAGGCTGAAGTAGCTTTGCAATTGGGTGGCATCTCTGGGGTGTGGATGTGACTGCCAAGGATTCGAGAAAGCCTGGAGATTTCAGTCATAAAACCTGCGCACCAAAATTTTTAGCAGGTTATATCTTGGTGAGGTCCATCCTGAGATGGTGGAGTCGGGCCAGGAGTATGGTGGCAATTTGGGATTGTGGGAGCAAGTGGCTGCCGGAGGCCCTACAACATTACTTCTTCAGTCCCCATTATAACCACTTTCATAGCTCTTGAGGATGACTTTTCCCCTCAGTCTCCCATTAATAGGTAGGACAGTGACAACCTACTCATAGTAGCTTATATATCGCCCAGCATTCGGGACCCACAGCTCTGAGACTCAATATGCTCAATGAAAACACAAGAGAACCCAGAGAGACAGAACGACATATAGGGTGCTTGCCTTGCACGTAGAAGACCTGAATTCGATCCCCGGAATCCCATATGTTCTCCCTGAGTACTGCGGGGAGTGATTCCTGAGTACTGAGCCAGGAGAGAGTTCTGATCATCACTGGGTGTATGCCTCCTACCCTTCCAAAAATAAAAAATATAAAAAAAGAAGGAAAAGAGAAAAAAGAAAAGGAAAGACAACGGAAACAATGTGTCCTGGGAATGATGCCCATCTGACTTGCCAGGGATGCCTTCTGAGTGCTAACCCAGGTGGTCGTGAAGAGGGCAGGTGGTTGGGGTTTGCACATCTTGCAGAGGCACTAGGGTCCCCTAGGGGCTGAACTCCTCCACACAGAGGGCCCCAGTAGGTGGCTCTCAGGGTGTAAGTGCAGGAGAGAGCTGAGTTCTCACTGCAGAGCCAACTGGGTACAGAGGGGGCTAGGCCCTTCCTTCCACACACAAGCCTCCACAACCCAGCACTGGCATGAATCTCCCAGTGTCCCTGACTTTGCCGCCGAGATAGGACCGGGCTTGGGAAGATCTCTCCTTTTTGGACCCGAGTTACTATTTTAGTTCAGAGTCTAATTGACAATCATGCTCTGGAGGGGTGTGGTTTCCATGGAGACAGGACACCTCGCATCCATTATTAAATGTTCTAATTCCTAATTTCCCATCACAGTCTTGGGTTTGGGCTGGGGGAGCTTCCGGACTTAGCTCATGAGATCAAGTCATTTCTTTTCAGTTTTGGCCACACCCAGTGGTGTTCACAGGATCTCATGATGCCAGGGTTCAAACCAGCGACTCGTGTGTGCAAAGCGTGTGCCCCAGTGTTTTGAGCTGTCTTTGATCACTTGATCACTTGACTTCCCATTAAATAGTCGATTTGCTCGAGCGGGCGCCAATAACGTCTCCATTTGTCCCTGTCGCGTGCTAGTGTAGCTCAATGGCGTCTGTTCGTTCTAGGAACATGAAGAGTCTCAAATCGATCGTTCATGATCTTGATGAAGAAGTCTGACCATCTGATAGGTGGGCGGCCACATGGTCTTTTGATATCCTGTGGAATCCAGTCAGCAACGGCTCTAGTCCAGCATTCATCTCTAAATCTTATTACGTGACCAGCCCACCTGATTTTTGACGCCTTGGCAAACGAGACAGCATCCCTGATTCTTGATCCTCGATGGAGGTCAAAACTCCGGATTCTTTCTCTCATTTGAGTGAAACATGATATTCCAAGCATAGTTCTTTCAATTCCTCTTTGGGAGACCCGAATAGCGTTCTCATCCTGTTTGCATTGGGCCCAGGCCTCTGAGGCACATATTAATGCAGGAAGAACAGTGGAATCAAAGAGATGTGCCCGGAGCCGGAGGTTCTTCGTCCTCTTAGCTATTTCTTCGATGCTCTTGAAGGCGTTCCAAGCCACTCTCTTCCTCCTGCGCAGCTCGGGTGCCAGGTCATTTGTCATGTTGACTTCTCGACCTAGGTACACATAGCTGTTGCATTCGGAGATGGTTGTTCCGTTGAGAGCAAATGGGGCATCAGGAACGAGGCTGTTTCTCATAAACAATGTCTTCGTAAGATTCAGCTGTAGTCCTACCTTTCCACACTCACGGTCGAAATCGGCCAGCATTTGTGCCGCTTGGCTGATGTTCGGTGTTATTAAAACAATGTCATCAGCAAAGTGGAGGTGGTGTAGTTGCCAACCATCTTTCTTCACTCCCATTCCTTCCCATTCCAGTCATTGCATGATGTTCTTGAGGGTGGCACTTAAGAGTTTCGGTGAAATGGTATCACCCTGCCAAACCCCTCTCTTGACATCAATGATTACTTTTTTGTAGAATGGTGAGATCCTGGTAGTGAATCCGCAATACAACTCACGGAGGATCCTGATGTATTGGGCTTGAATGCCCTGATTGGCTAGGGCTTCAATGACCGCTTCCGTCTCAACAGAATCAATGAACGTTAAACAGAGCGGCATCTTGAACTCCTGAGAAACCTCAATGAGCTTGGTTATTGTGTGAATATGGTTGATGGTGCTGAATCCTTTGCGGAACCTGGCTTGCTCGCATGGTTGTCCTTCATCTAGTGTTCTGCCAATCCTATTTAGGATGACTCGCGTGAACAACTTGTAGATGACAGACAATAGGCAGATTGGGTGATAGTTGCCAATGTTGTGGATGTGTCCCTTCTTGTATAGTAGTACAGTCCTGCTGGTTTTCCATTAGGACGGAACCTTGCATTCAGACAGGTAGCGTGTGAAGAGCCGAGCCAGTGTATTGATGAGTACTGATGGCAGATTCTTCAGGTGTTCAGGTCTTACCTTGTCTGGGCCGGGTGCTGTTCGTTTCTTTACTGATGAAATGGCGTGTCGGATTTCAGAAGGGAGAACGTTGGGAACGACATATCCGTCCTGTGGAATTTGGTATGTCGACAGGTGGACATGGCTATCGAAGAGATTTGAGTAGAAGTCATGGATAATCTTCTCCATTGCCCTTCTGGAAGATGAACTGTCTTTATGGCCTTCAATATCTTTTCTCTGAAGTTCCTTAAATCCAACAGGTAGAAAACTTGCATCACCCTCTGGCCCTGAAAGTCAATAGCTTCCTTCAGAACCATTGTTTAGGACTGGAGAGATGGCTCAATGGGCAGAGCATGTAGGAGGCCTGAGTGGTCGCTGGCATTGCATGGTCCCCTGAGCACTGCCAGGGGTGACCCCCAGTCCTGAGCACCGAGTATGAAGGATCCACTTATGGTGGTTCTCTTTTCCTATTTGCTACCCCTGCATTTGGTGAACTTGGGCAAAGAAAGAGTCGTCTGGGTGAAAATGTAGCTCCTGACCCCTGAGCGTGCTCCTGTCTGCCCCAGGATGCTGAGGTGAACTTTTCTCGGGTCACAGTCTGGAAAACAGATGGGAAGAAGAGCAAGGGGAAGGGGGAAAGGGAGGGAAAGAGGAGGAGGGGGAAGAGGCGGAGGAGGAAGAGGAGGAGGGGGAAAGAAGGAGGAGGAGGAGGAGGAGGAGGAGGAGGAGGAGGGGGAAGTGAAGGAGGAGGATAAGGAGGAGGATAAGATGATTTTCAGGGACTGGAGAGATAGTACAGCAGATAGCAGCTTGCTTTACACTTGGCTGACCTGTTGTTTAAATCCCAGCACCCCAGGTGGTCCCCTAAGTCTGCCAGGAGTGATACTTAAGCACAGAGCCAGGAGTAAGCCCTGAGCACTGTCACATCTATGTGTGACCCAAAAACAATGGATGGATTTTGATGATTTACTATTTTTTCATGAGCCTAATTTTAATGGAGAGGGTGGAATAATGGAAGACAAAGTGATAAAAAAGAAAAAAAACATATTCTGGTTACTTAAGCTTTATGTAATGTGCCAAGTTCACTTCAACTTCCTTGTCTTTACACCCACCTCCCCCCACCAGCTCTGTCCCTGTCTCTGTCTGTCTGTCTGTCTGTCTCTCTTTGTATTGCTTGAGTCAAACCTAAGTTCTCACGTAGGCAAAACATGTGTTACACCACTTGAGTTGCCTTCCTGGCACTTGGTTTAACTCTTTTTTGTTGTTGCTCCACTCCTTTTTTCCCCTTTTTCATTGAATCACCTTGAGAAGCACAATTACAAAGCTGTCCATGATCGGATTTCAGTCATACAATGTTCCAACACCTGTCACTCCACCAGTGTACATTTCCCAGCACCAGTGTTCCGAGTTTCCCCCTGGCCCTTGTGGGCTGCCTATATGGCAGACATCTCTCTCTCTCTCCTCCTCTCTCTCTCTCCTTCTCTCTCTCTTCTCTCTCTCTCTCTCTCTCTCTCCCTCTCTCTCCCTTTCTCTCTCTCCCTCTCTGTGTGTGTCTCTCTGTCTTTCTGTCTGTCTCTCTCTGTCTCCCTCTCTCTGTCTGTCTCTGTCTCTCTCTCCTTTTGGACATTGTGGTTTGCAATACAGGTACTGAAAGTGTTCAGCTCTCGAGAGCTGACGGACCCAGGCCAGGTTAGACCCATGGGTGTGAATTAAGGCCATGGCCAGATGCGGGTGTGCGAGAGAGGATGGAAAGTCACTGCACCAAGGGCTTGGCAGGGGAGGCCAGAGGCAGGGTCAGCACCGCTCCAGGTCCTTCAGGGAGAGGACTCCAAGGGCTACAGCACACACTGCCCAGGTTTGATCTCCTCACAGTCAGCCAAGCACTGCCGGGCGTGGTTCCCCCTTGAACTAACAAAACCACCATTTCCAAGCAATGTTAACTGAACATCTGTGATATCTGCAAGCAGTGTGCCAAGAGCTGGGCATGCAGCGAGAGACAGAAAGGACCCTCAAGTTCACTTGTCCTCGATCAAGTCGGGGAGCCTGACAGGAAGCAGATCAAACCCCGAATGGATCACTTCTGTTGGGCTCGGTTGCCTTTATAGGGTGCCAGGCATCAAACCTCAGTTGAGCTAGTTCCCATGGACCCATGCGCCTGCCAATGCCCACCTGCCCCCTGCATGCGTCACTTTGTCCTCTCTAGAGCCCTAATAAGTACACAAATATCCACAAGGTCACCTGCTCCCTGGGGGCGGGGGGTTCTCCCTGTGTCTCCCCCATGGATCCTCCTTCCTCTTGCAGGCTCCTCCTGTGCCCTGATTCTAGAATGCAGGGCCTGTGAGTCTGGGGGGTGACACCTGCCTCCCACTATGTTTGTTTTTTGGCGGGGAGGCACACTTGGCAGTGCCCAGCACTTGGGGGCCACTCCTGGTGGTGATCAGGGGACCTAGGAGAGCTGAGGATTTAACTGGGGTCTCCCACATGGAAGGCCTGTGCTCAGCCCACTGAGCTCGCTCTGGGCTTATTATTGTTTTGTTTTTGGGTCACACTCAGCTGTATTGAAGCCCTATTCCTGGCTTTGTGCTCAAGAATCACCCTGGCAGTGCTCAGGGGACCGTATAAGATGCCAGGATCAAACCCCACTCAGTTGCGTGCAAGGTAAACGCCTGAACCTGTTGTACTCTCTCCAGCCTGCCCTATTATTACTGTTAGAGGGGCACTCATGGCGGTACCTCGGGGGGCAGGGGCACGTGATCAGGGATTGAACCTGGGACCTTGCAGGTCTGTACATGGCCCTCTGGGCCCTCTCCCTGGCTCCAACTATGCTCTGTGTCTGATTCCCAGTGAACTCAGAGTCAGCCCTCCTCACTCACAATTCAGTTTCTCACGGTCCCATTTTGTCGGCAGACTGATTTCAAAGGGTTTGTGTGGAAATAATTTCAACATCGGTGCAGCTGAGAACTTCCAGGCCTAGAAATCTTAAATCTTGCCTCATAGCGCATAAGGCAAATCTGATCACAAAAGGCCCCCAGTTGTTCCTAGTTACAGGCATGCCGTGTTTCAACATCAATCCCTTCACCAGGGACAACCTCCCTCCGCCAGGGTCCCCAGGCTCCCTCCCACCCCCACCCTGGCTGTGTCCTTGACAGGCTGCAGTTGGGGTCTCCTGTTTTCAGGTTGTCACCTCTGTGATGCGGGTGACGGATACTCTCCAGCTCTGCTCCGCTCATGTTCCTGGGGCCTTTGACCCGGCCCTGGTAGCTCCCGTCTCTCCATCTCTTCTTGCTTGACCCCTTGTTTTCTTCCCTCCCCTGTCCTTCAGGAATGCTGGGGGTTGGCTATCTCACTTCTCCCCCTTTTCTCTTCAGAAACACTCTAGTCAGGGACACGGAGATGGCCCCAAAGGCCACACCAGGGAGCAGAGACAGAGAGAGTAAAGGCACGGGCCTCACATGCACCTGACTTGGGTTCCACCCCCAGCACCATCCAGGGTCCCCTGAGCCCCACCATCCCTGAACTTAGAGCCAGGAGTAAACCCCAAGCACTGCTGGAGGGTGGCCCCCAAACCAAAAACCAACCAAGCAAACAACATGCACTATAGGACAGTATTTCCAAGCACATACTCCTCCGGGGGTCCCTCTTGGCAGGGCTCGGGGGACCATTTATGTTGCCTGGGATCAAACGAGGGTGAGCTGCCTGCAAGTGCCCTGCCTGCTGGCCCCTCTCTCAAGGACAGGCTGTGATCCCTTGGCTTTGTCCCAGACAGCGGGTGATGAAGGTCACATGAGAAGCTGAAAACAGGAGTAGGGGCGATAGGACAGCAGGTAGGGCTCTTGCTTTGCATGTGGCCGACTCAGGTTTGAAGCCTGGAACCCCATGAGGTCGACCGAGCCCACCGGGAATGATCCCTGAACACAGAACCAGGAGTCAACCCTGAGCACTGCTGAATGTGCGTCAAAAACAAAAACAAGGGGGCTGGAGCAATAGCACAGCAGGGAGGGCGTTTGCCTTGCACGTGGCCGACCCGGGTTCAATTCCCAGCATCCCATATGGTTCCCTGAGCACCGCCAGGAGTAACTCCTGAGTGCAGAGCCAGGAGTAAACCCTGTGCATCGCCAGGTGTGACTCAAAAAGTCAAAAAGAAAAAAAAATTTCCACCAATGAGTCTTATCCTTTGTCCCCTAAATAATTTTATTTATTTATTTATTTATTTATTTATTTATTTATTTATTATTTTTCTGGGTCACATCCGCCGATGCACAGGGGTTACTCCTGGCTCATGCACTCAGGAATTACTCCTGGCGGTGCTCGGGGGACCATATGGGATGCTGGGAATCGAACCCGGGTCTGCCGCGTGCAAGGTAAACGCCCTACCCGCTGTGCTATGGCTCCAGCCCCTAGTTTTAATAATAATAATTTAAAAACTCACTAAATCTGCGAGTCCTCTCCACAGCAGGAAATCACTGACAATGCCCCATAGGACGCACCCAAGAACTCTCTGCCCAGGCTCGGACACCGTCCAGCTGTCACTTAGGGCTCCAAGTGCCAGGACCCGGCCAACGGATGCTGCTTGGGGGACAGAAGAGGAGCTGCAGGGAGCCGGCCACCCACCGCGCTCGGGACTCGGCCACACCCCAAGTCGTGGCGTCTCCCGTGCGCCCCCGCGTGGCCGTGCGCGGTCTCGCCGGCTGCCGGCGGTGGCTGGAAAGGAGTAAACCAGGATGCACCAGCCTCTGTGACCCAGCCTCTGTGGAGGAATCATACCTGAGCTGGGGCTCGCCTTGCACTCACTCAACCCAGCACTTCAGCTGGCCCCCGAGCACTGGCCAGGAATGATCCCAGAACTAACAGAAAAATTTCCCCCTCTGTGGTGTCCGGAATTGAAATCAGGCCTGCGTGCATGTTAGACATGTGCTCTATACATTTACTTTTTAAAATTATATACTTTGGGGGCTGGAGAAAGAGCACAGCGAGTAGGGCGTTTGCCTTGCACACAGCCGACCTGGGTTCGATTCCCAGCATCCCATATGGTCCCCTGAGCACCGCCAGGAGTAATTCCTGAGTGCGTGAACCAGGAGTAACTCCTGTGCATCGCCGGGTGTGACCCAAAAAGAAAAAAATAAATAAATAAAATAAATAAAATTATATACTTTTAAAAATGACATAGCTCCCTGATCACAGAAAGATGTACAGGCATCCCTTCGTCCCCTTTGCTTGGACGGGGTCTGAAGACCAGACGTCCAAGGGCTGAGAAACAGCTCAGGGGTGAGGTCCTACAAGGGGTCAAAAACTTAACCTCTCAACCTAAAACTTAGCACAGAGGGTAGGGCCTTTGCCTTGCATATGGCTGACCCGGGTTCGATTCCCATATGGTTTTCTGAGCACGCCAGGAGTAATTCCTGAGTGCAAAGCCAGGAGTAACCTCAGTGCACTGCTGGGTGTGACCCAAAAAGCAAAAACAACAACCACAAAACACCAAAAAAACTTGCATCCCTCCCTCAGACCCTCCCTCTACCCCCATCCCGCCCATATATTCCCCTGAGCACAGAACCAGAACAGCCCCGGAGAGACATAGGGTGTATCTCAAATCCTCTCCTAATCCCGGCTCCCCCAAATACCAGATGACTTGAAGACCCACACCTTTATTTTTTCTAACTTTATTTAAACACCTTTCTAACTTTATTTCGTGGTTTACAAAGTTGTTCATAATACAGTTGGCTTGAGAACTCAATGTCCCAGCACCCATCTCACCCACCATCAGTGTAACC
The DNA here is from genome assembly GCF_029834395.1 of Sorex fumeus. Taxonomy (NCBI): domain Eukaryota; kingdom Metazoa; phylum Chordata; class Mammalia; order Eulipotyphla; family Soricidae; genus Sorex; species Sorex fumeus. The sequence goes on from NW_026606102.1 coordinate 5,227,076, forward strand.
TTTCCTCCACCAATGTCCTTAGTGACCCAAGCACCTCCCAAGCCTGCCCCCTTCGTAAGCACAAAATAATTTATTTATATTGTTTATGATAACAATGGTTATATTGTTATGTTTATATTATTAAATGTCACTGTCCTCCCGTTGTTCATCGATTTGCTCGAGCGGTCCCAGTAACGTCTCCTTTGGAGACTTTGTTGTTACTGTGTTTGGCATATCGAATACATCACGGGTAGCTTGCCAGGCTCTGCCGATATTATTAAATAAATAAAATAATTTATATTATTTATGATAATGATAATGCCCCTCTCGGAGAGCCTGGCAAGCTACCAAGAGTATCTCGCCCGCATGGCAAAGCCTGGCAAGCTACCCAATATTCCCAAGTATTCAATACACCGAACACAGTAACAAGTCTCAAAAAATGGAGGCATTACTGGGCCCGCTCGAGCAAATCAATGAACAACGGGAGGACAGTGTTTGTTTTTGTTTTATGATAACAAAATGGTAAGTGGAATTATGAAAAATTCAGTGAAAGAAAATTTGTGAAAATTGTTCTATCTCACAATGGGGGATTGAAGGCATTGTCTGAGGATTTACTGAGCTGAATGTTCCAGTTGCGCCTTCCGTGTCATTTCTTTTGCTTATTGAGCTTAGTGGGCTTCTGTGCTACTTTCCCATCTAATTTTCTGTGCTCCTACTGGGTGTCAGTGTTGTGGAATTTGGAGGGTCTGCAGAGCTGGGACAATTCATGATCTGTACCCCCTTGAGAGAGGGCCCCCGAGTTTTCGGCCCCAAAACTGGTGTACCTGTGTCTTTTATTTATTTATTTTTCTTTCATCAGTTTGGCTTCCAAGATCAGTCATGGAGCGGTGAAGCTGGGCTGTGGGCAGGGGTGCAGCTGTTGGGATCTGGGGAAGCTGCCCGTCCTCACCCCAAGAAGGCCACAGAGTTTTCAGCCCAGAGACAGGTGTACCTGGCAGTCTTGTTGGCTCACTCAGCCTCTCTTCCAAGATTCGACGTCAAGCCGTGAAGCTGGGCTGTTTGTGAGGCTGCAGCTGTGAGGTGTGGGTGTGGTGCTGGGGTTTGTGGGGGGATGGGGATGACCCATACCTTTAGGAACTGCAGGCTTTAGCACCTTAATGACCCACACCTTGAGGATCCTCACCCCTATGCCCAGGGAACCTTGCTATCTAGAACAGTCTCCAGGTTACTGCAATCGCCTGGGAGTTCAACTTTCAAGCCAGGTGTCTGTGGGAGGAACTAAAACAATCCCGGTGTATGATCTCCTTCACTGCTGGTGGGAATGCCGACTGGCTCAGTACTTTTGGAAAACAGGATGGACAATTCTCAAAAAATTAGAAATTGAGGTCCCATTTGACCCAGCGATACCACTCCTGGGAATATACCCCAGAGAGGCAAAAATGTGTAGTCGAAGTGACATCTGCACTTGTTTGTTCATTGCAGCACTGTTTACAGTAGCCAGAAACTGGAAGAAACCTGAATGCCCAAGAACAGATGACTGGTTAAAGAAACTTTGGTACATCTACACAATGGAGTACTATGTAGCTGTTAGAAAAGATGAAGTCATGAAATTTACATACAAGCGGTATGTATTTACATACATGTTATGTTCCCTTCTGGGAGAAGTAGCCGTGTGATCTGGACGAGATTATCTGGCGCTGGCAGGAGGTGGCTTATGGGCGAGACCCACTTCCTTCTCCTTCTAAGGGCTTCACCTCCTCCACCTCTGCTGGTACCTCCTCCAGCTTAGACGCAGGTGGGTGTGTGGAGTCTGGGAATCCTGGCTTTTGACCCATCCTCAGGGCCCTGGTTTTATCCAGAGGAATACGAAAAGGAATGGTGGGTTTTAAGACCGAGGGTCTGGGGCCAGGCTGCTCACATTTGATGTAAGAAGTATTCAGAAGTGTTACACGAATTATTTGGGATTTTATCATGTGAAGGGAAAAACAATCCTGAGGCGTTTATTTGTTCTTTGGTTGCTATAGGCTCACTTTCGGCAGTGCTCTGGTGTATCACAGGTCAGCTTGGTGATTGGGAATTGCTTGGGAGTTGCTCCGGGCAGTGCATTTTTTTTTTCTTTTTGGGTCGCACCCGGCGATGCACAGGGGTTATTCCTGGCTCTGCACTCAGGAACTACTCCTGGCGGTGCTCGGGGGACCATATGGGATGCTGGGGATGGAACTGGAGTTGGGCCACGTGCAAGGCAAATGCTCTAGCCACTGTGTTATTGCTCCAGCCACCCCCCCCGCCCCAGGGCAGTATTTTAAGGACCAAACCCAAGCCTCCTGCTTGCAAAGCTTGTGCTCCTGTCTATTGGGGTCTCTCTGCAGTCCAGGAGGCAGTTGTTAATGTACCATGTGGTTAAGAATCTTTGAGCCTATGAGCTGAGGAGCTAGGCCCCCCAAACCAGGGCCTGTTCTGGGTTCCTTCTCTGACACCACAGAGTACCCCCGAACATTGGGTGTGGGTCCCTAACAAAATTAACGGGGGCCAGAAAGATAGAGGTGGGTAGAGTAAGCCTGCCTTGCATGCAACAGAGCCCAGTTAAATCCCTAGCACCACACAAGGTCCTGAGCACTGCTAAGGGTCATTCCAGAGCAGAGTTAGGAATAGCCCTTAAGCAATACCAGGTATGGCCCTCATTCACCGACCCCTGCCAACTGCCTCCCCATCCCCCCACCAAAAAAACCCCTAACAACTGAACATAAAGTAACAAAATAGGAGACTAACACCCAAGAATAGCTGAGATAAATACCAGGAGGTTCATTCATGGCTTCGAGGCCAGCTGTACACTCTAGGGGTAAAGGCAGCTCAGATAGAGAAGGGAGCACCAAAGAAAGGGTGCTGGGAAGATCTGCCCAGGATGGGAGATGTATGCTAAAAGCAGACTATAGACCAAACACGATTGCCACTCAATTCCTCTTTTTTGCAAACCACAGCACCCAAAAGGAGAGAGAGAACAAAAGGGGGCAAGGTGGGATGGGGGTATGGGGGGGGGTGGGAGGGATACTGGGACTGGTGATGGTGGAGAATGGGCGCTGGTGGAGGGATGAGTACTTGATCCTTGTATAACTGAAACCCAAGCACAAGAATCTGTAAGTCTACAACTGTACCTCATGGTGTTTCACTAATAAAAATTAAAAAAGAAAAAGGAAAAAAAACCCCAACAACCTAGACAAGCAAACAAGCAAACAAAAGAACACCTTGGAGCTGGAGAGATAGTATGGTGGGTAGGGCGCTTGTCTTTCATGCGCTGACCCAGATTTACTTCTTGGCAAGCCACATATTTCTCTACCAGGAGTGATCCCTGACTGCAGAGCCAGGAGTAAGCCCTGAACACCAGTAAGCCTCAAAAACCAGGAAAAAAGGAAAAAAATTGCGGGGAGACGTTGGGAGCAATACATTTCTGTTGCTTAGAAAGGCAGCGGGTGAGGCAAGGCGAGGGTGCTGCACCCCTGGGTATCTCCTAAGGACGTTATCCCAAGGAGAGTCTGACTTAACTGTTTCTGTTCAGTTAAAAGATACTGGGAACACTGGTGGTGGAAAATGTGCACTGGTGAAGGGATGGGTATGCTCATTGTATGGCTGAAACGTAATCATGAAAGTTTGTAAGTCTGTAACTGCACATCACGGTGATTCATTAAAAAATTTAAAAAAAATTGTAGGGCTAGAGCAAATAGTATAGCTGGTGGCACTTGTGACTTGCGTGCAGCCAACTTGGGTTCAATCCCCAGCACCCTGTATGTTCCCTGGAGCCCTGCCAGTTGTGATCTCTGCACACAGAGCCAAGAGTAAGCCCTGAGCATAGCTGGGTGTGACCGCAAAACCGAAACAATACAATTGAATTAAAATAATTTGCAAAGGGTCATATGCCTGGCCCTGCATCTGACAGGCCGCCCAGGGCCCCCCAGGGCCATGTTCAGGGATGCTCAGTTGAGTCACGCAGTGCCAGGGATCGAACTCAGGGCCTTCAGCATGGAAACAATCTTGCTGCCATTTGAGCGTTGGGCCTGAGGCCGACTTCTCTGATGGTGGGTGGGAATGATCTGGAAGATGGGACGATGCTGGGTGAAAAGGGAGCAGCCTGAAGTTTCAAATTCCTGAGATTCAGGTGGGTACTGGGGTCATGTGACTGCAATTGAAGGCATGTGGAGGGAAACCCTTGCAGAAGGGCTTGCTGGCTTTGCAGAGGGTGGCAGGTGTGAGGGGCCGGTTCTCCCTGGCTCAGGCCCAGGGCGTGGTTGGCCATGGGATCCCTTTCAGTTCACTGCAGCTTTGTGGTATCACTGTACCCCTCTTCCAACCCTCCCCTTGGTAACGGGCTACACAGACTACTTGATTTGTAGGCAACTCTGAGTGTGCACGCGCATGTGTGCTCATACACACACACACACAAAACGTGTTTTGCGGTCAAACTCATCTGTGCATGGAGATCATATGATGTGAGTGTGCCAGGGATTCAGGGTAGGACTGTCGTTTCCTGAGATCCTGGGGGATTATGTAGGGGCTGGGGTAAAGCCCTGGGCAACATCTGGCAGTGCTCAGGGGTTTCTCCGGGTCTGTGCTCAGGAATCACTCCTGGCAGGGCCCGGGGACCATGTGAGGTGCTGGGGATTGAATGCGGGTTCCCCATATACAGGGCAAATGCCCTACCTGCTGAACTATCTCTCCAGTGCCAACCAGCCTCCGTTCTATCCCCAGCACTGCATATGGTCTCCCAAGCAGGAGTCATCCCTGCACACAGAGGCAGGAGCATGGCCAGGTATAGCCCGTCTTACCAAAAGAAAGACACACAAGAAGATATTTCAAAATGTATATTTAATGTTCAGTCCATCAAAATCAAGCAGAATCATTTCAAAATTATTATCTATATAATTTTTTGAAAGGTGCATTTTCAAGTTTCATTTGGGCTTCATTTTCTTCCTTGGTGCATGAGCTGATCTTCCCGAGATCCTAACACAGAACATTCTGAGACGGAGACAGTTTCTCATGCATGGAAAGGCTAGATTCTAAGACTGCCCCTACCAGGGAGATGAGTGATTCCATAAGCCATGTGTCATTTCAGAAAACTTAAGACCAATCAGGAAAGATAGTGTGAACGTAAAATTTAGGCACTCTTTAATTTGGAATAGCCACAAGATATTCCAACAAGAGTTAATGCACTTCGTGAGAACATCTACTCAAAGCTGATTCTTGATCAAAAGCTATCCATATTAAATAACATTTTAAGTCAGAACTCATTACATTTGGACACTTATTGTGAATCATGGCAGCAACGTGCTTTTAGTTAAGTCATGCCCAACTACCACGGACCCTAGGAGGTGGTCTTTATTATGGGAGATGTAAGGATCTTCCCTCTCCTGAAAGATTTTCTCTAATAAGACTGTCATATGCCAGATTAGTACTATAAGAATAAGACCGCCAACTTCTTGTAAATTCTTTGTGTTTGCTTTCCTTATTTTTGGGGCTTTAGGGGTGTCACACCTGGTTGGTACTCAGGGCTTCCTCCTGCCTCTGCACTCAGGGATCACTCCTGGCCGTGTATGGAGAACCATGTGTGGCGCTGGGGATTGAAGCCAGCCTGGTCAGCCCATGCAAGGCAAGAGCCCTAACCACTGTACTATCTCTCTGGCCCCTGCTGTTGCTTTCTTGGCAAGCAACAATTCCAGCCAATGGAAAGTGCCCTGGAGAGTGTGAAACATGAGCTTGCATTGCCATCTCTGATTCCGAGGTCCAGCTTGATCTCTTGTCACCAAGTGGCTCAGTGTATTGTGACTGTGCCTCACAATCTGGGCTGCTCCAGTGCCTTGGGACAGCCAGGAGAAGCATCACCAATGCTGTTGTGCTCCTCGACACGGTCAGGCCTCCCTCCCCAGATGTGGCTTCATTGAAGAAACATGTGCTCTTCTTGGCTCCAGTTTGGGGCCCTCTCCCTCCTCGGGGGCAGGCGACGGGGTGGGAACGCTGCTCGTCTCTGTGACACCAGGGACCCCAGAGAAGCTTCCCAGACTGGAACATGCCTCGGGGTTGTTGGGAGTCAGAGCGTGGGGCCCACTTCCCTGGGTGCGAAGGCGGGCGCGCGTGCTCAGGGAAGGGAGGGACGGAGAAGCCTTCCTGGCAGTGGAGATGAGAGTTTGCAAACTGACTCCCTCCCTCACCTGGGACACACCGGTAAAAAGGTCTACCCGGAGAGGTGAACTGGAGATTGGCTGGACTGTCTGTGGTGCAGGAGAGAGTGCGGTCATCTCCCCTCGGAGGCTGGGGGGCTCCCTGGTAAGTTGATTATACGGCTAGTGTTTTCCCGCATACTGGAAGGGACAGTTAGCACGAGTTAAGTCACCAGCGAGCTGGCAGTTTGCTCTAACACTTGTTCCTGCTCGCCGGATGGGAGCAGAGGCTGCCATCCAGCCTCGGGAGGGCAGGGCGGGAAGGATGCAGGAAGGGGAAGGGGGAAGGGCCTTCACTCTGGTTTCAGCGGAGACCATCAGAGGAACCAGCTCCGACGGGGTGAGAGGCCAGATGTGAAATGCAGAATAGCCCAGACCCCTTCTCGCCTCGCCTGGCCCAGCGGTGAGGGAAGCTGGGGAGGGTGAGGCCGGGGGACATCCAGTGGTCCCCACGCAGCTGACGACGACGTTGGAGGTGGCTCTCCGGCAAGGCTGCCCCTCATCCTGGCACAGAGCGTTATCCTTCTCGGGGGACCTATAGCAGACTGGCTTGGGGTGGGGGGCCCCCTGGGGACTTCAGGGCAGCACCGTCAGGGAGACGGTCCCACGCTGGCGTTTCAGAATGGCCACGGCTTGCTCGTGAGTGACGCCTTCCAGGCTCTCGCCGTTCACCGCTAGGATCTGATCCCCGCGCTTCAGGCGGCCGTCGTCAGCAGCGGCTCCCTGCAGATCAAAGACACCCAAAGTGAGTGTGGGAGTGACAGGTCGCCCAGTCAGAGCAAAGCTAACCATGTCTGGTGGGCGGAGAGCAAGCTCAAATCTGCCCAAGGAGAGTCATTCCTGGGCCGTGCTTCTCCACGACCCCCAGCACCAGGGTCCCCCTGAGCTCTTCCAGGAGTGACCCCTGAGCACTAGACCAGGAGTAGCTTCTGAGTACCACTGAGTATGGTTCCCCCAAACCAAAAATAATTTCTTTCTTTCTTTCTTTCTTTCTTTCTTTCTTTCTTTCTTTCTTTTCTTTTCTTTTGCTTTTTGGGTCACACCCAGCGATGCTCTTGGGGTTACTCCTGGCTCTGCACTCAGGAATTACTCCTGGTGGTGCTTGGGGGACCATATGGGATGCCAGGGACTGAACTCAGGCTGGCTGTGTGCAAGTCAAATGCCTTACCCACTGTACTATCGCTCCAGGAAAAAAAAAATTTTTTTAAAAAGAAAGAAAAATGAAAAATCTCCTTTGTGAGTTTAGTTTTATTATATTGGTTTGCTCTAGCAAATTAAAAAAAGTCATTCAACTGAATCTTATTTTTTTGGGGGGGTGCATACCTGGTGGTGCTCAGAGCTTTCTCCTGACTCTGTGCTCAGGGATCACGCATGGTGGGCTACGGGACCATATGGGAAGCTGGATGATGGGGTTTCAACCCAGGGTTAGAGCCAGGGTTGGTAACATGCAAGGCAAGTGCCCTCCCTTCTGTACTATCTCTCTGGTCCCCCCCAAAATATCTTTAAATAAACATCACAGGGTGAGTGCTCCCTGACTCCTTCCCTCACCTGGGACACACCGGTAAAAAGGTCTACCCGGAGAGGTGAACTGGAGATTGGCTGGACTGTCTGTGGTGCAGGAGAGAGTGCGGTCATCTCCCCTCGGAGGCTGGGGGGCTCCCTGGTAAGTTGATTACACGGCTAGTGTTTTCCCGCATACTTGAAGGGACAGTTAGTACAATTAAGTCACAAGCGAGCTGGCAGTTTGCTCTAACACTTGTTCCTGCTCGCTGGATGGGAGCAGAGGCTGCCATCCAGCCTCGGGAGGGCAGGGCGGGAAGGATGTAGGAAGAGGAAGGGGGAAGGGCCTTCACTCTGGTTTCAGCAGAGACCATCAGAGGAACCAGCTCCGACAGGGTGAGAGGACACACACACACACACACACACACACACACACACAAAGACATACACATGAGTGCGCAAAGCACTTAACGAGAGTTTCATTGAGGTTTAATAGAAAAAAGCATAATGAGAAAGGAAAAAAATACCTTTGCAAATATAGTCTTGACGTAAATTGGCAGGTCTCCATGGGGACTTCCATAACCCCCAACAATGCTGAACCCCAGCCCTTCAGAGCCTTTCTCCAAAGTAATAATCTTAGGTGCAGGTGTTCTGAAAACACAATACAAGCTGTTTAGTTCAAGAGGAGACACCATGAGAACATTTCACTTGAATGGAACAATACAGATACGAGAAAGACTTTCAAAACATAAATCAATGATGCTCCATGATCCTGAAGAGACTTTTGGAATACAACCTATAAACTTAATTTTTCTAACGTTCTGTATCGTGCTGATGAATAGCCAATACTCTGGCCATCTTAGGGGTTTCTTTTTTTTTCTTTCTTTTTGGGTCACACCCGGCGATGCTCAGGGGTTACTCCTGGCTCTGCACTCAGGAATTGCTCCTAGTGGTACTCAGGGGACCATATGGGATGCTGGGGATTGAACCCGGGTCAGCCGCATGCAAGGTAAATGCCCTACCCCCACTGTGCTATCGCTCCAGCCCCATCTTAGGGGTTTCTTGTTCATAACATGGATCCCATTCTCCAATTAAAAAATCTTGTCTTGGGCTGGAACACAGCGGGTAGGGCGTTTGCCTTGCATGCGGCCAACCCGGGTTCGATTCCCAGCGTCCCATATGGTCCCCTGAGCACCGCCAGGGGTAATTCCTGAGTGTAGAGCCTGGAGTAACCCCCGTGCATCGTCGGGCATGAATGACCCAAAAAGAAAAAAAAATCTTGTCTTTTTTTGGGTGCTGAAATTATCAATGTGCCTTCTGTGTGTTGCATTGTGTTGTGTGTGTGTGTGTGTGTGTGTGGTTTTTGGGACACACCTGGCAGTGCTTGAGGCTCAGACCAGGCAGTGCGGGGGATGGAACCCGGGGTTCCCTCATGCAAAACATACGCTATAGCCCTTTGAGTCCTCTCTCTGATCTAATTTAAACTCGAAAACTTAGTGTCTGGGGCTGAATGAAGCGAATTTGCAACCCAGAAGAGGGAGGCAGCTAGAGGAAGAGGGGTGAGGCCCGACTACCAGGAGCAGGGGATGGCACCCCATGTCTCCTAGAACTGCCTCTCTTCTCTCTGCCTGAGCAGTGTGCCAACACCTGTGCCAGCGCTGGCCGGGAGGAGGGAAGAAGAGGAGGTGCTCCATCAAACCCTCCTTCGGGGGAGGGTTCCGGGACACCCTTGTAGGGATGAGACCTGCCCACTTGCCCAGCATCCTCTCTGTCCCAATAGGGTCCTCTGGGATAATCCCACCTGTCTTCCCCCTCTGCTGGGCCAGGGAGCCCCGGGCAGTGTGCATTTCAGATCAGACTCACAGCTGTGCCAAAGGAGACCTGAAATCCAGGAGGGCATCTTGGGAGTGGCGGTGGGGGGGGGGGAAGTGGGGAAAGACCCTTTGTCCCACAGATATAATTTACGGGCTTAAAGCTTCGTGTAGTGTGAAAGTCTCGTCTCAGAGACACATGGCTAAATTATTTCACGCACGGGGGCCTGGGGGGGCACTCTGAGCTTAGCCAATGCCCAGTTCTTATTCCCCAGGACTTTAGCCCAAAGGGTAGAAACCATCAGCAATGCGGGTACCCCAGGCCCCAACTGGTACTGGAGAACCCTCATGGTTAGCGCCAGTGTCTTCTGGTAGATGGCCACAGACAGGGCTAAGAGGTAGGTGTCCTCTGGGAGGAACTGAGTCACAAAAACTGACACATCAGCAACCTGGGGTGTGGAAAGTTCTTTGGTTTTTTGATGGGGGTGTCACACCCAGCAGTGCTCAGAACTCACTCCTGGCTCTGCGCTCAGGGTTCACTCCTGGTGAAGCTTAGGGGACCATGTGGGGTGTCAGGGATAGAACCCGGGTGGGTGGTGTGCAAGGCAAGTGCCTGCCCTGCTTATCCCACACCTGGACCTCAGTTCTCCCTTGCTCTGGTGACCCTGCTTTAGAGCTGTTCTGTGCCTTTCAGGGAACAAGCTGGCCTGAGGCTCAGTAAACACGGGATGAGATTGGGCAGCATCACCCTGCCGGGTTCCTGGAATGAGTCTCGGAGTCAGGCTGGACCGAGCGTCAAGAGGTGACCCTCCAGGTGCCTACTGGCCAGACATGAACTGGACCCTGGACTCCTGTTTCTTCTCCTTTTTTTTTTTTTTTTGCTTCTTGGGTCACACCTGGCGATGCATTCAGGAATCACTCCTGGCGGAGCTCGGGGGACCATATGGGATGCTGGGAATCGAACCCGGGTCGGCCGTGTGCAAGGCAAATGCCCTACCCACTGTGCTATCGCTCCAGCACCCCCTGTTTCTTCTTTCCAATGCAAACCCCATTCCATTATCCTGAGACAGGAATAGGAAAAGCCAATGGGACAGGGCTGGCCCTTGTCACCATTTTGTGTGTCTCTTAGAGACCTGTTTTCTGTGGGAAAGGGCAGAAACTGGCAAAACCCAAACAAAACACACCCCTCTGGCAATTGGAACGGAGCTGGCTTCCCTGCATCTCACCTGCATTTACTTTCATCTCAGAGACAGTTCACAGAGACAGACAGCTCCACATGTTCACGGGGGCGCTACCCTCATGATTCTCCGTGGAATCAAGGCAAAGGCATGCAGACCCCAGGACACCTCCAAAGCCCCACAGGGAGGTTCACGGTAGCACTCCTGCACCGGAACCGCTTGCCTTTGCTCCTTGAAAAAATATTACATACTTGTATGTCCTGGTCCCATTTTAATAAAGCGACATATGTTTATTACTTTCACAATGAGCAAAGAAAAAGTGAAAGACAAAGAGACCTTTGTCTCTCAGTCTCTCTTTAAGAGAGATCAAACTCAGCGATGCCATTTCCGTGCATGAAGTAGTGGGGAAAGTTGGCAAAGGCAGGGACCCTGGGACCCCCTCAGCCCTTCAGCTGCACCAACCAACATTCATCGGGCGCCCACTGGTGGCCAGGCTCCAGCGGTGCAGTACTTCTTTGAGTCTGGAGAATCCCCTTGGGACCCTGATGTCAGACTATGCAAATGTGGCCACCTAGGGCTTTCAAAGCTTTTAAATCTGTCCCTTCCAGTAACAAATACTGTTACTATCGGCCTCTTGGGCAATAAATGCTGTTACTGTGGCAGAGGTGGAGTGTGTGAGTCCTGCTAGGAGCTAGCGCAGAGCAGCAAAGGCAGGGGGGCAGAAAGGAGCCCCAGAAGCCTCCTAGGGGCTTTCCTAAGAATCAGGAGAGATTACCTCCTGGTCCCCTCCCCTAAGGACCAGGAAAGATCGTCTCCCGGTCCCCTCTCCCAAGAACCAGGGAAGGTCATTCCTGGTCCCCTCTTCTATCCAGTGAGCCCCCATAGACCCTGAGCCCAGCCTCCACGTGTGGCCTGGGTTAGAATACGCACTCAGCATCTTCGGGGTTGTAGTCTCCGGTGGGGGAACCGGCTTGGCCCGTCGTCATGGACTCAAACTGGGAGGCGATGGCGCCGATGTTGGTATCTGCTACCACCTGTAGCAGTAGAACAAGGCAGAGGAGTGAGAGAGGAACCAACAGCTTTAGCAGCTGCTTCTTCAGCCACCACCTGGTTTCTCCCTCCCTCCCTCCCTCCCTCCCTCCCTCCCTCCCTCCCTCCCTCCCTCCCTCCCTCTTTCCTTCTCTTCTTCCCTCCTTCCTTCCGCCTTTCTATTCTCCTTCCCTCCTCCCTCCTTCTTCTTTCTTCCTTGCTATCCTCGCTCCCTCCTTCCTTTGGGACAGACCCGGCTGTGCTCAGGGCTCACTCCTGGTGGGCTCAGGGAACCGTACGTACCGCTGAGGATTGAACCCAGGTTGGACACATGTATGGCCAGTGCCTGACCCCTGGTACCATTTCTGTGACCCCTAAATGCCAGTTGCCATCCTCTGTCACGATAGCACCTTAGGGTGCCTTCAGAGCTGTCTCTCACTGACCTCCAGGTCCATGGAGGTCCTGGACAGTCTCTAGAGGAATGTCCAGTGGGAATTCCAAGCCTGACCAGCACAACACTGGGCTCAGCCCTGGCGCTATGCTCCTGAGCTTTTCCTCATCTCAGGAAGAGGCAACTTCATCCTCCCATTTCAACCCATATATTTTTTTTTTTTATAAACTACGCCTAGCTTGCCTCAGTGGCTAATCCTGGCGCTGTGCTCAGAACTCACTCCTAGGGGGCTCAGATACCACATGGAGTTCTGGGGATGGAACCCTGGTCAGGGGCTTACAAGGCAAGTGCCTGAACCCCTGTATCTTTTTTTATTTTTGGTTTTGGGGCCACACCCAGCAGTGCTCAGGGCTTACTCCTGACTCTGCACTCAGGGATCAGTCCTCACAGTGGGGGACCACAAGGAGTGTCACCAAGAATAGAATCTGGGTCAGCCATGTGCAAGGCAAGACCTTTTCCTGCTGTACTATCTCTCAAGCCCCCAGCTTAATTTTTTTGGAGTCCACAATGGTTGTGCTCAGGGGTACTTCTGGCTTGGTCATGTTACAGGCAGAAAGATAGGGGGGCTCTGGTGATGTACTTCTGGAAAATAAGGAATTTAGGAAGAGACTGCCTAACCCTAAAGTGGCCCAAAGGTGTGAAGACAAGCAAATCCTGAACTTTTTGGGGAAACTGAGGTATCACCATGATGCAGAAATCTAGGACCCCACCCAGAGAAAGGTGGGCCCCTCAGAAAAGGAGAAACTGCAGAAAAATCTACAAAATTATGTAAAGACCATCAGCAGTGCAAGGGATAAGATTATGAGATCTTCCATAGGGCAAGGCCTTCCGGATGAGCTTTCACGTATGCAGAGAACTCCAGGAAGAAACCCGGGTGGAAAAACTATGTAAGCGCCTCCTGCAAGCAACTCTGGGTGTGGTCTTTAAAGTTCTCCCCTGAAGATGTATCTTTGCTTGCTGGCGTTTTCCATTCTTGGGAAGGGCTGTGTTCTCTCTGGAAAATGCATTCCTTTTTTTCTCTCCCCTCAAGACTTCTAAAATAAATTTCATTCAGTAAAAACCATCTCTCTCCACTATTTACGCTCTTCCTAAAATTCTTTTCTGTGAGGGAAAGGTGGCAGACCCAGAAGGTCTGTGCTGAGGGGAGGGCTGACCCTCCTGGCCTGCAAAGAGCAGCTTCTCACTCCAGTCTGAGTCCACGGCTTCCCGAGAAATTGGGCAGCGGGGTCATCTCCCACACTGTGCGGAACAGGTGGACTCCTGGTGCACAGCAAGGGCTGCCTTGTAGGCTGGCAGGGTGTGAGGGTCCAAGCCATGTGGGTGCTTGTGGCAGATTCTACCAGTCCTGACCCAGGCCAGATATTTCTTTGGGTGGCAGATGTGGATAGAGAGAGAGGTGGACAAACTTCTTTCTTTCTCTTTCTTTCTTTCTTTCTTTCTTTCTTTCTTTCTTTCTTTCTTTCTTTCTTTCTTTCTTTCCTTCCTTCTTTCTCTCTTCCTTCCTTCCTTTCTTTCTTTCTTTCTTTCTTTCTTTCTTTCTTTCCTTCCTTCTTTCTTTCTTTCTTTCTTACACCCGGCTACGCACAGGGGTTACTCCTAGCTCATGCACTCAGGAATTACTCCTGGCGGTGCTCGGAGACCATATGGGATGCTGGGAATCGAACCCAGGTTGGCCGTGTGCAAGGCAAAAAAACCTACCCTCTGTCCTATTGTTCCAGTCCCCAAACTTTATTTTTTGAAAATTTTTATTAGTGAAACACCATGAGGTACAGTTGTAGACTTACAAATTTTTGTGCTTGGGTTTCAGTTATACAATGATCCAGTACCCATCCCTCCACCAGTGCCCATTCTCAAAAATATGGAATGCTTCACGAATTTGCGTGTCATCCTTGCGCAGGGGCCATGCTAATCTTCTCTGTATCGTTCCAATTTTAGTCGATGTGCTGCCAAAGCGAGCACCCAAACTCTTTTCTTGAGGTGACCTCCCTCACTCCCCACTGGACAGAGCCACAGGCAATGGCCAACCCCAGCAGTGCTGGGGGATCATATGTAGCTGTGGATGGAACCCACACTTTAGATCATTTTAGAACCGGCAGCTTTGTCTACATTTGCTTGAGTTGGGGGATAGCATCCATCTGGTTTCCTCCTGGCTCTGTGCTCAGGGACCCCTCCCGGCTGTGCTCAGACCGTGTGTGCTGCCAGGGATCGAGCTGGGTCCGCTGTGCAGAAGGCAAGCGCCTTCCTTCCCTTCATCTCTCCGGCAAATGCCTTTTGGATGCACAAAAACCAAAGAATAGCAGGCTGGCATTTAAACACTCCATTTGCATTTGTATCCTGGAAAGAAGTTACCAAAGCACTTGGAGCAATGAGAAGAAACACAGAGACTCTGCCAGCCCCTACCAGGACGCAGAACGAGCACTGAGTATTTCTGCCACGTAAACGATGCCAGGCCTGACCATATCATCCACGGCCTTACGTTAGGGTGCAGAAGGAATAGATGTTTCCTCTGGAACCCCCCGGAAGTGCTTGGGGGTCAGACCCAGGGCCCCATGCCTGCCAGGGAAGAGCTCGACCCCTGAGCCACCTCTCTGCCTCCCTTCTTCAAGGGAGTCTTAGACACAGCAGGAAGGAGCTTGACAGCCACGCAGGGCCTGGTTGCAGTTTTGTAACAAGCCAACAGAGGGCGCGGCAGCCCAAACCTGGCTGTAGTTTTCTCACAAGACTCACAAAACCCGGTTCTGGCCCCAAATGCCCCTTCTCTTAGCACCAGCTCTTCTTCCTCCTTCTGTACAGCAAACTTTGCAACTGGACCTTCTAAACCCGGCTCCAGGGGCCCGAGCCCTAGTTCAGCGGGGAGGGCATTTGCCTTGCACGCAGCTGACCCAGGTTCGATCCCTGGCATCCCATATGGTCCCCTGAGCACCGCCGGGAGTAATTCCTGAGTACAAAGCCAGGAGTAACTACTAAGCGTCCTGGGTGTGACCCAAAAACCAACCAACAACAAACTAACACTAACACCGCCCCCCCCCCCCCCAGCCCATTTCCACCCTAGCATCTGCCCCCAAGCTGCCCCGCTCTGATTTCCTCCGGTGGTTGAGACCCTCTTTTTAATTTTTCCTTCTTTTTCTTTTTTGCAGCGTGGGGGATTGCACCGAGGGCCTTATCCATGCAAGGTCAGTGCCTGACCACTGAGCATCCGCCCAGTTCCACTTTCTGCTGCTGTGCCCTCCCTGCACTCCCCCCCCCCCCACCTCCTCCTCCTTTCTGGCGACACATGGCAGTGCTTACAGCTTACTCCTCATGGCCTACGTGGTGTCAGGGATCAGACCCAGCCCAGCTACGTGCAAGGCCGTGCCCACTGTACGACTCTCTGGGCCTGCTACTCTTACCCCCAAATGCTCAGACCTGGATTGACTTCCACCTGAACACTCAGGATCTGGGGTGTGTGTGTGTGTGTGTGTGTGTGTGTGTGTGTGTGTGTGTCTGTCTGTCTGTCTGTCTGTCTGTCTGTGTGTAAGGTTTCCTCGGGGGCCGAATGGCAGCCGGCAGATGAAATAGTGACATTCCAGAATCAAAGCTCACCCGGCCTCCAGTGGGGAAGGAAGACAGGACTTATGGCCCACCTGGACAGGAAGCCCAAGGCTGCATCCTGTGCTTCCTCACATTTATCCCTACAGACAACAGGCCGGACCAAGCACACCAGCTCCAGTGGTCTTTTTTCCCTATTTCCCACCCAAGACAACTTAAAAGCCCCCTTAGTCCCTTCCGGACGCGGCTCGACCTAGCCTCACCCCAGGTACATAGAGTTCCATCTGGGAGCACACCCCAATAAGTCTATTTCCTTCACTTGATTCATCTCTGTCCCTTTGCAGTGGACAGGGTTCTCAGATCTATCAGTAGGTATATAAGATACCTGGATATATGTATATGCAGATAAATGTACATGTCTTCACATCACACATAGATATACTCCGTGTGTATTCATGTAGATGTGTCTATGTGTTTGTTCCTGTATGTGTACGTGTGCAGGCTGGAGTGATAGCATAGCGGTAGGGCGTTTGCCTTGCACGCAGCCAGCCTGGCCGAGCCGGGTTCGATTCCTCCACCCCTCTCAGAGAGTCTGGCAAGCTACTGAGAGTATTCAATATGCCAAACACAGTAACAAGAAGTCCCACAATGGAGACGTTACTGGGCTCGCTCAAGCAAATCGATGAACAACGGGAGGACAGACAGACAGACATGTATGTGTGCATGTATGTGTGTGCATATATAATGTATGTATGTATTGTCCTCTCTCTGCCTAGTCACTGGTACAGTGTGCCGTGGTCTTACACTTGCACAGCAGAACCCAGTACGGCAGCCATGTGGGACTGTACCAAGTACACATCATGTTGGGGACCCAAAATAGATTCCCGCAGGCAAAACCTGCATTTCAGCTTTTTGGCTCATCTGTCCCCTCACCAGCACTTTTTTTTTTTTTTTTGCTTTTTGGGTCACACTTGGCGATGCTCAGGGGTTCCCCCTGGCTTTGCACTCAGGAATCACTCCTGGCAGTGCTCGGGGGACCATATGGGATGCTGGGAATTGAACCTGGGTCGGCCGCGTGTAAGGCAAATGCCCAACCCGCTGTGCTATTGCTCCAGCCCCTCACCAGCACTTTTTAAAAGGAATTTTTAAAAGTTCTAAAATTTGTATTAATTATTTTTTTCAGGGCTGACTCCTGGCTCTGCACTCAGGGATCACTCCCGGTGCTACCTGAGGGACCATATGGCATAATAGGGATCAAACCGGGTTGGCTGCATGTAAGGCAACTGCTCTACCCGCTGCACCATTGCTCCAGTGCCAGCTAGTTTTTTAGGGGGAGGCACATCTGGCGATGCTCAGGGGTAACTTTCGACTCTGCACTCAGGAATCGCTCCTAGCAGTGGTCAGGGGGGCCATATGGGAAGCTGGGGATTGAACCTAGGTTGGTCGTGCGCAAGACAAGCACCCTACCCACTGCACTATGTCTCTCGCCCACAGCCCCAGATTTTTTTGGTTTGACTTATTTTTCATTTAGGCTCTGTCACTTACATAGCTATTCAAGGTGGGTTATTCAGGTACACTCTCTTCTGATCTATCCTAATACCAGTGTCACCTTCCCTCCACCAATCACCAATGTTCCTTTGTCTCCTCTCCACCCACCTCCAACACACACACACACACACACACACACACACACACACACACACACACGCCTTCTGGACAGGCACATTTTTAAGTTCGGATGGTGTAGTTTGGATCTCATGCTTTCAGTTTTGGCGGTTCTCCCGTTCAGACACTCAGTTAAATAACACCTCTTCACCCCCATGGTCCCTGCCCTCAGATTATTTTCAACCTGCCTTTTCTGTTACTTTCCATCTGCCTCTTCCCCCATCTCCCCCTTCCGTTTCTTTCTTTCCCGATCCTCATAGCACTGTTTTCACTTTTCTGTTTGTTTGTTTTGTTTGTTGGGGCCACACCTGGAGGTGTTTAGTTACTCCTGGCTCTGCAGCGGCCACTCCTAATAGGCTTGGGGAAAGGCATGGGATGCCAGAGATCAAACATGGGTCTGCAGCAGCAAAGCAAGCACCCTACCAACTGTACTATCACTCCAGTCCAGCAAATCAATTTCTTGAATGTTAAAATAAGGCTGGAGCCTGAGCACTAGTACAGTGGGTACCCAGAGGCCAACCTGGGTTTGATCCCTAGCATCCCATACAATCCCCTGAGCATCACTGGGTGTGGCCCCAAAACAAACAAATTATTCGGGTGCGGATGGAGATTAAACTCAAGGCTTCACACCCATTGAACCATCTGGCCCTAATTCCAACCACACATCCCAATAGAACTTGTTATCACCCAATTGCCAGTTTAACATCTGCATATATTTTTTATTTTTGTTTGTTTTTCTGGTCGTGCATTGTGGTGATCAGGGCTGGGCCCACTGCTCAGCGCTCAGAGGCAGCTCTGAGGGCTGAGGACTTTGCCACGCTGAGGATTGTGCCGTGCTTTCACAGGCAAAGTGGGCTTTCTAGTCCCTTGAGCCATGTCCTGGGCCACAACATCTGCCTTTTAGCATTTCAAAGACTTATTAGAATAAATCCAAGAGACAATACAGTAGGCAGGGTGCTTGCCCCGCATGTGGCCAACCCAGGTTCAAACCCTAGTACCTCATATGGTCCACTAAGCACTGCCCGGAATTAGGTACCTGACTACAGAGCCAGGAGTAAGTCCTGAGCCCCAAAACAAAACAACTGACAAAAGCAATCTAAATCTAAATTCAACAGAGGAACCCTCCCTCCCCCTCCTCATCTTTGTAGATGCCACTTTTTTTTTTTTTTTTTGCTTTTTGGGTCACACCCGGCCATGCACAGGAGTTACTCCTGGTTCATGCACTCAGGAATTACTCCTGGCGGTGCTCGGGGGACCATATGGGATGCTGGGAATCAAACCTAGGTCAGCTGTGTGGAAGGCAAACTGCTCCAGCCCCTAGATGCCACTTCTTGCTGCTTCCTTGACACTCCCTAGGAGTAATTATGAAATGACTTGATCCCTGGGGATGATGTTTCAGCTGGAAAGAAGGTGAGGCCCTTCACACCAGAGGAGCTTGTCTCTCACTAGAGAAGTCTCTCACTTGTCTCCCTCTCACCTACCCTGATCAAATCTTTTGGATGCTCCCTGCAGAACACATCTCGATTCATCTTCTTTTTATCTCCATGGGGACCATTCTCATTCAATTAATCACCACAAGTTTCCTTTTCCCATAATTCCTGCCCCCCCCCACCAAGTCTGTGAAGGAAGACCCCTTTGTGAAGGTGGAAATATTCCACGGAACTAAGCTTTTGGGGTTATTTCCCTGTGATAGGTAACAAGTATACCTGCTTCAATCAAGTTTAATCTAGAAATCAGGTACAGTAAGAGCGTCACAGTAAGAGATTCACTAATAAGAAAAACACCAGAACGACTCTATCATTATGTGGCAGGAAAACCATGTCAAAGTGCTCTCTAACTCAAAGTTTCATTGTTTGGGCCCACCCAGCTGTGCTCAGGGCTTCCTCCTGGCTCTGCACTCAGGGATTGCTCCCAGTGGGCTCAGGGGACGTTATGGGGTCATGAGGATTGAGCCTGGATCGGCCGTGTGCAAGGGAAGTGCCCAACCTGCTCTACTATTGCTCCAACCCCTCAACGTTTCTTATTGTATATAATTATTTGAAGTGGGTGGGGGCCCTCCTGGCATGTTGCTTGAGGGAATCATGTGGCAATGGGGGTTGAACCCAGGGCTCACACATGCATAATATACACTCAAGAACTTTTAAGCCAAATCACTGGTTCTGTACATAATTTTTTGGTGAGGGGCACACCTGGCAATGCTCAGGGATTACTCCTGGCTCTTTATTGAGGAATCGCTCCTGGTGGTGCTCTGGGGACTACAGGGGATGCTGGAGATTGAACCCAGGTCAGTCACATGCAGGCAAGCACTTTGCCTACTGTACTAGCTCTCTGGCCTCTTTATATATTTTTGGATCTCTAGAACTGACAAGCACATGCTTGGAAGTAGGAGGCCCAGGCTGACCTCCAGCACTGCCTATAGTCACCTGAACATTGCCAGGAGTAAACCCTGAGCACTTCCAAGTATGACTCCAAAACAGACAACAACAACAACAACAAAAACTCTCCCTCCCCCCCAAAAAACCCAAAACATTTTTGAAGTTAAACTTCTTGGTCTTATCCTCTCCCAAACATGATAGGGTTTATCTTTGGTTTGTTTGGGGGCCACACCCAGGAGGCTCAGGTTCACTCCTGGCTCTGTGCTCAGGGATCACTCCTGGCGGTACTTAGGGGACCTTCTTTGGTGCTGGAGATAGAACCCAGGTGGGCTGCTGTACTGTCTTTCTTGGCCCTGAGAAGATCTTTTTCAGCTTGGAATGGATTATGACACCCCCTTTCTTAAAACCTTTCAGTAGTCTGCTTGGAAGAAAATTCCAAGCTATACTCACAACGCTTCTTTCCTAGTTTCTCCTTCTAATCCATTCCCCAGCGTTGCCTCAAAGTCACTTCCCTTAATCAAAGTCACTTCTGTGAGCACCTATTGGAAGGATGTTTCCATTGCCCTCTCCACAGCTCTCTGGCTGCCTTTCTCCTACATGGTGAGGGGACATATGTGTGGGATTATTCACTGTCTTGTCTCATCACAGGGTCAGGGTGGGGTAAGGGTGATGGCCTTGAGTGCTTTGCAGACAGGAGCTTGGCTTCCATTGCACGGACACTCGTGGTCCTCTGAGCACAGCCCAGGGGAACTGAAAAACATAATTTAAAAGGATCCTAATTATGTCTCTAGGATTGAATATTATTAGTGATTGAGATGCCCTTTGGATTTCTCCTCCACAGTGAGGGAACATATGTGTGGGATTATTCACTGTCTTGTCTCATCACAGGATTCCTGAGGATGAGGGCTGAGGCTCGGATCACACAGAAGAGTTGCTTACTGAGGATTTGTGGGGCTGCAGTGCAAACTTTGCATGTGTGAGTCCCTGATCTCGGAGCACTGCTGGGGGTGATCTCCAAACACCCAGCTTGGTGTGGCCTCTCCCCAAGGAAACCAAAAATAAATAAAAACCTTCCTATGCAAATAGGGATTATGTGGGAGGCAATCCTGAACTTCCACAGTGAGTGAGACAGAAGAAGTTATAAGAAGGTATGTCTGGTTTTTTTTTTTTTTAAAGAAAATAAATGTGGAAGAGGCCGGACATAGAATGAGGGCCTAGGTAAGTAGGCCTCAAGACCCCCCAGAACAAGCAGAGGCTCAGAACTGAGCCAGTTCAGGTGTTCGGGTGAAGGGGTACTGAATTCAACAAGGGGAAACCAGCACATCCTGTCACAAAAAAATAATGGTTTTTCACTTTTTTGGGTTTGGGTTCACTTCCATCAGTGCTCAGGGATTACTCCTGGCTCTGTGCTCAGGGATCACTGCTGGCAATGCTGGGGTACCAAGGATAGAACCCATGGTGGTCGCATGCAAGGCAAGCACTTTGCCTACTGTTCTATTGCTCCAACCCTGAAACAATGGCTTTATTTTTCTTTTATTTTGGGGTGAAGAGGTGTCACACCCAATCATGCTCAAGACTTACTCCTGGCTCTGTCCTCAGGGGTCACTCCTGGACTCAGGGAACCATATGGGGTGCTGCAGATCAAACCTGGGTCCACCATGTGCAACACGGGTAACCTACCCACTGTACTATCTCTCCAGTCCCCACCAACAACAAACTTTTATGTATCACTGTGAGATACAGTTACAGTCTTACAAACTTTTGTGCTTATGTTTCAGTCATACAAGATCAAGTACCCATCAATGGTTTTTTTTTTTTTTTTTTTTTTTTTTGCTTTCTGGGTCACACCCAGCAATGCTCAGGGGTTACTCCTGGTTCATGCACTCAGAAATTACTCCTGGTGGTGCTTGGGGGACCATATGGGATGCTGGGGATCGAACCCGGGTTGGCCGCGTGCAAGGCAAACACCCTACCTGCTGTGCTATCGCTCCAGCCCCGCATCAATGGTTTTCTACGGGAGTTTTGAAATACCAAGACTTGGCCACCTTTTCCTGCCTGTACTGGCTCATCTATTCCGCGCATAGAAGCTTACTGAACATAAATTGAGCATTCATGCCAGATATTCTCCCACCTGCCCAGGGTAGGGGCCTCTGGCCACGGGAGCCACAGGAAGCCGCAGCAGAAGATGAAGTGATGTTGGAAGAAAAACCCCTTTTGGTCTGCTTTGAAATACCACACTAATCCCTGGGCTCAGCGGGGAGATGTGTTGGGAGAGAAACACCTTTTGGTCTGCTTTGTTTCTTTCTTTTGTTTCTTTTTGGGTCACACCCAGTGATGCACAGAGGTTACTCCTGGTTCATGCACTCAGGAATTACCCCTGGCGGTGCTCTGGGGACCATATGGGATGCTGGAAATTGAACCCGGGTCGGTCGCGTGCAAGGCAAACGCCCTACCCGCTGTGCTATCCCTTCAGCCCCTTTCGGTCTGCTTTGAAGGGCAACCTGCTACAATGCATATCACAGTTCAATGTTACCTGGGGACGGGATGTTTCTGGCAAATGTGCAGTGAAGTGTGTGTGAACAACATGTTTGTTCTGATCATCCTGTGTATGTGACCAGTGGCATACTCCCACCACCCTCCTTATCTATATAAAAAGACTTGATGTCTCTCAATAAAGTGGATTCTGCTTTACAGGATTTTTTACAGCACTGTGCTCGTGTGCTTCTCTTTCCTCGGAGGAGGTGGTGGCAAGGTTTGCTCTTTTCCCTCGGACCCTCCCCTTAGCTGGAGGGAAGCTCGGCCCTGTCCTCAGAACCCTGAGTGGCAGCCCCTTGCTGGATGAGCGCGCTGAACAGAGGCCTGGAGAAGACCCCAACAAAGTGACTCTCGAATACCCAAACAATCAGAAGCAAAAAGGCCTGCACAGAAGCAATAGAGGCCTTCTGGGCCTTTCCGCTCTGGAACCTTGTGTTCTTAGTTCTGCATGGCATGAGGCAAATTGCCTGCCGTGGTATGCAGACCTGGGGTCCGGCCCCATACAATAGGGCAATCTGCTGTGTGTATCACATGGTCTATCCCAGTCTTGGGTGTGAGAGAAAGAGAAATGGAGGGCGGGCTAGGGGGAGAGAGAGAGGATCAGAGAGACGGTCAGTACAGAGAACAGAGGCAAAGGGAGTTCTGTTGGGTAAAATCAGAATTATTGTTGGGTCTGGAGAGATAGTATAGTGAGTCTTGCATGCAGCTGACCCGTGTTTGATCCCCAGCATCCAACCATCCATCCTTCAGCCCTCCAGGTGTGATTTCTGATCACAAAGTCAGGGGTAAGCCCTGAGAATGGCTGGGTATGGCCCAAAACACAAAACCAAAAAACCACATTTCTCCCTTTCTTTCTTCTGCTTTTTCTACTTGAGAACACTGCTCGCTCCCCCCACCTCCTTCTCTCATTCTCTTCCCTCCTATTTCTATCAATAAAAATTATTTTGTTTCACTAAAGCACTGTAGTACTGTCCTTCCACTGTTCATCAATTTGCTCAAGCAGGCACCAGTAAGATCTCCATTGTGAGACTTGTTGTTACTGTTTTTGGCATATCGAATATGCCACGGGGAGCTTGCCAGGCTCTGCCTTGTGGGTGGGATACTCTTGGTAGCTCTCCGGGCTTTCTGAGAGGGATGGAGGAATCAAACCCGGGTCGGCTGTGTGCAAGGCAAACATCCTACCCACTGTGCTATGGCTCCAGCCCAGTTTCACTAAAAAAAAAGTAAAAAATTTATATATCTAGAACACATTTTTTTTTCTTTTTGGGTCACACTTGGCGATACACAGGGGTTACTCCTGGCTCATGCACTCAGGAATTACTCCTACTGGTGCTTATGGGACCATATGAGATGCTGGGAATTGAACCCGGGTCGGCCGCGTGTAAGGCAAACACCCTACCTGCTGTGCTATCTCTCCAGCCCCTAGAACACATATTTTTCAAAATACTTCTTGGGCCAGAGAGAAAATGTTTGCCTTCACAAGGCTGAGCCTGGTTCCAGACCCAGTCCTGATATAGACCACTGATTCCCACTAAGAAAAAGCCCTTGAGCAGACTCAAGAGTCAACTTTGAGCACTGCTAGGTGTGATTCCCCAACCAGAACCACAAAAAGTACATCTAGGGCCAGCCAGAAAGATAGTGAAGTTTAAGGTGCTTGCTTCCTATGTGACTGATCCAGTTCTATGCCTGTCACTCAGAAAAAAATCTTTTCAAACTCTAAAGGGTTTCTTGTTGACCAGCCTTAAAATCCAAAGGGCCTCTCAATCACTAATAATATTCAATCCTACAGACATAATTAAGATCCTTCAAAATTATGTTTT
This sequence comes from Sorex fumeus, assembly GCF_029834395.1. Lineage (NCBI taxonomy): Eukaryota > Metazoa > Chordata > Mammalia > Eulipotyphla > Soricidae > Sorex > Sorex fumeus. The sequence continues at coordinate 5,251,153 of NW_026606102.1, forward strand.
TCGGCTTCTCTGGGCAGTGTTCAGAGGACCACAAGTGTCCGTGCAATGGAAGTCAAGCTCCTGTCTGCAAAGCACTCAAGGCCACCACCCTTACTCCACCCAGCATCTTCAGGCCCACCTGCCTCAAGGAGCTGGCTGGAGCTCCAGGAAGACTTTACATTGTGCAGCGAGGCAAGGAGAACACGCTACCCAGACACCCCGCCCCCACCCCCGGCATCTGCAGCCACCACTGCCACCTGGGTCTCTGAGCTGATTGGACATCCCTGAGACTGACTGTGTGACAGGGATAATCTGATCTCCAGAGTGGATATATATATGTTCAGCGACTCAAGATCTGGGATTTTGCAAGTGCGATTCGGTCTTGCATCTGAACTGCTCTTCCGCCAGAAGCTGACAGCGCAGAGGCAGAACAACGCAGGCAGAGGTGAGCCCAGCCCAGGAGGGTCTTGGTATTGGGGGAAGAGGGAAGGCCCATAGGCTGATGGGACAACACAGTCATGTCTTGGGGGTTGAGGGGCTCCCAAGAAGAGCTCAGGATACCTGCTCCCAACCCTGGTGATGCACAACCAAGTGGGCTGGTTCAATGCTCGGGCCTGTCGGCTGCCAAGAGCTACACCCCATCGGGCTTGGAGACCATGTGAAGCTGGGGATCAGACTCCGGGTCTTGTGCACGCAGGGCCCCATTTACGTTCTCTGTTCGTTTCTGTGCCACGCCTGGGGCTGTGGAGGAGGAAGTGCTGCCACCCGAGGGGCCCCGCGCTCCTGGAGCAGAGGCCCCGTTGGGCCGGGAAGAGGATGCGGAAGGACCCATAGGGGTGTCCCCCAGCCTAGCGTTCCCCCCTCCTGCCGCTGCCACTCCAGGCCTCGTGTTCCCCCCTCTTGCAGCTGCCACCCCCGACCTAGGGTTCCCCCCTCCTACAGTTGCCACCCCCGACTTAGTGCTGGCTGCTCCTGGTGTGGAACCTGGACCCCCTGCAGGCAAAGGATACGCTCCAGCCCTTGAACCCTCTTCCCGGGCCCTATTTATGCATAAAAGGGAAAAAAACCAACTCCCCGTTCCCTTCCTATTTTCAATGAAGTTTACCCTGGTTTAAAAACGTTTGGGGCTGGAGCGATAGCGCTGCGGGTAGGGCGTTTGCCTTGCACGTGGCCGACCCGGGGTTTGATTCCCAGCATCCCATATGGTCCCTCGAGCACCGCCAGGAGTAATTCCTGAGTACAGAGCCAGGAGGAACCCCTGAGCATTGCGGGTGTGACTCATAACAGTAAAAAAAAAAAACCCGTTTGGGTCTAGTAGTCATACTCCTCTGGTTTCTACTAGGCTCTAGGCATCAGGACAAGGGTCTTTACTGGGACCCCCGTTTCACCTTGACAAGTGTGGGGCTGGGCCCTGGGCTGGGGATGCAGTGGTGGTGCAAGGGTGGTGCAGGGGAACGGGCTCTGCTCGGGGCTCTGGGACCAAGTCATGGCCCCGAGGGTCTCACGAGGTGTTTAAGGGGGTACTTGGCCCCCTCTCACGCCCCCACCCTTCTTAGGGCCAGATCGCTCCGGAGCCTGCCTGACGGGCCAGACCAGAGGTCCAGGAGGGAGACAGTCATCCCCCTGCCCCGAGAAGGACCACCAAGGCCCGACGCGGAGCCTCTCAGCCTCCACCCCCGCGGAGGACAGCGAGTCTCGGGACCAGAGACACGGCCACGGCCCAGCCGGCACCCACACCGGAAATGGACACAGAGGCGCCGGAAGTGACACCGGAAGTGGCGGCGGAAACCCTGCGGGCCACTGGGGGGATGGCAGGGCAGGAAGAAGGAGCGCCCCCTGGGGCTGCGGAGGAGGAAGTGCTGCCACCCGAGGGGCCCCGCGCTCTCGGAGCAGAGGCCCCGTTGGGCCGGGAAGAGGATGGGGAAGGACCCATAAGGGTGTTCCCCGCTCCTGGCCCCGTGTCCCCCAGCCTAGTGTTCCCCCCTCCTGCAGTTGCTACCCCCGACTTAGCGTTCCCCCCTCCTGCCCCTGCCACTCCAGGCCTAGTGTTCCCCCCTCCTGCAGCTGCTACTCCAGGATTAGGGTTCCCCCCTCCTGCAGCTGCCACCCCCGACTTAGCGTTCCCCCCTCCTGCAGCTGCCACTCCAGGCCTCGTGTTCCCCCCTCCTGCAGCTGCCACCCCAGGATTAGGGTTCCCCCCTCCTGCAGCTGCCACCCCAGGATTAGGGTTCCCCCCTCCTGCAGCTGCCCACCCCGACCTAGCGTTCCCCCCTCCTGCAGCTGCCAACCCCGACCTAGTGTCCCCCAACTTAGTGTTCCCCCCTCCTGCAGCTGCCACCCAAGACCTAGTGTTCCCCCCTCCCACCCCCGTGTACCCCGACTCCGCGTTCCCCCCGCCCGCCTCTGTGGAGCCCCCTAACCCGCTTCTCCCTCCCACTGCAGCTGTCCCTGAGGACCGTTTGTCCCGCAGCCCCCCGCAGCCCCGGATCGTGCCCCTAGCTTCCTGCTGCTATGCACGTTCGTCCTAGGCACCACCTGCACCCTTGCCAGCCCCCCATTCCCCTTGCACTTTATTTCACCCCCCACCCCCATTACTGTAGATAAACTTCCTGATGGTTTAGATTTTTTTGTTTTGTTTCGGGACTGCACCCAAGCAGTGCTCCGGGCTTACTCTGGGGCTCTGGATTACTCCAGGTGGGAGACTATGTTGGTGCTGGGGATCGAGCCCGCACTGGCCACGTGCTAGGCAAGGGTCCTGGTGCTCCATTCATTTCCCAAGGGAGTGATCAAACACCCGCGCCTGTTGCGCGGGGCCCAGGATGAGAGGCGGCGCATGGAAGAAAGCATCATCCAGGCGTGTTTCCAAGCGCTGAGAAGTCGAGAGCATTTTCCCAGAGATACAGGATGCTACATTTTACCAAAAGCGAGATGCTCCTTAGAGCTTTCCCCGGCTGCTGATCCTTGAAAGGAACAAGATTCGCTCTGAGATCTGGGGATTTGGGAGGAGACCCTCGACTCGTCGTCTCATAGCATCAAATACAGAAAATACAGACTCGCAGTCACAGAGCTGACTCCAGGAAAAGGGTTAAGAAGAGCCCGTGGAGGGGGGAGAGGGGGATTTGGTGCCCAGGGTCCAGTTGGGCAGTTCTGTTGTCTGATCCCCAATGCCACACAATGGTTCTCCGCAAAATCTGAGTATGTTGATTTAATATGTCTGTTTTGAATATAAAATGTTTTGTTGAAGTTTCAAAAGTTGAAGGGTAAATAAGAGGCAATTGGAAAGCAATGCCTCAGCTGCCTCCTAGAAAACCATTCAAGACTTTTTTATTTTTTGGAGTTTTGGGCCCCACTGGCAGTGCTCTGGGGACCAGATGCAATTGTGGGGGAGGGGGTGGGTTTCATGCACGGCGGTGCCTTATCCCTGTACTCTTTCCGGTTCTTCCACTTTCAGGATTTTAAAAGGAATTTTAGCAGCCTCTGACTTCAAGCCCATGATTTTATAGCGAAAGTAAAAAATACATGTTTAATGTTCGTGTTGATTCAGTTTTATTTTGAAAATTAAAAATGGCATTTACCTTTACCAAAAATGGCAAAATTTGGGGCCACACCCCATGGCTTTAGGCGGGGGGGGGGGGGGGGGGGGGGGGGGGGGGGGAATGCAGTGCCAGGGATTGAATCTGGGTGGGCACTAAGTGGGAGGTTCTAATGTTAGTACTAATGAATCCTATATGGGCATATACCTGTAGACATTTGGGTGATTATAAGATATGTTGATATGTTTTTGTTTTTGGGACCACACCAGTGTTGCTCAGGGGATCAAACAGGAGTCAGCTGCTTGCACTGTAAATGCATTAATCCCTGTGCTCTCACTGTAAATGCATTAATCCCTTTTTGCTAGGGAGATTTTTATATGAACCTGGGCATATAGATATGTAAAATATATAAAACACCACTGTATCACTATCATCCTGTTGTTCATCGATTTGCTCGAGCAGGCGCCAGTAATGTCTCCATTCATCCCAGCCCTGAGATTTTAGCAGCCTCTCCTTACTTGTCCTTCCCAACGGTGCCATATTGGAGGCTCTTTCAGGGCCAGGGGAATGAGACCCATTATTGTTACTGTTTTTGGCATATCAAATACACCATGGGGAGCTTGCCAGGCTCTGCCGCGCGTATAAAACATCAATTACTGATAATATTTTTTGTCTTTGGATCATACTTGCCCTCTACAATGTTTGTAGGTATTTTTCAAGTTTTATTCTCTTACTTATGATGAAACTAAATTAATTTCACTGTGGTGGTTGTGTGTGTGTGTGTGTGTGTGTGTGTGTGTGTGTGTGTGAGAGAGAGAGAGAGAGAGAGGGAAAGAGACAGACGGAGACAGAGATACAGAGAAAGACAGAGACAGAGATAGGGGAGAGAGAGAATTTGCAATGCCTATCTCCTATCTGTTGGATTTCCTGAATGAACCTCATGAGGACTTCTTTTCCTCTTTCATTATTAATCTCAAGGGCTCACTATTTACTCTCTATTATCTTAAAAAGGTTAGGGGTGGGCCAGAAAGTTAGTACAGCAGAGGTGGGGCACTTGCCTTGCATGCCATATTCAATCCCTGGCCCTGCCAGGAGTGATCCCTGAGCTCAGATCCTGGAACACAATCAAGTGTGGTCCGAAAATAAAATAAAAAAAAAAGATATTTAAAGACTGAAATATCTATCCATTTGTTTATATCTCAAGAGAGCAAGACAAACTCCAGGAAGAAATTCAATAAGCAATGGTGTTCCTTTCTACTCCCCTAAGGCATACTGACCCAGACCTTCATCTTGTCTGTGCATCAACAGTTGCTGGACTGTTTGTGGAATTCATAGACAATAAGTCTACCTCATCAGGTACAACAATCTGACTGATTCTATCCCCTGCCAAAGGGCTGGCCTACCCAGTAGTAAATATCCGGCAGCAACACAGCTATGCTCACGGTATTGCTGGGACCACTCCATACATATTTTAATACTTTCATAAAAACAAATGGACTGAAAGACATGAGACAGGACAGAAGAGTTTCCTGGGGCTTATGGCCAAAGGTTTCATCAGCAATAGCACAGCGGGTAGGGCGTTTGCCTTGCACACGGCAGACCCGGGTTCGATTCCTCCATCCTTCTTGGAGAGCCCGGAAAGCTACCAAGAGTATCCCATCTGCATGGCAGATCCTGGCAAGCTCCCTATGGCGTATTCGATATGCCAAAAACAGTAACAACAAGTCCCACAATGGAGACATTACTGGTGACTGCGTGAGCGAATGGATGAAGTACGAAAAGACAGTGCTATAGTTTCCACACTCATAATTGCATAGATTCCAAATGCCAGGATCACAATGAATTCTATTACTCTTTTAATATCTCCTTTTAAAAAAATATGAGAGAGGTACAGAGTCTGTTTCCTCTGCAGCTGGGGACAAAAAGCAGGGAGGCTCAGGCTGCAATTGGTCCTCAGAGTGCTTTGGTGTCTGATCTGCACTAATTTGGGGGCCCAAACCACCGCTCATACTTGCTCCTAAAACTGTGAAAGCTGCGCTGGGCAGGAGGGAGACTCCCAGCTTGGTGTTAGGGGTTGTTCTTAGCATGGGGGGACTGTGCAGTGTCGGGGACTGAACCTAGGTCTGCAGGCGGACACACAAATCAGTCCTTTCCTATTTCCCTACTAAACACTGTTCCCCTTTGAGATCATTTAAAATGCTTAAATGCTTTGCCCCTTTGGACTGAGACCACGGAGAAATGAGATTTAGGACTGGAGAGGAGAGAACAAGGGGCTGGGGTGGATGTTCTGTGTGTGGGAGGCCTAGGCTCGATTCCTGGCACTGAGTGGTCCCCTAGAGCACTAAGAGTGGTTCTTGAGCATAGAGCTAAGGATAATACCCAGCACCAGAAGGTTTGGCCCAAAGGAGAGGGAGAGAAAGGGCGAGAGGGGGAGAGAGAGAGAGAGAAAACGAGAGTGAGAGAGCAAGAGAGGTTGGGAGGGAGAGAGAGAATGAGAGGGAGAGAGAGAGAGAAAGGGAGAGAGAGCGAGAATATATGAAATTTAGGCACTAAATGGGTTCACTCAAACATGATGGTTTTTAAAATAACATTATTTTAACACTAGAATGGTGAGAAGGAAAGTCCAGTCTAGCCTGATTGCTGAGAATTAGCTTCCTGGTCTTTGTTTTTGTTTTTGGGTCACACCCAGTGATACTCAGGAGTTACTCCTGGCTCCACGATAAGGAATCTCTCCTGGTGGTGGTCAGGGGACCATATGGGATGACAAGGATAGAATTAGGATCTGCCATGTGCAAGACAAACACCCTACCTGCTGTATTATCACTCTTGCTTGAAGCTCCCTGGTCTTTGGACCACACCTGGCAATGCTGGGGAGAAGGGATACTCCCAGCTTGGTGTTAGGGGTTGTTCTTAGCAGAGGTTGGGGGACCATACAGTTTCAGGGATCGAATCTAGGTCTCCTGCATGCAGACATGCAAAGTACGCACTCTAGCCCATGAATGTATCTCTCCAGCCCAAAGCCTGGCTTTTTTTTTTCTTTCTTTTTGGATCACACCCGGCAATGCACAGGGGTTACTCCTAGCTCTGCACTCAGGAATTCCTCCTGGTGGTGCTCAGGGGACCATATGGGATGCTGGGAATCGAACCCGGGTCGGCTGCATGCAAGGCAAACGCCCTACCCGCTGTGCTACTGTTCAAGCCCCAAGCCTGGCTTTTTTGGGGGGAATGGAGTGGGGAGAGTCTTGGGTCAGGGCTAATCCTTGCATGATGCTCAGGTAACTCCTGGCAGTGCTTGGGTAATCATACACGGATTGAAATGGGGTCTGCCACATGCAGGACAAACGCTATAACTCCTGGACTATCTCTCTGGCCTATGACTTAGCTTCTTAAACTTTGGGGTAGAATTCCACATTTTACAAAAAATTAAGAATATGCTCTTTAAAATAAGCTTCAAAAATGGTTTTATTATCAGTAAACAATTAATTGGCATACCTATTTTGTTTGGGCTGTAGAGATAGGACAGTGGGTAGGGTGTTTGCCTTGCATGTGGCTGGCCTGGGTTAGATTCCTCCATCTCTCTCGGAGAGCCTGGCAAGCTTCTGAGAGTATCCCGCCCGCACGGTAGACCCTGGCAAGCTCCCAGTCGTGTATTCGATGTGCCAAAAAACAGTAACAAGTCTCACAGTGGAGATGTTACTGTTGCCCGCTTGAACAAATCGATGAACAATGGGAGGACAATGCTACAGTGCTACATATTTTGTTTACCTATATACCTGGGTTCACATAAAAATTTCTCAGGCAAAAAGGGGTTGTGATGGCTGAGCTGCAGGTTGGGCGCTTGTATGCATGCAGCTGACCTGGGATTGATCCTGGCACCTGGGATGGTTCCCCAAGCCCCACCAGGAGTGATCCCTGAGCGCAAGGCCAGGAGTAAGCTCTGGGCACAACTGGGATGGCCACAAAACAAAAAAAGAAAGGGGGTTGAGAATGAAAAATCTGGAAGAAGTCCTGCTCCAAAGGATTGAATGGTAGGTTCCATTTCTCTACCTAGCAACCATACTGTACACCTCTGGATACAAGGGTGCTCGTAAGTATATTATTTTGGTTGGGGCTGGAGAGATACCACAGTGGGGAGGGTGTTTGCTTTGCACATGGATGACATGGTCTCAATTTCCAGCACCCCATAGAGTCCCCCAAGCCACCCAGGAGTGGTCCCTGGTCCCAAAGCCAGGTGTAAATACTAAGTACCACCAAGTGTGCTCCCTGACACACAATTTTTCTTCTTTTTGACAGGGAGGGAAACTCAGTCACTAAAACAACTCACTGTAAGATACTGGATGTCAGCGACATCCTGGATACTGGGATATGTCAGCTTATTCACAGCATGCTTGGTGTTCTCTTCATATATAGTTTATTGTCCTTCTGGACAATCTTTTTGGGCACGCTGTGACTATATAACTTACCCTTGGTTTTTTTTTTTTTTTTTTGCTTTTTGGGTCACACTGGGGGATGCTCAGGGGTTACTCCTGGCGCATGCACTTAGGAATTACTCCTGGCAGTGCTCAGGGGACCAGTTCGATACTGGGAATCGAACCCGGGTCAGCCGCTTGCAAGGCAAATGCCCTACTCGCTGTGCTACCGCTCGAGCCCTCTGCCTTTGTTGATGAACCCCTACAGCAACCAATTTGGCAGCCAACTCAGAGAAGAAGTACCCACATCTTCCCCTTTCTTCCAAGGAGAGGAAAACCCCAACTTTGGGTGATTCTGCAACAGTTCTTGGGCCTAAGAAAGACAAAACAAAGCACCCCAAAGACAAAACAAAGCACTCTGCTTTACAAAAGAACACTGGAAACCAAAAGCCTTGTGGATTGATCTTGGGCAGCAAAGCATCATTCCCTACCCCTGCCCCTTGTCCCCTTGTTCTGCTTTTATATAATTTTGCTCCCTTGCCTGTACAGGTGGCAGTAAAGAATACCTGAATAAGAAAAATAACTTCCTGCTTTCCACCCTCGTAATTCCCATCACCTGCACCCTGCTAGCAGGGCTGTCTCCTGCCCCTGAGACTCAGTCTTGGCTGCAGTCACCTATCCGCCCCGTGCAGCTGCAGCCTGAAGCCCACGGTACCTGTAGGCTAATGCGCCCGTACGCGTTCTTCAGCACATTAACCACATCGGTGTGCGTCAGCCCATCCAAAGGTTGCCCGTTAATGCTGACAATCCGGTCTCCAACCTGGCGGGACAAAAAGTGGCAGAAAATCACGATCATTGGGAAAAAATTAAATTTGCAGAGAATACTTCAAATTTGCTGGGAGTCCAATTCCCACTTGGGGGCTATTGTGAGACATCCCCTGTTTCCACTGAGTGTGCTTGTTCCAGAAGCTGGAGGAATTCTGATGGCTCTCTGCACACATACAGGGAAATCAGAGAAACAAGATGGGGGTGAGAACGGAGGATGAAAAGGCACCGCAGGCCACCTTTGTCGTTTGGAAATGGTGCTGCCGGCATCCGTGTGCCAATTAATAGTGGGACGCACAAATGAACGGTTCCAACCGAGCTGTGGAAGCCAAATATCATCCGCTTTATGTTGCTACGGAAGTTGATATTCAGGGGCAGTGAGGAAAAAAGGAAAGAAAAAAAAAAAACCACTGTCAGGATGCTGATACTTTCAGCTGACGGAGGTTTGTGTGGCCAAATCTCTTTCAGGCAAAAATCAATTTTGGGTGGAATGAGGCACACAAAATGGTCTGGGGGGGTGGGGGGGCTTTGCAAATGAGCTGCAATTTCTTCTTTTATGGAGGAGCTTTGATACAAAACAATAACGTCCTTATAGGGGTGGGGACCCACAGAATTTCAGCTGCTGCTGGCTTTCTCCCTTGCATTCTGCCCTCAGCGTGGGGGCTCAGACAGGTGCTGGAATTCCAGCTTTGAACCAGGTGCTCCCCCACAAGCCCCCAGCAGCTTCCGCTTCTTCCTCTGCCCAGACCGTTAGTGCCCCCACTTCCTGCAGTCAGCTGCCGCCACTCTCTCTTGCTTACTTTCAGCTTCTGTGTCCGAGCGGCAACACCGTTGGCCTGTATCATGGCAATGAATATAGGAATATCTCCTAAGGGGCTTCCTTTGCCGCCAGCAATACTGATTCCAAGGGCATCGCTGAGCTCCTAAAAGAGAAGACAGAACATGCAGGAGGATGGACCCAACTGCGCCTCACTGAGTGGCCCCTGGGACCTGTTGAACAAAATCTCATTCCAGAGAGGGTGTGGAGGCCAGGACCACGGAGGGTTAAGTACCAGGGGGGTGGGGCCAGAAAGACCTGGCTTTCAGCTCCTTTGCGGTGTGCCTGTGCCCCCTGGCTGGGGGTGGCAGTGTTTGGTGTAAAAATCCCTTTGCTCCCTTAGCATCTCCCTTACACTGGTCTCTCACCTCCCAGCATGAGTCTGAAGATTCAAAGAGAAAATTATGGAGCAGCCCTGGCCTGGAAGGATGCGCCATAAAAAGCCACGGGAGTGGGGACAAAATAATAAGAAGAGCTGGAGAGAGAGGCAGTTCGTCCAGGGGTTCAGGCGCTTGCTCTGCACAGAGCTGACAGCAGTGATCCCCTGTGAGGCTCAGACCAGAGTGCAGCCAAGATAGGCGGCAGAAATAAAAAAAATCAGGTGGGCCTCAGGGTCAGTACCTGGAACTGAAACAGATTCAGTTTTCCAGCACTGAAACAATGTCTAACTAGACAACCTGAACCCACCTGTGAAGTTCCTGGGCCCAGTAAATGGGCTCAAGCAATCACCGTGTCTCAGTTATAATGCCCCAGAAATGATCTTTCGTTAACCATAAGGAATGGGTGGCCTATGTAATCATAAAACTGGTTCTGTTATTGGAAACTATTGTTTAACTGTTGCCTGTTATGGTATCACTGTTACCATAGTGCTTGCTTAATTTTGAAACTTTGAAACCTATATAAACCGCTTTGTTGATTTAGAGTCAGGGTCCTTATCAAGGAGAAGACCTCCAAAACCAGCCACCACCATGCTGAGACCACTCTCCGCACACTTGAAGGTACTGGCAGAGGGACAAATCCACGCAGGTTCCGAGGCCGAGATCTCCCAGCCTACTCGGATTGGAATTGAGCATCCTCCACCCAGATCCTCCAAATTCCAGTAGGTGGGGGTCACACCCACCACCTGGCCCCCTGGCGCCGTGTAATTCCATCAATGGCCAAGACTCAGAGACTATAAAATTCAGCTCCTGGAATCGCGCGGCCGCATTTGCGGCCACGCGACATCTTATCAGGACATCTTTTATGACATCTTATTATCTCATTCCTACTTTGGACAAACTTGCAGGCTATCGAATGTAGCCTGCCCACAGGGCAGAGTCTGGCAAACTCCCCGTGGCGTACCAAATATGCCAAATACCAGTAACAATGATGGGTCTCATTCTCCTAAAGAGCCTTGAATATAATCTCAGGGTTAGGATGAAAGAGACATTACTGGGGCCTGCTCGAGGCAATCGACGAATAACAGGATGATGAAATGAAATGAAATGTCCTTATCAAGACTCCAATATATTGGATGAGAATTGGACCCTGGCTTGAGCTAACAATAAAGTTTCTTTGCTTTTGCATTAATCGCGTATGGACTTGGTCTCCCCGCAACTGGGGATCTGAAATTTGGGCCCAACACCCCAGCATGCATTAGATTACCCCAAGCACCACCTGGAGTGACCCCTGAGCACAGAGCCAGGAAGAGCCCCTGCCCGCCATAGGGAGTGGTGCCCAGCCCTCGCCCTGCTAAATAATGTAACAGGGCACCAAGACCCTGCTCTGCTCTGTCTAGAGGCTTGCTCTGAGGCAGAAGTGGCAAATGCTTATTTATTTACTCATTAGTTTTTTGGCCCAATATGCCAAATACCAGTAACAATGAAGGGTCTCATTCTCGTAACTCTGAAAGAGCCTTGAATATGGCACTTTTTAAAAAAAAATCTCAGGGCTAGGATGAAGGAGACGTTACTGGGGCCTGCTCGAGGCAATCGACGAATAACAGGATGGTTGTGATTGTGATTGTGATAGTTTTTTGGCCACACCCAGCAGGGTTATTCCTGGCCCTGCGTTCCTGGCAGAGCTCAGGGGACAATATGATGCCGGGATGAAACCTGGGTCGGTCGCATGCGAGGCAGGTACCCTGCCCACTGTGCTATTGCTCCGGCCCCCCAGCAGGCTTTGGGACAGAACAACCACACACCTCGCTCTGTTGCAGGTCTGTACACATGCTCAGCTCAAATACACAATGTGGGAACAAAGGGTCTTAGCCAGAGGCAGACTGTGAGTGTGCAGAGATGCCCCAGGGGATGGAGAAGGCTCCTGGGTTCTTGGGGTTACAAGTGAGGACACTCTTGGCACCGGCGCCCTGGTGAGGGTGTCTGACTTTAGTCTTGGGAGGGGGGTCCCACTTTGGGGACAGAGTGATGATGCTGACAGTCACTCAGAAACCCCTTTCCCCACAAGCGCCCATGCTTACAGCCAGCTGGGCAGGTGTGCACACAGGAACCTCCCCCACTTGGCGGCCACAGGTTGTCCAGAAAAAAGGCACGTCCTTCTCCTTCTCGGAGGCCACTGGACTCTCACCAACATAGATACGATGAGGAGTTGGGATTCAGTGGCTTTCACCTGTGGGGACAACAGCTACCCTTCGAAGTCATCTGCAACCAGAAGGGGTGGTCCTTTGCCGGGCCCAGACTCCAGCTAGGAATGCAGGGACCTTGGGAGAACAGGAGTACCCCTGTAGGATAACATTGGTCTGTCCTTCCTGCCTTGCCGCAGGGGGCTTAAATTTATTGAGTTACTCCCATCACAGTGCTCCCATTCCTCTGTGTTTATTTGTAACTTCTTTCTTTGTGCTCTGTTGACTTGTAAATATTGTTTTCCTCTTCTCCGTAAGTCCTTTATGTAGTTTATTCAGAGCAATGTCCTTTTTTCTATGGGCACAGGAAGACAGTAAATGCTATGCTTTTGTAATGCGGGAGTCAATTGACTCTAATGATTTTTCTTAGAACTCTAAGTCTGACTAAACTTAGAAATCTAACTCTCGACCTAAGCCTCAGCTGCCCTTACTTTCTAGCACCCCCCAAAGCAGGGTCCCAACGAGGAATTGGATGCACCCAGGGCAAGCAGTGAGCTACGTGCCACCTTGGCATCGAGATGGGCCTGACCAACGTGCCTAATGTTTAACTATAAATTAAGATTTGGTCGTGGACAGATGCTGTCATGATCCAAAAAGTAACAACTAGATTTGAACCTTGCTAGGGTTGGGAATGATTAATCTGGCCTGAGCTCTGCAGTCTGAGTCTGTAGCAAGATGTTCCCAAGAGAGCTGCCCTACAAGCCTCAATGTATCTCTTACTGTGTCCATACAAAAATAACTAATACTAAAATGTAATTAAGATGTTAATTGAGTTACTGGACTGAGGTAAGGAGAAAAACACCTTAAGAGGTATTTTGCCCTTAAGCAAAGGAAGGGCTTTCTTATATTGATTTTGCTACCAGACTGGGTGTGGCCTGGGCCCTGTGTACTGGAGTTGGAGAGACAAGAGAGCTGGAGAGATGAGAGAGAGAGAGGCAGGGCAGCAAGATAGAGTGCAGAGAGACTAGCAAGGGGACAGAGAGACAAGAATGTAGAAGAAGAATTCAGGAGCAGCCACGTGGGGAGCCCAGGATGCGAGATGGAGCAAGGAGAGATGAGCGGGAGAGACAGGAGGAGAGGGGAATGAGGGGCAGTGTGGGACTAGAATGGGGGCTTGGTGAGACTGGAAAAGTTGCATGGGGAGGATGGAATAAACAACATTTGATCAATCAACCGGCTTGGCCCTCGTATCCTCTTTGTCTGCCCCATGGCATGGGCCGCCCCAGCTGGGGGAGTGCCCCAGACCCACCAAACGTGGGCGGCGAGAGGGCGAGCCGTCTGGAGCTCTCCCTTGGCCACCCTGGGAGATTAAACACACCCCCATTGCCATGCCCTCGGGCCCTGCTGCGCCAGGCTCAGAGTAAGTCCCAGCTCCTAGGCTACAGAAACTCCCCATCTCTGGGAAGTGGGACTTTCTCCAGTTCAACACTTTGGCACTTGTGCTGAGATTTGTGTTAATTAAGCCACATCCAAGTCACCAGTGGTGAATGCTGGTGACAGTGTATTAATGCGGGTGAAGTTCAAGACATGGTGGTCTGGGAGGCGGTTCCCCTCAGGTGGCTGAGGGTCAAATCTCATGACTATTGAATTATTTTATTTTTATTTTTATTTTTTTTGCTTTTTTGGGGTCATGTCCGGCGTTGCTCAGGGGTTACTCCTGGCTCTGCACTCAGGAATTACTCCTGGCGGTGCTTGGGGGACCATATGTGATGCCAGGATTGAACTTAAGTCGGCCATGTGCAAGGCAAACGTCCCAACTGCTTTACTATCACTTGGCCCCACCACTATTGAATTAATGCTTTTGTGTTTTGGAGATAGATGCCAAGAAGTGGCGTTGCGAGATCAGATGAGAGGTCTAGTCCTATATTATTTATTTATTTAATATATATATATATATTTTTTTTTTTTTAAAGGAATCTCCATATTGTTTTCCAGGCAGGTTGAACTAGAAGATATTCCCACCAACCAAATCCTGCCATTTTCAATGACACAGAACTAGAGGATAGCTTGGGGGGTGAAATTAGACTGAAGGAAATGGACAGATGCAGAATGACCGCTCCCATATGCGGGCCTTAAAGATACCTAGGGAGGAAGCAACAAAGACCCAAAGGCAACATAACAGGGAAGTAGCACACGGGGGAAGGAGGGAAACAGACACCGTGGTGATGTGTGTGGTATGGAAATTATGAGAAGAGGGCTGGAGCGATAGCACAGGGGTAGGACATTTGCCTTGTGCGCAGCCAGCCCAGTTGAGGCAGGTTCAATTCCTCCGCCCCTCTTGGAGAGCCCGGCAAGCTACTGAGAGTATCTCGCCTGCACAGCAAAGCCTGGCAAGCTACCCATGACGTATTTGATATGCCAAACACAGTAACAACAAGTCTCACAATGGAGACGTTACTGGGCCCGCTCGAGCAAATCGATGAACAACGGGAGGACAGTGTTTGACAGTGTTGTCCATGAGAAACCATTAATAATAGTATTGTAAGCCAAAAGAAAATAAATACATAACTTTTTTAAAAAAAAGAAAAGAATCCACCTTTATTGTGACCCTTGGGACAAGTTGGGATGGTGCCTTTGTCCCCTGAGTCATACACACCAACACACCAAGAAATCCGACTTCTTCTCCCCCAATTGAACTCTGCCAACATACCAAAAAGAGCTACCCGGGGTCTCGGAGAAGGAGCCTAAAAAGTGTCATGGAGTTGACAGCGGGAGACAGGATGACGAGAGGTGACTGTCCCCATTTCTCTCCCTGACCCCAGAGTTCTGACGAGGACATCAGCTCCAGTCCAGAAATGAGAGAGGAAATAAACTGGGAGTTAGGGGAGAAGCAGCAGCGTTCTGGCCAGAGGAACCAGGAGAAGGGGCCCTTCAGGGCCGGGAATAAAGGCAGAAGGCAGTGCACACAGACACACAACTCCAACTCCCAGGTTCTCTCATTATTAAACAGAAAGCCTCCTATTTGTTTGGTTTTTGGGCCATACTGGTGGTGCTGGGATGACTCCTGGATTAGTGCTCAGAGGGTGACATGGTGCTAGGAATGGAACCCACGCCTCCTGAATGCAAAGCCTAGATTCAGCCCTGAGCTGGCTCCCTGCTCCTAACTCCTAATTTCTCAAACTGTGGGTCACGGCCCCACGGTGGGTAGTGAGAAGGAATGTGGGGTTTTATGAAAAGCATAATTTAAAAATAATTTAGCAGGAGTGGTGGTAGAGGTGGTTTGGGCCACACTTGGCTGTGCTCAGGAGTCCCTCCTGTGGTATGTGGGAGACCAGCTGTGGGGCCGAGATAAAAGCTGAGTCAGCTGCAAATCTTACCTCTGCACTCTCTCTCAAGGCTCTACAATGAAAAATACTATTAACTGGGCCAGAGTCAGAGCACAGGGATTTAGGTGCTTTCTTTGCCTGTGGTTGAGGCCTGGTTTGATTCCTGACAACACATATGATTCCCTGAGCACCGCTGGGTGCAACCTCCACCCCCTAAAGAAACATGCAGCTTTGAATGGTACCACAGTCAAGTGGAGGAAGAGAAAAGGGAGAAAATGACAACCAAAGACCTTACTGTAAAAGAACGTAAACCTCATGTCACAGTTATGAGAAGTGAGTTTCCATGACCAATATCATTACTAGCATGACCCTGCCATGCCTATCACAGATTTGTCATTGCAATGTCAGCCTCTCTGACCACAGGTCAGTTATTTGCTGATCTCCAAAGTATTTGGGTCTCGTATCTGTTTTCCAAATGCATCAGGAGCAGAACCCTGAGCATAAGAAGCAAGGTAGGCTTCCGAAGGAAGTTCCTGCCTGGCCCAAGAGAGAGAAGAGGGTGGGGAGGATTAGGATTGGTCGAAAAAGCCCATAAAACCAAGGGGCAGACAGGACTAAAGGAACAACATGGAGCCAGAGTGATAGTACAGTGGGCCTGGCATTGGCCTTGCACGCAGCCAACCCACACTTGATTCTTGATATTCCATATGGTCCCCTGAGTACTGCCAGGAGTGATGAGTGCAGAGCCAGAAGTAACCTCTGAGCACCACCCACTGAGTGTGGCCACAAAACAAACAAAAAGAAAGAGAAGGAAAGAAAAGAGAAAGCAACACAATGTGATATTAGTTTAAAAATCTTAGAATGAGGAGAAATGTGTTGAATACCACAGCTTTATTCAAACCCACCAAGAAGCTTCCTCCTTGACCCGTGTGGGCACATCTCATTTCCCCATCCTAGGAGCCTCTGAGCTGTGATGGAAAGGCACTTTGAAAAACAAAGAAGGGAGATTTCATCCAACCAGAGGCCACCCACCCAGTAAGCTTCTCCTCGGATATTCATGGATGGAACTAGGAACCATGCCTTCCTACAATGCTCAAAGTGACTTTATTTGATCTGAACAGTAATATTTACCTGCTAGGTCAAATGTGTGATTAGCCCATACTGTAGATAAGAAAAAAATCAAGTGAAGGAATTTGCCAAAGGCCATAGAGATCACAGATGGTGGAGGTCTCCTTTGTAGCTGAGAATGAGTTCAGAAAATGAACTAGCTAAGAGGCACCTCATGGCATTTGGCATATTTAATTACAGCAAGTAATCTTTATTAGTCTGGCTAAAGGAGAATTCAGCTTTCCTTATTCTGGGGACTGGAGATTGACAGTGAACATCTGATGAGTGTAGGAACTGAAATGCATCTTAGATAATCTTTTCAGAAGGGCAGTGAATTCTTGGCCAGGAGGTCTGCCTTTTGCCATAACAATTTCATTTCTAGGAGGAATTCCTGAGGAAATAAACCACAATGGTGTGGGGATAGTTAGAAAGGTATTTGGTTACCAAAGATAGCAAAAGTGAGGCCCTTGGGTTTAACAAGAAAAAAAAAAGAACACCAGGCATGACAAGAAAAAACAAATAAACAAACAAACACCAGGCAGAAATTGAGAAATACGCTAATGAGGAAGCTGGCTAAGAAAATTACAGTGCATACATACAGTACATATCCCTTAGATGATCTTTATATGATACAATTCTGTGCAGCAAGAAGGGATATAGCTCTGTGGTAGAGTGCATGCCTTACACGTGAAGTTCTGGATTTAAGCCCCATTTCCACAGGGGAAAAAAAAAATCCAAATCTAAAGTAAACAAGCAAAATACAAGGAATGATACCAGTTTGGGGGTGTCAATTTTTGTTTCTGAGCCACACCGAAGATGCTCAGGGGTGACTCCTGACTCTGCTCGTGAATTACTCCTGGATGTACACAGGCAGCCATATGGGATGCTGGGAATTGAACCTGGGTTGACACTATACAAAGCAAGCGTCTTACCCACTAGACTATCTCTCCAGCCCCATGATACCTCTTTTTCTTTGTTTGTTTAAGAAAATTTAAACACCTACACAATATATAGTGAATGGGGTATGTCCAAAAAAATTTGTGGTGGTCATCTATGAGCGTCACTGTATTTTTCTCAGTTTTAGTTTTATTTACTCCCCTCCTTGAATGCATTAATAATCCAAGAAACCAAATTAGGTGGAACATGTATATTTTATGCTATTCCAACACAAATTAGGAAATAAAAGACAAAATAATGGTCTTACCCTGACGATCTCAACAGTTCTTGGTCCCGTATCAGTGGCTAGAAATGAAAGGGCAACACAGTTAGCTTCCTTCAATGAAGAGACGCTAAATGGCTAACTTTAATGCCCATGAAAATGGTGTTCTTCCCTTGGACTTTTCAAAAGAGAATACTAAAGGAAGCAGGTGCTATGGCCTTTCTAGAATGTCCACCAATGGCCTGAACAGGGCCTCTGTCCACTGTTCTAAAGAATCCTCTTTCATGGGACTGCAGTCATAACACAGTGGGTAGGGGGCTTGCCTTGCACTCCATGGACCCGGGTTTGATTTCTGGCACCCAATATGGTTCCCAGAGCACCAGCAGGAGTGATCCCTGAGCATTGTCGGATGGTGCCTCCCCGCTTCCTCCCCCCACAAAGAATCCTCACTTGGTGATTCCTGAGCTCTGAACATGGATGGGGTCTAAAAACAGCTGATGGACTATGGCAGAAGCACCTAGAACAGGGGGTTGAAAGGGATTGAAGAATGCGTGTCTCACTATCCATTTTTCTGCCACGATCTGCCACAATCTGCCTCCACCCTCAGGCCCAAGGATCCCCGCCCTTCTGCCCATTGATGGTGACCTGGGATTTTTCAACTTCCTCTTAGTGAGTGGATTGACATTATGAGCCACATTAGATATCGCTTCTTTCTTTCTTTCTTTCTTTCTTTCTTTCTTTCTTTCTTTCTTTCTTTCTTTCTCTCTCTCTCTCTCCCTCCCTCCCTTTCTCCTTCCTTCCTTCCTTCCTTCCTTCCTTCCTTCCTTCCTGCCTGCCTGCCTGCCTGCCTGCCTGCCTGCCTGCCTGCCTGCTTCTTTTTTCATGTGATTTGTATCAAGTTAAAGACACATTCCAAAAATGACTTTCAGGCAAGGGAAATTGTCAATTGGGCAGGGGCACACACCTGGGACCCCTAGTTTGATTTCTAGCACCTCCTGGCCACCCCACGCTGTTGGGGTGCAGGCCTGGACCCTGTGCCTGAGCACCAGCATGTGTCCCCACAGTACCCTCATGACTGCACAGTCATTGCACCCTGCTTTTAAGTAGTGCTGGCACAATTAAAAAAAAACACTTAAACTTAACATAATGGTCACGTGCCACCTTTTTTCAATTAAAAAAAAAAGAGGGGGTCATAAAATCTATGCCAATTTTGTGGGAAAATTTGGTTCTGGCCTCCCAGTTCTTGAGCAGAACTGGAGGCCAGAACCAGAAATCAAACCAAATATAAACCTTAGTAGTCTTTTTTATTCACAACAGATTTTCCAGAAAGATTTTTTTTGCAAGGGGAGGGCACACTAGGTAGTACTTAGTGTTTACTCCTGGCTCTGTGCTCAGGAGTCACTCCTGGCAGAGCTTGGGGGATGTCTAGGGCTTCTGAATTGACTCAGGTCAACTGTGTGCAAGGCTCGTGCCCTACCCACTGCACTATCAGTCCTGCCTCCTTTCTGAAAGCTTGGAGCTTCTGTGACCATGTTCAGGGATCTATTGAAGTTGGAAAGCTTGTCATTGTTGTTTTGGGCTAGGGCAGAGCTCAGGGCTTACTTCTGGCTCTGTGCTCAGGGATCACTCTTGGTGGGCTCTGGAACTGAACTGGGTATGCCCATATGAAGGCAAGTGCCTCCACCCCAGAATGGTCTCTAGAATCTGAAACAGTATTATTATATTTTTACTGGAGACCACTCTTGGTGATGGTTGGTTTAGACCTGGCAGAATGCTACTGGTGGACCCATAGGGGTATCCCTATGCTGAGGCTCAAACTCAGGGCCCCACCCCTGCAAAGCATGTGTGTATCATTTGAGTCATTTCCCTGCCATGTAAGGGCCAATTTTTCTTTCTTTTTTTTAATATTTATTTTTTTAAATTGAATCACAGTGAAATTCACAGTTACAAAGTTGTTCATGATTGGATTTCAGTCATATCATGTTCCAACACCAGTGCCTTCACTAGCGAGGGCTGGTTTTTTATTTCTATTTTTTGGAAATTCTTAGGTTCTGGGAGACCACACCTGGTAGTACTCAGAGTCCATGGGATGCTGGGATCAAACTGGGGTCACTCACATGCAATATGTTCTATCTGTGCCCCTGGAAGGATTGATTTTAAAATTAAACAAAACAAAACAAAACAAAACAAAACTAGGCATTAGATGGCTTGGCTGAAAGTGTGTCCGAGTGATACCTGGATTTTGCGGGGCAGGATCTGAGGTTCTCTTTGTGCCGACCAGGTTCTGCAGGCTGGTGAGGACGGGAGCGATGGCAGGAGGAAAGCCACTGTGTGTGCCGTGCAGAGCCCCCTGTAAGGAGAGCAGGTGTCAGTCACGCCCAAGCATCCCTGAACTCTTCATCCTTCCTACTCACTTGTTAACACCTCACTTACTGATGTCACCAGAATGTCCTAGAAAATTCTAAGAGTCCAAAGCAGAAGACAAAAATAGCCACCCTCTTCCCTTCCCATCCATCAGGCCCCCAGATCTCCCTAGTTAGGGCTTCAGCCAGCTAGGCAGAACGTGAGAGATCAGTGAAGCCCTTCCAGCAACTGGATCCAAACATTTTTCCAGGTTACATGCTGCTTAGAGGATGAGCGAGTGGCAAATTGTGGCATCTGGGGACCCAGTCAAGATTTATGCCCTCAAAAAAAAAAAAAGATTTACGCCCTCATCATTCAAATTACATGATCTCTCTCTCTCTCTCTCTCTCTCTCTCTCTCTCTCTCTCTCTCTCTCTCTCTCTCTCTCTCTCGCCTTTCTTTTTGGGTCACACCCAGTGATGCACAGAGGTTACTCCTGGCTCTGCACTCAGGAATACTCCTGGTGGTGCTTGGGGGGGACTGTATGGGATGCTGGGAATCGAACCCATGTCGGACTCATGCAAGGCAAACACCCTAGCCACCGTGCTGTTGATTCCCCCCACATGATCTCTTTTGCTACTATAAATAACATGAAACTGTAACAGAAGCTTGACCTCAGCTGTCAGAAAAAGCAATACATTTCTCAAGGGAATGTTATAGACTTTTTTCCCCTCAAAGATCTTCCCAGCATCAGCTATGTTTAGCCCCATCTGCAATACCCTAGTTACCATCCTTTTGGTCACTGAAATAAATATTTGAGGTCTCTCAGAGAGTCACATATGGCTGGTGAGTGGCTGCTCAATGAAAACCACATGGATAGTCAAGGACATTTCCAAGGCACGAAAACATTTCACTAATAATTTTTTCAACAAAATGATTCCTAGTTGCAGCAAAATTTAAAGCAAAACCTAAAAATCACAATCATCACCTGATGAATTTTGATAGTTTCTATCTTCCTCATTCTATGACGTAAGTTGTTTGAACTTCTTTATGAAAACTTTCAAATAGACCCAAGGGTTGAGAAGGTATACATTCAACATCCAGATACGTATCATTAAGATTCTAGTTTATATTTTGTTCTATTCTATCCTATAATTCTTCTTTTTTTTGGGGGGGGTGGGGGGTCACACCCAGCCATGCTCAAGGGTTACTCCTGGCTCTGCACTCAAGAATTACTTCCAGTGGCGCCTGGGGGACCAGCCGCTTGCAAAGGCAAATGCCCTCCTCACTGTACTCTTGCTCCGACCCTCTTGTAATTCTTTTGAGAGGGATTTACAACCAGTAGGTGTCAGGGGCTGCTTTTAGTCCTGTGCTTAGGGGTTGCTTCCAGGTCTTCTTGGGGTACAGGTGTTCCTGGAGATCAAACTGGGGCCTCTAGCATGAACGGATGCACTCAGCCCAATGACTCAACTCTTTTTCCTTTATGTTTTTGGGGCTGGACTGGAGCAATAGCACAGTGGTAGGGCGTTTGCCTTGCACGCAGCCAACATGGCCAACCCAAGTTCGATTCCTCCACTCCTTTCGGAGAGCCTGGCAAGCTACCGAGAGTATCTTGCCCACACAGCAAAGCCTGGCAAGCGACCCGTGGCATATTCAATATCCCAAACACAGTAACAAGCCTCACAATGTTACTGGGCCCACTCAAGCAAATCGATGAACAATGGGAGGACAGTGACAGTGACAGTTTTGGGGGCTGGGGATTGGATGTATGTGTTATACATATGTGAGTCATGGGTCACATGTGACACATATGGGTCGCATATGTGTCAGCTCTGTGCCTTACCACTATGCTACATCTCTGAACTTTTCCTATATTTTTAGTTTTTAATTAAAAAATCAATTTCTCTCTTCATTTGTCTTTTCTTTATAATGCAATTCAGGGCTGAGGATTGTAGCTCAGTGGTAAAGTCCATGCTTTACATGCATGAGACTCTGGGTTCCATCCTCAGCAATATCCCACAGCCCAAACGGAAAATAAAAAAAAAAATCAACTACTCATTTCAGAGCAAATGGTAAATATCAACTGTGATATTGAGTAGGATAGCTTACCTAACTGGCTTACAAGAGATTTTGGGAGACAGTCAAAGCTTGGAGTTAAACAAAAGCCTTGCATGTTCCAGGGTGCGAAATCCAATTCTGGCACCACCCAGACCATCATGCAACTATGGTAAGGATAGACACTGGTATGGAGGAGACCTTCATAAAATAAACATCTTGGTTCTATAATTTCAGGACCAAGTTTCACATGAAAACCTTTTTTTTTTTTTCCCAAAACAAGCAGAGCTTCTGTTATCATGGAGAAATATCCAGAACAAATTTTAGAGCTATTCTACTGTGAACCATTTGAAAGGCATCTAGATGGATCCTCAGGATAAGAAAAAAAAAAACTAACCTTGATAAAAGTTGATTTGATTTTTAGTAAATGCGCATTAAAAAAAAAGAATCCAACAAAGTAAATGGTAGCATAAATAATCAATATATTTAGAGGAGTGTTTCAGATTTTCCCCCAAAGGATATGCTTTTGTTGAATATTTGCCGTGTAAACAAAAAGTTTTTTTATATTTTTATTTACTTATTTGCTACACAAGCCCTCTAGCACTGAGCCACATCTGAACCCTCAGGATAGAATTTCAAATCAATGGTGTTAAAATCAACAATTACTCAGAACTGATAATGAGCACAGAATAACTCCTGGCTCTGCACACAGGGCTCACTCCCAGAAATGTTCAGGGGCCATACAGGATGCCCAGGATGGAACCTGGTTCATTTGTGTACAAGACAAGCGCCCTACCCACTGCATTATCTGTCCAGCCCATAGAGGGCCACAGATTTTGGTCTGGAGTTGGTAGCATTTCATGCAAGCGTCTTACCCTCTGTACTATTTCTCTGGCCCTGCCAAGACCTGGTTTTCTTGGCAGTGTGCCCTTAAGTAGCTGAAGAAAAGTTCCCAAGTATTGTTTTTCAATCACTTGTAGGTAGAGATGATTTCCCTGGTTGGTGGGAAAAGCCATTTTAAAAGAGACTAGGTAGACACAAGGCTAGATCTTTTTTTATTGCTGTATTAATATGTGGCCACATCTGGTGGTGCACAAGGCTTACTCCTGGCTCCATGCTCAGGGATCACTCCTGGCTGGGCTCAGGGGACCATATATGGTACTGGGGATTGAACCCAACATTGGTTTTCATGCAAATCAGGTCCCTAGCCACTGTATTATCTTCCCAGCCCTTCAAAGACCTCTTAATGGACTCTTTCTTCAGGCTTCATTGAAAAAGTAATTTTCTCCTTGACTCTCAAAAGACAGCATCTATCACCCTCACTAAAAATTTCTCAGGAAGAAAACCATGCTCCTCACGTGTCCCATTTACTTCAGCAGACACATGGGCACAAAAGGGCATTTCCCCAACACTGTATCTTTATCTGAGT
Organism: Sorex fumeus; assembly: GCF_029834395.1. Lineage (NCBI taxonomy): Eukaryota > Metazoa > Chordata > Mammalia > Eulipotyphla > Soricidae > Sorex > Sorex fumeus. Next base: position 5,274,695 of record NW_026606102.1, read on the forward strand.
TAGTTTTCAGTGCTTGAGGGTGACGGAGGAGAGGGGACACTTCCTTCCCACATTCCCATCCAATGAGTCAAGTATCAGGACCAACCGTATCACCTCAGCCACCATCATAAGGACAAAAGATAATGCACATCTTTTCTTATAAATGAATTAAATTTTGACCCTCTGAAATAAAACTTCTGTTCTAGAAGGTCAGACAGAAATGTTTTCTACTTTGTCTCATTCATATTCTAGGTGTTTTTTTTTTGACTTTTCATGATAGAATTGAAATTGGGGAGTTCTGTATTTAACCTGAGTGTGAACTTAATCAGGAAGATACTCATCAGCACTCTGCAGAAAGGGGAGATCCTACACCTGTTAGGAGAGATCCTCCCTCACCTGTTAGTCCGGTTTCCTACAAGGCTGGAATTCCTTTATCCCTCTGTTCCTTCCCACAAGCCTCCCATGCAGGATGCCTTCCCTCCTTTCACAGGCTCCCAGCGGAAGGCCTTTTGTGAGACCTAGTGAATCCTTGCTGTGCATATCCATAGCTCCAGGAAGCAAAATTTCACTGCCAGGCTTGTTCCTCCTGTATCTCACTTCCTGTGTACAATGTGGCTTGAATGAAATTTACTAAAGAAATGAATGACGGGGGCCAGATAGGTAATATAGGAGTTAAGGAGTTTATCTAGCAAGAAGTTGACCCTGCTTTGATCCCTGGCTTCACAGCGTACCAAGCTGTGTGGCCCAATCCCTCCTCCCCCCCCAAAATATAACACTCCCCAAATAAAATCCCCCAAACTCTGTTAAAAACAAATATCCATAGGATAACATATGGACAGGGAGGATCTTGGGCACTTTGGTGGTGGAAGGTGGAGTCACGTTGTGTATAGAAAATGTAAATGTTGGCCCACCTTCCAAGCTGCTGCCAAGTCGACTTGTCCCCCCCCACCCGCCCCCCACCCGGCCTTCAGACTCATGACCAAATCTCTAAGGAGATGCCAGCCAAGCCACTAAAATTCATGGACACCCCAGTCTTTCAGCTGAAAACTCTGGGGTGTCCTCGGGAGGGGGGTGGGCTGAGTCCCCACCCTGCCAAAGTACCAGCAGCTGTATCAAAACCCTACTACTACCACCATGCCAGAGGCCCAACTCCACGGCTTCATGAATACTCTTCGCAGAGACACTAGCCTGTGAGAATTCTGTAGACTGGTGCTCAGACTGAAAGCTCTGGGGTCTTCTTGGAGTGGGGGCGAGCAGCCTCCCACTCTCCCTCCCCCATGCCTAGGAAGCTCTGGCAGCCATGCCCACCTCCCACAGTGACCACCATATTAACTTATCAGCCCAGTACTAAAGGTCCTGCAGTTTCCGGACTGCACAGCCACAAACGTGGTGGCGTGACAACTCTAGATTCCACAATACTGAAACTCCAGTAGGCGCACACCAAATTAGATGGGAGTGTAATATCAAGCCCACTAAAGTCAACAAACAAGAACAATAACACACAGGGTTCAACCAGCAACAAACAGCTCAGGAAATCCTCAGTCAAGGGCTTCACAATCCAGTGGTGAAATAGCAATTTTCACAAATTTTCTTTTACTGAAGTATTTTTGACAATTCCTTTAGCCATTTAGTTCTAACAAGCAATATAAAACAAATTATCATGTGTCTGCTAAGGGGGCAGGCTTGCTGGGGCAGGGGTAGTTAGAAAAATGGGGACAATGGTGGAGGGAAGATCACTCAGGTGGTGGAATTGCTGTTGGAACGCTGAAAGCCCTTACAACTATATTATGAACACCTTTGTAAACCATGGTGTTTAATTAAAGCATTTTTTAAAATAAAAAAGACAGAAACCATAAATATTAACACCTTTGCAAACAAGTTATTCAACTATATATTAAATTTTTTTGAATTTTTGCTTTTTGGGTCATATCCGGCAATGCTCAGGGGTTACTCCTGGCTCTGCATTCAAGAATCACCTCTGGCAGTGCCTGGGGGACCATATGGGATGCCAAGGATCAAACCCGGGTCAGACGCATACAAGGCAAATGCCCTGCCTGTTATATTATCACTCTGGCTCCAGGTTATTTAACTATAATAAAAATTAAAACTTAAAAAAATACAACATTGATCATTGTATAATTGAAACCCAAGCACAAAAATTTGTTAGTCTACAACTGCACCTCATGGTGTTTCACTAATAAAAATTAAATTAAAAAAATACAACAAAAAAACCCAAATGAATGTCCATGCAAGCAGTAGTGAAGATAATCATTTCAGACCGTTAGTTCCCCGTTTCCATTACTGCTACCAGCCTGGCCAGAATCGCGATCAACCATTCACTCCTGACTGCCCATTGCCTCCCCATGTCTGAGCACATTGATATCTGTAGCCGATGACATAATCCAGAAAGGCAGGAGATGAGGACGGAGTACAGGGACAAAGCACAGACTTCACATGATAGGATCCCGGATTTGATCACCAGAACCAAAACATGAAAAAACAAAACAATTCAAAACAAAGAAAGGAAGCTGTACTGAGGGGAACCATCTCAGACTTCCTTGATGTGATACATCCTGGAGTTGATTGATTATTCTCTAAGAGCAGACAGCTTGTCCTGTGGTCCTCTCTGAACAATGGGACCTTTCCTCACCTTTTTTGCTGATATCAACAAGGCAGAGACAGCTCAGAGCTTTCTAGAAACACCTGCAGACTAACCACACTAATTGAGCACCTTCTGAAAAAGGCCTTGGGGAGCCTTTAAGGCAACCGGGGAGAGTCAAACTTTTAGCCTCAAAATAAAATAAAGGTACACCTACAACTTTTAAAACACAGCCATACGGGTCACAGTAAGTTTCTATACTTTGCTTAAGTAGAAAATGGGACTAGACATAATAGCCTACCATCTTGATTTCACCAACTATTACAATTAAAAAAAATAAGTGAAATATACATTTTTTTAAAAAGTAGCACTTACATCAACTTTGCAAAAAAATATGTTTACTAACCCACAAAACATCATCCATTAAACCCTCCCCCTCACCAGAGAAGCCCCTATATTTCACTCTCCTAGGAATATATCATTAATTGCCCCAGCATGTATGCGTGGCTATTCAGGAGTTAACTTTATAGCAATATTTAATTGAATGAACAGAACAATGTTGTGCTAATGAGGGTCAAATTGCCACCAGATGTTGTTTCTTTCCTTCTTTCTTTTTAAATAAACACAGCTGTGTACAGTCAATATTAAGCTAATAGTGGGAAAGAAAAGTGGGTCTAAGAAAACATGTGCAGGCAATAAAGGAGAGAAAAATCTCAGGATTAATGAATTTCCACCCCACCTTTTGTTTTTATTTCAAACACATTAAAATACACGGGGCTTGGCGTGGTGAGCAGGCTGTGCATTACACATTATTTCTAATCACAAATGAAACCGGCAAGTTTCTCCCAAGGGGACAGGTGGGTCAATCTGACGGGCAAGTATCAACAACCTGACTGATCTGTGATGTCTTTCTCGAGGAGGTCCAGGAACCAGCTCGGAGTCTTCCGATCTCTAGCTGCACAAGCCCCTGTGCACACTTGGAAGACAAGAAAAGAAGAGAAGTGAAAAGTAGCACTCTGGTTCTAAACGGGCAGAGCAGACAGAAATGTGCACGGTGGCTATATTCACTCAGCACGGAGAATACTCAGTCCAAAAAAAACCCACACAAAATAACAAGGGGGATCAAGCGGGGCCATTCTACATGACATCCTAAAAGATGTTGAAAGAATTACTTTTTTTCTTTTTGTTTATGGGCTCAGGGTTCACTCTTGCTCTGTGTTCTAGGCTCACTCCTGGCAGTGCTCCGGGGGCCGTATGCAGCTGGGCTTACCACATGCAAGGCAAGAACCTTTCCCGCTCTACGAGCTCTCCAGTCCCAAGGACTATATTTCAGTCCACTTCCTTTCCACCTCTTTCCCCTTTGCATGAATGCGCATGAGCAGAATAAGGAAGAAAAAAGTGGTAACAAGGAGGACACAAAAATCAAACAGAAAGAATCCATGTATTCCCTTGAATAATAACTGATCAGTTGACTACATTAGGAATTAGCATTAGATTTTATTAAAAACAAACAAACAAACTGGGCCACACCTGGCTATGCTCAGGGCTTAATCCTGGCTCTCCACTCAGGGATCGCTCCTGGAGGGAACCGTATGGGATACTGGGGATAGAACCCCTGTTGGCTGCATGCAAGGCAAGCACTCAACCTGTTGTACTACCTCTCCAGTACCAGGAATAAGGATTTTAAAATAACACTCGCTTGTCTTAGCAAAAGCTTCCATTCTGCAGTGAAACAGTAAAATGTACTGGTGTAGAGTGGAATGGAAATTCACAAGAATATTTATCAACCAGTGTCTTGAAAGTGAGGTCCATGCAGCACAGTTTAAAGAAGGGAATTTTTGCTTTTTTTTTTTGAGTTACATCTATAAAGAGTAATTGTAGATATGTGAAAAATCTCACAAGTATAAAAAAAACTAGCTTAGAGATTCCAGAGTTCTTCCCTATCCAATCCTGCAGTGTAACAGCTTTGTTTGGGAGTCATCCCTAGCAGTGCTCAGAGGCTACTCCCAGGTGGGTGCTTGGGCATTGCTTGGGGCAGTGCTGTGCAGGGGATGGAACCAGGGCCTCCTGTGTGCAGAGTATGATCTCTGTCTCTTTGAGACATTTCTCTGGCCCTGACTTTTATTTTAAAGTCATTCTTATCATTTAAAGTAGTCAGAAATGGGCTTTCCAGTGAAAACTAGAGTTGAAAACATCAAATCACTTTCCTCCTACTCTTCCTCCTCCCCCTCCTCTTTCTCCTCCTCCTCCTCTTCCTCCTCCTCCTCCATTCAGGGCTTATTCCTGCCTCTGTGCTCAGGGATCACTTCTGGTGGTGGTCAGGGGACCATAAGGGATGCTAGGAATTGAACCCAGGTTGGCCCTACGTAAGGCAAGCACCCTACTGGCTGTACTATCATTCGGGTCCCCTCAAATCCTTTCTTTAATCAATCTATATCAGAACTACTCCCCGGAACCCCAGGGAGGCAGAAAGCAGCGAGGGGCTCACCTTGAGGACAGTGGCGACGGTCTCCTGGGAGGCGCTTCTCATGTCCTCCCCGTTCACAGACAGGATCTGATCGCCCTGGGTGAGCCTTCCATCCAGGTCTGCAGCTCCCCCCTTCACGATGTCGGAGATGAACACCCCGTTTCCGTTTCTGTAAGTGCCACAAAGCAGCGGGGATCAGCCTAACTCAAGATTTCCTGACGAAATCACCACAACCCACACCCTAAAGATTCACTAAACCCGGGGCTGGAGCAATAGCTGAGCGGGTAGGGTGTTTGCCTTGCACATGGCTGACCTGGGTTCGATTCCCAGCATCCCATATGGTCCCCCAAGCACTGCCAGGAGTGATTCCTGAGTGCAGAGCCAGGAGTAACCCCTGAGCATCACTGGGTATGATCCAAAAAGAATTAAAAAAAAAGATTCACTAAACCCAAACTGGACAGAAGGTTCCAAGCTTCCAACAAAGCCATCTCACCAGTCACAGGCATGGACTTTTTCTTTTTCGTGTGTGTGTGGGGGGGGGGGGGGCGGGTGGGGGGCATATGCGGCAATGCTCAGGCTTTCCTCCTGGCTTTGTACTCAGGGAGTGCTCCTGGTGCCCTTGGGGGACCATATGGGATGCCTGGTTTGATGTGTGCACGGCAAGCACCTTACCTACTGCTCAGGGGTTACTCCTGCCTCTGTGCTCAGGAATTACTCCTGGCAGTGCTTGGTGCTTGGGGGACCCTATGGGATGCTGAGGATTGAAACTGGGCTGGTTGCCTGCTATTGCTCCAGTTCCCATGTATGGACTTTTCAAAGGATAAACCCAAGGATAAAGGATAAAACCCTCATCAGCCTCAGTAGCTCATGCCTATCTTTGCTGCCTACTGCAATATTCATTTGCACTGGCCCAAGAGCATAATTTCTTAATGAGGATCCTTTTAGAAAAATAAAATGAAAATTCACGTTAAAAAGTGGAGTTCAGTGCTCTTTAACCATACTGATTCTTAATTTTAGAGACAAGCTCCCTTATTAGCATCTGATGGTGCTGGGAAAGTCTCTTTCCCACTCTTCCTTTCCCAGCCATGATCACTTAAAAGTTTTAATCAAAAAAAATTTTTTTGGGGTCACACCTGGCAATGCACAGGGGTTACTCCTGGCTCTGCACTCAGGAATTACTCCTGGAGGTGCTCATGGGACCATATGGGATGCTGGGAATCAAACCCGGGTCGGCCGCGTGCAAGGCAAACGCCCTACCCGCTGTGTTATCTCTCCAGCCCCAGTTTTAATCAAATTTATTTCATGAATTAATAATTGTATGTTTCAAAATTTCTGAGTGGGGCCCTTGCAAGTTGCCCTCTTGCCTCTGTTCCTCGGTCTCTTCTCAGAGGCAATGGTATTGCTCTTCCTTGGGGTTTTCCTAAGAGACACTGTATATGTGGATGTGAAATCATGTGTGTATGGTACACATGCATACATATGTTTACACACACACACACACACACACACACACACACACACAAAGACATTCCTCCAACTTGCTTGTTGTTTTTTGGGTCACACACCTGGCAATGCTCAGGGGTTACTCTCGTGTATACACTCAGGAATTACTCCTGGCAGTGCTTGGAGGACCATATGGGATGCTAGGGATTGAAACTGGGCTGCCTGCCTGCAAGACAAGTGTCCTACCCACTAAACTATGTGTCCCCAACATTTTTTTTTGTTTTAATTTTGGTTTTCTTTTTGGTTTAAACTTAATACGCCTTGGTAATTGGCCTTTTTTTATACTTGGGAGTTTTCTCACTGCTTTGCTTTTGTTTTCTGCAGAGTTGGTGATGGAACTCAGGTCTCACGCAAACAAGTCATGTGCTTTGTCGCTGAGTCACAGTGCTGGCCCTCCCATTTTGTTTTTGCTTTTGATCACACCCAGGGGTGCTCAGGGGGCCACATGGTACTGGGGAACAAATCTAGGACCCCCATATGCAAAGCATGCACACTAGTCTTTGTTTTGTATGGGGGGAAAGGACACACCCAGCAGTGCTCAGGGGTTACTCCACTCAGGAATTACTCCTGGCGGTGCTTGGGGAACTGGATGGGATGCTGGGGCCTCAACCTGGGTTGGCTGCATGCAATGCAAGTGCCCTACTCACTGTACTATCACTCCGGCTCTACATATCAGCCCTCTGAACTGTCTTCTGGTCCCTCATCACCGTTTTCTTTTATAACTGCATATGATCCTACATATATTTCTACCTAAAATCCTTAAGATACATTTTTTTTGGCCTTATACCTGCATTGCATGTGCTTTGCGACAGAGTCTCCTTCCCAGCATTCTACAGATATTTCTAAATTTCTCTTAGCAGTAAGTTATTGATGGGTGTAAGGCTACTTCTATTCATTAGCTAATATGAACAATCTGCAAGGATTTTACCTCTGATAGCATACCTCTGGGAATATCTTTAGCATATATTTATAATCAGGGAACTGCCACGTTAAAAACTCTGGATCTTGATGCTCGACAGTGGTTAAGATGCTTGCTAGTACAGCGGTTAAGATGCTTGCCTCGTATGTATCAACTTGGGTTCAATCCCTAGCACCCCATATAGTCCCGCGAGTCCTCTAGGATAGATCCCTTAGCACGGAGTCAGTCAGGTCTCGAGCACTGCTGGGTGTGGTTCCCAAACAAAACAAAATGAAATTATGAATTTTGTGAGCTACACATCTATCCGATTCTTTACAGTAGGATTTTGTGCTAAGGAATGCAGACATACAACTGACTCTTATACTCTGGTGCTGTTGGAAGAGGGTTTCATCAGTCCACTGAGAATCAATAAATTACAAGACATGACTCTGAGTAAGATTTCCAGGGCACAGGGCAATGTGTCAACAAGAAAGCAAATTTAAACATGGGCTCTCTCTCTCTCTCTCTCTCTCTCTCTTTGCTTTTTGGGTCACATTTTTTTTGGCCTTATACCTGCATTGCATGTGCTTTGCGACAGAGTCTCCTTCCCAGCATTCTACAGATATTTCTAAATTTCTCTTAGCAGTAAGTTATTGATGGGAGTTACTCCTGGCAGTGCTCGGGGAACTATATGGGATTTTGGGAATCGAACCCGGGTCTCTGTGTGCAAGGCAAACACCCCACCTGCTGTGCTATAGCTCCAGCCCCACATGGACATTCTCTTTACCCTGCACCCATCCATGCACTGATTTTGCGTAGAAATATTTATCTCAGCCATTTGGCCATTTTCAAAGGGATAGTTTTTTAGAGTTAAAGTTAAAAAAAAAAGATGGTAGGCACATCAGCATAGTACCTGTTGCTAATCTTTGGTTGTAATAACTTCTGTAAGTAACTACGGGGCTCTGATGCGGGACACTGGAGCTCTCTGAGGGCTCAGGACACCATGCACATAAACCTCATCTGAGTTCCTCCAAAGAAGACATTCAAGTCCACTTACAGCTATTGAAGCACTCCCTGGAAATCCTGAAGTCCTGCTGGAATAAACACACACTAGACCTTTGTAGCAGTGATTTTCTTTTTAACTTTTTCATATCTGCTGATTGAACCGTGGGTGACAATGGAAAACCACCCATCTGCTATCAATCACAGAGGCTGGGTTTGCTGAGAGAGACGCTGACTAGAATTCTGGAACAATCACTGCAATCCTGTCCTGGGGTGAGACTTCCAAAGGGTGGTCTAGTTGCCAGGGTCTACCAACAGCTTAGGGACAGGCTATTATTTTGAGGACAAAATACATATAATATACCGATAAACTACTATCATGAAGAAGAATTTGTCTCTCAACCAAGTTTACTCAGCCAATTTTGCTTATTTTTGTTTTGGGGTCACACCGGTGCTCAGGGCTTACTCCTGGCTCTCAGAAATCACTCTGGCAATACTAGAGGGACCATATTCAGTGTCAGGGATCAAATTAGGGTCAATAATGTTGCAAGGTTAGCTCCTTCCCCACTGTACTATCTCTTTGGTCCCTATTAGGCTAGTTTTAGTAAATCCTCAACTAGCTTTAGAAACTAGTTTGATAACTAACATGGTGTACAATGCAGAGAAATTTCTTTTTTGTTTTTTAGGTCACACCTGGTTGTGCTCAGGGCTTACTCCTGGCTCTGTGCTCAGAGTTCACCCTCAGGGGTTCAGGTGTTAGTATGGGGTGCTGGAGATTGAACCTGGGTCAGTTGTATGCAAGGCCAACAGCGCCTAACCAGTGGAACTATCTCTCCAGCCCCCAGAACTTTTCTTTTTGACTTTGTTTTTGGAATTTTTTTGAGGGAACCACACCTGATGGCGCTTAGGGGCTACTCCTTATTCTGTTTTCAGGTGTAAGCCAGCGTGGAGAGGATATCTATGGGGCTAGTGATATGCAAGACAAGTGCCTTAGCCCTGTGCTTATCTCTCCAGCCCCTAGAAAAATGTTCCTACCCCAACACTCTCAAACCCTCCTTTTATATCCCTTGATATTGGCTAGTTATTTTGTGTGTGTGTAGTGGGGGAGGAAGGGACCCACACCAGGTGGTACTGGGGGACTACTCCTGGCAGTGCTCAACCATGCACCAAGATCAAGCCTGGGGTCCCTCCCTTTGAGCTCTCTCCTCTGCCCTCACAGCTACTTGGTTCAGTTACCCCCTGTCAGCCTGATGGCCACGAAATCCAAGTTGCTCATTGCTGGCTGACTGTGCTTACGGGTGACAAAACAAATGTTTGAGAGTTACCTTAGAGTTCTTGGGTGTGTCACAAGACACTTTCGGGGGACAGGGGTGGGGTAAGATTTTACTCAGAAATAGGACCCAAGTCTGTCAGATATCCTGTTAGCAATCCTATCTTAGTTAATATTGGGACACACACACACACACACACACACACACACAATTGTTTGGGTTTGTGTTTTGGACCACACCCAGCAGTGCTCAGGGACTACTCCTGGCTCTGTGCTTAGGGAGCCCTTCTTGTGGGCTCAGGGTGCCGGGGACGGAGCCTGGGTTGGAGCCTGGGTTGTTTGTGTGCAAGGCAAGAGCCCTCCCCACTATACGACTTCTCCAGCTTTCTTTCTGAGGACTTGTTGTCTTTGAGCATCAGTCCCTTGATTCCCAGGGCAAGGGCCACCACCATCCGCACGGCGTTGGGTTTACCGTTTCCCCACGATGCTCAGGCCCAGCCCGCGGCCCGTCTTCTTGTGCAGATCCACGGGGAAGACCTCCAGGTTCTCCTCGTCCCGGTAGTGAGCCTCGGCCCGGAACACCACCAGCCGCACCTTCTGTGGGGTCTGCCTCAGCGCGGTGATGGCCTCCTCGTGGCTGGCGCTCCGCAGGTCGGTCCCGTTCACCTGCAGCCAGGGGCACCCCCAAACAAACATCTCTGCATGTGTCTCGCGAAGCAGAAATGAGAAACAGGACCCCTGAGTGACCCTGTCTAGGAGCCGAGCAAAAGCGAATAGGGCACATATCATGTTGTGGAGAACAGAACACGTGAACCCATCTGATGGGTTAATGTGGACAGGAACTGGGCTGCAGAAACAGACGGTCACTGTCTGTGTGGAACTTGAAACAAACCTATTGATCACTGACTGTACCAGACACTGTATGTGTTTCTTTCTTTTTTGGGAGTCATGATGGGCAGTGCTCAGGACCTGCGCACAGCGATCACTCCTAGAAGGACTCTGGGACATTATGGGATGCAGCTGGCATGCAAGGCAAGCACCCTGCCCACTCTGCAATCTCTCTACCCCCAAACTGTTGAACTTTGAACCTGATAAAGGGCCATTCTGCCACCACTGCCATGTAAGCTCATTTGTGGACTGAGCTTCGGAGAGTCAAGATTAAATCTAGGAAGAGATCAACTAGCCATACAAGTGTCTTGGATACACTGGTCCCTGGCAGAGAACCCCGAGGTGACCTCAGGAGGGGGCAGGCCAAGTCCCCACCCTGTGGAAGCCACACTCACACACCAACAGCTGCTGCCATGGCTGGGCGGACTCCACCACCTCACAACTGAGCTCTGCAGTGAACCCAAGCTGCTGAAAATTTCAGGTACACTGTTTTGTGTTTTGGCGGAGAATTCCGAGCCACCTCAAAGTCCGGGCAGATGACCTTCCCTTCCCCCACGTACTTCAGGAAGCTTCGAAGTCACACCCACATTCCACCATTGTCATCATGTGGGGTCATGCCCTAATAAATATTCTGAATTTTCTAGAATCTCCAGAAATCTCCAAATTCTACAACACTAATGTCCCAGTAGGAGCACTGTAATGCAGACGCCAACTAAGCTCAATCAACAAAAACATTAACACAGAAGGCTCAACTAGCATCAGAAGCTTAGTAAACCCTCAGACAAGGAATGTCCCCAGGGTGAGATGTAACGATTTTCATAAATTTTCTTTTACCTTTTGTGATAATTCACTGAGTGGCAATTAAGCAATATAAAATAAATTATTTGGGGCTTGCTTTTGGGGCAGGCTTGAAAGATAGTTGGAAAAATGGGGACAATGATAGAGGGAAGTTGACAGTGGTGGTGGGATGGGGTTGGAATACCAAATGCCTGTAACAAATCATCATGAATAATTTTGTAAACCATAGTGTTTAAACAAAGAGGGAAAAATGATAAGAGGTCATACCTGGTGGTGTTCATGAGTTACACCTAGCTCTGGACTTGGGGGTTGTTCCTGGTGGTCCCTGGGGAACCATGCAGAGCTTGGAATTGAGCTCTGGACTCCCACTTAGCCTACTGAGTTATCTCTACAGTCTCTCAAATTGCTTTCTTTTTTTTCTAGTTTATCTTGGGGAGCTTGTGTACTCATCTAGATGAACTATACTCAGCATAACAATGGTGAAGAAAATGGGTTTTGTGGGGCGAGGAGAGATAGCTCAGTGGGCTGAGCACATTGTGCTGAATGTGTGAAGCTGTGTTCTGTCTTTATCACTGGGCATCGTGAAAGCAACCCTTGAGCACAGAGCCAGGAGTAGCTTCTGAGTTACACCAGGTGACATGTTACTTTCCTCAGTTCCCAACCCCTGCCCCACAATTGAATCTCGGTTTTGGAGCTCAAAGGAGTTGAGCTGGAGTGCTGATCCCAGTTTGCTGGCTCAGAGAAAGCATATGTGTATCACTCAGGCTAAGTTGTGGTGACTTATCGTGTGTGAATTGCACATCAATAGCTAAGTGTAATGTTGGAAACCCAGTGCTGGAAGAATGAAATGAAATGCCCGGTAGTGCATTTGGTCTAGGACTAGACCCTAGCTTGACTCAGGAGAAGTCAGCAGTGGGCATTTCACAGGGATCAAACGGAAGCTGTGGGCAGGCGGGTTGGTCTCAGAGCCGGCAGTCTCAGGGATTCTAGACACTGAATGTGTTCTTAGAGTATGTGGAGGGCAAACGCACAGAACAACGGGGAAAACACTGTCCCCAGAAAATGCATCTTAGCTGAGTATTTTCCTGTATTCCAATAGATGGCACACAAGACCACTTTTGCTATTCAACTGTAAAAGTTACCACCAAGGGAAGAAGGTAGATTCTCTAAGCTTCCAAACTTCTTTGGAAAGGCACTACCAATTGTACTCAAGAAAAATCATGGCCATCAAATTATAATATTAACATAAATAGCTGACACTCAATTCCAGCATCAAGATATCTACCAAAATCAAAGCAATGTTCAAGTTCATGACTACATTTCTTTCTTTGCTTAAGAAAAGATCCCACTGAATACACTAACACTTGTGAGAAACAGAAAACTGGAGCATGCATCTTCATAAGTGCCTGACAGAAGCTTTGCGTACATCATTTAGAGCTCTTCTCAACGAGAAGCTGTACCTTCCCTGGGACCTCCCAGGATATCCAAGGGGGCCACAGGTAAGAATCACATAAATGGGGTTTAGGCACAGGGCCAGAGGGTCAAGCGGCAGAACTTGGAGGTCACAGGCAGGAAACATGGCCAGAAGGGGTCATGATGGGAAAAATGTCGAGTAGCACTCATTTACAGCACTGATTGTAGAGGAGGAGAGTGGGGGTACAGTGCTCTCTACTACTTGGGAAGGTTATAGGGTGGTTAGAGAGAGTCAGGGGTTAAGGTACTCAACTTGCATCCGGCCAACCATGACTCAATCCCTATCAACACATGTGGTTCTGAGCATTTCCTGAGTACAGAGTGATTGCTGCTGGGTATGGTCCCCACACAGAACCAAAACAAAACAAAAGGAGGCGATAGGAAGCATCACTTGTCAGTAGGATGGATTATGCCCCTTGGGTAGATGAGCACAGGGGAAACAAGCAAATAGGGACAGGGCGTCATTATTTTATTCTCCAAGTCTAGAAAGGGATCACAGTCCTAAGAGGAGAGGAAGAGGAGGGACTGGCCCCGGAAGGAGAAGCAGCATGAAGACAGTCTGGACTCATCACAGAATCAGAAATCTTGCCATGCTAAAAAGCTATCTGACCATCTCTTTGTAAGCAAAACTTGATTGTCCTAATAATCCTACGAGGACAATATTAAAATCAGGGAATGGGCCGGAGAGGTAATGCAGGGGTTCAGATTTTGGCCTTGCACACAGATGATCCCAGTCTGGCAACTCATGGTTCCCCAAGTACTGCTCCAAGTGACTCTGAGCACAGAGCCAGGTGTGGTCCAAATCCCTGCCACCCAGTCCCCCAACCCCCAAAACAACAAGAACAAAATCCAACAGGGAAGCCTCTCTGACACATTGCAAGAGGGACAAAAGGCATTGGTTGGGAAAAGACTGATGTACATGTACTGATGGGGAAAATGTCGAGTAGCACTCATTTACAGCACTGATTGTAGAGGAGGAGAGTGGGGTACCGTGCTCTCTACTACTTGGGAAGGTTATAGGGTGGTTAGAGAGAGAGTCAGGGGTTAAGGTACTTGACTTGCATCTGGCCAACCCTGGCTCAATCCTCACTTTATGGTCTCAACCTGTACTACCCAATGTGCCGCTGTCATCATGAGGCAACCTGCAGGCCCAAGGTTGTGATTACAAGTCCTAATGTAGATGGGGGAGACAGCTGCTCAGAGAGGAAACATGTGACTTTACCCAACTGAAATCTAACTTTTAGGGGAGGAGGGCTCAGACGATACCCAGTGATGCTCAGGCACGACTCCTGGTTCTTTATTCAGGGATCATTCCTGACAGTACTTGGGGGACCACATGCAGTGCCAAGATTCAAACTGGGGTTGACCATGTGCAAGGCAAGTAACTTAACCCCTGGGATCTGGCCTTCTCAGTCAACCACATGATATGTTCCATAGATTAGGTCCCATTGGGGCAAGAGAAGCGCCTGTGCTGGTAGTGTGGGCCATTCACCACATCAGGGGAGATAATTTGGCCAGATGCAGAGAAATGACCTACTTAACCCTTTATTTTTATTTATTTATTTATGGCTTTTTGGGTCATGCCTGGCGATGCATAAAGGTTATTCCTGGCTTTGCACTCAGGAATTACTTCTGGTACTGCTCAGGGGACCATATGGGATGCTGGGGATCGAACCCACGTTGGCTGCATGCAAGGTAAACACTCAACCCGCTGTACTCTCACTCCAGTCCCACCCTTTTAATGTTCGTATGATGCATGCATGCATGTATGTATGTATGATTGCATGCAGGGATTTATTTTGGGGGGTGGACTGATCCCAGCATCTCATGCACAGGAGACATATTTTACTGCTAAGAAATATCCCTCTGCCTGATCCTTTAAGTTTCCCTTCAACCGAAAACAAATTCGTATTCTTCAAGTTAACCAGTTCCTGTGTGGCTACTTGTGCAGGAATACACTTCACGGAAGAGAATAGTCAGAGCTGAGAGTCCAGCCAGCACAAATATAGACAGTGACAGTATTTTTAATTGAGTTATGACTGCTTCTAAACCACATCTGAAGTATATAACTTAGTCTGTGAATATTTGTAGTTTTATATCTGTGCAACCATTGTCACAATCAATTTCACGGACATATGAGCTTGAGTTTTAAGTGAGAATTCTAGAGTAACTTGTGGTCTCCTGAGTCATGTACAGATCAGTGCATGGATGCCTCTGGAATTTATGTTGTTATTTTTTGGGTGACACACCAGGTTGTACTCAGAGGTAACTCCTGCCTCTGTGCTCAGAAATTCCTTCTGGCAGTACTTTGGGGACCATATGTGAAGCCAGGGATTGAACCTGGGTCAGCCACATGCAAGGTAAGTGTCTGACCTGCTATACTATCTTGCTGGCCCATCTGTACCCTGAATATTCAATTTACCTGTCCTGTAAAGCCGATTATATACCAGTTAATTGGAAAATGTAGGTGAATACTTCATTTCATCCTAACCAAAAAAAAAAAAAAAATAGATAAAAAAGAAAAAAAATAAAGAAAAGAAAAAGAAAGCAAGAGAACCTTTCTAACTAAAAAATGGTGTTGCCTGCTAAGGAAGTCGAACCAATTCCCAACAAGGCTGCGTTTATTTTTCTAACCTCGTACATTTGTAGCTTAATGAATGTTCTGGGAATATGCCCTAACCCAGCAAGGAAGCCCAGCAAAGGCCTGCAGAGAAACCCTATAACTTGCCCGGAATTTAATTTGCAGTCAGCTTGGCGTCTCCTTTAACTCCTTCCTGCCTTCGTTTTCGGCCCTTCAGGCTGCCGCTGGTTTCATCTTGGGAGGCAGAAATGAACCAGGGAGGGGGGAATGAAAGCCTGTGATGTCATTCCCGAGGCGCTCTGTTCAGGCTGCAAAGCGAGACGCGCGCAGGCCCACCATAAAACGTGAACTGTTCCATTAAACTCGCCGGTGAGAGGGAGAAGTGCTTTGTAAAGGTTCCACGCCAGCGAGAAAGCTCTTTAGTTCCACCTACCAGAACGCCTGGCATGGCAGTTCCCCTGATATGTTCCCGGGTTCAAATTCTGCTGCCTCGGCACTTTCTAGAACACTCTTAATGCCTTTGCAGTATGAGGTTCCACTGGAAAGAGGCAAGTGAAGCATTTTAATCCTTAATAAATACCATCCACCATGGAAAGGGAGAAGAGTCAATATACTTATCCACCAGAAAATGAAGGTGAAGGCAGCACCTCAATCTGACAGATTTAGGAGAAATTAAAAAAAAAATCACAGCTGCAGTAAGGTCCTTAAAATCCCTGGCGTGAGCAGTTATGCTACGTGTCTGGATGTATTCCTAGGGGATATTTCGTGAGGCATAGTGGAGAGGAAGGACTCTCGTGGCAGGAGTATAGGGCGTCATGTCACGTCAACCATTATGGAAAACCATTATTTCCTTTTGTTTTCTTTCTTTTTTTCTTTTTTGCTTTTTTTGGATCACACCCAGTGATGCACAGGGGTTACTCCTGGCTCTGCACTCAGGAATTACCCCTGGTGGTGCTCAGGGAACCATATGGGATGCTGGGAATCGAACTCGGGTCGACCACGTCCAAGGCAAATGCCCTACCCACTGTGCTACTGCTCCAGCCCCCTATTTCCTTTTAAATTAAAAAGTTTTCTGATATTTAAATGGATAATTTTCTGATTCTAATGAGTTATTGATGTACGAAAGAGAGAAAGAGAGAGAGAGAGAGAGAGAGAGAGAGAGAGAGAGAGAGAGAGAGAGAGAGCAGAACCAAGCACAGGTGAGTTTAATGGGAGAGCTATAAGGGTAGACTTGAAGAGCAGACCGTGAATAGGTACATGGGCTTCTGAATCAAGATCAGCAAAGGAAGCCCTGCGGCTGGCATGAAATGTAATTCATAACCACATACCTCTAATATCTGGTCACCAGCCCAAAGTCTTCCATCTCTGGCAGCTGCTCCTTCTTCATAGACTTCATGTATAACTATAGCATCCTAAAAGAAAAAAAGAAACAAGTTCTGATTAATTTTCAGCCAATATGAATTCCTCCTTTAGTCAACCACCAAATCCTTGGTAGCAGTCTGTACTTTGTTATTTGTCAAAACTTGGCATTTTAGTTGATCCACAGATAAGTCCCATACCGTTATGATAGATTCAAAGATCCATACACTTTGTTTGTTTTTGCTTTTTCGGTCACGCTCGGTGATGCACAGGTGTTACTTCTGGCTCTGCACTCAGGGATTATTCCCGGCGGTGCTCGGGGGAATGCTGGGAATTGAACCCAGGTTGGCCGTATGCATGGCAAATGCCCTACCCGCTGTGCTATCACTCCAGCCCCAGAGATCCACACACTTGTCCTGTCTATACACATCTCCAGGATACTGCAGTGGGAAAGGGAAGGGGCATGCAGTGGTGCCTTTCTGATGGTGAATGGTCTGTTTTGAGACACAGGTCCCAGAATTCACCGGAAGCAGGGGTTGGGTGTTTATATGTGACCTGGTGAAGGAAGTTTGCCAAGCATCATTACTTGGGACTGAGTGACAGCAAATGGCTCTGGAGGACAGAGGAGGAGGTTGGAGAAAGAACATTTAAGGACTCAAGGTAATAAGAGCTGTGGGTTCGAATCCTGACTCTGCCTATAGACAATTCTGGCTGAATTAAGTGCCCTGAACGCAGCATTCTTAGCTGTAAAATCAGAAAAATATTAAGGCAGAGCATGTTTTGGTTGAGTAAGAGTTTTGTGATTAGTGAATCAAAAATATAATTTGCATCTTTTTGAATGAAAGATTTGACTTTTTTTTTTAATCACCTAGAAATAACACATATCAAATGAAGGGCAGAGCAATAATACCCTAAGATATGATAAAGCACAGAAAGAAACTATCTCCCATGTCACAACTACCTGCTCTGTCCCCAGACACACAGACGCTCTGCCTAAGACAATGTTAAATTTACTGCCAGAGAGATAGTGCAGGAGGTAAGGAAGGCACTTTCCTTGAAAGTGGCTGATCCTAGGTTGATCTCTCCATCACCACCAGGGGTCACTCCTGAGCAAAGAGCCAGAAAGAGCCCCTGAGCGCTGCTGGGGTAAGCCAACACTCCAAATAACGAAAGAGAATTTAACTATTCATTTGAGCTTGCCCAGCCTCTATAGCTCCCTTCTCCCCCTGCTCACCCAGCATTCATGCGCGGAACTGCCCTAACTTGGACATTTGGGAAAGCTGACAATGAAAGCAATCCCAAATCTCTGCCTCACTGTTTTTATAAAGCAGAAGGGCTCCAAAAAATGGAGTAGAACAGGCTCAGTATCCGGGGAGAAGAAAAGAGACAAGACACAGATCTATGCATTCCTGAGAAGTAGGGACTTGAGGTTCCACATGGGAGAGGCCGGATGCTGTGGGTAAGGCTGGAAGCCTGGCGTGGCCCACACTATGTGAGTCTTGCTGGAGAAATGTCCCGGGTTACCAGCCCAGAACTTGGAAGCAGCAATACTCCTGGATTTGGAGGAACCGTAACAGCTTTTTTTTTTTCTTTCCCTTTTTGGGTCACACCTGGAAATGCACGGGGGTTATTCCTGGCTTTGCACTCAGGAATTACTCCTGGAAGTACTCAGGGGACCATATGGGATGCTGGGAATCAAACTCGGGTCAGCCGCGTGCAAGGCCAATGCCCTACCCGCTATGCTATTGCTCCAGCCCCCACCTTGTCAGCTTAACATGGGTTTGATGATCACCAGTGTGAGCTGGTGACAAGCACCATGTCTAGGGACTTTGGGAAGATGTAACCCCAAGAATTCACGGGGCACCCAAAAAAGAGAGCCTGAATTCTGCCTTGATCCAGCAGGATGGAGCCCTAGAATCAGAATTAAATGGACTAGATGTCAATGAAGAAATGAAGCAATCCTTATAGAAAAAGCAACAAAAAAAAAAGGGGGGCTGAGGGGAATTAATTCAAACTGGCTTCCTTAAAAATGACCAATCCCCAGCACAGATTTTGGAATAGAGAAGGGAAAAAACCAGAAAATAATAGGTCTGCAGAGAGGGCTGGAATGATAGGATAGCAGGCAGGGTGTTTGCCTTGCATCCTCCAAGTAGGGTTCAATCCTTGACATCCCACAGGTTCCTCCGAGCCTTGCCAGGAGTTGTGCTTGAGTACAGAGTCAGGATTAAGGCCTGAGTATTGCTGGATGTGGCCCTAAAACCAATTACTATATTAAAAAATTTAAAAATAGAAATTTTAGGGGGTCACACCTGGTGGTGCTTAGGGCTTACTTCTGGTTCTACATTCAGGGATTGCTCCTGGTGGAGGCTTAGGGGATCACATCAGGTGCTGGGGGTCTTACCTAGGTTGCCACATGCAAAGCAAGCTTCTAACTGCTGTCCCATCTCTCCAGACCCCAAAGAAAAATGATCTTTTTAGCAGTCACTCATCATCATATCCCAAAGCTGCCACCATGCCTCATGCCTGACTCCATCACTTCAGGTCTGAACCTCACGGAGAAGTAAACTTCAAAGAACTCAGTTCCCGTGGTTGAAAATTCCAGGCCTTCTTGGAGTCGGGATGGGTTACCTTCCCCCCACTTCCCTGTACTTTTGGAACCATGCCCATGAACTACCTGGGCCATCATGCAAGTTCATCTACCGGCTTTTCTCCAGAGACTCATAAATAAATCTCGAAAGAGATCAACTAGCTGAAAAAATGTCTCAGACACAGACCAGTTAAAAATTTAGCTCCAGCTGTACTGCCCAGTTGAAAATTCTGGATTTTCTGGAACGCACGACAATCTAGTACTAGCACACCAGAATGGATGGGATGTCATGTAGACACCAATCAACCTCAGTGAACAAAGCCATTAACAGAGATGGCTTAACCTGCAATAACACCTTAGTAATTCCTCAAACGATCATGATCACAATCACGACCATCCTGTTGTTCGTCGATTGCCTCGAGCAGGCCCCAGTAATGTCTCCTTCGTCCTAGCCCTGAGATTTTTTTTAAAAAGTGCCACATTCAAGGCTCTTTCAGGGTTAGGAGAATGAGACCCATCATTGTTACTGGTATTTGGCATATTGGGTACGCCACGGGGAGTTTGCCAGACTCTGCCGTGTGGGCAGACTACATTCGGTAGCCTGTCATTTTGTCCAAAGTAAGAATGAGATAATAAGATGTCACTTCCGGGAGCTGGGTTTTAGTCTCTGAATCTTGGCCGTTGATGGGATTACACGGCTCCAGGGGGCCAGTTGGTGGATGTGACCCCTGCCTACTGGAATTTGGAGGATCTGGGTGGAGGATGCTCAGCCCCAATCCAAGCAGGCTTGGAGATCTCAGCCCCGGGATCGGCATGCCTTAACCTGCAATAACACCTTAGTAATTCCTCGAACAAGGACTTAATATACCCATGATACAACAATTTTCACTAATTTTCTTCTAAGGAAATAATTTTTAATCATTTGGTTAGCCATTTATTGGTAACAAGCAATATAAAATAAATTATTGCAATGGAGGCAGGCTGGAGGGGTGGTTGGGTAAATGGAGACAACGGTGGAGGGAAGGTGACAGTGGTGGTAGGATTGGTGTTGGAATATTACACGCCTGTAACAAAACATCATAAACAACTTTGTAAACCATGGTGTGTAAATAAAGTGTGTTGGTGGTGGGATTGGTATTACACGCCTGTAACAAAACATCATAAACAACTTTGCAAACCATGGTGTGTAAATAAAGTGTGTTGGCGTGTGTGGGGTAGATCTTAATGCTTTCAAGTATGTGCTAAATTCACCACCTCGTGTAGTAAAACTGTGGTTGGCCTTGCACAAGGCAAAGCGCTCAATCCATTGTACTATCACTCAGGGCTCAGCCACGAGACTTCCTGTAAGAAAAACTCCCCATTTACTTATTAATTTTTGGGTGACATTCAGAGGTGCTTGTAGGCTACTCCTCACTTTATACTCAGGAGCTGCTCTTGGTGGTACTGGTGGGGGAGGGGAAATCACCATGTGATGCCAGGAGCCAAATCAGGGCATCCTACATGTCTGCTGAGCCCCTTCCTGTGCGCCCCCTACCCTTTACTCCTGTCCTTTTCTTGAGCACTACAGTGATTTCTCTAAAGTCATCAGTGGAAAGAAAACATGAGACACTCTCAGAGGTTAACAGAACAAGACTCCATTTTTTAGCCTCTGGGCTGTGAGTGCTCTCGAAGCTGTGGTCTGCACACTTGCATTAACTGGAGGTGACAGAGGGCAGAGGTGGAGACCCACAGAGAAATTAGAAATGGATTTGATTTATTTTTCAGAACATACAGTTCACAGTTTAAGACAGAGCAGTTAAAAAAAAAGAAAAAAAGAAAGAAAGAAAAGAATACTAGATCCAGCTCTTTCAGATCTCTCTTTGACAAGGTGACACTGAAATTTCACTTCTTGCTTTGAAAACAATTGCAGGTCAATGAAATAATGGGTCATTGGGCAAGACTGACCTTCATTATTTTAAATAAAAACTTTGGACCAGAAATGTGGATTTTTCTCTCCTAATGGTTATATATATATTTTTTTATTGTAGTTTAGATAAAATTGATTACAATAGTGTTTGCAGTTATGATTTTTATGTAGCTTCTGCATGTCCCCACCCCAAAGTGCCCAGGACCCTCTACTACTGCCCCTATGTCACCTCTGGTCCACTTTTCATCCCCCCTGCTCCTCCCCTCACTGCTTTGTAACCTGTGTTTTGTGGATTTGTCATCGTTCAATACTCCTTTGTTAGTTTATCTATATAACAGAGGAGTGAGTTCATCCAGCACTTGTCTTTCTTCCCCTGACTTCCATTTCACACAATGCCCTCTGGTTCCATTCTTATTGCACTGAACGATGATTTCATTCTTTGTTACAGCTGCATAGTATTCCAGTAGACACACAATTCAAACTCGGACATTTCGGTGCTTCATAATTATTCAAGCAAAACTGCTTGTTGGCACAGTTCTGTGTTTCTTCATACCCCAGGTCTCTCTGTGGCCTCCTTTCTAATTTCTGCTTATTTATTGATTTTTTAAATTTTTGGGTCACACCTGGAGGTGCTCACCATGTGGGACATTGGGGATCGAATCTGGGTCAGCCACATACAAGGTAAGTGCCTACCCACTATACTATTGCTCTGGCCCCAGGATCTCTGCATATTTAAATGACATTCCTTCAATCTTCAATACTTCAGTGCCACTATTCACAACAGCAATCCCATGGAGAACTAAAGAAAGTCAATCACTTTGCTTTGGGCAGGGCTCTGCTTCTCTGCTCAGGAAAGGGCATGTATGAGACCTATGTGAGCTGTGTGGAGTCAGCTTTCTTGAGCAAAATTCTGGCTGCTTTTCCAAGTCTGACTCCCCGCTACATTTCCCATGGACCTTGGAAAGACCCTGAACCACTCCAGGTTTTAGCATTCTCATTCTCATATGGTGTTCACAATATCACCTACACATTGTGTACAATGTCGCCCCTGGCAGGAAGAAACACTGTCTCATTCATTTAATGTCTCTGCCATAGATGGTGCCCACTTCCCACCTGGGTCACTGACTACATCATGATAACGAAGTAAGTTCGATGTTCTTGATTTCAGTTATAGTGGGGGCAGGGACTGGAGACACAGCAGGGGTCAGATCTAGTTCAGCCTCTGCAGCCTCTGAGTAAAAGAGATGAAATTCCGGCTGAACTATCAAACACCCAAAGCCCCTGTTCTGCATTCCTCCTATGGGAAGCTGCTCCTAAACTCTGAATATTTGATCTTGACTCATCCTAAAGTTAACCTGAAAAATTCTATATGGCTTAAATTCAACTGAAGTTGGTTTCTTCAGCTCCACCACAAAAAACCTGGAAGGTTGAAGCGAATTATTTCCTTAAGTGTGAACAAGATAACCCATCGAGAAAGTGGAAATGAAAGGCTAAATGAGGTGAAAAGTGGGTCCATGGGTCCCATGACCAGGACTAGACCACACAAGGTGTGAAACAGAGCCCTATGCCTGCCCCACAGTCACATGCAAGGCAGCTCTCTCCTCCCTCCCTCCCTCCCTTCCTCCCTCCCTCCCTCCCTCCCTCCCTCCCTCCCTCCCTCCCTCCCTCCCTCCCTCTCTTCCTTCCTCCCTCCCTCTCTTCCTTCCTCCCTCCCCTACTTCCTTGCTGTTTTTGTACAATCATGTCATTCAGTGGATGCTTTTCTACTGTGGAATAAAATAAGCGATAAGCTGATGTTTAAGACAAAAAGCTTGTTCATTCCAAGAAAACAGATTTCTCCTAAAAAACCTGAGACTCATTTAGAGATGATCAAGATTGCCATGGAATCCAAACCATTTCCCCTTGGTTGCTGACTGGTGACTTGCTTAGGGACAACAGAAGCTTCAGTGAGCTGGAATGCCACGCTCCGAGGCCAGGGTGGCAGGCTCCCTCTGCTCATCCTGAGGAGCCCATTGTGAGCTGCTAGCTCTGGGGCCAGAGAAATTTTTGATTGATGAGTTGGAGCATCTCTCAGGTATTAGATTTGCCCCAATCACAAGGTTCAGGCATGATTTCAGAGGCATTAAAAAAAATACTGGGACTGGAGCAATAGCACAGCGGATAGGGCGTTTGCCTTGTGCGCGGCCGACCCGGGTTCGATTCGCAGCATCCCATATGGTCCCCTGAGCACTGTCAGGGATAATTCCTGAGTGCAGAGCCAGGAGTAACCCCTGTGCATCGCCAGGTGTGACCCAACAAGGAAAAAAATACTTAAAGACTTCTCCCTTACTAGTCTATGTCTGAAACACATCAGGTAAGCTCCTTTATTCCACAATTAGGAATATCATTTAAAAAAGAAGTTTAGGAAGAAGCAGGTGCCCAACAAATTCATGTTTAAGTGGCTATCCTATGACTGTCTCTATTTCAAGAAGAAGAAATATTTCTTTTCAAGTGTAGATAATGCATGTGTATGGTGTTAGACTCTGAAAAATTTCTCTCCAGCACCTGTTCCTCAGCCAAACACTTTCCCTTACAGGACGCAGGCAGTACAAAGCTTCCTGGTTTGGAGGCATTCTGTCCATCTGCATCTTGGAAGTCACAGGGACACCAAATACTTGAAGGTCACACCTTCTGTTACCTGATACCCCCTGCATTACGTGAAATTGTACATGAGGGGTCAGAGCGATGATAGAGCAGGTAGGGCGTTTGCTTTGCACGTGGCCAACCTGGGTTCAATCTCTGGCATCCCATATGGTTCCTGGAGGCTGCCAGGAGTGATCCCTGCGTGCAGAGCCAGGAGTAAGCCCTGAGCATAGTTGGGTGTACTCCAAAAACCAAAAAGAAAGAAATTGTACAGGAGCTCACCAAATGCCACCTCCAGTATGAAATTTCCTCGGATTCCCATTCCTAGTAAGACTGATGAGCCTTTCTCTTTCGAAGCCTGCTCACTCTCCTTTTCCTACTGAACTTCTCACCTCTTCACGAAAGTGTGCTCCTAGATCTACTTCAGTACCACCTCCGACCCTCAGTGGAACCTTCTGAAGGGGGGCACTTCCGATTCCCCTTTGTGGTCTGTGCCATGCCCAGAGTGGGCTGTCATGAGTCTGCTAAACAAAGACCTTGCTTAGAGTGGTGACCATCAACTGCTGGTCCATGCACCTGTAACCAGGACAGGTGCTGGCTCCCACATATAAATAGGTTGAGGGGGGAAAAGCTGGGTCAGAGATAAAAAAAAAATAAGTTAAAAAAGGCACCCCCAAAAGGCACCAGAAAGAAGTGACTGGTAGGACCACAAATTTACCCAGTCAGCTTTGAGATGGCAAAAGGATTAGTAAATTCAACTAAATAGCCACTCCAATGGGTAGTAAATGCCTCTGAATCTCCTGAGAAGGATTTAATTTAGTTCAGAGAGCAATGACAAGGGCCTTAACGATCTAATTAGAGCTCTGCAGAAATCCCAGATTCCTGGGGTGGAGGGGGTGGGGATGGGATTTCAATTCTGAAGAGAATTTCCTCAGCATGCGGCCACGTATCTTCAGAGGCCAAGTCATCGGTATTTCAATATCCATCACCATTTTCTTTACCATTCAAGCTGCCAATGAGCAGAGGCGGTGACTCATAAACACACCGAGTACTCAGCAAAAGGCAATTTCCCCGTTGTCATAGCAGGCCCCAAGCTCTGGAAGCAGCCACGGGTTCCAGAAATTAACCGCGGGTCTCCTGTGGATTGGAGGAGGTCATCAAGATGTCCTTTGGGAAGGACTGTTCCCATGGAGATTTCAGAGTTGACATTCCTGGTTTTTAATTTTTGTTTTTTGGGTCACACCTGGCTGAGCTTAGAGATCACTCCTGGTGATGTTTGGGATAGTACCAGGAATTGAATGGTGGGGTGCTGGGAATCCAGCCCCAGGTTGGCCACAAGCAGGGCGAGTGCCTTACTGTGACTCTATACTTTCTCCTCGGCCAAAAAGTTGGTATATCTAGATATTCAGTGGATTGTTCTAATGACCACGTTAGGAAGAAACGCTGATGAAGAATTACATAGCAGACATGGCTATGAAGGCTGTGTCTATCCTTGGCCGAATCCTGCTTCCAGTGGACGTATTTTACTTCATTTGACTTGCTCTGGAAGTAAACCCAATCTCTGAGAAATTTTACAAAGTTCCTACTCCCACTTCCCCCTCCCAAAACACAATATGAAGAGACCTTTTATCTACTGAAAAATTTTATATAAACTTTCACATTCAAGTAAAAAAAGTTTTTAGGAAATGATCCCCCAAAACACGATGTCTCATTTCCTTGCTACAGGAGGCGTGTGGAGCCCTTTTGAGAAGAAAGTCCAAGAGAGACCAGAAGATGTATATAAAATGGACATTTTTCCCCTCTGGAAGAAAATGGACATTTTTCTTTTCATTTCCTTGTTACAGGAGGCGTGTGGAGCCCTTTTGAGAAGAAAGTCCAAGAGAGACCAGAAGATGTATATAAAATGGACATTTTTCCCCTCTGGAAGAAAATGGACATTTTTCTTTTCATTTCCTTGTTACAGGAGGCGTGTGGAGCCCTTTTGAGAAGAAAGTCCGAGAGAGACCAGAAGATGTATATAAAATGGACATTTTTCCCCTCTGGAAGAAAAACACGACTGAAATCTGTGGTGTGGGAGAAGCCATGCAAACGTGAAGCTTCGTGTGTTGAGTTTCTGAGTCTGTCGATATTCAGAAATCGAGCAATTGCTTCGTTTGCTGCAGTACTAGTCACCTTAGCCCAGACCTAGAAACAAGTGCCAAGTGCCAAACAACTAACCCAAGTGCCTAAGAACAGACGAGAGGAGAGAGAAGAACGGGAATACTATTCAGCTAGGAGGTAAGAGGAAATCCCACAATTTGCTGCAGGGTGGACGGAACTAGCGGGTGTCCTGCTGAGTGAAGTCAATTGGGAGGAAAGGGACAGATGCAGAAAGTCTCTCTCCTTTGTGGGATGTAAAGAAACAGAGCATAGATCGGGCTGGAGAGACGGTCCAGCAGGTTCAAAGGCCTGCCTGGCAGCCCCTGAGCTGGGGGAGGCACAAAACAAAAAGAACTTGGAAAGAAACATAGTAAGGAAATAGCAACTGGCCAATGTTACGAGACCCTGAGAGCTGGTCTTCGGAACCGAGTCTGCTAAGGGTAATGGGAGACGGACCCTTGAGACTTTGCTGGGGGGACACTGACACTGGGGGTGGGGATGCTGTTCAAACACGGTGTTCATAAAACTCTCTTATGAACAGCATAGGAAATCTACATGGCAAAACACAAGCAAGAGATCACGTTCCTTGTTTGCAATACCTATTGCAATAAAACAGGCTGAAGAAAGTGTTGGGCTGAAGCAAAGTATACTTCACTTGGAACAAAGCTGATAGCACCCTAACTGCATTCATAGAAGTATCAGTACATTGTATTTATACTCATTTCTTGATCAGAATCATTACAATGATCAATACAGATAAGACGCAACTCATAGTTGTTTTGAACATTTATAGAAATAAAGGGATGGCTGTCTTAGGACAGAATTCCTTTCTGCCCCCAATCCCTTTGTGAGTCTTTGAAAAACCAACAAACAACAACAACAACCACAACCACAATAACAAAAACCAACCTTCCCTATTGCAATTCAGTTAGAAAGTGATTAGAAAATAAAGTGTGGGGGCCGGAGCCAAAGTACAGCAGGGAGGGCACTTGCCTTGTACCCCGCAGACCTGGGTTCAATCCCGGGCAGCCCATATGGTCCCCCAGCATTGCCACGAGTGATTCCTGAGCTCAGAGCCAGAAACAACACCATGCTGGATGTGGCTTAAAACTGAAAAACTGTAAAAGGAAGAAAATAAAGTGTAGCTGGGGTGAAGGACTCAGGACAGGAGGGAGAGGAGGAAAATGTTTGCCAGTTAAACTCTGCAGGTAGCCAGCTTCGCCAGAGTGCTGCAAGAACTACTTTGATCAGATGTTCCAATTCTTGGGGGGAAATAGCTGAACCACATGGTTTCTAGAGTCATTAAAACGCTACAATTTAGTCAGTGAATTGGGTCATACTCGGAGGTATCCAGGGCCTACTCCCGGCTTTCTGCTTTGCTCCCAGTGGTGCTTGGGGGGCCATATGGATGGAACCTGGGTCTTCAGCACATAATGCATGTGCCCAGCCTGTTGAGCCAGGGCCCAACAATTTTATCAGACAAAGGAAAGAGAAAACTTTACTCAGATGCTAACCCCAGTCTCTTGCTACCTGGCAGAAAGCCAATTTTCACAGAAAAATTCAGGGTATGGGGTTCAACCATGCACATTTCCTAAGAATCTCAGAGCACAGTGAAGATTTCAGAGAATTCTCCCCCCAAATTTTGCTACCAAAGTATCAAAGAATTCCAAGGAAACCTCTGTTTATTGTGATGTTCTTGGGTGGAGGCTGTGAATATATGCCCTGACAAACCTTCAAGGAAAATAGCTCAGATGCTCATATCTCTGGAATACTGAAGTACTTTCAGATAATAAACTACAGGCAACATAAAGGAGTATTAATAAAGGAGTATTAAAGTCAGTAATGAAGCAGTGACTTCTATCTTGTGACAGAAATATAAAGACGAAATTGATCTCTTTTATGGGGATCAAGGACACCATCTGAATGTATGCATGTTTTAAAGCAATGGTTTATGTAAACCATCTGAAAACTTGAACTCAGGGGCTGCAAATGCCTGCAACTATTTATAAGTAAGTAAAACATGGAATGAAAATCACACCAATAAAACAGCTAATATAAGAGCTGCTGCAAATATATATATAAATGTTACACATTTCCAGACTGAAAAGCTTTCTCTTCTCAAACTCAAAAAAAGAAAGTATTTCATATTTACTTTACATGGAGTTTGCTTGCCAAGTGTGGTTTCACAAAAAGTTGATACTCATCAATATGAATATAATTTTTCATACTGAAATATAGATTTATTTTAAGGAAATGGGATAATATTTGCATTGTAGTTTAAAAGTCCCTATGGTTCCATCTGGTCCTTATTTATCTAAATTTTACTCAGCTTGCATGATATTTTTACGTACAGTCATATTCCTGAAGATCAGAAATGCCCGAATGTGGACGTTCAGAGGTACCCTTCGTTAACATTCTTTTGGTGTGATTCATATACTTTTTGCAAACTTTGCTTTGATTTTGAAACAAAACTAAGGTAATAAGATGTTTTGTATAAAAATACATGACTTAAGCAATAACGATAAAAGGGGCTTAGCTCTGGGGGAATTATATGCCAAAGCAAACCCACACTTCTCATGAAACAGACCGTGCAAAGTTCACGGGAAGGGGAACGGCAAAATAAAACACTTAATCAAATATAAAATAGCTTTCTATTCTTAAAAAAAAAAAAGATCGCGATTCAAAGAGCAGTAACAGAGAGACAAAAGTAGACAACACGGTGAAGGGGCAAATGAGGTGAATTCAGAACCAGACAGATGCTTATAGAAAAGATCTGGGGTGGAAAGGGCAGGACGTGAGGGGAGGGTGTCGGACCCACGCCTAGCTCTGCTTGGGGGTGACTTCAGGTCAATCCTGAAGGTGTTCAGGGGACCAGGAAGTTCCAGGGATCAAATCAAGACCTCCTGCATGTGCTTGGCCCATTGAGCTATTCCGAGTTCCTTCACATCTCTGTTACCAGAAGGGTTCTGATGTTCGTCCCGGTCCCTCAATTAAGGATCTAGGATTCGATGTCACAGAACTTTGCTCTGTTCTCAGCAAGGCTGGACTGGATAGGATGTCCACAGCCAGAACCTAAGGTGAGGGTCTCAAGAAGAGAGTAAATGCAGCAAGGAGGGTCCCTGAGGCTCCTTTCTCCAATTCCCAGGCTCAATCCCAAGGGCGCTTCAAATCCACCAACACTCTAGGATAACTTGTTTCTTAAGTGTTTCTTTCCCTTCTCCAGAATCTCCAAGAGTGGTGATAAAACAGTTCCAATAAGCAACACTAGGGAACTATGTTTCACTTCTGGACACACTGGAACCAAATGTCTGATCATCAGGCCCCAGTGTAAGAGACAGGAGTGGGAGGCGCTGGGGCACTGGAAGCAAATGTGTCTGAGATGGGCTCAGGGAGAGGCTTAAAGAAATGGTGAGGGGTTCTAAGGGGGACCATAAGGAGAAGTGGACTTAAAATGTTTGCCTTGCACACACAGTTGACACAGGTTCGATCCCCGGCATCCCATACAATATCTATTAAGCACCGCCAGGATTAATTCCTGAGTGCAGAGCCAGGAGTCACCTCTGAGCATTGCTGAGTTGTGGCCCCCCAAACAAAACAAAAACAAACAGAAAGAACAAGGCTCCTTGAGTGCAGAGCCAGGAGTAATCCCTGAGAGCACTGCCAGGTGTGACCCAAACTAAAAACAAAACTCAAGAAGTGAAGTCATTAAACAAAGTGCTGGGTTTCATCGATCTGAGTTACTGACTGCGAGTACCCCAAGGTGATGTGGAAATCCTAACCTCACAGGACAGCAGCCCTGGAGGTGGGTGGGTGTCCTCATGAAGGTGAAGAGTTCTCAAGGGAGCCCCTTGAACTGGGAAACGGTGCCAGAGGACCCTGCAAGCTCCCTGCCCCATTTCACAATGAGAAATAATTCACTGTTAATCACAGATCAACCATGTAATGCATGGTTGATTGCATTTGGTTACAAGGTCACCAGCTTACACCAAAAATAAACCAGCTGATATCACACAGCTAGTTTTATTATCCCATTCCTACTTTGGACAAACTGGCAGGCTACCGAATGTAACCTGCCCACATGGCAGAGTCTGGCAAACTCCCCGTGGCGTACTCAATATGTTAAATACCAGTAACAATGATGGGTCTCATTCTCCTAACTCTGAAATAGCCTTGAATATGACACTTTTTAAAAAAATCTCAGGGCTAGGACGAAGGAGACATTACTGGGGCCTGCTTGAGGCAATCGACGAATAACAGGATGGTCGTGATCGTGATATCACACATATAACAAATAATCTGTATTCAATAATCTAGAAAGGGTATATTGCTCTCCTTTTTTTCCCTAGTCCCCCAAATAGAAAACTTTTGACGGGTCACACCCAGTGTTATGCTCAGAGCTTACTCCTGGCTCTGCACTCAGGAATTACTCCTTGCGGTGCTGGGGGACCACATGGGATGCTGGGGATCGAACCTGGGTCGGCTGTGTGCAAGGCAAATGCCTTACCCACTGTGCTATCTCTCCAGTTTCCTTAAGTTAGAAATACTTTCGAGTCTATTCTATTTTAGTTTTGGTTTCATTTTAATTTTGGCACCCAGTGAAGGTCTGCCTTTAGGCACACAGATGCCAACTATCCCCAAAAGCTACACTTGTTTTGTGCAGGTCTGTCTGGGGTGCCCACACCATGCTCATGACAGAGGCAGGGGTTGTCCTGGAGGACAGCCTGGCTCCAATGGGGCTCCTAAGCCTTCACCATCATCACGGGAGCTGGAGGGTCCAAGCTGGTGACGGGCAGTGAGCACCTGGGGCTGCTAAGGGAACTGTGCTCGGTGCTCGCAGGAACCACCTGCCTCAGCTCCAGTATTTATAGCAGACAGGACTGATGCAGTGTCAGGTCCCTCCCGGAGGCTGTCTGCCCAGGACAGACAGCAGAGAGGGAAGCTATGGAGAAGTCAGATGTGTGACGCAGTGCCTGCTCCCTCCACCAGAGATGAGAGAAGGCTCACGCTCAAACGCTATCAAACGGACAGATGAAAGTGAAAAGGTTGTGCGTCTGTGTGCATATGTGTGCGTGTGTGTGCAATTGTGTGTATGTGTGCATGAGTGTGTGTGCGTGAGTGTGAGAGTGTGTGAGTTTGTGTGGTGCTGGGGTCCAACCTAGAGCCTCACACATGCAAGGCAAGTATGGGATGGGGCTTCTCTGAGCCCCATCTGCAGCCCTGCAAAGCTACAAGGTCCCAATACTGCCCACAATTCCTTTTGAGCAGACTAGACTACCGTGGTGCGTGGCAGCCCATGGCCTGTAGAGCTCCTGAGAACAGTTCAGGACATAAACAATCCTGGAGTCCCACCGAAGCCCTGGTAAGGAGGTGGCAGCCTGCGAGCACAGGTGGATTCATGGGAGGCGTTGCCCCCGATGGCCTGCTGGGGGCATGTGCACAGACGGCATCTGGGCTGTCAGGGGAGCCAGGGTGGGGGGTGGGTGAGCATCTTTCTCTCGTGAACGCTGGCTTCCTGCCAGCCTCCTGGGGCACAGCCTCAGATCCATCCCCCCTTATGTTACCCGGACATCTGTCTGGCGGTGCTGGATGAGGTACCTGAGGTCAGGAGACAGGCGCTGGGCCCCATCTCTCATCTTTAAGTGGTGCCTCCCCTCCCAAGGACAACAGGATTTACAGTCTCGCCAGGCTGCCCCATATATCAGGAAATGCGCATCTGGTCCTTCGAGAACCACCAGGAGTGATTCCTGAGTGCAGAGCCAGGAGAAACCCCTGAGCATCACCAGGTGTGACCCAAAAAGCCAAAATAAAATAAACTAGTAGGAAACAACCGAACGGGCTTTTTCAGAGTTCATGAGAGTGGGCGCCACCTCCCCAGGGGTGCAGGAGCAGTCTTGGGTATAAACTGGGACACTTTCTGCTTGTTTACTTACAGAAGGTAGATTTCCGGGGGGTGGGGGGGGCGCTGAGTGATTTTATTTTTCTGGACAGAAAGCAATGGACCAGGTAAGTCTGAGCCCCTCTGGAGACGGACTCAACTGAAACCAGGGTCACTCGCAGAGGGACGGAGTGGAGGTGGGGAGACTGCAGTGGGTCTGTGTGGGGTGGGCGGCACTGGGACATTGGTGGGAACAGTGACAGTCACGGATGAATGAGGTGTGACATTCACCCCCAGATTTCTCAGACTGCCAATTAGTGCTAAATCAGTGAAGAAAGAAAAGACATAGAGAAAAGTAAGAAAGGAGGGGCTAGCTGGGCACTCTAGGGGAAAGGGCAGCTCAGATAGAGAAGGGAGCACCAAATAAAGGGTGTTTGGAGGATCCTCCCAGGAGGGGAGATACATGTTGAAAGTAGACTATGGACTGAACATGATTGCCACTCAATGCCTCTTTTGCAGACCACAACACCCAAAAGGAGAGAGAGAACAAAAGGGAATGCCCTGCCACAGAGGCAGGGTGGGATGAGGGGGATGGGTGTGGGAGGGATACTGGGATCCATGGTGGTGGAAAATGGGCACTGATGGAGGGATGGGTACTTGATCATTGTATAATCGAAACCCAAGCACAAAAATTTGTAAATCTACAAGTGTACCTCATGGTGTTCCACTAATAAAAAAAATATGTTTAAAAAATAAAAAGAAAGGAGTGGCTGGAGAAACAGTACAGTGGGTAGGGCTTGTCTTGCACATGGCTGACCTGGGTTTGCTCCCTGGCACCCCTGAGTGCAGAGCCAGCAGCAAACCCTGAGCATTGCAGGATGTGGCACCCCCTAAAACCAAACCAAACCAAACCAAACCAAACCAAACCAAACCAAACCAAACCAGGCAGCCTACTTATCTATTGCATGGTCATGATTTTAGCCAAACAGTAGCACTGTAGCACTGTCCTCCCATTGTTCATCTGTTTGCTCGAGCAGGCACCAGTAACGTCTCCATTGTGAGACTTGTTGTTACTGTTTTTGGCCTATCGAATATGCCATGGGGAGCTTGGCAGGCTCTGCTGAGCGGACGGAATACTCTCGCTACTTTCTGGGCTCTCCAAGAGGGATGGAGGAATTGAACCCAGGTTGGCCACGTGCCCTACCTGCTGTGCTATCACTCCAGCCAAACAGTAAAAAACCATATTCATTACCTTAAAAAATGATTAAGAAGTCACTTGAAGGAGAATGATAAGGAACATTACGGAAGATTGGGAAGCCCATGGGTGATGAGGAACTCTGGACAGGCTCAGGGAAGGTTGGGAGCTCCACCCCGCTGCCGAGCAGCTGAGCCCCAGGGCTTCCAGCTCCACCCGATGCTGTGTGCACAGAACTGCCTGCCTGCACGGGCCAGGAGCTGAAGGATCCAGGCTTGAGTCTCAGCAGCACAGGTTGGTCAGACGGAGACAAAATGCCTTTGATCATTGCACACCCCTCTGAGCACACGCGGCTCAAGGGTTCAGCGGGAGGCAACCAGCCGCCAGGATTCTCGCTAGAGGCCAGAGAGCAGGAGAGAGGAAGGTGGGAACCTGGATCCTGGAGAAGCAGCGAGACCCCAGGACCGGCGTCCAGGCCACGCCTAAGTTTCCGAGGGCTCTGGGGAACTAATATCTGGGCCAAAGCAAAGAAACAGGCTCTTCCCAGCACCCCGTTGGTTTAAATACAGACAGGTCATAATTCTTGCCCAAAGTGAGACACACGGTATGAACCATATTGTACTTGTTTTGTCTGTAAATGTGGCACACACAGCATTCCTCACTCATCATGCGGACAAAAATAAAGCTATAATGCTCACGTAAAAATATATTCAATGGGCCAGAGTGATCGCACGTATCATGGGTAGGGTGCTTGCCCTGCACACAGCTCACCAGGGCTTGATTCCTGACACCCCATGTTCCCTTCAGCCTCACCAGGAGAGATCTCAGTACAGAGCCAGGAATAAGCCTTGAGCTCTGTCAGATATATCTCCAACACACACACACACACACACACACACACACACACGCACACGCACGCACGCATGCACACACGCACACACGCACGCATGCACGCACTCATGCACACACGCACACACGCATGCACGCAGTTTTTTCAGGGTGTTTGGGCCATACCAGGCATTGCTCAGGGTTACTCCTGACTCTGCATTCAGGAGTTACTTCTGGCAGGCTTGGGGGACCTTAAGGAATGCTGGAGATCGAATTTGGGTTGGATGTGTACAAGGCAAGCAACCCTACCTGCTGTACTGTCACTCTGGTTCCATATATTAATGAGGGGCTGTCCTTAGGGAGAAGGTCATTCTGGAATGGGGATAAAGGGAAGAGGAGGACAAGAGAACAGGAGAGAAAACGACTTTCCACTTTACCCTTTTGGATCAAATTTGCTTTGTGTAATATAAGTTCTCAGTAACCCAAAAGTCAGAAAACATTACATTTAGTGGCAGTATTTTATTCCATACATATTCCATTATGTATAAAATATTGAAAGATCCATTATCCTAGCAGAAACTAAAAATCTCCAATCTCTAGCATTAAAAAGGGAAAAAGTTGTGAGTGGATGTGGACATAGTAAGAATAAAACAAAGCTTAAGTGGCTGAGCTGAAGAAATAGATGGTCACTTTTATCACATTCTTTTTTTGGTGGGCACACCTAGTGATATCCAGGGGTTATTCCTTGCTCTGCACTCAGGAATGACTCCCAGTGATGCTCGGGGGACCATATGGGATCGAACCCAGGTTGTCCAAACTTAAGATGAATGCCCTGCCCACTCCAGCCCCCATATCTGCACTCTATTAAATACTGATGATGAGATCTATGGTCAAGACTTCCTCTTATTTGTGGGGGAGGATTTGGGTCACACCCTGGAGTGCTCGGGAGCTCAGGAGTGACCCCTAGCAGTGCTGGGGGGCCATATGCAGTGCTGGGGATCTAACCTAGGAGTGTCGCGTGCATGCCAGGTGCCTTACCACTGTACTTTCTCCTTATTTTACACTTTGCCTGGGTCACGCACCATTCTAAGTCTTTGAATACTCTTCCAAGTATTGCTGTGATATCGTGAGTCTCAGGGGCATTGGAACAAACACAATTTCATACACGGAGATCTCTGAGAAACCGTGCACGCAGACCACCAGAAGAATGACATACACAGCCAGTCCCAAAGATGCTCTGCCACACCGTGGACAACCCAACTTGCAGGCAGGAGGCCCCAGGCCCTACATCGGCTCAACCATCTGCTCGGGCCCGTAGCAACATTTTACTTCTAGAACTTACCAAGGGTGTGTCTTTTCCTCCCACGATGCTGAGGCCAAGCCCGGACCGTCCCTTGGATATTTCTATAATCATTTCCTGGCCGGGGACAATGGGACACGTGGCAGGGTCCACGGATAGAGGAGCCTGGAAGCCACCTGGGGAAGGCAGGAATACAGATGAGTCATGGGGGGGTGTCCTACGTGTGTCAATCACCCCCCCTTCCAGTTGTCGAGGAGGAGAGAGAAGATGAGGTCACCACTGACTGCCCACACCTGGGGTTAAACAGGACACTCTGGTAGCATTGTGGAGACAGAATCAGTAAAGCAGGGCTGGAGAGAGAGGACAGAGGGGTAGGTTGGAGGGTAGTATACTTGTCTTGTACACAGCCAACCTGGGTTCGATCCCTGTCACCCTATATAGTCCTCTGAGTCTCTCCAGGAATGATTCCTAAATACAGAACCCTCGACGCAGCCCCGAGACAAAACAAAACAAGACATCAGTACTGTATCTCCCTTGCCCAAGCATGGACTATGAAATCCTTGCAAAAAAATTTGGGGGTATTGGTGGTGATTTGGGACCACACCCAGAGGTTCTCTGGGTCTATTCCTGGCTCTGTGCTTGGAAGTGACCCCTGGTAGTTCTTGGGGGACCCTAGGTGATCCCAGGATTCAAACCAGAGTTGGTAGGATGCAAGGCATGTTCCTTAACACCGGTACTATATCTCTGGCCTGAAATTGTTGAAATCTTAAACTACCCCAGTGAAAACTGGCCTGGAAGCCTTTAAGATGATTAAGTACCTGCAGGTTTGGGTTATAATGAGAGGAAAGACTGCTAAGACAGAAGATTGTGAGTTAGAGTTATAAAATGCTAATGAATAGTGTGCTTAAGTGCTTTCAATGAGGGCATCTGATGTGAATTGAACTAAAGGATCTAATCAATACAACATGATGTAACCGAAAATAATTAACCTAAAAATTATCTCTAAAAATATAGCACTGTAGCACTGTCCTCCCGCTGTTCTTCAATTTGCTTGAGCGAGCACCAGTAGTGTCTCCATTGTGAGACTTGTTGTGACTGTTTTTGGCATATCGAATACGCCACAGGGAGCTTACCAGACTCTGCCATGCGGGCAGGGCTCTCCGAGAGGGACAGAGGAATTGAACCCAGGTTGGCTGCGTGCAAGGCAAACGCCCTACCCGCTGTGTTATCACTCCAGCCCATACCAAATGACAAAATATTAGTATTCAATGGGTGCTTAAATGGATTACTAGCTAAGGAAAGGAGAAAGCAATGTGCCCTTAGATGAAATCCCACCCTTGAGCAGATCTTCTAATAACCTAGAGTGCTGAACCCCCCAGATAAGATTTTGTCCTTGCATTAATCTAGAACTTCCACCGATGGACTTTACATCTGTTTACTGTTATGCTGATGTTCAACCACATCTATACATACGCCCATATTTCACAATTTCTGATTTCTGTTTTTTTTTTCTTCTTTTTTGGGTTATACCCGGTGATGCACAGGGGTTACTCCTGACTTTGTGCTCAGAAATTACTCCTGGCAGTGCTTGGGGGACCATATGGGATGCTGGGAATTGAACCTGGGGTCGGCCACATGCAAAGCAAACACCCTTCCCGCTGTGCTATTGCTCTAGCCCTGATTTCTGATTTCTATGTAACTACACTCTAAGAAGAAAAACATGTCACTGATTATCAACCATCCATGGTCCTGTTCCTTTGTCTGTTGCTGTCAGCCGGTTGGGGGAACAGTTCTTGGCCACCGAATGCAACCAGTTTGAATTTAAGTAGAGATATTCAAGAGTGAGGGATTCTCACTATCTACCTTGTTTTGGAGGTCACATCTAGTGATGTTCAGGGCTGATCTCTCACTCTGTACTCAGGACCACTCCTGGTGGGGCTCGGGGGAGCATATGGGGTGCTGGGGATCTAAGCCAGGTTGGCTATGTGCAAGTCAAACTCCCACCATCTACCTTTACCTGAAACTCAGACCACATGAATGAGTCACTTAGATAAATGTCACTTGAGAGAGAAAGAACTAGCAAGCAAGCAAAGCAAAACATTTCCTAGCATAAAGATTTTTAGGGTGGCACACTAATGTACCATCACAAATGTAACTTTCTGGAAAAGGGACATTCCAAAGACCTGAGTGGGTGCCCCTGGAGGGCCGGGGGCAATACATAGTAAAAGCAGGAAGGTTATAAGTACTCTGCTCAAGAATTAATTGTTGGTTCCAGAAGCAGAAAGTCTGCTAAAAGATTTATTGCTGTTTGGTAAAGGTTTACATTCTGGGTTTGTTTTGTTTTTAGGCCACACCCAGCAGGTCTCAGGGGTTACCTCTGGCTCTGTGCTCAGGGCTCACTCCTGGTGGTGTCCAGGGGACCTAACAGGATGCCAGGGATTGAAGCAGGGTCAGTCATGTGCAAGAAAAAAATAGTGCCTGAACCCCTGTGCTATCTCTCTGCCCTGAAAGGCTTAGTTCTGAGGCAGGGGAACCAGTGTGAAGGGCTGAAGCACACGTGTAGCATGCACAGGACCTGGGTTCCATCCCCAGCACTGCATGTTTCCCCAGCACGGTTGTGGGTATGTGCCCAGGAACTCCCAGGGACCCCAGGGAAGAAGCCTCAAACAAATATATGTAAGCAAGCAAACAACAAAAAGGATTACTTAAAACAAATCAGTTTGGGGCTAGAGAGGTGCTTGTCTGGGCATGTAGCTGACCCGAGTGTAGTTGGATGTAGTGCGAAATTGAGGCAAAAAAGAAAAATCATAGTTTCAGGGACAAGAGATAATAGCTCAGTGGTAGAGCAAGGGTCTCGCATGTATGAAGTCTTGGATTTGATCTCTTACACCACCCACAAACAAACCAACCAACAAACAAGTAAATCGCTGACTGATTGGGTTAACCTAAAAACCAGAGGCGAGGGGTGGGATAAACAGGCTAAAATTGGCTGTCCTCCCGTTGTTCATTGATTTGCTCGAGTGGGCCCAGTTACGTCTCCATTTTGAGACTTGCTGTTACTGTGTTTCGCACATATCGAATACGTCACGGGGAGCTTGCCAGGCTTTGCCATGTGGGTGAGATACCCTCAGTAGCTTGCCGGGCTCTCCGAGAGGGGTGGAGAAATCAAACGTGGCTGGGTCGGGCTGGCTGTGCGCAAGGCAAACGCCTTACCGCTGTGCTATCCCTCCAGCCCAAAATTGGCTAGGATGCTTAATAACAGTCATTTGTTGAGTGCATGGGCTGGAGCGATAGCACAGCGGGTAGGGCGTTTGCCTTGCAGGTGGCCAACATGGCCAACCCGAGTTCCATTCCTCCGCCCCTCTCGGAGAGCCCAGTAAGCTACTGAGAGTATCTCGCCCGCACAGCAAAGCCTGGCAAGCTACCCGTGACGTATTCCATATGCCAAACACAGTAACAATTGTCACAATGGAGACGTTACTGGGCCCGCTCGAGCAAATCGATGAACAACGGGAGGACAGTGACAGTGACAGTGACAGCTGAGTGCATACTCCGTTACTGGAGTCCATGCATTTTCCAGATGACTGTAAAATTGAAACGTTTCAAATGTTAGTTTCAGGAGCGTCTTATGCAAACAACTACCCCCCTGAAGACATCCTCTTCGCCGAGGGCTAAGCAGGACCCTCCCTGGTACTGGTTCTTAAGGTGATGTTAGTGAAGGGCTGATAGCACAGGGTGCCACCTGTTGGCGACTGCAGCTACAGCACAAAGGTCAAGTGATTTGCTTACGGCAGACAAGATCTGCTGACCCTGTGGATTTTCAAAAGGTTGAGGAAAGAAGAAAAAAAATCAGAAGAAACGTTTTATTTCCAGGCAGGTGAAGGTTTCACTTAGAATGGCTTCTGCTTCAGATAATTCATGCTCTGAAATTCCAAAAAGTCCATTTTTTTTTTTTGGGTGCAGCTGGGATGCTGGGAATTAGCACAAGGTCTCAGAGCCTAATGTGCTTTTAAACTGTTGCTATAAGGCACACGTTCTCTATCGAGTGCGAAGGGACTATGTCTCAGGGGCACATAAACTGGAATTTACACGTCGAGGCCAAGGGACATGGCGAATCAGAACATCAGAACCTCATTTGCTGGCTTTCCTCCCAAGTCAGTCTGAGCCTTAACTCTAAAAAAAATAAAGTTCTTTGTTTTTCTTCCTGGTTTTTGGGTCATACCTGCCAATGCTCAGGGTTTACTTCTGGCTCTGTGCTTAGGGATCACTCCTGGTAGAGGTTCGGGGACCATATGGGATGTCAGAGACCAAACCAGGTGGCATACAAGGTAAGCACCTTAACCTCTGTACTATCGCTCTGGCCCCAAGTTCTACTTCTTATAATACAAAATATGAAATCATATAAAATTCATATCTGTTGTTGCTAAATAAAGCCATGCTTGAGTGCATATGCACGTGTGCGTGCGCGTGCACGCGCACACACACACACACACACACACACACGGGTTCATATCCCTATGACCCATGTCTGTAGTCATGCTTTAGACAGCCGTGCCACTGAGTGGCTGCAGCAGATGGATCATGCATCCTCAGTGTCTCCTCTCTGGCTCTTCCCAGGAAACACTGGCCCTTGCTTGGTAGGACACAGGGGCCCAGGCTGTGGGTGGCCCTGCTCTGACTCGTCACCACCAAGTCATGGTGTCAGGAGTGTCCAGGACATCAGGCCTCTTTCCTCTTGGGGAGAGGACGCAGGGAGCATGTAGGGGAACTCAGCCCAGGGGTGGTCACTGTCAATAGTCCTATGATGGTTAGCTCCTTCCGGGTGGAATGTGCTAATCTAATGGCCTCTTGCCTAAGAGTGAACATCTTAGTGACCACATCAATGATGCTGGGAGAGAGGGGGTGTTTCATAGTTGAAGACTGAGATCCCTGGTGTGGCCTGCCACCCCCTCTCCGCCCCTTGGCACTGCACCGCTGGGTGTGGCCATGCTGAAAAATGCCACAGGCTGGTGGGGATGTGGCTCAGTGAGGAGTTCATGGCTCACATGTGTGAGGCCCCGAATTCAATCCCTGCCCCGCCCCCCGCCCTCCCACATGTATGTATCAGAATATGAGGTTATGAACTTGATTTCTCTCCAGGTCTTTCTGGAAGGGTGGGGGGAGATTGATCAGTGGTGGGGGCCACCAGGGATATACCTGGCAGTACTGGGAGGCCGTGTGGTTTGGGGAATTGAACCTGTGCTGTGTGCTCACCAAACACGTGCTCCAGCTCTCGGAGCACCTCCTGGACCCCGAGATTGTCCAGATCGTCTTGCAGTGTTAGGTATTTTACACCTCATTTTCCACTGATGTACAATAAAAACACGTACAACCGTGGCACCATTGTATGGATTTTTTTTAAAGTGAATTCTTTGTTTAGAAATGACTCTTCTAGTCTCCTGAAGGGGAAGACAGAAGAGATCTGGTTGGAGGCCGTGGAGATGGCGTTTCATTTCTGTGTTAGTCTCGGGTGGGTTTCTCTCCAGGAGTTCAGCCCAAAGTCTCGTTCTTTTCAACTTTCCCAGAAAGGTTTGACAAACAGATGAGCAAATGAATGAAAATTTCCCGGATTTAATGGTGGGACAATTAATTTCCATGACTGAGGTATAAATATGTGATATCCAGTAACTTATCAGAGCCCTACACTGGGATCAGCCAATGATCAATACAGAGTGGTTGTTTTGGGGCCACACTCACTGCTGCTCAGGGGCCACTCCTGGCTCAGTGCGTGGGGAGTCTCTCTTGGCAGAACTTCGGAGACCACGTGGTGCCAGGGATAAAATCCAGGTCTGAACTCCAGCCCACTGAGGTCTCTCCAGTCCCAGAATCAGCCAACAGTTTTGGCAAAAGGGTAAACAGTAAATATTTTGGTCCTTACAGTATGAGTGGTCTCTATGACAACCATCTAACATCTGTCACAGACTGGA
This sequence comes from Sorex fumeus, assembly GCF_029834395.1. Lineage (NCBI taxonomy): Eukaryota > Metazoa > Chordata > Mammalia > Eulipotyphla > Soricidae > Sorex > Sorex fumeus. The sequence goes on from NW_026606102.1 coordinate 5,315,930, forward strand.
GAGATAGTCACAGAACATGCTAGGAGTGACCCTGAGTACAGAGCTAGGAGTAGCTCTTGAAAACCACCAGGAGTTAAAAACAAAAACAAAAACAAAAAAAGAAAAAAGGAAAAGGTAAAAATAAGCATATGCATATGCTCCAGCAGCCGAAGACCTCCAGAACCAGCCACCACCATGCTGAGACCACTCTCCGTACACATGAAGGTACCGGCAGAGGAACAAAGGCACGCGGATCCCGGGGCTGAGATCTCCAAGCCTACTTGGATCGGGGCTGAGCATCCTCCACCCAGATCTTCCAAATTCCAGTAGGCGGGGGTCACACCCACCAACTGGCCCCCTGGCGCCGTGTAATCCCATCAACAGCCAAGACCCAGAGATTATAAAACCCAGCTCCCGGAAGCGACATCTTATCATCTCATTCCTACTTTGGACAAACTGGCAGGCTACCGAATGTAACCTGCCCACACGGCAGGGTCTGGCAAACTCCCCGTGGCGTACCCAATATGCCAAATACCAGTAATAATGATGGGTCTCATTCTCCTAACCCTGAAAGAGCCTTGAATATGGCACTTTTTAAAAAAATCTCAGGGCTAGGACGAAGGAGACGTTACTGGGGCCTGCTCGAGGCAATCGACGAACAACAGGATGGTTGTGATTGTGACTGTGATGCAATATGGAAGCCAGTGAGTATTCTGATCAAATTTTATTAATGGACACTGAAATTTGTATTTCATAAGTTTCTGATTTTGTTCAGCCTCTGAAAAATGTGAAAACAGTTTTGAGCTTGCAGATGCCACAAAAACAGCTTTGGGGGGAGCTGGAGAAATAGTACAGCAGGTCAGGCGCTTGCCTTGCAAGTGTTCAAGGGGCTGCAACCCTCAGCACTTCATAGGGTTCCCCAAATCCACCAGGAGTGATCAGTGAGCACGGAGCCAGGAGTATACCTTGAGCACTGCCAGGTGTGATATCCCCCCTCCAAAAACAACAACAACAACAAAAACACAAACCCAGCTTCTGGGCTAATATTTACCCCAGGATCTACAGCTTACCGATCACATTGAGCAAGAATTAAAGTGGAAACCCAGTGGTTTCTAATAAAAGCTTCCTGCTCATTTTTCTATAAGTTAATATTTATGGGAATGGAGGTAAAAGACAATTACCATAGGATTCTGCTAAGATTGCTCAGAGGGCTGCTTTGCCTTCAGAAACCCGGTGTTTTAAGTTCTTTAAAAAAAAAAAAAAGGCAAAACAAAAAACCAACCTGACTCGCATGAAAGAAAAGCGGAAAAACTCATTATTCACTTTGAAGCTCTCTTTTCAATTGCTAGTCAGCATAATTCAAGCCAGGAATTCAGAAAGGGAACGTAAATACCAATTTCTCTGAACACTGAAAATGAAATCCTCAAATAGCTTCTATCAACATAGGCAAAGCTAACAATTCAGTTTAATAAGGTTCTGAAGAGTGGGGACTCACAGTTGGTGAGGGATTTGTAAGCCTCAGCTCGAACAGTATTTCCTGAGGGTCTCTTTTGGTCTAATACTTTTCTTTTCCAATAGCGATAGGCCAGACTGGCCTTTCATAAGACTGACCTGGCATCCTGCATGGTCTCCCAAACCTCGAGGAGTGATCCCTGAGAGCAGAGTCAGGAGTAAGTCCTAAGCACGGCCAGTTATAATTTCCCCAAAACCACTCCCCTCGAAAACAACAACAAACAAAACAAAACAAAACCAATAGGCTATGACAGAGGTGAGGAGAACAGTGTAGAAAATCAGTGGCTTGCCCGGGTCCCCAAGCACAGAGCTGAGGAAGGGTACAAGGTCTGAACTCCTGGGGCCCGGACCCTACTTGTCTCAGGGTTGATGACCCAGTGCAGCTGGGCTCAGAGGAAGAACCGTACCATAGCTGGGGACGTCTGCATCTGGTGATGGGAAGGATGGAGTTGGCGCTAAGGGTATCTCTTGCAAACTGAAGGAGGCCTTCGCAGAACACTTTTGCTGTTTCATCTGACTGACAGCCTGCAAAAAGAAGGAGAATTAGATCAACATTCAAGAGGAGAAAGGGAGCAAGAGAACATGCTACGATTGGTGTCTCGCTACAGAAGTGATGATGCAGTCCAGTGATGTCCTGGAGAAATTAGAATGGACAGGTGGCAAGAGGAAGGAGGCCATGATTTGGGCCCTGGTCCCCATGCTTCTTTACTAAACATCTAAGATGCTTCAGGGGAGGATGGATCACAGGAGGAAAGATGCAGATGTGCCGGAGAGATGGTGGTTCATTGTCCAGAATTTCCAGGACAAGAATTTGGACCGTTTCTATTCATCCTGATGAAATTGAGGTGAAGTCCAAACATCTGTGCTGTGGCCAATGACACCGACCTATGCTGCTGATACTCTGAGCACACAACACTGCCCATCTCTTCTGTCACTCTACCCAGAGATGCTTTGGGTGGGTGGATTGAGTATTTTGAGGGGCAGGAGCAGACGCTACACAGCCTACTACACACCAGAAGCAGGCATTGCCTTTTACTTGGCCAACACTCTTCCACTCTTCACCATCGGTTTCCGGTACTGGAACCCGGCAGGGCTTTGGTGGAATGTTTTGCAAATGACTGAGTGAAAATGAGTTGGGGGAAGACATGGATGCTGTAGAGGAGGAGATGGATTTACAATTCAGCAAGGACCTTGGCTGGGCGAGCTTTGGAAAATGAACTTGTCATTTGGGATGTGTGTGACGGATACCTCCGATGAATATTAGAACCAGAAAAATAAAGGAAAAAAATAGTTCCCCCACCCCCAATCCCAAAGAATATCATGCTTCATATCAGGCAGTTATGAAAGATAGGTAGTAGCCTGACCTGCCTTCTGGATCTGTAGTTAGCCAGGGAACCCAGGCCCAGCTGGAAGATTCTGGTGGAGGCAGCGAGGCACCGGGCTGGCCCTGGAGTCTAGAAACAGGATCAAGGTAACTGCTCTAGAAAAACGGCACCTCGAGATTTGAGGAGGGTTGGACTTCACAAGGTGCGGTGCCACATGCAACCACGTGACCAAACTCCACCCTCTCTCCCTCTCCCTGCTCACTGAGTAGCTATACTGTGCTTTCTGGCTCCCCAAAACACTTTCCACCCGTGGATTCATTTTAATTGTGAGAACTGCCTTGAGAGCTAGACAACACCCTTCTCACCGAGAAAGAAATCAAGGCCCAAATGTCAAGTGACGTATTTGAAATCACACGGCTAATGAGAGGAAGAGGAGGCCCTAAAAGCTAGTGATTGAAGAATGCTCCATGTGTTTAAGTGGTTGTCAAACTGCTGCTAGCACTGATTCTCAGGTGCTCATTTTTTCCCCCTTGGGATTTTTGTATCGCTATCATTTTATAATGACTGCAGACTTATCGATGAAGCCATAAAATCACAGAGATAGAGAGACAGTGCAGGAAGTAAGGCACTTGCCTTGTAGGTGGCCAACCCCAGTTCAAATCCTTGTGCCACATATGGTGCCCTGAGCACTGCCAAGGATTAGTCATGAGCATAGAGGCAGTGATATTCTCTGAGCAACACCAAGTGTGTACACCCTCCCCGGCCAAAATAAACTTATTCAAGGGCAGAAAATGTAGCTCAAAGGGCTGGAGCACCACTGTATGCTCTGTTGGGGGGGCGTGCTTTGGGTTTACTCCCTAGCACTACATGATTCCCCAAGCACTGCTAGGAGTAGCCCCCCAAATCTCTGTGTATGACCCTGCCTCCAAAATGATTTATTCAAAACACATGATATTTAAAAAAGAGAAAGAGATCATTCAAAAGATGGTCAAAATAAAGGGCGTTGCCACTGGAAAACAGAACAGTAGGACCGTCAAGATATCTAATGTTTCTAGAAATCACATTTCTAGGCTGCCTGGAAGTTACCTTTGTCCACAGACAGACTAAATCCAGGTCTTTGGCTAAAAACAGACAGGAACTGGTCAGGTCATTCTCTGAAGACCCTCCTTTCTCCCTAACTGGAATACCAACAGGATAGTAATAGTTGCAGCAGCTGTTTTAGCCCAAAAGCAGGGGGTTGGGACGACAACATTTGGAGGAGAACAGAGGAACCAAATGGCGACAGTACAGTAATCAGAGAGGCGGTCCATGGCTCCAGGACACTGGAGATAGCATATTGTTAATCTGATCACACCCAGACGGTGATGTTAAAGTGACACTTCTGGCAGCAACTGAACCTAATCTTAATTTGTACCTCGCTTCCGTTCAATTCTCATTTTGTCTTCTCTCGGAGACAGAATGCCAATAACAAAGCTGAATGCCAGCGGCAGTGTTGTCTTATGGACAAATCATGTGAGTTTGAAAACAGGAAAGCACAGAAGTACAAAAACATTGCAATGAATTTCACAATAGCAGAAAATGCTGTTCATCCTCACGGTGTGGGTCCACGGAGTATCCTGTGTCATAGAGCACACTGGGTTCCCAGAAGATGTTGAACTGAGAGGCAATTAGAACATGAGGAATGGGGCCAGAGTAATAGTACAGTGGGCCCACACTGTTGGCTTTGCACTCAGCCGACCTGGGTTTGAGCCCCAGCATCCCGTATGGTCCCCCAGCATGGCCAGGAGTAATTCCTAAGTGCAGAGCCAGGAGTAACCCCTGAGCACTGCTGGGTGTGACCAGAAAGAAAAGAAAAAAAACCCCCAAAAAACAAAAACTAAAACCCTCTAGAAATAGCTGTGTACATGTAAATGCAATTGCGTTCTCTCTCTCTCTCTCTCTCTCTCTCTCTCTCTCTCTCTCTGCAGTGCTGGAGACCAAACCCTGGCCTCACATATAATAATGGAAGTTTCTACTGAGGCAGACCTCTGATTGGTGGGGGTGATGATAAATGTTCATTTCCATGACCAGAGCAGAGCCCTGGCAGCCGAAGACCTCCACAACCAGCCACAACCATGCAGGTCCCGGGGCTGAGATCTCCAAGCCTGCTTGGATCGGGGCTGAGCATCCTCCACCCAGATCCTCCATCTTCCAGTAGGCAGGGGTCACACCCACCATCTGCCTCCGGTGCCAGGTAATCCCATCAATGGCCAAGACCCATAGACTATAAAACCCAGCTCCCGGAAGACATCTTATTATCTTGTTCTTACTTTGGACAACCTGGCAGGCTATGGAATGTAACCTGCCCACACGGCAGAATCTGGCAAACTCCCCGTGGCGTACCCAATATGCCAAATACCAGTAACAATGATGGGTCTCATTCTTCTAACCCTGAAAGAGCCTTGATGGCACTTTTTAAAATCTCAGGGCTAGGACGAAGGAGACGCTACTGGTGCCTGCTGGAGGCAATCAACAAACAACAGGATGATCGTGATCATGATCCCTAGCCACAGAACCAAGCTTTTCCACACAAGGATTTGAAAGTTTGGATTTGCCATTGGATGTTATTCTATTAGAATGAAGAGTTGGAAAGTCTTTTCTAAGTCTTCCAACTCAACAGAGGCTCCTGACCCTGTCTTATTTTACTTGTCTAATTTTTGCTTTTCTTTGAGGCCACATCCAATATGCACAGGGGTTATTCCTGGCGGGGCTCATGTGACCCTGTCTTCTTAACAATATCTTTTTTTTTTTTTTGCTTTTTGGGTCACACCCGGCTATGTACAGGGGTCAATCCTGGCTCTGCACTCAGGTATTACCCCTTGTGGTGCTCGGGGGACCATATGGGATGCTGGGAATCAAACCCGGGTTGGGATGCATGCAAGGCAAACGGCCTACCTGCTGTGCTACTGCCCCAGCCTCAGCACTGTCTTCTTAATCGGAGCTATAAGGAAGCAGTTTATAGATTCTGGGACCTCTCTCCTAGGCCAAATAAATTGGCATGAAGGTGTGTGAAGTCCAAGGAAGGCTTGTATGTGTTTGTGTGATCTTACATACTGCTTAAAATTAAACCATGGATCCTTAAACCAGGGGAAACGGATTTCTAGGAGACCCACAGGGAGAATTCTGGGGACTATAAAAACCTCTGTGGGTATATATAAGTTACAGTAATCAGTGTTCCTGAGAAAGATTTTATATTCTATCAGCTCTTTAGGCTGGAATTTTTTTTTAAATCACTACTGAAAGGAAGCTTTCTTGCTAAGTCTGTTACCGCCAATTAGTACTATGGCCATAGGTAAATCAATGAACCCATCTGTAAATCAGCAGCAATACCCCTGCCTCTTATAAGGTTTTCATGAAGAACAAAGAGAGAAATGCAGAGGCTGGGGATGGGGTGAGGTGGTAGAGTATTTGCTTTACTTCTGGAGGCCCTGACGTTCCAATCTTTCACTAAAACAGACAATTCCCCTCACCTTCCACCATAAAACAAACTAAAAACCACAACCCGCTCAACCTATAATAATAAAGAGATAATAAAAAATAAATTTGAAAAGATAGAGAAAAGTACATAATAAACCTTCCACAACTGGGAACCCCGGAGGACTTTAATACTAGCTATTTCTGGTTTGTTTTTGTCATTGGCACTACTGCCCCAGCCCCAGGACTTCGCTATCTACAGGGTTCTCCTTTGGGAACAGTGACTCAAAGCCTTTTGTGGCACTGCCAAAGAGAAGGGACCCTGTGTCTCAGCTGTATCGGCTTCGTCTGAGGAACTTCCTGGGCGGATGAGCTGCTCCAAAATGGAACAGCCTTCTTTGCGGGTATGGAATTTTCCATCTTAAAAGGTTTCGATCACAAGCTGGCCAACGAATCTGTTACTATAGTTCCTAAGGATAGAGACCAGGGATATGTCTCAAGGTGCATGTGCTTTGCATGCAGGAAGTCTGGGTTCTCTCCCTGGAACCACAGGGTCCCCCAAACACCAAACCGGGAGGAGCCCTGAACACCACAGGGTGTGGCCCCTAAACCAAGAAGTAATAAAGGACATTTAAAAAAAAACCCACAATATTAAAACCCCACAATATTAAAACCCCACTCCAGTTAGTATTAGGGGCTGGAGTGATAGTAGAGCAGGTATGTTGCTTGCCTTGTATAGTCAACCCGGGTTTGATCCCTGACATACCCAATGATGCCCTGAGCCCTCCAGGAGTGATGCCTGAATAAAGAGGCAGGAGAATACCCTGGGCACAGCTGGGTGTGGCTCAAAAAAAAAAATATAGTGAAATTCTCTTTTTGGGGGGGTTGGGAGGTAGAAGGTGGACACACCCACAAAGTGCTCAGGAGCTACTCCTGGCTCTGTGTTCATGGGGTGATGGACGATGGGTATTTCCATCCCTGTGCACAGAAGCAGCAATTCGGTCCTGGGCTGACTTCTTCATCACCTGCCGCCATCTCCTGAAGGGCCTGAGGTCACTGCAGCTGCCTCCTTTGCTTTGGGACAGCATGCATCACGCACCCCTCCTGAGAGAGCAACCCCTCAAGGGTGAGCTACATACATGGTCCGCTGGGCACTTTGGTGCCCTCTGTGGCTCGGCCAGCATGCCTTGTCCTGTCACCGGGGACGTGTCCTCCTGAAACACACAAGAGGCAGTCATTAGTGGCACTGTGTGTGTTTGTGTGTGTGTGTGTGTGCACACACACTTTCCAACACTTATTCACTATAGAGCCCCATGCGCACCACTCAGCAAGAGTCAGTTGGCTCAACAAATGGACAATGAGAGTGGCACAGAAGTCCTATCCCTTGGTCTAGACTACCTCTCAGAAACAAGCTCAAACTTGTCATTTCCCACTGTTGATGGTACTGGCCAGTGAACCCTGGGACTCGCATGTGCAAAGTAATCACGGCACTGTGGACCTAGGAGGTACACCTCTAACATCAAGGTCAACAAGCAAGCAATCCCTCTAAAGGCAAAATGCCAAATACCTCCGGCGGGGACCAAAACGGGGTCAGTTCCATCAAGCAAGGCCAATGCCCGGAGTCTGGTCCCCAGCTACTTTGTTTGACCTTTCTAGATTTCTCAGGTTTTTGGTTTTGTTTTGCTTTTGGGCCACACCTGGCTGTGCTCAGGACTTACTCCTGGCTCCGTGCTCAGGGATCACACCTGGTTTGACCACATGTAAGACGAACGTTCCTCCCACTGTCCTATTGCTCTGACCTCTAGATTTGTCAGGTCTGAGCCCATCAGACACACCTTCTGTGTATGGGGAGCACATCAAGGCAGTGTGGAGAACCTGTACCCCAGCCCTTGAGTCTCTCTCCATTACCTTTCAGATATTCTTTGATACTCATTTCAGCTAGATAAATTCCCCCTCTCTCACACCAGTAATCCCGACACCTGTAATTATGTTGAATATTAAATCCTTTCAGGGTTCAAATTCTAATATTAGAAATATATTTCTCCTAAGATATGCCAGTAGGGACAAAAAAGAGTTTCCACACAGCCTTTGCCATTCAAACGCTTCACAACTAATCTCTGCAGAGACAACCAAGCAGACAGAAATTGCCAGGTACACCGGTTTTGAGGCTGAAAACTCTGAAGTCTTCTCAGAGTAGGGGATGGAAGCCTCCCCCAACCCCCTCTGCCTCTAGTACTAGAAGCCCAGCAGCCGCACCCACATCCCACAGCTGTTTTTTCAAAAAAGTTCCCCCCTCAAAAGAAAAAAACACCAGTTTCACAGTTTTCCAACTGATCTCGGAAGAGATGCCAAGACAACGCAACTCACAGATACACTGGTCTAAGGCTGAAAACTCTGGGACCCCCTTGAGGGGAGCAGGCTGAGGATGGACCCGGTTCTACAGATCCTGGAGCACGCGCTCGTGCAAGGCACCTCCAAATCCCATAATACTGACAGCCCAGCAGAAGCACAACAAATCAGATGGGAAAGTAGCAAAGAAGCCCACTAAGCTCAGCAAACAAACAACGCAGACGGCACAATTAGCAACAAACATCTCAGTAAATCCTCAATGACTTGTGAGAGGCAACATATTTCATAATTTTCCTTTTGCGAAACTACTTTTCAATAATTTCATTTGCCATTTTGTTGTCACAAGCAATAGAACATAAATTATTTTGTGCCTCTCAAGGGGGCAGGCTTTGGGGGTGGGTGGGAAATTTGGGACAATGGTGGAGAAAATGTCCCACTGGTGGTGGGATTGGGTGTTAGAACATTAATGAAAAGCCTAAAACAACTGTATGATGGACAACTTTGTAAACCATGGTGTTAAATAAATTTTAAAAAAGTAAGTCTTCACTGAAGATGGAGCAAGCCATGAAGGTAAGTTTAGACTGAAGGTCCTGGAATGTGGAGAGTCGAGACTCAAAAAGCAGCACCCTTGGTCCTTCAGGGAAAGTGAAGCTAAAGGGCGGTGAGTGAGATAAGTGATGGCTCTGTGAACTGGCAACACTACCTGGACCCTGATCACTGGAGAGTCAACTCTGTAGGAATGCCTGCCTCCAGGTCTGAACAAGGCGGGGAAGATGAGTGTAATTGTTTTGATGGATTCTGTTTTGGGGGTGGGGGCTGTCCATAGTATACTTGGGGGAGAAAGAAACGAAGTGGGGCTTAGGGAGGGGCTTGGACGGAAGTGTGTGAGGTGTCCTTGGTGGTTGTTGTTTTAAATATATTTAGAGAATCACTGTGAACCACACAGTTACAAAGTTGTTCATGATTGGGTCTCAATGTTCCAATTTACAATGTCCCAATACCCATCCCTCCACCAGTGTAAATTTCTCAGCACTAGTGGTCCAGTTCTGCCTCCCTCCCCCAACACAACTCCCTGGCCCCACACAGCCTGCCTCTATAGCAGGCATCTCTTTTTTCTTTCTCTCTCTCTCTCTCTCTCTCTCTCTCTCCCTCCCTCCTTCCCTCCCTCCCTCCCTCCTTCTCTCTCTCTCTCTCTCTCTCTCTCTTTCTCTCTCTCTCTCTCCCTCCTCTTCCCACCTTATTGGGCGTTATGGTTTGCAATACAGATGCTGAAAGGTTATCATGTATATCCTTTTACCTACTTTCAACACTCGGTGTGTGAGTAGCCTTGTTCCTCAACCCAAGGATTCTGGGCCAAAGAGATGGATCAAAGGGCTGGAGACCAGGGTTGGGGATTCTGGAGATAAAAGCTCACACTTCCTGCCCCGAGACTGCAATCTACATCCAATGTATGAGGACCCTAATTTAGTACTTCTTACACAACACATTTCATGGCCAGAACTCTCTCATTCACTCAGACTTATTTTATCTATAAGTAAACTTTTATTTAGTTTAGGGCTGGAGTGATAGCACAGTGGGTAGGGTGTTTGTCTTGCATACAGTCGACCAGGGTTCGATTCCTCTGTCCCTCTCAGAGAGCCTGGCAAGTTACCCAGAGTATTCTGATGGGGCTCATGGGACCCTAGGAGATGCAGGGAATTGAACCCAGGTTGGCTGGGTGCAAGGCAAGCACCTTATCTATCTATCTATCTGTCTGTCTGTCTGTCTGTCTGTCTGTCTATCTATCCATCTGCTGTACTATGGCTCTGGCCCCTACTGTTTACTTGAGAGGCTGATCTTTCAAAACAATTCCACCTGTGGGAAGATTTTGAATTTCACCCCTTTCAGGCTCAACACACCCTGTTCACTTCACTCCTCACAAGGCTGCTTGCCCTGATGACCCCTGACTGGTCACTCACAAGCCATGGCGGGATTGGTGGGATTGGTGGTGGGATTGGGTGTTAGAACATTAATGAAAAGCCTAAAAACTAGGGCCTGTTGTGTGCAAGGCCTGAGCCTTAACCTGGGTGCCATCGCTCTGGCCTCCAGCAGTTTGTTGTCTTTGCCTCCAGACAGTCTGGACACTTCAGACTGTCTGGACACTTCTTTAACCGAGAACCCCAATAGAACCCCACCTCCCACCCCTCCCAATTCCTGTGAGGCAGATGAGTTCTAGTTAATACTCTATCTACTTTGACTAGATACATTGTTTCGATAGAAGATGCACAATTATTGTTTAGAGTTTACGACCCCCCCCCCCCCCTTAGACATGCTGAAACAGGGTTGTGAAATGATTTGCTTTCTACAGCTGGGTTTAAGAATAAAATGATGTCCCGCGCGGTTTTGTATTTCTGCTATTTTACTTATTAACCCTGGAAGTATTTCTATTTAAAAGTTAGATAGTTAAGAGATTGGTTTCTGTGCTCTGGAGTCGTGGCTGTGCCGGAGAGCCGCTCGTGGGGGGCAGCTGGTGACCTCGGTCGGGCGTGAAGTACGGCCCAGAACGACCCCCTTCCCATGAGGTCCCTGCTGCCCCCACCCCCGGCTCAAACCTGCTGTCCACAAGGCTCCCGTGCGGCCACCATCTTTCTTTCCAGAGAGGATTGGGCGAATGGAGCAACACCCTTTCCCCTCCAGGCAGGCATGCTGGCGCGGTTTAACACATAGTCCATTTGTTTTTCTGCTCCAAGCGGGTCAGCCCCTTACTTCTGACTCTGTACTCAGGACTCGCTCCTGGCAGGGTTCAGGAGACCACAGAAGATATCATGGATCAAATGGGGTTGGGTGTGTGCAAGGCAAGTGCCCTCCCCTCTGTACTGCCACTTGGGCCCACCCTAGGAGGCATCTTTCCCGATGACTCCATCCTGACCCTGTTCTAAACACTCCCCAGGCTTCTCGGGGTAGAAGAACGTTTCTCCTGCTCTCCACTCCTGTCCCTGTCTCTTCCTCCATCACCTCCTGCCTCTCTCCCTGCACAGCCTCGGCTCTGCCCGGTCTTGGTGGATGAGGGAAGCAAGTGAAGGCAAGAGGATGGTGGAAAGGCAGGAAATAAAAACCGGATTTTGTTTTTGTTATTATTTGGGGGCCAGTAGTGCTCAAGGCTTACTCCTGGCTCTGTGCTCAGGGATCATTCCCAGTAGTGCTCCGGGGACCATATATGGTTCCAGGGGATCAAACCTGGCAAATGCCCTATCCCTGTGCTATTTCTCCGGTCCCCAGGATTTTTTTCCGGCGGGGGTGGGGAGGTGGGGTGGGGGGCTCTCCAGCTGTGCTAAGGGTCTATTAAATTCTTAAAATTATTTTCTGAGTACTGATATCTTTTCATGTCATTTTTTGGAAAACTGTGTATGGATCATATAGGGAGGTAGAGAGAACAAAGTGATCCTAATGCATTGTATTAGAGTTGATTGGTACTCAATGGTACCATTCACACACAAATCACAAATCATCCTGTTAATTGTCGATTGCCTCGAGCAGGCCCCAGTAACGTCTCCTTCATCCTAGCCCTGAGATTATATTCAAGGCTCTTTAGGAGAATGAGACCCATCATTGTTACTGGTATTTGGCATATTGGGTACGCCACAGGGAGTTTGCCAGACTCTGCCGTGTGGGCAGGCTACATTCGGTAGCCTGCCAGTTTGTCCAAAGTAGGAATGAGATAATAAGATGTCATAATAAGATGTTGCGCGGCCCTAATAAGTAAGGCGCGAATGCGGCCGCGCGGTTCTGGGAGCTAGTTTTTATAGTCTCTGAGTCTTGGCTGCTGATGGGATTACACGGCGCCAGGGGGCCAGTTGGTGGGTGTGACCCCCGCCTACTGGAATTTGGAGGGTCTGGGTGGAGGATGCTCGGCCCAAATCCGGGTAGGCTTGGAGATCTCGGCCCCAGAACCCGCGGCCATCATTAATGGTACCATTGGTTGCTCTAAAATGCATGGTTAGTGAAATTTTTGGATTTTTATGTCATCACCTCTACAGGTTAGTGATGATTAATTCAGAGCCAACTCATGCTTCCTTGGCCACTGGTAGATTAAAAAAACAAAACAAAACAAACCCACAAGAACCTCTGTGTTGGCTGCTATCCCAATACACATGAAATATTCTTGTTTCTCTAGTCTTATACTAGAAATTAGATTTCCTCATGAAAAAAACAGCAAAGATAAATGTTGCAGTCTGAAAAGTCTGAACATTTTGAAATACAAAAATGTTACTTAGCTGGAGAGGGGCATACCCAGCAGTGCTCAGGGGCTACTTTGGGTATAGTGTTCAGAAATTGCTCCCAGGAGTCCTGGGGAATTATGTGGTACTGGGCATCAAACTCAGGGTTCCATACAAAGGTCATGTCCAGCGTTTGAGCTGGTCTCCCCAGGTCCTCAAGCTTTCTTTATTCCCCAACCCTATTTGTGGTGCTCAGAGCTTTCTCCTGGTACTTTGCTCCTGGGTTAATTCTGGCAGTGCTCAGGGGAATAGATCATATATGGTGTCAGGGATCAAACTAGGGTTGGCCGTGTGCAAAAGCATGTGCTTCACCCTTGTTCTATCTCTCTGGGCTCTCACTTCCACTTTGATGGGCAAAGTAAATGTGTCTTTTCTACTCATGCAGATTATCTAACATTTAAGAGTTCCCAAATCTCGAGGGACAGCTCAAAAAGACCCTGGCAGGATCAGATAACAACTACTGGACAGAATCATATAATTTTTCATCTAGACGTTAGTTCTGCATTTCTAATTCGGTTTTAGCTGATGGAATCTCACTTTCCTTCTTTTCTCTTTCTACTGTTCTTTTAACAACCTCTTTATTGTGATAAAGTGAACAGCTAAAAAATCTGCCCACTTGAAATCAATAATGCAATGGCTTTACCATCCAGAGCTGTCCACGTGGCCTTAGAGTCAAAGTTTAGAGTCTTTTCACCAACTCAGAGAGAACCCTCTGGCCACCCCTAGCCACAGGCTTCCACTCGCTGACTTCTTGGCTCTGTGACTCTGTCTTTCTGCACACTTCTATCATCGAATTATAAGGTCACGGGCCCATGTTTTATTCTCTTGACTTGCTAAGTAATTTTCCACCACAATTTGTTTATTTATCAGTTAGCAGGTGTTTGGGTTGTTTCTGTTTCTTGAACTATCCTGAACAGTGTTGAACACTGACATGTGAATATTTTGTGGGCAGATGCTAGACTTTCTCTCCAAAGGGGAATGGATGAATCACCGGGCAATTATATTAATATGTGGAGAAACTAAAAACTGCTTTCCAAATGAGGGCTATTAAATCTTTCTCTCCCCTGAGCAATGTGTGAGAGCTCCACTTTCTCCATCTCTATGCCATCTTCTGTGACTTTATATCTTATATTTGGGACAAGTTGCCCAAGCGGTGCTCACTGGGTTGGACAACTCCATGCTGTAGCCTGGCGATGTGGGGCTTCTTGGAACCATGGTGTTGGAAGCCCCCAGGCCGCCCCCTGACAGGGATCAAACTCAAGACCTTGAGGAGTTGAGACCTGAGCCCCAAACCTCTGAGCTATCTTCCTGGCCATTTATTTATTTATTTATTTATTTATTTATTATCAAAGTCATCTTTGTAGTATGTCACAGTGACTTTTGTATGCATTTCTCTGATAGTGAGTGAGATAGTACACCTTTTTTGTAAGCTGATTTATAAGGGTCATTGTTTGCTTTGGGACCACACTCAACACCTCTCAGGAGTGCCCAGAAGCTACTCCCAGGTCAGTACCCAGGGGGTTCTCCTGAAGGTGCTGGGCAGGAGAGGAACCCCAGTGCCAGGGATCCAAGCTGGGCCTCCTGTATGCAAAGCATGCAGGTCGTTTTTTTATTCATCACCAAACGCACAGAGCACTGCCTGACACGCAAGAAAGACTCAATAATGGCTATTGTTTGGATGGAAAAAAAAAAAATCACACGGTAAAATTACATTCCAGTGAAGGCTGTTTGTGCAAACCATTCGCGGGGTGGGAGAGAAGCTTTAGTGGCAAAGAAAACTAGTCACACGCAACTACCAGCTGAGAAGCTCAGGTATCACCTTAGCAGAAAGTCGAACGCATGAAAGTGCATCACTGCAAAGAGGTATAAAATGCTGACGCGGGTTAGGTTAGCTTGTTGGAGAATTTTAGTTCTCTCTCTCTCTCTCTCTCTCTCTCTCTCTCTCTCTCTCTCTCTCTCTTTCTCTCTCTCTCTCTCTCTCTCCCCCCCTTTTGCTTTTTGGGTCACATTTGGAAATGTTCAGGATTTTCTCTTGCTCTGCACACAGGAATTATTCCTGGTGATGCTCGGGGGACCATATGGGATGCCAGGGACCGAACCCAGGTTGGTCGTGTGCAAAGCAAACGCCCTACCTGCTGTACTATGACTCTGGCCCAGTTCCTTCCCTTTTATAACACACTTGTTTGGAGATGAAAATGACTGCTGTCACTGCTGTAAAAAGTGACCTTCAGCATCTCTGTTTCTCTGTCACACTTTTCAAATTTTCAGTTGAAGATGCTGGATGACAGGAAAGGACAATCGCGACGCTCTGATCTCAGAGCAACTGTTGTCCTGGCTTTGTGTTTCTTTAGCTTCCCTGAGCAGCAGGACGGCAGGGTGGCCCTGAGGACAGTCCTGCTTAGACCCGGAGCCAGGCAGAGCTGGGAGATGACTCAGACACTCACTGAAAGGGTAAGTGCCAGATCTGGAGAGATAGTACAGTGGGTAGGGTGCTGGCTTTGCATGAAGCTAACCTGGGTTTGATCCCCGGAACCCCATATGGTCACCTGAGCCCCACTAGGAGTGATCCCTGAGCACAGAACCAGAAGTAAGCAAGCAATGCTGGTTGTGGTACAAAACAAACAAAACTAAACTAAACTAAACTAAATATAAAGATACACGGGGCTGATGAGGTAGTACAGCAGGTAGGGCGCTTGCCTTGCACGTGTGGCTGACCCGGGTTTGATCCCTGACTCCACAGATGGTCTTCTGAGCCTGCCAGGAACCATCCCTGAGTGCAAAGTCACTGAGAGTTATCCCTGAGAACATCTGGGTGTAGCTCTTCTCAATGCTAAGTTGAACCCTGTAAAAGTGCCATGTAAATGAGCTTAGACCAGAGCCTGGTACAGAGGCACTCAGTCAATGTGATATATTATTACTGACAACGGCATGCGTCAGGCGGGAAATTTCATTTCCGCTTTCCATGTAATATGTGAACACTTCACTTGGGACAGATCACTGGCACGTGGCTAATTGCTAATGCTTTCCTCAGAATAACATCGTCATATGTAGCACCCTGGAAGCCTTCCCTTAGCCAGGAATCCCCCTGAATGTGAGTCTGGCTCTACATGGCTCTTCTGACTTTATTTACTGACTTTCATTGTCATGGTGGCCCTTTCTCCCATTTTACAGATGGAAAAATGGAGGTCCTAAAATTTAGTCATTTGCTTAAAGTTACTTTGCCAGTCAATGGTGGATCTGAATTCAATTTAGCTCCAATGTTTATACTCTTAAGAAATGAATGACATAGGAATTTAGCTTTATTCTGCATGTGTACAGGTGTCACCACCACCACCACCACCACCACAATAAAAGGCCCTCCCGTTGATCGTCGATTTGCTCGAGCGGGCCCAGTAACGTCTCCATTGGAGACTTTGTTGTTACTGTGTCTGGCATATCGAATACTCTCGGTAGCTTGCCGGGCTCTCCGAGAGGGGCGGAGGAATCGAACTCGGGTCGGCCATGTTGGCCGCTTGTAAGGCGAACGCCCTACCCGCTGTGCTATCGCTCCGCCCCACAATAATAATAATATATTTTAAAACGCTCCCCTCCCCACCAGAAAAGTGTCTGCCATCAAGGCAGGCTGGGGGCGGGGGGGGGGGGAGACTGGGGACATTGGTGGTGGGAAATGTACAGTAGTGAAGGGAAGGGTGATGGTGTTGGAGCACTGTATGACTGAAACCCAATCATGAACAACTTTGTAACTGTGTATCTCAGTGATTCAATTAGAGAAAGTGGGGGTGGGGCACTGGTGGAGAAGGCGGTCACATATGGGGGATAGAAAGAAACATCCTAACGGAACAAATGGCTAAAGGCATCAGAACTGGCACTTTCTCTATAGATCTGAGCTTACTTACCGGGGCAGGGGCTGGGAAGGAGTCTTGAGGCACTGCTGGAGGGAAGTGGGTATGCTGGTGATGGGGGTAATTAGGACAATGTATGCACGAGAAGTGTAATCACATCTTTTAGGAAAAAGTTCATTTATTAGGGAAGGTGTTGAGGGCCACATAAGGTGCTGCTTAAAGGCCATTTCCGGCTCTGTGCTCATGAGTGACTCCTGGTGGTGCTCAGGGGACCACCGGTGGTGCTGGAGATGTGAACCAGGTCAGCTGCAGTGCAAGGCAAGTCCCTGAATCCCTACACTATCTCTCCTGCTCCCTTGAAAAGTATAATTAGTAGTGTTGGAGATCATATTTCAATAAAAATAGGGGGCGGGGGAAAAGAATTGAAATATAGTACTTCAAAAGAGCACACCATACTCATGCAGATATTCTCAACAGAATAACCACCAAGAGAAAAAGCACTGTTTTAGGGAGTCACCCTCTGCAGACACCAGGGCTGAGAGACAATCCTTCCCATTTCTGGTTCTGTGACCTTTTACTGAGCAGATTAAGGTCTAAATAATTCCTGCCTTATGTCCCCCCCCCCCCCCATAAGATTATTTTGGGGATGAGATGGAATAAGATTGCAAATAAACAATAGTATTTTAGGGGAAAATTGACACATTAAAATAATAAACTAGTGAGATAATAATGATGAGACTTGGGTTTGCAAGTTTGCAAATAGCTTTTGTAATGTTCCTTTTTAAAGGTTAAAAAATAAGTTTTAGCAGGCTCTCACCTAAATTTCTGAAATAGATTCCAGACACTTCCCTGCCCCAGTCTCTCACCACTGAATCTACGATTCACAAACCCTCGTCTGATCAGCTGCCTAAAAACAAGTTTCACCCTTGACAGTTTTTGAGAGAGACCTAATACCTCTGGGATTCTGATACACTTCTCGGTTGTGTGTCGGGGGACACCTGAGATAGGAAACAAGTCCACCAGCATGCAGTAATGGCAAGAGCACTGAAGCAGGGGGACCGACAGGCTTTAACTTGACTATGGAAATAGGTAACCTGGGCAAAGGCATTAAGAGCTCTTCAGAGGATCCTCTATGAAGGTAGCCCTTATATAAGCTTAGCTACAATTTGCTGGAGCAATAGCAGGGCTGGAGCAATAGCACAGCGGGTAGGGTGTTTGCCTTGCATGTGGCCAATCCAACCAACCCGGGTTTGATTCCTCCGCCCCTCTCGGAGAGCCCGGCAAGCTACCAAGAGTATCTCACCCGCACGGCAAAGCCTGGCAAGCTAGCAAGCTACCTGTGACATATTTGATATGCCAAACACAGTAACAAGTGTCACAATGGAGACGTTACTGGGCCCGCTGGAGCAAATCAATGAACAACAGGAGGACCGTGACCGTGACAACTTGCTGTGGGGATGTATATTTGAACAGAGTATAAAAAGTAAGACAATAATCTGAGATTCATTGTCTATAATCTCAATTCTTTGATTTCTACTGTTTAAATTTTACTCTAGGCCACTGTTGCTCCAACAAGAGTCAAACACTTACCTATTCACACCTGTCCGTACCTACACACACCTACCATACCTACCCACTTCTATCCACACCTATCCTCACCTACCATACCTATCCACACCTATCATACCTACCCACACCGATCCATACCTGTCCACACCTACCATACCTATCCATACCTATCCATCCTATCCACACCTATCCTTACCTACCATACCTATCCACATCTATTCATACCTATCCACATGTATTATACTTAAACACACCTATCCATACCTATCCATACTTAACTACACCTATCTATACCTATCCACACTTATCTATACGTAAACATACCTATCCATACCTATCTACACCTATCCATAACTAAATACATCTATCCATATCTATCCACGTGGATTGGTTCCTCTTCTTGCCAAGCTCAGAAGCCACCCTTCTTCTCCTGAAAGATTAGTGGTGAAGGCCATGGTGCTAGGATCCCTCCCCTAGGTTTGGAATGAGATGTTTTGCTGTCTTACTGCCACTTTTCTGTGTTTTTTTTTTCTTTTTGGGTCACACCTGGTGATGCACAGGGGTTACTCCTGGCTCTGCACTCAGGAGTTACGCCTGACGGTGCTCAGGGGACCATATGGGATGCTGGGAATTGAACCCGGATTGGCTGTGTGCAAGGCAAATGCCCTACCCGCTGTGCTATCTCTCCAGCCCTTGTTTGGTTCTTTTGAGGGGCCACACCCAGCAGTACTTAGGGCCTATTTCCAGCTCAGCTTGGGGGTTGTCTGGTGGTGCTCGGAGGAGTGAACCCAGGCCTCCTGTCTGCAAAGCATGTGTGTTCTGTCCATTGAGCTACCTCTCTGGCCCTGATTTTTGTCCTTTCAAGCAGTGCTCAGGAGGTCTGGGGGCCACTCCTGGAAATAGTGCTTTTAAGATGCTGCATGGGGCCCCTGTCATTCAGGTCACGTGGTACTGGGGGTTCCCACACCAAAGCATGTGCTCAGCCCTTATGGGCTCTCTCCACAGTCCTAGTTAAAACTATTTTCTGGAGGAGGTATGGGTTTGGGCCACATCTGGCAGTGCTCAGAGGTTATTCCTGGCTCTCTGCTCAAGAGTGCCTCAGGTGCACCTGACCTACTCTATGTGGCACCACGATGGAACTGGTGCCTTACCTCTATAGTGTTTCTCCAGCCCCCTTTGTTAATAAAATTTTTAAATGAGTAGCCTTGAGAGGGACATTTATTCTTCCACCTCTCCCTTGTCTTTAGTGCAAACTGCAAGTTCCTGTTGGGAAAGGACACAGGTTACCTAGAGGGGCTGGTGTGAGAACAGAGCTCAGAATGTGCCGTGAGCCCCAGCTCTCCGCAGGTTTGCCTCAGTGCCTTACAAGGTTTGTCCAAGGGGACCCCAGCATATATTCCTGGAGCACCCCAGAGGCCTTTCCCTGTGGACAAAGAGAATCGGTTCCCTTTCTCGGGCACAGAGTCTGAAGTCAGTCCTCATCTATCTTTCCTCACAGTTGAAAGAAGATAAATGAACGATTTCCCAAGCCCCCAGGGGTACAATGAACACCTCCACATTCTCATAAAATCAAGGTGACCTTCCTGAGTGATTCATTCTTTGAGATTTGCAAGACATTTTGAAACGCTGGGACAACAGGGTGACATTTCTTTCTAGAACCTGCAGGCTAACGATGGGAATGTCAAGTGGCAAAAGAGAAGTGGGGATTACGTGCAGAAGCCAGGACAGAGACTCCGGTCCAGTCTCCGGCATTCCCACACAACAAGGTCTAGGAAATGAGCCCAGCACCAGGTTTCCAGAAAAAAGTACAAGGACTAAATAGCAAAGTATCACAAATTCTGATTTTTGGAGGCTCTAAAACAACTTCTTCCCAGGCTTTCGCTCCTGGGTGAGTTTTAGCATTTTTATCATAAATCAGTAGAATCGATTTACTTTCTGTCTCTGCCTCTAGGATCAATTCAGCACAGCCCTCACTTGACAGTTTTCAATACTTAACAAGATTAAAAAAAAAAGATACGAAAGAGAGATTTATTTTGTCTCAAGAGAGCACAACTGAATAGTGAAGAAAACAGTGCCAGCTGGCTGTTTTCTGGGATGAAAGGGGTGGAAGGGGGTATCTGTCCCGCATGTTCTGAGTTCAAAGCTCCTAAAACAGCAAACACAACTGCTGGTCTTTCCCACAGTGGTACAAGATAACCATAAAGCCTCCTCTCCCCCTAAATTCTCACAGGAAGGTGGGAATATAGTTTGAGCGGTAGACCACATACCTAGCATGTGTGAGGCCTGAATATGACCCCCTGGTCCCGTTTTTAATCTGGGTGCAGATTGAAAACAGAAAAGATAAAATGTCACGAGTCTCACCTGTCTGGAGCTCTCACTTTCAGACAGTTGTTTAATGCTCACATCGAGGCTGCCATCTTCCTCACAGTCAGCCGTGTCGGGGCCACTCTGATCCTATGGGACATCAACGAGAAGGCCAAGATGTCATTCTTCACTCAGTGGACCCAACAAACGGAACAGATTCACACCTAGAATTTGTCTCCTTCCTCTGGGGTGACTGGGGGAGGGGACTAGCGGGTGGGGGTAGGGTGGGCCAGGTCCTGCCCAAACAAAGCCCCGGAAGCCACCCCTACATCCAAGGCTAAAACCATGTCTCTGGCTGGACCCCAGTGGCTCAGACTAAGTGTCACAGAGAACCTAATCTGCTGAAGACTCAGGGTGGGTGACCTCCCCCACTCCACCCCAGACTCCCAGAAGACCTGGCAGCCATGCAGAGTTAACTAACTGCTCTGTTAACTTCACAGTTAAGTTTTTTTTTTCTTTGCTTTTTGGGTCATACCCGGCGATGCACAGGGGTTACTCCTGGCTCTGACTCTGCACTCAGAAATTACCCCTGGCGTTGCTCAGGGGACCATATGGGATGCTGGGAATCAAACCCGGCTTGGCTGCGTGCAAGGCAAACACCCTACCCACTGTGCTATCACTCCAACCCCAACTTCCCAGTTAAATAGTCTGGATTTTCTGGAGCTGACATCTCCAAATTCCATAACACTGAGATCCTAGGTAGTAGCACACCAGATTGGATCGAAAATAACACAGAAGCCAACCAATATTGACTAACAAAACATTAACACCAGAAGGCTTGACTTGCAACAACAGCTTAGTAAACCCGCAGACAAGGACTTAATGTTCCCCTGGTGACATACAACAATTTTTACAAATTTTCTTTTGCAGAAATATTTTTTGATCATTCTGTTAGACATTAAGTGGTCACAAGCAACATAAAATAATTTATTTTTATTTTTTATTTTTTAAAATTTTTTATTAGTGAAACACCATGAGGTACAGTTGTAGACTTACAAATTTTTGTGCTTGGGTTTCAATTATACAATGTTCAAGTACCCATCCCTCCACCAGGGCCCATTTTCCACCACCACCACCACGGATCCCAGTATCCCTCTCACCCCCCATCCCCCCCATCCCACCCTGCCTCTGTGGCAGGGCATACCCTTTTGTTCTCTCTCTCCTTTTGGGTGCTGTGGTTTGCAAAAGAGGCATTGAGTGGCAATCATGTTTGGTCTATAGTCTACTTTCAGCATGCTTCTCCCATCCTGGGAGGATCCTTCCAACACCCTTTATTTGGTGCTCCCTTCTCTATCTGAGCTGCTGTTTCCCCTAGCATGTGTAGCTGGCTCCAAGCCACAACATAAAATAATTTATTTTGGGCCTGCTACAGGGGCAGGCTGGAGGAGTGGTTGGGAAAATGGGGACAATGGTGGAGCGAAGGTGACAGTGGTGAGGGGATTGGGGTTGGAATATTAAGTGCCTGTAACAAATCATCATGAACAACTTGGTAAACCATGGTATTTACTCTAAAGTGGAAAATAGAGTTTGAATAAAATAGTTTGTCTCATTGTCTGAAATGAAGTCACCTCACCTGAACTCACTCCTGTTTTCTGTCCTTCCCAGTCTAAGGCCCTTTCCCCTGGTAACTAACTATGTTCCCCACGGATGCACCTTAGAAAAAGCCGGTCCCTGTTCTCTACTATCAGGTGGACGCACGCATCCTTTCCAAAATGGGCATGACTTTCAGTTCTGGCAAAAGTTACACTAAGAGAGATTTTTCTGGAGGCTTATGGAGACTGAGTTCTTCCTGGAGCCTAAAAGAACCCCACCAATGCTCCCTCCCTCTCAGGCTCAAAGCAGCATGTAGGCGGCCACTATGAGAAGAAAACCGGTCTGGGCAAGGAGCGGACACTGTGAGTGACAAAACAAAGCAGAGATGAAAAGAGTGTGTCCTGGAACGCACCACTGGATCATGGGGTCATGCCAGTTCTGCAACACAGCCCTGTCCTCCACAGCTTCTTGACGAGAGCTGTCTCAGCCAGTATCAGTTACAACTCCTGCATCTTCTCCAGCCCAAATCTTTAGGACACAGTTTTATTGATCTATTTTGGTGGTGAGGGTATTTGCCACACTTGGCAGCGATCAGGGTTTACCCCTTCTCTGCATACAGGGATCACTCCTGGTGGTACTGAGGGATCTGTGATTTCAGGGATGAAACTGGGGTTGGCTGCAAGTGCCTTAAGCCATGCACTATCTCCTGGTCTCTGGAAATGCTTTTGAAATGAGACCCTGTATGATCTTATATATTTCTCAAATTCAATGCTTAGTCCCTGCCTGACATCTGCCAATTACTGGTTGAAACAATGAATGGCCTCCCCCCTCCCTCCTTCCCTCCCTCCCTTTCTTCCATCCCACCCTCCCTTCTTCCTTCCTTCCCTCCCTCCCTCCTTCCTTCTTCTTCCCTCCCTCCCTTCTTCCTTCCTTCCTTCCTTCCCTCCCTCCCTCCTTCCTTCTTCTTACCCCTCTCCCTTTCTTCCTTGCCCCCCTGTGCTCAGCAGTCTTTTCTTTATGACCTCATTCATTAACTTCCTGTCTCAGCCAGTTTGAGTTAGCTCTTTCCAGCCCAAATATTTGGAGACATTTGCTATTTCCCCCCTCCCACCCGCCCCCCTCCCCCAGTTATGATGGGGGCTGGGTGAGGGCACTGGGCCATACCTGGTAGTGCTCAGGGCTTACTCCTGGTGGTATTCAGGGACTTTATGTGCTGCCAGGGATCAACCTTGGGTTCTCTGTGTGCAAGGCAAGTGCCCTCCCTGCTATGCTGTGTCTCCAGCCCTGAGTATTTATTTTTCTTGATGATTCTTTTCCACAGAATTCTAAAATTATTTAGTTAATGTAAATGAGACAGCTGGCAATAATAAGGCCCATTAAAATTCCAAAACATATCAGGCAGCTCCTCAATTTAAATGATCACATATTATATGTTAGAGTTAATTAAGCATAAGTTTCTTTGCTTTGTGAGGATGCCTAGGGGAGAATAAGGCAACAATTAGAATATCTACATGTATGTGTCTCGGTTTTTATTTTGTAAAAAAACACCACCATATGGGAATTACTATAAATTCAGGTGAAATAGCTTGTAAGGAAAATAATTCTGATAGGGAATATTTACTCTTACTTGTAACTTCAACATGCAAATTAAAGCTAGTATGCCAATATATATATATATTTTTGTCTTTTGTTTTTGGGCCACACCCGGAGTGTTCAGTCATATTCCTGGTTCTGTGTTCAGAAACGACTTCTGGCAAGTTCAGAGGATTGAACACGGGTTGGCCACCTGCAAGGCAAATGTTCTATTTCATTCTAGCACAGAAATCTTTTATCTATCAAATGAAAAACTGAATTGGAAAAGCAAATTCAATGTTGATACTCTGAGCTTTTTTTTTATTGGATATCATCTCATCTTTACATTAACTATGCACATTCAAAATTGATCTTCCAATGAGGTGGAAAGACCCAAGAGTTGAACATCTGTGCCTCATTCACTTCCTGTGTTGGATTCACTCTCATGCTCATCCTAGGTCTACCTACTTTTAAAATCCATGTTCATTTTTGTTTTGGAGTCCCAGCCAGTGGTTCTGGGGACAACCCCCAGCATGGTGCTAGGGGTCAGGGTGGTCCCAGAGAAGCCCAGGGGATCCCATGTGCTGGCAAGGAGGCCTTGAGCTCCCACATGCAGAGGATGCTCTACAGTCCTTTGAGCCACTTCCCTGGCTCAGATGAGCTTCTTTTGGCTTTGTTTTGGGGCCACACTGCTGTGATTCAGGGGCTACTCCTAGCTCTGTGCTGGGAAGCACTCCTGACAGTACTTGGGAATACTTGGGATCATACAGTGCTAGAGATTAAAACCACATTTCCTGCATGCAAAATAAGTGCTTCATCCCACTGAACTTTCTTTGCAGCCCCATCTAGCCCCATTTAGCTCTTTTTAACGAGTCTCTACTAAAACTTTTGATTTGTTTTTGTTTGGGGACCGCACCTTGTGGTGCTTAGGGCATGCTCCTTGCTCTGTGCTCAGTGATCATTCATGGCAGTGATCAGCAGATCATATGGGATGCCGGAGATCAAACCCAGTTCAGTCACATTCAAGGCAAGAAAGTGTCCTACCCACTGTACTATAGCTCTGGCCCCAGATAAATAACATCTATTTTTTGTTTTGTCTAATTTGTGTTTTTGGGCCACACCTGGCGATAATGATACTCAGGGATTATTCTTGGTACCAGAAATCTGCATTCATGTATCACTCCTGGTGGGACTCACGGGACCATATGGGATGCCAGGAATCGAACTTGGGTTGGTTGCATGCAAGGCAAGTGCCTTGAGCAAGCTATATCTTAGGAGTACACTCAACTAAAACTTTTATTCTGTTTTAATGACTGCTTAAATTTTGAGATGATTTCGGAGAGGAGGGTGTAAAGTAAAAACATCCAGTTGGAGAAGAGAATCATGTCAAAAAGGAAGTGAGGAGGGGAGCTTAGCTCATGGTATTTATTTCCTTGGCGAGCTGAAATGGATGTGAGAAATTTCAAACATCCATTTAGTTAAGGGTTCGGGAGCACATGTGGTCTGCTTGAATCCCTGTCACCACGTGGCCTCTATACCGTTACCAGGTATAGCCCTAGAGGCCCCTGAACACTGCCAGGGCAACCCTGGTGGAGCCCAGGAACCGCAGGGCCCTAGCACCGATCTGCTGAGTATCACTGGGTGTGACCTACAGACACCTGAACACTGCTTGGGAGCCTTCCTCCCCATAGAGATTCCTTGCATAGTATAAAACAGTGGCGCTCCTTTCTGAAAACAGAATCACTCAAGTGTGTCCGGGAGCCTTTAGTAGGCCCTAGTGACACCAGGGGCTTAGAAAACTGCATCAGCCTGAGCTGGGAAGGGGAGCAGCAGGGGACGAGCCTGACTTCCGAAGCACCCACTAGCGTGGTAGTCTGGCAGGGGGCTCGCTGGTGCCCCACGATTCAGCTAACCGGAAGGCTGGACATTCCCCACCTCTCCTGTAGATCTTCAAATCACCCACACCAACCTGTCCACTCCACTCTGGGGGTGGCCTTTTCCCAGGGGGACCGGAAGTAGATTTCACAAGGAAATATATTTTACAGATAAACAATAAAAAGGCAATGCTCATTTTCATGCTTTAATACCGCCTTAGAACTGACCCCCCAAAACAACGCTAGGAAATGTTTGATTCCCCAAGTTTCTTCTAAGCTTGCAACAAGTTCCAAAATCTTCTATAGAAAGTGCTGATAAATCCCATTTTACTTTTATGCTTCATTTTCTTTTTATATCCACTCTTTGTTTGTAGTTTCCCCAACTAGGTTATGAGAATCTTGAAAGCACAAATTTATGTTATATTTGAGAACAGGCTATTGGTAAAAGTTAAATTAGTAGTGGATTGGCAAAATCACATCTTCTGATTAGATAAATGTTTTACATATTGCTTCCTACTCTTTCTTCATTTAACGTGACATCAGAGTATATTAGTATACATAACTGTTTCCCTTTTAATTGATATTCTTACTAAGCAAATACATTTAAAAAACAACGATTCCCCTGATATAATTCTAAGTCAAGAAAAAAAAGTTGGCTTAGATTTTATCATCCTCATACTTTCTAAATCCAATGCACTGCTCAAAAATCAAAACCAAACAAAACACCAAGAACTGATTTATTAGTCTCATTGTCAGACTAATTTCACTAATATTTCTTTCTGCAAAGTCATGCTGACAGTATGGGATTAGCTGAATTTCTCTCTTACTCCCAATTGTGAACAAGTTTTCTAAGCTGCACAGAATTCCAGCAGGCAGGCACACAATTAAAGATAAAATGGAAATGACGCCAATGGGACTCCCTGGCTAATCAACCTCTTCATTCTTTAGGAGGCCCGATCCATCTCACTTAGCATTCCAACGGCACAGTTTCTGAGAAAATTGCAAAATGTAGCTTCTTGTTTCCAGCTTCCGAAAACTCAGCCTGGCACGGGCTGGAAGGGAATCTGTACCTAGAGCTCAGGTACACTTGAGTGCTCCGGGCCCCTTAAACAAAGCAGCAGCCTCCTGCTTGGAAAACCCTCTTCAAGACACTTTGACCAGGGTGGTCGCCGCATCTACCTGCAGGAGACCTGGCCCAGGCCATTTTGTCATCCTGCATGACAGCAATAGATCCAAGAGCTGAATATGTGAAATTCAAGCTTGAGATTTGAATTCCAGCCTTTGCATCTGCCCTCAACTCATTTTTCCTACCTCATCTCCCACAATTCCCTTTTCCATAACCTGTAGTACTTCTCATCTCATACCCCGGTATTTCCTATTTCTATTGGTGCCATTCCTTTTACTTCTCATCTAACTACAGCTCATATATATTTTGGTTTGTTGGGTCACACCTGGCGATACTCAGGGGTTACTTCCTGGCTCTTCACTCAGGAATTACTGCTGGCGGTGCTCGGGGGAACATATGGGATGCCAAGGAATGGACCAGGTTGGCTGCATGCAAGGCAAATGCCCTACTTGCTGTACTATCACTCTGGCCCCTACAGCTCATATTTTATTTAAAAATTTTATTTCTGGGGCTGAAGTGATCACACAGCGGGTAGGGCATTTGCCTTGCCTGTGGCTGACCTGGTTTGATTTTCAGCATCCCATATGGTCCCCCGAACATCACCAGCAGTAATACCTGAGTACAGAGCCATGAGCAACCCCTATACATCGCTGGGTATGACTCAAAAAGTGAAAACAATTCTTTTTTTTTTTTTTTTTTTTTTTCCTTTTGAGTCACATCCAGCAATGCTCAGGGATTACTTCTGGCTTTGTACTCAGGAATTATTCCTGGCGGTGCTCGGGGGACCATATGGGATGCTGGTAATCAAACCCGGGTTGGCCATGTGCAAGGCAAACGTCCTACTTGCTGTGTTATTGCTCCACCCCCCCATTTCTTTCTTTCTGGGGTTTGGGGGACACCCCTGGCAGTGCTTGGGGGCGACTCCCTCCTGGCTGTGTCCTCAGGAGTTCCTGGAGGTGACCATTTCTTCAGGGGAATGAAGTTCTGGGGATCAAACTGGGATCAGCCACAAGCAAAGCAAATGCCTGAACCCCTGTGCTCTTTCTCTGGCCCTGTAATTAATAATTTAAAATTCAGTCTATCTGTAAGAAATGGCTTCCCTTTTTAGCAGGAAACGCCATTTACCTTCTCTGTCCTTCTAAAGTTCTATCGTTTAGGGCATTTAATTCTAGGAGTAAACATTGTCTTGTTTCTCCTCTAAGATTCTAAGTTCTGTGAGATTGGGGATGACATGCATTCAATATTTGTATGTTCTCCAAAGCAGGTGCTAGGTAAATAGTAGCAGAATATATGGTTTCAATAAGAAGTATTTGCCATGGGAATGAAGCATAAGGATAAAACAGAATAGCCAAAGTGTCATTTCTGCCATTCACTGATGTTATTAACTATGTGCTATGTGATGTGCTTGGCACTGGGGAAAGGCTGAGAAGTCAGGAGGCTCCCCACGGCCCCCCTCTCCCCCCACGCACACTGGGCTGGGGATGTGGCTCAAGTGGTAGAACACATGCTTAGTTCATGCAAGGCCCTTGGCTTGATGCTTCATAGTGCATGGGCCCTGGCGCTCTAAGTATCCAGAGCACGGTCTCCCCACCCTGCACCTGCCCCACGGCTAGGCTGGTCCCCACAATAATAGAAAAGGTGGGAGATGGCAGTAAGTCCAGCCCCGCAGAATCTATTTAGGGTGGTGCTTCTTATTCTGTTCGAAGAAGAGAAGCACAATGAACAGAAGCCCAACTGGGAAACTCAGAAAGAGGCCTCTCTCTCCTCCTTCAGGACTTGTAGGTGATGGCACCTGGGGGGCAAAGGCTCATGTTGATCCTGGTCTCTCAGTGATGAAGGAAGCAAAGACTTCATCACTGCAGGGAAGGCAGAGGGAGGAAGTCAGTCATAATCTATCATACCTGAGCACTCCTTATACTCTGGGTGATTTCTCTCTGTCTATGATTTCGTTCACTGAGAGCACAAGAAAACTGGGAGGAACTTTCAGAAAAGCAATAGTTCAAGGAATGAGTGGTGAGGGTTGATGAAGAGGAAGCAGAGAGGCAACCCTGGTGGAAGAAATGCAAGGAACAAAGGTGTAAGGTTTTGGACAGGAAAGATTAATAGAATGTGTGTGTGTGTGTGTGTGTGTGTGTGTGTGTGTGAGTGCGTGCGAGTGTGTGTCTGTGTGTGCTTCTTCTGGGAGATGAATTTGAAGCCTTCATCCTAACCTTACAGCGACATGTCTGATAGCCAAGACAGAAGGGCTATTTGAGGAAGGGGACAAATACATTTGGTAAGAAGAGAAACCCTGAATATCTGTATGTAACTGTTGAAAATGAAAGGTGTGGGAGACAGGATTTCTGCAAGAGGGGAAAGACACTGTCTCTCTGAAAATATAACCAGGAAACCAGAAAGTACAGCGGGTAGGGTGTTTTCCTTGCACACAGCCCACCATGGTTTGATCCTTGGCATCCCATATGGTCCCCCAAGTACTGCCAGGAATGATTCCCGAGTGCAGAGCCAGGAATAAGCCCTGAGCATTGCCGGGTTGTGGCCCACAAACCAAAAATAAATAAATAAAAGCCTACTCACAACCAAATGGGTTCTTCTCTTCTCCGCCTCTGAAACTGGAAGGATTGGTGGGTGGGATTCAGGAGGGCAGCGCCTCTATTTGCCAAGTGGGTTAAAGGGATTTAAGCAGAGCCCTCTGCCACCTGCTATGAATCACTTTTTGGCTGTCATGTCTTCAACTTCATCTGCATTAAACGGGGGAAATCCATTTCTTGTTCATTTATTTGGGTAGGGAGGTTAGACTATACTCAGAGGTGCTCAGGGCTTACTCCTGGTTCTGTGCTCAGGGACCATTCCTGGTGCTGCTCTAGGAGCCAGATGCAATGCTAGGGATTGAAGCAGGGTCAGAAGTGAGCAAGGCCAGCAACTTGACCCTGTATCATCAATCTGGTTCAGAAACTCCACTTCCTGGATAGAGGGAGCTGGGGGGAGGGGGGCAGGGCACCTGAACTTGGCCCTGGGGGAGGGGGGAGGGGCTCACTGCAGGATCTTCATTCTGCAGTTTGGTGCACATGGGCCCATGGACAAAACTGCAGTGGCCCCTGGGCACTGGGGCCATCCACAGTCTCCCACCCCCTTCGCCTGGAGCCTGAGGGTATGGACAGAAATGCCCCCAGCATGGGCTGCATGCAACGTCCCTTAGGGCCACCCAAACAAGGGAAGGCTGCTGACACACTAAGGAGGCTGCTGTCTGCAGCATCGCAAACGGACGGTCCCCTGGGGTAGGCGCAGGCAACTTCTCTGGCGGCCGGATGATGTTAGCTCTCCAAGAGTGCCAAGACTAAACATCCTCCCGTCCTCCCTGCAAATTCATAGACTTATTTATTGCTATCAAACTCCTTCTAAATGTGAGCAGATGGAAACCCGAAGAGCTTTGCTGGCTCAAGTTCACGTCGGTGATTGGCAGGAGGAGGAGCAGGACTCAGAGCTGCCTGACTCCTAGGTCCAGGGGCGCACAGGTGGGGAGGTGCGCGCTGGCCCGGGTGCGTAGGTGGAGCTGTGTCACGGTAAAATAGTCTTACCTATGCGCAGTAGTTGACCCCTTGTAACTAGCTTTGGACACAGGCAGCAGAGCTTATTTATTAGCCTGATTTACCAAAAAGGGCTGCGGTTGAAAGCGTGACCGTTACCCAGATCCCACGCATGCCCTAGAGGAATAGGCGGAGCTAAGACAAGAATCCAGCTCTTTGGAGCTCTTGTTCCATCCTGTAGCTATTTTCCTCCAGGCTGCTTCACTCCAAGGCAGGAAGTAACGTTCTCTGCTAAATCCCAGGCATCTAGTATAGGGCCTGATATACCAGCTCCATAAATATTTGCTCAATAAAGGAAGGGGAATGCTATTAGTATTGTAATGATTGTGCCATTCTATTATGGTGAATGATCATTATTAAGTCTAACACAAAGCAATGGCTACCATTCATCTCTGTGGCTGTGACCTTAACAGGTCACCACTCTCAGCAGTATGGCCAATGTGAGTTCTGCTGAAGTACTTATTAGAAACAGTGAAGGGTAAAAGGTACACTGAGAGGGACCCCAGGTAACCCTCTATACTTACATCCCTTGGAAGGCTACTCTCCTGGTGGCAGTTACTGGAAGCCAGCAGGTCAGAGGGAAACCGAAAACCCTCTTTGTATTGTACTCAATGGATGCATACTAGTTATAGTAAAATGAGCATCATTTACAGGTGACTAAAGGATTCAAAGCATTTTTGTGGCTAGCACAATGTGAAAATGAAAATAGCAGCTAATTGGTATAATGTATTTAAAAACGGAGTTAAAGATGCTTAGGTATTTGGATAAAGAGAGTCAAGTGTTCATATTTTATTGTGCATTTCCTCGGCACCAGGAGCGATCGTAATAGCCTTACACGCATTATTCCCTTCATTCTGCACACATCCGTGCTGGCTCAGCCTCAGACCCCTGGTGTAGAGGAAGCTGATGCTGAATGACACCCCCGCCAGCACCCAACTGTGTAGAGAGGCAGAGACTGTTGAACCTCCACAGGTCTCCTGCTCTGTTTCTATAAGGCTGAAATTAGGGTGCTGTCTCTGAAACTTCAAATGAAGTAGGTTATACTGCTGAGAGCATCGAGGGTCAGCATTAGAACATTTTAAAGGTCAGTTTCAGGGCCAGAGACACACTCAATGGGCTGAGGCCGTGATTTATATGCAGGAGGTCCAGGTTCACTCCCTGGCACTGCATGGTCCCCTGAATATGACTGGGGAGTGGTCCTGAGCACAGAGCAGAGAGTAGCCAAAAGAACCACTGGATGAGACCCCAAAAATACAAAATCAGTTCTGCTCCTCATTTTGTTGGGGTCCTGCATTTATTTCAATAGTTTAGGCTAATAGCTTCCAGCTGTGATACACTGTACTTGAGTGAGAATTGACGGGTTTGTTGAGATAAGTCAGATGTGAAGCTTTCTGTTGTGTTGGCCAAGGCTGTCACCTGTCAGCACAACTGGGGCCCAAGGTCAATGCAGAGCAGTGCCAGAGAACTAAGTGTACAGAGTGGGAGCTGAGAGAAAGGAGTAAGGAGGTCGCTGTAGTGGTGCCCAGGGCCCAAGTCTCCCAGGGCTACAGCTGGCTGAGCTGGAAGAGGTGGAGATACACATGCACAGTGGAGAAGTACCAGGGACTGAGAGGAGATGAAATTCTGCCAAGGGAAGCACAACGTGCCTGGAACTGGAGGGGATTACGCTGAGTGAAATATATCAGAAGGAGAAAAATAATCCTGGATGATTTCACTCATACATGGAACAGAAAGCAAGAAGTAAATCAAAAAGAACAGGCCAAACCTAATAATAAGAATAAAAAAACCCCTTGGATTCTGACAACAGAACTGAGGCTATCATAAGGGGTGAGATTGGGGGGGGGGGGGTTAAGGGA
Source organism: Sorex fumeus (assembly GCF_029834395.1). Taxonomy (NCBI): domain Eukaryota; kingdom Metazoa; phylum Chordata; class Mammalia; order Eulipotyphla; family Soricidae; genus Sorex; species Sorex fumeus. The sequence continues at coordinate 5,348,124 of NW_026606102.1, forward strand.
TAGAGGAGGTCCAATGGAATGTGGTGGAGGATATTAGAACTTCCATGTTTGGAGAGATGCTTTTGGACTCCGGGCCAGGCTCATGCTCATCTCGGGCACCTCAGAGGGGGGTGAGTGAGTCCACCACCCACCCAAACAGAGCCCCATCAGCTGAAAGCCCTCACACTCCACATTTACCACCATGCTCAACTTCACCACTGCTTGGGACGAGCCTCATCCAAAGATTGATCTGTTGAAAGACTCAGGTATGCGGGTTTTGTGACTGAAATCTCCAGGCTCTCTCCTTCCCTGCTACCGGCAGGTCTATATGGGTCTGAAATCCCCTGCCCCTAAGTCCATGGAGCTGGGGACAGGCAACCTCCCCGTATCCCCTGGTTCTTCCAGGAGTCTGGCATTCATGTTCATGAACTGAAAATAAGCTTATTAACCGGCCATGATCCAAAGAGTCATAAATAAATCCTGAAACAGATCAAGGTGCAGAGATGCTTCTGGACCCCAAAGTCACCATTCAGTTAAAAATTTAACCCGAGCTGTATCACCCCATTAAAAATTTTAGAATTCTTAGCGTGTGCACCTATGATTTCAGCCATGAGACATCTCAAACTCTACACCAATGATATACCAGGAGTAGCCCACCACATTAGATATGATGTAAAGTAGAAGGCAACCAATCTCGATTAAGAAAACATTAACACACACGGCTTAACTTGCAACAACATAATAGTAATGTCTTACACAGGGGCTTAATGGCTCCAGGATGACATACAACAATCTTGACACAATTTCTTCTAATCATTTTTTGATCATTTTAGTGAAATTTTCATAATAAGCAATATTATGAAATATAAAATATAAAATAAATTATTTAGGGCTTGTTATTGGCACAGGCTTGAGTGGTGGCTGGGAAAATTGGAAATAATGGTGATGGGAAGGTGCAATGGTGGTGGAAAAGAAATATTGAATGTAATAAATCATCATGAACACTGTCACTGTCACTGTCCTCCCGTTGTTCATCAATTTGCTTGAGCAGACCCAGTAACGTCTCCATTGTGACAATTGTTACTGTGTTTGGCATATCGAATACGTCACGGGGAGCTTGCCAGGCTTTTCCATGCAGGCAAGCTACTCTCGGTAGCTTGCCGGGCTCTCTGAGAGGGGCGGAGAAATCGAACTCGTGTCGGCCATGTTGGCTGCATGCAAGGCAAACACCCTACCTACTGTGCTACTGTGCTACAGCCCCATCATGAACAACTTTATAGTAAAAAGTAATTTAATAATAATTAAAAAAAAGAACTTCGGTGTTTGGTACAGCATATTGGAAGTAGAACTCTAAAACATACAGTGCCACTAACCAATGTCTCAATAAAATAGAGATTATCTTCTATTAAAAAGTTTAGTTCCTTGGCGAAATTTTGATGGGAACATCCAAGACCATAAATAATACTCCTAAAAAACTTGGTCTACGAGATGGCCTTTCTGCCCAAGTGATAGTACAGCAGGTAGGGCATTTGCCTTGCATGGGGCCAATCCAGATTCAATCCCCAGCATCCCATATGGTCCCCCTGAGCACCTCCAGGAGTAATTCCTGAGTTCAGAGCCAGGAGTAACCCCCTGAGCATCACCAGATGTGGCCCCCCCAAAAAACAAAGTAAGAGATGACCTCTCTGTTCCTTCCCCACGCTCCCCACAAAAATGTATGGGACATTGTAAAACAATGACAAAATTAGGAATATAATTCCAATACTGTGATGTAACTACCACATGCCAGGCATAATGTGTATGTCCCATTTAATGTAAACAACCTTAGGATATGGGAACCATTAGTCTCCCCCCTGCCAGGTAAGAAAAGTGAAGACAGAAAGGGTGATTGCAGTCACCGAGGGTCAGGGGCCTAATGCGTAGTGCTGCTGATATTGAACTTAAATAGTTAATATGGCTCAAGAGCCCCTCTCTGCTACCAGCAGGTCTATATGGGTCTGAAATCCCCTGCTCCTAAGCCCATGCTGACAAAGCTGATGGGAAGTCAATATCTATCATTATGATGTTTACTGATAGTGTTGGGCTAATATAAGATTAAAGTTCAGAACTTGAATATGTTTTGACTGGGACATTGTACATTAGGGATGGGGGGGGGGGGCGCATCTTTTTCTACAGAGTTAAAAGCACCAGAACATAATGGCTGTTGAGTAGGCGCACATGCCTGCAAAGGTCTAGAGTATGCACGGGGGTGGGGGTGGGGGGTTGTTTACTTTGCTATTTTTACCGGCAAAACACTGGAAGACCATCAGAATGCCTATCGGTTGGAAAAAAGTATAATAGAACATTTAAAATCATGGTTATTCAGGAATTTTGCTCCATGAATGGAAGGCCAGCCACACGTTCTAGGTGAAAAGAAGCTCAGATAGAGAAGAGAGCACCAAATGAAGGGTGTTGTGAGGACCCTCCCAGGGTGGGAGAAGCATGCTAAAAGTAGTCTATAGACCAAACATGATTGCCACTCAAAGCCTCTCTTGCAAAACACAGTACCCAAAAGAAGAGAGAGAGAACAAGGGGGAATACCCTGCCACAGAGGCAGGATGGGACGGGGGGGATCGGGGGTCGGGGGATGCTGGGACCCATGGTGATGGATGACGGGCACTGGTGGAGGGATGGGCACTTGATCATTGTATAACTGAAACCCAAGCACAAAATTTGTAAGCCTATAACTGTACCTCATGGTGTTTCACTAATAAAAAAAAGAAAAAAAAATCATGGTTATTATATTAAGCAAAAGGTCATAAGTGTGCTATATTGATCTTAAATTTAACCTATCTAAAGCAAACCTCTGACTTTATTTTTTTTTCTTTTTTTTTCCCTTTATTTTATTTTATTTTTTTTTTTAAAGTTGTAGATTTACAAATTTTTGTGCTTTGGTTTCAATTATACAATGATCAGATACCCATCCCTCCACCAGTGCCCATTTTCCACCACCATGGATAATATCCCTCCCACCCCCATCCCCCCATCCCCCCTGTCTCTGTGGCAGGGCAATCCCCTGTGTTCTCTCTCTCCTTTTGGGTGTTGTGGTCTGCAAAAGAGGCATTGAGTGGCAAACATGTTCAGTCCATAGTCTACTTTCGACATGCATCTCCCCTCCTGGGAGGATCCTCCAAACATCCTTTATTTGGTGCTCTCTTCTCTATCTGAACTGCCCTTTCCTCAAGGATACCCGGCTGGCCTCTAAGTTATGGAGTAATCCTCCTGGTGCTGATCTCAGCTATTCTTGGGTATTAATCTCATACTTTGTTACTTTATATCCCCCAGATGAATGCAATCTTTCTATGTCTATCCCTCTCTTTCTGACTCATTTCGCTTAGCATGATACTTTCCATATTGTACCACTTGTATGTAAATTTCATGACTTCATCTTTTCTAAGAGCTACATAGTACTCCATTGTGTAGATGTACCAAAGTTTCTTTAACCAGTCATCTGTTCTTGGGCATTCAGGTTTCTTCCAGTTTCTGGCTATTGTAAAGAGTGCTGCAATGAACAAACAAGTGCAGATGTCACTTCGACTATACATTTTTGCCTCTCTGGGATATATTCCCAGGAGTGGTATTGCTGGGACAAATGGGAGCTCAATTTCTAATTTTTTGAGAATCGTCCATACTGTTTTCCAGAAGGGCTGAACCAGTGGACATTCCCACCAACAGTGAAGGAGTGTCCCTTTCTCGCCACATCCACGCCAGCATTGGTTGCTTTTGTTCTTTTGAATGTGGGCCAGTCTCTGAGGTGTGAGATGGTATCTCATTGTGGTTTTGATCTGCATCTCCCTGATGATTAATGATGTAGAGCATTTTCTCATGTGTTTTTTTGCCATTCGGATTTCTTCTTTGAGAAAGTTTCTGTTCATTTCATTGCCCCATTTTTGGATGGGGTTGGATGTTTTCTTCTTGTGGAGTTTAACCAGTATTTTGTATATCCTGGATATCAAACCCTTGTCAGATGTGTATTCGGTGAATATCCTTTCCCATTCTGTAGACTGTCTTTGTATTTTGGTCACTGTTTCTTTGGAGGTGCAGAAGCTTCTTAGTTTAAGATAGTCCCATTTATCTATCTCTGTTTTCACTTGCTCGGCCAGTGGCGTGGCATCTTTGAAGATACCATTAGCTTCAATGTCATGGAGGGTTTTGCCAACTTTATCTTCAATGTACCTTATGGTTTCTGGTCTGATGTTGAGGTCTTTAATCCATTTTGATCTTACTTTTGTACATGGTGTTAGGCAGAGTTCTGAGCCTATTTTTTTGCATGTAGCCGTCCAGTGATGCCAACACAATTTATTAAAGAGGCTTTCCTTACTCCACTTCACATTACTTGCACCTTTATCAAAGATTAGATGAGCATATGATTGAGGAGAGATGTCAGTGTATTCAACCCTGTTCCATTGGTCTGCAGTTCTGCCTTTGTTCCAGTACCATGCTGTTTTAATTATTACTGCTTTGTAGTACAGTTTGAAGTTCGGGAGGTTGATTCCTCCCATTTTCTTTTTCCCAAGAATTGCTTTAGCTATTCGTGGGGGCTTATTGTTCCATATAAATTTCAGGAGTATTTGCTCCATTTCTTTGAAGAATGTCATGGGTATCCTTATAGGGACTGCATTGAATTTATACAATGCTTTCGGTAGTATTGCCATTTTGACAATGTTAAGTCTCCCGACCCATGAGCAGGGGATATCTTTCCATTTCCTCATGTCCTCTTTTATTTCCTGAAGTAGCGTTTTGTAGTTTTCTTTGTACAGGTTCTTTACTTTCTTAGTTAAGCTGATTCCTAGGTACTTGATTTTCTGGGGCACAATTGTGAACGGGATTGTTTTTTTCATGTTGCTTTCTTCTCTCTCACTGTTTGCGTATAGGAAAGCCATGGACTTTTGGGTATTGATTTTATAACCTGCAACTTTACTATACGAGTCTATTGTTTCTAGGAGTTTTTTGGTGGAAGTTATTGGGTTCTCTAAGTAGAGTATCATATCATCTGCGAATAGTGAGAGCTTGATTTCTTCCTTTCCTACCTGAATGCCCTTAATATCTTTTTCCTGCCTAATCGCTATTGCAAGTACTTCCAGTACTATATTGAACAGCAGTGGAGAGAGTGGGCATCCCTGTCTCGTCCCTGATCTTAGAGGGAAGGCTCTCAGTTTTTCCCCATTGAGGATGATGCTTGCTGTAGGCTTGTGGTAGATGGCTTTAATTATGTTGAGGAAGGTCCCCTCTATACCCATTTTGGCTAGGGTTTTCATCATAAAGGGGTGCTGGATCTTATCAAATGCTTTCTCTGCATCTATTGATATGATCATATGCTTTTTATCTTTTCTTTTGTTGATATGGTGGATTATGTTGATTGATTTCCGAATGTTAAACCATCCTTGCATCCCTGGGATGAATCCTACTTAAACCTCTGACTTTAGAGCACCCTACTGAAGAAGCAATAGAACAGGTCAAACCAAACCTACTGACTCTCAAGCAGATTGGAGGGAGTATGACTTCCATCTGCTGAGTTGGTTGGCCATCATCCTAGGCTTATCCGCAATTATCTGGATCCCCTCACCTCCCCCATTTAACTTCCAAGTATAACTCAACATCCGAAACATCAAGAACTGACTCACTTTTCTTTGTTCAAAATGCCATAGTCAGTTCTTCCCAGGGCTTCTCTGCCTTCTAGGACATCCATTCTCAAGTCCATTGTCTGTCCATCAGACTGGACACAAGGTCATTTCCTTTTCCATCAAAAACCATCTAGTTAGTATCTAGTGGCTTCTACTTCAAATTTTTTTCTTTTTTTTTTTTTTTTGCTTTCTGGGTCACACCCAGTGATATATAGCGATGCAAAGGGGTTACTCCTGGCTCATGCACTCAGAAATTACTTCTGGCAGTGCTCGGGGAACCATATGGTATACTGGGAACTGAACTCGGGTCGACCGTGTGCAAGGCAAACGACCTACCCGCTGTGCTCCAGGCCCCTAAATTCCAAACTTCTTAATCTCTCCAATGGCCACGCTCTTCCCTTCGTTTTATACTTCACTACTCTGTAGGCCCTCAATATGCTCCCAGCCATATTCCTCAAATGCTCCTGGCGACTTCTCACTTGAATTTCTTATCCCCTCCATAGAGAAAGTTTTTTTTTAATATAGATATATTTTTGATCACACCAGTGATTTCCAGAGCTTATACCTGGCTCTGCACTAAGGAATTATTCCTGGTGGTGCTTGGGGGACTATTTAGGATGCTGGGGTAGGTAAATGCCCTATTTGCTCTACCAGCCCCTCTGTACTTTTAAAAATCACTTCGGTTTTACCTATATATTATGTTACATTTTTCCAAAATGCCAATGTGGTCACCAGTCATAGCACAGCGGGCAGGGCATTTGCCTTGCACGCCACCAACCTGGCCGACCTGGGTTCTATTCCTCCGCCCCTCTCGGAAAGCCTGGCAAGCTACTGAGAGTATCTCACCCGCACGGCAAAGCCTGGCAAGCTACCTGTGACATATTCGATATGCCAAACACAGTAACAACAAGTCTCACAATGGAGACGAGACATTACTGGGCCCGCTGGAGCAAATTGATGCACAATGGGAGGACAGTGCTGCAAGATACCTACACTATTATATTTCTCTCCAATTATGTATTGATCTGTCAGTTATCTACTTCGTTCAGTATAAGCTGAACTATGGCATGAGGTCTTATCTACTTTATTCATGCCTGTATCTCTCATGCTCAAATAATCCCTGGCACATACTTTGTGCTCATTCAATAGAAAACGTGTATATTATATGACCAAGAATTTACACAGAAGAGACACCATTTTTGTTGTTGCTGTTGTTTTGGGGCACACCTGGTGATGCTCAGGCTGACTTCTGGCACTGTGGTTAGAGATCACTCCTGGCAAATATTTGAGATGCTGGGGATCAAACCTGGGTCAGTTGTGTGTGTACAAGGCAAGTGCCCTACTTGCTGTACTATGCCTCCATCCCCCAAAAAGAGACACCATTTATATATAGACATTTATCTAGGCTGTGGAAGCAAAGGAAAAAGGAAAAACACTTAACATTAAATAATAACTTCCTGTGAAGTTGCAGAAGGAAAATTTTTCTCTTCTAATAACTCAGCACTCTTTGATTAGCTATAATAGAAATGTATTTATTTTGGGAATAGAAATATGAATATTTTAAATTTTTAAATAGAAAATATGAAGAGAACATAATATTTTCTCAGGAAGACACATTGATTTTTCTTCTCTTTCTCTCTCTCTTTTTTTTTTCTTTTTGACTCAAACCCAGCGATGCACAAGGGTTACCTCCTGGCTCTGCACTCAGGAATTACTCCTGGTGGTACTGGGTGAACCATATGGGATGCCAGGGATCGAACCTGGATCAGCTGCTTTCAAGGCAAATGTCCTACCTGCTTTACTATCGCTCTGGCCCTGTCTCTCTTCTTAACAGATGATATGATAGCAATCTTATTGAACTGGAAAGTACCCATTAACAGACAAAAATAGTTATTTGGACACTTGTAATCACAGTGTTTCAAAATCATGAAGAAGGACAATTCAATCATTAGATAATTTTCTACTAAATTCTGGAGAGCTCACCTATGACAAACTATACATCTACAAGACACCTTAGGAATGGTGACAGAGCAAAACTCATATGCCTATGTTCCAATGTGTGTGTTTAACATTGTTGTACACTGCTTATAATCAAACCACAAACATCTCAAATATGTTGTGTTTTCAATAGGAAAATTCGGTGGGTTTGAAATACTAAAGCTCAAATAAAAAAATAGGAGATTTGGGGGGCTGGAGCGATAGCACAGCAGGTAGGGCATTTGCCTTGCACGCGGCCCACCCGGGTTCGATTCCCAGCATATCATATGGTCCCCTGAGCACCGCCAGAGGTAATTCCTGAGCACAGAGCCAGGAATGACCCCTGTGCATTGCCGGGTATGACCCAAAAAGCAAAAAAGAAAAAAGAAAAAAAAAGGAGATTTTGGTGGTGGTGCGGAAATACCCAATCATGACAGAACTATCAAATCCATTCATTCAAGAGCGATCTTACCTCCAGAGAAGATGGTGAACTTGCCGTCAAGACAAAGGGAGTGACGGCCATCTGACTGACTGCATCTTCATTTCTGTGGAAGTGAAGAAAGGCAGAATTAGCACAAAACCAGTGCAAAGTGCCTGGATCAAGTGATCACAACCAAGTCCCAGTCAAAAATGCAGGCATGAGTATCACAGAATAAACATATATAGTCACATGTCAACCAGGCAAAGCTCCTTGGTCCAAGGGAAGGTATTGCTAGGGAGACCCTAAGACTTAATTATTGGTGATGAAGAATAAAGATGTCAGGAATTGAGCTGAATTGAGCTGAGTTCTGCTCAATAAGGAAGATGCTGCTGAGGGTAACTTTGGAAAGGCTGCATGGAGGAGGAGACATTTTTCAGGTGGGCCTGATAGCCTCTGGCACCTGCTAATCTCTGGAGCACTTTGCTCTTTGAACTGGAAAGATTCTTGGCCTTCTCATTTGACTTCTAGCTTCATTCTGCCAAATGAAGGATGATGTGGTGTACGTGAACAGTCCTGCATGGGTAGATGATGTGAGAGGGAGTGAGGGATGTGGAGTGAGTACAGACCCAGACACTCCTCCTGCTCCTTATCTGAACTGGAGCAGAGAAAATGGAAGGTGAAGCTTCATTACCAGGGTGAGAGACATAGAGCAAGTGCTAGACAACCAGTTCTGATTATTCAACTGTGTCACTAGTTGACAGTAGGCAATGGCTCTGATAGAGATCTATTCCTTACCATTCATTCATGATGCATGACCAATATATCGTATATCAATATATAGCATATCGTATATATGTGTGCATATATACATCTATATATCATATATATACATATCATGATGCATGACCATAATGATGGGACGTTCTGACTTTAGGTTTCACATTATACACCAAGGTAGTCACATACATATTTTGTAGTCGCATACAGAGATCTAAGACTATTCACAGATATCTCTCTCTATAACCTGTGAATACAGAACAGCTGGGATCAGACTAGCCAAGATACTCAAAACCCAGCCCCACTTTCACTTCTCATCAACTGGAAAGAGACCCATGGATTCATATCCAGTAGGTGCTTGAATCATACCACTGCCTTTACCTCCAATGACTTTCTTTATTAAATATATATCCTATTTCACCCTAGGTTCAATAACTCTACTAGGTATATTAATCTTGTAAGTTCAAAGGCAATGTATTGATGCTAGTCTATGCATGGACATTCACAGTTAACTGGGATCATTTTTTGAGCTCAGGATCTGCAGCTCCTCTCTCAATTTCCATAGATGTTTCCCAAGCATCTCAGAAACAACAGAAGAAACATCTTCATCCCACCTGGTTCAAAGTGGTTTCATAGCAAATTCTCTTCCCTGTGTGAATGCCAACATCTGCCTTGTTATTCAACCAAGAATATGGGAGTCATTCTTTGTGTGTGTGTGTGTGTGTGTGTGTGTGTGTGTGTGTGTTCTAATTGGTGCTCAGGGAGCCCATGCAATACTCCTGGGCTACTCAGCTTGCTTGTGTATGTTGGAGGATTCCATGTGTGGTCACTGTGATGTGGTGCTGCTCTGGCCAGGCAGTGACAGGGGTCACCAGGGGTGCAAAGATTGCCTTGAGGCTCCACAAAGCATGCTAATTCTTATTCTTATTCTTCAGCTCCATGAGTTCCCTCCCCTGCTCCAGAGAGTCATTCTGGAAACTTCTTATCCATCCGGGTGTATCCAACTCACCAAGCTGCTCAGTTGCTTCTACCTTTGACTTTTTTTTTTGGGGGGGGTCACACCTGGCAATACTCAGGGGTTACTCCTGGCTCTGAACTCAGGAATTACTTCCGACGGTGCTCAGGGGACTATATGGGAAGCCGGGGATTGAACCTGAGTTGGTCACATACAAGGCGAAAGCACTACCCGCTGTACTCTCTCTGCCCCTTTACCTTTGAAATGTACCTGGCGTCCTACCAGGCCTTTCCAGCCTGTCTGAGTACAAGCCACCTCCATTTCTCACCCGAATCAACAGAACACCCTATTTGGTTTCCCTGCTTTACATCTTCATCCTCCCCCAGTCTGTTCTTCAGTCAGCAGAGTTATGGTTCAAATACAAAACTTGGAGACTTCTACCCCCTGCTTAAGTTCTTGATTGGTGTCTTCCTGCACTGTAATTGGACAGGCTCCAAGGCCTGGTGCAGTCTGGCCCCAGCACTCGACTTGTGCTAATGCTTATGCTTTCCTTTGGCTAACTTGACTCTTTCCATTTTTCAGCCATGCCAAGGTCCACCTCACCCTAGGCCCCTCCCCCTCTCTCTTTCTCTCTCTCCTTCCTTCCTTCCTTCCTTCCTTCCTTCCTTCCTTCCTTCCTCCCTCTCTTCCTCTTTCTTTCTTTCTTTCTTTCTTTCTTTCTTTCTTTCTTTCTTTCTTTCTTTCTCTCTCTCTTTCTTTCTTTCTTTTTTCCTCCCTGTTTCTTTCTTTCTTCTTTCTCTTTCTCTCTCTTTGTTTGTTTCTTTCTTCTTTCTGTTTCTTTTTCTTTCTTTCTTTCTTTCTTTCCCTTCCTTCCTTCCTTCCTTCCTTCCTTCCTTCCTTCCTTCCTTCCCTCCTTCCTCCCTCCCTCCCTCCCTCCCTCCCTTTCTCTCTCTTTCTCTCTCTCCCTTCCTTCCTTCCTTCCTTCCTTCCTTCCTTTCTTTCTTTCTTTCTTTCTTTCTTTCTTTCTTTCTTTCTTTCTTTCTTTCTTTCTTTCTGCTTTGTGTAGCTACAATCCCTAGTGCTCAATGGTTACTCCTGCTTCTGCACTCAGGAATGATTCCTGGCATAGCTTGTGGGACCATATGGGATTCTACAGATTGAATCAGCATTGAACCATGCTGGAGTGTGCAAGAAAAATGCCTTACCCATTGTATTATAACGCTGCCCCTCCCGCCCCGGGTCTTTTTCTCTGCCTATTCTCTTCCACCCTACATACCTGGTACTAAAATTCTTAGTTTTATTCCTATGTCTCCTCATACCTCACCAAGCTCACCATAAATGTCATTTCTTGGAAGGGCCTCTGCTCTATGTGTATCACACTCTACACTCAGAGACACATGTGCTTCTTCACAACTCATTTAGCCAATCAGCACAGCCACTTCTGCACTGCTTTCGCTCCCCGGGCCCTAGAGAGGGCACCCAAAGCTGGCACTCATGTCCTTTTTATTCTTCTATCTTCAAGGCCAAACACAGTGCCTGGGAAATAGTTTGGACTGAAGGCTGTTACAGAAAAGCAATGTGATGACTCAGTTTAACAAGTTGGAGGAGCTTCCATTCTAGCACTGCAACTAACTAGCTGTGCTACACAGGGAAAAACACTTTGCAGAGTCTTAGTTTCCCAAGCTAAGTAATTAGGCTGAACTAATCCCCAGCTGATGAATATATATATATATATATATATATATATATATATATATATATATATGGTTGGAGCGATAGCACAGCTGGTAGGGCGTTTGCCTTGCATGCAACCAACATGGTTGACCTGAGTTCGATTCCTCCGCCCTTCTCGGAGAGCCCAGCAAGCTACTGAGACTATCTCGCCCACACGGCAAAGCCTGGCAAGCTACCCATGATGTATTCTATATGCCAAAACACAGTAACAACAAGTCTCACGATGGAGACGTTACTGGGCCCGCTCGAGCAAATCAATGAACAACGGGAGGACCGTGACCTAGCAATATATATATAATCTTGGTGGGTTGAGGCAGAGTATAAAGAGATGTGTCTAAATACCTCTGCTGTCTCTCACATTCTTAGGTTCTTGGATTAGCTAGCACACAAGTCCAACAACCAAAGGGAGAAAAACTCAAATCATCAAAGTGACTCAGAGCATAAAAATAGATTTATTATTCCTGAGAGTATTACAGATGCCGTAGGCCTGCACCAGTAGGTGACACAGCTATTGTTTTCTGGTGGTACAATCTATCATTCGGCCCTTCCTCTCATACATCGAAGAAATCACCTTGGGTATGGAACAGCATTTTCTCATTGTTCCTTTCCTTTCCTACTCCTTTTCCCCCACTGAATAGCACAGTGGAGCTCAGCTGAAGCTGAGAGCTGGAAGTCAACATCACACATTAGCTCCCCGAGCAGCACACAGTAGATTGGGCAGTAATTAAACAGATGGCTTTTTACATCTTTCAAAGGTTACCGGCATTAAAGATATGGCAAGGCATAAATTCTTAGTATGAGAAATCATGATTCACAGGACCATGTTAGTGCAAATCGGCCAAGTTATCCCTTCATAATTTAATGATTCCCTGAAATTAGCATGACTTTGATGGTCTTTAAAGTCCATATTAATTTTTTTCCAACCTCACATAATCGAAAACTTACAATTACTCAGTGGAGAGAAGAATGCTGTTATATGAAGTTATGGCTCATCATAATTCTTTAGAATCCACTTACAAGCTGGCGTTTGTGCACTTCAGCATCAGGCAAATGGAGACTTGGCAGGGCGAGAATTCTGAAGACAAAGAAGTGTGGGACAAGGCAGGGGAGGGAGAAGGCCTTTAGAGTACCACCATGCTGGGAGCTGCAGTGACTCTTGTGGACCCTTCGACCCCTTCTAGGATTCTGGAAAGGAACACAATCTGTTTCTTTGTAATTAACCTTGCCACGATAATTAACTGGCATTTCTTAGGTCTGGATGCCCCGTTATAGGACATGGTCAGGAATTGTAATTGTTAGTGTTTTTATAATTCTCTTTAACAGCCGTTGGGACAGAGGCAATGGAGTTTTACTACGGCTTAGAGAAGGTTTCTAGACGCCCGTGTGCTTATGGTTCCTGTGCTCTGTCAACATGCTCTGAGCTGTTATTCCCCCATTAGCACAGGGATCAGATTCTTATAATAGTGCCCAGCTTATACCTGCCTGAGATGACGCTGCTATGACTGCCTATAGACTGACAGTGGCCTGAATAAGCAGGAAAGAGACTGGACAGCAGAACAATGTCCTGTGGTTTCCAATCTATTCTAATGATCAATTACAGACGGCAGAGGGCCAGTGGCCAAAGGTCAATGCTCAGTGGACATTTCTTGGGGGTGATTTCCTAAACGGGTCAAGATAGCGATTGTTCACCTGCATTTCTCAACCCTTATACCCTTTTCCTACCAGAGCCCCTTTCCAACCTTGTTCCTTGCTGTGGTCTCCCCACGCCATCCTACTGGTTGGCTCCCTAATCTTGTGCTATTACCTCCTACTTAAGAGGTTTTCAATGGTGAGCCCCCTTATGGGGGGCCCACACGGAGTCAACAGTTCTTTGGTTGTAATCTGCTGATACACCATGTGTACCCCAGACAGCCTGCCTCAAGCTTGGTGGACATAAGAGGCAGACACCTGCCTCGCTTTGGGCCAATCAGATTATCTTTCCCAGTGATTCAGACAGAAGTCAGGGGATTCATGTTTGGATACTCCCAGGGGCTTCATAAGACACCCCCCCGCCCCCCGCCGCTGACAACACTATTGCAGGGTTTGACTTGAATGGCCCCTTGAGTCCAGGATACAGCCTTGTATTCCTGGATACATTTTCTTTTTAATTTGGAACAGCAAGAGTTTGTGTTAATTGGTTGAGAGTCAATCACATTAGCTCTGGTTCGTGTTGAATATAAACATCTGTTTATTGAACCAATACATATACTATACAAACAAAGGTGAATAAAACATGGTTTCAGTCTTTCATGATATTAACAGTTACCAAGGAGCCCAATTAAGTGTACTGTCTTGTTTATTTTCCATAAAGATACTGCTGACGCCCTCCCTGAGTTTCTTTCTCATAGGATAGATTTATATTCATGACAAATATGCATTTGGGATCCTGATCTCAAGTCTATTTTTAAAAAATAAAAGTGCACTCACATTGGTGTAAAAAAAAAGTCATGCAATATAATGTTAGGTGGAAATCTAAGAAAGTCTCCAAATTTCCTGCTCCCTGAAACAGACTGTGAATATGATGATCCCAATTCTACAATTAGATTGTATTATCATAAAAAGACTCCAAGACATATCATAATCAGAATGATGAATACCACAGGTAGAGACACAATACTGCAAGCAGCAAGGTCAAAGAAGGAAATCACATACAAAGGAGCATCCCTTAGATTTATAGCAGACTTATCAGACAAAACCATCTGGACCCAAAGACAGTGGTGGGATATAGTGAAAAAACTCAATGAAATGAACGCCTTGCCAAGAAGGCTTTATCCAGCTAGACTCTTACTTAGACTCAAAGGAGAAGTTCAAGGAGAAGTACACTACTTCATGGACAAACAACAGCTCAGAAACTTTATAGACTCAAAACCAAACACAAGACAAGGACTGAAGGGGCTACTGTAAGACAAGACAAACCCCACCAACATAACAACTTCTACAGAAACAAGGCACAAATCCCCATGACAATAATCTCTCTCAATGTTAATGGTCTAAATGTGCCAATTAAGAGACACAAAGTGGCAAAATGGATTAAAAAACTGAATCCAACATTCTGCTGCCTATGAGAAACATATTTGAACAGTGGGAGCAAACACAGACTCAAAGTCAAAGGATGGAAAACAATTCTTCAAGCAAACAACTCCCTCAAATAAGCCGGAGTGGCCATATGAGTATCTATGGATTTCAGGCTGAAAAAATATTAGAAGAGATGGTGAAGGCCATTTTTTAAGAATCAAGGGATATGTACATCAGGAAGAAATTCATCAGGAAGAAATTACACTTCTACCATATACATACTCAAAGAGGGGCCAGATTGTATTACGGTACAGGATCTTTAAGATAAAAGGAGCTGATCAGGATTGGCCTGACCTAAAGACAAGGCCCACTTCTGGGTTCTCAACCTTCTCCTCAAACTTCTAAATTGGGAAACACGCTATGCAGTGATTCCCATTGGGCTATCCAGTGCCAGCCTCAGGGAGCTCCTCTCCTGTCTGGGCTAATAGTCCCAGGCTCGCCTTGGGGGACATCTCCAACTATCTGACAGGACTCCAGTAGTTTCAATATGTCCTTTGGATAAAGTTGCATATAAGACCCTCTGTTTGTTTACTCTGAGTCTCGGCAGTGCAGCCTTAAGAGCTGAGTGTCACAGTTCCACTTTCCATCCCTGGCATGGTAGGATGACTATAAAATACTTGAAGAAGTTGCCTTTGCTAGTGCAGGTAGAGTTGAGGGCGCAGCACAGGGTGATACCCTCCTGATCCTCAGTGATGTGATTCTGCTGTTGCCAGGTCCCAAGGTTCATACTTTTCTTTCATTTCCACATTGAACCAGTGCTTGGTGATACTCCCTACCCTCTTCTCTTTTTATTTCCTGGATAGTCATGTCAACACACATGTAGACAGAATATCTGTTTCCTGAGCACAGAGTATGCAAAGAAGGCCCTTTGTGGAACCCTGAGGGAGACACGTAACATAAGAAAAATGGGGGGGGGGAGAATGGGGGGGAACTTGCCTTGCATGCGACCAACCCAGGTTTGATTCCTCATACCACATATGGAGCCCTGGGCTCTGCAAGGCATGATCCCTAAGTACGAAACCAGAAATAATCCCTCATGTGCACCCGCTGCCTACTGCCCTCCAACCCCAAACAAACCAATAAACAAAAAGAAATAAATAGGATTGAAGAGCTGGCACTGAGAGCTGGAGCGCATGCTTTGCATGTAGAAAGCCTGGGTTCAATCCCCAGCATGATATGCCCCCCCCCAAGCCCCACTGGAAGTGACTCCCAAGCACTACACTGAGAATGACTTCAAGGTGTTGCTGCTGCCTGCTACCTTCCAAATAAAACACTTGCTGTGTTAAACTGAAGAAATTTGAGGTTGTAAATCACTAACACGCACTCAAAAGTCACTTAACACATAATCATCCTTTTCAAAAGTTATGCTTCTATCTCATTCAGAATAGCTGAACATTGGAAACAACCCAAAGCTCCACCTATAGGAAAACAGACCAACAAATTGAGGCACCAACATAGACGGGCTCAGTAATTTAAGAACAAACTTACACTGCTGACAAAGCTCCTAGAACTATGTAAAATCAAAGAAAGAGGACACAAAAGAGTCAACAAAGTTGGATTCTTTTTATATAAACTTCATGAATGGTTAAAACCAATCATGGTGGAAGAACTCAGGAAGTGTAGGCTGGGGAAGGAGGTGAGTGTCTGGACGCCCCAGCAAACAGAGGGAAAAGCATGCTCCAAATTTCTGTTGTGGGTGGTGAGAACCTGGGTATTTGTTTCACTGTATCACTGACATCCCGTTTTCATCAATTTACTCGAGCAGGCACCAGTAATGTCTCCATTCGCCCCAGCCCTGAGATTTTAGCAGCCTCTCTCCACTTGTCTTTCTCAACGTTGCCATATTGGAGGCTCTTTCAGGGTCAGGGGAATGAGACCCGTTATTGTTACTGTTTTTGGCATACTGAATACACCATGAGTAGCTTGCCAGGCTCTACTGTGCAGGCGGGATACTCTTGGTAGCTTGCCAGGCTCTCCGAGAGGTACAGAGGTGCTCCAGGAAAAACTGTTTATGTCTAGTATGATTAAAATTCAACCAACTAAACACTTAACATCACTTGCATTGAGCTTCAATGGTATTCTAATTAAAATATAAATTTGTGGGGCCAGAGAGATAGTTCAATGAACTTGGCTCAGGTTTTGCCTGTGAGAACAATGGATTTGATCCCTGACACCATATGCACCCCCAAATATCATGGGGAGTGACTCCCCAAGCATTGTGAATAATTCCTAGCACTTCCGGGTATACCCTAAACAATAAATAAGATTCATCAGCACTTCAAAAAACAATTCTTTTTTCTCCAGCTATCTGTTGTATAAGACAACTATACTCTTCTGAAGAGAAGTCTAGACTCATGCTGGTCTAGACAAAGGTGCGAATTTTATCATGGATAAGGTGTAAGCAAGATCTCTATTTTAATTTCTTTTGGGGTACTGGGATACTCTTCCCAGTGTTCGGGGGGCACAGGGGCCACTTGCAGAGGTGCTGGTGTTCACAGTGCTGGGGTCACAACCAAATGCTTCACACATATGAGGTGTGAGCTTTACTACTTGAATTCACATGCCTGACTTACAAGCAAGATGTTAAACTACCTAAAATGTTGGGGCTGGAGAGATTTACAGCAGGGAGGGCACTTGTCTTGTGGGCAGTTGACCCCAATTCGATTCCTAGTACCCCACACAGTCCCCTGAGATCCTTTGGTAGTGATCCCTGAGCACAGAGTCAGGAGTAAGCCCTGAGCATTAAAAGGTGTGCACCCCCCCCAAACAAACAAAAACTACCTAAAATGTTACTTTCTTGATCTGTAAAATTGGGACATCTTCTAATAGAATTGCCATGAAATAATATCAATTTCAAAATGGTAAAGCATAATAATAACAATAAAACATATTTGATGATGCTGAGTTTCAGGTTGCTTGAGTTCCCAGACACAAAACCCTCATTGCCAAAGAGGTCCCCATGGCTAATGGCTCCATTCTGAAGAATGGTTTCATCCTTTCCTTTCTTCTAGCTTCACGGCATCCCTCCCAATTCAGAGACTTTTTGCTTTGGCTGAACTTGGACAACAGTGTCCTTGCTGGTGCCCTTGTTTTGTGTTTGCCTCGTCTCAGTCCATCCAAATCACTCCCTGCTCAATCTGTGACAACTGAGTGTTAATATCCAGGATATGTCAGAACTCAAACAACAAAGCAATCTGATTGAAAAATGGGCAAATGGGAGCCAGAGAGCTAGAGTGCCAGGGGTTGAGCACATATTTGGCATGCAGGAGGCCTGGGCTTGATCCTCAGCACTGCATGGTCCCTGAGCACCACAGAGTGTGACCCCAAAACCTTAGTCCCCCAAGCACCAACCAAAGGAAGAGAAGATTGAAGAGACACTTCTTCAGAGGAGTTAAATGGCCAACACGCATACCGAAATGGAAAGTAGCTTAGCATCACTAATCATCAGAGAAATGTGAATCAAAGTCTTCTCACACTTGTTATAAGAACTCTTAGCAGCGGGGGAGTCACTTCAAGAGGCTGGAACACATGCGGGAGCCTCTGGGTTCGTTCCTGTCACCACATGGTTCCCCAAGCACTGAGTGGAATAACCCCTGAGCACTACCAGGTTTGGGTCGCCACCCATCCCAAAAATAAATAAACAAACAAACAAATAAATAAATAGATAAATACAGTTCTTATTTTTTTTTTAAAAAGCCAACAAACTGGAAATAAATATTGGTGAGGTTGTGAAGAAATCAAAATGCTTGTTCAGTATTGGCAGAAATGCAATATGGTTCAGCTGCACTGAAAATAGCATGGTGATCTCTCAAAACAATGGAAAAGCAGAATTATCACACAATTAGCAACTGTACAGCTGCACATTCACCGAAAAGAGCCGAAAGAAGAGTTGCACAGCAACACCTGTCCAGCTATGATTCTAGAGGCATCACTCTCAAGAGCTAAAAGAGACAACCCACGTATCCCCCAACAATCAACACCATGTAGTTCATTTGACATCAGTGTATTATTCAACTGTAATACTCGGACACAGGCTACCATGTGAATAAAACTTGAGAACATTATGGAAAAATTAAACAAGGCAGCTACAATGCACAAATATTGTGTAATTCTATGTGTATGCGGCGCCTTACAGAGTCAAATTCAGAGAGGAAAACTAGAATGATAACTGCCAGGGCTTCCCCAGCCAAGGGAATGTTGGCTGCTGGGGATGTGTAGGGATATGCCAGGGAAGTATACAGAATTTCAATTATGTCAAGATAAAAGTTTTGGAAACAAGAGGTTGGATATAAATGTACACAGACTGTAAATGTCCTTAATGCCATTGGGTTGCGCCCTTAATGATTATGGTGCCAACCATATAGTCTAACAGTATTACAATAATAGGAGATTATGAGGACCAGACAAATAGAGTAGGCACAAAGCACTTGTCCTGCATATGGACAACCCCAGTTCGATCCTTTGTCACCACATATGGTCCCCTGAGCACCTCCAGGAGAGGTCCCTGAACACAGAGCCAAGGGTAATCCTCGTATACTGCCAGGTGTGGCCCCAAACCCCTGCCTTGGAAAAGAAGAAGTACAGAGGTGCCGGAGAGATTGGACAAGGGTTGAGGTGCTTGCCCTGTATGCAGCCAGTCCTGTGACCATGTGGCACTCCCTCCTTGGCACTGAGGAGAGTGAACCCCAAGCACAAATCCAAGAATAGCCCCCTAGTACTGCGAGATACTTCCCAAAATACTTCCCTGCTCCAAAAGCAGTCATGCATCTAGCATGGAAGTAGTTATGTATTTGGCCTGTAATTACACAGACAAGGTAAATGAACAAGGAACACAGGATCACAACTAAGCAGAACTGGATATTATCTTCTAATTTTCCTAAATACAATGGCACAAGAAGAAGGGGAAAAATATGATACAGAAAATAACTTACACATAAATTGCAATATAACAGTGAATGAATAGAGAAAGCCAATAAATCTCAATGTGAGCAGAACTTTCTAGAAAGATTCCAGGAGATATTTTTAAAGACCTCAGGAGACATTTAAAGGATATGAATATGAAAATGGAATAATATCCAATTTCCAAGTGGAAGAAACAACTAAAATAGCTGAATCTGGTGAATCAGAGCTAAATGGCCAATGACAGTGGAATGTTAAGTTCTATTTACTGGCATCCAGTCAATGGCAGACACTAATGAGGGCTGCAGGGAGTAACTCAGCACCCAGACCCACTTTCACAAGGGCCGCAGGCTAGTTCTCAGCAACTGTCAGCTGTGCAGAGGAAAGGGTGACTCATAAATTTTTCAGTTGGCAAGAAGGTTGATATGGGGAATTTGGAAGGCAGCTATGCTCAACGCTATACCCTCAACACGGCCGTGTGGGGCACTTGGAATGAATAACTTAGCCTAGTAAGTGTCTTGGGGAGACGTACTTCTCCTTTCCTCTTGTTACACTGTCTAGGGGACACATGCTTGGCCAAATCGTTGGGGAACCCATTGGTTGTGCCATCAGCATTGCTCTCAGTGATGTGCTCTGTGTGTGTGTGTGTGTTTGTGTGTGTGCACGTGCATGTGTGCGCACGCACTGCAGAGGATCAAACTTGTGACTTCATGCTTGCAAGGCAGACACTCTACCATGAGTCACATCTGTGGGGATGTAAGGCCCTCGAGCTCGAGCGGGCCCAGTAACGTCTCCATTGGAGACTTTGTTGTTACTGTGTCTGGCATATCCAATACTCTCGGTAGCTTGCCGGGCTCTCCGAGAGGGGCGGAGGAATCGAACTCGGGTCGGCCATGTTGGCCGCTTGTAAGGCGAACACCCTACCCGCTGTGCTATCACTCCAATCCTCACATAAAGTTAAAGAAGGTAGAACAGCTCCTGTTCTCCCCCTTGCTTTCTTATTCCTAATCTGCAATTACAAGCCCATATGTGTATGCTAGCAATAGGAACCTTCCTCCCCTTTCCCCCCACTGCCTCCAATACAGAATTGTTCAGGGCTCTTGATGCTGAGAAAGCTAGAGATTAAAGGTGTCTGGAATGCTACAGAGAACAGCACACATCAAAAAGGAAAACCAGTGCTGGCACAGACGCAGGGAGAAAGGGATCCTCATTCATTGCTGGTGAAAATGCTGAGTAGTTCAGCCTTTTTGGAAAACAATACGGGCATTCCTCAAAAAACTAGAAATTGAGCTTCCATATGACCCAGCAATACTGTTCCTGGGAATATATCCTAGGGGCCCCCAAATGCAATGCAGGAGAGTTATCTGCACTTCTATATTTATTGCAGTACTATTCACAATAGTCAGAATCTGGAAACAGCCCAAGTGCTCAAGAATAGATGATTGGATAAAGAAACTACAGTGCATCTACACAGTGGAATATATCTGCTAGCAAAAACGAGGTCATGAAATTTGCTTAGACAAAGACGAACCTGGAGAGTGTCATGCTAAGTGAAATGAGTCAGTGGAAAAGGGACAGGCATAGAGCGACTGCGCTCATTTGTGGTCTATTAAAAACACAGTATGAGACCAATACCCAAGAACAGTAGAAACGAGGGCCAGGAGGACTCCTCTATGGTTGGAAACTTGCCATAAGGGGTGGTGGGAGGCTGCGGTTAGGACAGAGAAGGGACCACTATGACAATGATAATTGGAAATGATCACTCTGGACAAGAACTGAGTGCGGAAAGGAGGAAAAGTGATATACATGATAACCGTTTGTGTACTGCAAACCATAATGTCTAAAAGGAGGGGGGGTGGCAGAGAGTGAGTGAGTGAGTGAGTGAGTGAGTGAGTGAGTGAGTGAGAAAGTGAGAGAGAGAAGTTAAGAGTGTGTCCACCATAGAGGGGATGGTTGGGGCGGGGGCAGAGGTGGGGAAATGGAGACATTGGTGATGGGAAATGCACACTGGTAAAGGGTCGGGTGTTGGAACACTGTATGACTGAAATCCAACATGAACTACTTTGTAACTGTGTATCTCATGGTAATTCAATTAAAAAAGGCGGGAAAAAGCACCTTTACCACATCTGACCAAAAATAGCACTGTAGCACTGTCCTCCGGTTGTTCATCAATTTGCTTGAGCGGGCCAAATAACATTGTGAGACTTGTTACTGCGTTTGGCATATTGAATATGTCACGGGTAGCTTGCCAGGCTTTGCTGTGCGGGCGAGATACTCTCGGTAGCTTGCTAGGCTCTCCGAGAGGGGCGGAGGAATAGAACTCAGGTTGGTTGAGTCAGCCGCGTGCAAAGCAAACGCCCTACCCACTGTGCTATCGCTCCAGCCCCTGACCAAAAATATAAATAAATAAATAAATACATAAATAAATAAAGATGCTTGGGAAACAAAGGTAAAACCCTGTAGGGACTAGAAGCCTGCCACATGCAGAGGGAATTGCTTGACTCTTGCACCGGAGCTGCCCGGAAAGTCTCCAGCTAGCCTGGCTTTGATCAATGTCCCCGTTCATTAGGATTCTTTGGCAGCAGGTAATAGGAATGAGTGTGGGCCAACTAAAGCCAAGGAGAATTTGTTAGTGGGAAAATAGGACTTGACAAAACACAGGCAAGTTGTCCAATCTGACTTGGAACAGAAAAGAACTAGACCACCAGAGAGTAAGGAATTGGGAAGGAGAATGATGTCATGTTAGGAACCCTGGTCAAGGCCCTGGGCCCTGGGAACAGACACCATATCCAGAAAGCCACTTGCTTCCGATTCTCAGTCTATGGCATCATATTGGTCTCATGACCACTCACCGGCCACCTTCGGAAGTGAAATATCTGACTCCTACAGCATCCGTGGAGGGAGAAGGCACCTACTTGCACTCTTTCGTATTATTTACTCTGAGTTCATGTGCATGTGTGTGCATGCATGTGTGTTTGTGAAGGAACTCTACAAAATGCCCAGAGCATCCTGGACACTGGGATGATGGTGGAGAGAAGTGGACACTGCAGGGGAGGATGTGGCACAGGAATGTGTTACGCACTAACTAGTACTGTTAATAATAGTACTAACAGTTAGTACTATTATTAGTTAATATTAGTACTAACAGTACTGCAAGCTATGGTGCTGAAAATGAAAGTTTTTAAAAAATGAAAACTTGATAAATTCTTTTCATGAAATAGCAAAGTGGATTTTAAAAGATACTTTATATATAACATATTTTAAAAAATGAGCTTGTTTTTCCGTACCAACACTTTGGCTAATTCACTAAATTGAACTAACTTATGAGTGAACAGTCTGTAAAATTTTTTGTCATTTCTGATTGACCGATCACTTTCAAGAGAAAATGTCTGGCTATTTGAATGTTTAAAAGAATATGTCACAGACTTTCAAGAGACTTTTAGAAATAGATGAGCCAGATGGCTCACCACTGGCTTGAGTACACAGTCTCCAAAGTTACATAATATGCCAAAAGGAGCAAGACTTGTTTGGATATAAAAATAGAATTTCTGATGTATTTGCTAAAAGACCAACCGACAAAACATTCCATTCTTCCTTGTTCTCGAATGTTTCAAAATTTTACTTAACAAATAAAAAAGTAAATACTAATTAAGGTTACTATTAAAATGAGTAAGAAAGAAAGCGAGTATCCTGAAAAGATTAAGCAAGAGTCAGCCTGCAGGCAGGGATGGAATGCATGGCCCAGCTAAGCAGAAACAGAAGGGCCTTGAAACCTCAAGTGTTTCCTTCCTCTGCAATTCCTGACAACCCAGAACTGGCCTCTTCCTCTAAACTTCTGCCCCTGACTCCCATGGATGATATTTTCACATGCACATGAGTAGAGGCACTGGTTTCCTTAATGGTCCCTGAGTCTGAAAGATGCTTCCTTACACAATTCAAAGCAAATGACCACAAAGCAGGATGCTCATCCGATAGTGCTCTCCTAAAGACCACATCTTCTAGAAGTAAGACTCGGGCATGCCGGCCCAAACTTTCAGTTCTGAAAATTGAAGTTTCTGTACCTCCAACGGCTTGACTTCTTCTCAGGTCTGAGTTGATGCCTCTTTCGCTGAGACCTTCCCAGAACCTGCAAAGCCTGGAGTAGGTGTGTCTTGTTCAGGCTCCTACAGGAGCTGACACTTCTATCCCTGGATGATGAATCAGACTGTTTACTCTGCTTCCTCCTTTAGGGCAGGCTGTGTTCTTGCATCACTGATCCGCAGCTCCCGCACAGGTGGGCACTCAACAAATACTTGCTGAATAAATGAATAAATATTTTCTGATGGAAGTAAAACATGCTGTTCCCCCATCACCAATCTACATGCTACAATCCCCAATCACTCCTATTTCTAAAAATGAGATTAAAAAAAAATATCAAGGTCATGGGGCCTGGACAACAGTACAGGAGTTAAGGCAGGTACCCTGTATGTGCCCGACCTGGGTCCTATCCCTGCACCACATGGCACTACATGGCTTTCTGCGCATTCGTGGGTATAACCCTTGAGCCCCCAGCACTGCAGGGCCCAAGCAGTGGTTTATACCCTGGATTTCTCATGTGGAATTGCTGGCTCAGTTGGCTAAGCATTGCTGGGATTGATCCAGGGCCCTGAGCACCATTTGGAAGCCCCCAGCACGTCCTCCCCCAGTAAACCAAGAGCACAGTAAAGATTATTTTTGTTTTTGTTTGGGCTGGAGCGATAGCACAGCGGGTAGGGAGGGTAGGGTGTTTGCCAGGCATTCAATTCCTCTGTCCCTCTCGGAGAGCCCGGCAAGTACCGAGAGTATCCCGCCTGCATGGCAGAGCCTGGCAAGCTCCCCATGGCGTATTCGAAATGCCAAACACAGTAACAACAAGTCTAACAATAGAGACTGGTGCCCTCTTGAGCAAATCGATGAACAACGGGAGGACAGTGCTACTAGACAGTGCTACAGTGCTTTGTTTGGGGTAACACCCGGCAGGGCTCAGGGCTTCCTCCTGGTTCTCCACTGGAAATTGCTCCTGGTGGTACTTAGGGGATCAAATGGGATGTGGTGGACGGTCAGCTGTGTGCGAGCCAAGCACCCTACCCACAGTACTCTCGCTCCGGCCCCCACACAATAAGGATTTTAAAACAGGCATTCTAGCTGCTTCCTGAGATGCAGTTCCCCCAGAGAGGATTCTGACATTCACATTCATTTCTAGTCCAAGTCGTCTTTGAGCAGTGAGGCCAGGGAACAACAGGCCACATTCCGAAATGACCCAGAGCAGACATATGATCAATCGATGAGATGCGGCGGGTCCCCTGGTGCGTCCCCTTTGACTCAGTCACACCCGACAGCCAGAAAGAAATCTTTCCAAGGGGTTCCGTTTCACTTGGCCTCCGTTAGCCCCGGGAGCTTTTACACGCTACACATTTTCCACATGTAATTAAGAAACGGAGAGTGAGCTGTTATACATGACATTTAATTTTCAGCAGCAGGGGAAGGTACGACAGGAGCTGCAGGCAAGATCATTAATCTCCTTGGATCCCACGTGCTGCCAGATACAGCCGTTCATTCTTCACCGTGTGGAGACGGCTCTCTACCTGTACATTGGCGCAGGGTCGTGTGCAGGGTAGGGGGAATCACGCTGAACGGGAAAACTCAGAGAACTGAACGCGCAGGACCGAGGAAGCACTCGGATTGTCACAGACCTCTGGGTGATCCAGAGCAGAATAATTTAGGATAGCAAAATCTATTTTGCCAAAGGGCACGATTACAGGATTATAGAATTGTTCAAAATCTAACGGTATAGAAGCAAAGGGGGGGGTGGGGGGGATGATTATGTAAGTCAGATGTATGTATAGCCGCAAGTTGCTAATTTTCACTATTGATTCAGACCCCTTGTGAATTATAGACTCATTAGTGTGTGAATAAATTACAAGGGTTGGAATTCTATGACAAGGATGGAATCACACAGATGCACACACATCACCACCGACTTAAGACCCTAGTTAATTAAAAGACTGCCTGCAGCCTATTTCAAGAGCTTTCCGTGATGGCTTTATTGCTAATCATACACCAAGACGTGTGGCCAATTACAATTTATATCTCAATTGTCAATACTTTTATTTGCGTTTTTTTCCCTTTTTGTGAGGTGCAGTGCTGTGTGCCTTCCACATGCAAGGCAAGGTAGCCCTACCACTCATATTCCTCCTTGGCTCTCAATCGTCAGTAATTTTGGGGGAGTTGGGAGGCCATACCTGGCAGTGCTCAGGGCTTACTTTTAGCTCCATGCTCAGAGATTAGTGATGGCATTGTTTTGGAGACCTTCTGTGATGCCAGAGATTGAGTTTGGGTGAGCTGTGTGCACGTCAAGCAACTTACCTGTCCTATTTCTCCAGCCCAATTGTCAATAATTTTAAGAGACTTGTCAAGGTCTAAAAGTCAAAAACATCTGCACCGGGGAGAAGTGGAGAAAACCAAGTTCAATGAAGGAAAGAAGTACGGCCAAAGAGAAGCACTGACAACAAAGGGATGAAGTTCATAAAAATCCATTTTTAGAGTCACATTCTATAACCTTCTGTAGTTTAAAAGGAAAATACACGGGCAGTCGCTAAACCGAGCGGAAGCGCTAACTTCCTGAAACTTGTCACAAATGAATCTTACTTGCCTCAGGATTTGCTCTCAGAAGAGGGAAACATCAGGTCTCTGAACATTACTTTGAAAGAAGAAACACAGAGCAGGGGATGGAAGATGCATTTAAAGAGTAATAAGCCAGGTAGTCAGTCTGAGGAAGCAGGGCTCAATGTATACTCCTTCAAACGCCATTCCCAATTCCCATCACACCCCCACTGGCTATTCACAGAGGCCACAGCAATCTTTTCTTTTCTGATTTCCTCTTGTGCTTTAGTTTCTGATACTATCTGAAATGACCTCAGTAAAATCTATTGTAATTTATTTTACGGACACAAGGATTAATTCATGTTCATTAAGCTTTTCTTTATCCATTCCTTAGTTAAACAGTGTTTGATTTCCTGTTAGAGTAGCAGATTATCACTAATTTTTTTTTAAAAAAAAAAAGTCATTGAATGAGAAACTAGCGAAATGTTTCAGGCAGAATGTGCCCATATCTCTCATTCCAACATTTACCAGAAATTGCTTTGTAGAATGTTCACACCCTTCCTTGTCTTGTGCTTAATCATGATGTAAACGTATCCTAAATTGTGAGTCTAGCATAAGAATTGTCACTGTCACTGTCACTGTACTCCCATTGTTCATCGATTTGCTCGAGGGGGGCCCAGTAATGTTTCCATTGTGACACTTGTTACTGTGTTTGGCATATTGAATACATCACGGGGAGTTTGCCAGGCTTTGCCGTGCGGACAAGATATTCTTGGTAGCTTGCTGGGCTCTCTGAGAGGGGCGGAGGAATCAAACCTGGGTTGGCCAGGTCGACTGCATGCAAGACAAACGCCCTACCTGCTGTGCTATCGCTCCAACCCAGCATAAGAATTAGAAAAAAATTACAAAAAGTTATTTAAGAAAAATTATTTCCCCTCCACTTTTCTTTTCCCCCCACTTCTTCCTTTCTGTTTTTGGTTTTGGGCTCAGGACTCACTCTTGGTTCAGTATTCAGGGTACGTGGTACTAGGGATCTAACCAGGGTCATCTGGAAGCAAGACAAGGATCTTACCTGCAGTACTACCTTGTTGGAGCAAGGGCAACCCAATGTTATCCAACACCACTTCTCTGGTCTCCACTTCCTTTTCTTGGACCTCCTGGGACCCTTCCTTCTCTCCTGTTCCTGCCATCATCCTCATACCCACCCTTAACATAGTAGCAAACATCACCGAGTCCTCAATAAATATGGGAGTGTTTTTAAATACAAATATACATACATAGGCAACTTAAATATAGGATTATGTTAGTCCACTTATGAGCCACCTCTAAACCCACCCCCTCAGCCCCTAGTACAGACCAGAAACTGGCTAGGCCCACCCAGCTGTGCTCCTAGAGAACTGGGTTTCAAGTCCAGGCAAGGGGAGTCCTGGGTTTAGAGCTAGCAACCACGAGAGTCTCTACAGTTCAGTCAGATGTTAGGACAGACAGCTTCTCGTTGGGCAGGAAGTCTCTGCCATAGGAACAGATCCTTGTCTTAGTGGAAGTGATGCATTATTTGATGAATAAGATGCTGGCACACACACTGCCAGAAACCCACCTGCTGGCTCAAACAAAAGGCAGCCACACAGCACCCGCCTCCCTTGATTCTCCCGAAGTTCATTCTCCTTTGCGCAGTCTGAAAGCTTGTAGGACAACAGAGACTGAAATTATGCCTAGACTTTTCTTTCTTTTTTTTTTTTTGCACCCTAGATAAGGAGCTAGAGAACAAATCATCCCACCAGATAATTTGGTAAAGTAGTAGGGTAAAGAGACTAGTGGAAGAGGAAGTTTTTTTAAATGATCGGTTAGTACCTATATGCATTTTTAAGTTATTTGGGGGGGGGGTTGTGGTTGGGGGTACTCAGGGGCCACTCGTGGTGGTGTGTGGGGGTGCCAGGATTAGAACCAGGGTCATGGCGACAGCCACCTGCTAGATGAAAGCCTTAACCTTTGTATTATCCCTTTGACCCTCTCTATATCTTTAAATCCACAAACTCAGAAAGAATAATTTACTGTGGGACTAAGGATACAATTCAAGTGGTAGAGTACATGCCTTGCAGGTAGGCCCTGGGTTGGATCCCAGGCACTGAGTGGTCCCCAAGTGCCACCGAGAGGTCTTGGCAATCCTTCTGTGTACCACCAGATGTGGCCCTCACAACAAATAGAAAAATGCCTTTCGAGAATAAATAATAGAGAATTGCTTAGTAGGAGAGGAAAGAAAGTTTCTTCGTGTTTCTGAATGCACACATTGCTAGGCATTCCACTTTTGTTGTTGTTTGGGGCCAGGCTCTGTGGTATCAGGACCTACTCTTAGTTTGTTGCTTGGGTTTCACTACAGCCAGTACTCATTCTAGGACCAGAAGCTACCAGGAGTAGAACCTGGATGTTTCTCATGCAGACCATGCACACTGGGCCTTTTGAGCTAACTTCCTGACCCACCAGGCATGAAAGGCACATCATTATTTTACAGTGGTCTTATTTAAAAAAAAAAACCCACATATTTTGAATGTATATTGATATTTCTAAATCACTTCAAACAAATTCTAGCCAATAAGTATTCATCAGCACCCTCAATCTTGCTTATATCCTCAATTTTATTGTACAACTTATGATCCCTTCTGGACAATAAGGACGGAAATCATTGGACGCTATTAGAGGCTAATTAAAGAGCCTCTATTTCCAGGGTTAGACTCATCTTTTCCTCCTCTATTCTAAATAATTAAAAATCACTCAATATTTCCTTATTGAAGGAGGAGGGCTCTAGTTTTCAACTATTTCACTGCATCACATGATTTCCTTTGGATCTTATTTGTCTTCACTCTCAAGGGGAGCGGAGGCACATGGATAACTGAGTGACCAACTGCCTCCAGGTCACTGAGAAGGGCCAGACAAAGAGCTCACAGGGCTGGAGCACCTGTGAGATCCATCATATGCTGGTACTGAGGAGCGCCCCTCACCCCTAGGTGGCCTTGGTGGACCCCAGCACAGTTGGACCTGAGCACTGAATTATCCAGCTTGATTGCTGCCACCAAGGGCCTTACTTCCACTCTCTCTGTGGGAGATCAAGACTGTTCCCCAAGGCTTCCTCAATGATGGCCTTTGACTGGCGGATCCAGAAAAAATCTTTTTTTCCAGGTGGCACCTCTCCTTCTGGGATTGTCAGTAAGCAGGAACTGGAAAGCGGATGCTATCATGGAGACCCTGGAGCTTTTCCCTTCTCCCTGTTCAGTCTTGGGAGTGTAGAAATGAATGATGCCTTGGCAAGGGGTGCTATTTGGAGAAACCCTGTCGTTTTACCTGCTGCTGCTGTCTGCCTTTGAAAGAAAAATAAATTTTGGATGGTCTCCCCAATCAAAATGCAGAAAATAGTAAACAAGCAACAAAAGAATGAAAGGGAGAGAGAGAGAGAGAGAGAGAGAGAGAGAGAGAGAGAGCATTTGAAGCAGGTACCACCCCCTGTGCTCAGCACTTCTGCGAAGGGGCTACCACAGTACACATCTTCTCTGGCATCTTCCCCCAACAGTGAGCAA
The DNA here is from genome assembly GCF_029834395.1 of Sorex fumeus. Classification (NCBI taxonomy): domain Eukaryota; kingdom Metazoa; phylum Chordata; class Mammalia; order Eulipotyphla; family Soricidae; genus Sorex; species Sorex fumeus. Next base: position 5,377,833 of record NW_026606102.1, read on the forward strand.
AGCCATCAAACTAAATGGCTGGAACTCGTTATCTGTGAGGCCTCATTCCATAGACAATATCTTAAACCTCCAAGTCCCTGACCTGTCCTAGAATCTCTTTCTCTTTCATCAAGGGACTTCAATTTCATAACCTCTAGCAACAGAAGAGGCAAGGAACTCTGAGGGTAGATTGATGTCTAACTTGCAGGGGCCTCTGAGATTGTCTTTAGATACAAAGACATCCAAGGAAGAAGGTTTCACAGGAGTAAAAAGCTGGAAAATCCAGTTAATGTGAAAGGAGGGCACCAGCCTTGTATTTCTTCAGAAGCAAAGTAGCCATATTCTATCAGTCTAAAGTGAGGGTGTGGGAAGGATATTACTATCACTTCCTGTATTATCTCCCCTCACTGGGACAAGAAACCCCTTCATCCCAGCATCTCCCTGCCAGTGGTAGGTTTTACTGAGAGGTAACTAATGGGTGGGGGAGAATAGTAGTGATCATCACCACCATAAAACACTGGTCCCTGCTCTTTTGACTGTTACACACTGTTGGACATTATATTAACATTTCAAGTATGTGAACTATCACAGTATATGGGGTAGGTGTTTACACATTCCTACGTACAGAGGTTCACTGAGGCCCACCCAGGGGAAAAACACAGAGCGGCAGTTAATATACAAGGCTACTTATTTGACCTAGAAAGAATTCAGATTTATCTGTCATTGCATCCAGAAAGAATTTGGTCCAAAACCAGAGAATCCGTCCTCCTGCTGTGGCAACGAGGGAGGGGATCCCAGCCATGAAGAGTCCCTACTACAATTCACTCACACTCAAAGCACCCAATTAGCTGACCCACAAGAAAGGGTCCATTGTGGGACCCAACATACAACATGACAGATAGCAGAGCTGACCTTCCCAACCCTGGATTTCTCACCAGCATTTAATTCATTTAATTTTATTTATTTATTTGCTTTTTTGGGTCACACCCAGTGATGCATAGGGGTTATTCCTGGCTTTGTACTCAGGAGTTACTCATGGTGGTACTTGGAGGACCACAGGGGATGCTGGGAATTGAACCCTAGTTGGCCGCATGCAAGGGCAGCGCCCTACCCTCTGTGCTATCGCTCCAGCCTCTTCATTTTAATTTAAACTATTTCAAACTATTCCAGGCAGTGCCCAGGACAGGTGGTGTTGGGGACCACCAGGGCTACAGCCAGCAGTGCCTGGAGAGGGCATCTGGTATGGAATGGAGCTCAGGGCTCACGCATGCTCAGCATATGCTCTTCCCTGAGCCCTTTCCAGCATTTGTCATGGGAAGCTCCCAAAACATTCCCGGGTTCTGTGTTTCTATCTTTTCTTTGATGAAACCGAATGTCAGAAAAAAATATGATTGATCAATATGATGGTCACTAGAGGAGAAACGAGAAGATTTTTCTATTTCTCTTTGGTTTACAGGCAGAATGATCAGATCCCAGAGGGGAAGAATGAAAAGAAATACAGACACTTAAAAATACAAAGATTGGGGTTAACTACTACTCTATCAAGTGAGACATATAAAAACAAGGATGCCTCCTAGTCCAGGCAATCTAAACTTTCGTTAGGTATAGTTAAAAAAGAAAAGTGGGGCGCAGAGCAATGGTACAGTGGGGAGGGCATTTGTCTTGCCAGTGGCCAACCTGGGTTCAATCCCCAGCATCCCATATGGCCCCCTGAGCTTCACCAGGAGTAATTCCTGAGTGGCAGAGCCAGGAGTAACCCCTGAACATCGCCAGGTTTGACCCCAAAACAACAAAGCAAAAAAACAAAACAAAGCAAACAAAATAAGATGCAACTCTCTAAGACCAAGACCATGATCTAGACAAACCAAAGATGAGAGTCTTAAATAAATAATAATCTGTCCAGAGCAAATCTTAGACTTTGGATTACATGTCACTCTCTTACCTGATAAAAACCAGCTTGACCTTGGGAGGGGCGGTCTTGATAATGGCAGATGCATTTTGGTGACTTCTTCCATACAGGATCTGATTGTTTATCTGTTTGGGCAAAAGAATTTTTTAAAAACTTATAAGAATGCAGTATGTATACCAACATAGAATTAAGTGTGTTCCTATTCAGATATGTGTATGATAAATATATATATATATGTATATATATTGAGCACTTAAACAATGGCCTCATTCATGTTAAAGTGGGTACATATAGGACTTTAAAAACTTGGAGGACCATTGCTGGTCATGTTTGAGAGGCCATGTGCTGCTAGGGATTGATTTCACGGTTGAGTATATGCACGGACTGTGCATTACCATTTGAGCCATATCTCCGGCCCCATTTGGGACGCTTCATGGTAAAAAATCTTAATGTTCTTTGCAGTATGGATTCAAATTCTAAAATGCTCGTAAAATCTCTTAAATTCAGTCCATGGTGTAGTTAATAAAGAACATATAATCATCAACCTTCCTGCAAACTTTAAGAGCAGTAGTCGAGCAAGGATGAAAAAACTTTATGATAGATATTTCATTTCCTACAGATTTTCCAGATTCCTGAAAAAATATGGAAAACAGACCAAACTGCAGTTGTCACCAAACCTCTGGAGGGCCCATTAAACATGATTCTGTAAATGTGTCAAGGTTATTACAAGCATAAATTTTGTAAGTGCAGAGGCAATAAATGTGATACCCCCATTTTAAGTCAACTTTTAGGCCAACTGCATAGAAACAGCTTCCTGTGTACAAACAATAAGCCATCTGCTTTTATCCAAAATGAGGTGGGATTTCTAACTTGGTTTGCCTCATTGAAATTGATTCCAAACACATTTACACTCCCGATTTTTCCCCTAATAAACTATGATGAGCAACATGATTGGCCTTTTATTTCATTCCACTGATAACGACTGGCTTATCCCCATCTCTATAACAAGCAATGATCAATCCTACGGTATCTCTAATAAAAGCCAAGATAATTTCTACTATTTAGAGAATGGTAGAGAACATTCTATAAGAGATCATAAAAAGGAAGTCATGCCTTTTATAATGTTTCTGAAATGCTGAAGACACACCTGAAAAATGTATCATTTTAGTCCTAAGAGTGTCATGAGAAAAGTTACAGGAGTGAACACTTGAAATGATGAATGAAAAGACAGTATTTCTAACTGCCTAAAAAATGAAGCTCCTCCATCATTCAGAAGCAGAAAAGCTGATTTCATATCCACGGCAGAGACAAAACTTGAGACCCGCCTCACTGGGCCTCCTGTTCCATCTGCTTTTACTCTTTGCATCACTGATCTCCCTGAAAGCCACTGAGCCCTACTTTGCAGCTCTCTGAGCCCTAGTCTTCTCTTTCCCAAATGGAATTAGCACCTCCATTTCATTTAACTATTATGAGAATTCTATGAGATAATTCTTTTAAATTATATTTATAGAAATCTTTATAGTCCAGAAGGGTTTTGTGGGCTGGAGCAAGAGCACAGCGGGTAGACCTTGCATGCAGCCAACCTGGGTTCGATTCCTCCATCCCTCTTGGAGAGCCCGGCAAGCTACCGAGAGTATCCCACCCACACGGCAGAGCCTGGCAAGCTCCCCATGGTGTATTTGATATGCCAAAAATAGTAACAACAAATCTCACAATGGAGTCAGTACTGGTGCCCGCTTGAGCAAATCGATGAACAAGGGAAGGACAATGCTACAGTGCTACAGTATCCAAACCAATGCATCTTTTTTTTCCCTTTCTGCTGTGGCTTTTGCCTTTATATTATCATAAATTTCTAATGTGCCCACCCTCAACTTTCGACTCTTGTCTGGTTCAGCCTCTGTGAAAAATGATATGGAAAGTGTCAAAATGTTAGAAATCTAACTACTATCTGACACATCAGTTCCTCTCTCCTAAGAACACAGAAACACTAAATAGAAAAGATACATGCATACCTATGTTTATTGTGACACTACAAAAAGCCTATATCTGGAAACAATCCAAATACCCAACAACAGATAAGTGGGCAAAGAAATTGTGCTATATATATATATATATATATATATATATATATATATATATGCAAAGGAATACTACAGGCCATAAGAAAAGCTGATACCCCTCCACGCCCCAAGGGATCCAGCCCCAGCAGACGACCTAGCTTCCAGAACCTAGCCACGCTCTCCACACACTCGGGCAGAGCTTCATCCATGAGTGAATCTCCTGAAAAACCCAAGTATGGGAACTTTGTGACTGTTCAACAGGATGGAGAACAGAGATCCTCCACCCATACCCCCCATCTCTGGCAAATCAGCAGTCATGTCCATAAGCCACCTCTGGTCAGCACCAGATAATCTCATCATCTACCACCATCCAGATCGCAGGTCCTTCTCTCCTGGAAGGCAGCATAACATGATACTCACCATAACCATGCCGCCACACCTCGCACCAGGCTGTTCCACTCGGGGCGCCCCAGAGGGGGGTGGGTGAGAGCAATCCCTGTTCCAAGGGACCCAGCTCCCACAGCCAACACCCTCCAGAACCCAGGTGCTGCATGCATGCTCACAGCCGCTCTCCACACGCTCAGGCAGAGCATCACCCACGAGTGAATCTCTTCCTGGACCACAACAGCCACAAATGCTTCAAACCACACACCCTACCCATACTCCAAGATTACGGTGCTACATGTGATAGGGTTCAAAGTAGGAGGCAACCAATTTTTTAAAAATTTTATTGAATAACCGTGAGATAGTTACAAGCTTTCATGTTTGGGTTACAATCACACAATGATCAAACACCCATCTCTCCACCAGTGCACATTCCCCACCACCAATATCCCCCGTATACTCCCCTCTCCCACCCTTTCCCTGCCTTCATGGCAGACAATTTTCCTCATACTCTCTCTCTACTTTTGGGCATTGTTTTGCTACATAGCTACTGAGAGGCCATCATGTTTGGTCCTTTATCTACTTTCTGCACACATCTCCCATCTCGATGGATTCCTCTAGCCATTGTTTTCTTAGTGATCCCTTCTCTATTCCAGCTGCCTTCTCCCTTTTGCTCATGAGGCAGGCTTCCAGCTATGGAGCAGTCTACCTGTCCCATGTATCTACTATCCTTAGGTGTCAGCCTCATGTTATGTTATTTTATACTCCACAAATGAGTGCAGTCCTTCTATGTCTGTCCTTTCTGACTCATTTCACTTAGCATGATACTCTCCATGTCTATCCACTTATAAGCAAAGTTCATGACTTCATCTCTCCTGACCACTGCATAGTATTCCACTGTGTAGATGTACCAAAGTTTCTTTAACCAGTATCTGTTCTAGGGCACTTGCGTTTCCAGATTTTGGCTATTGTGAACAGTGCTGCAATGAACATATAGGTACAGATGTCATTTCTACTGTGCTTTTTTGCATCCTCGGGATATATTCCCAGAAGTGGTATTGTGTGATCATATGGAAGCTCAATTTCTAGTTTTTGAAGGACTGTCCATATTGTTTCCCAGAAAGGCTGGAATAGTGGGCATTCCTACCAACAGTGAAAGAGTGTCCCTTTTTCCCCCACATCCACGCCAGCACTGGGAGGCAACCAATCTTAGAGGGAAAATATATACATTTTTTCTTTTAAGATACGTATATAAAAAGTACACAAGGCTCAACCTTTAACAACATGTTAGTGATCTCATATAGAAGGGCTTAATGGTCCTTGGGTGAAATACAACAATCTTCACAGTCTTTCCTCTAAGGATACTTTTTTGTAGCATTTTCGGCAGTTTTTCATAACAAACAATAAAAAATATATATTATTTTGGTTCTGCCTTGGGGCAGGGATTGGGGTTTGGGATGGAAACACCCAAAATTTGATGGTGGAAAGATGTAATGGTGGTCGGATTGGTGTCTGAATATTAAATGTAACTAAATATTGTGAACAACTTTACAAAATAAAAAAATTAAAAATAAATAAAATAAAATATTTCTCTCCCTAATCCATAATAAACATCCAACAGAAAAATTTAAAAAAGAAAAAAGAAAAGATGATAGCTTATCTCTGGCCACAGCTTGGGTTGGACAAAGATGCTACATGAAGTGAAGTATGTCAGATGAGAAGGACAAGTGCTGGATGATCTTACTCTGGGTATGTGCGATAACAAAAAACAAAGAGAGGGACAGACAACGGCAAATGAAAACAAACTTCGGACTCTGAGCACAAAACTGAGGTTCCCAAGGAGGAGAGGAGGGGGGTAGATGGAGAACATTAACACTGCTGTAATAAATAAATAAATAAATAAATAAATAAATAGCACTTTATAAAGGCCTACCTTTTGTATGACAGAGTAATGATGGTTGCATGTCATTCTATGCTTGTCCAAACCCACCAAATGCCCGACACAATGTGAACCTTAATGCAACATGAGAATGCACTGAAATGGGTTCGGTAACTGCACCCAGTCCGTGGTTAGTGTTAGTATTGAGGCAGCTGTGTATGTATGTGTGTACGTGTTGCAGGGGAAGTGGGGGCTTTACGAACAATCCCTGTACCCTTCACTTAATGATGCTCCTAAAAAAGAAAAAAATCTTACGACCTGTCATTCTTAAAAACATTGAAAATTAACAAGTGTTGGAGGGGTGTGCCAAAAAAGGAACTCACTCACTGCTGATGGAAATGTCACCTGGTTCAGCTTCTACAGAAAACTATATGGAGAAGGCTCAAAAACAGTAAGAATGGAAGTGTTGGAGAGAAAGAGTACAGCAGGTAGTGAGTGCTCTTGCTGCTGACTTGGGTTTGGTCTTGGCTCACCAGGAATGATCCCCGAGTACAGAGCCAGGAGTGAGGCCTGAGCACTGCTGAGAGTGGTCTTAAAAGAAAAACAAACAAAAATCTAGACTATGCCCTAGATGATTTATTTTCTCCTTAGTACTTTCATGGTTTTGTCATACACTTACATCTTCTTACCTAACTTCATTATCAAGGAAATGGTTAAACAAATCATGTAGGCACGAAGAATAATGTGAAAAAGCAGGTTCAGCGGCATAAGAAGATATCCAAAATGTATTAAGTATGGTGCCTCGTCATATAAGAGTATGTCTAGCACAGCCCCTTCTTTGGGATAAATGTATTTTTCAATTACTTTAATTTGCAATGAACTGCAGGCAGGGCTCTCTGTCTCAATTTTAAAAGGAGATGACGTGAGGAACAAGCTTGATTCCAGGCCTGGCGTGGAGGTAATTGCTGGCAAACATCTCCCTGGCTGTGCCTGGCCTTTGCTTGAGGAAAGGCATTCCCGAATTCGGAGCCCCCACCCCCACCCCAATCCCCAGCCTTCCTGTCTGAATGCCACAGCACAGGCTTTAGCCATCCTGCATGGCAACCCCGCAGCCCCCAACACCCTGACCTCCATGGCAGAGTCCATCTGACCAGGCGGCAGGTACATATTCACTAACTGCCCTGGACCCCAGACAGCAGCCTCTGGGGACCTCCCTTTGAGTTCTTCCTGTTTGAGACACAGAGCTTGCACCCAGGGGTCCAGTAAAGATGTCCTGAGCCCTGAAAGGAAATGGCACTAACCCACTACATTTTTTGGTTTTGTTTTGTTTTTCTGGGGCACACTCATCTGTGTTTTTCCGGTGGGCTTTGGGGGGAAGGGCACCATATGGGGTGCCAGGGATTGAACCCAGGTTGGCCATGTGCAAGGCAAGGGCCCTTACCCTCCCGCTGTACTATTGTCCTGGCTCCTAACCATGCCTTTTTCCCCTCCCATTCCCATCCTGCCCTTCCTTGCCCTCTTCTCCTTCCTTCCTTCCTTCCTCCCTCCCTCCCTCCCTCCCTCCCTCCCTCCTTTCTTTCTTTCTTTCTTTCTTTCTTTCTTTCTTTCTTTCTTTCTTTCTTTCATTTTTGCTTTGCAAAACTTTGAGCATATAGGAAATAAAATGGTTCTGTGTTCATGGCTATGCCTTTTTTGGCTGGTGGCCCTCTATTTTTATAGGTTGCCTAGTACTGTATTCCTTAAAGAGGGGAAATTACAGCCCAGATAAAGGAAACAGGCCATGCACGTTAATTTCCTAAGCCTGGATGGAAGGTGCTATTTCCAAGTATTCAGAGACTCTGGCAGCCAAGAGGCAAAGCAGCTTGCTTGATGCTTTTTTTCAAGGCCAACAACCTGGGTGTTTACTGCTGGGACAGCTGCTCCCTGCCAATGCTGAGAGGCCTCTGGAGAAACTCAGTTCTTTGGTGGAAAACTGGGACCAGAACAAGAAACCCAAGGTAGAGTGAAACCTGATCAGATGAATAAATTCTAAAAGGAAAATGCAGAATTCTGGGTTTTAAAAAATCCAAAACAACACCTTCCCTTTCTGGCCTTAGAAATGACACATTTGCCGCCTCTGGGATTCAGGAGAGAGATTTCTTGTGCATATTCTTAAATCTTATTAATATAAAAATAATTTTTAGCATTTTCATGAAATGGATCTTGCTTCCAGCTACAGAAGCAGTTTTTATTTCTTCATCAGTAAAGGAAAAAGACTCTAGAGAAAACTCAGTAAGTACGAATATTTTTTTTCCAGTGCACAATTAACATCAGGTTATCACTTACTCTATTTCTGAGAAGCTGGGGTTCTCTGAGACATTCTTTAAACAGATGGAGGAGGTCTTCCAAGCACGGCACAGGCTGAAAAGAAAGTGGTCTACAATTCTGGGGAGTCTTTCAGGTTAATTCCAATTAATACTAATAATTTATTGGTTGCTTATATGCACTGAACTAAGCTTCTTATGCTTGACATTTTATTTAAACCTCCAAGGAGAGGGTAGGTGATTGAGCTTCTAATTAAAAGCTTGCAATCTTGGGGAATGCCTAGAGGTCACACTGTTTGCAAAGAACACATGAACATTGAACCATTTCTAAAGACTACTTCTATCAATATGTCTCTCGTATCAACCCTGTGCGGGATTCAGGTGGATTCTGGTCCCTGATCATCTTGGTCCCTGGAGTTCCGAGATACAGAGGTCAGAGCCAGCCTGTTTCGGCACAGGGCCTGGAGTGAGTGCTTTGTGTTGGGCCGCTGGGCTTCTTCAGTCCCAGACATCACACAGCATCTCTTACACCCTCCCTTCCTCTGGGTGCAAACGACAGAACAGACTGAGTCACCGCCACCAATCACACTTCACTGTACCTAGCTAGATTGCCCACCTCTTCACTGTTTTCTTATCTGAGTAAGCCAAAGAAAAACAATCAGAATGTTTTATTTGAGGGAATACACTGCTCCCTTTTTTAAAGAATAGATGAACTAGAGCTCGGGGGAAAATCACTATGGAGACACTTAAGTGCCTTTTCTGAAAATTCCTTCTTTTGAAGGTGATGCCATGATATATATGAGGAATAGTCAGTGGGTTCCTGCTCTTTGGTCTGATCTTGTGGTGTGGGGAAACTCTCCTTTTGTCCTGATTTGCTGTTCCCTCGCTTTCCCTGTGATCTTTGACCCTTCACCTCGAGTGGGGGTGGGGGGCTCGTAGAGCCAGACCTCCTGATTTTTAGGGTTATCAAGCTTATGTACTCCATTCCGGTGATTAATAATGCTTCTTCTCAAAAGTAACCTAGTTTGGGTGACAATTTATCTCTTTTATCTGATAATAATCAAATTGTGACTCTGGTAAGTGTATTCTGTGCCCATGGGTCTTACTTTCTGAATCACCGAGAAAGTGGGACAAAGATGAACAGAGGCGATGGAGATCTTTGGAAGGAGACAACCACTTGGGGACAATTACCTTACACTAATTTGTATCCTCTCTCTCTCTCTCTCTCTCTTATAAAATTGGGTGGGGGTTACACCTGGTGGTCCTCAGGGCTTGCTCCAGGCTCTACACTGAAGGATCTCTCTTGGCAGTGCTCGGGGGACCACATGGGGTGGTGGGGATCAAACCTGGGCTGGCTGTGTGCAAGGTAAATGCCTTACCTGCTATATTGTTTCTCTGGCTCCCTAATTTGTATTCTTCATAACAAAAAGGTTCTAACTGGGGCCAAAAACAAAGCAGAGAAGATAAGGAGCTTATCCATGTGGCTCACCCCATACCTGACATTCCTTGATTCCCTGGGCACTGTCAAGTGTGGTCCAACCCTCCTTCCCCACTTACATCCCTCAAAAGTCTCTATCTGCATAGTTTGGGGGATCTTTTAATTCTAAATATTAGCTCTCTTATCCCACACTGCTTCTCTCTCCTAGTCCTTTGCATTCTCAGATGCTCAAAAGTCTTGTTGGCATTTGAAAGGAGTAAAAAAAGAAGATGAGGGGAAACGAGTTTTGGCTTAAAGAAGCTTTATATGCTTTGTTCCCACAATTCTGATTTTTAAAAATATGTTTGGCCCTCAGTTCTGATTACTGACAAAAGTGGCCTCAGGAGATTCTGCGTCTCAAGTCAAAAACTATCCCATCCATAGTCCTTATCCCAGGAGGACACCAGGCAAGAGTTAGTGCATCTTCTCCTGTGTTCCCAATTTCCAGTACAATGAAATGTCATTAAAAGTAAAATATAGCAGCTGAAGACACAACTACCCAAATGAGAAAAATATGTATTTGCAAAAAGTATTACATTGTAATAAAAAATGATGGGATGTTGGCTTTTCGTTTGTGGTTCATATTTCCTTTTATGAGTTGATTTCTGGCTCTGTTGTAGGAAAAAAAATCGCACAAATGTGGGAAAACCTGCTATATTTAGGTACCAGAATAAGTTTCCTTAACTGCACCAGTATTGCCTTGTTTCAGGGCTACACCCAGAGATGCTCAGGAGTTACTCCTGGCTCTGCATGCATTACTTACTCCTGGGGGTCAAACCTGCTCATGGGACCATATGGGATGCTGGGGATCAAACTCAGGCCAGCTATCTGGAAGGCAAGTACTTTAATGACTGTACTATCTTACTGGCCAAGAAATTCATCCCGCTATCCTTTCTTCCCTCTGTCTCTCCCTCCCATCCTTTCTTCTTTCCTTTCTTCCTTCTTTCTTGTTTTTGGTTTTTGGGCTATACCTGGCTGTGTAGGGATTACTTCTGATGGGGCTCAGGGGATCATCTGGGGTGTCAGGGATTGAACCTGGATTGACTGCATGTAAGGCAAATGCCCTACCCATTGGACTATCACTTGGCCCCACTAACTGAGCCATTTTATAGATTCTACAGAAGTAGAGTTAGGGCTAATTCAGGAAAGATTCAGCAAAAGTAAATAGACTTGCTTTTGTGCTCCAGTATATAAACTATCACTTAGAGGTCACTAATGAGATTTATTTCAATAAAACCTATCATTCAAAAGTATTCTGGAGGGTGGGGGGTGGGGTTTTATTGGGGTTCTTCATGGTAAAAAAAAAAGTATTGGTAAAGGGAAATGTGTTTGATATTTGCATGACTGAGACCTAAACCTGAAAGCTTTGTAACCTTTCCCAAGGTGATTCAATAAATAAAAAAAAAAAAATTAAAAAAAAAAAAGTATTCTGGAGCTAGGTTTTAAATTATTGTTCATTTCATATAGTTCAACTGGACATAACTATAAATCTATGCTGAAGAGCAGATCAATTAAGTCTATTCAGAAAACTAACCAAATTGGAAAGAAAAGTTAATTAACTTGAGCTGGGTTTAGAAATATTAATTATACAAAAATTAAAATTTAGTTCAAGCGTCGGGTTTGCCTGAGGTTTGAACACAAGAGGATACCCAGAGTCCCTCTGCCCTTTCTTTTTTTTCCTTTCTTTTATTACAGTGGAAGGATTCCACTTAATAACACTGGCAACGTGATATTAAGGAACTAGGTTGGAATTCAGGTATTTGAACTAATAACAAAACGGGAGCTCTCTCTACTTACAAATACACTGTAAATTTAAATTTCTAGACATCAGAATCTAAAGGTTAACCTTCTTTTAGAAGGGCAAGCTGGTGGTACTGAGACTGTCGGTGCACTCAGGGATCATTCCTGGGGGGCTCATGAAGGAATATATGGTGCTGGGGATGAAATCAAGGTCAGCCTTGTGCACAGCAAGGGCCCTACCTGCTTTTCTACCTTTCTGGCCCCAAGTTTTCTTTAATAAATTCTGTTATTGAGTATTGTACATGAAGAAAACCCAAACAAACCCTAGGTGTTTATGTCTTTTGAGAGGTGAGGGGCCTCCTGAGTGTATTTGGGGAAATGATGCAGTGTCAGGGGTTGAACCCAGGGGTCCTGCATGACTAGCACGTGCTTTAGCCTTTCACACCATCTCCCAGCCCCTATAGGTTTATTTTTCTTGGTTATGATTTTTGTTTTGGGGAAACACCTCGTGGTGTTTAGGGCTCACTCTTGATGGGGCTTTGTGCTCAGGGATCACTCCTGATGGTGCTCAGCGGGACCATATGGGGTGCAGGGATTGAATCTGGATCAGCTGTGTGCAAGACAAGCGTCTTAGGCACTATACTACCTCTCTGACCCCTCCCAGCTCCTATAAATTGATTTTTAATCTAAAAGTTATAAGAATTATGGGGCTGGAGCGATAGCACAGCAGGTAGGGCGTTTGCCTTGCATGCAGCCAACATGGCCGACACAGGTTCGATTCCCAGCATTCCATATGGTCCCCCGAGCACCACCAGGAGTAATTCCTGAGTACATAAGCCAGAAGTAATCCCTGAGCATTGCCGGGTGTGACCCAAAAAGCAAAAAAAAAAAAAAAAAAGTTATGAGAATTAATCAAAAACGATTTCTCATATTTTGAGTTTTTAAAGCTCTGGTATCAAAATATTCATCGTGACTGTACCTGCTTTATAGGAAAAAAGTATACATTTACCACCAAAAGACTTGTCCTTGCTTCCACAATAAATAGAAAACAGAGTCATTCAAAGCTGATAAAGGAGGATGGCACAGCTCTCAGTCTGATGCCACCAAGACAGAGCCTTATCCAGTGATAAAATGACAATTACAACATTACATTCAACTACCTACAATTATCTGAGTCTAAAGAAAATATCGATAAAAGGCTAACTTCGATGGCTTCTCTGACCTGTGGGATTTAAAATCATCTCCTGGGGCTGGAGTGATAGTACAGCGGGTAGAGTGTTTGCCTTGCATGCAGCCGACGCAGCATCCTATATGGTCCTATATGGTCCCAGCATCCCATATTGTCCCCTAAGCACCACCAGGAGTCATTCTTGAGTGGAAAGCCAGGAGTAACTCCTGTGCACTGCTGGGCATGACCCAAAAAGCCAAAATAAATAAATAAATAAAATCATTTATTTATTTCCTTTTTTTTTAAAAAAAGGTTTTTTCATCCTTTCTCCCCATCTCTCTGTTGCTGTGATGCCTAGGGCTCGCACACATGCCTGGCTATGGTGCTGGCTGGGCTTGACCCCCAGGAATTCGAGCTCAGACACAGAGTTCACTGAAATTTGCCTTCCTTTCTTGCAGTGCTCACACATGCTCACACATGCTCATTGGGCAATGTGTGCTCAACTGAGTAAGAAAAAAAAATCACAGTTAAGGGGCTCACAACTGTGTTTGCCAGAGGCCTGCACTTCCTGATCGGGGGCCTCACACACCTTCTCTGCTACCACTCTCCTTTTGGTGGTGCTGACACGGAACTGGTTGTGGTTGTAGCTGGGGACTGCGTGAGGAACTGTTGGGGGTAGCAGATAGCAAAGGACCGTGGAGAATGCATGTGGGGCATACAGAATTTGAACTTGTGACCATACCTCTGCCAGGCCAGGGCTCTGAGCCCCTGCACTAATCCTCCAGTTCCAAATGAAAATTCCTAGCAATGCAAATTATAGATCTACGGCAACATTCAAATGTGGCTAAGGGAATTTCTTCTTTTGTTTTCTAGCAATGTGATAATCAAACCCAGGGACTCAAATATCTAATGCATGAGCTCTATCTGCTAAGTCGTCCCAGCTCCTAGTGTCGCTTTTGGGGATTATCCTCCAACTCCCCAGCAATGCTTAGGAAGCTGAGGGGCCACCCTGGATGGTACTTGGCCAACTGGGCCCAGTACATCAACGTGCAGGCCAAGCGACTTCACGTTTCCTGGGCTCAGCATTGCCCAGAGGTGTCTGGGCTATAGTACATGCAGCAGGGCTTGGAGTCCATGCTGGAGCCAGAAATCAGGGCTTGATGCATGCCTGCCATGAGCAACAGCCCTTGAAACCATCTTTCCAACGCCCCCCCCCCTCCCCCGGGTTGTTTTCAAGATTGGTATCTTTTTTCTCTTTTGGGTCATATCCGGTGATGCTCAGGGGGTTACTACTGGCTTTGCACTCAGGAATTACTCCTGGCGGTGCTTGGGGGACCATGTGGGATGCTGGGAATCAAACCCGGGTCAGCCGCGTGCAAGGCAAATGGCCCTACCCGCTGTACTATCGCTCCAGCCCAACATTGGTATTTTCTAACTGCACACAAGGCACACACAGTACACACATACATATGCCTTCAGTACATTAGACCAGGTTAAGTATCATGGAAACCAGCAGAGGAATGCACAATTATCTTATTATATTCATGGAGAAATTGAAGCTGTGTTCAGGGAGTTTGGCCGATATAACATGCTAAAGTCAGTATTTATAGTTAAATCTTTTGAGCCCAAAACCTACTTCTGATATCAATTAGAAATATTCCTAAGGGTACTTATTTAGGGTACTTAAAAGTCTTAGGATAAGTAAGTCATTTTTAATCCTATGAAATTTTAAATCCAATTTACAGGGTGTCTCAAAATAGAAATCCCAGAGCAAGAAATGTTCCAGTGGAAGCATAACAGATATGCTGCGTATTCACCCATATATTTTTCAACCATCATTATGTAAACGGCGTAGAAAGAAGAATTGTCATTTCTATCATTTTCACAGCTGAGACTTACTGAGCCCTAAGGATGTTTTCTAGATACTAGAGTCCCTGAAAGTCATTTTGCAGGAATTCAATTCCAGCACCCGGCAGGTGGATAAGTGACCAAGCCTTAGGTCAATCACTGCACTGCTGTTGGATGGGGCAGGAGGCCAGCAGGTGGCTGGGTGGGTCTGGTGGAGGGGGAGACAGAAGCTTAGCAGACACCAGGGAAACGAGGAGGGGGAGCAAAGGTGCCAGGATGGAGGAAAAGCTACAGACATGAGCATGTATGTGTCTTTCTAGAAATCACAGTGGTGTGGTACAACAGAGAACTGAGTTGTCCAGGGTATTCAAGAAGACCTTCCAGAATATTCTCTCATTCTCCATATCTCAGACACCAGAGCCTGTGAAGAATGATCTTCACTTTCTAATCCCCCACTTGAGATTTGCAGCTGAGAGAACTGAAGGCAAGAAGTCCCAAGAGCAGAGCTGGAGACTAGAAGATGAAAACTTGCAAGGAAGCACAATTTCTCTGTAATGAAAAAATGTTCCCTAATAAATGATGCTATTCATTTCTTCTCCAAAAGAGAAAATATTATGTATCAAGCTCCTATAACTTAATCATCTTTTGGGCAAAGCAGCAGATTTTTAAGGACAAAGCTGAATGGAGGCCGGGTTGGGATGAGGTCCCCTGCCACTTTGATTTAATCTATTTCTTGCCAACTACAGTGTCCCCAAGGAACACATTCATTTAAAAGGCTCAAGAGTAAGTGATTTACTTGGTCTCAAACAAAACTAATTAAATTGAAATATCTTCGATAGGTGAAGCCCTAGCACTATGGAGCTCACCTCATTCACTCTTGTAGCTCACAAATCTCTTACTTGAAAGAGTTGGGGAAATTATAAGATTTTCTTTTGAGTTCCAAGGTAATTTTCAAAGTATTTTTTAAAAAAGGCCAAAAACATTTCTCAGCTGAAGGGAGTGAATGGAAAAATGTGTTTATCTGAAGTTCTGATTTTTTTTCCTCAGCTTCCGACATCTTTATTGTTATTATTTTCTTTTTCTTTCTTTTTTTTTGTATTAAAGAACCTTATTTTCAAAACTACTGATAGCTGAGTTTTAGGCATATAATATTTCCACACCAATCCCACCACAATTGTTGGTTTCCCTCTTATCCTCCACACTCCCAACCCCGGCCCCATTCCGACCTGTCAACTTGACAGGTGCATTACAAAGTTCCAATGGTAGCAGTTTAGATCTCATGTTTTCAGTGTTGTTGAGTGTGTTTGGGATATGTGGCTCTACCACTCACTCACATCACCAACATATCTGAAGCTCTGGTGCCTGTTCACCCATGACTTTCCTGTTTTCTTCTTCTCCCCTTGATTTCTTTCCTTTCTTGACCATCAACTCTCTACACACTGGGGTAAAGGGTGATCTAGGCCTCCACCTTTTCCTACAATCCATTTTGAGGTTCTGATTTTCTTGGTGTTTCTCTTGGACGTGCTGCAAAGCACTAAAACTTGATTCATCTGGTCAAATGAAGTAGATGACTGAGAGGGGGCCTTCTAGTACCCACAGGGCAGAGTAGAA
Organism: Sorex fumeus; assembly: GCF_029834395.1. Taxonomy (NCBI): domain Eukaryota; kingdom Metazoa; phylum Chordata; class Mammalia; order Eulipotyphla; family Soricidae; genus Sorex; species Sorex fumeus. Next base: position 5,394,191 of record NW_026606102.1, read on the forward strand.
TAAAAAAGGGGAAGAGAAGAAGAATAATCCTCCCCCACAACATATTTTCCTAGACAGAAAGCCAATGTAATTCAAGGTACTATTGGCCACAAAACTCTTTCAGCTCTCTTACTCCCGATTTCTCAACGTCCTTGTAATTCAAACTGGCATGTAACTTGCGGGATTACATAGGGAAGATGACAGAGCAAGACATGGATGACTATTGGTTGTTGTTATGACCAGAGAACTGGTAAAAAGCAAGACACAGGGAATCCCATGGCCACTCCTTGTGATACTTGGCCTAGCTATGTGGCCTAAAGGTCTAGTGCTCAGGCCACCATAAGTATACCCAGTGGTGCTCAGCCCATTCTACTCTGGGAATGAAATTTGGAGACTTGTGCACGCAGAGGAGTTGGTTTTAAGAACCAAGTTTAATTGGCAGTTCCAGAGCATAGGTCCCCAACTAAGGACTGCACTTTGAAGAAATGAAAAGGGCTGCACATATGGTAATTCTTCTTTGTCTACCATTGAGAAGCCAAGCTGTGAATTAGGCTGTAGAGTATTTGGTGACTCTATAATCACCCCCCGGGCTGGAGAAATGGTACAGTAGGTAGGGCATTTGCCTTGCCCGTGGCCAACCTGGGTTGATTCCTCTGTCCCTCTCAGAGAGCCCGGCAAGCTACCGAGAGTGTCCTGCCCTCACGGCAAAGCCTGGCAAGCTACCCATGATATATTTGATATGCCAAAAACAATAACAAGTCTCACAATGGCGACGTTACTGGAGCCCACTTGAGCAAACTGATGAACAATGGGAAGACCGTGGACAGGGTAGTGCTACAGTCACCCCATATGGAGATTCACTTTGCACACAGAAAGCTCATCTTCACGGCTGGTTTACTATTGTGAAGTTTGGGTAACCCAAATTTTTTTCTAAATAAATAGATTTTATTTGGAGGGTTTTTAAGGTGTGGCGGAAGAGAGAGGAGAGAGAGAGAGAGAGTAACGCACTCAAGAGAGAACATGGGCTTCTACAAGGGCGGATAGAGCCCCTCCACACACTCCAGCATTAGGTGTGAAAGCATGAAAGTACATATCTCAAGAGGGGAGATGTGGGCAACACATGTGCTCGGGCACCACATGTGCTCAGCTACGTGGGCGCAAGCAGCACATGGGCTCGGGCAGCATATGCGCCTGGGTAACCCAAATTTTAAGAGCTATATTGAGATAGAATAGACATACAATGATCCACATACTTAAAATCTAGAATTTGACATACTTGAACACTCGTGAAACCACTGCCCCCGTAAAAAGTTTGGTTTGTTTATTATGCATTTTTAGTGTGCATAAATAAATTCGATAGATGTCTGTTAACAAAACTGTCGGAAGAATAACTCTCTTGCAGTTTCGAAATCCTTTGCCCTTCTTTCTGCTCCTCAGACTTGTTTCTACAGTGGGAAGCGTTACTAGAGGAGGGCTCTCAAGGCAGGCTTACTGCAGTAAGAAGCACACTTGGCAAGTGATACCCAGGAATGATGATGATCTCAGAAAGTCCATCTATGATGACAGAAGCTTTTACTGTAAATGAGAAATAAGCTTATTAATGGATGTACAAAAGCTAGTGATTTAGCTACTTCGATGCTGTACTTCCAAAAGATTTGAAAAATACCTCAAGGCAAGTAGCAGACTGCAGAGATGCCTGTGGGCATGGGATGTATGAAGTTCTCCCATAAAAGTGCTCTCGGTGCCTGAGCTCATCACTTTTCTTAGTGCCTTCCGTTCCACCCCCCTCCTATAAAAGAGGTATTTCTAGACTTGGGTTTACTTGAAATCGCTCTATATCTTTATTCCTGGCAAACAGGAAATGACCTCGCATTTTATTTCTGATTCTTAAGTAACCCTCCTATGCACGTGTAAAAGAACAAGATTTTGTTTGAGTTATCCTACAAGGAGAAGCTGCACAGGGCACATCTTCCTCTTTCTTGAAGGGTATGGGAAAGAGCCGAGCCAGTTTACCTGCTAACGCCCCCTGCATGTGGTCCGTGTGCCACCCACGCTGTTCCTTCTGGTTGCTTCTGGAACCTGACAAATCCCTCCAATTCTCTGCATGGCACTCCCTGCTCTCTGTTCCCCGGCTTGCTTGTAGGGAAGATTATAAATAAATCCGATAGTCCTCGGACAGGACCATGCCCGGGCCTGCATATTTTCTGCCTAATTGCTTGGGGTAAGTTAATATTCCGGTGTGGGTCTCCTTTCAGTGTGCATGGTAATGAGAAGCTAATGCCTTGGAAATGAATGCAGAAGCTCGCTCCAGCACGGCAGGACACGATAAAGCTTTACTCTGAGACTGAGGCACATCGTCTTCTGGATGAAAGGTCTCCTTAGACAACAAATGGGCCACGGACCCACCCAACACACTGCCACTCTGGCCACAGCAGGCAGTGGACACATTGGGTGTTCCCCACCTGGGATGGGTTAGGGTAGTTTGGGGTTCACAGTAGTCACCAGGTGCACTCCAACAGGCATTCTTGATCTTTTCCCCACAGTGGCCACCTTCTGACTTTGTTTTATTTCTGTCCTGTGTCCCCCGACCCCTCCACAGGAAGGAAACCCTAGTTTTTGAGGAAATCCGGGTTGGCATCTACTCTTGTGTCTTCACCACACCCCCCACTATTTATACAATTTTCACCTATGGCCCCTTTGGAATATCCTGGGAAGCATAAGAGGCTATATGGCCCCTGACAGACACACAGGGTTAACACATTCTATTTATGCCTCCAAGAAATAAGTCTCATCTTATTTGGGTCCTGAAGAGATAGTACAAGGATTAAGGTCTTATATGTGACCTACTGGGTTTGATTCCCAGCACCACATATGGTCCCCTGAGAACCGCCAGGGGTTCTGCATAGAGCCAAGGAGTAAGCCCTGAGCACAACCAGCTGTGGCCCCCAGATAAATAACAATAAAATCCAACTAAGTACAAGTAAAAAGAGGCTGTGAGTGAAACAAAAATGACAACAGGGCTGGATTGATAGTACAGTGAGTCAGGTGCTGAGCTCTTGAACTCTGTCAGGAATGATCCTTAGAGCCTTAGAGCTCTGAGCATTGCCAGATATGGCCCCAAACAAACAAACAAACATAACAATGACAGCAATACCAAAAAGAAAATAATTTGGCAGATAGTAAGGGTATGCAAATGATCTAGACACACCTATCTTGACCTTTCATGGCACAATCCATTGAATAAAGACATTGGATGTGGTTGAACCAAATACACAAAATTTGCTCAGCTTACTCCAAGAAATGGAGTTGGTAAAACCTGACCCAGTGATTGGTAGCTGCCCTCTGCCTAGAAATGCCTTCTACAGTGACACTCACCACAATCTTCAAGAATACTTCCTGGATCCATGGCCTTGTTCCAGAGACTCATAAATAAGTATCAAAAGAGATCAACTAGCTGCAAATTTCTTTCTGACACCCATTCCCAGCTGCGACCTACATGGCCATCTTAGGAGTGGAGGCTGGGAACAGGCCAGGTCCCACCCAAACAAAGGCCCAGCAGCCGCTCCCTGCCCCAAAGCCACTGCCATGTCTCTGGCTGGGCTAACCATTTAAATATTCTGAATTTTCCGGAGATACATCTCCAAACGCTACAACACAGACACCCCAGTAGAATCATACCAGATTGGAGGGGATGTTAAATAGAGGTCAATACATCTAGACTAATAAAAACATTAGCATAGAAGGCTTCACTTGCAACAACAGCTTAGTAAACCCTCAGACACTGTATCACTGTATCACTGTCACCCCGTTGTTCATCGATTTCCTTGAGCAGGCACCAGTAACGTCGTCTCCATTCATCCTAGCCCTGAGATTTTCACAAGTGCACATTGGAGGCTCTCTCAGGGTCAGGGGAATGAGACCCATCATTGTTACTGGGTATTGGCATATCGAATATGCCACGGGGAGCTTTCCAGACTCTGCTGTGCAGGCAGGATACTCTCAGTAGCCTGCTGGGTTCTCCGAGAGTGAGAACTGGACAATAAGAGGTCCGGGAGCTTGGTTTTATAGTCTCTGGGTCTTGGCCTTTGATGGGATTACACTGCACCGGGGGCAGTTGGTGGGTGTAATGCCTAGCTACTGGAAGATGGGGGATCTGGGTGGAGGAGGCCCAGTCCCGATCTGAGCAGCCTTGGAGATCTCAGCCCCGGGTCCCGCATACCTGGGTTCCTCTGCCGGTTCCTTCATGTCTTCTTCAGAAAAGGAAGCACTTAATGTAGGACTTAATGATAAGATATAGCAATTTTCACAAGTTGTCTTCTACAGAAACATTTTTTGGATCATTTCATTGGCCATTGGAGTGGTCATAAGCAATATAAAATAAATTGCTGTGGGCCTGCTAAGGGGGCAGGTTGAGGGCAGGTGGGAAAATGGAGACAGTGGTGGAGGAAAGGTGGCTGTGGATTGGTGCTGAATATTGAAATATTGAATGCCTGTGACAAATTATCATGAACAACTCTGTAAACCATGGAGTTGAAATAAAGTGACAGGGGTGGAGGGAAGACTAGCTTCTATGAGACCATTTTTTAGCTCTCTGGTGCTCACCACTGAATTGAGTTTATAACACCAAGTTAAAACACTGGAAGGGCTGAGAGATAACCCAGGTTTGAGGCACTTGTCCTGCACCCCACCGCTTACCCTGGTTCAGTCCTCCACACCACACACAGTCCCCTGAACACTGCCAGGAGTGATCTGTGACATAGAGCCAGAAGTAACCACTGAACACTTCTGGTGGTCAAAAACCAAAAAATTTTGGTGACCTAAAAAACAACAACAACAACAAACAACCCACCCATCAGATGTGATTTTCTTCTATATACAAATTTCCCATTTACCAGAGATGAAATTATTTTCTTCACTATAAAAAGAAACTACAGAAATGTTTCCCACGTGGGATTTGTCCCCCTCATAAATCTGGGTTCAAATTCGGCTCCAGAGTTCTCTGCAAAGGGGAATGAGATGTTGAAGACTCCTGCATAAGCCTTTCCCCTGGAACCTCACATATGTGGGTGCTGAGATGACACCCTGCAAAATCCACTCTCAGAGATAAGTGGACTCATACAAAGAAAAGAGAAGGGGCACAGGGGTGGTAGTACAGCATGTAGAGCATTTGCTGTGCATGTGACTGACCTGGGCTCCACTTCCAGCACTACATATGGTCCTCTGGGCACTGCCAGGAGTGAGCCCTGACCACAGAGCCAGGTGTTAGCCCTGAGTGCTGGCTGGTCTGCCGCCTCCCAAGCCCCCCCAAAATGACAAATGCATCTACTTGGAAGTATTCCTTCCAAAGTAAAGTCTGCTGGTAGTTATTAAGGTGCTAACGCGTCAGGTGGTGTCACATACTGTAACAAACCTTGACATGGTTTTTCTAGAGATTCTCACTCGCCCGCTGAGACCCACGGGAAACTGACCCTAGGCAGAGCGAGCCTCTAAGAGAACAGTTTGTGTAGAGACCAACTGAGTAAGCCTGAGTAAATCACTTTGAAACAGAGTCACTAAGGCTTAGCAAAGAGAAATAACTTGCCAAGGAGTCATGATTTGCACCCCATCACATCTATGTTTATTGTTTTTATGCTTTATTTATTTACTTATTTATTTATTTTTGGTGTTGGGGACTGAACCCAGGGTCTCAGACATGCAAGGCATGTGCCTTACCACTGGGCGTATCCCAAGCCCACTTACGCATTCTCTATGTATATTTATTTTGGGGTTTGGGGGCCATATCTGGCAGTGCTTGGACAATCTCCTAGTATGCTGCTCACGGGTTGCTCCAGGTAGTACTCGGAGGTCACCCCCAACAGTGGTCGGGAGATCATGCGGTAATGGGGATTCGACCTGGGCTCTTGTATGCAACGCATATGCTATTCTCCACTCCCTGCCTTTATTTTCGGAAAGGTAAAACCAGGGGGGAGTAGAGGAGGGTTGCCCTCTAGCTCTTTTCTTGCTTGAATGAAGACAGAACAGCTGCACGGCCAACAGAAGGGCTAAATTCAGAGAGAGAGTCCAAGGAAGGAACAGCACAGTGCAATGAGGAAAGACGTGCGTATTGCTTTTTCACCCAGGAGAGCCCTTCCAATCTCCAGTCTAGGAAACAGAGATGAGAAGTTTGTCAGGAAGGAAGTGGGATTTAGTGAATGGTCAACTACAGTTGCCAGGCACAATGCTGGGCGCCTCTTGAGATGCAGCCAATAACTGAAAGGAGAAGTATAAATCCAAGCGTGTCTTCCGGCCAGCAGTCATTGTCCTGCTTGACGTTCCATTTTGTATTGGGTCTGTAAAAACCTCCCATTTTCTCTGCTGCTATTGCTCATTTGTTACCTATATCTAATAAAATGCTAGACAGAGAAATAAAATACCAATGCTCCTGTTTCTCGGAACCTCAAAGGACATTCTATCTTGAGGCTTAATAAGGTCAAGTGAATAGAACTAGAATTTTGATGTTCCAAATGACAGCCTTTGGAATATTTCCATATACCATGTAAGACAGGAAATCAGTGTCTAGGTACACAGAGCATGCCAGAATGACTTAATATACATGGTTCCCTAGATCACTATAAGTCAGAATTCGCATGGATCTAAGTGAAAGGAGTTTGGATGAAGATGTACCAAGGGGAGTCCAGTTTGTCTCAGTGGCTAGAGCTTAGATCTGGAAGTCTGTAAGGCCTGGGTTTTAGCCCAAGTTAAGCCACTTAGTTTTATAGTTTGTTTGTTTTTTTTGGGGGGGGGTTACTTTTTGGGTCACATCCGGCGATGCACAGGGTTTACTCCTGGCTCATGCACTCAGGAATTACTCCTGACGGTACTCAGGAGACCACATGGGATGCTGGGAATTGAAACAGGGTTGGCCGAGTGCAAGGCAAACACCCTGCCCGCTATGCTATCACTCCAGTCCCAGTTTCACAGTATTAAGTAAGGTATTTATGTAATTATGATGGCTAAATAATGCAGATAATAACAGCACTCAAGAATATAGAGTCTTGTGAATATTGAATACAAATATATGTACAAATTGGTAGCACATAGTTCCAGTGTTAGAAATGACTACAGCAAATTAATCCTATTTTCCTCATTATTACCACCACTATCACTTTTTTCCTTTCTTTTCCTTTTTCGGGGGGCGTGGGGTGGGGGAGAGGGAGGTCATATCCTGCTGAGTTCAGAAGCGACACCAGATGTGGTTCTTGAAGATCAGTTCAAGAGTTTTTCGGAGACCATGAGGTGCTAGGGTGGAGCTCAAGTCCCCCCACATACAAATCATGCACTCAGCTTTGAACCACCTCCTCGGTGCCACCATCATTTCTCTCATCTTTGAATACGTCTCCAAGCAGCAGCCAGAGAAAATGAACCCAAAGCGAGGAACACACACGGCCACACCTTTGATTCTATTTCTGCAATGGGCACACTAATATTATGAGCCCAAGTGGGTCTTTGTCAGGATGTGAGATAACAGAAGGACAAGGGAAGCCACTCCAGGGTGACAAAGGACATTGCTTCTCGGATGGGCAGAGGCTTGTTTAAAGCACTGATATGCAGTGCTTCTGTGAGTCAGCTGCCCAGAGAGCCCGAGTGTTAGAGGATCTTATCCAGGAGTCCTGGGAGCACCCTGGGTAAATAAAAAAGAGCTGAGAAGTCAGACACGGGCTGATACTGAATCCCAGAATGAGCGTGCACTTGGCTAGCTCAGCAGTGAAAGGGGCTGTGGAGGGTGGATGGGGCCTCTGTTAGCACCCGCTCTGTTTCATTTTGCATTGCAATTGGCCTCTCGTCTTTGTTTTCCTCCTCCAGGCTGTGAGTGCTCTGAATGAAGGCACGGGATATAGTTATTTCTTCTTCTGAGCCCAGTCAAAACAGACAACTCAGTGAATGGTTGAACAAGCAAATCGATATCAAGCTCTGACAAACTTGAAACAGAAATCCTGACTTTCAGCTTAGGGAAATGAGAATAACCTTTCAGATGACTACTGAGATGGTCCGGAGAGCAATTTGCAGAGGACCAGTCTTCTTCTCGGGTTCTCTTATCTTTATCTTGTTCTTAAATAAGGAACCAGTGTAGCCTTAACCTAAATCACCAAGGTCATAGACATTAACCGTTTCCTGACGACCAGTTCACAAGTTTTTCTTGGCTTTAATACTTCCCCTCCAACTGAACGCTAATGCAAGAAAAACAAATATCATATCTAATGACTAGTTCACATTCCAAAGAGAACTTTGATATAGACTCACAACATAAGGTTGAAAACAATCAAATTACTTTTCAACATTTCTGAGTTGATACGAAAAGTCGGCCCTATTCTCTTACTGCGTTTTCATGTGATTTGAGTTCCTAAATTAACTTGAGAGATTGGTTTCCACTCAAGCAGCAAATAACGTTTATAAGCAACGGTAGTTTTGAAAATCATTTTAAATAGTTGAAGGAAATACAGTTTGTCAACATCCCCCTCCCAGCCACCCCCTACACTGTCACCTTGTTTTTCTGTATACTTTTCTCTTCACCCCCTCACTCTACTAAAAGAGAATGAAAAACATAGAGCCCCTCACCTCTAACAGTTCGTCTCCAATCCTCATCCGTCCATCCATGGCAGCAGGTCCTTCCGGGTTAATTCCTACCACAAAGATACTCATGCGTGACCTGTCCTTATTGCCAGCAAGACTGAGTCCAAGTCCATTCTTATCCTTTTCAAGTTCAATGATGTGCAATTCTCCCGGCAGGTCTGCATATCTCTGCCTGATTTTTTCTATTAAAAAAGAAAAAGGCAAACAAAATATATAAATAGAGCCGTTGAATAGATATCATAGAGATGACAGCATTTTCCCATCCTTGCTGTATTTTCCCATTCATGCTTCTGAGAATGAAGTATTTGAGGGTTTTTGTAGTCTTATGTAAAGGTTACAGTTGTTATTTTTTTAAAAAATTTTTAAAAAATTTAAAATTTTAAAAATTAAATTTTTTTTTAAAAAATCCAGTTTTCATCATTTAAGAGGTGGAAATACTTTCCCTATATTATGTTCTTAACTAACATGCGATAGGAGATCTGGTTTCCCTGTCCCACTCCAAAAGGCAAAACAAAGTGAGGGGAGGAGATCAGGATGGGGACCAAAGACTATTTTCTGGGTGCCAATGTATGCCAAGCGAAGTTTGATCCTGGAGCTAGCACTCTGAATCAAGCAGATGGGATTCTTCAAGTATTCTAGACTTCAGCCCAGAGAGGAACAGAATCAGCAATGAATTCTCATTTATTATACTTCTGGAAAAAGACACAAGGAATATTGGGTGAGGGGAAAACAAGGACAATTAAGAACATTGGCCTAATGGTCAGAGCTGCATTAAGTCTACAAATCTGTCACATACTAAATATCCAAACATTTTCTCTTATGGGATTTCACTTCTTCATCTGGGATGTTGAGAAAATGAGACAAAATTCATCTTCAAGAAGAATAAAGCCTTCTGCTATCATTCTTTTATTCCATCTCCTGTCTCAACTTATTGCTGCTGATTTGGCTGACTATGCTTCATTTGTGTGGATTTAGTGCCTGGGTGGTCACACAGCAGGTCAGTATTGGGAGTGATGAAGCTTTTTATTTAATTAAATTAAATTAATTAATTTATTTATTCCATAGCACAGCAGGTATGGCATTTGCCTTGCATGTGGCCGACCTGGGTTCAATACCTCCGTCCCTCTCAGAGAGTCCGGCAAGCTACCGAGAATATCCAGCCTGCACAGCAGAGCCTGGCAAACTCCCTGTGGCGTATTTGATATGCCAAAAACAGTAACAACAAGTCTCACAATAGAGACATTACTGGTGCCCGCTTGAACAAATTGATGAACAATGGGAGGACAGTGCTACTTATTCATTTATTTATTTATTTGGCTTTTTGGGTCACACCGGTGATGCGCAAGGGTCACTCCTGGCTTTGCTTTGCACTAAGGAATTATTCCTGGTGGTGCTCAGGGGACCATATGGGACCATATGGGATGCTGGGAATTAAACCCGGGTTGGCTGCATGCAAGGCAACATACCTACCCACTGTACTGTAGCTCTAGCCCTTGGTGAAGCTTTAAGCATGTACCAGCAGTCCACATGCTACCAGCTCAGCTCTGGTGTGCTACCATGCTCACATTTCAGTGCAGACTACTGTGGGCTCATATAGTCATCTCATCAGCTGAAAACGAATCAGCAGATCCTGACTATTTACATCTCTTTATACTCCATCTAATGCTTAGTTTATGTTCGTTGTGCTGAGAGGGGACCTTGCAAATGGAAAGCTTAATTCAAAGAATGATTCTTTAGGCCATGGGAGGTGGGGGGTGGGACACAGTGGGGAGAGAGCTTAATCCTGTATATCACTTTACCAGACTTATCAAACACTATCTAATAAGAGAGTACATAATTGCATACTTGTAAAAATTGCTTTATGTATACTTGTATATTAAAAGAATAAGCAATACATGACTGCTTACTTTAAAAAAAACAAAACAAGTCGATCTGCTTTATAAGGACTCTGAATGGTAGCACTGTAGCACTGTCATCCCGTTGTTCATCGATTTGCTCTAGCAGGCACCAGTAACATCTCACAACAAATTGTGAGACTTGTTACTGTTTTTGGCATATCGAATACGTCACGGATAGCTTGCCAGGCTTTGCCGTGCAGGCGAGATACTCTCGATAGCTTGCAGGACTCTCCGAGAGGGGCAGAGGAATCGAACCCGGGTCAGCCACATGCAAAGCAAATGTCCTACCCACCGTGCTATTGCTCCAGCCCTTTGTAGAGTAAAGAAACTTTACTGAAAAAGAGTAGAGTTAGTGAAATAAAGAACTTGCAATATATAAAACTATCCTCATATACGAAAAATCCTTAAGTAATATAAACCACAAAATAAAAACACAGTCATTTTTTATTGGTCAACAACCAAGGCACTGTGAGGGTACTTTATTATATTTTTTTCACTGAAAATTTAATTGCTTTGACCCAAAGGTATGTGAAATTTTTGTCCGACTCTCACCATCTCTATAAGTATATAATATTGATATAATGAGAAAAAGGCTTACAATTTATCATGAACATCAAGATGCTTGTGCTACATAATAGGAAAGGTGAACATTAACACAACAAACATTAAATAACTGCAATGATTGAAATAGATGTGCTAGTTGCCACAGTACAAGCAATTCAACACTGTGTTTATAGTGATGTAGATCGGTAAATAACAGTAAATTAAATGTGCTAGCCTACCCTGCTTTCCAGAGTCCCCAGAGCAAACAGGGCAGCTAGAAGAGATTTCTCAGTAAAAGCAGAATTTGAGCAGAGTTTTGATAATGTGCAGAAATTGGTTACAGGAAAAAGAATGCAAGAAGGGAGAAGAGGAGAGAGTGTGAGGCAATCTGGCAGCAAAATGAAAATCTTTGGGGCCCCAAGTGGGTGACAAGAAATCAGAGCAAAACGTTACAAGGTAGTGTACAGTTTACAGAAATAACATCCCAATTTGGGAGCACTGCAGAGGTTCTGTGTCCCCATGGGGCCTGGGAATACCTCATGTAAGAGATCTCATCTCCCAGGTTCCACAGTTACACTTCCCTCTATTTATGGGACTTACAGGGTAGCGGGGGGAGTCTGTATACTATATTAAGAAGGCAGAATGAAATAAAAACGGCAAGTTTCCCCTCTCAGAAGTCACTACAGTAGATTTTTGTTGTTGTTGTTTTTAGACCACACTTGCCATCTCAGGGATTACTCTTGGCTCTGAGCTCAGAAATTACCCAGGAGATGCTCAGGGACCATGTGGGATGCCGTGAAACAAACCCGGGTCAGCTCTGTGCAAGGCAAATGCCCTACCGGCTGTCCTATCTCTCCAGGCCCAGCCATTGCAGTGGAAAACAATTTGTTTCAAGAAGATTCTGGACTGGAACAACAAGATTAACTCAAAGACTTAGATACGAATTCTTAATTCAAGAATGAGCCTTCAGGCCTTCGGAGTCTTCAGTCTCCATCTGGCAGAAAACACAAATTTTTGGGGAATCATAAGGCAATAATGGGCTATAAAAGAAACTTCTGTAACTCTCAAGAATTATCCTGCAGGCTGTGTCTTTCAACCCAGAACAATAAAACTAGGGGCAAGAACACTTGTATTTAGTAATAAATCAATTTGAAAGAAAAAGATAAAAGTAAAGAAACAGTATTCATAATTAGTTGTTGTCCTAAATTTTGTCTAGACTTTTATGTAGACATAGAAAAAGAAGAATTTAGAATCTGGAATTATTTTTCAGAAAAAAAGTTAAAAAAATTTTCTAAACTTTATACCCAAGAATGTGCGGGGAAAAAACTGCCTAAAAAATTGTAAAGAAACAAGTAGAGAAAATAGCAGAGATAGAGGCATCAGTTCATGAAAAGAGAACTATTGCCACCAAACAAGAAAACACACACACACACACACACACACACACACATACACACACACACACCACTACAATTTAAAATAAATGAAATTAAAACAAAATTATCTAAAAACACTAAGAAAGACTACAAAAACTAATCAAGGAAAAATAGAATGGTACAAATACACAACTAGAAAGAGAAAAGAATTGAAAACTGGTTTTAAAATTATGGTCTATCAAGACGAGCTGAAAGGTGATCCATTATTTTTGGCCACACCTGCTGTCACTCAGGGCGTATTACTGCTGGTGAGGCTCAAGGGGCCGTAGGTGGTGCTAGGGATGGATCCCAGATCGGCTGTGTACAAGGCAAAGCCCCTACCTGCCTTATTATCTCTCCAGTCTTTTCATTTAAATTTAGATGACAGATTCATTTTTAATCTTTAATTTCTGAGGAAATTTAAAATGCCATGTTTAGCACAAGAAAAATGGACTCATTGTTAAAGAAACGGAAATAATAATAAAAACATATTCCCTTAAAAATGAATCTTTGTCAGAACTGGAGAGACAGTACAGTGGGTAAAGCACACAGCCAACTGGGTTTGATCCCCAGAAGTCCATACGGTCCCTTAAGCACTGTCAGGAGTGATCCCCAAGCACAGAGCTACCCGTAAGGCTAGATCTGCCAACCTTCTGAAATCTTGTTCTAGATATTTTTGCATTTGAATTCCATCGAATTTCAAATTGTAATATTTTATCTTAAGTAAGTTCCTTCAAAACATGAAAAATGGAAAAAAGGGACTCTACATTATTATTATTATTATTATTATTATTATTATTATTATTATTTTGTCATCCTCAGTGGTGCTCAGAGGTTATTCTTGGTTCGGAACTTAGGAGTCACTTCTCGAAGTGCTCTAGGGACCATATGGAGTGCCGGGGATGGAACCCAGGTTTAGTCGCATGCAAGGCAAATGTCCTACCTGCTGTTCTATCACTCTGGCCCCTCTACCTTATTTCTTGAGGCTGGAATAGTTCTGAATTAAAAAATAAAAAAATTTAAGAAAAATATAGCCTTACGGCCAGAGAGATAATAAAGCAGGTAAGGTGCTTTCCTTGTACGTAGCTAATCTGGGTTCAATTCCCTGTATCACGTATGGTCCCCTGAGCACTGTCAGGAGTGATTCCTTAGCGTAGTGTCGGGCAAAACCCCTGAATATCACCAGGTGTGGTGCCCAGAATCCCCGCCCCTGCCAAAAAGAAAAGTATAGGCTTATTTAGCTTATGATCACAGCATATAAGATTTTTTAAAGCTAACTTAATTCATGAGGATATTAAAACCATTTAATTTGACTTCTGAAATAGGCAACATTTTATCATTCTCTGATGTAGGAATGATGATTTTGTGTGATTCAACCTAAGAATAAAACTGGAGAGGCACAGATGCTTCCATATCGACTCACCCACTGACCCTGCTCTACCAACTCAGACTAAATCTCCGCGGAGATGGACCAAGCAGTCAAAACTCAAGGAAGCACAAGTCTCTGCAGCTGAAAACTCTGGTCACCCTTGGGAGGTTGTTCTGCCAAGTATCTGACTTGCTGAAGCCCAGGCCACTGCACCCCCCCACACACAGCTGCACCATGCCGAGGGCTCAACCCCATCACTTCACTCATTTTCTCTACAGAGATTCCATCAGGTACTCTGGTGCCCAAGTTGAGAACCCTGGAATCTTCTTGGAGTCAGGCTGGGCAGCCTCTTCACAACCCTCTATTTTCAATATTCCCGGCAGCCACACCCACCTCCATATCCACCACTATGTCAACCTACTGGCTCAGACCATAGATCCTGATGTCTCTGGACCACCTCCTCATTCCTTAATACTGAAATTTCAGTAGGAGCACACCACATTAGATGGGAAAATAGAAGTCAACTAAACTCAACAACAACTAAAAATAATAATACAGAAAACTTAACTGACAACAAATAGCTTGGTTCTTAGACAAGGACTTAACAATCCTGTGATCGGATATAACACATTTCACACTAAAAATTCATTCTTGATACTTATTAATTTTAATATTAGAGCTTTGTTATTTGATAAACTTCAATTCTAGAATTGTATCGATATTTTTGACTTCTGTCTACATTAAAAAAAACTGGAGAGATAGTACAGCTGATAAGGCACTTGCCTTGCATACAACCGACCCCCATTCAATCCATATGGGAAATGGTTTCCCAAGCACTGCTTGGAGTGATTCCCAAGCATACCGCCAGGAGTAATTCCAAGAGTGAATCAACCTGGAAATAATTAATGAAAAAAATGGTATACATTGGTAACGCAAGGACAGTTAACTATCAATGCTGTTTTTCAAGGAAAACAACCATAGTGATAAACAAGCAGAAAATATTAAAGTACCATGTTTATAGACTGAGAAAAGATTTGAAAAGATGGAACTTTTATTTGATTCTTTAGAACACTTTTCCAAAGCTACTTACTAAATAGATAATAGGCCATCTCTAAACTTAAATTTACAAATAGAAAATATGGCAGAAAAAGCGAATATTAGTGGTTTTTTTGGCAGGGGGTAAGGGTCACATCCAGTTGTGTCTAGAACTTACTCCTGGTCCTGTGCTCAGAGATCACTCCTTGTGAGGCTTGGGGAACTATATGGGATGCCAGGGACTGAACCCAGGTTGGCCATGTGTGAGGCAAGTGCCCCTAATGGTTGTGCTATTGCTTTCACCCTGCGAACCACAGTATTTAAAATCAACAGGGAATCAATATAGAGAACACCTACAAATCATGCAGAAAAAGGTAACAGCACCAACAGGAAAGTATTCAAAAGATATACAATGTAAAAAGCTCTCAGGCATATTAAGAAATGTCCAGATTTATGGATAACTAGGAAAATACAAATTAAATAAGATCGGATTGCACTATTAACTGGCAAATGCTCGAAAGTTGAGTCTTAAGAAGTGCTAGAGAAACCATAATGCCTAAAATGGGATATATATATATATATATATATATATATAGAGAGAGAGAGAGAGAGAGAGAGAACACGAGAGGGAAAGAGAGAGAGAGAAGAGAGAGGTGACTGTCATAGAGGCAGGCTGGGGTGGGGGACGGCTTGAAGGGGTGAGAGGGAAACTGTGGACATTGGTGCTGGAAAATTACACTGGTAGAGGGGTGGGTGTTGAAATATTATATGACTAAAATGAAATCATGAACAATTTTGTAATGCTCTAACTCACAGTGGTTCAATTAAAAAAAAGAAGAAGAAGTGCTGGAGATATGGGGATATGCAATCCTAGGCCCTTTGCTTGGAGTGTTAAATGATGTGCCCAACTGGAGAGCAGCCTGGCACTTCTTAATCAAATTAAGCACACACATGCTCTACAAACCAGACTCCTCCACTCCTGGGCACATAGGATCTTAACAAATTTCTCTGTAGGTCTCATGGGGATGATGCGTAGATGTTTGGTACAATGTGAGATAGCAGAGAGTTGGAGATAATCTGGGTGCCCATCGTTGGGGGAGAAACTAGATAAACCGTGGGGAACAGACATCACAGTCTACAATCAGCAGTCAGGACTTACAGGAAGCAGCAACATGAGAGTTTTAGAAATAGCACTGAAAGGACTGGGAGATCAGCATGGGTGCATGCTAATTAGCAATAGCATGGTGTTACCTTTCAGGCAACATCACTAGGAACATTAAGTTTATTGCATAAAAATACAGAGCACATATTTTGGAAGAAGGTACACAAAGTACACAAATACTGAATACATTAGGACAGTTAATTTTACTACGTACAAAATAATAGCAGTAAAAGGGAGGCGTGTACACACACACACACACACACACAAACACACACAAAACAGAGACCCTCAATAGACCCACAATGGCAACAAGTTGTAGTGATTGTATTTCAGGAACCCCCCTACCCCTGCAGATGAAAAGAATGATGCTGAGAAAGAAGAATATTAATAAATATTAATATAAAAAGAGGCTCAGGGCCACTGATATAGCTCAGAGGTAAAGCACCAATTCCAGAAGCACAAACAGAAAGGCGGCTTGACATTTGTTTATTCATCTATAAAATAAAACATCAATATAAAGGGGGTTCAGCACCGGCTTGATCTACTCAATCTTCAGAGGGAAAAAACAACCTCCTAGACTGTCAACTACATATTCACCCTTTGAGAACACTGTACGACTGAAACCAATTATGAACAGCTTTATAACTGCATATCTCATGGTGATTCAATAAAAAATTAAAACCAAACAAACAAACGAAAAACTATAAACACCAATGAATGATGAGTGGAATCTTTTCTTTGGTAAAATCTGACTCCAACCTAACAAGTCAGGAACTGAGATGAAGTTGGCTTTGAATACTCTGGGAGTGCATTGTTTTTTGTTTGTTTTGATTTTTTATTGAGTCATGATCGGGTTTCAGTCATACAATGTTCTAACACCCATCCCTCCACCAGTGTACATTTCCCACCACCAATGTCTCCAGTATCCCTCCCACCACCTCCCACCCTACCCCAAAGCGTGCCTCTATGGCAAGAACTTTTCTTCTCTCTCTCTCTACTTTTGGGCATTATGGTTTGAAACACAGATACTGAGAGGCATCTCAACTCTCCAGGCGCCCAGATTATCTACAACTCTCTTTCATGTTTGGTTCTTTACTCACTTTCAGCATGTATCTCCCTCCAGAGCAATCATTTCCAACCATCATTGTCATGATGGTCCCTTCTCTCTACCAACTGCCCTCTCCCCTAGTACTTGAGGCAGCCTTCCAACCATGGACCAATCCTCTGACCCTTCTTTCTACTCTTTTGGGGTATTAGTATCATACTATTTTTTAAAAATATCCCACAAATGGGTGTAATCATTACATCTCTCTCTCTCCCCCTCTCCATCTGACTCATTTCACTCAGCATGATATTCCATTTATAAGAAAATGTCATGACTTCATTTTTCCAAATAGCTGCATAATATTCCATTGTATAGATGTACCACAGTTTCCTTACCCTGTCATTCTCGGGCACTTGGATTATTTCCAGATTCTGGCTATTGTGAACAGTGCTGCAATGAAGTGCAAGTGGCATTTCTGCTGTCTGTTTGCCACCCCGGGATATATTCCCAGAAGTGGTATTGCTGGGTCATATGGAAGTTCAATTTCTACTCTTTTGAGGAATGCCATATTGTTTTCCAAAAAGGCTGGACCAGTTGGCATTCCCATCAACAATAAATGAGAGTCCCTTTCTCCCTGCATCTGCACCAGCACTGGTTGTTCTTGTTCTTTTCTTCTTCTTATTTATTTTTACTAAATGACCATGAGATACAGTTACAAAGCTTTCATGATTGAGTTTCAGTCATAAAATGATAGAACACCCATCCCTCCACCAGTGCGCATTTTCCACCACCAATGTTCCCAGTATCCCTCCCGCCACCCCCACTCCAACCCACGCCCTGCCTCTGGGGCAGGCACCTTCCTGTTCTTGCTTGCTTTTTTTGATGTGTGCCAGTCTCTGTGGTGTCGGATGATATCCCGTTGTTGTTTTGATTTGCATCTCCCTGATGATTAGTGAGGAGAACATTTTTTCTTTTGTCTTTCAGCCACTTGTATTTCTTCTTTTGAGGAAGTTTCTGTTCATTTATTCTCTCCATTTTTTGATGGGGTTGGATGTTTTTGTCTTGTCAAGTTCTACCAGTGCCTTATTTATCTTGGATATTAATTAACCCTTATCTGATAGGTTTTGGGTAAATAAGTTTTCCCATTTCGTGGGCTGTCTGTATCTCTTTAGTTGCTGTTTCTTGTGAGGTGCAGAAGTTTCTTAGTTTAATGTAGTCCCACTTATTTATCTTTGCTCCCATTTGCTTGGTCAGTGGTGTTTGTTTCGCCTTTTTAAAGGCATCTTTAGATGCCTTTAGCTTCAATGTCATGGAGGGTTCTGCTGACATTTCCCTCCATGTACCTTATTCAGGCTGAGAATACATTCTTGCAGCAGAATAAGAAGATCAAGGGTCACAATTCATTTGAAATCCTGACCTGGGTGCTTACAATGCGATTCCCTGGCTCCTAGAAGAATCTCTACAACTTGTAGATCTTAGGTTACAAAATGGAATTGAAACTTTAAAATGGCATGTCATTAGACTGAAGAGATAGTACTGGAATGGAATCTGGATTACTAAAGCAAGCAAATTGCAAAAAAACAACAAAACTAACCCCTAGACTGGAGAAAATCTATGCATGTTCCCAGGGGGAAAAAACAGTTGGGGGAATGAACAGTGGGGTCTCCTGGGATTGGGTGGCATGGGGAATTTGGTGGAGAGAGAGGCAAGAATTACAGACACAAAGAAAGCAGAGCTAAGCCCCTGGAAATTGGCAGTATTGCAAAACAATGTCAATGAAAAAAATGAAAGTGAAAAAACAATTTTTCTCTCATGCTAAAAACTACTCCTCAGGTTTAGAATGATCACCTTTCCATTCTAGATGTGGGAAATAAAACCAAGATATTAAAAGAATTTGCTAGAGGTCAAACAGCTGATATCTGATATAAGGATACCCCCCCACCCCTAGTTTTGCCTGTGAATTTTTTTTTTTAAGAGGTTTTATATGGGTCACTGCGAGATACAGTTACAAATTACCACGATTAGGTTTCAGTCAAACAATGCTTGAGCACCATCCCTCCACCAGTGCACATTTTCCAGCACCATTGTTCCCAGTGTCCCACCTGCCACCCCACCTCACCCCATTCCCTGCCTCTGTGGCAGGTACGATCCTCCTTACTCTCTAATTTTGGGCATTATGATTTGCAATACAGATACTAAGAGGTCATTGTGTTTGGTCCTTGGTCTACTTTCAGCACACATCTCCCATCCTGGGCGACTCCTCCAATCATCATTTACTTAGTGGTTCCTTCTCCAACCTAACTGCCTTTTTCCCCAGCACATGGGGCCTTGCCTATGAATCTTCATGGTGCTATCACAGTCTTCTAGTCTCCTAGTGCAGAATAAAATCTCCATTTAGGTTTCTCAACAATCCACTCCTCTGCTCTCTTCTGCATCTGAAACAGCAGTTGGCATATGTTTAATGGTTAATTTAAGGAAAAACCTGCCTGTTGAGAACACAAGTGGACAACAGCTCCAGGCTTCTTGGAGGCTCTGCCACACGGTACTGCCAACACCCCAAAGCCCTCCACAAGGAAGTGGCTTCAGATCCCAAAGCATGAGATACAATTTTTTCTTTCTAAGACAACGCAGGCTTTTATTTCAAAGGAGCAGGATAATCGATTCCTCTTTAGAGCTGTATTCCAAAGTATTGTATTAAAAGATTCCATTAGAACCATTTGAAAAACAAATGACTCTGTGGACATTATCCTTTAAAACCCACTCTATCAAACTGGAGAAACTTGAAGAGCCAAAAGGTTTTTAGTTGATCATTTCACCCCCCTGTAATATCATTAAAACAGAAGGAGTAATTCGATAGTAAAAGTGTCAAATGCTCTGTAGCTTTAATCTCCGGTCAAATTTTCATTAAGATTTTTTAGGTCTTATGGGTTATCCTAAAATTTCCATTTATGCTGCCAACCAGGAAGGGCTGAAAAGATGTCAGATTCAACTCTTCGGATACATTAAATGCTATGTTTTCATCATATCATGGAATCAGGAACTTTTAATTCAGGCAAAACAAACTCAGAAATCAAGTAAAGCTATCTGCTTACAGCATTTCCTCCCCGTGAACCCCATTCTATAAACAAAGAAATGAACGTCTTGTCTACGGTTCTGAAGCTAGTCTATAGCTAGGAATGTAAAGCTTCTGGAACATACTTCAATTATTTCTCCACGGAACTCTGCTAAGTCGCTCCGGTAAAATTATGAAGAATGCAAATGGCTTTAAGTTTCTCTTGGAGTTACAAAAGCTCTTTTTAGAATCCTCATTTTCTCATGTTACCCCCTTACACGAAGGAACCATTTCAGTCCTTCATGTCTTAAATTCGAGACACACACACACACACACACACACACACGGGCTGGGGGGTGAGAAAGAAAGAGAGAGAGAGAGAATATACTATGCTCTTTTCAGCACTTCACAGCTATTTCTTAGACCTTAGTATTATACAATTTTAAATAAGAGGGCCCCTTAAGTATTGAAACAATGGGTTTCCAAGCCCCGTCTCCTTAAATCTTTCATTCACCAAGTTGACTTCCTAAAAGTCACCTGTAAGAGCCTATAATAATAGTTGACAGGGCCCTACCAACTATGATGTAAACCAGTGAGTTTGAGGTAAAGTTCTGGAATGGGACCAAATTCTCTGTCCCAAACTTTTAAAGTCACTCCTCTGGGCAATCAGGTGGGTTAATTACATTCAGATATCCCATGCTGTATAAAAGCGGTCTCTTCTGCAAGTCTAACAATCACCCACAAAGATTGCAAACACCAAAATTTAAATCAATCTTTAAATATCACCTTCACCAGACTAATCTAATACCAGGAGACTCTCAGGCTCAACAAGCACTCCTTGGATTCAATGAGACCCTCATTTTGACTACCCATTAGACAACTTTAGAACCTCAATCTTCATCTTTCTCTCTCTATCTCTCCCCACCTCCCAGACTGCCTCGCTCTCCTTCAAATCTCAGACATTTCCTGTTAATTTCATTTGTTTCTACTTAGTAGGTATTAAGAGGAAAATTAGAATTTCCAAAGGAAAAGAAGGAAAATGACATTAGTGTACTGGGGGGGGAGGGGGGAGAATAATCCTGAACTCTTTTGAAAATGCAATGCATGGCGTGTCGTTGTATTTGTTGATTCAGAATTTCAGAGAGAGCTCATGAGTAAGGCTGACTCAGCACAAATGTTTTGCTGCACCAGATGTGGTTCCACTGCAGGGGAACCCACAGTGCCTGCAGGCAGGTGCTCTAAGACAGCTGGGAGCTGTTTCCATGGTAGCCAGTAGGTGAGGGAGGAAACAGGTAAGAAGACAATGTCTAAAGAAAATGATTTTCTTAAAATATTTCAATTGCACTACAAACACTCTGAAGTGCTGGGTAAAGTACCCTTCCACGCAGCAACTTCAGTTTGATTCTGGCACCACATATGGTTCCTCCCACCACCTCTGCCAGCACTACTAGGAGTGATCCCTGAGCACAGTGCCAGGAGTAAGCCCCGAGAACTGCTGGCTGTGACCCAAGCAACCCACTTCAAAGAGTCTTATTTTATCTGAAGCCAAGATTTCTTTCTTAAAATTAAGAGAAAAAAATATCCAAAGAACTCATACTATTTCCCAAACTCATAAACATGAGTTATAGAAGTTATTGTTACAATACTTAGCCACAAAATATTAAAAATATTTTGTATTGATCTTGAATCTTTGTATACCTCTTGAAGCATCCCTGGAAGTAAATAGAGTAATGTTTAATGGTTTTCATGATGTATCAGTCAAGTGGCAATTGTTTCAACTCCAAATAATTGAGATACCTGTCCATTTCTAACAAACATTGGAGACCAGGGCCTCGAGGAAACCATGCTTTACATGTGAAAAGCATGGATTAAATCTCTGGCATCAAATGGCATCAAATGGTCCCCAAGTATGGCCAGAAGCAAGCTGGAAGCACACAGAGCTGGGAGTGAACATAAGAACTGCTGGGTATGATAGGGGATGTGCTGGTCTTTCTCATCCCCCCCTTTCCCCATGGGACCTTAGAGGTCATGCCCACAAACTTAAACTCCTTAATGGCCATGATCCAGAGACACACAAAAGAATCTCCCAACTGAGTAGCTCGCTGCAGAGGTTTCTCCAGACTCTGATCACAGATCACAGATTATCCTGTTATTCGTCGATTGCCTCGAGCAGGCCCCAGTAACGTCTCCTTCATCCTAGCCCTGAGATTATATTCAAGGCTCTTTAGGAGAATGAGACCCATCATTGTTACTGGTATTTGGCATATTGGGTACGCCACGGGGAGTTTGCCAGACTCTGCCGTGTGGGCAGGCTACATTCGGTAGCCTGCCAGTTTGTCAAAGTAGGAATGAGATGTCATAATAAGATGTCGCGCAGCCACAAATGTGGCCGCGCGGTTCCAGGAGCTGGTTTTTATAGTCTCTGAGTCTTGGCCGCTGATGGGATTACACGGCGCCAGGGGGCCAGTTGGTGGGTGTGACCCCCACCAGACTCTAATTAAATCTAAAATTTTAGAATTCCAGGAGCACACGGCTGCTCTTGTGGCTGTACGACATCTTATGCTATTCATAACAAGCAATACAAAAGACAGTATGGGGGAGATTATCTGCTATAGAGGCAGGGGGAGGAGTGGGATGGGAGGGATATTGGGGACCTTAGTGGTGGAAGATGTGCACTGGTGGAGGGTTGGGTGATCCATCACAGTATGACTGAAATTCAAACAGGAGAGCTTTATAACTGTATCTCATGGTGAGTAAAATAATAATAATAATAAAATAAAATTAACATTCTGAATAAAAAAAGTAATGTGGAGTTCATGCGCAATTCAGTTTAATCAATGGTTGATTAAAATGGCTGAACAAAACAATGGCTGAATAGCAGTACTCCTATTTATTGGGCTGGAGCGATAGCACAGTGGGTAGAGTGTTGGCCTTGCATGCAGTCGACCCAGGTTTGATTCCTCCGTCCCTCTCAGAGATCCCGGAAAGCTACCAAGAGTATTCCACCCGCATGGCAGAACCTGGTAAGCTACCATGGCATATTGATATGCCAAAAACAGTAACAACAAGTCTCACAATGGAGATGTACTGGTACTTGCTCAAGCAAAAATCGATGAACAACGGGAGGGCAGTGCTACAGACAGTGCTACTCCTACATTAAAAAAATATACCTGAATGGACATACGCTGCAAGAAACTAGAGAAAGAATAGTATTTGGACACAGAGGAACAATCACACGCAGTACTCCTACATTTAAAAAAATATGTCTCATTAGACATAAGCTAAAAAAAATGGAGAAAAAATAGTATTTGGATTCAGAGGAACAATCACACTTATTTAAAACAGGTTTTCTAACTTCATGACATTCTATGTAAAGGAAGAAGTTCCAAATTACTCAGAATTTTTCTTTCTTTTCTTTTCCATTTTTTTTTTCTGCAAGGGGTGGGGGGGACACACCCAGCAGTGCTAGAAACTCAATCCTAGCTCTAAGGGAACATTCTTGATAGGCTTTGGGGAAACACATGAGGTACCAGGGATTGAATCTGGGTTGGCTGCATGCAAGGCAAGAGCCCCACCTGCTATACTATTGTCTAGGCCCCATAAGGGCTTTTTGTTTTGTTTTTTTGCCAAATTGCTCATAATTTTATACTAATACACATATGCCTTTTCCCTGTCCAAGATGTATCTAGTAGGGTCTTATGGGTTTTCCTCTCATGGGATATTTGGTGTAGAGAATGCAGCCTTTCTTCCCAAGAAAGAAATTAAAAACAATTTATTATTGTTCAAATCCAGATATTCCGAGAGTATTCCGCCCGCACGGAAGAGCCTGGCAAGCTATCCGCTGTGTATTCGATATGCCAAAACCAGTAACTACAACTGGTCTCATTCACCTGACCCTGAAGGCTTCACCGACATGGCAGCACTGAGAAGGATGAGAAAGGAGAGGCCGACAAAATCTCAAGGCCGACCTAGGCTGCCACAACGAAGGAAGACAAAAATGATCGTCTGTACTTTCAATGCACGTACGCTAGCATTAGATGCATCCATCGAGGACCTGATGGTACAAGCGCGAATGATCAAGTACGACATCATTGGTCTGACCGAGACAAGAAGGCACGAATCTCACCATGCCGTTTTCGACACTGGAGAAGAATTGTTCCTCGGAACATGCGATAAAAGAGGTGTTGGAGGCGTCGGTGTCCTTGTCAACACAAACTTGGCCAAGAGCATTGATTCATTCGAATGCCTAACAACCCGAATCGGACGTTTACATTTGAATAGATGTGGCTCACTGCCTGCAGTTTCTATCTTCGTTGTCTACGCACCAACATCTCATTATGATGAAAGAGAAATCGAGAAGTTCTACATGGAGCTAGAGAAGTTCTATAAAGAAGACCACACCTTCTACAAGATCATTGTGGGTGATTTTAATGCCAAGATAGGACCGAGAAGATCAGCTGAAGAACTTCACATCGGGACCCATGGCCTAGAATGGAACGAACAGGGTGAGAGACTGTCTGAGTTCATCATGTCGACCAAGACCATTCATGGTAACTCACAGTTCCAGAAGGCAGAATCTAAACGATGGACATGGGAGTCTCCCGGTGGACGATTCCACAACGAAATAGACCACATCATATTCAATCGACGGTTTTGCCTGACTGATGTCGCTGTTGTCCCAAAATTTCGAACGGGATCGGACCACCGTCTCCTTCGTGCAAAATTCTACTTCACAGAGCGGGGAGAAAGGGCTGCAAAGTTCAAAAAGAGAACTCCCAGAATGACCACCAACTGGGAACTCTTTGGTACTATTGCGGCAACATGGGAAGATGCCATTGTTGACAACATTGACGAGGAATACGATCGACTGGTTCAGCACCTCCATGAATGTGCGAGGAACGCCAAGAGAGAGATAGCCACAAAAAGTCGCCTATCTTCGAAAACTCTTGAGCTAATTCGCCAGCGAGGTTTGGCGCATGCCTCAGGCAACCGCAAGCTAACGTCCGAGCTTGCAAAGCAGTGCAGAGATGCGATCAAGGAAGACCTCAAAGAGAGAAGAGCAGAAGTACTGGTAGATGCGGCAGAAGCCGGGAAAAGTATTCGTAAGGCCCGCCTGTCCTTCGCCAACTATAAGACCAAGATGACTGCCCTCCGACGCCCTGATGGATCCATCACATCCTCCAGAACGGCAATGGAGAAGATTATCCATGACTTCTACTCAAATCTCTTTGATAGCCATGTCCACTTGCCGACATACCAAATTCCACAGGATGGGTATGTCGTTCCTAACGTTCTCCCTTCCGAAATCCGACACGCCATTTTGTTGGTAAAGAAGCAAACAGCACCCGGCCCAGACAAGGTCAGACCTGAACACCTGAAGAACCTGCCGTCAGTACTCATCAATACACTGGCTCGGCTCTTCACTCGCTACCTGTCTGAATGCAAGGTTCCGTCCCAATGGAAAACCAGCAGGACCGTACTACTGTTCAAGAAGGGAGACATCCATGACATTGGCAACTATCGCCCGATCTGCCTATTGTCTGTCATCTACAAGCTGTTCACTCGAGTCATCCTGAATAGGATTGGCAGAACACTAGATGAAGGACAACCATGCGAGCAAGCAGGGTTCCGCAAAGGATTCAGCACCATCGACCATATCCACACGGTAACCAAGCTCATTGAGGTTTCTCGGGAGTTCAAGATGCCGCTCTGCTTAACGTTCATTGATTTAAAGAAGGCCTTTGATTCTGTTGAGACGGAAGCGGTCATTGAAGCCCTAGCCAATCAGGGCATTCAAGCCCAATACATCAGGATCCTCCGTGAGCTGTATTGCGGATTCACTACCAGGATCTCACCATTCTACAAAGAAGTGATCGTTGATGTCAAGAGAGGGGTGCAGCAGGGTGATACCATTTCACCGAAACTCTTCAGTGCCACCCTCGAGAACATCATGCAACGACTGGAATGGGAAGGAATGGGAGTGAAGATAGATGGTCGGCAACTACACCACCTCCGCTTTGCTGATGACATTGTTTTGATAACACCAAACATCAGCCAAGCGGCACAAATGCTGGCCGACTTTGACCGTGAGTGTGGAAAGGTAGGACTACAGCTGAATCTTACGAAGACAATGTTTATGAGAAACAGCCTTGTTCCTGACGCCCCATTCGCTCTCAATGGAACGACCATCTCCGAATGCAACAGCTATGTGTACCTAGGTCGAGAAGTCAACATGACAAATGACCTGGCACCCGAGCTGCGCAGGAGGAAAAGAGCGGCTTGGAACGCCTTCAAGAACGTCGAAGAAATAGCTAAGAGGACGAAGAACCTCCGGCTCCGGGCACATCTCTTTGATTCCACTGTTCTTCCTGCATTAACATATGCCTCAGAGACCTGGGCCCTACGCAAACAAGATGAGAATGCCATTCAGGTCTCCCAAAGAAGAATAGAAAGAGCTATGCTTGGAATATCACGTTTCACTCAAATGAGAGAACGAATCCGGAGTTCTGACATCCGTCGACGATCAAGGATCAGGGACGCTGTCTCATATGCCAAGGTGTCGAAAATCAGATGGGCTGGTCACGTAATGAGATTTAAAGACGACCGTTGGACTAGAGCTGTTACTGATTGGATTCCACGGGATGTCAAGAGACCGCATGGCCGCACCTACCAGATGGTCAGACTTCTTTGTCAAGATCATGAACGATCGGTTTGAGGCCTTCCATGTTCCCGGAGCGAAGAGATGCCATTGGGCTACACTAGCACGCGACAGGGACAAATGGAGACGTTACTGGCGCCCGCTCGAGCAAATCGACGACTAACGGGAAGTTAAGTGATTAAGTGATATTATTGTTATTATTATTAGACTTACAAAACTATTAATAATGTGGGAATAGTGGGGTGAGGGGAGCTGGATCAGTAGCTTGGTGGCAGTGAAGCTGCAGTGAATTTGCACCAAAATCATGAAAGCTAACACTACTGAAACCATGTTACCTTTACTTTATAAAAAATTAACAACAAAAACAATCTTATTGGAACACAAGGTGTAAAACTCAGTGTTTAATGAAAAAAAAAGTGAATTTACTAAGGAATAGCTTGGTGGGGGAAAGATAGGATGGAGCTTAACAAAGAAAGAAAAATGGATAGAGAGAGAAAGAGAAAGAAAGAAAGGAGAAGGGAGAGAAAGAAACAGAAAAACAGAAAGAGAAAGAGGAAAGCAAGAAAGAAAAAAGGAGAGAAAAAGAAAAAAGAAAGAAAGAAAGGAAGAAAGAAAGGAAGAAAGAAGGAAGGAGAGAAAGATAGATACAGAAAAAGAGAAAGAAGGAAGAAAGGGAGAAAGAAAAAAGAGGGAGGAAGGGAGGAGTAAAAGAAAAGGAAGAAAGGAAAGGACAGGAGAGGAAGGGAGGGAGGATGGGAGGAAGAATGTATAAAAATCTAGGGTAACTCCTCTTCCAAGATCAAAATGCCTTAAGATATGCCTGAAAACAAATTATAAAGAGAGTTTGATAATTATCTACTTAGATTTTTTATACTGACTCTGGAGAGGACTAAAAATGGTTTACTTCTAAAAGCAGCATAGAGATAAGCTAAATGTCACTCAAAAAACAACACTTCCCATCGTTGTTTGCACATTTTAAATCCCAGGAGACTGCTTCTCTCCTCCCCGTAGAAGCAGGGGCTTGCCAGCTCCTTCGAAAGGGCAGAACTGAGCTCTGGTCTCGCTTCCGGTCCTTCTCAGACCTGTGCTGACACGGCTCGGGAGGGAGAGAGTGCCACAGACAGTGCCACTGATGGATACCCAGCACTGGCCCTACTGCACTCAAATATTTCATTCGAATTTCTGGAGGGGAAAAAAAACGGCAGCTTCCAATACAGAAAACAGGAGTGGAATGTGGAAAAAGGAACAAAAGGGGATATTTGCCAAAGTGGAGACCAGCCCCTTGGAAGCAAACATCCCTGAAGCATGTCTGCTTAAGAAACTATGACCCCTCCTCCCTCTATCCCCCTCCCTTCCCCCCCAAACCCACCTACAACACCTGACCCCCCCACCCCCATGCCTGCTCAGGACCCATGACCTGCACCTTGAGCCAGTACATCATTAGCCTGAGGTTCAGGGAGGAGGCAGGATTCTAGCAAGGATTTGACAATAGTTGGTGCATTCATTTTTAATTGCTTATTGCTCTGCCAGAGGGAGAGAAATGACCTCCTCTTCAGGGGCGTTTATGTTCCAGGGAAGTGCAGCAGAAATCTCTGCATAAATTACAGCAACACCAAAGGTAAATTCTTCTTAAAGGAGGGCTGGAGCGATAGCACAGTGGGTAGGGCAGTTGCATTGCACGTGGCCAACCCGGGTTCGAATCCTCCGTCCCTCTCAGAGAGCTGGGCAAGCTACTGAGTGTATCCTGCCCAAGCCTGAGCTCCCTGTAGCATATTCGATATGCCAAAAACAGTAACAAGTCTCACGATGGAGATGTTACTGGTGCCCGCTCGAGCAAATAGATGAACAATGGGAGGACAGTACTACATTGCTACAGTGCTGGTCAAGGAACAGGCTATTTAGGTTAAACCAAATAGCCAAGGAATAGAGTTTTCTTTAAGAGTTAAAGGATAATAAAAGACAGCAAGATTAAACAATTAACTTCCCTCTCCTTCTCTCCTCCCTCAATACACACACTTTTCTGGATAATTTAAATGCTTTATTATCATAAATGCTACCTTCTAAATACACTAAGGCACAGACAAAAAAAACCCCCAAAAATTAGAGTCAGAAAACTTTTCACCAAAAGGCCCCTGAAATCAAAACAAATCTACTGTATCAAGTGTTTCACTTAATGTTTAGTACATGATACCTGAGATTTATTCCCTAGCCAGTCCAAACTTTCCTTCTTTCTTGAAACTGGAAAGCTCCTTAAATTACCATACAAATCTGTCTTAATTACATAGCTCGGTTCTATTTTTATGGGTTTTGGGTTTTTGTTTCTTGGGGAGTTTTTTTTTTTTTGGTGAGGAAAGGGACAGGGGAGGCCATAACTGGTGGTACTTGGTGAATACACTGAGCTCAGGGCTTAAAGGCTGTTCTACAAAATGGAAGACTAACACCCAAGAATAGTAGAGATAAGGACCAGGAGGATTGCTCGCTCCACAGCTTGGAAGCTGGCCTCACATGCTGGGGGAAAAGGCAGTTCAGATAGAGAAGGGACCACCAAGTAAAGGATGCTTGGAAGACACATTTGGGATGGGAGATGTGGTGTACTGAAGGTAGACTATAGACCGAACATGATGGCCACGTAATACCTGCATTGCAGAGCACACCAGCCTAAAGGAGAGAGAGAGAGAGAGAGAGTAAAAGGGAATCCACCTGGGGGTGGGGGGGGGGTTTACTGGGAACATTGGTGGTGGAGAATGGGCACTGGTGGAGGGATGGGTACTCGATCATTGTATGACTGAAACATACGCACGAAAGTTTGTAAGTCTGTAACTGTATCTCACAGCGATTCATTAAAAAATGAAAAAATGAAAAAATTTAAAAAAGCCTGTTCTAGGAGATGCTGGGGTGGGGGCCAGGGGCGAGGGGCGGAGGGTCTCCAAATGCGAAGAATGCATTCCATCCCACTGAACACTCTTCTGACACCATTGTATTGCTCTTTAAGATTATTGTTATTATTGTCTTTATTTTTTTTAAAAATGAGGAAACAGGCTCAGAAAGTTTAAGTAACAAGTGTAAAGTCACATAGTACATCACTACTGTTGTATTTTTTTTGTGGTTTAAACATGAAAGAAACACGAGCCATATTCTTGGCCCCATGTTAATTGCTTTAAAATTTACCTCTAAAATAAGGAGCAAAAAAGTATCCTAGGAAATTCTTAAAATAGTTACATAAGAAAGACTACTCCTAATTGCATAACTTGTCATCTGATTTAAACACAGTTTTGAAGAAATTTTAAGTAATAGCAAAGCTTTTGCTTAACAATTTCATCCCCCAGATTGTCAGGCTCCATGGTTTGCAGAGAGTGTAGGTGCAGAATCAAAGCTCCCGTTTGTGCCGGCAGTGACGGGTGTCTGGGACCAGGGAGGGAACTCAGTGGAGAGCACTTGGCTTCCATATGTGTGGTCCTGGGTTTGATCCCAGGCACCACCAACAAATAAACAGAAGGCTAATGCTTCCAAGCCCACACGGTAACCTGGCATACTGGAAGCAATAGAACCAGAGTCCAAAGCCCAGACTCTGGCTGGAGAGATGGCTCAAAGGAGTGGAGCACATGATGGCATGTGAGAGAACCAGGTTCCATCCCTGGTACCTCATAGTCCCCTGAGCACTGCAGGAGGTGAACCCAAGCACCAAGCCAGGAGTTAACTCTAAGAACTGGTGAGTGTGGTCCAAACACACACACACACACACACACACACACACACACACACACACACCCCTCCACTCTACTTTTTTTTGTTGTTTTGTTTTGGGTCATATTCAGCGGTGCTCAGGACTTACTTCTGGCTCTGCACTCAGGGATCACTCCTAGTAGAGCTCTGGGGATCATACGGAATGGTGGGGATCAAACTTGGGTTGGCCATGCACAAAACGTGACCTACACACTGTACTATCTCTTCAATTCCCTCTATTCTACTTTCTAGTCATAAAATATTAGCCAAATCAATTTTTTCAGTCCAACGTTGGTGTGGTCATGATTTAAACATGGGTATTCTGGTTAATAGCAAGAATATATAAAACACTCCTGGGGCTGGAGAAATAGTACAGTGGGTAAAGTTCTTGCCCTGCACACAGCTGACCTGTGTTCAACCCCTGGCATCCCACATGATCCCCTGAGCACCACCAGGAGTGATTCCTGAGTGCAGAGACAGGAGTATCTCCTGAGTCTTGCTGGGTGTGGCCCAGGAATTGAAAGAAACAAAACAACCTCAAAAGCTCCTATAACTAAGCAAAATCAAACTAATTAACCCCATAAAAAAACTGACAAAGACTTGCACAGCGTTTTTCCCCCAAGATGATCTCTAAGTGACCAACAAACATAAAAGAAGGTGTTCAACTTCACGAAACGTCAGAAAAAGGCAAACCAGAAGCAAATGGAGATAGCCCCTTGCTAGTACCTGCAAACAGTGAATAAGAACTGCTGGTAGGATGTGAAGAAGATGGAAGCTGTGTGCACTCTGGGTGAGAAAGAACAGCTATGACAAACAACATGGAGACACCTCAAAAATCATTCAGAGGGGCTTCACTTTTGCACGTGCTTCTAGAAGAACAAAAGAAGGGTCTGGAAGAGATATTGGCACACCCATGCCCACAGCACTATATTCACAATAGGGTTTTGTTGTTGTTATTCTTTTGGCCACAATGAATGAATAAATAGACTGTTTCAAAAAAAATTTAGCCCTAGGATAGGAATGATAGCGGCTAAGAAGCTAGCTCTGTGCATGGCTGACCTGGGTTCGATCCTGGGCACCTCATATGGCCCCCTGAGTCCCACCAGAAATGATACCAGAAAACAGAGTCATGAGGAAGACCTGAGCATAGCCAAGTGTGGCCTTCAAACCAAAATAATCATAATCATAATAAATTATCATAATAATTATCATAAATTTAAATAAATGAGTCTCATGATGGAGACGTTACTGGGCCCGCTCGAGCAAATCGATGAACAATGGGAGGACCGTGACCGTGACCATGACCGTGATGATTTGATCCAGATCTGTATTTGCCAAAACAACAACTGAGAGTTAGGAAGAGAACACGTACATTTTCTATGGGAAAGCTGCGGAATGACAGGAAATCACAGATAAATCTATCCCTTTACACCGAAGGGAGCCAGCAACAACAACAACAAATTATAAAGTCCTAAAACAAAAGTAGCTAACGGATCAAATAAAGATAGAGGAAACAGATCACAGGCTGTCCAAAAACCCGACAATGGCTGCTATTCACTTCCTCCCCACAGAGGAGTAGATACTGAGTTTCCCTCTGGGGACAGTATTTTTGTTCCATTTAATACTTCCTTGGGCTTTAATATCTTTGTGGCTTTTTCCAGCCAGGCTGAGATGAGGGCATGGAAAATATGAGATTTCAGACACGGTGGTGAGGCCATTCCCGTGTACGTCTGGCCTTTGAAGTGATCCAAGAGCAGCTGGCAGTGAGAATCTCCTGGGATCCTGTGCGTCAGTGAGCAGTAGCTTTCTCATGAGAGGAAAGGAAAGATAAACGGGGAATGATAGAAGTGGGAGGAAGGAGCAAGTGAAATGGGGAAAAGGCCAAAGCGACAGCAGAGGAGGAAGCCAAGTGAGGAACATCTATTGAAAAAAAAAAAGAATTTAAAACTCCCTTTGAGCTATTCTGGCCATGAATTCCAACAATCATAGGTGCCGTGTTAGTGACAGCTGCCTTCCAATGAAGAATCTCATGACATATGTTCATTGGGATTGGGGGAAGCATCTGAGTCACCTGTGAACATGAGCTAAGAGAAGGGCACTGAACATCTCTGTGATGAATGTCACTGTCCCTGTCACTGTCCTCCCGTTACTCATCGATTTGCTGGAGCGGGCCCAGTAACGTCTCCACCAAGAGACTTTGTTGTTACTGTGTTTGGCATATCGAATACGTCACGGGGAGCTTGCCAGGCTCTGCCGTGCGGGCGAGATACTCTCGGTAGCTTGCCGGGCTCTCCGAGAGGGGTGGAGGAATCGAACTCGGGTCGGCCAGGCCGCTTGCAAGGCAAACGCCCTACCCGCTGTACTATCGCTCCAGCCCAGTGATGAATGTAAACCACAAGTATTTCTCTAAAGAGAGTGTGAAACTGCATTGAGCCCTCTTCTTACCTTTATCCTAAGGTCCCGAGCTGGTAAAGAGCAGGCATTGCATAACAAAGATATCTTTTTTTTCCCTTTTTGGGTCACACCCAGCAATGCTTAGGTTACTCCTGGCTCTGTGCTCAGGAAGCTCAGGAATTACTCCTGGCGGTGCTTGGGGGACCATATAGGATGCCGGGGATCGAACCTGGGTCAGCTGCATGTAGGCAAATGACATACCCGTTGTACTATCACTTCGGCCCCCCCAAAATTCAACTGTTTTGCTGCTGTTTTGAGGGGCCACACTCATCAGTGCTTAGGGATCATTCCCGGGTGCTCTGGGATCTGTATCTGGTGCTGGGGATTGAACCAGGACCTGCTGCGTGCAAAGCAGATGCCTTAATCCCTACACTATCTCTCTGACTCCCAACTTCAACTCGTAAGAGAGAGACAATTTTTTTTTTACTTTTTGGGTCACACCTGGCAACGCACAGGGGTTACTCCTGGCTCTGCACTCAGGAGTTACTCCTGGAGGTGCTCAGGGGACCATATGGGATGCTGGGAATCGAACCCGGGTCGGCTGCGTGCAAGGCAAACGCCCTACCCGCTGTGCTATCTCTCCAGCCCAAGTGAGAGACATTTTATTTTTAATTTGCTTACCTATTTATTTTTGTTTATTGGGCCAAACCTGACTGTGCTCAGGGACCCCGAGAGATACATTTTAAAGTAATTTAAAAGGCGAAATTAGCTACCACATCAAAAGTCAATTTAGAAAAAAAAATAAGCATTTAATTTTAGGACTAGGGAGATGGTTCAATTGTGGAAGCATCTGGCCTTTCCAAATCTCCTCGTGCAAATCCCTGGGGCCAGAGAGAGTACAGGGGTTAAAGTGCTGGCCTTGTATGACATTACTCCCAGTTTGATAGGTGGCACCGCAAAAGATCCCACATGTACCGCCATGAGTGATCCCTGAGCACAAAGCCAGGAGAAGTCCTGGTACCAATGGGTATGGTCAAAACCAAACCCACTGTACGCTTTCTCAGTTCAACTAGGCAACCAAATTTAGTGACCACGTGTGGGCTCTGGAGTCAAACTGTGGATTTAGATTTGATCTCTCTCGCCTGTGGTTGCATAAAAGACTTTCCGCTGAGGGAGGAGAGAGAGGTCAGTGGACTGAGGGCATACTCTGCATGCAGGAGGCCCAGGTTCAATTCCCGGACCCATCTGGCCGCCTGAGCACCAGCAGGAGTGACCTCCAACCCCCCCCAAATATGTAAATAGCAAAATGAGCCTTTCCTCTGTTACCTCCTAAGTAAAGTGAAAATAATAGCTGTGTTGGAGTTGTGAGGATTATGCAAGGCGGTGCAGCTGAAGCATAACAAAAGAACAGCCCCAACCTCCCACTCCAACTCTACTTTTTTTTTTTTGACTTTGCAGAATCCTAGAGTTCCCTACATCTGAAAATTTTCCATCGGATCAGAACCCCATAACGCCACTGTGTCCACTCTCTGTTCCTCCCTCACTCCTGCCCTGGACACTGGTTCCTCTGTCCATGGTCCCTACTTTCACCTCAGAAGATCAATGATAAGAAGTTTTTAAAAGTCCCACAGTTTGACAACGGGGTGCTGGGGGTTGGAGAGCTGCACTTTGAGACCAACTGTGTTCCTAAATAATTATGCCACTTTAAGGACCGTAAAGGGCTCTGTGATTCAAAGCACCTACCCTGCAAGCCTGCGACCAGGGATATGATCCTTGGCACTGTCCATGTGGACTGAGCTTGGTCTCGGTGGCCCTGCTGTCTGGGACTCCTGGGACCTCTGACAGCACAGTACATGGGGTGATCTCCACTGCATAGTCAGGTGCATATGAGCGCTGTATTGAAATGGGGGTGTCCCCAGCCGAGCATTGGTGCAAGCCCTATAATTGAAGGGTTCAATCCCTGGCTGCCGATTGGGTGACCCCAGCCACTTCAACAATAGAACAGGAAGGAAACAGGGAACAAATATGTTGTTTAGCCCAGTATCTTCAAAACCAGTAAGGAGATGAATGCAGAAGATAGGAGTGACAGTAATTATAGTCAAATGCGAATAACACCCACAGAGAATTAATTTTCTATTTGGCCCCCTGCCAAGTTCTCTTACATTCTTTTAAATTTTAATCTTCTAATATTCCCAATAGCCACCTACACTGTAGATGAATAAACCAAGGCCAAGAACATTTAATGTCTGAGTTTGGGTGGCAAAGTAGAATGTGATGAGCTGGAATCTGAACACAGATCTTTTGACCTACTATACAATGGTCTTTGACCTATACTACGTGGGGTTTTTACACTGCAGAAGGAAGAGTGCAGCAGTGAGGTATTTTTTGTTATCAGGATCAGTAATATAAAGGTGAATTTGCTTAGCTTTCCAGAATAAAGGCTGAAAATTATGCTTACTCATTTGCTCCCTCCATAAAGCTTTATTGCTACTTTTCATATGGTCAACGTGGTGTTTTGGTGCTGCTGGGCAAGGGAGCTGCTGGGCCTTGGCACTCACCACCTAGTGGAGAGATACAATTGCTTCAGGGGGTGGAGCGACAGGACCTCCGGTAGGGCAGATTGCATGCAGCACCAGGTTTGATACTGGTATCCTATAGGGTCCCGTGAGCGCTGCAGGAGTAATTTCTGAGTTCAGAGCCAGGAGCAACCCCTGAGCATCACTGAGTGTGGCCCAAAGACAAACAAGCAAACAAAACAAAATAAAACCCGAAATAAAACCAACCAAACAAATTGTTCTGAAACTCCTGACAGGAGCTCAGAGAAATGGGAAGAGCCTCCCAAGGAGTATGAAGAGGGTCTACACTGGAACTCAGGAGGCAGGTACTCCTGAAGCAGGTGAGATTTTATGTTAATAGGGCTGAAACAGGACTATTAGGTAAGAAAAGGTACAAGCAAAGGATGTGAGGCACAGAGGAGCGGAGAGGGTCTGTTGGAGGAACTGCCAATATACAGGAAAGCAGATGGCGAGGGGTCCAGAAGACAAAGGAAAGAGATGCCCAGGCCATGAGAACTCTTTGGTAATGACACAGATCTTCCTCAATTTCAACAGGGTTCCACCCCAAAATAAGTCAGCATATTCTGAAAATATTATTAAGGTGAAAAATGCATGTAGTGCAATTAACCTGCCAAACATCACAGCTTCACTTAGCCTTTTTCTCCTGCCGGGAATACTTAGAGAACCCACAGTTGGACAAAATCATCTAGCACAAAATCTGTGCTATAAAGGAGTCTTAACCGTCTCCTGTAAAATATGGAGGTAAAAAACCTAATTCAAGACCTAATGCCTGGTTTGTACAGAATGCCACTCTCTTTTACAGTATTATCCACTGAACAATCCTGGTCAGACAATCTCCTGGGGATAATCTGGAATGGGAAGCGGCTAAAGAGCAGGCAGAAATTGTCATCAAAACGATATGAATCATTTCTCTACAAAAAAATTTAAATGAACAACCACATTCGTAGTGCAAGTTAGAGCATTTGTAAAGACATAATTAAATTAAAAGCTCTGCAATGCTGGCATCTAAAGAAGCAAATGTAGACTTATTCGGTAAACCAAACTAAAAATTGTCAACAGACCATAGTTTACTATTTCAACCAAGCTATAAAATTCTATGCTCACATGGGGCTGGGGACATAGTATAGAAGGTAGGGAAGTTGCCTGGCATGCAGGTGGAGGGGCTGTGATCCTTGTTCAAATCCCTGGTACCACTAGAAGTCACCCCCTGAACACAGCGCCAGGAAGAGCCCCTGAGCATTTCTGGGTGTTGTCCCCCATAGCAGCAAAACCAGATCCAAAAATCCTATACATGCAGACAACAGAGACTATTTCTAAGTTTTAAACATTCCTTGAGTTATAAAAATAAGTTTTCTAATATTCTAGCTCTTTCAATATTCTAAGCACACATAACCAAATGAATAGGTAGTACAGTATGCAAGTGTGGTATTTACATGGGATTTACTTTTATCTGATTTACACACTCCATTAAGGGCAAACACTGTTACTACAAAGCAAAGGAAAGCAACAGAATGAAAAGACAACCTAAACGAAGGAAGAACAATAGGCAAAGCATAGATCTGATAAGGAGTTAATATGAAAGACAGACAAAAGAATTCAGAGAACACAGTGACAAAAGCAGCAACAAAACGCTGATTAAGATACGGTCAGCCAGGGCTGGAGAAATCGTACAGTGAGTTTTGCCTTGCATACAGCTGACCCAGTTTTGGGTCCTAGCATCCCATATGATCCCTCAAGCATGTCGGAAGTGATCCCTGAGTGCAGAGCCAGGAGTAACCTGAGTATCACCAAGTATGGCTCTAAAACCAAAACACTTGAGAAAAATAAATGGTCAGTGGCGGTGCAAACTCAGGGGGGTATCACAGGGCTGCATGACTGAGGCCCTAGGTTTGTTTCCCAACACCACAGAAATCAATAAACCCATGAAAAACAGGCAGGGGTCTGAAAGGACTTTTTCTCAACAGTAAGGAAGTGCATGTCAAGGTCACAAGATCACGATGAAGTAGTGTCTCCTGCCTGTCCTTAAAGAAAAAGAAGCAACAGAGCTGGTTGAGGACACGGAAGCACAGGGACCCCATGCACTGAGTAGAGACGCAAATTATGGAAAACAAGGTGGACACCTCCAAATTAAAACTACCCCCGAGAAACAGGGCAGTGTTTTAGGCACTTGCGTTGTATGCAGCCAACCCAGTTCAGTCCCTGGCACCATAGCTGATCCTTGGAGCACCACCAGGGGTCACTCCTGAGGACAGAGCTAGAAAAAGCCCCTGGGTACCACAGGTATGGTCCCCAAATGAACCAAACAAACAAAACCACCATCAGACAAGACAAGCAAAAACCCCACCTGAGTTTTTTTTTATAGGAAAAAATTGATAAAGCTGTGATGTTTGGCACAACCCTTATCCATAACCCCCTGTGCCCAAGATTATCACACTCAGGAAAACAAGATTTTTAAGGAAGTAACTTAAGGGTCCATTGATGAATGAACAGAGATTTGTAGACACATCTACAAATAACAACAACGGAAATCTTACCATTTGCAACAACTCATAAGGGTTCCAAGGGCGCTATGTTAAATGAAATCAATCAGAAAAATGACAAATATTATATGATCTTAACTTACATGTATAAACTGGAAAACAAAAACTAACCCTTTAAAACCAAAATCTTAGGTACAAAGTACAAGTGGGTGGTTGACAGAGTAGGAAGTGGACAAAATGAGTGAAAGGATGGGGCTGGAGAGATAGTACAGTGGGCAAGGTCCTTGCCTTGCATGCGGCCAACCTGGGTTTGATCCCCAGCATCCCATATGGTTCCCTGAGCTTGCCAGGAGTGATTCTGGAGCACAGAGCTAGGAGTAACCTCTGAATACTTCTGAGTGTGGCCCCCAAAACAGATACACAAACAAGAAAATCAAAATGGGAGAAGGGAATCAAAAGTCACCAACTTTCAGTTCTAAATGAAGGGACTCCTTGAGGGCTCCAGCATTGAGTTCAGGCTTTGCATGCAGGAGGCCCAGGTGAGATCCCAGCATCTCACTGTGCCCTGAGCACAGCCGGGAATGACCCCGAGCACTACTGAGTAAGGCCCCCCAAAACAAAACAAAGGTAACTCCTGGGGATATAATATACAACTTTTTTGGGGGGTAGCCCCCACAACAGTGCTCAGGTCTGGGGATCATTAGTGGTGACATTTGACCCTGCTGTGTAGGGACAACAGCGAGGGGCCTTAGCAAGGTAATACTTGGCTGCTGGGATCCAGACTGGGCTCCCACATGTCAGTCGAATGCTCTGGCCCTGTGAGTCAACTTCCTGGCCCTAGTTAATCTTTTCTTTTTCTCTTATGGCTTTTGGGGTTACACCCAGCGGTGCCCAGGGATTACTCCTGGTTCTGCACCCAGGAATTACTCCTGGAGATGCTCAGGGTACCATATGGGATGCCAGTGATTAAACCTGGGTTGACCACCTGCAAGGCAAATGCCCCACCAGCTGTACTCTTGCTCTGACCCTAGCTAACCGCTCTTTACTGCAATCAGAGCAGAAAAAAATTCTCACCACAAGAAAAAAAAAATTCTGTAGCTAAGTACAGTGACAATCACTAGTTAATGCGGTTACTGTGCAGTATACATAAACACAAAACCATTATGCTTGAGACTTGCAAATTTTACCTCAATAAAAAAATCTAGAAAAAATGAATGGTGCCTGTTTTCTTTTCCAACTACAACTTAGGCAGAATTATAACTTCCTATATGTCAAAAACTCTTCTGCAGGCTTTAATTTGCCAACCTATCACATTTTTATTAGCTGGTTATTTGAAGGATAGTCAAGAATATGAAAGAAATATTATTTCTTTTTAACATACCTTAAAAATAATAACAAAACATACATTACCCTCTAGAAATCATAATTGAATGAGTAACATTCTATTAAAATCATAAACCTTTAAAATTGGCTGTAAGGAGCTCAAAATACTAGACAGGCCCACATTTTCATTCTCCTCTGGTGTGAACAGATAAGTAAACCAATAAAAAGGAAATGATGTTTGCTGCCTTTTATGCTACCTTTAAGCAAAATGGCTGGAAGCCTTGTACAGAACATATATTTTCCACAAATATAAAAAAAATTCCCTTAGGATGGGGAGGCATAATATGATGCTACAGGTTACTCTGACACAAACAGAAAATGAAGTCCAAGGCCAGAGCAGACTGAAAGGAAGTGAATGAAGGGTAAGTGATGGGGGGGAAAGGTGAGGGGTGCGGGGTTGTTTCTGAGGTGGACACGGAATTCAGGGTCTTAGTATCCTGGTACTCATCAGCCCAAGAGGTACCTCATCCACCCAAGATCCGATATCTACCTCATGGCTCATCTCCCTGCCCATGTTAGCTCCAGTCTCACCCGCCTTCCTGTGGTTCCTCAGAGTTTGGGCCTTTCAGCCTGCTGATGGACGCCTCTGTTCTCACAGCTTTCCTCACTGATTCGAGGCCCCTGACATCCTTTAGACTTAGAACCAGGCTGGACTCTTGGAACAACTCTAGCAAATGCTTGTTGAACAAACACTTGTTGGTCTAATTTCCTCAGTTCTCCTTTGATTGGCTCGCGGCCTTCAGAATCTGAGCCTCTTCTATAGCTACTCAGATAACTAGACTCTGGCTGTAGAACTATAAGTTGGAGAGTTATGGAAAATTTTCTAGAAAGTATTTTCTTTTGGGGCCAGGCCCAGCAGTGTTCAGGTCTTAACTCCTGGCTCTCTGCTCAATAATCTCTCTTGGAGGTACTCAGGGATCATATCAATCAGGTGCTGGGGATCAAATCTGGGTTGGCTGCATAAATACTGTACTATTACTCTGGCCCCTCTGGAAAAAGTTCTTCAGAGAAGAAAGGGCACTTGTCGGTCGGACTGGAGTGATAGTACAGTGAGTAGGGCATTTGCTTTTGCACACAGCCGACCCAGGTTCGATTCCCAGCATCCCATATGGTCCTCTGAGCACTGTCAGGAGTAATTCCTGTGTACAAAGCCAGGAGTAACCCTTGTGCATTGCCGGGTATGACCCAAAAAGAAAAAAAGAAAAAGAAAAAGAAAAAGAAAGGGCATCTGTCATTCTTCCTCTTTCCTTCCAGGGAGCTGAAGCATAGCTGATAAGTGCCCCCAGAATCTTAAGGTCCTAAGGTCAGGCACTAAGGGGCAGCAGATAGCCCTGACATCAGGCAGTGTCCACTTCCAGACTCACACCTGTGAGAAAAATTAATGTTGCTCTCCAGAAGAACTATCCTTGGAGATTTCTTCACTCACGGTTGGAACTTCATCCTGATCTGCACTTCAGAAAGCTCTAGTTCCTCCACCTGGAACCTACCAACACATGAACTCTTCCTTAGGATTTAGATCCAAAGACTCTACAGTTTTCCTGGTTCAGAGTCCAAGAACACATGTCCTCTCAGAGAACCGCTGAACGTTATGTGACAAACTTCACCCCCTTATTCTACATATCCAGGGAGGTTTGCCTGAGATCTGGTCTTGTCAACTACAAAACTTCTTTGTACCAACAACTTGAACTACACCTCAGGCCAAGTACTTGAAATTAGTATTTCAACAGGACAGGAGATAATACAGGGGTAAGTTCTGGCTTTGATCCCCAGCTTCACTTAGCCCTACTAGGAGTGACCTCTGAGCAGAGCCAGTCGTAAGCCCTGAGGAAGGTACCCCTTTCCATAAAGAAGATAATGATATCAAGAAACAGAAGAAGAGAGTTCACTGCCCAACCCCTTCCCATTTGCACGCCTTCCCCTAATTTTACCTATCTGGAGAGCATCCCTTCATCACTCCTGTATTTTTTTGGGGGGTCACACCGGCGATGCTCAGGGGTTACTCCTGGCTCATGCACTCAGGAATTACTCCTGGCGGTGCTCGGGGGACCATATGGGATGCTGGAAATTGAACCTGGGTTGGCCATGTTGGCTGCGTGTAAGGCAAACACCCTACTATCGCTCCAGCCCCATCACTCCTGTATTTTTACTACTGACTGTGAGGTTTTCTGCCCAAGGCAAAAACAAGATATGCTAAATGAAATATTAAATCAAAACATACCAGTTCATGACACTCTCAGGACAATGGATGACCTTTTAGAAGGAGCTCCAGTATGGTCTGTGAAAGTAAGCAGAAAACTAGAGGCCCAGCAGAGTACCCAAAGAGACAATGCTTCCAGCGAAGAAAATCTGGGAAACATTGGTTTACGGCAAGAACAGAAGATGATGGATTCAGCTTTGTTACGAAAGAACGATGCTTGTCTCTGCAGCCAATGCAAGGGGTGGAACTCCCATTCCTTCTCTAGATGTAGTTTTCCTACCTCCTTTGTTCTGAGGAGGGAAGTTTTGTTTGATTACACTGTGCTCAGCAGTCCTGGCTGAGAGACAGTACAGTGGGTAAGGTGCTTGTCTTGCCCATGGTCAACTCTGGTTCAATCTCTGGCACCGTGCACCATGTACAGTCCCTCTGACCCTACTGGGAGTGACCCCCACCCCTACCCTTAGAAAACAGGCAGAGGAGCCCCTGAACACTTACTTCTTCTTTTCTTTTTCTTTTTATTTTTTTGCTTTTTGGGTCATACCCAGCGATGCTCAGGGGTTACTCCTGGCTCATGCACTCAGGAATCACTCCTGGCCGTGCGTGGGGACCATATGGGATGCTGGGAATCAAACCTGGGTCGGTGGTGTACAAGGCAAATGCCCTACCTGCTGTGTTATCACTCCAGCCCCTCCCCCCCAAACACTTCTGAGTGTGGCCCCAAACCCTTTCCTTGATGCCCGCCCCCCCACACACAACAAAACAAACCCTGAAGAAGGTCTCTTTGTCAAATGGTTTCTGTGCTCTCTTATCAGAGCGCAAAATCTGATCAACTGTAGCTGAACATTTTAATTGCAAATTGGTAGCTAACAAGAGTGAGATGAGACTCATCGCTAAGTAAACAAGCTAGGAGTACAAATAGGCATTTGGACCCCCAGAAAATCTCTTGTGACATTTCCCTCATGGTTTTGTCCATAAGCCAGAAGTGGGTAGGATGCAGAAAATCAACCCTCAGCAGATTGGACTGCTCGCCTCTGGGTCTTCTTGTGCGGTGTGTTCACTGCAGCAGAGTACCTAGCACCTAGGAAGCCCCGCTCCAAGTTTACTGCCCAAAGGATTAAGGGGCTTCGTTTTCCTCTCCTCAAGGTCAATCCTTTGCTAATCCATCTGTGATTCTTCTTCTTCTTTTTTTTTGTTTTTGCTTTTTTGGGTCACACCTGGTGATGCCCAGCGGTTACTCCTGGCTCATGCACTCAGGAATTATTCCTGGCGGTGCTTGGGGGACCATATGGGATGGTGGGAATCAAACTGTCATGGGTCGGCCGCATGTAAAGCAAATGACCTACCCACTGTACTATCGCTCCAGCCCCTCTGTGTGCTTCTAAGACAATGTCTTTCCCAAAACTGGGAGACTTTCCACTTCACACAGGGGCCTAGTTCTAGCCATCCCTGAGGGCAGATGGCTGCCAAGAGAAGAGGCACTGTGGACTGCTCCCATTCATTATGAGAGCTTCACCTGGACCCTGGAGCCAGGTCTCTCTCTCCATCATATTTTATTTTGTTTTTCAGCCACACCCGGTGATGCTCAGGGCTTACTCCTGACTCTGCTGTGACTCTGGTGCCAGGGTTGGAACCTCCTAAGTCAGCCTCGTGCAAGGTGACTGCCTTACTTGCTGCATGATTGCTCTGGCCTTTATCTGACCATCTTTAGAATGGGCATCCCTTTCATTTCCCATCGGAAGGTCTAGGTCCTGCTACGAGCTTGCTGTCTTTCCCCTCTGGTGAGGGTGAATCTTGCTGAAACAAAATCAGTGTTCCAATACAAAATCAGTATTGGAAATCAGTGTTCTCCAATGGAACATCATGCAGCCATAAGGAATGTTGACATCATGCCATTTTCATCGATGGAACTGGAAGATATCATGTTAAATGAAGTAAGTCAGAAGAAGAAAGACGAACATAGGATGGTATCACATGTATGTGGTATTCAGAGTAACTGGATGAGGAAATGCATGGAGGGAACACCTAAATTACCCTTGGTCTCAGAGTAGAGGGAGAAGTAGGAAAGAAATAAGGGGGCAGGGGCAGGGGAGAAGAGATTGATGAGAAGCATTGGGTCAAGAGGT
Organism: Sorex fumeus; assembly: GCF_029834395.1. Taxonomy (NCBI): domain Eukaryota; kingdom Metazoa; phylum Chordata; class Mammalia; order Eulipotyphla; family Soricidae; genus Sorex; species Sorex fumeus. Next base: position 5,437,833 of record NW_026606102.1, read on the forward strand.
CAAGAGGACGCAGGTACATGGGTGATGTCAAGGAATGACAGAGCTACATCTCCAAACCACTGAGTGAACAACACTGAAATTACGAGATCCAAACTTAAATAACCCAAACATCAAACATGTCTGTCAAGATGGTAGGCTGGAGCTGGGGTGGGGGGGTGGGGGTAGGAGAGGGAAACTGGGATCACTGGTGGAGGGAAGTTGACACTGGTGGCGGGACTGGGGATAGAACATTGTCAGAACCCCAAATATAGCTAACTTTGGAATTCTCAATGCTCTACTAAAATAAAAATTTGAAAGAAAAAAAAAATCAGTATTTTCCCATTCCCGGAATTCAATGGAAAGCGAGAACACTGTGAAAAACATTCACACTGGCAACAACACGTGATATGGGACATTTCCAAAGAGGTAAAAAGCAATTTTAAGTGTTCTCTGTAAAAATCGTATTTCACTCAATGGTGAAGCGATTCTTCTTGAGGCGCTTGGATCAGTCTGGTAAGAAGGTATGAGTGCCGGTGACTCAGTGCTCTGCCGCTGCCGGTGGGGCATCCCCTCTCCTGGAGCGTCTCTGCATCCGGCAGCTCAAAATAATCCAATTAAGTGGGTGCTGTCATCTCCGCTGTCGAGTTGAGAAATAATTTTGGAAAGACTAGGAGAAATGATGTAGATGAAGATCATACGACTCTCCACCTAATCTTTAGACTAATGAATCTGGGGCGATTTTGGTGGTGGGAGTGGGGACTCTGGAGGTGACTTCTCGTGCTTCGTGGTCTGGAACTGCTCAGGACAGCACCACTGAGGGCCATCAGGGCCCCCTTGTGGGGCTGCGGCTTGCACTCCAGCCCCTCATGCCAGGCCTGTGCGCCAGCCCTTTCAACCACCTTCCCATTCCTAAGCCACATTTTACCTGAGGTTATGTGTGTTCAAAGATCACTAGGATTTCATCAGGACACATACAGCTCAAGTCGCTAGTAGGTAAAAAAAAACCTAGTTTTTCCTACTCTAAGCTGCTTTGCACAAAGAAGGAAGGGGGATGCAGAACCTTTTAAAAGTGGCAGCCGACAGAAGAGAGTTTTCAGGGTGGTATGACCAGGTTCACCCCACGGCTTGGAGGCTAGCCGGACATGCTAGGGGAGAAGGCAGCTCAGATAGAGAGGGGAGCACCTTGGGAGTATCCTCCCAGGATGAGAGATGCATGCTGAAAGTAGACTATAGACCGAACATGATTTCCATTCAATGCCTCTTTTGCAAACCACAGCACCCAAAAGGAGAGAGAGAACAAAAGGGAATGTCCTGCCACAGGGGTGGGGTGGGATGGGGGGGTGCGGGGGGTGGGAGGGATACTGGGAGCATTGGAGGTGGGGAATGGGCACTGGTGGAGAGATGGGTACTCAATCATTGTATAACTGAAACCCAAGCACAAAAATCTGTAAGTCTACAACTGTATCTCATGTTGTTTCACTAATAAAAAATAAATAAATAAATAAATAAATAAATAAGTGGTAGCCGAGTTCTTTAGAGAAATGCAAACAGTCTAAACTTTGGAAATTCATCTATTTAGCTTTTTTCCTCCCTCCCTCCCTCTCTTCCTTCCTCCCTCCTCTTCCTTCCTTCCTTCCTTCCTTCCTTCCTTCCTTCCTTCCTTCCTCCCTCCCTCAGGTGAAGCTGAGAGAGAGACATAGACGGTCACACGCTCACAGACTGTCCCTGGGCTGGGACTTCCTTTCTCTGCTCAGCCCAGGGAACCAGGGAATCCCCCGAACCACAATTTCTCCTCTAACTGCCCTGAGAGAAGCGAGATCTCCCACCTGTTAGGGCCAGATTCACAATAGGCGTTTCCTACAGTGACAGAGCCATCTGTCAAAAGAACCAGCAAGCACAGCTGAAATCCTGGGGAAAGCTTCCAAGCAAATCTTTCCGAATCTCAAATCACAGGGAGCTTTAGCCAGTGAGAGCCCTTAGGTCTTGGTTCTTTTCTAAACACAAACAGGCACATGGGGAAAATACGGTGAAGCGGCGTTCTTCGACCATGCCATGCCTGCCCCTGTGGGACGTGGCTGGTACATAGGCCACAGAGCAGCAGGAATAATCAAGCAGGGAGACACGTGGTTCAGAAACCACCAAACCAGCCAACATGATAGATGGATAAACATAAAAAGACACATTAGGAAAACAAATGAATCTGCTCATTATTCTACTGCCCTTCTACCCCAAGTTTATAAATTCTTCTTAAGAGCTTTTTACCGGGGTCTGGAGCCGGCCGACCCGGGTTCGATTCCCAGCATCCCATATGGCCCCCGAGTACCACCAGGAGTAATTCTTGAGTGCAGATCCAGGAGTAATCCCTGTGCATTGACGGGTGTGACCCAAAAAGAAAAAAAAAAACAAAAAAATCCCAAAAAACTTCTTACCATGTGACTGACATCTCAGCAATTCCCTAGGGCATGGGGTTGGGTGGCGGTGGGGGGATGTCACCTCATCCGCAGTGGCAGCAACAAAAAGAATGAACTTCTTAGGATTACTGGGAATTTTTTTTGTTCTAAAAAACCCCCAACTGATCCACTAAAAGAAGATATGATTGTCTTACATCTCATCATTAGACACGATGTCACCCATAAAAAGAACCTTCTCTGTGGTGGGGATAGAAGGATTTTAGGGAGCCACTGCTCCAAGGAGATGCCCACTCTAGAATTCAAAAAGAACTGGCTATTCGCTCATGAATATTCACTGCGTCACATGCAAAAATTGCTTTTTCCATACCCACTTAAAGAATATTTATTTAACATCTACAGTGACCTTAACTTTGGCAGTAAAGGAGACCCACAGAGCATGTATCTAGTAAACCCCCATGCAGCCCCGTAGGACCATTCTCAGCCAGGTTCCCACTGGGGAAGTGAGCATGCCAAAAGAAATAAGAGTGCAGACATGGGCTGGAAGTTACAGAATCCACAGGAACTGAAGAGGATAGGAAACTGGGCTTTTTAGGTTCTATGATCTGAAAAAAAAAATACAGATGGTCTATCTGCCAGAATGATTCTTCTTGAAGAATATACAAAAACTGGAAGGTAAACAGCTTGCCTACTATTATATAAATGTGCCTTGGCATCATTCAAATCCAATACCCAACATAAGAGGAACCAAGGCATTTAACTTAATTTTGCACCAGAGCAGAGAGCTATTTTCAGAGATTTCGGAAGGCACCGAGGAGCAGGCATAACCACGCAATCTTGTTTGTTATTAGACTATTACTCTGCGCATGTTTTATCCTTGCAGGTATAATCAAAACATTTTCAAGAAACAGCAGATGTATTCAAGCAAACACTTAGATGGGAAACTAGTAAGCTGTCCGTTACATATCATCATTTTCTTTCTTTCTTTTCCTCTCTTAGCTTGTTATGCCTCAGTATCTTTTGCTTTATGGAGCTGGAAGGTGCTCCCTTCCCTTTCTGCCAGCTTTTACGGCTGTACTGGCTTCTGAAACACTTGCGAGAACAGATATTGAAAGCCTGATGCAAATTGCAGGTAAGACGGAGCCAAAGACCCAATGCCGTGCAAAAACTTGACCAATTTGCTTACACATTTCCATCTCATCTAGGCTGAGCATGGAAATAATGCCCTCAAATACAATTGTTAAAAATCTCATCTCAAGAGCTGACTAACCTTCGAGACTTACCCATTCCCTGCTGGTTAGCATCAGGAGACTTGCCACTTGTTCTCCAAATGGAGAAATTTCTCGGCAATGCAAGTGAGCCGTGTTTATGCCCGGCAGTCGGCTTCATGCTGTGCTGTGTGTGATGCCGAGGGGCGGTGTCCCCTGAAGCCCAATGGCACGTCTCCATTGCTCAATTTCTTGCCAATTGGGCTTCATTTGGTTTCTGACTTTCCTTTTGAAATTGGAACTTTCAATATTAAACCACGGCTTGCTGAAGAATAGAGTGAACCTTTTTGAGAATTCATAACTTCAGCGTGTCTCATTCTCCCCCCCTCCATTTGAATTCCATTTCATGCCGATTTGCCCAGTGATTGAAAAAGAAGAGCAAAAACAATTTGCTTTGTAAATGGGAGGATGACTTTAGAAGATCCTTGAAAAGTACCAAGTTACAGCTTGTTAAAAGGACAGGCTCTGGAACCATATAGATGTCTATAAGATCCCTTGGGGGAAAAAAGCAAGCTTGCAAAATTATGTGATTTTTGGAGAAAGTAATGTGTGAAAGCCTTTAGCCCTGTGCCTAGAACATAAGAACTGAAAAAAGTCAGGACATGAAATGATATATTTGATGTCAACCCCTGAAGTCTCTTCCCCAAGGATTAGATATCTTTATAATTTCCACTGTAGGAAACAACCAATTTTTTTTTTATAGTTTTGCTTTTGGGGTCACACTTGGTGATGCTCAGGGGTTACTCCTGGCTCTGAACTTAGGAATTACTCCTGGCGGTACTCAGGGAACCATATTGGATGCTAGGGATTGATCCCAGGTTGGCTGTGTGCAAGGCTAACGCCCTACTTGCTGTACTATCACTCCAGCCCAACAACCAATGCTTGAAGCTTAGGTTTTAGAATACATATTTAAGTTTTAGAATACAGATCAAATCAAATCTTACTTTGGGGTAAAAGAGATAGTAAGTTGGTTCTGGTCTTTCTTTTCTGCTTGGCACCTGCCTTTGTGCAGAAGTACCAGTCTGGAGCTGCCACCTTATGCCCACCTGCTGGCTTACAAGCTCAGTTGCTGGCAGTGGGGACCTCCTAAAACTTTTGTCTCCCTGCCTATCCACATCATTTCTCTTAGAAAAGATTATAGAGTTCTTGAGGGCAAAGATCCTATTACCAAGATTCCAAAAATTTTGACAATTATGCTAACCTAGTAACTATGAGTATGTCAAACTTTCACCAAATGTGCGTAGGTCCCTCTAAATTTTCCAGAAAGAGTATTTTTTACTCTGTATGGATAAAAAAGTACTAAAGAGGATGACCCAGGGCAGAGATATTCAAAATACACAACATGCATTCTTGGCATATCATAAATTAAAAAAAAGAGAGAGATAACTGTGCATGGTTTAAAATACACAACTATCCTAGAAAATATAATAGAGTCTCTAAAGGGATGTTTGTTACTTCTCTCCCCATTGTATTCATCAAACAGATGCTGGCAGGTACCAGAAAAGAACTAAATGCCTCTTTCCTTTTGATACAATACCTCCTAATTCAAACAGCATTCTCTTTATGTAATGTAGGATCAATTAAAATGGCATTTAATTTGGACCTATGATGTTTGCTTGAAGTATTTTACAGAGTTATAAATACTGAAACAAGGCAGCACATATCCCTTTAAAACAATATTTTGCCAAGCAAATACAAAAGAAAAAGTCTATTTTCTAGAGTCTAAAGGCTCAATCTGTATCATTCCCTGTGTAGCTAATTGTGAACTATCCCAGAAAGAGACACAAAATGGAAAGCCGATTCCTCCCCCCCCCCCCCCCCCCAACACACACTACACTCAGGAATTACTCCTGGAAAGGTTTGGAGACCACCTGGGGTTGGCTGCATGCAATGCCTTATCCCTGTGCTCTCTCTGGCCAAGAAAAGATGTTTGAAAATAAGCTAAAAGAAGAGTGGTGAGCATAGCACAGAAACTATTACAAAGCATTAAAATGTTTCAAAATTAAATGTGCATAAATGAAAAGCTTAAATGCACTCTGAATCTATGAATCCTGAGTGTCAAGACCTTGGTTCTGAGCAGGCACACTGGAAAAGTAACTCTTAAACAACACACAAATATATGTCGACTCATGGAACGCTCTTAGAGCCAGTAGCAAGCAGTTCAACAACTGGCCTCACCTATCTTTTGAAAAACGTAGAAGGAAAGACACAAACTTTCACCCTGCCTAGACATATTTATTCAATTTCTGGAAAAACCCACGCTGGGGCATGGCAGGGCTTTTAACTGTGGTTTAAGAAGCCCAGAAAGGGGCTGGAGCAGCAGTACAGTGGGTAGGGTACTTGCCTTGCACCCAGTCCACCTGGGTTCGATCCCCAGCATCCCAAATGGTCTCCTCCCCCCCCCCCCCCCCCCGCATTCGATCCCCAGCATCCCATATGGTCCCTCTTGATTCCTGAGTGCAGAGCCAGGAGTAAGCTAGAAGAAGAGCGGTGAACATAGCACAGAGACTATTACAAAGCACTAAAATGTTTCGAAATTAAATGTGCATAGATGAAAACCTTAAATGCACCCTGAATCTATGTTTCCTGAGTGTCATGACCTTAGATCTGAGCAGGTGCCAGGTATGATTCCAAAATTTAATAAATAAATAAATAAGAAGCCCAGAAAGTGGGCACTTTAAGTCGGGGAGCCTGAGATAAAGGAAACCATGGGCGGTGGGGGGCGGGGGGTGGGTGGGGATGGCAGGTTACACTGGGGTAGGGGCTAACGCACACATGGGGTTTTGGTGTTTGTTCTCTTTTTTCCCCCAATCTGGATAAATAGACTTTGAACATCCAGAAGCTTCCTAAAATAAAGGGGAAATGAACAGACAGCTCTCAGGAGCCTGAAGAGAAGAACGGAGGGTCCTGAGACCCTCACATTGAATCCCTGAGTTTGCCCACGCACATGTCAGAAATGGGATCAAAAAGATGAGGCTGAGGCTGCCCAGAGCAACGTGGGCAACAGACAGGAAACAGGCATGGGAGGGACAGTCGTTAGGCAAACCTGTGACCCAGGCAGAGTCGAGCTGCACCCTTTTCCCTGCATCCAAACCACAAAACTGCAGGCAGAACTGCAGCCTATGACTCCGACGCTGAGGTTCTCAGAGATGTAGGCAAAAGTTCCTGCTCGGTGATATTTGGCCCAGGAAGAAGGAGGCCTGCTTCGATCGACAGGGATGCAGCATCTGACCTGCAGCTACAGCACACAGAGCCCCATTTGCTTGAGCACCCACCCCAGCAACGGCTCCAAGGTGTTGCCCAACTCCTCGAGTTCACACGTGCCTCCCCGGGGCCATCATGCTTGGAAAAGGGGACCCCGAGGCTGTCTAAACATCCTGTATCTTGTGTCTAAACATCCCGTATCTTACTTGGATCAGAGGAAACTCTGATGTTAGTAAAGTGATTTACTACAAGTCAGGCAAAAGCAGACAGCACGGAGAGGTGTCCACACATCCTGAAGCAAACACTCCCATCTAGCTAGCAAGGGGTCAAGAACTGCACAGGGAGATCCCCGGTAACGGCTGCAGCCCGAGCCCCCACCGATGGTGAAACTGAATTTGCAAGTTGAGATGGAGGGAAACCTCACTCACGAGAGGCAGCATCTTTCCCAGGTGCTTTGGTACCCAGAAGGCAGCCTTTTGTTTTCTGTTAGGACTTCTTTCTATTCTGCTTTCTGCTAGAACTAATGGCTGAATTTTAACAAACGGTTTCCTTTCTAAAAAGGAAACTGGTGCTGGTGCCAATCACAAGACCATCTGATTATAGGTGAAGTCCCAGAGAGCAGCGAAGATAAGGAGTGCCCAGCAGATGGATTCCCACTCAACAAAATACCGACAGCGGAGGGTAGTGCAGGAAGGCTGGACTAAGAAGGTTGGCACGGAAACTACCAGGAGATCTTTGACAGGCTGATAAGCTGCCTTACTTTTAGAAACATCCCAGGGACAACGCCAGCTTGACTCCACAGGGAAGGACCATGGTCCAGCAATCAGTTTCTAACATGCTGTGGCCCCCGCATGGGCATCTGAACCCTCACTCTGCCACTTAAGATCTGTGCCTGAGCTCCCCACCTGAGTCAAATGATGTCCTGCACCATCCCGGAAGCCCAGGAAGACTGCACTGGGCAGCAGCACCCAGTGGCCAGAGGTGCTCAGCGCTTACCTGGGAAGCCCCCTTGGACCATGGCTGGAGCCGAGTTCCCTTCAGGGATGCTGCATTCCTGAGAAGCAGTCCGAGAGTGCTGGAGGAGGCAGCGAGCTCTTCAGCAGTGAATCTGGTCTCTCTCTTCCGCCGACCTTGGGCCCCACTCCTCACCTCCCCCCCTCCTTCACCTAGATCTTACTCTCCTCCCAGGCAAGCTGTCAATCCAGTGCTATCAGGAGAAGCAATTCATTAAGCTCATTTCAAGCTGCCCCTCCAGCAAATTGCCTCCTCCCATCAGATGGGGAGAGCTGCCCGGGAGAAGCAGAGTCCGCGGTTTTTCAACATCTGCCCCGCCAAGGGCTGCAGATCGCTGCCGACGATTGCGCTCGGTCACCCAGCTTGGAGTGGGATGACAGCACCAGGGAAAACGCAGGTTTCTGGGTGGCCGGCTTCAGTTGGTAACCGTTGTAACCGTTGTAACGCTGGGAATCGCCTCAAACACACACACACACCCCCTACCCTACTCCGGGCTGCTTTCTAATGCAGATGACAAGGAAGCAGCAGGGATTTCAGCCGGCCAGAGGTGAGGGACGACAGTCATCAACTAACTCTCCACAGATGCTCACTGCATCCAATCATTTCTGTAACAAAGAAGCTGGTGAGCTGCGCTGAAGGAGCGCATCCCCTGGAGACATTCATTTGTGTCTCAGCAACATTCTCCATGTGCAGTAAAGATTCAATTTAAGCAGTCAAGTCTGCACCAAAAAATTATTTATGAAAATGAAGTTTTCAGAGAAATCACTGGCATCTTAGTTGAGGTTTCTTAAAACTTGACTCACAATGCTACCCCCCCACCTCACCACACCCCCCCCACACACACACCCTCCAGCACACCTGAAAACTGATCTGGCAGTCAAAACATGATTCTTTCTTTGTGAAAGGAAGAATAGAAATGCATCTCTCTGTTCACTAATCTTATAGGTGGGTTATATAAAAAAAGCAAAGAACAGAGCACAATTTATATTCTATTTAAAGGAGTTCAAACCATACAACTATGTTGTTTATTATTAGGAAAAAATGTGGCAAAATTTTATCGGGGGGGCCTGGCAAGCTCCCCGTAACATATTCGATATGCCAAACACAGTAACAACAAAGTCTTCAATGAAGACGTTACTGAGCAAATCGATGAACAACGGGAGGACAGTGACAGTGACAGTAAATTTCAGAAGTATTCAGAATAAATACTCCCAACAAAAAGAGAGGAGAGATATCATAGCAGGTAGGGCATCTGCCTAGCAAGCACACCTCATGGTCCCCAAGTCCTACTAGGAGCTATCACTGAGCACAGAGACGGGGTAAAACCTGAGTACCACTGAGTGTGGCCTCCCAAATAAAATTATTTTTTTTCTGTAGAAGAGAAGAATGTTCACCCACCTCCAATTTTAAAAATTAGAGGGCTACAATAAAAATTTAACTTGTCCAGGTGCTAAAACATTTTGTGACTGAAAATCAATCATGGACAACTTTGTAACTGTATATCTCACTACTATGATTTAACTAAGAAATAATTTTTTTAAAAATGTACACTAATTTAATAAATCATAAAAAGCTTCAGAGAAGGAATGGTGCCTATAGAAAAGGAGGAAAAAGACGTCCTGTAACTAAATTCAATGACATGTTAACCTTCGTATCTGAATCTTCTCTCTCCTGTTTTGCATGGCCAAAAGCAAAAACAGACAGATCAAAAAAATTCATCTATTTCGTGAAGGGAACCTTGAGAAAGTATTAGCAGCCACTGAAGAATGCCCTTTGCTTTCTTGGAGGTGAACAATCTTAATACTCTTTAAATCCTTGGTAATAACTGCTATTGGTTGCAGTGACATCTATTGGTATTGCAGCAACCACCCGGAGTCCACAATGACATGAAAAACATTGTTTCTAACTAGTTTCTCAATAAATCTTTGTGGATCTCTAGTCTGCCTTCTCTTCAGGAAGAAAAAAAAAAACTGGCATTGTGGGATAGAAGAACAGATGTGAAGGGGCAGTCTAAATGTGGCCACCCAATACCAAAGAAAACCTGAGTTCTAGGTCTGGTTTTGACGATACATGATATTGTGGTTTGGGGGGGTCTCAGGACATACAAGTGTGCAATTAGTTACAGCCACTGAGCTGTACCATCATTCTCAACTCCTATGACTCTTGAGGAAGACGCTATAGGGGCCAGGATGACAGCTCAGAGGTTAGGTGGCAGGCCTTGCATGCCGCTGACCCCAGTTTGATCTCTAGCACCACAAAGTACCCTGAGCATAATGGGGTGCAGACCGGATAGCCCCTGAGCACTGCCAGGGGGGAGTCTGGGGGTCCCAAAGCAGCTCTGGGGTGGCCCAGGTAATCCATGATGATCCCGGCATAACACCCCAGAGTTGTACAGCACTGCATCCTCAGGCCCTTGGCTCACTGGCAAGAGTCACTGGAGGGTCCTGGGTGTCCAGAGAATTGCTTGGGAAGACACCCTCACCACCAGAAAAAAGATACTTTCATTCCCTTCTTCAGAGCCACTGGAGATTGTGGCTGCACCCCTTCACCGTAGAACTTCTTCTAGTTAATAAGTTTTTAACTACCTAAGTGTGATGCGTTAACGTAAAGTGCTACTAAACTCAGAGGTAAATTTAACCTCTTTATTTGGTATACTAACCATTACTTATCTATCATATAAATGTGCCCACTGACAATGGTCAGCTCACTCATTTTTGTAAGCTGACAGAGTGCAACCATCACCGCAATCCAGTTAAAACCTTTTCCACTGTGCCACAGAGCCAGAGCCCAGCCCCGACCCTGGCAAACATCGAATACATTTTAACTACAGCTGTGTTTCGGGTGTGTGTGTGTGTGGGGGGGGGGGTACTGTATAGAAACAGAACATTAAGTAGTATGTGTTATCATTCTTCCCTTACTTAGTATAAGGGACAGGTAAAATGACATCCGGCTTGCTTTCATCACTATTCCACAGAACGGACATGCATCTTGTTTCTCCATTAACCAGGCAACGGCATTGGCCACCAGGAATAACGCTGCCAGGGATAGAGATTTGGAAGTAAAATTCCAAACTTTGTTTAGTTGTTTGTTTAGGATTTTTTTGGGGGGGGGTGAGGACATACACTGTGGACCTCAGGAAACTAAATGGAATAGCAGGGATTGAACCTGGGTCAGCAGGTCTAAGGCAAATGCCCTACCCACTATACTATCTCTCCAGGCCCTGTTTACATTTTTTTTTTACTAGTGAGACGTCATGAGGTGCAGTTGTAGACTTACAAATTTTTGTGCTTGGGTTTTAATTATACAATGATCCAATCACACATGCTAGGGGAAAAGGGAGCTCAGATAGAGAAGGGAACACCAAATAAAGGGTGTTGGGAGGATCCTCCCAGGATGGGAGAAGCATGCTGAAAGTAGACTATAGACCAAACATGATTGTCACCCATTGCCTCTTTTGCAAACCACAACATCCTGTTTACATTTTTAAGAAAAAAAAATCAAATTTTTTCTCAAGGTGGCTGTACTCTGTTATGTCCTACCAGCAAGCAGAAGGTTCCTGCAGGGTTCAAGTAGTAGACATATCTTGTAGTTTTGTGTCATATAGCACTACAACCTGACATGTATGAATATTATAATTGCCACCAATGTCAGAAAGCATGGACCCCCATCTGTTTCACCCCCACCCAGCTCCCTAATATCCACCAAGCCTCTGCATCTAAGAGTTTGTTTTTGTTTTATGTATTTATTGCTTTGGGGGTTTTGGGCCATACCTTGAAGTGCTTAAGGTTTAGTCCTGGTTCTGTGCTCAGGGATCACAACTGGCAATACTTGGGGACCATATTTAGTGCTGAAGATGGAACTAAGGCTGGCCACATGCAAAGCAAGAGACTTTCCCCACTGTTCTAGCACTCTGGCTCTTGCTGTGTTTCTTTATAGTCTGTGGCTGAGTGAAATTGTACAATATCTGTCCTCTCTACCTGACTTATTTTCCTTAGCATAAAATTCACCATGTGTATTGCTACACACGGGCCTGTATTACATTATAGCCATTCTCATGGAGGTGCACTGGTTTCACATTTTCCTACCTGTTTTCCGTCAGTAATATTGGGCATTTTGTTCATGTGCTTATCGGCTATTTTATTAGCCTTTGGTGAAATGTCATTTTAAATGTTATCCATTTTAAAAAACTGGGTTGCTTCTTTTCTTATTATTGGGCTTTTAGATAAAAAAAAGCACTTTTTCTTCCAAATTAGACATATTCTGTTAGACAATATCCAAGTGGGTTAAATAAAATTGAAAGTGGAAGGTTGAATTTTTTTTTAATCAAAGCTTTTCTCTGAAAGCAGTTTGAATTAATACAAAGGCAATAATTCTGAGGCAGCTTGAATTAAAACAAAGCCAAGCTACAAACGGAAATAATTCAAACCAGGCAGACATTAAAATAAGGTTTTGATTTATTTTTAATACCTAGATTAGCAATCATGATGTAATTTGGAGCATAAACTTTCTTTTTGTGCTCGATATCCTAAAATTCAATCAAGGTATACATGCTGATTATTAACATACTATAAAATACTTAACATACTACAAAAATGTGAATGAAAGATGCTTTTTTGCATTAAAAATAAAGTTTAGAGGCTGGAGTTATATTATAGCAGCCAACCCAGGTTTGCTCCCTGTCACACCATGTGTTCCTCAGACCCCCACCAGGAGTGATCCCTGAGCCAAGAGCCAAGAGGAAGCCCTGAGCAGCACAAGGTGTGGACCCCAAACAAAACAAAACAAAACAAAACAAAATTTAAAGTTTGAAAGTTTATATAAGATAGCAGAGGGACAGTTAGCATGAGTATTGAAAAAGATAATCTTGGGGGTTGGAGCGATAGTATAGAGGGTTGGGTGTTTGCCTTGCAAACGATACCCAGCATCCCATATGGTCCCCCAAGCACCGCCAGGACTAATTCCTGAGTACAAAGCCAGGAGTCACCCCTGTGCATTTCTGGGTGTGAGCCCCCAAAAAGTAAAAGATAACTGTCGGGTCAGAGGTGAGACTCAAGGGGCAGAGCGCCTGGCATGTGGGTCCTTGGGCAGAGTTCCCCTGGGTGTGGTCCCCACAGCAACAACAAAAGCCTACAAAGCATATTATAACCTTGGTGAATCAAGTAATGTATCATAAACATAAATGTGACAAAAGAACATGGATTCTCATGCTGCCTGATTGCTCCGGTCCCTCATATGGTAATTCTAACTTTGGTCCAGAGACAATTAAGAGCAGATAAAAGAGGTGGGGAGACAGTCCAAGTACAGCTCTGTGGAAGGCCCTGAGTTTTATTCCAACACCAAATGATTTCCAAGCACTGCCAGGCGTAGCCCTGGTGGCCCCTGAGCTGCACAACCCACAGGATGGTCATTAGGCAGTCAGAAATACAGATAATCTTCACAGAAATCTGGCATCTTTGTTGGCAGTACAAATCAATTCTTGTATATCTGCATCCTTCTTGGCTCCCTTTACCATTCTACATAATGTTTACTCAGCCATGGCATTTATTCACAGACCAAGTTGGTTTATTTCTCTGTGTTCACTGTATTTATCAATACTGAAACTATTCTACTGTTGTTAATCTTCCTGCTTTCTAAAAGACAAGCTCATTGATAGTTCAGGGGGAAGGTGCTTGTAGCTTGCGTACCTGGGTTTGATCCCCAGCAGCCCATCTAGTTCTCGAAGCACCACTAGCTGTGGCCCAACACACACACACACACACACACACACACACACCCCACCACCACCACCACCACAACAACAACAAAAACAACAACAACAACAACAAAAGATAAGTTCATTGAAAAAAGAGATTTTGTTCCCTGTTGTCTTCCCAGACCTGCACAATGCTTGCCCACTGAGGATAGCCACTACATAAACATTTCTTGACTAGATACAGTTTTAAAAGAAATTCTTCATCTTGGGACAATAAGAACCTGTTAGAACAGTGAACCAATCTATTTTCAATTTTGGATGGCTGCGCAGAATATTCATTTGATAAGCGAAGCTAGAAGGAGAAGCCCACAGGACCCACTTATAAAAGAAATCTAAAGGTGTTAGACTCACCTACAATTTAAATGTGAACCATCTTAAAAATCCATACAGGTCACACCCGACCAGAAAGGATTAGAAACACAAGCACTGGGACCTAAAATGGGAAGGGAAATGTGCTTCGGGAAGAAAAATATTGGGAGCAAAATGAAGAGAGGAAAAAAGTCAGGTTCACGGTCTAAGTAAGCTCGTTGGGAGTAAAGAGAGCATAGAGGGCTGGAGAAAATGTTCGCAGGAGCCCCAACTTTGCTCCCAGCAAGAAACAGTCCCCTAAACACTTTCGGGAGCAACCCCTGAGCTCCGAGCTAGGAGAAGAAGCCGCTGAGCACTGTTGAGTGAGGTCTGCAAACAAAAAATTCCCTCCACACCCAAATCCAATAGGAGAGAGTCCCTTAAGACAGAGACAGACAATTCCTTCGATACTCAACACTCTTTTCTGCACTCAGTGTAAATCGGTCTCCTTTTCGAGTCTCCCTAAAATCCCGGAATTTGTGTCTTACACATATATGAACACATCTGCATGTGATTTGGGGGATACAGCTGCTACTGCACACACTTGTGCTCCAGAGATATAGAGTGACACAGAGATACAGCTCTGTGCTCAGGGGATCATATGTGGTGCCAGACATGAGTCGGGGTGGGGGTACTCACATGCCAGGCAAGTGTCTTAATCTCTGTTTTATCTTTCCAGCCCCTACAATACCAACTTCTGCAGAGTGATAGTTTTTAAGAAATAAGAGTAAGCCAGTCTCTAAAGTCAAGTGCCTGGGTTTAAGCTCCATTTTCACTATTTGTTAGCAGTGAACTTTAGACACACTCTTTCATTCCTCCGTGCAAGTTTCTGTCTATGTGTAATTTAAAATGCCACACAATTTGGTTGACTGCATTAGTAATAACACAGGAAGCGCCTGACGTCTGTTGACCCAGAACGGTTACTCTCATAATAGGCCTTTTCTACGCTGTTCCTTAGGAACCTTCCTCATGCACTGCCACAGCAATCCTGTGAAGCAGGTTATTACCAGAAATGTCCTGTCCCCATAGAGATAAGTAAGTGTGTACCAAGAAGAGGTTATACAACTTGTCCCTGACCTCATGACTAAGAAGTAGAATAGGATGAGAACAATCTTAGCCACGTGTATAGTCCAGCATTCCCAACAATCAAGCAAATATGGGAATGTAGACCCCAGAAATCATGGTCAACACCATGGATTGGTGATAGTCCAGTAAGTTAAGGCATTTGCCTTGCACACAGATGACCGGGTTCAATCACTGGCGTCCAATACAGTTCCCAAAGCACTGCCAGGGGTCATTCATTCCTGAGTACAGAGCCAGAGCCAGGAATAAGTAACACCTGAGCATCACCAGGTGTGCCCCCACTGCCAAAAAAAAAAACAAAAAACAAAAACAAAAACCTTAGCTTTCAACCCATATAAAAATATGGCTTTTAGTATATTTCTAAACTCTGCAACCATCACAATCCAGTTTTAGAACATTTTCCTCCCTCCAAAAGGAATTACCCTTGAAACAGTAATCAGATCTAACTATAGATACTTTACATGCACAGAAGAAATGCAAAATCTTTCAAAGAATGTGTACAATATGTTCAATATATGTATGAAAGTGCCTTTAATACAGCTGATGCAAAAGAAAACCATGGAAGAAAGTCTAGCGGAACTGTGACTTGGGAGGACTTGTCAAATTTTGCATTAGCAACATCACCACCCAACTGAGCAAGGCAAGTACTGACAGTGGTCAACTACAATCAGCTCAGATTTAAGGGCCCAACTCCACTTTCAATGACTTTTTAGCATTTCTGCATTCAAACCCGAAGAGTCAGACTAGGAGAAAGTAGAGATAAATCATTCCCAAATGGGGTCAGAGTGCTAGTACATTGGGCAGGGCATTTTTCTTGCATGTGGCCAACCTAGGTTCAATCCCCCGCATCCCATATGGTCCCCCAAGCACAACCAGGAGTAATTCCTGAGTGCAGAGTGAGGAGTAACCCCTGAGCATCACCAGGTGTGACCCAAGAAGCGAAAAAAAAAATTTAAAAGTTAAAAAATTGTGCCCAACCCACTGACCTCTTGAGAGTCCCACGAATATTTTTCTCATGTGAAAGAAAAAAGCTCTGGCAAAGAAGATCACCACAATTCAGAAGATGTTAGTTTCTTTTTTAACAGGAAATGGTCTCACACTCTAAGAACCCACAATTCCAGCTCTGACTAGTTACCGCAATCATGGAAGTATCGTTGACCAAACTCTGCATTCACCCCCCACTGAAGAAAAGGAACTCACTGTTAGTAAATGCATATTCTTCTTCATTGTCCTCACTGTCATCGGACAGAGCTCTGTACGGTGGCGGTAGTTTCATTGGTGGTGGTGCACCTCCCCGTCTCTGAAGTTGCAAAATTTGAGAGAGGAGTTAGTATGTTTGCAGGATCTGCCCCTTGCTCAAAGACAATCAGGACAAAAAGGTAATCTGGAAATATCTGGAGCTCACCCAACTTGAAGCGGACCACAAGAATGCTACACAACAAATAGACTTGATTTTCTAGGTGCTGACTGCTACGTGAAAGTGACTGTGAAGCTAAGATGATGGTATGCAAAACAGGAGTTTATTCAAAAACTTCACCTTAGACTACTGATCTATTTTGAAGAAAGCACTTCTTGCCCAGGGTGAGAGAATATCTTCTTGATGCTGTAAAGCTTAATTTTCTATTACGAGTCAACTAATTCAAATGAAAGAAGTTTCCAAAATGAATCGAAGGGAAGAAAGTCACCCAAAGCATTGTATAATCATTTACATTTTTCTTTTCGTATAGAACATGCATAGTGTCTATTTCTAAAAAAAAAATACTTGACAATTTCTAAAAAAAAAATGCTTGACATGTTAAGGACATTCTACCTAAATGATTCACATGGGGGGAAGAGAGAGAGAGAGAGAGAGAGAGAGAGAAGAAAAGTGTTGGCCATAGAGGGAGAGAGGGGGGACAGGAGGGAAACTGGGGACATTGGTGGTGGGAAATGGACATTAGTGAAAGGATGGGTGTTGGAACATTTTATAACTGCACCCAACCCTGAACAATTTTGTAACTGTGTAGTCCATGGTGATTCAATAAAAAGGGAACAATTTTTAAAAATTAAAAGAAAAAGCTAACAAAGTCTCACATCTATTCTTTGCAGGCAATTAACACACATTTTAATGTTTCCAAAAGAGACATATTTATAACCAGTTTTTAAAAATTTCTCTGAATATTCTTTACAGTTAGACACCAAACAATACAGTACATCAATAAGAACCAACTAGAGGAGAATAAACCTCAATCATTGGGTGGCCAGTCCAGAATGTAGACATTTTCTTGAATGTTGTCTGAAAAAAAAAATCAAATGTCGCCCCCTTTAAGGAGAAATCCAAGCTGCTAAAAAGAATCCAGAGCTGATCAACCTAAGTGCTCCTAAAATACCCAACTAATTGAATTAAGGGTTGGGTTCTTTTTTTTTTTATTAGCGAAACACCATGAGGTACAGTTGTAGACTTACAAATTTTTGTGCTTGGGTTTCAGTTATGAAATGATCAAGTACCCATCCCTCCACCAGTGCCCATTCTCCACAACCAATGATCCCAGTATCCCTCCCACCCCCATCCCCCCATCCCCCCCACCTTTGTGGCAGGGCATTCCCTTTTGTTCTCTCTCTCCTTTTGGGTGCTGTGGTTTGCAAAAGTGGCACTGAGTGGCAATCATGTTTGGTCTATAGTCTACTTTCAGCATGCTTCTCCCATCCTGGGAGGATCCTCCCAAAACCCTTTATTTGGTGCTCCCTTCTCTATCTGAACTGCCTTTTCCCCTAGCATGTGAGGCTGGCCTCTAAGCCATGGAGTGAACCTCCTGGTACTTATCTCGGCTATTCTTGGGTGTTAGTCTGCTATTTTGTTACTTTATATTCCCCAAATGAATGCAGTCTTTCTATGTCTGTCCCTCTCTTTCTGACTCACTTCACTTAGCATGATACTTTCCATGTAGTACCACTTGTATATAAATTTCATGACTTCATCTTTTCTAACAGCTGCATAGTACTCCATTGTGTAGATGTACCAAAGTTTCTTTAACCAGTCATCTGTTATCGGGCACTTGGGTTTTTTCCAGATTTTGGCTATTGTGAACAGTGCAGCAATGAACATAGAAGTGCAGATGTCATTTCGACTGTACTTTTTTGCCTTTCCAGGATATATTCCCAGGAGTGGTATTGCTGGGTCAAATGGGGGCACAATTTCTAATTTTTTGAGAATTGTCCATCTGTTTTCCAGAAGGGCTGAACCAGTCGACATTCCCACCAACAGTGAAGGAGTGTCCCTTTCTCGCCACATCCGCGCCAGCATTGGTTGCTTTTGTTCTTTTGAATGTGGGCCAGTCTCTGAGGTGTGAGATGGTATCTCATTGTGGTTTTGATCTGCATCTCCCTGATGATTAATGATGTAGAGCATTTTCTCATGTGCCTTTTTGCCATTCGGATTTCTTCTTTGAGAAAATCTCTGTTCATTTCGTTGCCCCACTTTTTGATGGGGTTGGATGTTTTCTTCTTGTGGAGTTCAACCAGTACTTTGTATATCCTTGATATCAACCCCTTGTCGAATGTGTATTGGGCGAATATCCTTTCCCATTCTGTAGACTGTCTTTGTATTTTGGTCACTGTTTCTTCTGAGGTGCAGAAGCATCTTAGTTTAAGACAGTCCCATTTGTCTATCTCTGTTTTCACTTGCTTGGCCAGTGGCATGTCATCTTTAAGGGTCTTTTTTAAAATTTTTTATGAGGATTTCAATAAAGTTCATTCAATTATGCTTTCCAAGACAAAACCACAATAGGCAGGATAGACTTGGATGAATGAATGGGCTCGTACATTACAGCAGTCAGACAGACAATAAATTCCTCCCGAACAAAAAACATTATTTAGATTTCATCAAGGAAAACTTACTCCTAAATCTATTTAGGATAATGAATATCCCACCCAAAGCAGAACTTCATCGATTGTAGAAAATCCAAAAGCATTTAAAATGCCAGAGCGATGATGACAGATAAGATGCCAGACACAAAGTGCTTCTCCGACAACAAGAGAAGACAGAGATGTGATCAACAATCTCCTTAAGCGTCAAAAGACTTTGCAGAGAACTGAATGGAGAGTAGGAGAGGCAAATTAATTCCTTTCAGTAAACCGTTTCCGATTAGATCATTTTTGGTCAAAGATAGTACAGCTATTTTTGAGATAGAGAGAGGCAGCTTTTTTTTTAAAAAATTTTTTTAGTGAAACACCATGAGGTACAGTTGTAGACTTACAAATTTTTGTGCTTGGGTTTCGATTATACAATGATCAAATACCCATCCCTCCACCAGTGCCCATTTTCCATCACCACGGGTCCCAGTATCCGTCCCACCCCCCATCCCCCGCTTCCCACCCTGCCTCTGTGGCAGCGCATTCCCTTTTGTTCTCTCTCTCCTTGAGAGACAGCTTTTTAAAGTAATATTCAGAAATGTGAATAATGCTACTTAGTAGCATTTCCCTTTTAGAGAGGTGAGCATCATTGATGCTACTGATATTCAAGTTCTATCAACACTGTCAAGAAGAATAAAATAAGCATGTCTGGGTATCTCTCATTTGCATATGTGCTGCCCAACACCTGGGGCAACCTTCCTCCTGCATGGGAGTGGAGGAAAGGGCAGGGTCAGCCTCTCCCTGTGGAGCACTGCAGCAGCGGGCACTAGAGCAGATAAGACCCAACCTTGCAAAGCGGTCCTGAAGTGAGGCCCCGTGGAAGGGAGGATCTGGGCAAAGTTGGCAAGAACAGGGTGTCAGCACGAGGTGTTCAGCCTTGAAGCCTCACTCAACCTCCCAGTCACATGCGCCAAAGACATAGAAACTGTCGTGTACGCTTAGCAGGTCGTCCTAACCACAGCGCCTAGCTTTGAATGGGATTGGACCAGAACAAAGCAGAGAAGAAAAGGTGATAGGCCAATAATGCTAAACTGTTGTGATTGGACCTTCCTGTAAGCCAAGACCTTACTATAAAACATGCGTGTATTCAGCAATAAAGTGAACCGCCATCAGCTGCTCCCAGAGGATGTTTCTCCACGCACCTATCATCCTTCGGCTCATGTCTGTCCAGACCCAATGCTCAATGTGTCCATTTGGGGGAAAAACTGTTCCCCAACATCTTCCTCCAGCAACACAGGCTGGGTAGGCACATCTGGGCCAGGTGCCCACCTCCAGAGGGAAGCGAACAGCACAAGGAAATGTGAAACCCTCCTCTCTGGGCACAATGCCTAGCACAAAGACTCCTGAATTTTTGTTGAACGAGTCAAAAACTGGTTCTCATGTAGACTCCGTAGACTTTCTGATGAAAACTTGGATAAAAATGACAATGACAGAGGCCTGGAGGAGGAGCATAGTGGTTTGCAAGCACAAGGTTATGAGTTCAAATCCCCAGTCTCCCACATGCGGAAGTGTGGTCCTGGCTGCTCTACTGTCTGCAATATCTGGCGGCATGGGCAATTTCTGACTACATTGCAACCAAGTCTGTGTAATCACCACATAAGTGTGTGTGGGCTCCAAGGAAACAAAGGAACTGAAAAAAAAGTGAATGCTAGTGTGTGAGGTGAGCAGGAGAGATGGAATGATTGGGTGGGGGTGGGAGTGAAGAAATGTGAGTATCATTGCCAGAAAGTGCAACACCCAGTGAGTGTGAGTATTGCCAGCACCTGGGCGAGCACTACAGCCAGAGCATGCACCCCCCCCCCACCAAGAATATGAGTCAGCCCCTCAGCTAAAAATGTGTGCTTGTGGCCAGTGGGGAGTGTCAGATCCAGCCCATCTCAGTACCGTCAGCCACAGCACCGTGAAGAGAAGGGGTCTAGGGGACGGAATCCAAACAAGAAGGAAAACAGCTAAGCAAATGATTATGTCTGATTGCACCACATACTAACTTTCCCTGGTGCAGAAACAATTTTTGAAAACCCCTACAAATAGGATAACGCTGAAGGTTACAATTTTATTGCCTATTTTTAAAAACTCAGCCAGTTTAAAATTAAAGTTTGAGGACTACTTTCTTTCAGCAGTTGTAAATGCTTACATCTCCAATTTTTTTTTTTCTGATCTAAGCTTATCATCTTGCTGGTTCCCTCACCAATGAGTTAAATAAATGTTGGCACCTGCATATTTCGTATGACTTTTTGTCGGTTGTATGGCTTCGGGTTTTTAGTTTGGGGGCCACACCCAGCAGTGCTCAGAGCTTACTTCTGGCTCTGCATTCAGGGTTCACTACTGGTCATGTGCAGGGCATCATATGGCATCATATGTGGTGCCGTGGGTCAAACCCATGTTGTCCATGTTAAAGACAACACCCTAGCTGGCATCTCTCTGTCCCATAGGTTGTTTAATACATATTCCTCTTAGAGATTGACAGTTTTGAGTCTTTTGAGGTATCCTAGCAGACTCACCTTCTAGAACCAAGTAAAATATAATGTCTGAGATATGCAACTCGTTACAGAACTTTCTTTTTCTTTTTTCTTTCTAAATACATGACTCTGTTTTTGTTTCAGTACATATACATATCACTTGATCACTTGATATCCCGTTACTCATCGATTTGCTCGAGCGGGCACCAGTAACGTCTCCATTCATCCCCCTTGCGTGCTAGCGTAGCCCAGTGGCATCTGCTCATTCTAGGAACATGAAGAGCCCCAAACCGATCATTCAGGGCCTTGACGAAGAAGCCTGACCATCTCGTAGGTGGGCGTTCACGCGATCTTTTCACGTCCCGTGGAATCCAGTCGGTAATGGCTCTAGTCCAGCGGTCGTCTCCAAATCTCATTACATATCCAGCCCATCTGATTTTCGATGCCTTGGCAAACGAGACAGTGTCCCTGATTCTTGAGTGCTGCTGGAGGTCGGAACTCCAAATTCTATCTCCTCATTTGAGTGAAGCGTGATACTCCAAGCATAGCTCTTTATATACATATATGCTGTCACTGTCACTGTCACTGTCCTCCCACTGTTCATCGATTTGCTCGAGCGGGCCCAGTAACGTCTCCATTGGAGACTTTGTTGTTACTGTGTTTGGCATATCGAATACTTCACGGGTAGCGTGCCAGGCTCTACCGTGCAGGCAAGATACTCTCGGTAGCTTGCCGGGCTCTCCGAGAGGGGCGGAGGAATCGAACTCGGGTCGGCCATGTTGGCTGCGTGCAAGGCAAACGCCCTACCGCTGTGCTATCACTCCAGACCTACATATATGCATGTATATTTATTGTGGGGAAACCAAAGCTGAAGATTAAGTGAAGAAATTTAAGTGCAGAACCTCACATATGCAAGATCTATTGAGGGGCTGGAGTCATTAAAACAAACTGAGTTATCCAGAAAGCTTACTTACTTTCTGATATTTCAGGGATAGTACAGTGGGTAGGACACTGGCCTTACACACAGCCGACCTGAGTTCGATTCCCGGCTTCCTATATGATTCCTCAAGCACTGCCAGGACTAATTCCTGAGTGCAGAGCCAGAAGTAACCTCTGAGCATTACCAAGTGTAACCAAAAAGCAAAAAAGAAAAAATAAAAAAGACAGGTGCTCTATCAATGGGCTATTTCCCTACTCTATTTCTCCATTTTAAAATTTCTAACACTAAGCTTTTGTTTTCAATACGAGGCCAGACTATGTTTCAATTGGTATTAGCTCTATAAGTTATTCTTTATTATGTTATTTGTTACTTTTAAGGAAAATCATACCAGAGAGATACTATAGTGGGCAGGGTGTTTGCCTTGCACAGGCTGACCAGGGTTCCATCTCCGGCATCCCATATGGTCTCCTGAGCAATGCTAGGAGTAATTCCTGAGTGCAAGGCCAGGAGGAACCCCTGGCCATCATCAGTGTGGCCACAAAAAAACCAACCAAACAAAATAACAACAACAAAAAGTATGTGATCCCTGCCATCCCACAACTACATGTGTGTGGTCCTGCAACTGAAAGTGAGAACCCCAGCAAGCACTGCAACCAAGCATATGCCTCTGAGAAGGGTGTGGCAGCTAATGTGCTTGAGCACTGTGACAAAAGTGTGCACCCCCTGAGCACCCTCCTCAAGGGCACCACCCAGGAGCCACCCATGGCCATCACAGAAGCCAATGATGTGAGCTGACGCCAAGGGTGTGCAACTCTGCCCATCACAAAAACAACCTCACAGCGGGGAAAAGGAAAATAAGCATCGAGGGAAACTGGGGACACTGGTGGTGGGAAATGTACACTGGTGAAGGGTTGGGTGCTGAAACATTGTATGACCGAAACCCAATCATGAACAACTTTGTAACTGTGTATCTCATGGTGATTTAATCACATGTATACATATGATAGTTGAAAATACCAGAAAGTAAGTAACTTTCTGGATAACTCAGTTTGCTTTAATGACTCTGTCTAAAATTCTTTATCTAATAGCTAGATAAGAGTCATTCTTCAAATCATAAATACGAAGTGACAAAGTGGGAGAAAAGTCAAAGTAGGAGAAAGTCCCAACCAACGTAGAGTATGGCACACAAACCAGGCTCTCTGACTATAATTGGAATAGGCTACAAAATAACAATGAGTCTTAAAAATATTCATATAAAAAACTTTAAATAAATTTGGATTAAATAAAGAAATTCTGCACAGAGCCAGGAGTAAGCCCCAAGTACCGCAGAGTATATACTAAAAAATACTAAAATACTAAAAAACTAGATTAATGTTTTAAGTAAAAATCATTTATATAATGTACATTTATGAGGCATGTAAAGGAGAATCCTTTGGAAGTTTGATATGTAAAGTTTAATAGTTTAGGGAAAAGATTTATAAAGAATTTAAATTTTATTTTAGCATTTTGGTTTTCCCAGTGCTCTATACTACCTTTCTTTCTCTCTCTCTCACTTTCTTTCTCTCTTTCTTTCGCTTTCTCCCCCTTCCTTCCTTCCTTCCTTCCTTCCTTCCTTCCCTCCCTCCCTCCCTCCCTCCCTCCTTCCTTCCTTCCTTCCTTTATTTTTTTGACAGGGTGCAGGGAGGCCTGTTTTGTGGCCAGGCTCCACAGTGCTTGGGGATCACTTCTGGTGGTGCTTGGGGGGACCATACCATATGTGGTGCCAGGGAGTTGCTGCATCCAAGGTAAATGCCTTGTTTCTGTACTATCTCTCTGGCCCGAAAGCCAAAAGAAAGAAAGAAAAATAAGTAATTAAAAGCACTAGAAAATATAAGCCTGCCTAGGATTAACAAACCAAAGGAATATAATTCCTTTCAGAGAAACTTTATAAACATTGAAAGAAAAAAAGCATAGTTTAATAATAAGCATATATTGATACCGGGTAAGAAGGCTCATTATCATGAAGATGCCACCTTTCCCCATATTCATTTATAAATTGGAGAAAATTTTAATCAAAATCCCCAAGGTGTGGGGCTGGAGGGACAGCACAGTGGGTAGGGCATTTGCCTTGCACGCAGCCGACCCAGGTTCGATTCCCAGCATCCCATATGGTCCCCCGAGCACCTCCAGGAGTAATTCCTGAGTGCAAAGCTAGGTGTAACCCCTGAGCATCGCTGAGTGTGACCCAAAAAGAAAAAAAAAATTCCCAAGGTATTTTTTTTTTCTTCTGGTGAAATTTAACAAGCCAATTTAAAATATACACAGGATAGAAAAAGGATAAAAAGAGGTAAGATATCTCTAAATATATATATATATATATATACACACACACACACACATATATAGGAATTTGTCTATGGGAAAATACAATTCATATTTAGGCTTGACAAGCTTGGGCACTACAGATCTGTATTGGGCTGGACAAATGGAAGGGATGGGGGCACAGTGGGACATCAAAGGGTGCTTGGGTAAAGCATTCGGACAGCAAACTATCTGTGAAGTGAAAGTGCATCCCCACCTGACACCATGTCCTGCAGAAATGTGGAGGTGAACCAATTCCACTAGAATAAAAGTGGGAGGACAGGATGACTTCTCAGCACAGAGGCCCTCTGATCTGGGGATTAGATGAGGAGAAGGAATCTTCTGGAAGAACACTGAGGGAAGACTTCAAGCTGAGATAACAGTCTTTTTTAAAAAAATTTTTTAAGTTGCCCCCCAAGAGCAGCTCTCCGGCACGGCCATGGCCCCCGAAGCACAAGGACTTAATGTAGAGCCCAGCAGCTTGCGGCAGAAAAGTGAATGGACTATGAGTTAATCCATGCCACCATGCTTGCCCGGAAGGTAAAGGGTATTGCTCCCTTCTGCCTTTTTCCCTCTGGAAAGCAATATGGCGGCCACCTCAGAGCTTTTTGGAAAGCCAGGTATGAGCCGGCTGTGATGGGGCAACTGAAACCTCATGGGAAGGGGGGGGCGTTCCCGGCTCATCCTTCACGCCCTACTGAGGTCACGAGTTACCCCCAATGAGTGGCTCTCCAGCACGGCCATGGCTCTGGAGCCACAGAAACCAATCTCATAATTATCTAACTCTCAGCAGAAATACTTCCAGGCTTAATAAGTAAAATACCAGAAATCCAAAATCATTTGGTTCTTTTAACCAGCTGTAGAAAACAAATTATTTCACAATGCCTTTTCAGCAGGTCTGATATGGGGGTGTAAACTCCAAATAATAATGGTGCATCTTTTGTCAAAACAATGAATCTAATCAAAGTGGATAGAGTGTTAACTAGAATTCATCTGCCTCACAGGCATTGGGAGGGTTGGGACGGGGGTATGTTGGGATTCTTGGTGGTGAAAATAAGTACTGGTGAAGGGAAATGTGTTTGATGATTGCATGACCAAGACTTAAACCTGAAAGCTTTGTAACTTTTCCCATAGTGATTCAATTAAAAAGATTTTTTTAAAAAAACTTTAACTGAATCACTGTGAGATAGAGCATTACAAAATCATTCATGATTGTGTTTCAGCCAGACAATGTTCCAACTTCCATCCCTCCACCTGTATAATTTCTCAGCAATAATGTCCCCTGTTTCCCTCCCGCCTCTTCAAGGCATGTCCCATCCCAGTCAATCTCTATGGCAGGCACCTCTCCTCTCCCTCTTTTTCTCTTCCTCTCTCTCATGGTTTGCAATACAGATGCGGAAAGGTTCTCTTCTATATCCCTCTACTTGCTTTCAACACTCAGGATAACCAAGTCTTGAGTGGTCTTTTCTGGGAGAGTGGACAGGAAACACAGACCAAGACAATGACAAGACTGTGGTACTTTAAGACAAACATACATACGCTTATTATTATTATTATTATTATTATTTTTTTGCTTTTTTTTGGGTCACACCCGGCGATGCACAGGGATTACTCCTGGCTCTGCACTCAGAAATCACTCCTGGTGGTGCTCAGGGGACCATATGGGATGCTGGGAATAGAACCTGGGTCGGCTGCGTGCAAGGCACCCTACCCGCTGTGCTATCTCTCCAGCCCCCATACGCTTATTTTGA
Organism: Sorex fumeus; assembly: GCF_029834395.1. NCBI lineage: Eukaryota > Metazoa > Chordata > Mammalia > Eulipotyphla > Soricidae > Sorex > Sorex fumeus. Next base: position 5,464,270 of record NW_026606102.1, read on the forward strand.
ACCTGGCTTCTGACCTGTATCTTTACCAGAGTTGTTATATTCACAGGATGGAAATATTAAAAATAAAGTCTTTCTACATTTCAAATAACCCACTCTTATTAATTGCCACTCAGATATGCAAAAGGAAAACAAAAACATTTTCTTAGAGGCTGAGAGATTTAATTTACCTTTCCTCTTTTTTGCGGGGCGCCTTGGTCTTGATTACTAGTAATTCTGTTGGCCTTGTTCTGCGCATTTGGGATGATCTAATATACACACAGAGAAAATAGAAAAAGGAAACACTTCAACTTCATTGTAATTACATTTACCAATAATGTCTTTAGTAACTAACCCTGTGACTTCATCAAAAAATGAAACATATGAAAAGCAAGTAAAATTCAAGGCAAACAATGTGTGTGCACATGTACACATGCTCCATCATCAAGGAGCCATCAGCTCACAACTTTGTATATGTAGACCCAGAAGGAGAAAATGAAGAAGGAAAACAAGGTCATGATACCGATTGCCATCCAAATACCTGACTTTGCAAAATATGAGGGCACTCTAGGTAATTCTTAGAACAGAGGAGGCACCATTTATTTGATAGATTTACCTTATTCATTATTGTACCCTGGTTTGCCTTTGTTTTGTAGTGCATTTGAGCACACTCAATAAATATTTCACTACCAGTGTTAGCACAAAGATGAATTACAACTCTATTTACACCCCAGGACAGAATCTGTTCAATGAAGCTGGAATTCGCTGTTATTTATCACTTATAACCTTGGTGCTGAGAAGGGCCGAACACATCACAGCTGCATCCAATAAATGTTTATACATGAGTAAAACAGTTCAATTTAGTACAATGACTTTAATTCTGAATGGTGCCGAGAGCTTAGATTACTTCTTGACTCATCTCCTTTTTGGAAACCTGTGGCATATCTTTTTCATTTAAATTCAATCACTGTGAGATACACAGTTACAGTTCAAGATTGGATTTCAGTCATACAATGTTTCAACACCCTTCAGAGTGTACAATTCCCATCACCAAGGTCCCCAGTTTCCCTTCCACCAACACCCCCATCCCAACCTGCCTCTACAGCAGGCACTTTTCTTTTTTGGGGGGGGTCACACCCAGCAATGCGCAGGTGTCAGGGGTCACTCCTGGCTCTGCCCTCAGGAATCACTCCTGGCGGTGCTCAGGGGACCATATGGGATGCTGGGAATCGAACCCAGGTCGGCCGCGTGCAAGGCAAACACCCTACCTGCTGTGCTATTGCTCCAGCCCCCCGGCACTTTCTCTCTCTCTCTCTCTCTCTCTCTCTCTCTCTCTCTCTCTCTCTCTCTCTCTCTCTCTCTCTCTCTCTCTCTCTCTCTCTCCCCTTCTAGGCAATACACATGCTAAAAGGTTATCCTGTATACCCCTTTATCTACTTTCAGCACTCAGTTCTTGTCCAAAGTGATTTCCAACTATCATTGTCATAGTGGTCCCATCTGTAGGATAACACTGGTTTGTCATTTCTCCCTGGCTGATGGAAGCTTAGGTTTACTGGGTTACATCCATCACAATGCTCCTGAGTCACTCCCATTTCTGTGTTTATCTTTAACCTCTTCTCTGTGCTCTGCCTCCCCAACCTGTCAATCGGCTTTATTCCTAAATCAGACTGTTGATTTGTATTTGTAAGTGAAATGCTGTTTTTCTTCTTCCCTTATGTCCTTTTGCATAGTTTACTTTGAAGCAATGTCCTTTTTGTATAGACACAGGAAGACAGTTAATGTTCTGCTTTTGTAACTTGGGAGTTAATTGACTCCGAATAATATTCACTCTGGGGCATCTGTTTTCTTGACTTAAGCCTTAATTCCTAGAACCCCAAGAGCAGGGTGCCGCCGAGGGACTGGATGGACCCAGGTAAGTTATGAGCTACCCTGGCATTGAAACAGGCCAGGCCAAGTGCCATAATACTTAACTATAAGTTAAGAGCATGGTCATGGACAAATTCTGTCACGATCCAAAGAGTAGCAACTGGATAAGAACCCTGCTTAGGGTCAGGAAAGCCTAATCTGGCCTGAGTACTGTAGTCTGAGATCTACAGAGAGATGTCCCCAGGAGAGCCACCCTATAAGCTTAATGTATCTCTTTCCGTGCCCATACAAAATAACTAATATTAAGAAGTAGAATTAAGATGAATGTTTAAATGGTTTTGGGAGTAAGGAAAGAAGAAACCCACCTCTAAATGGTATTTTGCACTTGAGTGGATCTCCTGGTTGCAGGAGATCAGGAAGGGCTTTCATATGTTGATTGTGCTACCTGATCTAGGAGTGGTTGCTACCCTCAATGCTTGGAGGTTAGGCACAAGACAGAGGCAGAGAGATGGAGCTTGGAGAGACTAGCACGGGGGACAGGAGGAGATGGGAATGAGGGGCAGTGTGAGACTGGGATGGGGAGCTTAGTGAGACTGGAAAGGTGCATGGGGTGGATGACATAAGCAGCAACTGATCACAATTCAGCCTGGTGGCCCTGTTCCCTCCTTCATGGGTCCCTTGGCAGTGGCAGCAGGACGCAGTAGTGAAGTGGCTGAGTAGGGAAGTGGCTCATGGCCACCGAATGCACCTGGCGGGCGAGAGAGAGACCACACAGCCACCACTGTCGCCACTCTCTTATTCGTTTTCAGAATTCATACTATCTTTATCGTAACTGCCTAGCTCCTCGCCACCACCACTTGTAGCAAGCGTCAACCATAGACCAGTCGTCCTGGCCCTTGTTTCTACTGTCTTTGGCATTAGTCTCATACTGTGTTCTTGTATGTCCCACAAATGAGCGCAGTCATTCTATGTCTGTCCCTCTCCTTCTGATTTATATCACTCAGCATGATACTCTCTATGTCCATTCACTTATTACACAAATTTCATGGCTAGTTTTTCCTGGTGGACCTATGGGATATCTTGGGGAATTATAAAATTATTAGGATATTTGGTTTATTTGTTCTTGGGCCACATTCAGCCATGCTTGGACTTACTCTTAGCTCTGTTCTCAGGGATCACTCCTGGTAGTGCTGGGGAACCATAAGAGGTATTGGGCCTAGAAGTTGGGCCAGCTGCATGCAAGGCAAGTCTCATACCCCATACCCTATCTCTCTGTCCACCATTGGCAGTTTTTTAAGGTTCTTCAAGTGGCCCAAATAATCTTGGCATAAAAGCTGATGACTAACAGGAAGAATAAGAGAAAATTGATTTTCTTTCCTAAAATTAGAGGAACTTTCTGCTCTCTGTCTTTGATAGTTAATAAACAAATTAAGAAACAATTACATTTTTTTGTAATTGTGAAAAAACAAGTTACATTTCCTTTAAATGTAACTTAAGGTACATTTTTCTGGGGTCAGAGAGACAGTACAGACAATACTTGCCTTGGGTGTGGCCAACCCAGGTTGGATCCCCAGAATCCCATATGGTCATCCCAAGCCCCATCAGGAGCGATTCCTGAATGCAGAGCTAGGAATAATCTCTGAATATTGCCAGGTGTGGCCCCCCCCAAAAAACAAACAAACAAAAAATTAAAATGTGATTGAGAAATTCAGGAGAAAAAGCTTAAGAAAGCAATGTACTGGTGATAACCCCCAAAGTAACTGTTAAAAATACAAATATAAAAGTAATATAAAACTCAACTCAAGGAAAAGTACAATAATATCACCATCACTCGAATTGTGTTGCTAACGGAGAATTCTCAAATAACCAAGACTCCTTTTGACATAGGAAATAACTTCTAATGGGATTTTGGAGGAAAATTCCAAAATTTAATAAAAACTGGTAAAAGTTATTGCTTCTAATTTCTAATCCTACAACAATCAGTTCCTCTTGGATTAATAAGTAGACCAAAGAAAGCAGCATATTGCAAAGACAGGAAATTTTATTCTGTTCATCACGTCCTTCAATAGTAATCTCTTTGTGCTAAAAAAAAAAAAAAAAGGGACAATTCATGGACAGAGCAATTAACACCATCACCTGAACATGCTCTCTTGGCAGAAACATAAGACAGGTCAGTGCTTGCTGGACCGAATCACAATGAGACCGTCTGCACTCCTGCATAGAGGATAAGCCTAGCACAATACTGGGGGGATTTTCCTTTTCTGAATGGTAGAAAACAATGGTACTGGTCATGTCACCCATGAGAAAATCCCCCAACTAGCCCAGCAAGAACATGGGTTTTGTTTTGGTTGACTTTATCACCTATTTACATGCTTTGAGTGCTATTTCAGATTGACTTTTTCACCTATTGACATGCTTTGAATGCTATTTTTTTTCTAGCAGAACACACAAATACATCATTTGATTGGCGCATTGTAGCTATCAGTGAGTATCATTTAGTAAGGAACAATCAGTTCGATTTTTCTGTTGCGCTTAGTTTCCAGAAATTTCACCTTGTCTTTCTCTCAATATTATGGATATGAAACTGAATTGCACGGGCTAGAGCGATAGTACAGCAGGGAAGGCCTTCCATGCAGCAGACGTGGGTTCCTTAGTACGGTCACACCACATATGGACCCCAGAGCACCACCAGGAGGGATGCTTCAGCACAGAGCCAGGAGTAAGGTCTGAGCACTACAAGTGTGGCCCCCAAACAAAATAAAACCAATTATAACAAAACTAGACATCAAAGACTTCTAAGACTTGATTCAGCTCATAGCTCTTGTTCCAGATGTTCCAGATGGACAGTCTAAACAGCATGACCAGATTGTTCATCGGGGCGATGCAATGCACAAAGTTAGGTGACCCCAGCAGGGAGAAGGCTGAAGTCAGCTGCAGGTTGACAAGTCATAGATTACAAGTCAGCTGGGGTGGCACAGGGACTTTCCAGCCCTTGGGGCAGCCAATTATCTACTTGTCATCTTGTCCATCGAAGTAGGACTTTCTGTCTGCCCCACCCTACACGGAAGACTGAAAAAGCACTACATAGCTGTAAAGCAACTTTTTAAAACAATGCAGTTTGGGACTGGGAAATGGGGTGGGGGGGGCCTCCTCCCATAGGCCTTAAATGAAAGCAAATATCGCTTCCCATTACACATCAGAGGGGATCGGTGCTATTTCTGCTGAGCAGTGCAGCACACAATCCACAGCCTACCCCTGCCACCTGCCTGTCAGAGCTCTATTCCACACCTAAAGAGTCATCAGTAGCAGAATGGCCTCAACATCAATTGTGTTAGTTGTTTGTTGTTCAGCTTTTTGTGGGCCAAGCTTAGCAGTGCTCAGGAGTGACTTCCAGTTCAGTGTCCAGGGGTCACTCCTGGGCTCTGCTCAGGAATCAAGGGGTGCCAGGGGTGAATTCCAGGTCTCTTTTGCGCTATTCCTTTTGTGGGTTCCCTCTCAGCCTCAGTACTGCTATTTTTGAACTCAGTCTTCAAAAGAATTCCAGGATTTCCAGGATCATGATTTTACAGGTTTTAATAAATGCTAGACCACCCCCCGCTCAGGTCCCCTTTGTACCCTTATCTTCTTTACATTTCCTTTGTAAGCAAAGGAACTGGTTCAGAAAAGGTAAGTAATAAAGTGAGCAAGGAATGGAGATGAGGTCTGGGTGACTGCACAGGCCGTGGACCAAAACTGGGATGCCTGGAATGGCTCAGACTTGTCCAGTAGATCAAAACCAGAGAGGGGAGGAAGGAAAAAGAAGTGAATAACCAAACTTTTACAAAGTGAATCCCTTTTCAGAGTAACTGCTTAGTAGCAAGGAAAATATGTGAAAATACTTGAGAGAGAAGTTGGGTATACAGGACCAGAGCGATAGTACAATGGGGAGGGCATCTGCCTTGTGGCCGACCCAGGTTCAATCCTTGGCATCCCATATGGTCCCCTCAAGAACCACCAGGAATAATTCCTGAGTGCAGAGCCAGGAATAAGCTTTGAGCATCATTAGGTATAACCCCAAAAGCAAAATAAATAAATAATAATAGAGTTGGGTCTACAGAGAGAGACTATTTTTTAAACTTTTGGAAACTAGGAGCTGATACTTACTCTTGGTGTGGGTGACAGGCTCTGAACCACAAACACCACTGGGTTCCCTGCATTCTTGATGGCTTCCACGGCCTCTGTGTGAGATGCATTCTGCAGATCCACTCCAGACACCTACAGCACACAAGGTATTGATTTCAATTAGCAAGGCAGGACATACTGCAGATAGGTTGATTCAGCCTGCAAGCGTATTACCCAGAAATGACCGACACCAGAAACTAATGAATTAGACAAAGCCATCAATAAAAATAGGTAGGTGCGTAGATACACAGATAGATGCCCTTAATAAAGCTTTGCTATATTAAAAGAACATGTTTAAGAAAGTGTTTCTGCTTCTGGCTAAAATGTACCTGTAAATAAGGAAAAATATCTTAATAACAAAAGCCCAGGTTAAATATCCTCATGCAAATCTGGTAGTACATGAAAGAACCTTCTGATACTTCTGGGCTTGCAGTGTCACCTCCTGTAGTAACACATCACAGCCTGTGAGTGGGGGAGGGGAAGGCAGGGCTCTCTGAATTCCTCCCACATTATTAAAGAATGACTTTTTAAAGCAAATTTCCTATGATCAAACTGAGCAGTTGAATTTTCTCAAATTTTGTTTACAAAGAATCTTGATCGGCTTTTTAAAAATTGAGCGTTTTGTGTTCAATAAATGTGAGTGTTGTGAAAATGGCTTCCCTTATCATCTCTCTAATTCTGGGGCCATATTTGCTGGTGCTGGGGGGTTACTCTTGGCTGTGTTTGAGGGTTTGTTCTGGAGGTGCATGAGTGAACACATGGTACCAGGGATCAAACTGCATTCCCCTGCACACAAAGCATGTGCCCAAACCACTGAGCTCTCTCTCCAGCCTCCCAGAACGGCTCCTTCCTATAAAAATTTCAGAGAATCTAACTTTTGAATATGTCTCTAATCTGCAAGAGCGTTCTGCCCTTACCTAACATACTGAACAGAACAGCAAAGGTAACAAAGCCTAGTAAACACTGGGGTGGTTTATAGTCAGGGCAAAGTGACACTGTGGCTACTGCTTTGGCTCAAGGGGCTGTAGAAATAAGAATGTAGGTCCAGAGGGATGCGGAGTCAAGTTGAGCTTTGTTTTTTTTCTGATGGGAGAAATAATGGTATTAATGATGAAGGAGATGGTAGGAGGGAAAGATGAAGAAAGAAATGATGGCGAAGAGGGCATGACTTTGCAGGCCAAGTTAGAGAGATTGGCTGCAGGATGAGTCACAGGGAGTTCAGCTGCTTTGCTGTTACAGGTCATTAGAAAAAAAGATTTGGTGTGCTGTAGAAGCAAGGGGAAGTTGTCTGCATGGCTGCTATGTTCTCAACTAAAGAAGAAACAAGACCCATGGACTTAGGTTAAGATTGAAGTATCAATGCGAACAACACGCATAGATAGTGGAAATGAGGGCCAGGACTAGTCCATGGTGGGGTGCTTGCCACAGTTGTGGGGGAGAGTGCAGTTAGAACACAGAAGGGATCACAACTGGCAGATGCTTGCCTTGCATAAACCATGACCGGGGTCAATCCTCAGCAGCACATATAGTCCTCTGAGACCATTTAGGAATGATCCCTGAGCACAGGGCCAGGAGCATGACCCGAGACAGACATACGTGGCCCCCCCCCCAAAAAAAAACCAATAAAATAAAATAAAGGCAGGTGGAGCATAAAGAGCAGTGAAGAGGAGGAGAGCACTGAGGCCCAGCTGGCCCTGGTTAGGATGTCGGTTCTTTTGTTTTTTTTAATTTTTTTTTTTATTTTTAGTGAAACACCATGAGGTACAGTTGTAGATTTACAATTTTTTGTGCTTGGGTTTGATTATACAATGATCAGATACCCATCCCTCCACCAGTGCCCATTTTCCACCACCATGGATAATATCCCCCCCACCCCCATCTCCCCATCCCCCCCTGTCTCTGTGGCAGGGCAATCCCCTGTGTTCTCTCTCTCCGTTTGGGTGTTGTGGTCTGCAAAAGAGGCATTGAGTGGCAAACATGTTCAGTCCATAGTCTACTTTCGACATGCATCTCCCCTCCTGGGAGGATCCTCCAAACATCCTTTATTTGGTGCTCCCTTCTCTATCTGAACTGCCCTTTCCTCTAGGATACCGGGCTGGCCTCTAAGCTATGGAGTAATCCTCCTGGTGCTGATCTCAGCTATTCTTGGGTATTAATCTCATACTTTGTTACTTTATATCCCCCAGATGAATGCTATCTTTCTATGTCTATCCCTCTCTTTCTGACTCATTTCGCTTAGCATGATACTTTCCATGTTGTACCACTTGTATATAAATTTCATGACTTCATCTTTTCTAAGAGCTACATAGTACTCCATTGTGTAGATGTACCAAAGTTTCTTTAACCAGTCCTCTGTTCTTGGGCATTCAGGTTTCTTCCAGTTTCTGGCTACTGTAAAGAGTGCTGCAATGAACAAACAAGTGCAGATGTCACTTCGGGATGTCGGTTCTTTGTCCTTAGACACCAACCTCCGGTAGAGAACAATAAGGCTCTAGAAAAGCTCTGCTCCCATCTAAATGGAGAAAGTAAATGTATAATCGTCACTGTCCTCCTGTTGTTCATCAATTTGCTCGAGTGGGCCCAGTAACATCTTCACTGTGACAATTGTTATTGTGTTTGGCATATCAAATACGTCACGGGTAGCTTGCCAGGCTTTGCCATGCGTGCGGGCGAGATTCTCTCCATAGCTTGCTGGACTTTCCGAGAGGGGCATAGAAATCGAACTCGGGTCAGCCATTTTGGCCACTGTTCTATCGCTCCAGCCCATGGATAATCATAAATTAATAAAATAATTTGCTCGAGCGGGCCCAGTAACGTCTCCATTGGAGACTTTGTTGTTACTGTGTCTGGCATATCGAATACTCTCGGTAGCTTGCCGGGCTCTCCAAGAGGGGCGGAGGAATCGAACTCGGGTCGGCCATGTTGGGCGCTAGTGAGTTCTAAAAGCAGTCACAATGGTTTCATGAAGCTGCATATGAATTATCCAATCTCCCAAATACTTAACAGTAAGTAGAGTTTATATGAGTGACTTCATCTCCCAGTAACAATCAACTTTTGTTAACATAGATTTCCTGTGTTAAATGCCCACTGAAATTGGGAAATAAGGGGAAAGGTAGAGCTCTATTTTATTTTGGAAGAAAAAAGAAAACTTATATTTTCTCAGTTTTAAAGTTATAATCACTATGGATGTCTGTCGACTCTGATGAAAATTAAATTCCAACTTCCTATGGGGCAAAATATGTCTTTTGTGATTCAAGATTCTTTTACATTATAGTCTTAAGATAAAAACGTTTGTTGGGGGCTGGAGAAATAGTACAGTGAGACTCTGCATGCGGAGGTTCTATCATTGGCATCCCATATGGTCCCTGAGCACTGCCAGGAGTAATTCCTGAGTGCAGAGCCAAGAGTCACCCCTCAGCATCTCTGGGTGTGGCCCCCAAACAAAACAAAAACAAAACAAAAAGGAAGCTTCTGATTCTGAGATCTGGGGGCCGGAAAGATAGTACAGCAGGTAAGGCGCTTGCCTTGCATGTGGCTGAAACAGCTTCAATATGGTCCCATATGGTTCCCCAACCTTGCCAGGAATAGTTCCTGGATGCAGAACCAGGAGTGATCCCTGAGCATTGCTAGGTGTGGCACCAAAACCAAAACAAACAGAGATACGAGGTGAGAGAAAAAGAAATTACATGTTCAAGAGAGAACAGATTTCTCCAGAGCTGAAAGCACAAGCAAGGAGGGATTCACAAAGACAGACAAGCACGATTCAAGGGAGAGCTTGAGCTTGAAGAGCAACCTCCCCCCACCATTTCTTTTATACTACTTTTCTCTGGAGCGATAGCACAGTGGGCAGGGCCTCTGCCTTGCATGCAGCCAACAGGGCCGACCCGAGTTCGATTCCTCCGCCCCTCTCGGAGAGCCCTGCAAGCTACCGCGAGTATCTTGCCCGCACGGCAGAGCCTGGCAAGCCACCCGTGATGTATTCGATATGCCAAACACAGTAACAACAAAATCTCCAATGGAGACATTACTGGGCCCGCTCGAGCAAATCGACGATCAACGGGAGGGCCTTTACTTTACTTACTTTTCATTGGAAAATATTTAAACAAATGTCTTGTGCTTAACAAAACATTTCAGGTCATTATGAATTTAAAAAATAGAAATCATTAAGTCTGAGACAAACAAAACTCTTATTAGTAAGTTTAAACTCTTATTACTAGGTTTAAACTCGTATTAGTAGGTTTAAACTCATATTAGTAGGTTTAAACTCTTATTAGTAGGTTTAAACTCTTATGTTCAAGAGCAAAGATAGATGATGGATGCTCCCAAGACATAAAATAATGTACAATATAATTAGATTGGGCAAAGAGGCAAAGACAAGCACAAACACTTCACTAAAGAGAATACAGAGATGGCAATCACAATCAATCACAATCACAACCATCCTGTAATTCGTCGATTGCCTCGAGCAGGCGGCCCCAGTAACGTCTCCTTCGTCCTAGCCCTGAGATTTTTTTAAAAAGTGCCATATTCGGAGGGTGTTTGGAGGATCCTCCCAGGAGGGGAGATGCAGGTTGAAAGTAGACTGGACTGAACATGTTCGCCACTCAATGCCTCTTTTGCTGATCACAACACCCAAAAGGAGAGAGAGAACAAAAGGGAATGCCCTGCCACAGTGGCAGGGGGGGATGGGGGGATGGGGGGGAGGGATATTATCCTGGTGGTGGAAAATGGGCACTGGTGGAGGGATGGGTATTTGATCATGGTATGACCGAAATCCAAGCACAAAAATTTGTAAATCTACAACTGTACCTCATGGTGTTTCACTAATAATAATTAAAAAAAAAGTGCCATATTCAAGGCTCTTTCAGAGTTAGGAGAATGAGACCCTTCATTGTTACTGGCATTTGGCATATGGGTACGCCACGGGGAGTTTGCCAGACTCTGCCGTGTGGGCAGGTTACATTCGGTAGCCTGCCAGTTTGTCCAAAGTAGAAATGAGATGATAAGATGTCGAATGCAGCCTTTGCTTCCGGGAGCTGGGTTTCATAGTCTCTGAGTCTTGGCCGTTGATGGGATTACACGGCGCCAGGGGGCCAGTTGGTGGGTGTGACCCCCGCCTACTGGAATTTGGAGGATCTGGGCGAAGGATGCTCAGCCCCGATCCAAGTAGGCTTGGAGATCTCAGCCCCGGGACCCGCATGGCTTTGTTCCTCTGAGAATACAGAGATGGCAATCAAGTACATGAAAAGTCCCTTATTATTCCCAGGAAAATTCAAATTAAGAATTTTCCATTTGTAATCTCCAAGCTCCCTCAGAGCAGGAGTGAGCCTCCTCCCCCCATCTCTCAAGCTTATCAGTAGCTTGGCAGTCACACCCACAAGCGCCCCTGGCACCATATAATCTCATCAATGGCCATGACCCTGAGATTCGGAAATAAAGCTACAGAAAGAGAGCAACATAGGCCTTACCCACAAGTGAATCTGCCGTATAACTGCATTCCAAATTTTAGAATTCTGGGAATGCACAACCCATTCGTGGCCATGTAACCTCTCATACAATACACCACTGATGTACCAAGAGTAGCACACATTCGATTGGGTTTTACAAACATGTTTGTAATCTCTTATACAAGGACATAATGGCTACGGATGATACACAGCAATCTTTACACACTTTCCTCTAAGGAAACTTTATTGGACCATTTTTAGTGGATTATTCATAATTCAAGCAATATTGAATGTTCGTATGCAAGCAATACAAAATTAATTGTTTTGTTCTGCTCTGTGGGGCATGGTTTGGGATTTGGGGTGGAAACATCTGAAATATGGTGGCGGGAAAGTGCAACTGTGGTGGAATTGGTGCTTGAATATTAAATGTATTGAATTATTGTGAACAACTTTATAAAAATAAAGTAAAATTTAGAGAAAAAAGAATTTTTCATTTGTAATGGTCTATCTCATGAATATTCAATTATTTTTTTTTTACTTTCAAATATCATGCTCTACCTCTCAAAATGGCTAAAATGAAAAACGGTAACACCACTAAATCTAGGTAAGGATGCAGAAAAACTGAAACACACATACACCGTTGGTGGGGAGATTAAATATTTCTATCTCTGGAAAAGTTTGGTTTGTATGTTTATTTTGCTTGCCTTGGGGCCATACTTGGCAGTGCCCAGGGCTTACTCCTGGCTCTGTGCTCAGCAATCACTCCTAGTGATGCTGAAATTTGGACAGTTTCTCACTTCCAAACCAAAAATGGACTTATCATACAACCAGCATGTTTGCACTCTGGAGCATATGCAGAAAAATTCAATCTCACTCAGGAACACATGTACATATGGGCTGTTTTGGGTTTTTTTTGGATGTAATTGGGGGAAGTGTTGGGGGAATACACAGAGTTGTTGAGAATATGTAGAATCAAACTGGGGTTGGCCACATGCAAGACAAGTAACTTGAATCCACAAACTCTCTCTCTAGCCCATTGGGCACAGATTTGGGGGGGTTGCGGTGGGGGTGGGGGCACACACTGGTGCTCAGGGGATAATCTTGGCTCTGCACTCAGGGATCAACCCTGGCGGGACTTGAGGGCATTGTGTATAGATGTTTATAGTAGTTTTATTATAATAGCCAAGTGCTGGAAACTACCCAAATGTCTTTCAGTGGTGGGTAGTTAAACTGTGTCATCCCTGTGCCCTGGAAGTCTACTCAGTAATAAAAATGAATTGTTAGATGTGACACAGTGAATAAATTTCTAGGAAATGATGCTAAGTGGAAAAAAGAAGTGATCTCAAGAAGACCCGTGATGCATAATGCCATGTATACGATGACTGTGGAATAACATAATTATAGCCCTGGAGAAAAAGATTAGGGGCTGGAAGAGGTGAAGGATTGGATAGAGGGAAGAGAGAGAGGCAAGAATGCTCAGGGATTGTGTTGGAGATGGCAGTTAAGTTTCTTAACGGTGGTGTTTATGCAAAGTGAGACATATACTCAATTTGTACAGAGTGATAAACACACACATAAATGAGTGCATGTACAACTGGGGAATGCTGAGAGGCGTTCGTGAATTGTGCCATTGTTGGTGTCTTGGTTTTACTACTGTACCACAGTGTGTCCCCAAGGGGAAGACCAAGGGAAGGATATGTGGGATTTCCTTGAAAGTCCCACTGAATTCCCTATGATTCTATAATAACAGCAAGTCCTCTCTTAACACTGTTGAAAGTTCTTGGAAAGTGGGACCATCAGCAAAATGTATAATGAAACCTATTTAAACATAGGGAAATTGTCAGAAGAAGACTTAAATTACCATAAGCATATTTCAGGTCTTAAGAACATCAACCTTTGGGGCTGGAGCAATAGCACAACAGGTAGGGCGTTTGCCTTGCACGCAGTCGACCCGGGTTCAATTCCCAGCATCCCATATAGTCCCCTGAGCACCGCCAGGAGTAATTCCTTAGTGCATGAGCCAGGAGTAACCCCTGTGCATCACCGGGTGTGACCCAAAAAGCAAAAAGAAAAAAAGAGTAACAACCTTCTATAATAAAGACTAAGAAACTACTTCTGCCACTCAACAATATTCAATATTCATTCATTTGGAAAATTTCTGGGTTAGGGTTATTCCAATTCAGGATTGTAGGAGGCCAGAGACTATCATGAAAGCTCAGGGTACACAGTGCTCCTCCTTCCAGTGTCCACTGGCTATGCCACTGACACACGGGTTTAGAAAATTCAGAGTTGACTAAGGATAGGGACAAACATAATATCGGCCTTTTGCCATCCTCTGTTGAGAAATGGTTTTGTTCAGTCAGTGAAGATTTTTGTTTTGTGTTTCTATACCACTTCAGACTCTCATAAAATGGCACACACAATGTCCAAACTAAGGCATCTAAATAGAAGTCACCTACTTGGGTCCCTAACTCGTACCCCAGGCAGGAATTGAGGAGCTCGGTGAAATGATTCCTTTCAGTCTTATAGGACATGCCAAACACAGCCAGGCTGTTAGCCTTGTTTACCTCAAGTATTTTATCTCCAGTTTTAAGAGCATTTGTTCTTCCTGCTGGACTGTCTTCTAAAACTTGTTTGATGAATATTCCTTTCAGCTCTTCTCCATTCTTCAGGCGTTTTATAATGGTTTGTCCACCAACAATACTAATCCCCAGAGACACATCGGGCTCCCTAAAAATCTCCACACTGTAAAGGGAAAAAAAATTAATTCATTAACAAGTTAATGTACCTTGGTAGCCTATTTATCTTGTTCAATTTATACCCTCTGTATATTTAAATATATTTTCTAAATATATTTTTACAATGTTGTAGAAGTCAGACCTAGTTCCTAAGGGATATTGTCAATAATTTATTAGCATATGTGAGAGTTTAAATTCTTAAAGGGGAAAAGGGGAAGATGCCTTTTTTTTTTTTTTTTTTTGCTTTTTGGGTCACACCCGGCAATGCACTCAGGAGTTACTCCTGGTGGTGCTCAGGGGACCACATGGGATGCTGAGAATCGAACCTGGGTTGGCCTCGTGCAAGGCAAAACGCCCCACCCCACCCACTGTGCTATCCCTCCAGCTCCAAGAGGAAGATATCTTTCTTTTTGCTTTTTTGCCTTTTTTGTTTGTTTCTGGGCCTTACTCTGCAGTACTCAGGGCTCACTATTTTTTTTTCCTATGCTGTCACACTGTCTGTTGTTCATCGATTTGCTTGAGCGGGCCCAGTAACGTCTCCATTTTGAGACTTGTTGTTACTGTGTTTGGCATATTGAATACATCACGGGTAGCTTGCCAGGCTTTGCTGTGCACAGGCCATTTATCTGAAATGCCAACTATATGTAGAATAAAGTCACACAGCAGTAATAGGAGAAAAATAGGACCACCATAAACCTTTATACAACTATAATGATACCCAAAAGAGAAATGTATCATTTTACAATGCTTCACACAGACAAATTCAAGCTTGGAGATACCTAAAGAGAAATACTATCTATCTCTTTTAAAAAATCACTATGTACAACTGAAGCATAAACAAGTTTAACAAAGTACTGGTTATGCATGTTGTAGAAAATGGACAAGAGGGAAAAAAAAAAAGACAAGAGATCAGTTAAGAAAAATTTCTGAGCCTTTAGCAGTAAAGGCACCGGACTTGATTAACATTAACAGCACAACCACAGGAAATGCAGTGTGGGAGCAGAAGCTGGGGAATCCAGAGGTGACACCGAATCAGCGAGTGGAGTTCAGTAATCTTGAATCTTTCAACCACCCCATCTCAGGGCAGGAGGTGGTGCCACCTGCCCAGAGAACTCAGAAACACAACCACATGTGGGCATATGACAAAGCTACCAGAGCTGATTTGTCCCTCAGACCCACACAAACACACCAACATGAAAAGGTTATTTCAAGACACACGCTTGCAAGTTATCTCGCTATAGAATACAACCATAGCATTATAATATTCAGCATATGGAAGATTAATACAGCCATCAGGACTCATGGCTTGTACATGGCTGACCCAGATTGGATTCCAGGCAAGGCAAATGGTATCTGAGCCAGAAGTGATCCCCCCAAGCCAGGAGTAAGCATTGAGCACTGCTGCAGGTGGCAAAATCCAAACCAACAAAAATTTATAAAGGAAAAAAAAAACATACCACAAAAATACATGAAAAGGGGCTGGAGGGAGAGTAGAATGTGCAGGTCTCTTGAGTTACACACGGCCAACCCAGGTCCCCTAAGCACCACCAGGAGTGGTCTTCTTTGCTTCAAAGGTGGGAGAGTTTCCTTCTCTCCCTACTTTCATACTCTTCTTCTAAAGGAAGTATGTAGCAGAACTTGTCCTTCCAAATATCTTTGATGGAGATCAAACTGCATCGTTCAAACTAATAATTAACTCACAAGAAAAGGGACTGAAAACCAGCTTGGCAGAGTTTGGAGACAAAACGAAAATGCAAGAAAAACCAGATGGTGTGGAGAGGGAGGGAGAGGAAGAATTTGTAGGACCCAAGAGCAGGGCTGTTTAAACATCTCCACTTGTGACCCTTTCCCACCTGAGAAATGTCCCTGTGACCTGGGAGCATAGGTATATAAATTAGTAGAAACTCAGTTATTGGCAATAAATCAAAAAGAAATTTAGTTTTAAGTGTATTTTAAGTAGATACACAACCCATATGGGCTTGTAACCTACAGTTTCAGAGGCCCGGCCAGGGATGGAGCAGAAGGGGTTAATGCACATGCTTTGCACTCAGGGGGCTCGGATTAATCTGTTTTTGTTTTGGGGTCACACCCAACGGTGCTCAAGGTTAACTCCTGGCTCTGTGCTCAGGGATCACTCCTGGTGTAAGGGCGAAACTGATGCCATGACTGGTGGCAGAAATTAGAAAAATCAGCTAGGAAGATTTCTTTCTGAAACAATAGGCATGTCCTGCTTATGTAATCAAACCCTCCATAAACTGCTTGCTGCCTGAAGTCGGGGTCACTCTCAAGAGACCACTCTGTGGGTGAGATAGATTACCCCAGTATATTGGAATGAAACTCCGACTGCCTCTGCATTATTGAGTTCGTGTTTCTCTCCATCTCGCTGCTTGGGAACCCACAGTCCCGGGCTTAACACTGGCAGAATCAGGGGACGCTATAGGATGCCATGGATTAAACCCGTTCAGCCACATGCAAGTCCAAATGTCCTCCCCACTCTACTAGGGCTCTGACCTCATTGGGTTTACTTTCTGGCACTCTGTGGTCTCCCAGCACCACCAGGAGACACTGACCCTTAGGGAACAAGCCAAGGGAAGCCCTTGAGCACTGCTAGATGTGACCTCAAAGCCCCAAACTGGGATTTGATCCAGGCACTGTATGGTCCACGTTGAGAGGAGCACCTGGGCACTGCTAGCTACTACAGCCCTAACAACCAAACAATAGAGAGTAATGAGGTGTCCTAAGGGGAAACTTTGGTAATCTTCATGACTCTAGACTTGGTAAGAAAGGTCACCAAATTCAAGGTGACCGACCTGCTGTGCCTGTTAATTCAGCTGATACATGACACTCCAACACTTTCTGTCTGCCAAGAGATGGAGATCTGAACATTGTTTTCTCTGGAAGGATGGGATCAAGATTTTCCTAATATTAGTTACAGCCTTAATATTAGTGTTAACATACGCCTCATAACATAGGCCCTACAAAAACAGGATGAGAACGCTATTTGTGTCTCCCAAAGAGGAATCAAAAGAGCTATGCTTGGAGTATCACGCTTCACTCAAATGAGAGAAAGAATCCGGAGTTCCGATCTCAGTCAACGGTCAAGAATCAGGGACACTGTCTTGTTTGCCAAGGCGTCGAAAATCAGATGGGCTGGACACGTAATGCGATTTGGAGACGACTGCTGGACTAGAGCCGTTACCGACTGGATTCCACAGGATGTCAAAAGATCGCGTGGCCACCCACCTAAGAGATGGTCAGACTTCTTCGTCAAGACCCTGAACAATCGATTTGAGGCTCTTTGTGTTCCTAGAACGAGCAGCCACCATTGGGCTACACTAGCTGCAACAGGGACAAATGGAGACGTTACTGGCGCCCGCTCGAGCAAATCAATGAGTAAGGGATGTCAAGTGATCAAGTGATCAAGTGATCAAGTTACAGTCACTTTGCCTAGCTAAAATGTCTAGTTAAGAATAAAAGTTAAGACTAAAAGTGAGATCAACTTCCAGATGAATCATGGCAAATCTCAGTCACTGGAGATTGAGTGATACTAAATTGAAGCCCAGAGCCCTCCAGCTGAGAAAGCCCGAAAACCCCTAGAACTTACATTCTTGGTGGACCCCAGTGGCTGAAGTTTGGGGTCTCCTCTCCTTCTCCTTCTTCTCTCTCGGGTAACTCACTAAAGAGGGAGAAAAGAAAAACACACATTCAACTTATAACAGCATATCTGCCTAACTCGTTCTTTATTTTAATGCTGTAAAATTATTTACATTAATAGATGACAGCACAAAGCAAAAAGATGTTGCTTACACATTCAACTCAACAAATAGCAACTCAGCACCCGAAGAAAATCTGAGCTATAAATGCTTTTATTGGTGATATTCGAGATGCTATTTTCCAAAGGTCTGTGCTTGTATAGATTCTTAATCAGTATATAAAACATAATAAAATATATTTCTTAAAATTTGGTGTCTATTGACTAAGAGAACAGCCTAAACATACAGACTTTTGAAATAACCAGTCAGTAAACATGATATTCCTGTCATCCGAACCTTCACTAATTCCTGTTAGTTGTACCACACGAGTATTTTGTGTAAACAGTGCTTTCCAGTTTACAAAGAAATTTACTACCATTGAGTAAGTCGATCCTTTCCAGCACTACAGGGCCTAAGCACCCAAACCTTCAGGCCCACAAACTAGATCAACTAAGCATGTCAGGAAGTAGCGCCCAGAAGTTAGTATTTGGGGGCCTCTCCTCCAAAAGACCCTACAATATGGAAAACTTTAACAATTGTGTAACCAAAAAAAGGTTATACTGTTGGAAGAGATAGACTTTTTCAAAACATATAATGTTTGTTTAGAAAGCGGGAATCCTTATATTTCGTTCAGATAATTTCTTACCTAAAGAGAAGGAAATTTGCAAAAATGTATCTGGTGGTTAGTTTTGTAGATCCAGTTCCTAGAGAAGTGTGACTATACAACTAAAGGAGTCACTTTACATTGGGAAATGCACATACCTTTAAATTCTTGGTTTTGGTTTTGTTTTGGGGCCACACCTGGATCTGTACTCAGGGATCACTCATACTAGATTTAGGGGGACCCTATGGGGCACTGCGGATCAAACCTGGTGGTCGTGTGCTAAGCAGTCACCCTACCCACTGTACTTTTGCTCTAGTCCCAAATGCATATAACTTTAATCCAAATTAAAATCAAACTAAGAAAGCAAAATACTTTTACTGCACTATTAAGATGTTACTATCCAGGGCTGGAGTGATAGTACAGTGAGTAGGGCATTTGCCTTGCACGTGGCCAACCCGGGTTTAATCCCCAGCATCCCAGATGGTCCCCCAAGCACTGCCAGGAGTAAATCCTGAGTGCAGAGACAGGAGTCACCCCTGAGCATCGCTGGGTATGACCCAAAAAGCAAAAAATTTTTAAAAAAATGTGAGCGATAGCACAGTGGGTAAGGCGTTTGCCTTGCACATGGCCAGCCCTGGTTCAATTCCTCCGTCCCTCTCGGAGAGCCCAGCAAGCTACCAAGAGTATCCCGCCCACTCGGCAGAGCCTGGCAAGCTTCCTGTGGCGTATTCGATATGCCAAAAACAGTAACAAGTATCACAATGGAGATGTTACTGGTGGCCACTCGAGCAAATTAATGAACAACGGGAGGACAGTACTACAGTGCTGTACTATCCTTCATAGATTTGGGAGGCCTTTAAAGGCCTTTTGCTTTTATTGCTTATTAAATTGCTTCTTCACTAGTCCCCCCACTAGTGAAGAAGAAGCAGTCACTATTAACATGACACACGACCTTTTTGTGAATAAACATTTCTACTCCACACAAAATCAGAAGAGTCCAGGAAGCCAAGCTGGCCTTTTTTCCTGCTGTGTGCCCTATCTAAACTTTATATATAGAATTCATTTGAGGTGAGGCCAATTCAGCTCTGTAAAACAAGGAAAGAAGGAAAAGTCCTAGTTGTGGGGCCAAATTATCTCCACATTTCTTTCTCTTCTTTACAAACAGTTTCCATGCAACAATGTTCTGCGACAGGCCACCAAGAATATGAGTCCAGAGCTTGACAGAAGGGGAACTCGAGGTTTCCAAAAAAGTAGGTTCTCAGACAAATGCTGCACTAGGGTTTTGCAGCTGCAAAGCAACTTACTACCTGGTGCCACTAGGTGGAAAGTCTGAGACCTGCCCTTACATTCAAGTTTACAACAGCACAGACAAGGCGCTGAGTGAAAGGAGTCGGACCCACTGAATGGTCGTGTTCACGAGAGTTCTGCTATGGGAAAAAGCTGTTATTGCATTAGAAGTCAGAGTGGTACCTGCCTGGGGTAAGACCCTAGAAATAGGTGGGGTGGTGATGGAGATGTTCTGGGGTGATGGAGATGTTCATGATTCTGAGTGAGGTGTTAGTAACTTGAATGTAATCCTTTATCAAGATTAAGCATTTCTTTTGCTAGCTTGAGCACAAATATGATGACTTGTGCATTTTATTAAGGGTGTGGTCCATGATCATGCTCTTAACTTATAGTTAAGTATTATGGCACTTGGCCTGGTCCATTTTGATGCCAGGGTAGCTCAAGCTTGCCCCGGGTCCATCAGTTCCTCGTCAGGACCCTGTTCTTGGAATGCTTGGAACTAAGGGCAACTGAGGCTTAATTAAGTCAAGTAAATACAAATGCCCAGGAGGAGATATTATTTTGAAGTCAATTAACTCCCCTGTGACATATCATATCATAGCAACAATTGTCTTCCTGTATCTGTATATAAAAAGAACATTGCTAAATAAACCATACAAATGATATAAAGAAAAGAGAAAAGCAATAGAGGATTATTAGTTGTGCCTCAGTTGCACTCTTGTAGGAGTAGCTCAATAAACTTCAAGCTCCCTGCGGGAGCAGCAAAGACAACCCGGTGTTATCCAACAGGTGTGGCTCAGGAGTGTTGACAAATACTGAAAGTGCTACAGAGAGTGGTAAAACAAGGGACTGGAGGGTAGGAGGGTGGAGGTCTGATTAAAAGGTGGACTGGAGATAACACAGGGGCACTGGTCAAGGTCTTGGACATTTCAGTGGTTTAGAGGTGAGGTACAGCAAAACCATAAGAGTCAACACTATTGTAAACACGTGGCCCAGACCACAGCCAGTAACTTTAAGAACAGAGTTTGCTAAGGAAGCAGGGTGGGGGAAGGGAGGGAACCTTAGTTCATTGGAAGGACAGTGACACCACTGGTGGGTTTAGAAGTGGACCATTAAATCTGTTATTAAAAGCTTTGTAAGTTATGATGATTAATATAAATAAATTATTTTTAAAAAGTAAGTAGGTTCCAAATAGTAAAAAAGAAAAAATTAAATAAAGAGAAAAGAAGAGAAAACCAAAGTTTAATCCACAAAGAGGAAGTTGTTTCCTTGGGTCAGTATTATTTCTCTTCTGGGCTTTGATATAGCTTAGCTGGTAATTATATTGCTGAAATGCTTCTCTGTGTTGGACTGTCCCTGTCCTAATTTTTCACATTTGTCTTCCCCTGCAGTGTGGACCAAACTGCAGCCCCTCTGTATGACCCAGTCACATCCGGATGGGACCTCCCCATTTCCCCCAAAAGCACCTAGTTTTATTTTTTTTCTTTGTCTTATCACCAGCCTCCTGCTGTTGTTCTGAATTGACATCTCATCTTTGGCAGTTAAACCCACAGTTATATCCAGATCTGCCTCTGAAGGCACTGAAATGCCATGCCTGTCCTGGGGGCTGAAGCAAGCTTTACCTGACCACTCTCCTCCCTTCCACATCACGTCCTTCCTCCTGTCCTTCCCCCTCGGGCACATATCTACCTCCTATTCCACCTAAGGAATCATAGCAAAGTAAAAACACTTTGTTTTGGGAACACTGGTGGTGGAGAATGGGCACTGGTGGAGAGATAAGGTACTCAATCATTGTATGACGGAAATATAATCATGGAAGTTTGTAAGTCTGTAACTGTGTCTCACAGTGATTCATTAAAAAATATTTTTAAAAAATACCATCTTGGTTAATTTACATCCTATTACAGCTACCTGATTTTTTTTCCAACCCAAAACAGTAGTCTTGGGTGTGGGTGTGGGGAATGGCTGGGGGGCAAGCAGGTCTCCAGTTCGATCCCCAGTGCTGCCCACATGTGCTACTCAGGATTCCTAACACTGCAGCTGAGTGTGTGATTTCCAGAGCACAGCAGCCAGGTATACGTGCACAGTTCAACCAAGTGTGCAATCGCACACGACAGCCAGAATAGACGTCAGCACGACTAAAGTGTGTGGCCCCTGGTGAGCATGTGTATGTGAGCACCACAGAAACCCCCAGTGAGCACTGCAACCAGAACATGCGAAAACATAACATTCAAGTGATAGTATAGCGGGTAGAGCTCTTGCCTTGCATAGGACTGACCCAGGTTCGATCCCTGTGAATCCCATATGATCCCCTAAGCACTGTCGGGAATAAATCCTGAGTGCAGAGCCAGGAGTAACCCCTGAGCATCACTGGATATGGTCCAAAAACAAACAAACAAAAAAGTGTGTGACCCGGCACTAGCACCTGGGCAAGTACCCCAATTAAAGGGATACAACCTCCCGTGAGCACCGATGGCATGTGTACCACACAACCTGTTGTGTGTGTGGCTGCAATGAGAACAAAGGCAAAGGAAGGGCAAGAAAGGTGACGGGGATTGAACCTGCGTTGGCTGTGTGCATGGCAAGTTCCCTCCTGCCCACTGGACTTCCCGGCTCCTGAACTTCCCTGTTTCTTTACTGTGAGTTGATCCCATTTTACTAATCAAGAAAACTGGACCAGAGAGATAGTACCGGAGACAATCCCATGGGGCTTTGCCAGGTCATGCTAGTTTGATCCTTGATCCCTGTCCTGCTAGTTTGATATGGCTTCCTGAGCACTGCCAGGGTTACTTCAGAGGTACAGAGTCAGCCCTAACCAGAATACACCTCTGGGGGTGACTCAACTCCTATCCTTCAAAAAAAAGAAAGAAAGGAAGAAAGGAAGAAAGAAAGGAAAAAAGAAGGAAGGAAGGAAGGAAGGAAGGAAGGAAGGAAGGAAGGAAAAGAAAAATAACAACAATAAAACCCTGACAATTGCAAGCATTTTAATAAACTCAGCCACAATGAACGTTATTACCCTGCTCAGGGCCCAGGAGCCCAGGGCTCACTGTCCTCTAGCATCACTGCCCGCCCTTCTTCAAACATGTTCTGTCCAAGGCATGGGAGGAATGGCTCAGGGGCAAGCAGGTCTCCAGTTCGATTCCCCAGTGCCGCCCACATGTTCTGCTCAGGATTTCTCACACTGCAGCTGAGTGTGTCTCATGTGGCTGACCCCACTTACTGACTTCTGTGAACTCCCAGGAATACCTGCTTTGCTAAGGAGGAAGCACAGATCTGAGATCAGGTAACTATAAATAACAGACAGGGTTGGAACAATGTCTCCTTTCATCTATCCCTCTGAGACTCTCCTGACCCCCACTGGGGGTGCCCGCCTGCCTTCAGAGAGGAGGGCGAGACAGAGACGTGTTATAAACAGACAAGAGTCAATGATTCTGAAGACATGCTCTCGGGTGACCTGGCGAGGAGCGGACACCCAGAGCCACACTGCACAGTCCCCTTCTAGAGAATTCCATCGGCCAAGGTGTCTGACTTCTTAGTCTCTGGCCCGCCTCCAAAAGGCAGGGAGAAACTGGCTTGATGCCGAAGCACAGGGTCCATGAAATGATTCTGCTGGGTCCTACACAAAAATAAATGCCAAGAAGACAAGCGAAACTACCATTTAGCACAACCTGACACCTGCAAGAGGGGAGCAAATAACTTCCAAAGGAAGCTCCACATCCCTCTGGATAGCTCCTAAGGCAATAAATATTCACCTCTCCACAGGGCAGAAGACAAAAGCTAGGAAGATGAGTTACAGGAACTCTCCCGGAACCAGCTGAGATTTAAATATACCTTGAACCTATGATCATCAGCCAAACATAACAAGATGCAAATGATCTCCTGAGGCAAAGGTCATCTTGGAACCCTCACTGCCTGGGTTAGTCTCAGCAGCTCACTTGTCCCAAACCTCACTTTAGGGGAAAAGGCAATGGATTACATATAAATTGCCTTTCCTCTCCAGAAATGGAGGGGAGGAGGGGAGGGGACTAAGGAAGACACCCCTGATGTTTCATTTCGTCGGCTGAGCAAGGACGGAGGTGGGCGTGGAACTCTGCTGGACGGTTCCATCTTCCCAGGTTTGGTTTCTGGGGCATCAGAGAAGCCCTGGATTTCTGAATTCTGGAACTGGGGTTAATTAGGAACATAAAGTATTAGAAAATTGAACATCAAAAGTGTCTCATTTCAAAAAAGTACAGCAGGTAGGGCATCGGCGTCTCATGTGGCTGACCATATGGCCACATGGTGGCCCCCATATGATCCCCTGAGTCCTGCCAGGAGTGATCCCTGAGCACAAAGCCAGGAGTAATCCCTGAGCACTGCAAAACCAAAACCCCCAAAAGTAATGATTTGAGCACATAAAAAAAAAAACTATATTTCCCACCCTCCTCATGCTTCTGTTTGCAGAGCTGCCTCTGGAATGATCCATGGGCTGTGGGCTGGGAGAACGTCCTCTGGGAGCTGGGAAAACAGTGCACACATGATGCTCCTTCCTCCTGCATGCCTACCAACTGAGCGGAACCCCTCTGGCGAGGTGAGTGGATCTGTGTCTGTGTTACCTATTTTGAGATGCTGAGAACAATTATTTATGAAGTTTCTATTTTGGGGGTCGGGGTGGAGACATACCTAACACTGCTCAGGAATCACTCCTATCTTTATGCTCCGGGCTGGAGCAATAGCACAGCGGTAGGGCGTTTGCCTTACAAGCGGCCAACATGGCCGACCCAAATTTGATTCCTCCACCCCTCTCGAAGAGCCCGGCAAACTACTGAGAGTATCTTGCCCACACGGCAGAGCCCGGCAAGCTACCTGTGACGTATTCAGTATGCCAAACACAGTAACAACAAGTCTCATGATGGAGATGTTACTGGGCCCGCTTGAGAAAATCGATGAACAACGGGAGGACCGTGACCGTGACCGTGGCTGACCTGGGTTTGATCCTCTACATCCCATAGTGTTCCCAGAGCACTACGAGGCAGGACTCCTGAATGCAAATCGATGAACAACGGGAGGACTGTGACCGTGACCTTTATGCTCCAGGGATCATGTGTGGTGCTGGAGACTGAACCAAGAGAATCTGCATGCAAAGCACGTACCGTACCCCCATACTATTTCTCTGCCCCCCAATTTCTATTTTTATTTAGCACTGCACTGTAGCACTGTCCTCCCGTTGTTCATTGATTTGCTCGAGCAGGCCCAGTAATGTCTCCATTGTGAGACTTTTTGTTACTATGTTTGGCATATCGAATACGTCATGGGTAGCTTGCCAGGCTTTGCTCTGCGGGCGAGATACTCTCCGTAGCTTGCCGAGATCTCCGAGACAGGTGGAGGAATTATAAATTTATATAATTGGCGGAGGGGTTGGGCCACACCCAGTGATGCTCAGGGGTTCCTCCTGACTCTGAATTCAGGCATTACTCTTGGCGGTGCTCGGGGAACCATATGGGATAATGGGGATCGAACCCAGGTTGACTGCATGCAAGGCAAGAGCCCTCCCTGCTGTACTATCACTCCGCGTCCCGCCCCCCGCACTCCCCTGCCAAGTTCTATTTTAAACTTGAAGCAAAAGTTTAAGGTCATGGAACAAGAACAGAGAGCACAGAAGTCCGAAGTCCATTGGATGTCAATACCAAATGATTCCTAGATTAAACTTTTTGTTTGTTTGGGGGCCACACCTAAAGGTGCTC
Organism: Sorex fumeus; assembly: GCF_029834395.1. Taxonomy (NCBI): domain Eukaryota; kingdom Metazoa; phylum Chordata; class Mammalia; order Eulipotyphla; family Soricidae; genus Sorex; species Sorex fumeus. The sequence goes on from NW_026606102.1 coordinate 5,489,824, forward strand.
AGGACTTACTCCCAGCTCTGCATTCAGGGATCACTTCTGTTAGGTTCAGCGGGGCATGGGGATACCAGAGATCCAAGCCAAGTCAGCCGTCTGCAAGGCAAGAGCCCTACCTGCTGTGCTACCATTCTGCTCTCTGAACTAAAGTCTTAGCCAAAACCTTCAGGCTGTGAATCCCACCTATCTCCCCTCCCTGCCGTTTCCTCGATTTTTCTCCCCTCCAGCTCTGGCTTCCCCATCACGAGTGCTTCCTTCTCTGCGAGTTCACCCCAACTCCCATTCACCATACCCTGTGGAATCTGCCAGAAAGGAACTGCACCCTACCCTCTTCCTCTACCTCCTCTCTTCTCTCCAAATTGCTGTTTTTTTTTTTTTTTTGCCACGGTGCTAGATATGGCCCACCAAAATCAACCCCCCCAAAAGTAATGATTTGATCCTGGTGTTCCTTCTGTCCTCTAGGAAGATAAAGGGAGTCAGCATTTTCCTAACCCCCCCTCCACCCTACTTGTATTTCAAAATCTAGCCTCTCCTCTGATCCCACTTTCTCATGCCCAGTTAACTAGTCTGCCATCACTCTTAGGGTTAAATGTTCCCTAGAAGCCAAAAACAAAGACAGGGACAGGAAGGCAAGAGAAGAGAGGGAAAGAGGGAGAAAAGGGGAGGGTGGAGAGGGCAGGAGGTGAGGGAAAGAACAAGAGGAGAGACTAGGAGAGAGGAAAGGCAAGGAGAGGAGATGAGACAAGATAAGAAAACACTGGGTGATTTGGCAGGAGGCCTTTTGACTGTCTACTTCACTCATAGACACAGTACCTGCACTTGAACTTCCCTTGCTGTTGCTGTGGAGCTCAAAGGGCCACAGTGCATGTATTGTATGTGGGGGCTCTGGGCTTGATCCTAGTACCTCGCAATTCCCTGAAGTCTCCCCTTCCCCAGCACTGCTGGGTGTAGCCCCCAAACAAAACCACAAAGGCTAGTCATTCTGGTTGGTGGGCTCAGTTCCCACTGGGAGTCACTTAACAAGCCCCTTTCTAACACCTACTATTTCTTCTCGGGGTCTTTCCCAGAGAGGCAACATACACGTTATTACACCTACAGTACTGCAGGACTCAATCTGCCCTTGAGGGTACTTCCTGCTCCTGGTTAACAAGGGTTCTTTCTGCCTCTTTTCCAGACCAGAATTTTCACTGGGTTCTAACTAGGTCTAATTTTGACCTTCTACTCTCAGCCCACTACTGTCTAAATTCTAGTCTACTGAGACTTCAGTGGTGCCCAGTGACATCCATGTGTCCGAAACCCAGGGAAAACGTCCCCTGTTATCTATCTTGACCTTTTCACAGCAGGGATCCACCCCCTCTGTGGCTCCTTTTGCTAAAACTGCTTCCTTCCTTGGTTTCTATGCCAACCTCTAGTTCATTAGTTGCCTACATTAGTGCTCACTTCACGTCTCTGTTTTCTTCCACTTTTCATGCCTTAATGCTGATAGGATTCTAAGCCAAGTCCTTTGCTCTAATAATCTGAGCTTTCCCTGGATGACCATACAAGTTCAGGAATCTCAACCTACGTCTGCTCTTGCTCCCACTTATCCAGGAAGGGATACACTTTCCCATGAATTCCCTAAATCCAGGGTTTAATTGCCTCCACTGCACTTCGTTTTCCCATGAGTACTTGAACCCTCCAAATGTTCCAAATAAAAAAAATCACGTTCCCTTCCAACCTGTTCATGCACCGATAATCAGAGAATAAGTGGTCCCACTGTCCCTTATACACCCACTGTCCCAGTGCAAGAGTGTGAGTCAGTCTCCGTTACTCCCTCTCAGTTCTAGCATTCCATCAGTCACTGACTCCTTTATGTAAATTCTCTAACTCTAAATGCATACCCTCTTTAATTTACTCCTGGGTACTTCTTGCCTGCATTGTTACAATAATGCTTCTCCCCCTTTACACGGGTGATGCCAGGAAATGAACTTAGAGTTTTCTTTTTTTTTTTTTTCACTTTTTGGGTCACACCTGGCGATGCACAGGGGTTACTCCTGGCTCTGCACTCAGGAGTCACTCCTGGCGGTGCTCAGGGGACCATATGGGATGCTGGGAATCAAACCCGGGTCGGCCGCGTGCAAGGCAAACGCCCTACCTGCTGTGCTATCTCGCCAGCCCCGTTGAACTTAGAGTCTTCTACATGATAGATATATGATCTACGCTTGATCTATCTCCCCTCTGGCACATAAATAAATGCTTCCTTACCTTCCCTTTCCCTGTGCAGATCCTCTGTGTCACCTATCTGGCACACATCAGCACCAAAACACAATTGCACCTAGGGTCTAAGGGTGATTTTGCAGAATGCCAGACACAGTAACAACAAAGTCTCCAATGGAGACGTTACTGGGCCCGCTCGAGCAAATCGATGATCAATGGGAGGGCCTTTACTTACTTACTTACTTACTCATAATAACTGTGCCATATGGAGAATCTCATTCAAAATAATTTTGTTTTGCATTTTTTTTTTGCAACCATCTCACCATACGTGTGCCTACTGGATTTTTAATAGAAGTAAAAATAGAAGATGTCGTACATGATTAAAAGGGGAAGACTCCATACCATGTATCAGAGGCATATCTGGAACTCAACATTCCTGTGTATGCCGAGGCCCTGGGCACATTGTGTGTTCTGGGGAGTTGGTATATAGGCAGGTCTTCTTCCTCCCTTCTTCGAGCCACAGCAGGAAGGTCAGCAAGCACACCAGGATCTTGGCCATCATCCGCAATCACCATGTCTGGAGTTCAAACCAATCACAGAAAACATAAGATGGCTTTATTCCCTCTTCAGTTACTCAGCAAGTACTCACAAGCCTCCGCTCTGGACAGGCCTTACCCAGGCACAAGACCAGTGAACGTTAAACAAAATGAGCAGACTATTTCTTGTGCCAGATGGAAACAGGTACTGTAGATGCATGGCAGGAGGGCAGGCAGAGAATGGGGACTGCTCAGTAGAAAATGGATCTTTTGACATGGACCCACTGAAAACATGACATTGTGAAAACAGAAGTTTCTTGGTAGGTCATATGCCTTGCATATGGCCAAACTAGGTTAGAGCCCAGGCACCGCATATTGTCCCCTGAGCACAAAGTCAGGGGGAAGTCTTGAGCTCTGCCAGTATGGCCCCCAAATAAATAATCAAAGTTTTATCCCAGTCTTGCCCTCCTGGAACTTTGCTGAGAGTAGGATGCAGGCAGGCTAGAGAGGACGCATCCTGGCCCTTAGCAGCCTGGAGAGAAATCCTTCCATGGCTCCTTGGTGACACATCCAGGCAGGGGCAAACACAACTACTTTCTGTTTAAAATAATCTGGACTCAGTTAACACCAAGTCCACTGCTGATTGGAATTTAGCTTGATGCTTTTCACTCTTTGTCATGCTAATTTGGGCTGGAGCGATAGCACAGCGGTAGGGCGTTCGCCTTACAAGCGGCCAACATGGCCGACCCGAGTTCGATTCCTCCGCCCCTCTCGGAGAGCCCGGCAAGCTACCAAGAGTATCTCGCCTGCACGGCAGAGCCCGGCAAGCTACCGAGAGTATTCGATACGCCAAACACAGTAACAACAAAGTCTCCAATGGAGATGTTACTGGGCCCGCTCGAGCAAATTGACGATCAACTGGAGAGCCTTTACCTTTACCTTTACCATGCTAATTTATAGGTTTTATGAAATGAAAGAGTATAAATTCTTTGAGGAGACATGATTTTGGATTATGTTATATATATACACATATATTTGTACATGTGTGTATGTGTGTATGTATACAACTTGGGGACTATCCCTGGTAGTGCTCAGGGCTTACTATTGGCTCATGCACTCCTGGCAGTGCCTGGGGGACCTTATGCAGTGCAGGGACAGAACTGGAGTTGGTTCCATGCAGAGCAAGTCCCCTAACTCTGTAGGATCTCTCCAAGCCCCAAAGTAAATTTTTTTCAAACTTTTGTTTTTTGAGTCACACTTGGCAGTGCTCAGGGATTACTCCCTGCTCGGTGCTTGGCAGTTTTCTCCTGGCTATGCGCGGAGGATCAAGTCATGCCAGAGACTGAACCTGGGCTCTCTGCATGCAAATAATAAACTATACCTTCGGCTCTTTTTCATGGGGAGGCCAGACCCAGAGGTATTCAGGGGCTACTCCTGGCTCCGTGCTTGGGAGTGTCCCATGGCTGGTCCACAGGGGACCATCTGCTATGCTGGGGACTGAACCCAGGCTTCCTGCATGCAAAGAATGCACTCAGCCAGCCAACATTTTCTAAATTAATTGTTCATTGATCATTTAAAATTGTGGATTATTAATTATAATTATTAAATTGTGTACTATTATTATTAGAGTGGTCAAAGAGTTATTGATTTAAAAGAGGACTAAGAAAACCCAAATCCCTAATTTTACAGGTGAGAAAATTGAAACATTTAAAGAAACATGGAGATTTGCCAGATTACATAACAGATTAGGAGAGGTGCCTGGAACTGACCCAGTCTCCCCTTCGCTGGACAGAGATCTCAAAAATGCCAAGTGGGATTCTGAGGAGAATAAATTCAGCTGGAGTTGGAGTTGACTATCAATCATTTCTTAGTCCACCCTAGATTAGTGCTAACACGCAACCCATACCCTCTGTAGAGTATCCTGGAGGCTCTCAACGTTTTCCCTAAAAACACAAGGTTATGAATACTTTTCTAGTGAAGGCAGAGCTGAGATATATAAATAAGCTCAGGCTTCATTCTCAGAGCTATAAACTTAAAAAATAAATGCCCAGGGCTTGGCAAAATGTTCCATTTCAGTGTTGTGGGTTCAATAGTGGTTTCCTAACCACGTGTCTATTCCTTTGAACCTATGAATGGAACCTTATTTGGAAAATAAAATTTTTTTCAGGTGCAATTAAACAAAGTATCTTGAGACGGCCCTGGATTATGCAAGTGGCCCTAAATCCATTGACAGGTGCGTCTTTAGAGAAAATTAAAACCAAGCAGTGGGAAGAGAAGGTCATGTGAAAACAGAGGCTGAGGTCAGAGGAAGGAATGCAGGAGCCATGGGGTCCAGGAGGGGCAAAGAGCAGACTCTTCCCTATAGACTTTGGGGGAGCACCTTGAGTGGGGACCCTGTCCTCCAGAACAGCACCAGACTGGACTTACTTCTGTGGGTCAAGCCATTAGTCAAGGGGTAACTTGTTACAGCAGATCTCAGAAGCTCATAGCAGAAGTCAAGGCAATGGAAGTAACTTTGGAGTCACTTAGATGATACCAGGGCAGGGACACTAGGAAGGGACATTTTGGTAATGTCTGAAGATTGTCCTCATGAAAGGGGTAAGAGGAACAAAGGGATGTAGAGCTAGAAGGCAGGAAAGCTGCTCAACACCCCACAACACCCCGGTGAGTTCTCTCTTGTGAAGGAGCAGCTGGTCCCAAACAGAGCTGAGGTGACTATGAAGTAGCAACAGGAATTCAACAGAGAGGGTTCACTAATTTCTTTACTCATTCATTTGGGAAGGAAGTCTCCAAATATTTAGTAGAGTATTTCTTAACTGGAAGCCATATGACAACCCCTCCCCACCCCCAGGATATTCCAAGTGAAAATCATGGAAATGGCCACTGGGTAGGAGAGAGGGGGTCACGGGAAGGAAGCTAGGTCAGAGGTAGACCCGGGTGGGATGAAAGGCTGGGAAATGCTGATTTAATAGTCAGAAGAGTCTGCCAAAGAAATGCAATGAAATAAAACAACAGCAACAACAAGTACACTGGGAGAGTTTTAGAGAAAAGATTTTTTTTTCCTTAGTCACAGTTATTCATCAAGAATTGGGCTCTCTGGCCTTAGATATGAAAAATTAACAAAACAATAGTTTTATTCCACAGAAATTGTTATCAGTTTAGAGATGCCTTCAATCTTTATCAACGATTGCACTTAGCAGAATCCTGAATTTATCAGTTTCTATAGCTCTCTTTCTTACAACACATTATGAGAACTGCCCAGACAGAAGGATCTTTACCCAAAAATAGGACACCGTAAATCCTGAACAATGACAACAACTTCCTGTACCATGAAGAATTGAACAGTCAGTCTTACCAAGGATCTTGCTGTTATAAAGATATTTGATATTTTGGTTTTGGAGGAAGAAAAATTATTTTTTAAACTCTTCAAAAATATATAAGAATCAATATTGGGGGAGCACGGAGAGACACTATACTTTCGGAATTCTTTAATGGAAACTAAGTTATTAATGTTACAAAATTGACCGTAATATATGGCTATAAAAATGTTTCATAAATGTTTAAAATATGCCTCTCTTTATTAATATTTAATAACCCCATTCAATGAGCTAACAGTATCACTTAATAGCATAAGAGATTTTAATATATATTAGTAGAGACATTTCAGATACTGTGTAAGGTACTCCTTTTAATCCAGACTGCTAATAAAAAGTATGAGGGGAAAGAAAAAGAAAATGCAACACTTCCAGAGAGCTGAATCTGAAAGTTCACAGTTGAAATAAGAGCTACATTTATTCTTCCAGATATTCTGGAGCACTGTGATTAATAAGCCAATGCACATTCACAACGCCCTAGTGAATAAAATTGTGACAGTGAAATTCATGACATACAAAAAAACAAAAAGGAAAGACTGCAACATCAAGTAATTTGTGTTTAGGAGAAGTAAAACGCACAAACCTAAATCCAGGCTGCTTTCAGTTAATGAATGAAGATTTTCCAGATCATCAAATCTGCCTTGTTGATTGTTTCCTTCCGTGGAAGGTATGGAGGGGAGGGCATCGATGCCAAAATCTTCTTTCATCTTGAGAGGACAAAAACCAGAAATGCATTAGGAGCTTATGATAAATGTGCAATGCTCTAATGTTGCTCAAAGCAGCAAAAGTGGAAAAAGGATTGACCAGACAGATTTCTCCAGCGACCATTTAGCCCATGGAAAGCTGTAACCAGTGCTAGAAACTTAATATTTGCAAAACAAGAGGCCAGTCAAACCTGTTCCCCCACCCCCCCAACACTCGACTTTTTCATTAAAAAATATATTTTATAAATAAGTGGATTTGAATAAACACTCATTGTGGTAGAAGAAGCAGAGATCTATCAAGTTAAGCAGAACCAGTGGCCAATACACACTGCCTTTTGAATCGTGTTTGGGGCACAATTGTGTTGGTCCCCAACACTGGGTGAATTTCTCAGCTCTGCCTCCCCAGTGTTGCTACTGCAGGGAGCACTCAGTTCTTAATCCTAAAGCTTTCACATAGCACTATTGGTAACTCAATGAACTTTCCTCCCCTTTTTTAGACATGCCGTCTATGATTTTCCAAATTGCCACTCCAGGAACACACGATCACAATCACGATCATCCTGTTGTTCGTCAATTGCCTCAAGCTGGCACCAACAACGTCTCCTTCTTCCTAGCCCTGAGATTTTAAAAGAGCCATATTCAATGCTCTTTCAGGGCTAGGAGAATGAGACCTATCATTGTTACTGGTATTTGGCATATTGAGTACGACACGGGATGCCTGCCAGACTGTGCCGTGCGGGCAAGGATACTTTCGGTAGCCTGCCGGGTTCTCCAAAGTAAAAACACTATTTTCACTAAAGTCTTTTATGTTAATATTGGCAGAATATATGTTTTGTTTGTTTTCTGGGGGGTTGGGTGGGGGTTGGGACCACAACCGTGGTGCTTGGGGATTACTCCTGACTCAGCTCAGGGATCACTCCTGGTGGGACTTGGGGGAACATATGGGCCGTGGGCAATTGAACCTAGGTTAGCTACAATGAATGGAAAGTGCCCTACCCTCTGTACTAGCTAGCTAGCTTTTTTTCCAGATTATGATTATAACTAAATATACAACTTTATCAGATACTTAATGGAACCTATAGAGAATAGAATTCAGCTCCAAATGTTAGTGTTTTAAATGGATATAGGACTACTCAATTGCCTAGACTATAACAGGAAGATCTTTGTAGCAAATAGTATAAAAGACTATGAGAGAGAAAATCGTTTATAGTAATATTTGGATCATTTGGGCATTTAAAAAAGTTAATTAATGACTAGTAGCTGAGAAATAAGAAAATTGGTATCTGAACCTGAGATCTTGATTTAGCAGATAGTGAGGCTTTAACTTTGGAAAAATTAATACAATTTGCATGGAGGTGGAAGGACACCCCCAGCGGTGCTCAGGGCTTACTCCTGGAAGGGCTCAGGCTTATGGGGTGCTGGTGATAGAACCAGGGTCAGAATATTCAAAACAAGTGTCTCACCTGCAGTACTATCACTCCAGCACCTAAATTCAATTATCTTTTTCTAGAGAAGAAAATTAAGAATGCTTTACAATAGCCAGAAACTGGAAGAAACCTGAATGCCCAAGAACAGATGACTGGTTAAAGAAACTTTGGTACCTCTACACAATGGAGTACTATGTAGCTCTTAGAAAAGATGAAGTCATGAAATTTACATACAAGTGGTACAATATGGAAAGTATCATGCTAAGCGAAATGAGTCAGAAAGAGAGGGATAGACATAGAAAGATTGCATTCATCTGGGGGATATAAAGTAACAAAGTATGAGATTAATACCCAAGAATAGCTGAGATCAGCACCAGGAGGATTACTCCATAACTTAGAGGCCAGCCGGGTATCCTAGAGGAAAGGGCAGTTCAGATAGAGAAGGGAGCACCAAATAAAGGATGTTTGGAGGATCCTCCCAGGAGGGGAGATGCATGTCGAAAGTAGACTATGGACTGAACATGTTTGCCACTCAACGCCTCTTTTGCAGACCACAACACCCAAAAGGAGAGAGAGAACACAGGGGATTGCCCTGCCACAGAGACAGGGGGGATGGGGGGATGGGGGTGGGAGGGATATTATCCATGGTGGTGGAAAATGGGCACTGGTGGAGGGATGGGTATCTGATCATTGTATAATTGAAACCAAAGCACAAAAAATTGTAAATCTACAACTGTAAAAAAAAATAAAATAAAATAAAGGGGAAAAAAAAAGCCTAAAAAAAATAAATAAAAAAAAATTTTAAAAAAGGTGTATGAATATTAAAAAAAAAAAAGAAAATTAAGAATGCAGGATTGCTTCCATGTAAATAATTTTAACTAAAAATAATCAGATCTTTTAGGAAGTGCCTAGGCTTATGCTGGAAAGTTAGTACAAGGTTAAGGCATTTGCCTTGCATGTGGCTTACTCCAGTTCAATCTTTAGCACCAATATATGGTCCCCAAAGCAATGCCAGGAGTGATGGCTGAGCACTGTCACATGTGGCCCAAAACCAAAATAAAGGCCTAGGATTTGCCACCACATGGTCCCCTGGGTACTGCTGTGATTCGTCCTGTCCCAGAGCACTGAGAGAGAAGATCTTGAGCAAAGACCTTGAGCACTGCCAGATATAGTCCAAACATTAAAAAAAAAATTAAATGGACCAAGGATTTGTATAGATATTCATCCAAAGAGTACATAAAGATGAATAAATGTAATCTTTTTTCCCAAAATCTCAACAGCCAATGGTAGAGGAAACCCTGGTGAAATGTTGGGATGTATATATATGAAACCCTATCATGAACAGCATTGCAAATCATGGTGCCTCTGGGACTCTATGTGTAAAATGATCCAAATGGTATTTTTAAATGTATTTTATACTTTACCACAATTTTAAAAACCAGGTCTATAAACCCTGATGGTTTTGCCCTTCAACTAAAATGGAGTAAGAGAATGGCTGAGGAAAAAAAAAAAAACTCTTTAGCAGTTGAATACTATTTGCACTTCACAAATGTTACTATACCGACAGCTCCAAATAAGTATTACAGCAAAGACGGGGTGAAAAAGTTCCTCTACACTTCGGAACAACACTCACTAAATAGAAGAGCACTGGGCATTACATGCTTGCAAGGTATTTGAGTGTGGTTTTAAAATATATTACTGAGGGCTTGTAACATTGTACAAGAAGCATGTCACTACTACAGGGGGTTACTACAGCTAACTGATAGGAAGTGGGGGTAAGAGAGTATTGGCCTCAAGAGGGGTGTCACCTCAGTTTCCCAGGGAATTGTGGGAAAGGGGGACAGGACTGAGAAAGTCTACCAAGAGAACCTGTGCATCACGGATGTTGCATCACACCAGTTTCTCTTGGCAACTGTCATATCACTTTGAGTCCCACGTGACCTACACAGCATGAGAATTAATCCCTGTCTCTTGCTTTCTCAGGGACCCTTGGGATTCAGGCTGGAGTGAGGAACTGTTCTGTGCAGGAAGAGGAAAATCAGCCCTAAGCTTTTCCACAATTCATGACAGGCCTGTTGCTTTCCCCTCCCAGAAAGGAATTTCAGGAAGAGACAAATGATGAAGTAAAACGGTTTTATTTAGAGATTAGGAGAAAAGTGAGATTAATGGCTTGAAGAGAAAAAAAGGTGGGATTTTCTGGAGGGGAGAGAGCTGAGGGTGCCCCACAAATGAAAATAATTACCCATCCCAAGTTAAGATGTGGGTGACCCCCAGAAGAAGGACATTTGCTGCTGCCCATTGCAAAGTTGGTTTTACAGTTTTAGAGTTTTCTCCCATATGGGACTTTCTATACAGTTGAGAGTCCATTGCTAGGGTGTTGTCAAGGGGAAGAACTGAAACTTTCAGCGGCCGACCTCCAGGTCCTGATCACAGCCTTTAGGTTTATTTTTTTGCTCTTTGGGTCACACACACAGGAGTTACTCCTGGTTCAGGCACTCAGGAATTACTCCTGGCCGTGCTCAGGGGACCATATGGGATGCTGGGAATCGAATCTAGCTCAGCTGCATGCAAGGCAAGTGCCCTACACACTGTGCTATTGCTCCAGCCCCACAGCCTTTAGTTTTTCGGGAGGGATTTCTGTCTTCTCTGGCCCAGTACTGGATGGAACCAGTTAAGAGTCTTAACAGCCTCAGTTCCAGGGTCCACAGAGGGAGTCTGGCCTTCTTGCTCTCTCGGCTACTTTAGAGTTAGTGACAGTGTAACTTTTATAAATTCCATCTTCGTTTTATCTCTCCCAGACAACTCATTGCCATTCTACCCCCATCTCTGCCACCCCAGCCACTCCCATCTGACTGCCTGCTGACCCATCAGAAATAAGAGGTGGACGGGACTAATCTCCAAGAGGTGCTGAAACTCCCAGGTAGATCCATCTCCAGGCTGAGAACTCTGGAACCTTCTCGAGATGGGGTTGGGCCAAGTCTTCGCCCTGCCCCAAAACCAGGAGTTCCACTCATATGGCACATCCTCCTGCATATAAATGGCCCAGCTCCACAGCTCCACAACTAAATCTCAAAGAGACACCATTTGTAGCACTGTAGCACTGTCCTCCCGTTGTTCATCATTTTGCTCAAGTGGACACCAGTAACGTCTCCATTGTGAGACTTGCTGTTACTGTTTTTGGCATATCAAATACGCCACGGGGAGCTTGACAGGCTCTGTTGTGCGGGCGAGATACTCTCGGTAGCTTGCCAGGCTCTCCAAGAGGGGAAGAGGAATCGAACCCAGGTCAGCCACGTGCAAGGCAAATGCCCTATCCACTGTGCTATCACTCCAGCTCAAAGACACACCAAGACACTGAATTGTTCACAGCTCTTGGACACGTTCAAATGCCACAGTACTGACAGCCCAGTAGGAGAAGCACAGCGAATTAGATGGGAAAGTTGCACAGAAGTCCACTAAACTCAGTGAGCGAAAACAGTAATACAGAAGTCTCAACTGGCACCAAATAGCTCAGTCAATCCTCAGACGGTTTCAATATTATCACTACAGGGTAAAAATTTCCACAGATTTTCTTTGACTGAACTGTTTTATAATTCCATTTGCCGTTTTGTTGTAACAAGCGATATAAAATTATTTTGTGCTTGCTAAGAGGGCAAGTTTCGGGGGTGGAATGGGAAACTAGGGACATTGGTGGAAAGTTCACACTGGTGGTGGGATTGGTGTTGGAACACTGAATGCCCGAAACAACTGTATTATGAACAACTTGGTAAACTTTGTAAATAAGCCCAGTGTGTGTGTGTGTGTGCGTGTGTGTGTGTGTGTGTGTGTGTGTGTGTGTGTGTGTGTGGCACCCGCGTGCGTACAACTGGGGGTCAAATTTTTCCACTCCCAAGTATGACTTTGTCATAAGGAATATTTTGGGTTAAAGACAACTGAGAAACAGCAGGCACAGAAAATTTCTCTCTCCTGATGAATCACCAGATTCTTGAACCGGCAGCTGTACTTGTCAACTCAGAAATAGCAAGGAGAGAAAAATCTCTGTGAGAAATCTGACTGAAACACCTCATCTTCTCTCCACTGCCCTGTAGACTTGACCTTCCCTCCATTTGCCCAAAACCTTCCCCTGGAAAGCACAAACCTTTCCTCCTGTTCAGCGACCCTACACAAGTCCAGATTCTGACGCACTCCTGAAATTACTCATTACTGCGACTCTGCTCTATGCTGGCCACGGGTTCAGAAACTGGTTTTCTCCTGTTTCTTCGGCTTTAATTTGCTATCTTTCAATTTGTCACTTAACTTCCAGGGCCCCAGCCAGAAAATCTAAGCAAGAAAAGATTTTTTTTCTCCCCTTATCTTGTACTGTGATCACTGCCGGGGTATGGGAAAAAAAGAGCTAACGTACAAAGGGAGAACATATAATTATTTAAAGGAAATAAAGTACTGTTTAGGCAAGACACATTAGAGCTGGAACAATTTTAATCAACGTTCTCTTGAGAGCGCCTATAGAGGCCACTCTGGGGAAGGCTGGGAAATTTCACACAGATTTGGTAATCAGGGTGCATGTCCTTCAAATGGCAGGCATTGAATGTTGCTATAAACAAGCTCTTTTAAGAGTACTTTAGCAAACAATGGAGTAAGTGGCTACATTGTGAAGATTATCAAATAAACTTACGGAGAGAAATGTCTGTAAAAGCCTCGTGTTATGCAAATGAGCGTTTGTAGACAGGATACATTTTTGACTGACAGTATAGATTAAAAAATGACTCATTCTGGAGTTAGAAGGAAAGGAAGACAGCTTGTTTCCAAGGCTGGGTGAAGTGAGCAGAAAGTGATGTTGGTCACAGCACACCTATCAATAAGCATTGAAAGAATTTGAGTAAAATCCTATCATTAAATGTCAATAGGTCCCAAATGAGCAATTTGTAGGGTTTTAAATATGAATGTCTAATTTATAAAATAAATAGTGAACATGTATGTAACTTGTCCATAGCCTTAAAAGTATATATGCTAATATAATATGTTTCTGGTGTTTTATATATTTAGGTAAATAGAAAAGGTTTTAAGGGGGGATCGGTCATAGAGACAGTACAGCATGTAGGGAGCTTGCCTTACACAAAGCTGACCTGGGTCTGATCCCAGGCTCCACATATGGTCCCCAAGATCAACAGGAGTAAATTCTGAGCACAGACCCAGGAATAAGCCCTCTGCACTGGCAGGTGTGCATCCCCTGAAATGAAAGATTCTTTTACGGAAGCCAGCAGCCACAACAAGCAGTTAAAGATAAAACAGCAGCAAGGGGGTTGTGGTGGGCAGAGACTGAACAAAGACAGGAAGCACCAATGTCAAGGGCAGCATCCTGGGCTCTGGTCGCCTTCACGCTCTTCCAGGCTATCCTCGCAGGCCCCGCACCATCCCACCACATCTGCCCGGAGCCCTCCAGGAGGCTATCCAGCCCCAAGGAGACGGTGCTTTGCTCTGCAATGGCAGAGCCGGGAGGAGGAAAGGCAGGCCAGGAGCAAATGAGGACTGGGGTTCACTCCACTGCCAGGATGCTGCTGGCCTCAGGGGGGGCGGGAGGGAGCCCTGCCTGCACCCGAGCCACTCACAAGGCCTTTTGAAAAATGTTTCTAGGGGCTGTAGTGAGAGCACAGCAGGTCTGGTGTTTGCCTTGCACGGGGCCAACAGGGTTCGATTCCCAGCATCCCATAGGGCCAGGAGTAACCCCTGAACTTCGCCAGGTGTGACCCAATAAGCAAAATAAATAAAAATGTTTCTAGAAAGTCAATCACATGTCATTTGCTTGCCAGTTAATTTGGGGCAGCAAATAGGTAAACAAAAATAAAGCATTAAAAAGTGACCCTTGTGAAAGATTACAGCTGGTAAATGGTTAACTTTCTCTCTCTCTCTCTCTCTCTCTCTCTCTCTCTCTCTCTGTGTCTGTGTGTATACATGTGTGCACATCACTCTAATTTTACACACACACACACACACACACACACACACACACACACACACCATTTATTGGTCATTAAATAGTCAGGGCAAGCCTATTAAAATCGAATGTTTTCCTGCCCAGCTGTAAAGAAGCAGTATTGCATATGTCAAGGCTAATTTCCTAGAGTTCAGTGACTTACTATTTAGCATCACATGGAAACACAGAGGGAAAATGTGGATGAGCAAGATATAAACAATATATCTTTAACTAATTCTGTCTTGATTCCTCCTGACAAATGCACTATGTGAGAAATACAGAGTAACGACTCCCTGGGGGAATTACAAAAAAAAAATCACAACTGGCAAAGGAACTCTTCCTTGAAGTGGATAATTATAGAAAAAAAAATAGCACTCTAAAAGGAAGGCAGAAACCACTGTAAGAGCAAAACCACCGCAACCTCTTGATTCTAAGGAGAAGCTTGTAACGAGGTGGAGAGGTGGGTTCACAGTCTGGCAGCAGAGATGGGTGGTGCAGGGGGAAAGTGATTCATGAGGAAAAGAGCCTTTCCGAGGCATCAGTTACTTCTTGCAAGTTGCTGGACCTGGGCGCAAGGCTAGAGATGGAAGGGAAGGAAAGGGCAGACCGCTGCCCCCCCCTTACCATGTGCTCAGGGCTGTAGCCATACTGCCGCACTTCCTGGGGATAGAGGCTCATCGAGGGTCTTGCTTCCTGCAGCTCGGGGGATTCGCTCTCCTGTACCCACTGGGTGCCATAGTGGGGTTCCCTCCCGGTGGGGAGAGGAGCGGTCCCGGGCATGTGTGGCGAGGGATACATCTCCATGGACTGCAAACAATCCTGATAGAGCTCGTATTCTTCATCGACGAGCATTTCCCTTTCTTCCCCCAGTTCCTGCAGGTGGGGAGTCAAGAATTCATCCATCTCCCAGGCCTCTGGGCTGTGGTCTATCTCATTTTGCCGAGACTGGAAAGATTTCCCCAAACGAAGACAGGGCTCATCCACAAGCTCTTCTTCAAAATGGGGCTCATCTCTAAATTCCTGTAAGTGGAAGTGGCAGAAATGGCTTTAAGGATACCTGTCTGAAAGTACACGCTGTACAAGAAGTCACCCAGCATCACTACACAGTTTACCACACACAGGTCTCCTCTGGCAAGGAGGAGAAAGCGCTTTTTCAGGTGACCCTCCCCCCAGCAAAGGGAAAACACAAAGAAGCAGGAACCTGCTCAAGGCTATTCCAAACTATTCCAAAAGAGTCAATATATATTAACCACTGGGGCATTCTCAATCAGAAAGAAAGAGAATTTTGTTATGTTGCTGAACTGAATAAATTTAACTTATGCATCTTAAATAAGAAGTGATCGATCACTTAAAAAAAAAAAGTGATCAGTAAATATAGACCCACTTCAAATGATTACTTAGGGAAATCCCACCTTAAGTAACTCCAAAGAAATAATGGCTACCTGCTGTTTAAAAAAAATCATTTCCTATAAACTAAGGTATGGGAATATCTCTCAACTAAATACTTTTCAGTATGATCTTCGGGGGCTGTGGAGACGGCTCAGAGGGTTGGAGTATGCTTTTCCTGGGGCTCAGATCCCTTGAGCACCACTGGGATTGGTCCCTGAGCACCACTGGGAGTGCCACCCACAAAAAGAAACTATGTTGAGTTTCCATCACAAAGAAATACATTCTTTTCATCTACAGTAAAAATGTACAGCAGGAAGAAATTAATAAAACATGCTTTAAACTTCTACATTTTATTAGTCAGCAGATCCATCTAATTATCTTTGTTTGAGTTTTGTTTCATTTGGTTTGGGGTCAGGGATTACTCCTGGCTCTCTGCTCACGGATCACTCCTGGTGGTGCTCAGAGGCCCATATGTGGTGCCCAAGATTAAACCCGCACTGGTAACATGCAAGGCAAATGCCTTACCCATCATAGTACTACTATGGTCCAACACTTTAATCTTTAAAAATATATTAGTGATATAAAAATAAAGTCACCCTTATTCCTTGAAAATGCCATCCATCTGGCCATGCCATTTATGGATGCAATGGGATATAAGACAGAAAAGATCTCACTTATAAATAAATAATGGGAGGAGGATCAGAGAATTCATATTTAGCTGAGAGAGGCAACAAACTTTATTGTCTACTTTATATAAACTGCAGGTCACAGAAAAGCATTCAAAGAGCAATTTACTAAATACCTTGGGTGCTTCAAGTATTAAAGATGAACTTATATCCTGAGTTGTTCCTGAAACTTCAGTTTTGTCTTCATTATTGTTTGAAGGCAAAATATAATGACATTCTTCCTCTTTATCATCTTCCTGAAAACAGAATTATTTTTATTTAAGCACAGTGGAAAAAATATTGCTGTCAAAACTGAAACTTTAAAAAATTGAAATACAGTGGAACTATAACATACTCATTTTAGATCTACAACATAATGATTTGATATATTTATATGTGACAAAATGATTACTGCAGCTTATGTATATTCCTACAATAAGTTATTACCACAACTTTCAAATACACAAAGCAGTTTTTATATTTGTAGTCAGTGTTTATTTTTAGTCACTATATAATATATCTCTGGGGCTAGAGCGACAGCACAGCAGTAGGGCGTTTGCCTTGCACGCAGCCAACATGGCCGACCCAAGTTCAATTCCTCCGCCCCTCTCGGAGAGCCCGGCAAGCTACCGAGAGTATCTCGCCCACACGGCAGAGTCTGGCAAGCTCCCTGTGACGTATACGATATGCCAAACACAGTAACAACAAAGTCTCCAATGGAGACGTTACTGGGCCCGCTCGAGCAAATCGATGATCAACGGGAGGGCCTTTACTTTACTTTACTTATAATATATCTCTAGTACTTATTTATCTTGAAAGTGGAAGTTTGAAGCTTTGTTGTGGTTGCTTGTTTGGGGGTCACACCTGGGGGTGCCCAGGGCTTACTCCTAGCTCTGTACTTACGGGTCACTCCTGATGGGCTCAGGGGTACTAAGAATCCAATCTGGGATGGTCACACGCAAGGCAAATGCCCTACCTGCTCTATTATCTCTCTGACCCCTATTTAATTTTTTATCACTTTTTTTTAAACAAAGAGGAATTAAGAAGAAGAAAGACTGGGGTTGTAGATTAGGGGGGGAAAGTGACGAAGTTTGTTCATGCAGTTCTTCGACTCTATATCCCCTATCCCTGGCATCAGGCACTTTCCACCTTCTGTCATGGACAGGCTCTTTCACATGGGCCTCATCTACAGCTTCTAAAGACAAATCAGTGTCACTGTGTTCTTTTGCACCTGCTGCTTCTTCAGAAATGAATCCAAAGTAATCAATATGACAAGAAAGTGTATTTTGGGGGTAGCAGGTTCTGAATTTCATCATTAGGAAATATATAAATATCATCTGGGTCATATTTAAAATGTTCCATCATGGTGCAGGGCAGTTGCTCTTCATCAGAAAAGCTACATCTACCTCGCCTGGGCCTTATAAGCTCAAGTCCCGTCTCATGTCATAGCAGCTACTACTGATCAAGTCCTACTGAGACATCAATCTATAGTCATTATTTGATATGCTTTGTCTCATCTTAATCTTCACGATAATCCTTTAAGAATGGAGCTGTACCTTATAAACTTATATAAAAACAAAAGCATCTAATAAATATAAATCATCTTTATTCTCCAAACAACTATGAGGTTGACACTTTTTTTTTTCTGATTCTGCAAAGGAAGGGTCTTAAGAAACATGTCTAAGGACACACATACGGAATAGCAATAGAACAGGGCAATGAGACGAGGTGTCTGTCTGTACCTCCAAAACCCACAGTCTTGACAATGGCCCTGTTCTGGCTTCCTATACCGTGGCTCCAAACTTCAACTTACCACTAAAGGTTTACAGATGCCAAGGTGCACGGTGCCCAGTGGCACAGCCTTCAACACTTCCACGGCTTCTGCAAGTGGGGTGTTGTCCAAATAGTGGTCATTGACTGACACCAGGCGGTCCCCGGGTAACAATGCCCCACTTCTTTCTGCGACACCATCTGCCACCAGGGAGCGGATCACGATCACTGACTTTGTAGGGTCCAAGGGGTCCTGGGGACCAAACAAAGAAAGAGGAGTCAGCATCCTGGAACCACACACATCTTAGGGTTGCTCGTGTTCATGGACTAATCTTTTCAAAACACTTCATTTATTTATTTGATGCATGGTGGTAGGGTGTTTGCCTTGCACGCGGCCAGCACAGCCAACCTGGGTTCGATTCCTCCACCCTTCTAGGAGAGCCCAGCAAGCTACCGAGAGTATCTCGCCCGCATAGCAAAGCCTGGCAAGCTACCTGTGATGTATTCGATATGCCAAACACAGTAACAACAAGTCTCACGATGGAGATGTTACTGGGCCCGCTCAAGCAAATCGATGAACAACGGGAGGACAGTGCTACAGTGCTACATTTATTTATCTGTACTGAAGCACCATGAAGTTACACAGTTATTCCTGATTAGGTTTCAGGCCTATAATGTTTCCACACTGATTCCTTCACCAGTATCCACTGCCCTCCATCAATGCCCCTCTGGAACCCCAGCTGCCTCCCACCCACTAATCAATTTCTAGGAGAGGCGCCTTTTTCCTTCTTAATATAAGTATTTGCATTGTGGTTTATTTACAGCACTATTGCTGATAGGGCTTCATACCTAACACTTTACGCCTTTCAGCACCACGTCTTCCTCCCAGTTGAACACTTCTCTCTTCCACAGTCATTGCCCCTTCCCTGTCCTGTCCCCACGCCCCTCAGGAGGCCTGTTTCCTACTGTATGCCGTTCTCATGTTCTTTGTTTCCATTCTCTTTGGTATTCGTTATTCCCCTATTATGTTTCTTTATATCCCACAATTGACACAGATCATTCTGTGTCAGTCTCTTTTCTCTCCTCTAATTCACTTCATGTGAGGTCTTGCTTCATGTGTCTAAGATCTGCTACTACACATTTGCACGAATATCAGCGAGCTTCTTGGTGAAGACATACCCTTAACAATGTCAACTGAATGTCTGAGTGCTCAATCCATACATAATGAAAACAGAAAATAAAAATCAAAAACTACTTGGTGATGTATTTTGTTCAACCACAAAAGCTCTGAGAACTGGTGGGCAAGTTTCTCTGACACCTTTAACATGGTTATCTATCAATCTAAGATGAGCTCATCTACTATTTTTGGACTTCTGGGCAAAGGGAGCTCTAAGGTCATTGTCCTGTGGGAACAAATCCTCTAGCCTTACACATTCCACCAGGATAGAAACCTTTTGTTAAATCACATAAAAAAGAAGACACAGAAACCATAAAATATCCACAGAAGTTAAAAGTAACAGTAACATAGAAGTCAACTAAACTCAACAAACAAAACATTAACACAAAAGGCTCAACTAGCAACAGGAGCTCAGTAAATTCTTTGACAAGAACTTAACAACCCAGCACTGAAGTATAACAATTTTTACATTTAAAAAATTGAGTTAGGGGCTGGAGCAATAGCACAGCGGGTAGGGCATTTGCCTTGCACGCGACCAACCCAGGTTCGATTCCCAGCATCCCATGTGGTCTCCCGGGCACCGCCAGGATAATTTCTGAGTGCAGAGCCAGTGAGTAACCCCTGAGCCTTGCTGGGTGTGACCCAAAGGGCAAAAATATTTTTTTTTAAATTGAGTTAAGGCTAGAGCAATAGTACAGCAGATTGGATGTTCTCCTTACATGAAGATGACACAAGTTCAATCCCAGACATCCCATATGGTACCCCCCAAGCACTGCCTCCTGAGTAAAGAGCCAGGCGTAACTTCTGAACACCACTGGTTGTGACCCAAAGAGTCCTCCCAAATTTGTTTTTTTATACCTATTGATTTTAATATTGGATCTTGCTTTTATCTAAACAATTTCAACTCTAGAATTGTATTAATAGTTGTAGCTTTTTTGTACATTAAAATAAATTTTAACATTTAAAAAATAAGCTATAATAAGCAAAAATAATAAGATTAAGACAAGGTATAGTTGTCCCAATGTGACCACTATTCCAACACATAAAAAATGTGATATGGGTGTGGCTCTGTGATAAAGTGCATGCCTCTGATATGTGGGGCGCTGTTTTGGATCTCTGGCATTGCAAAAAGAAAGAAAAAAAGAAAATGAGTGCAACGGGCAATCTCTTCTCACTCACTGAGAAAGTCCAGTGTTTCTTTCCATGAAGCATCAAAAATAACACCAGCATTCAATGAATTCAATTGTTTGGTAAAAACTAATTTGTAATCCCACTATCACTTTTCCCCTTTCCTTTCCTTTCCTTTTCTTTCCTTTTCTTTTCTTTTCTTTTCTTTTCTTTTCTTTTCTTTTCTTTTCTTTTCTGAGTGACATGATGACTATCACGTTTAAAAGTTTTTAATCGAGCACATGATACAAAGATTCTAAGTGCTTGACAATCATTGAATCAACCAGTTCCTCTCACAAGGCATGGATAGACTTATAGTCGAACTTTGCAGGTGTGGAGTATGAGATTCAGAAAGCCAAGAGGACTTGGCAAGATCACCCAACTGGGAAGGCATCACCAGGACAACCAGGGTTCAACCATGCTGTAAGTCCCATCTCGTTACCACTTGCTCCACACCAAAGCAATAGATGAATTTGGAAACAAAAGATTTGTACGTGGAGAAGAAAGAGATTCTCATGGAGGATGCGTCGTTAGTCCAGTGGTCTTCAACCACCGCTCCAAAGATTAGTGCCAGTCTGCAGATGCAGAAAGGCTGAAAGCCACTGGTCCACTGCCTTGGTTTTAACTGTGATCGGAGGACCCACATGCAGGACAGGCGCTGGTCTGTAGGTACAAAAAGGTTGAAAATGCTGGTCTAGCATACTACCTTCGTTTGTTCAGCTGGTGGCGGTCTCGAGACTAACCACTAACCTCACCTAGCCAGGGAAACAAAAGAACTGAATCACAACCACAGCAGCATTTGTTTTGATTTGCCTGTGTTGCTTCTATTGTTTCAGTTGGCACATCCTATTGCACAAAAAATGCAGGAGGGAGGGATTCCTTTACTACTAGTTCTCTTACTACTAGAGGAAAAGCACTATGTTGGGAGTTCAAAGCCCAATTTTGCAACAAGCAAAGTGCAAATCTGCCGAGTTCCAGGATATGTCTGAAGTATCTATTAGCTCTTTTGAAATTTTTGATCTAGTTTTCTACACTTCTGTGTATAAAAAACTCAAGGCTCATTTTAAGTACTGACCAGAATTTCAAGCAAATATACCACATTGAACCCATCAAAGGCCGCACAGTACTTCCTTGAAAAATGCCATTAAGCATAATTTATTTCACCTTCCTTTGCTATCTTTGCTTTCCTACTTCCCCAGTCAAGAAATTCAGGATAATTCTCTGCATCACCACACCCTTACACGACCCCCCCCCCTTCGCCCCACCAGTAAATTTCTTAAATGCTCCCAACTATAACACCACATATTTATGAAGAGAACTGAAAAAGTAAAATGACTCTCATGGAAACTCATTAATAAAATACACAGAATTAAACTATATGCACCAATATTTTCAAGTAGAGGGAGCTATTGCATCGGAAGAGAAAAGAATAATAATTAGAAAAAAAAAAAAGGCACGGTGGCATGTGAGCCCGCAACTGGGGCAGTAATAGGAAAGAGCTGTCTATTTTGTCACCGACGACCATGAATCACAACACACGGTTCATTCTGAAATATGAAACCATTACATTTTAAGTTTGACATGCTAATAAATAAGCTGTACAATTATGCCCTTCATTTAGGATGTCAGTTTTTGATGAAAGGCTTCTTTTTATCGGGGGGAGGGGGGACATGGAAGGTACACAATAGCCCATTCCCTCGTGAAATGCACAGAAAGCAGCTAGCATTATTTCCTGTTTATAAAAAAAAATTGCTCAACTTTCTATGAGAACAGTTAAAAATACACTGGGAGCTAATAAAGGATTTCACTCCACGGTGTGGAGGGAATTGTGGCTGCAACTTCTCCAAAGGGACGACAAGAGGTGAGCTGGCTTCTCCAAATGTAACCCGGTTGAAATTCTAATTAGAAACATGTCAGAGGAAGATGAAACAGGAAGTAAGGGAAGTGGAGAGATGAATCGATTTCCCTTGCCACGACACAGTCACGGTGAGCACCTTCTTAACGCACGGTGCAGTTTGCGCCCGAGCAGAGGCTCCAAACTAGCACCAGGTGTGTGGACTCATGACGATTCAACCAGGCTCAGACGCTGCGGTTTCTCGGAACCCTGATTCATCACCCCCTTTTCCTGCAGGAGGGAACCCAAGGGCAGCTTCTTTATCACTTAAGAAGTTTCCTCCTGCCCCCCCCCCACCCCACCCTTCCCACCCATCCTGATACTGTCCCAGGATGCACAATCACTCCTTCATTTTTCTCTGATAAATTTTCAGGCTGCACTTTCCCATGCAGTGGAAGGAAGTTGCTTTAATGAGGAACAGTCCTTTCTGGCCACTGAGCACAGAAGTGGTCCTATGAGGGGGAAAAGAGGAAGAAAACAAACTCCTGCAACTACGGCCTTCCGTGGCAGTAGCAATTTCTGAGACTTTGCTGCCTCTAGTCAGAAGAGTCTGTTTTCTGAAAATGTCTTCCTCACTGTTATGCCCATGTTACATCGAACAAAACGCTACGCAGACATTTGTCAAGAGCTCTGCTCAACTCCGCCATCCCACACAGGCTTTTAAAGTCTCTATCGGTTTTTATCACTTCCTATCATCACTTTCCCCTTTTCCTTCCCTTTCCCGTTGGTACCACAACTGGAGGTCACACCCTCTAGCTGCAGTGCTCACACACTCTCAGTTGCAGTGCTGGGGAAGCTGCCACCTTAGTCATGGAGTGGAGACCCCTGGTCTAGCACTGGGGTCAAATGCATAACCCACATGTACAAGACGGTTCTAAGTCACTTTATCATACACCCCCTTTATCATAATTCTTTAAAACAACAAAGAAAATTTTTTTTAATGTTTGGGCCACATATCCGACTGTGTTCAGGGCTTATTCCTGCCTCTGCACTCAGGGATCATTCCTGGTGATGCTCAGGGCCTATATGGGATGCCGGGGATCAAACCCAGGCTCACAGTGTGCCAGGAAAGTATCCCACCTGTTGTACTATCTCTCCATGCCCTACCATAATTCTTAAACCTCTCGTTTTTTCTTGTCCTGGTAAATAACACTGCAAGGAACACTAGCCAAGAATCAAGAAGTCTTAGATGCATCAACAGAGGGCAGTAAAGACTAATCCCAGATTATAAGAAGCACCCTTTGGAAAAGCAAGATCAATTCCTTTGAAGGATTTTCCCCTCTCTGTGAAACAGACAAGCAAACATATGCCCTAAGAGAATGTTTGCTTCAACTCAACTATTTATGAACATTACTCCCTAGAGACCTTGTAACAGTCAAGTTTCATCAGAATCCCAAGGTAAACTGAATCCTGCACCTTTTAGCTATGAAATCCTGAGGCAACCCATTGAACATCTTTGCATCAGGAAAGAATGAAATCACTCCACCTGGGGCTGGATAGCCCCATTGGCTGGAGCATGTGTTTAGCCAATGGGAGACCGAGGTCCGAGCCTTGGTCCAGGCAGGGTCTTCTAAACACCAAAAGGAACAACTCCTGAACACAAAACCAAGAGTAGCCCCCAGGGCACTGCTGGGTGTGGCTCAAAAAAGGGGAAAAAAAGGAAGAAAAAAGAAAAGGAAAGGAAGAAAGAAGGAAAATAAAGAAAATAACATCAGCGCGAAGAGCATTCAAGAGAAAGATTTTTGAGGACTTCAAATATGCTGTTCACACTGGATATTTTTTCCCCCAAATTTTATTTTGATAAAGCACCATGAATTACAAAGTTATTCACTGTTAGATTTTGACATACATTTGTTCCATCACCAGCCCTGTCACCAGTGTCAACTTCCTCAAGTCATGTTCCCAAGTTCCCTCTCCCACCCTCACCCCCGCACCAGCCCCAGTCTGCCATCTTGACAGGCACCTTAAAATCTAATGCTGCGTGTTATAAACATGGGCAATTTCAGAGTCTCGGAAGTCCAGGACTGCATTCTGCCCACACACCCCCGGTTTCAGGCTTGCTCCTTCATGCCTTCACCAGCACAGGTGTGCCCACTGGGGGGCAGGGAGAGCACTCCTGACAGAGTCCATCTTCTCTCTTTCCACTGCCATCACTATGGTTCAGCTTGTCCTTGTTTCTTGCCTCATCAACTGCTAGTCTCCCAGGGGTCTGCCTGCCACCCAACAGCTCTTTGTAGAGATGTAACACATCATCTCTCCCTGCAAACAGCATCACAGTCCCTTGGTACTTCAAATGTGTGGGGGACCCTCTCATCAGCACCCAGGCCTCCTTGCTGGGAGAAGAAATTCCTTCAGAGCTATCAATTCAGTCTCATCTCCACACCCACCTCTGCTGTCTGCCTCCCTCCGCCCCATCCCAGTGACCCCACAAGTGAGAACTAGAAATGTTTTGGCATATTTCCTGACACCCTACAGGCCATTCCATCTGCCAGGAGTGATTTCCTGGCCCCCTACTGCCCCTCCCCCATACCCAACACCACTTCTGACCAGTCAGCTCCAACTTTTCCCCCTGGAGACATTCATAGCCGCCTCGGCTCTTCCTCCTCTGTGGACGCTCCAAATCAGAGCTTCCCTAACCAAAACCCACACTGGCCTCTCACCCTTTCAGAAAACAAAACAAAACAAAACAAAGCCAAAAAACTCACTCAGTGAACTTTTACCTTCTTTAACAGGTTGACACCAGCATGCACCCCCAGTGGCTCACACTCAGATGTGGCTAAATGAATACAAACCACCCTGCTGGTGCCAAGGTATTAAGGGAACAAACAGAAAAAATTCCCCCCCCCCCCCCCCCCCCCCGTCGCCCAAGGCAGCTAGATGGGTGCTGTAGCAGCAATATCACCCACTTTGGGAAGTTGCTCTCAGCCTAAAACAGAACTTCTCTACTCTCATTTGTCATGATGCACTTTCCTTTACCATCCTGGAGTAAGTCAGTCCTTCTGTTAGATGGTATCACATGCCTTTGCATTTTTTCCACCATATCACACTTAATATTCTACTGAAATAATTTCGTCCATCTTCCCGGCTAAAACTATATTTCATGAGAGCGAGGAGACTTTGACTTATTTGTGGTTTATGTGCTACACTGCCTCCCCCCTACAATGTGCTAACTAGAAACTGAATTCTGTTGATTGTCTTCCTCTACATACACCATGGGTAAGGGCCCTGTCCATCGTCTGTGATAACAACTGTGAACGCTGACTGAGCTCTTACACTGCTGGGCATCTTTTAGGAATCCTGCTCCTCTGAACTTATTTATCTTCACACCACCAGGAGCTGGCTGCCAATACCAGCCCTACTCTACAGAGAAGGAAACAAAGGCCAAGGAAAATTAAATGCTGTAGCCAAAGCACAAAAGGGTGAAACAAAGCAGTACAGTGAGGACTCAAATCAACTGGTTAAGTCTTAGTCAGTAAGTGCTAAGTACAAGCTTCATCTATTGAAGGGAAGCACTTCATCCATCCACCCATCCATCCATCCATCCACCCATCCATCCATCCATCCATCCACCAATCCATCCATCTACCCATCTATCCACTCATCCACACATCCATCCATCCATCCACCCACCTATCCAACCATCCACCATCTACCCATCCATCCACCCACCCACCCATCCATCCACCCATCCATTCATCTACCCATCCAACCATCCATCCACCCATCCATCCACCCCATCCAACGACCCATCCACCTATCCATTCATCCATCCATCCATCCATCCATCCATCCATCCATCCATCCATCCATTTATCCATCCACCTATCCACCTATCGATCCATCTATCCACCCACCCATCCATCCACCCATACATCTATCTACCCAACCATCCATCCACCCATCCACCCATCTATCTACCCATCCACCCATGGAGTGCATGGTACTGAGACTGCAGACCTCAAACCTGCAAGGCAAGACCTCTACCACTGGCCACATCCCAGGCTGAGAAACACTATCTAAATGCAGGTTGAAAGATGGCAAATCATTAGAAAACGTCTCAACCACTTTGCCAGAGCACGTAAATGGAGCCCCTTGCATATGCCATTTGGTTATCTGAGGTTTCTATTTCAGCACCTGGTGGATGAGAAGCACAGTTGTAGCATGCCTGCGGGTTCAGGTTAAAAAATGCTTCCTGCATTTTTGATTCCCAGGGACATTTCTTAAGAATTTCTTTGCTGGGGCCTGGAGAGATAGTTACAACAGGTAGAGCATTTGCCTAGCACGTGGCCAACCCATGTTTGATTCCTGGAACTGCATATCATCCCCCAAGCCCTGGCAGAAGCCCTGAGCACAGTCAAGCATGCCCCCCTCCACCAAAAGAAGTGGAAAAAATGAGAAAAAAAGAAGTATCTCTTTATTGGGTGAGATAAGAATATCTTTCCATGGACAAATCCAGACACATGACAATGGTTACATGCAAATGTGTAGGATTCAAAGTTCCAGAGTGCCTATAAAATGAATTATATGAATATTTGCATACATTCTCACAGATCAAAGACCACAGCTCACATAACATAAGCCGAGGCCAGGAATATGACCAAGGGCAGAGTCCAGGGGTGGGGGTGGTTCTGTTGAAAGTTGAGATCAAAATCTCAACTAGAAGACAAACAGAGCTACAGATACAAGCAAGCAACTAAGGCAAGCTCCAACGGAGACACATGAAGCCAGGAATGCGTGCAAAGAGGAGGCAGAATAAGAACAGTGGGCTTGAGTCAGGGAGATAATACAGTGGGGAAGGCACTTGCTTTGCATGAGGGCAACCTGGGTTCAGTCCCTGATACCACCTATGATCTCTATGTACTGCCACCCATAATCCCTGAGCACAGGTACAGAAGTAAGTCTTGAGTCCATTGGGTGTGACCCCCAAAGCAAACAAACAAAATCAACCCCAAAAGTGGGGCATTGTTTAATAAGTTGACTAAGGTGCCAGGAAGAGACATACGCACATCAAAAATTGTTCTGGACATTGTAAAGATAACAGCAGGATTAGGACACATGTTTTGCATGGGGCTGACCCTGGTCTAATGCCCACTACCACATGGTGCCCTGAGCACTTGTGTGTGGTCCTGGCATCCTCTGCTCCAGGGTAGAAATCCCTGGCACTGCAGAGCTCAAGCAGTATTGCATCCTTGGGCCCTTGAAGTGCTGCCACATCATAACCACATGGATTCAAACTGAGGGAGAGGAAAAAGGGGGTAGTTCACAGGCAGAAGCACCTATCTTGTAAGCCCAAGGCAACGGACTTGGCCCTCTGCCAATACATGTGCTCAGGATGGGCCCCAGAAGTGCCTCCCATGCTCTCCCACCCCCACCATGACTCTGTGTGCATGTGAGTGTGTGAGCAAGATCACAACCTATTGTGCGCAAGCACGGCAACCCTGCAAGTATCACCACGATAGACGAATGAGCACTGTGGCCAGGAGTGCAGCCCTGGGAGCGTCTATTAGCCCCTATACAACCTCCAGCTAGAAGGACAACCCATACGGGTGAGAGCACCATAATCACAAGGGTGCTAGTCCCAGGGGACTGTGTATAAGCACCCAAACCTGATGTGTGACTGACTCCACAACACCACCACCAAACATGGGAGGAGACAGGTCATTGCAACAACAAAAGGAGGGGGAGTGGAGTAAAAAAAAAAAATCTACTTCAGACCCAACACACAGATGGATAAAAGCCTGAAAAAAGGGATGGAACTTTAGAGACCATTGTGGGGCTGGGAGATAGCACAAAGGTTTAGGCGCTGTATTGCATGAGGCTGAATGACCCTCCCTGGCTCAATCCCAACAACCCTTGTGGTCCCCCAAGTTGGCAGGAATGAACCTTGAGTACAGAACCAGAAAAACCCATATATATGCATATATATTAATACATACATATATATGTATATTAATAGAGACGATGGCAAGATGGCAGAGATAGAGCAAGTACATTCAGGTAGACAGCTGAGTATACCTGGCTCTTTATCTTTCATCATTTTGACACCTGTGTTAATAAATCCATTTTCTATCCGAACGTGAGAAACCCGGGCCATACACAGAGTCTCAGTTGTGTGTCAGGAAAGTTCTGGGCCATCGTATAGCTCACCAAAACACCTGCTCTCCATTAGCAAAAGCCATTTACCAAAATGTTGGGGACTGGAGCGATACATAGTACAGCAGTGAGGGCATTTGCCTTGCACGTAGTCAGTCCGGGTTCGATCCCTGGCATCTCATATGGTCCTCTACGCACCACCAGGAGTAATTCCTGAGTGCAAAGCCAGGAGTAACCCCTGAGCATAACCAGGTAAGACCCAAAAAGCCACAAACAAACAAACAAACAAACCATTCACCAAAATGAAAGAATGGCAGGGAATAACTGGGAAAAGGACTTCAAACAAAGTGCTCTCCAAATGAACAGTTTGCCTTTCCAAAGAATTCCGTGTTGCACTGCAAATTACATGACAAAGCAGGCTAGTGAGTCTCATAACACAAAGATTTATTCGTACAAATGCAAAAAAGTATATTCCAAAGACTGTTTTCAAAGATCTTTGGCCAGTATTAGTGTTTGGATAACATGAAACCACTAGCAATGTTCTAGCTGCCAAGATACCAATTCAGTAATGGTTAACTGAGAAAGAAACTGCAAGAGTCATTACTGGCCCTTTCACTAAAGAGTAGTCCGTTAAAAATCTAAATAAATAAATAAATAAGTAGATAGACTTTCCAAGTAATACCTGTAAGAATTTACTAGAACAGAGAATGCAAAAGAATGGGGCAACAGCTCAGCCAGAGAGATATAGTACAGGGGTAAAGGTGCTTGCTTGCATGAGGCCCAGCCCAGTCAATCCTCAGCACCTCCTAGGATCCCCTAAGTCCCACCAGGAGTGACCCCCAAGCACAGCATGAATAGCAAGTCCTGAGTACCACTAGATGTGGCCCCCAAACAAAACAACCAAAAAAAAAAAATGGAGAGGGCTATTTCATCTGATGTTGGACTGAAATAGGAAGTGACACAAGAAAGGCAAGATACATATGCGCACATGTGTACGCGCACACACACACACACACACACACACACACACACACACACACAGCACACAGCGCACTTGCACTCATAATATATACTATGCTGTAGGAATTAAATTTCCATTGTGTGGGGCCTGAGCAATAGTACAGCAGGTAGGGTGTTTGTCTTGTACATAGTTGGTAAAGGTAAGGTAAAGGCCCTCCCCCGTTGATCGTCGATTTGCTCGAGCGGGCCCAGTAACGTCTCCATTGGAGACTTTGTTGTTACTGTGTCTGGCATATCGAATACTCTCGGTAGCTTGCCGGGCTCTCCGAGAGGGGCGGAGGAATCGAACTCGGGTCGGCCATGTTGGCTGCGTGTAAGGCGAACGCCCTACCCACTGTGCTATCGCTCCAGCCCAGCATTCCATATGGTCTCCTCCAAGAGTAATAATTCCTAAGTGCAGAGACGGGAGTAACCCCTGAGCATTGCAGGGGGGTGGGGGCGGGGTTGATCCAAAAAGCCAACAAACAAACAAACAACAAGCAAACAACCTAACCTTCCACTGTGAGAAAAGTCAGTCAGGAAACAAACATCCAGAGATTTTGGTGTTGTTTTGAGGGTCACAACCAACAGTACTTGGGAACTTCTCCCAACTCTGTGCCTGGTTGGGTCACTCCTGGCATATTTAGGTAATCTTACAGCTCTGGAGATAAGACTTGGGACTCCTGCATGCAAAGCATGTGCTTGAATCCTATGAGCCAACTTCTCAGCTTCCAGAGTGACACCCCCACCCCCATCCTTTTTTAAGGAAAAAAAAAATATATATATATATATCCAAAAAGAGAGAGAGAAAAGGAAGACAGCCATACAATGGCATAGTAGATGTATCGGTATAGTCTAGAAGTGATAAATTTTGAACCCAGTTCAGTGATAGCCTGGTTGTTCCCCCATGTCAAACATTCTTCATTTCCCCAAGCCCTTTTCCTGCACGGTCAAAGAAAAAAGGTTGACTCTGAGACTGGTATGATCCGTTCCTGCAACTCCAAAATCCTGTAACTAAATTTGACAGAGTATCCGGAGTCAAATTTGTCATTAATTTCCACCAAGACATTCACAAAACCACTATAAAAGGTAGGGAATGGTGGGAGTTAATTCAAAACACAGACTCTGCTGGGAGGAAGAGGCCGCACGGACGCATGCAGAGCCTGCTGTTGCCAAGAAGCCAGCAGAAACGCTGACGCTAGGTGCTTCCCTGGTGAGCCGGCCATCAGCACCAAACCTACACGACAGACGTGATACGTGCCCTTTCTTTCATACGAGGAGACATGGAAAGAGACGTCTGCTTTTGCCATTTCTAGACACCAACAAAGGAAGACATGCCAAGGACAACTCACTGAGTGAAAGTCGCAGGATATACTCAGGTCTGAGTATATCTTAAAGCTGAAAATTCTCAGCAGTTGCTTCTGGGACAGAAAAAATGTTTCCATAGTGAATGGAAGGTTATAATTAAATGGCTCCCACAAATAGGGACCACGCTATCTTGTCAAAAATCTAACATCACTTGGAATCATAATGCAGCCAAGGAATCCATGAGTCAGATCACTTACCACATCGCTATCATGTTCAAAGTAAGTATGGCCAACATCCACCCAGCGCAATCAAGAAAGATCAAACCGAAATGGTTCCTCGCTCTTTGTGTCTCACTATTTCCTACAAAGTCACAGGCAGTAAGAACAGATTTTCCTAGGCATCACTCAAAAAACTAAATCGACCCCAGGCAGCACAAGAAGCAAAACACAGAGGGTAATTAAAAGTGCACTGGAAGAAAAGCAGACAGTGAAACTTGCTGAAAGATCAAAGTATATTCTCAAGAGGAGAAATGTACCTAAGCTGCACATAATTTTATACTGTATAGATCAGTTCTTTTAAAATATTTTAAGGGGACAGAGTGCTATTACAGTGGGGAGGGCATTTGCCTTGCACAAGGCAGACTCAGGATCCATTTCTAGCATCCCATATGGTGCCTCAGGCCTCAGCAGGAGTAATCCCTGAGCACAGAGCCAGGAGTAAACCCTGAGCACTGACACTGTGGACGCCCAAACAAACAAACAAAATATATGTGGGTATATGGGGCCAGGGAGATAGTGCAGAGATCTGGAGTATGTGTTTATGTGCAGGAGGCTCTGAGGTTGATCCCTGCCACCATGTCCTTGTTTTGGCCCCCAGCACCACTGGGTGTAGCCCTAGCAGCCCCCACTACCACCAGCGTGGAACCTGGTGGCCTCCAGCACTGCTGCACCTAAGCAGTACTGACTGCATTGCTTGCTAGGCCTGGACCCCAAGTGGGAAAATAAGAAGTGACTCTGGGCCCCGATCACTGCTGGGGAGCCCTACCCTGCAAAAATACTTGGCATGTCACAATAATTTAAATGGTCCAGACGAGTTCCATGGAAATTACTTATCATTCCCCATCTAGTCTCCCGTTCAATATTTTTGTTTTTTTATGTGATAGGTCCCTTGAATCTCTTTAAAAAGTTATGTTGGGAAGGAGGGTAGTTAAGATAGAGAAGGAACCAGTAAGATAATAATAGTTGGAAATGATCACTCTGGACAAGAACTAGTGCTGAAAGTAGATAATGGGATACACATGACAACCTTTCAGTATCTGTATTGCAAACCACAATACCCAGAAGAAAAGAGAGAGAGAGAATAAAAGTACCTGCCACAGAGGTAGGCTGGGGGTTTGGGGGGAGGTGACAGAGAGGGAGGGTGGCAGGAGGGAAACCAGGGACATTGTTGGTGGGAAACATACACTGGGAAAGGGAAAGGTGTTGGAACGTTGTATGACTGAAAGTCAATCCTGAACAACCTTGTAACTGTGAGTCTTCTGATGATTCAATTTTAAAAAGTAAATAAAAGCTAAATAAAAATTGATGTCATGGTCCAGAGAGAGAGTACAGACATTAAGGAACTTGCATGCAGCAGACCCTGGCTCAATCCCTGCCATGCTGAATGGTCTTCCAGGCACCACCAGGCATCATTCAAGAGCACAGGACCAGGATTAAATCCTGAGTATTCAATGGGTATGGTCCTCCCTCATACCCCCAACAAATAAACAAAAGTCAAAAACACAGAGCATGACGTAATTGTTCACATATTTGCCATTCACTCCTGGCCTGGAACTTCTGCTGGATATGAGGAAGACTAAACAGACAGCTGTCCCTCATCTCAAATCTCTATCATGTAGCTGAAATGGCCAGGGGTTCCAGACAGTGGCACTCTCAGTGATAGCCTGGTTAAATACAGAGTTGCAGCCTCTATTGAAATTACGTTAGATAATGTCAGTATGTATCACAGCACCAAATTAGATGCTCTGAGACAGGGTAGAGAATGCTTTTTATTTTTTACTTTTTGCATCAGGGACTACCCAAGCAGTGCCTGAGGCCCGCAGGGCAATACTCAGTGGTGCTGCTGGGGTGCACTGTGAGGGGGGTGGAATTAAGGAACACAGGGACACACATGCAGGGTTTGTGCTCTGCCACTTGAGCTATATCCCTGGCCAGGTAGCAAATTTTGTGTGTATTTTATTCTTAAAAATTTATTCTGCCCGACAACTGCAGTCTCATGAGAAGGGGGGCGGTACCGGCTCATCCTCCACGCCCACTGAGGTCACGAGTTGCCCCCCACAAGCGGCTCTCTGGTACGACCATGGCTCCAGAGGCAAAAGGACTTAATCCAGAGCCCGGCAGCTTGCGGCAGAAAAGTGAATGGACCATGCGTTATACTCTGGGGTCATGCCTCCCTGGAAGGGAAAGGGTGTGGCTCCCTTCAGCCTTTTTCCCGCCCTGCAGCAAGGTGGCCACCACCTCAGAGGTTATTGGAAAGCCAGGTATGAGCCGGTGTTGACGGGGCAACTGCAGTCTCATGGGAAGGGGGGCAGTACCGGATCATCCTTCACGCCCTACCGAGGTCCTGAGTTGCCCCCCACGAGTGGCTCTCCGGCACAGCCACAACACCAGACACACAGAAACCAATCTCGTAGTTATCTGGCTCTTTGCAGAAATCCAAAATCGCGAGGCCACTATTTGTGGCCACACGAGATTATATGGTTCTCATAACCAGCTATAGAAAACAAAGTATTTCACAATGCCTTTTCAGCAAGTATGATTGTTGGGGGGGAAATTCTAAACAATAATGGTGTATCTTTTGTCAAAACAATGAATGTAATCAATGTAGAGAAGAGTTAAGTGGAAATCATCTGCCTCACAGGCATTGGGAGGGGTGAGAGGGGGGTATATTGGGGTTCTTGGTGGTGAAAAATGAGTACTGGTGAAGGGAGAGGTGTTTGATCATTGTATGACCGAGACTTAAACCTGAAAGCTTAGTAACTTTTCCCACAGTGATTCAATAAATAAATATAAGAAAAAAACAATAAATAAATAAAATTATGGGAAAAAAAATAAGGTGGAGTTCATGCCCAATTCAATCAGCTAATCAGTGGCTGAATAAAAAGCAGTACTCCTACATTAAAAAAAAAATTATTCTGCTCGAGAGGATTGGAGTGATAGCACAGCAGGTAGGGCGTTTGCCTTACACGCAGCTGACCCAGGTTCGATTCCCAGCATCCCATATGGTCCCCTGAGCACTTCCAGGGGTAATTCCTGAGTGCAGAGCCAGGAGTAATCCCTGAGCATCGCCGGGTGTGACTCTCCACAAAAAAAAATTTAAAAAATTTATTCTGCCCGGAAGCTTTGTAACTGTTCTCACAGTGATTCAATAAATAAAATTATAAATAATGAAAAAAATTATTCTTAAAAATTAAGCAGAGTATTAATATATAGCGATAGCACAGCGGGTAGGGCGTTCGCCTTACAAGTGGACAACATGGCCGACCCGAGTTCGATTCCTCCGCCCCTCTCGGAGAGCCCGGCAAGCTACCGAGAGTATTCGATATGCCAGACACAGTAACAACAAAGTCTCCAATGGAGACGTTACTGGGCCCGCTCGAGCAAATCGATGATCAACGGGAGGGCCTTTACCTTTTATTAATATATACATATATACATGTATATGTATGTATGAAAGAAAACCCCAATTTAAAAAATATATATACATATTAACTTGAAAGTTACTATTATGCAGAGCTACTATAAACATAGAAACCTTGTAAATGCCTTTCTAATAATTATTTTCAGAGTTCACTTTAGTTTTCTAAACACAACATGGTTACCATCACCTGAATGCAAAGACTAGTTCTGCGATAGTGTTCACAGCCTCTGAGACTTGGGGTTCTTCTTTGTCAGTGGAAATAACAGTAAAGATTTCACAGACTTAAACCAACGCCAGGGTTTCTCAGAGTCGAAAGAACTGAGGTGCACCCTGACTTCGGCAGCAAGGCTGTCCCTGTGGAGATGGTGGTGGAGCAGAAGGTGACAGGACATGCGGACCTGGGGAGAGGACATCTGTTATCTTACCTATAGCCTTCTGCATTGAACCAAGCATGTGTGAACTCAGTCAGCACAGCCATCAGTGGCCAATCCTTCAAGATCCCACATGCAGGGACTCATCGCAACAAAGTGTCTCAGCACTCCAGATATGCAGGTACTAAGGCAGACGGGAACTGCACAGCACCCCGGCTCTCAGGATCCCTTGGAGCAGACACCAAAGCTGGGAGCAACCTACTGGAAGGTTCTGGTACAGCTGCTCCAGATCCAGGATCTAGGACTATAGTTGATTTTTCTTTTTAAATCCTCAAAAGGGGGCTGGAGTGACAGTACAGCGGGTAGGGCATTTGCCTTGCATGAGGCCAACCTGGGTTCGATCCCCAGCATTCCATATGGTCTCCCAAGCACCGCCAGGAGTAATTCCTGAGTGCAGAGCCAGGAGTAACCCCTGAGCATCACTGGGTATCTGGAGAACCCCGAGTCTCAGAGGCTGTGAACAGTCTTGTGGAGCTAGTCTTTGCATTCAGGTGATGGTAACCATGTTGTATTTAGAAAACTAAAGCGAACTCTGAAAAAAAGCAAAAAATAAAATAAAATAAAAAATTAAATCCTCGAAAGGGCTGGAGAGATAATATAGAAGTCAAGCACATGACTTGCTTACAGCTGATGCTGGTTCAATCCCCAGTATCACATGGTCTTTTGAGCACTCTCAGATATAGCACTGGAGGTTCACAGTATCACTGGGCCCCCTGTACCACTTGGTTTGACCCAGGTAACCCGCACCAGCTCCAACCCCTGAAACCTTTGCATCGAGATAGAGAATCCCCAGGAGGGGCTTCCAGACCTGCCAAGCACCACTTGGGAGCACCCCCTTCCCCCACCTCCCAAAGGAAAAGGCAATACATACTCTGCAATAAGCAGCACACAGAACAAGATAAAATTCTGCTAGCTTTGCACAGAATACAGGCTTAGGGGGCCATCTGAGAACTCAAAGGTAAGGTCACGTGCTTTCAGCTCAGGAAAGGGAAAAAGCCACCGGGTCTCCAACAGGTTAGGGTCACGTGGGAGGATGCAGGCAAGGAACTGGGGGTTTGAGGTTCTGGAATTGTGAAGTGTGTCTCCCTGGAAACACAACAAGAATCCTTATCCTCTATCTTGTGGCCTGAGGCAGTATCAGCCTGAGGCAGTATCTGCCTGTTTCTGAGCTGGCGAGTGGAGTGGACTTGGCCAACTCAGGGAGATCAGCTTCTCCTAACGGGGAGCTCCTGAGCAAATCCCCTAACTTCCTGCATCCATCAAAGCAGTACTGGGATTATCATTTAGGGCCATCAATGTGGTTCCCAAAGCTCCCGCAGCAGGCAGGCCCTGCAAGACCCAGAAAATGGCCCAGGCCTGTGGCATTAGCAGAGAACCAAAACAGTCTTACTGAGCTCCAAAGGCTCTGATCGAATTCCATGCCTCAGAGGGCAATCCCAACAGGAATCTCTCTGGAACAGAACGTTATTCTCCCAAAACCACATGAATCTGATTACATGGAAATCGATTGAGAACAGAAATGGATTCTCGCAGAGATTTAGAGGTGCTGTATCTAAGGATGAGGGGTGCTCATTAAACTAAGGGTGCTGAGGGAAGGAGGGCAGCGACTTCTCCATCAGAGAAGCAGCGATGATTTAGATCTGCACAGTGAGTAGGGCGTTTGCCTTGCACTTGGCCAACCCATGTTTGATTCCTTCATCCCTCTCGGAGCCCAGCAAGCTACCGAGAGCATCCCGCCCATCCAAGAAAAAACCATAACCTGACTTTTTCTGTCTTACTTCCACTATTGTGAAAGTCATAATTTAGGAGCTAGAGAGAGTACAGCAGGTAGGATAACTGCCTTGCATGAGGCTGACCTGGGTTCTATTCCTGGCACCACATAGGATCCCTCAAGACCTGCCAGGAGTGATACCTGAACACAGAGCCAGGAGCATGCCTTGAGGATAGTGAGGGGTGCCCTACCCCCCACTGCCAAACCCACACCCCCCAAATCATAATGTATGTCAATGTGCTCCAAATTGGTTTCTTTCACTATATTAAAAGATAGGTTTACTTGGGCTGGAGCGATAGCACAGTGGTAGGGTGTTTGCCTTGCACGCAGCCAACATGGCCGACCGGAGTTCGATTCCTCCGCCCCTCTAACGAATGTTACTAAGTAAATCTATCTTTTAATATAGTGAAAGAAACTTACTCAATACTTCCAACTGTGAAGACAGGGAGTCTACTGTCTTCTTTTTTTTTTTTTCCTGCTTTTGGGTCACACCCAGCTATATTCATGGGTTACTCCTGGCTCTGCACTCAGGAGTCGCTCCTGGCGGTGGGAGGGGGACCATATGGGATGCTGGGAATCAAACCCAGGTTGGCCGTGTGCAAGGCAAATGCCCTACCCTCTGTGCTATCGCTCCAGCCCCTCTACTGTCTTTCTTGGCCACTTACTGTCTTGAATGGTGCCTGGTCTGTAAGATACTCAGTGTCTGCTGGTAAAATGCAAGACCTTTAAGAAAAGTGCACCCTTTCATCTTCTTCATTGCCCCAATTCATATGAACAAACAGCACTTTTTTTTTTAAATATAGGAGTACTGCTATTTATTCAGTCACTGATTAAGCTGATTGAATTGGACATGAACTCCATGTTGCTTTTTTTTTTTTTCACTGAATCACCGGGAGCTACAGTCACAAAGTTTTCACGTTCGAGATTCAGCCATACAATGATCGAACACCCATCCCTCCACCAGTGCACACTTTCCACCACCAGTGTTCCCAGTACATCCCCCCACCCCCATCCCAGTCCTCACCCTGCCTCCATGTCAGGCAATTTCCCCAGTACTCTCTCTCTCTCTCTCTACTTTTGGGCATTATGTTTTGTTTGAATTTTCCCACTACCATTCAAGCCTGCCTGCTAGGGGCAGATGCTAGATCATTTATGGTCCATTGCTCGTTCTGAATATCATGGGTACTGCGGCTGCGTGCTACCGGAATCCTAGATTGTAAATGGTTGGGTTCCGGAGACATTTCTGTAGGGCATTCATCTATTTTGGGAGTCAACTGAGCGTCTCTGGACCAGGGTGAACAGCACTTTTTTTGAAAGAGAGAATGAGTAGAAGATAGAGCAAGCTTGTGCTCAGATTCTATCTTTAGAAATCTTCATGGTGATCCTTTCCAGTAAAAAGCAACATTGTTCTATGCCTGAAAAATGTGGGGGCCTCAGCAACAGCTCAGAGAGTATTTGAGCTGATCCCCAGCATCAACACGCTCCCTGCCGTGCTGTTGTGTGGGGCTGGTGACAGCTGGTACTTGGCCCTTACAACTTGGGAGGCAGGATCATTTCTGTCTTCAAGACGACGACTTTAGTCAACAGAGAGTAATTCTGTCAAGTGTGTCCAGAGTCACAGTAGGGCCCCGAGCTGGCATGCATATCCAGTCCTTGCATAACTTGTCAGCGAGTGCTTTTTAAATATGTATTTAATTTTTATTTTCCCTTTGCTGGGGCCCTGGGACTGTGGGTTTAGTCAGCACTGGCTCAGTACTGGGGATCAAACTCAGGACCTCCCGCGTGCACTGGTAGTTTTCTAAACCCCTGGGCCATGTTCCGGCTCTTTCTCCCTGTGTCTGAGTAGCACCAGCGTTTGAACTCATGAACTTATGTTTTCCAGGTAATCTATTAAAGCACTAAACCACTGAACCATACTCTGAGCCCTTCTCACTGAGATCACAAATAACAAGACTATCTCGTCTCCTCTGGCATACACGGCAGCACCGGGATTTGGACTCATGACCTGAGCTTGCCAGGCAAGTGCTTCAAATCTCTGAGTCATCCTCAAGACCCTCAGCAAGTGCTTTTAAAAAATAAATTTAGATGGGGATGGAATGATAGCACAGTGGGTAGGGCGTTTCCCTTGCATGCAGCCAACCCGGGTTCGATTCCCAGCATTCCATATGGTCCCCCGAGCACCGCCAGGAGTAATTCCTGAGTGCATGAGCCAGGACTAACCCTTGTGCATTGCCAGGTGTGACACAAAAAGGTAAGGTAAGGTAAAGGCCCTCCCGTTGATCGCCGATTTGCTCGAGCGGGCCCAGTAATGTCTCCATTGGAGACTTTGTTGTTACTGTGTCTGGCATATCGAATTCTCTCGGTAGCTTGCCGGGCTCTCCGAGAGGGGTGGAGGAATCGAACTCGGGTCGGCCATGTTGGCCGCGTGTAAGGCGAACGCCCTACCCGCTGTGCTGACACAAAAAGCAAAAAAAAAAAAATTTAGATATCAATTTTGTTGGGCTGGAGCGATAGCACAGCGGTAGGGCGTTCGCCTTACAAGCGGCCAACATGGCCGACCCAGGTTCGATTCCTCCGCCCCTCTCGGAGAGCCCGGCAAGCTACCGAGAGTATTCGATATGCCAGACACAGTAACAACAAAGTCTCCAATGGAGACGTTACTGGGCCCGCTCGAGCAAATCGACGATCAACGGGAGGGCCTTTACCTTCACCTTGAGCAAATCAATTTTGTTGGAGGGTGGGGGCACATCCGGCGGTGCTCAGGGCTTACTCTATGCTAAAGGGCCACTCCTACTGGTGCTCGGGGAATCAAACTGGGGTCAGCTGTGTCCTGGCAGTATCTCTCTGGCTCCTCGGTGAGTGCTTTAAATATTAAATTCACAGTTGTGTGTTGATGATAAAGGTACTCTCTGATTAAAATAAAAATATAGGAGGGATGGCCAAAAGGGGGACCTGAGCTCTCAAATAGAGTGGGTAAGAATTCCTTCCAGGCTTTGTGAACAAATAAGGTATTTGGAGGCAGCACCAACTTCTGGCCCTCCCTTGGCAGCCAGGGAGGACCCCACTGCTTCACCACCACCCCTCAAACAGGCAGAGCAGCATGAATCATTACCAAATTCTCACCATGTTTGTAGCCACCATCTAAGAAGGGCTTTGACCAAACTACTTCTAGGGTTCTCATTGCTAAGGCCTAGAACCAAGCGGAAATGTCTCAAACTGCTCGGAGAAGCTAGGGCAGCCATGCTAAAATGGCACCGGAGAGGGGCTGGAGAGACAGTATAACAGGTAGGGCATTGGCCTGGCACACGGCAATCCCCTTGTACTCAGGTTCAATCCCC
This sequence comes from Sorex fumeus, assembly GCF_029834395.1. Lineage (NCBI taxonomy): Eukaryota > Metazoa > Chordata > Mammalia > Eulipotyphla > Soricidae > Sorex > Sorex fumeus. Next base: position 5,529,727 of record NW_026606102.1, read on the forward strand.
AGCAGCCTCTATGATTTCACCAGAAGTAATTCCTGAGCACAGAGCCAGGAGGAACCCCTGTACATCTCCAGGTATGGCCCACAGACGAACAAAAATAAAAATAACTAAAAAAGAAAAAAGAATAGCCCCAAAGGGTGCCCCCTTTGCACTCTTCCTTGGGAGGTAGCAAAGAATCGTTGCAGTTCAAGTAAGCACATGTGAGAGACACATGCACCGCCAGACGCTAGCCACTAACTTCCTGGAACATCTCGAGCGTCTCACTGCAGAAACTTAAGCATCAGGCTCTGCTGTAAATCTGAGCGCCTGTCTCTGGGCGCTCCATGGCTGCGACGGAAACACTAATGTTTGCAGTTGGGCCATTTCTGAAATACTTTCTAAAGGATTCCTCACAACTCTTCCACTGTCCAGACCTGCTTCTCCTCCCCCAGGCCTTTTAGGAGGAGACAGAAACTGTTCTGAGTGAATGGTTGGAAGGAGCAGAGGGGCCTCTCCAGGAAGCAGGCACCCCTGTTTGATCCCTGCCCATATCAGGAACAATGGGATTGCGTTGGTTTTTCTCCCCAAAATTCCTATTCCAGAGGAGCCAGGAAATTCCCACCAAATTCAGCATCAGGTTTGACTTAGATCTGGGGCCTCCCACGAACACCAAAGCCCCTGCAGCAGCCCCATAGGCAAGCGTTTGATCTGCGCTATCTGAATTTCAAGCTGATAGACACACAGCCTCTTTTTCTTTTTTTCTTTAAATTGAATCACCGGGGGATACAGTTATAAGCTTTCATGTTTGAGTTTCAGTCATACAATGATCGAACACCTATTCCTCCACCAGTGCACATTTTCCACCACCAATGTCCCCAGTATCCACCCCCTTCATCCCAACCCTCCCCCTGCCTCTAAGGCAGACAATTTCCCCCATACTCTCTCTCTACTTTGGGGCATTATGGTTTGCAATATAGATACTGAGAGGCCATCGTGTTTGTTCCTTTATCTACTTTCAGCATACATCTCCCATCCCGAATGATTCCTCCAATCATCACTGACTTAGTGATCCCTTCTCTATCCCAGCTGCCTTCTCCCCCAGCTCATGGGGCAGGTTACCAACCATGGAGCAATATTCCTGGCCCTTGTGTCTACTGTCCTTGGGGACACACGGCCTCTTTATCCTGTATTCAGTGGCTCCTGGACTGCTGAAGCCTACAGTCTGGCTGCCCTGGGGGCTTCTGGGGATGCCGGTCCTCATTCCCAGCATGTGATGATCCCCACACACCAGGCCTAGTTTCCCTGACTCCACCCACGTCACAATCTTGAAGCCGGGAAAGAATCTCCTCAGCAGTCACAATCAAGCCCCATCTGCAAGCACACCGTGCAGAATTACCTTTCAGCTGAAGCAGCTTTAGATGATTTAGAGGACGCAGAACTTTCCCAGAGGGAAAGGAAATAAATCCTCAGTGAATAGGAATCTTTAGCTCTGTGCCACTGGAGCTTATGGCACTTTGATATGAACAAAAATGACTGAACAGGAATTGGCGGGTGGGCCAGGAGATGCCTTGACCCATTTTCCTGAATTCTGTTCTGCAAAAGTGACCTGCCAGTGCTTCTGACGCAGAGCTTGGTCATGCAATACAAGAACATGCAGATTGCTACTGGAATGGGTTGTGTTGGTTTAGGACCAATCCTCCAGGAGTGAACAGACACTCTTCTCCGCTCCAAAACAAAAGCAAAAAGACCACGGCGAAATAAAGATGTGGGGGCCAGCTAATAAGAGCCCTTGAGTACTTTTGTTGATGTTGTTTTTGGAGTCACACCCAGTGGTGCTCAGGGATCACTCCTGGCAGTGCTTGGGGACATTATCTGGTGCCGGGAATTGAACCTGGGTCAGTCGCACATAAGGCAAATGCTATACCCACTGCACTTTCTCTCTGGTCTGAGCATTAAAGTGGAATTTATAGGGGCTGGGAGATAGCTGAGATTCTAGAGCCTAGGATCAGCATGTGTGAGGATCTGGATTCAATACCCAGCACTGAATGGATCCCCAAGAACCTTGGGTTCAACCCAGGCACCCAGGAGCGGGTCTGGACCCCTCAGCGTTACTGGATGTGATTTCATTACAGAAAACGAGTGGAGGATAAATAGATGAGAACTACATAATAACTTTCAATGCAGTGCTGTCCTCTATAGTTTAGATTCTGAAAATAGAATGAGTTTTATGCCTGACTTTTTAATGTTACTATTATATGGGCTGGAGCGATAGCACAGCGGTAGGGCGTTTGCCTTGCACGCAGCCAACATGGCTGACCCGAGTTCGATTCCTCCGCCCCTCACGGCAGAGCCTGGCAAGCCCCTGTGACGTATTCGATATGCCAAACACAGTAACAACAAAGTCTCCAATGGAGACGTTACTGGGCCTGCTCGAGCAAATCGATGATCAACGGGAGGCCTTTTATTATATGTACTGCTTAGATCCTACCATAATGTCAAATTCTTTATTCTACATACTATAATCAACTAACATGAACATAAGGGTGTCGGGTTTCCACAGACCAATGAATACTGTGCACTCATCCAGACTCGCAAACCTTGTGACAAAAATTAAGTCTTTATTTCTCTGATGTTAAACTCAATTTTCTAATAAACCAGATTAAAGTTCGGTGGAAGAAATAGGAATGGACTTTTGTACATGGAAAATCATACTCTGAATATAAATAGTTTATGCCCTCTTAGCTGTTAGGGTCAATAAATCAATTACTGCCATATAAAGCTGAAACAAAATTGATAGTTATATATTGCTATCACTTAATCTGTCCATATCAATGAAAACCATTAGCAAACTCATGAATAAAGCTCACACTTTGTTTTCCGGGAGAATTATCTGAATAAAAATGACTCTACATACAAAGGTGTTAGATGTGTCTTTTGTGCGCAGTGCTGGGCATGGAAGCCAGGACGTCACTCGTGCAAGGGCCAAGGGCACATCTCCAGCGCAAGATGGCTTCAATTTGAAATGATCCAAATACATGTGTCTTACAAACTGCTGTATCCAAGCAATACTGCAAATATGTATCAAAATTGAAAAGACATATGCTCTTGTGATGATCAATTCCATTTCTAGGAATTTATTTCCTCTTTTTCACAAGAGAGTCTGACAAGAATATCCACTCATTTGGATACCCACCAACTGGACAAAGAAAGTTGTGTAAGTAAATCATTACACATCAACGTTAATATACTATACAGTTATCAAAAAGAATTAGGTATAAATGCCAAGATGAAAGAGCATATAATTAGAAAAAAGAGCAGCATATTTAAAAGTGTGTATGACACATTTCATTTATGTGTAAAAAAATTTTTTTTAATCTGAGGCAGCAAAATTTCTGGGCGGACAGACATGAAAAATGGGTAGTATTTGTAGGAGATAGTGATCAGAGGTAAATCTACTTGTCACAGGATATGTTTATGTACCTATAAATCTTTATTGTATGTGTATTTATAATTTATTGTTTTTCTAAAGTGCTTAGAAAATTAGTCTATTTCCCATATACAAAACTGAAAGCCAACAATAATTTCAATCTGAAATTTGTTTTGTTTTTTGAACCACACACAGTGGTGCTCAGTGCTTACTCCTGATTCTGTGCTCAGGAATCCCTACTGGCAGGGCTCGGAGGCCAACATGTCTGCCAAGGATAGAAGCCATGTTGGCTACATAGTGGTCTAGCTGCTGTAGTCTATCTGACCCTCCACATGAAATCTATAAAATTCCTTTCAACAACTCATACAAACCTCCTCCCACGAGTCTGAACAAAATCAGCAAACAGGCTAATGCTTTGCATGTGGCCGACTCAGTTTTGGTGCCCAGCACCCCATATGGTCCCTCAAGCCCTTCCAGGAGTGATCCCTGAGCAAAGAGCCAGGAGGAAGCCCTGAGCATCACTGGGAGTTGCTCCAAATAAAACAGAAACCCTGCCCCTCCTGTCAAAGCCAGGCCCTCACATATGCACAGAACTACTTTGCTGAAGCAATATCCTTGGCCCTTGAAAGTCTTTAAAAAGAAAACATTCCAGGAGCTGGAGAGAGAAAACACCCTACAGCAGGCAGGGTGTTTACCTTGCATGCGGCTGACCCAGGTTTGAGTCCCAGCATCCCATATGGACCCCAAGCACCACCAGGAGTAATTACTGAGTGCATGAGCCAGGAGTAACCCCTGTGCATCACCAGGTGTGACCCAAAAAGCCAAGAGAGAGAGAGAGAGAGAGAGAGAGAGACAGAGAGAGAGACAGAGAGAGAGAGACAGAGAGAGAACTTTCCAGGAGCCAGAGAGATAGTACAGAGGTTAAGGTGCTTGCCTTGTAGGTTCCTGACCTGGGTTCAACCCCTGGCACCACATATGGGAATGACCCGTGAGCACAGAACAAGAAGCAGCCCCTGAGCAGTGTCAGGTGTGGTCCCAACACCTTTCAACCCCCAAACAAAAGGGAAACCCATCGAATGGTACTCAAGCAAAAACAGAACATTTCATGGAGCGATAGCACAGCGGGTAGGGCGTTCGCCTTACAAGCAGCCAACATGGCCGACCCGAGTTCGATTCCTCCGCCCCTCTCGGAGAGCTCGGCAAGCTACCGAGAGTATTCGATATGCCAGACACAGTAACAACAAAGTCTCCAATGGAGACGTTACTGGGCCCGCTCGAGCAAATCGACGATCAACGGGAGGGCCTTTACCTTTACCTTTACCATAAACACCAAGTCATGCCATACCAAGATTCAGCAATACTCATAATGTACTTTTAGTCATAGTATGAGTTAAAAAAAATTTTTTTTTAGTATCAGGGATACAAATTCATGTCCTGGAGAGATAATACCAGAGTTAGGTGCTTGCCTTGCTTGTGGCTGACCATAGGTCAACCCTTTTTACCACCAGGTGTGGCCCAAACCCTCTTCCACGCTCCACATTTTGAGGAGGAACTTCAAAGCCTTAAGCAAAGCATGCACTGTATCACTCAACTTCATCCCTGCCCAAGAGTATTTGTGCTTTACAGTGCATTTCTTCCATCAAGAAAAACAAACGGGGGCTGGAGCAATAGCACAGCGGGTAGGGCATTTGCCTTGCACACGGCCGACCCGGGTTCGATTCCCAGCATCCCATATGGTCCCCTGAGCAAAGCCAGGGGTAATTCCTGAGTGCAGAGCCAGGAGTAACCCCTGTGCATTGCCGGGTGTGAACCAAAAAGCAAAAAAAAAAAAAAGAAAAGAAAAAGAAACAGTTGAGGCTGGAGTGACAGCACAGAGGTCAGGGCCTTTGCCTGGCACACGGCCCGATCTGGATTCGATTCCCAGCATCCCATATGGTCCCCTGAGCACGGCCAGGAGTAATTCCTGAGTGCATGAACCAGGAGTAACCCCTGTGCATTGCTGGGTAGGACCCAAAAAGCAGAAAAAGAAAGAAAGGAAGGAAGGAAGGAAGGAAGGAAGGAAGGAAGGAAGGAAGGAAGGAAGGAAGGAAGGAAGGAAGAAAGACAGACAAACTGCTGCAGCCAGAGAGTAGTACCGCAAGTAGGGTGTTTGCCTTGCAATACAGTAAAATTGGGTTCAATCTCTGGCATCTCATATGATCCCTTGAGCACCACCAGGAGTAATTCCTGAGTGCAGAGCCAGGAGTAACTCCTAAACATTGCTGGCTTTGACCCCAAAGCCAAAAGAAGTAAAAGAATAAAAACTACTTTAATCTTTTTAAGAATATTTAAATGTTTTTAAAAACAAAATACCCTTTGCCTTTGGCTTCTCAGACAAAATTTTTAAGCATTACCAACACCTCTCAATGGAGGTGCTATCATTCTTTCTATTTTTATCTTTCCTATAGTCTGAAATAATCCCAAAGTCTTTCAAAAAATCTGCCTTGGCAGAAACTGAATTTGTCTGTCTCAGAGGGTAGAGAAAGAAGGAACGGGATGTGGGAGGGAGGAGAATTATTGGTTAATAAATTTTACCTTCTAAATCATTGAAATTCAAGAGTACAATGAATGGCAATATCATGGCTAATGTTCAAAAATTGGCTAATGTCAAACATTTCCAGTGAATTACAATCATGAGGGGTTATTCAAAGTTCAACATAAATCAAAACTCCAGAGAGTATCCACCTGCTATGTTTAATTTATAAGGTCAATAGAAGGTAAAATCCACACAGTTCAAAATTTATTTGAAGATTTTTGGATAGAAATTAAAGATTACAAACTCTCGGACCACTTAGTAATTGTTTCATTATGACCATAAACTCACAACAAATTACTTACTTTAATTTAAGATATGAAAATTTTAAATGATTTTCTAGCAATAAACACTAGCTCTTGCACAATGCATAGGACCATGCCATATTAATATTTTATTCCTTACTACTAAGCTGTCACATTAGCGTTAAAGTCAGGAAAGCATCTAGCAGGTTGTTTTAAGATATTAAAACTTGGGGGGCCGTGCATAGAGCTCAGTATAGGGCACTCACTTGCCTTGCATGGATGAGACCCTGCTTAGTCCCCTGACACTGTAAGGAAAAAGAAAAGTGAGCAGGCAGAGACTGAAACATTTCTAGGGAGATTCGCCCGGAGAACTGGAATGTATGCTTTGTATGTGGGTACCCTAGGTGGGTTCGATTCCCAGCATCACACAGTTCACTGAGCACTGCAGAAAGTAAGGCCTGAGTACTGCCCTAGTGAGTAGCCCCTGAATCCCTCACATTCACCCCAGCCCACTGCCAAAAAAAAAAAATTGTCAAATATCTGAAGAGTTTTATGTTGTTAAGAAAAGGGGGTAGGGACTGGAGAGATAGCACAGCGGGTAGGGCGTTTGCCTTGCACGCAGCCGACCCAGGTTCGATTCCCAGCATCCCATATGATCCCCTGAGCACTGCCAGGAGTGATTCCTGAGTGCAGAGCCAGGAGTAACCCCTGTGCATCGCCGGGTGTGATCCAGAAAGCAAAAAAAAAAAAGGAGGGGGGTACAGTTAAGCTAAATATTCCTGCTGCAGATAAATTACTCACATCGCTGTTTTCTATGACCAACCCCATAAAAACTAATGCCATGGAGACTGCTGACTCTCCCGAAATAGTACCATGCAGGGAAGGGTTTGGACGAGTCCCTACGTAGAGCAGAGAGCGTATCTGAGGCAGACAAATCGTCTACCTACATTCAAATCATAGCCCACAAAGGCACTCTAACTCTTCCCTGAAAATCTGATGATAAAAGAGACGTGTCGATTCATACTGCCCTCCTGCCTTCCTTTCTCTTTGCCCCAATCTACTTAAAATGCCTCTCATGAAAATGAGCTCCTGCCCTTTTCTCTTTGGCCATATGGCTGAGCTTCAGGACTGTGTGTCAGATGCTGTGCCTTTGTTTCAGGGGGAAAGGCAAATTTTCTTTCTCTGTTCAGCCACGACACTTACTTCCAGCAACAGAGCAGGACTGACTGCTGACCCTCCCACCGCCAAGGCAAGAGCCTCTCTCTGCTCACTCACCCTTTGCGACAGTTCGGTTCCATTTCTGTACAAATGAAAAACGGCTTGCCGGTAATCCACAACTGGCTAATTCACATATGGCTCACCAAGGGCCGGCTGCACTTAAGGATGTGATTTTACTATTAAATGTAGACTTCGCCTAACAAAGGTGTCTACTTAGTAATTTCCCTAGACTAACTAGCTCTAACTGATAGTATACAAACGTCTTATCCTGTAGCTCTATCTTTCAGAACAGCACCAAAATTTGTGTGTATATCTTCTAAATTAAGTGATTATCCATAATGTTCACATTGCCATGAAAATAAAACATTCCCCACTTCTCTATATCCTAAGATTTTTAATGCACCAAAATCTTTTGATTTACTAGTGGGCCAGGAATGTGGTTCATTATTATGACCACACGCTTTGCATGTCTGAGGTGCTTGGTTCTAGCCCTGGCATTCAAAAAAAGGGAGGTGGGAAATGGGAAACAATAGATATTATAAAGCCCATTTTACAAATTGCTTAAGTACATCTGAAACAGATACGGGATTTTGGGTTTTGTTTGTGTATGTGTGTGTGTTGCGAGATAGTGTGATTTTATTTATTCTTTTTTTTTTTATTAGTGAAACACCATGAGGTACAGTTGTAGATTTGCAAATTTTGTGCTTGGGTTTCGGTTATACCAAGATCAAATACACATCCCTCCACCGTGCCCATTTTCCACCACCATGGATAATATCCCTCCCACCACCCCCGCCCCCATCCCACCCTGCCTCTGTGGCAGGGCATTCCCTTTTGTTCTCTCTCTCCTTTTGGGTGTTGTGGTCTGCAAAAGAGACATTGAGTGGCAAACATGTTTAGTCCATAGTCTACTTTCAACATGCATCTCCCCTCCTGGGAGGATCCCCCAAACCCGAGTCAGCCGCATGTAAGGTAAGTACCCTGCCTGTTGTTCGATCTTTCTGGCCCCAGATGTGCCTCATCTTGCCAAGTTTCCAAAGAAGTTCTTGTTTAGTGGTTAACTGAAGTTAGTATTCCAAAGAGAAATTTCAGTTTTTATTAGTGGTTAATGCAATGTGGGTTCTTTACAATCTGCAAGCTCCAACAACTCTACAACTTTTTTTCTTAAGGCTATCACATTTCTACTACAAATACACAAAGCCTGGAAGTGCAGCTAGGGTTGGACAAGTGATTGGCTTTATTCAGAGACCTAATAAATTCCCACAGGGGATACACACACACACACACACACACACACACACACACACACACATAATAAATAATAACCAGCAACGTAGCCTCCAGTGGCTTTTGTTAAACCTTCACCTGGCCTCACAAAAAAAAATATTTGTGAACTTTAGGATTTATTACCTAATTACAACAAGGGATGGCATGACCAATTAATTAACTTGCCCAAAACCAAATTTTAAATTGTGGTCACATGCCATCTAAATGTCATAGTGAAGAGCAGCATTACGTACTACTGACAAACAGTCCAAACGTGCTGCTAAGCATTAAGTGTCCTTGAGACGGACTTAAGAAAATATTTCATCAAAACCTTCCAAGGTTTAGTTATGGATGCAAATAAGCCAAGCCTTCAAGAAGGGATCAAATTAGCTTTCAGGAAATCAACTCTGCTCTGAGTTTTAACAGTTCTTTCAGATGTGAAAAAAGCAATATATATGAAACCCTACATCTTTAGGTAATTACATATCATTTACATAGAAATAAATGCCAGGGTGCTGGAGTGATAGTACAGTGGGTCAACCATTTTCCTTGCATGTGGGTGCCCGTCCCTCTCAGAGAGCCCGGCAAGCTACCGAGAGTATCTCGCCTGCACGGCAGAGCCTGGCAAGCTACCCGTGACGTACTCGATATGCCAAACACAGTAACAACAAGTCTCATGATGGAGACGTTACTGGGCCCGCTCAAGAAAATCGATGAACAACGGGAGGACCATGACCGTGACCGTGGCTGACCTGGGTTTGATCCTCTACATCCCATAGTGTTCCCAGAGCACTACGAGGCATGACTCCTGAATGCAGAGCCAGGAGTAACCTCTGCGTATTGCCAGTGTGACGAAAGAAAAAAGAAAGAAAGAAAGAAAGAAAGAAAGAAAGAAAGAAAGAAAGGAAGGAAGGAAGGAAGGAAGGAAGGAAGGAAGGAAGGAAGAAAGAAAGAAAGAAAGAAAGAAAGAAAGAAAGAAAGAAAGAAAGAAATGCCAGTATATGTAATGGTCTCTAGAAGATATAAGAGATGGAGAAAACCTAGAATTTTAGAAATAAAATATAAGTAAAGCTCAAAAATAGATTACAATACATACCTATAGTAACATAGTTAAAGAAAAACACTGATACATACCAACTGGCTATATTGACCACAATAAAGTTCAGAACCGATAATTTGATTTTTCTGTTAAATGGGCTATTAAGGACTGTGAACGGACTAAACTGTTAAACACTATGAGTTCTTTCCTATCCTTCATGGGGTTTGTTCTCGGTTGAATTTCTAGGGGCCACAGAGATAATGCAGTGGAGAAAGCGCTTGCCCGGCAGCTGCCGAGCGGGGTTTGATCCCTAGCACCACAGCAAAGACGGTCACGAGTCCACCAGGAGAGATCCCTGAGGACAGAGCCAGGAGCAGGCCCTGAGCCAGCTGGGTGTGGCAAAATCCTTTTCTAAAGCACATCTCTGCTTTAATATTGTGCAAATTCAAAATACAAAATTTGTAAATCACGTCATTTATGAGGGAATGAAAAACACAATACAAATATTGACTATTTAAGAATGCAATCCATTTCGGGCGCGTTCAGGGTGGTATGGCGGTAGACAATCCATTTCAATGACAATGGAAATGTACATGAATTTCTAACACTGCATCTAAAAAAGTACTTTTGCTTGTTTGTTTGTTTTTGGTCCTCTCTCAGAAATCCTCAGAGGTTATTCCTGGCTGGGTACAAGGGATTTCTCCCTGGCAATGCTCAGGAAACCATGCACCACTGGTAATGGTTCTCCCATAAGCAAAGCCTTTTTCCATCTATTCGATGATCTCCCTGGTCCCAAAAAGTAGTTTTTTAACCAAATCCCAATAGTTAATTATCATCATAATTATAATAATGATAATTATAGTAACAATGCACTGTAGCACTATCCTCCCACTGTTCATTAATTTCCTCGAGCGGGCACCAGTAAAGTCTCCATTGTGAGACTTTTGTCGTTACTGTTTTTGGCATATCGAATATGTCATGGGGAGCTTGCCAGGCTCTGCCATGCAGACGGGATACTCTCGGGAGCTTGCTGGGCTCTCCGAGAGGGATGAAAGAATCGAACTTGGGTTGGCCGCGTGCAAGGCAAATGCCCTGCCCGTTGTGCTATCGCTCCAGCCCATAGTAACAATCGCGATATTAAATATAACAACAATATGAACAACAGAAATCTCATGAGGGTCTGGGAGAGGGCGTTCTCTGGGTTGGAGCATTTGCTTTGTATCCTGCAGGCCTGAGTCTGATTCCCAGCACGACAGGATCCTAAAATATCACAAGGGGCAACCACTGCCACTGCCAGGTGTGGCCCCCAAACAAATAAAAACCTCATTCACAAGTTCATTTAATTCAGTTCATTTTAGCTAATCTACATTATTCAATTGTTCTGCAAATACTAATGGCCGATCCTGGCCTAAGTAATAGGGCTTCACTGAAGAAAGAAAAAAATTAGATAGCACCTGCCACTTCTTTTATATGCCGTAATATTAGTATGTAAACTTTCAGAATCCCACAGTATTAAAATTGCTTGAGATAAAAAATATTTCCCAAAAACTGTATTATTTGGAATCAACAAGCATAGCTCAATAATATCCCAAAGAGAAGTTATAATAATGGAGAGGTGATCTGGCATAAAAATATGCCAGACAAAATGAAATAGATATAATCTATTTCTATAATCTTCAATCACTGCCAAAATATGGAATTTAATGTTCTTACATAATGCTCCAAGTATTTTTTCTTTTAATCTGTTCCCGACTGTCTTGTTATATTTTAATAAAAAAAAGAATTGATTTTTATATAACTGGGCATTTTACGTGCTTTGATAGAGTCCATTTTGCTTTATTAAACCACAATGTGTTTTGGCGGCACAAAAGCACTGGAAGATGTATCTTAAAAGTGAAGGGATGTCTTGCCAACAGTTTTAATTCTCCATGATAATCAAAACTCTAAAAATACTTTGAACTGGTAAACTGTAAAGATACTCAGACATCCAGCTTTATCTTTCACATCCCCTCAACTGCCCCACTGTTTATAGCTTTACCCTCGTAATAACTAGAGTGTGTATAAATATATTAATGATATGTGATATGTGTTAGATGTAAACATGCTATATAATTCCACTCAGGACATTTCTACTTAATTAAGCTCACTGAAATGAATAGGTAAGCAAAACTATAAAATCTTCAGATAAAGGGGGAGGATGAGAGTGATAATTATGAATGACGTGTATGGGGTTTCTTTTTTGGGGTGAGGAATATTCTCTAAAGTAGCCAGTGGTGATGGTCACACAACTTTGAATATACTGAGAACAACCAAATGGTGTGCTTTAAACGGGCAGGCTTTATGGTATGTGAAATATATCTCAATAAAGCTGGGAGGAAAAACCCTTCAAATAAAAAATTTCATCACGTTCCAGTCTCTAAATACATCCATGGGTATAAAACGATTGCTTCCTTTATTGTCCAGTTATTACATCATCAATCATTTTATTCACTAACAGAACTATCGATTGTAAAGATAACAATGGAAACTACAACACCCCCATCTTTGGACAGTAGCATTATACATTTAATCATTCAATTTTGCCTAAATTAATAGGAGCTTTAAACCAGGGTGTCTTAAACTTTTTTCACTAAACTCTTTTCACTCAGTAAATTTTTTGCTATTCCAGGTATGTAGGTAGATAAAATGCATACACAAATCAAACACTTACTGATAATAAATCACAAAGGAGTTTATTTTAAAGCAAATATTTTAAAACTTATATGACCCAGTATGGTGTCACGACCCTAAGATTAAGAAGCTAAATTTTATTTTATTTTATTTATTTATGTTTTTTCTTTCTTGGGTCATGCCCAGCAATGCTCAGGAGTTACTCCTGGCTCTGCACTCAGGAATTACTCCTGGCGGTGCTCACCATATGGGATGCTGGGGATCAAACCTGGGTTGGCCGCGTGCAAGGCAAATGCCATACCATTGTATGGTATCACTCTGGCTCCAAAAAGCTAAATTTTAAACACACTATTTTGCAAAACTTTAATACAAATCAATTAATGGGTGAAAATTAAAAAAAAAAAACAACTTTATATGGGTTCATTTACCTGGTAATCCAAAATGCTGAATCCTAGGCCCTTCTGATCTTTTACTAGTTTAACAATCTTGACTTCAGGAGACCAGAGAGCTAACTCCCCATCATCATCCTCATCTTCATTATTGACATCTACATTGCGGTCAGCCTAAAAAACCAAAGAAGAGTACTGTTTTCAAACAATACCTTGCCAGTTCTGAGAAGAATCATCATCACAGGAATAGCATCATTTTTTTTTCAAATGGGCATTTTTCCTTTGACATGCAATTATTCACTCTTTTATTTTCTCAAAGGGGCATGCAGGAGGGCACAGGGACTCTGGTATACAGTCTTTGTGGATATTGGAGCACATCATGGAGATGACTCATAGAGTATGTTTGTCAATGTCAAGGACCTGTTGCAAAGCATTCACACTGACCTCTTACAAAGCATTCACACTGACCTCTTATACTTCAATGAGCTGTGTCATCCCATTAGAAGCATACAAGGAGAAAAAATAAAATTTAAGAAAAATTGAAAACATTGAGACAAAGTCACTGACTGCAACAGATTTAAGTAGTGATACCTGAATTCATCATTCCTGGGAGACACAGAGGAAAAGCAACACAGAGAGATGCCGGAGCAGGGCACAAAGAACCCATTGATGCTTGTTCCTGAAAGTCTTTCAAAAAATCTTTACTAGGAAAAACAGAAAAGCAAAAGCAAGCAGCTCCCCTTCAGTCTTTGAAAGTCAAGCAAGTCTGAAAACAGACAAAGGGATAGGGCCGTGGCTTGGCAGTAGAGCATTTGCCTTGCATGTGTGAAGCCCTGATTTCAGTCCTCGGCACCACTAGACAAATAAATAAGAAAGAAAAGAAAAGCAGGTGCAAAGCAATGAGCTGAGACAATAAAATCATAATTAACTACTTCTTGAAGAAAATAGGCCCGCATGACTACCCAGCACTCTGCAGTAGTACCAAATACTTCTTGGGTATTTTCTTTGACCTCAGACAGATGCTGGGTTCTCCTGCTCCAGCTTCCCTAGAGTGGCAAGAGTCACTGCTGTATGGAACCATAGGATGTTTAGGTCAGGGGTCAGAGGGAGGACGGTGGGAAAGAGAGGCAAGCAGAGCTTCTGGCTGTATACCGTATCCAGAGCGGCTTCCTTCCCCAAAGATGTGTTGTCCTCCCCTCCAAAGAATCAAAGCTTCTTGGGGCTAGAGAGATAGCACAGCAGGTAGGGCGTTTGCCTTGCACGCGGCCGACCCGGGTTCAATTCCCAGCATCCCATATAGTACCCTGAGCACCGCCAGGAGGTACTCCTGAGTGCAGAACCAGGAGTAACCCCTGTGCATCGCCAGGTGTGACCCAAAAAACAAAAATAAATAAATAAAAATAAAAACAAAGAATCAAAGCTTCTTTTTAAAACTCTGGAATTTTTTCTTTTTCTTTTCCATTATTTTTGGGGAGTTGTGGGGTTTAGATTCAGCACCGCTCAGGGGCTTTACCCGGATCTCTGTGCTGAGAGATCTCTCCCTCCTGGCAGTACTCAGGGGACCATATGCGGTACTGGGAACTGAACACAGATGGCGGGTGGGATGGGAGAAAGTCACATGTAAGGCAAGCGCCTTAACCCCTGTTCTATCTCTCTGGCCTCTTATCTTTTCTCGGCCACACCCAGCAATGCTCAGGGGTTATTTCTGATTCTGCATTCAGGAATGTACTGGCGGTGCTTGGAAGACAAGGTGGGATGCTGGCAATTGAACCCAGCTGGCAGAGTACAAAGCAAGGGCTCTACCTGCTGTGCTACTACTCTGACCTCTGGTCTCCCAACTTCCTGTTCTTTGCAGCCCTTGCAGCTAACAAAGTGTCTGAGTTCGATTCCTCCGCCCCTCTCGGAGAGCCCGGCAAGCTACCGAGAGTATCTCGCCCCACGGCAGAGCCTGGCAAGCTCCCCGTGACGTATTCGATATGCCAGACACAGTAACAACAAAGTCTCCAATGGAGACATTACTGGGCCCGCTCGAGCAAATCGATGATCAACGGGAGGGCCTTTACTTTACTTTACTTTACTTAAGCTAAAGTATTCAGGCCATCATAGAGCTAACCAGGGCATCCCACTCAAACCAGACACAATACTGGGCTCACACAGTAGGTGCCAGACATTGTTCAGTGCATTAATAAGTCATCTATATTTGAGTGAGCTTTCCACAAAACTCCCTTTTAATAAAGATTCAGGCTAATGATTTTCAAAAGTAGCCTTCTGAAAACATTTCATAATCTCAGAAAATAAATCGAAAGTGCCTCTTTCCTCTAAACAACCATTTGAAAGAGCTGTGTGAGAAAGTCCACTTCCTGCTATCAGAGGGTGTGGGGACAGGGGGAAGAACCTCCTCTAAACATGGAGGAGCAAGGCACCAGAGCTAATAAAAAACACTTTAAAAATTAAGCGTGGTCCAGATCTCAGACGGTCCCCCCGGGATATGGAAAATCAAAACCCAATCCACGCTGGACTGAATCTAAACATGGGAACAATTTCTTGGTTCTTGAGTTACACAACTTGAAATTAGGGGGGACGTTCTGGATCGATAACATCTGTATGTATCAGCCTGATGTGATGAAATGGTACCCTTAAAAAAAAAAACCTTATAATTTCTAACAAGAAATTCCAAAGGCTAAACCAAAATGTGACTGATGTTTTACTAGGGCCTTTAATACCTAATGAGCACTAGAATTCTCACTCAGCAGACTTACCAGACAGGGTGTAAGAACCTTTGATGATATGGGAATAAATGAGAAAAAAAAAAAAAAAACGGAGAGAGGCAGATGAATAAAGAGCCGGTAGTTTAAGAAACCGATAGTTTCTTAAAAATTACAAAACCCAAGTTTATAGAAATCTCTGTGTGTCCAAGCTATATGAGATATTACACTCCCACCTGAAATATATCACTTTGATACAATCAGTTCTGCATAACTCCGGTATTTACAGAATGGAAAGCAATCAACTAATGGGAAGTGAGGTTGACATTTAGCATAATTCAAAGCTGTTGTTTACCTATTGTGGTAAAGCATGACAGATGGGAGAAGAGCCGCAAGCTGGGGTGGTGATTTACGCACCCTGTTAGATTAGATTAAAGGCATTCTTACCAACCTTTCGAGGTAAACCCTGGCCCACATTTAATTTTAGTAAAGATAACAAGAATCACAAAAGTGTGGCCTTTAAGCTTATTCCTGGAAAATGAGAAAAATTTTAACTGAAGATGAACATTTTTTACAAAATGATCCTCCTGGCTTCATGTGTTAAACGCCGTGCACGGCAGAGAGCAACAACAGATTGAAAGACAAAAAGCATGTTGATCTACGGTCTCTGCCCACACACTCCGGTAATTTCCTTGTAAAGGGAAGACGAGCACACACACTCTAGTGTCTATGATGAGGACGAGACAGTGCTGGACAGTTACAGCCTGTCAGAAGCAGAACGAGGAGGAGAGGTGGGCTGGAAGAGCAAGAATGAGCATCGCTGGGTGTGACCCATAAAAGCAAAAAAAATAATAATTATATATATATATATATATATATATATATATATATATATACTGCCAGCAAGTATTTTTCTAGCACCTTCCATGTGCGAGGCATTGAAGTCCTCCACACACCATCCTCTCCTCACTTCCTTCTCATACCAGGGGAAGGTCAGTGCTGCCATGATCCCCACATCCCTGACTGTGGTTTTGGAGGAAAAGTGGGACCAGAAAACCAACGTATCTGGGCCAGAGAGAGATAGCACAGAGAGTAGGTCACTTGCTCTGTGTGTGACCAACCAGGGTTTGATCCCCGGCATCCCGTATGGTCCTCTGGGGTGGGGGGGGGGGGGGGGGGGAGGATAAAAGAAAATCAAACTATCTATCCAAAACTTTGCCATCACTCCACGGTAGAGTAAGGTAGGAGAAAGATTCATTCTTTTTTCTTCTTCCTCTTTTTCTTTGGTCTTTGGGCCACACTTGACCTGGGTTCTGTTGTTGAGATGTATAGGTGAAAGGAAACATTCTATGTATGAGATTACAAGTTAATATTCCGTAAGAGGAATAATAATTTAAGAGTCTTCTAAGGGAGAAAGTCATGTAAGAAAGGCAACAATGGCACACACTGGCAGAACGTGCTGGACCAGTTCCATACCTACAATGCTCATTATTTAAAAAAATAACAACAAAAAAAGGTGCGTGTGTGTGTGTGTGTGTGTGTGTGTGTGTGTGTGCGTGTGTGTGTGTTTATTGGTGGGGAGAGAGGAAGTACAAGAGCACAGGTGTTATTTTCTCTTCTAAAGACTTTTATAACAATTTTTAGACACGCATAGAAATTGGTCATAGATCTTCGCATTTTTAAGGCTCGGTAAAAGGGAAGTCCATTAGATATTTAACACTCACCAACACGTTAAACTTATTGAGATGAACTGGTTTGAAAGGGAGTCAAAATAAATAAACCCAAGCAGTCATTTAAAAAAAAAAAGTTTCTCCCAAATCAAAGTACTTGTACATTAATGTCACAACATTCGAAGGGGTGCAGCAGGGGGAAGGAAAGATTTATGACCTGAAATAAAAAATCAACGAGTGGAAAGGCTACAGACTGTGGCCTATGAGGACTTCCATAATCAGGGAAAAGAGGACATCCCCCCCCACACCTCCTCTCTAGACTGCAGTACTCTCAGGTCCTCCGGAGAAAGGGGCTGCATGGGGATGGGCTTAGTACCTCCATCGCAGGAGGAGAGGTAACAGGGCTCCTGGGGTCATCAACAGAGACCTCATCATCATCGAATAACCGCCGGCAGCAAACCAAGGTAAAGGGGGGTGGCACTGCCTTCAGGAAAGAGACGGCCTCCCGGCGCGACTTCCCGTACAGCTGGACGCCGTTGACCTGGAAGGTGCAGAGAACGGGAGACATGAAGTTGAGTTGAGGCTTGCCTCTTTCAGACCCTGCCCGCCAAGGATCCAGGCTTTGTTCTACCCAGTTCCTAGGAATTAAAAACATTAGAAGTCCTTTAAAATGATCAGAGATAGTCTAGGGCCACAGAGACAGCTCTGAGGAAGCGCACATGCGTGTCTAAGCATGTGCACAGCACGGAGTGCCACATGCTCTTCTCATCCCTCCAGCACCACCAGACCACACCCACCCATCAAGTCTGCACCGCTGGGTCGAGCATCAGCAGGAGGGGTCTCCCAGCCCCCCACCTCTAGCACTGCTGGGGTGGCCCCTATAAAAATAATAAGAATGAACCTTTCCCGAATGGGGATATATAAAATTTATGTGTGGGTGGGGGTGGCGAAGTAAGGCCTGGAGTTGGGTGATATTGTGCTTGCCTAGCATGTGGGTGGCCCTGAGTTCAATCTCTGGCACTTTTTTTTTTTAACTTTTTGAAAAGTTCATCTATTTCCTGTAAGTGAGCAGCCTCATTTTTCACCCCCATGTATTTCTCCTTGCTGGGCTTCAAGGTTGTCATCTCTCACTTAATTTTGCCTTCGGCTCCTTAGAAACGCAGGAAATATTGCTGGACTGCTAAACCTTGTTTCCATCACTTCAGATATTAGGGCTAATTTTTTTTTTAATTTTTATTAGTGAAACACCATGAGGTACAGTTGTAGACTTACAAATTTTTATGCTTGGGTTTCAGTTATACAATGATCGAGTACCCATCCCTCCACCAGTGCCCATTCTCCACCACCACTAATTCCAATATCCCTCCCTCTCCCCAGCCCCCCATCCCACCCTGCCTCTGTGGCAGGGCACTGCCTTTTGTTCTCTCTCTCCTTTTGGGTGCTGTGGTTTGCATAAGAGGAACTGAGTGGCAATCATGTTCGGTCTATAGTCTACTTTCAGCATGCATCTCCCATCCTGGGCAGATCTTCCTAACCCCCTTTATTTGGTGCTCCCTTTTCTATCTGAGCTGCCTTTACCCCTAGAGTGTACGGCTGGTATTAGGGCTAATTTTAAGGTTGTTACAAACTGCTCAACTTAGAAGGTCTCAGTGATCAGCAGTGAGTATGGGGAGTCACGATTTTCTTTCACCTCTGTCTCCTCATCCCTGCCTGGAGGAGCACTCAGTCACAGGGACACGGGCACCTGGGAAGGACTTCAGAGTTGTGTTGGGGGAGTGACCCCGGGGGGAAAGTCCAGGATACCTCCCACGATTCCTCACGCCTGATGAATGGGATGTAGCAGACAGCCAGTTCTGCAGCGGGTGCAGGCTCTCCAGGGGAAGAACGGCCCGTCCACCTGCATGCCAACACGAGCAGGGAGGGATCCCCTGGGCATGCCAGATCCACATGGTCAGAAGCCCAGAAAGTGCTCAAACTCATCCAGTGGGTAGTAACTGACACCAAGGATAAATCAAGCAGAGAGAAGCCAAGAGCGAGTTGTCATCCACCCCCCTGTATTAGGGTGCATTTCCCATTACTTCAACAAATTAGAAAATCACGGCTCAGGTTTTTATCTTGGAGTACATTTAAATATTTATTTAGCTCATTACTTATTCATGTGAATTGTCTCCAATTATTATAGCAGTGCCTGGTAGTCCTCCTCGCCACTCTCTATTGCAGAAGGGATTGGTCACATTTCCCATTACCCACTCCTATCTAAGGGGATTTACGGCTCTGGAAATAGCTGCTAAGGGCTGAGACTTGGCACCGTGTTCTAACCCCAAGGCTTATTTGTGTTTCTGATCTTAAGCTCTAAGGAGTACACACACACACACACACACACAGAGAGAGAGAGAGAGAGAGAGAGAGAGAGAGAGAGAGAGAGAGAGAGTGTGTGTGTGTTTAGGAGTTTATTTGCCTAACTTTATAAGAATTTTATATTCCTATATTGGGTTACAAAGAAGCAGTGATTTTTTTATTTTACAGTCCACAATATTTCCCCAGGCCCTTCAGCCTGAGACCCTCTTAAGTGCCATCAAGTCTCAGTTATTCAGACTTTGTGATCAGACAATGCATACACACACATTTGCAGATGACATAATACCATGCAAGTCCTGGTCCATGGCATTACATCATCAAATCCTCATTCTCCCATTCCATAAAGAGTGATTATGCCTTTGCCATGGCACAACATATGCCAGTAACATAATGCATGAGAGTTTACAACGATGCTATGCCATCACACCCTGCGAACGCATGAATTGAAGAAGAAAGTTATTCTCCAGCAGTTAAGGGAGGTGCCGAAGGACCAGGGCTGAGCAAGTACAATTCAGAAACAAAACCAGCAACTCTGACTTTCTGCCATGGGCTTCCTTCCCTAGGCCACTGCTTGTGCCAGGAACCAGGAAGTTAGAATCCAACATTTTCATGCCACCTTTCCCCAACACATTCTAATACCAGGTGGTGGGGACTTCGATTCTAAATGTAGCAAAGGCACAGGGGACACAGCTGATAGCTGGAACCGTGTACATGTGCTCTACCCAGATGCAGCGACACCCTTCATCATCTACTACACACTAGTACTGAATTGTACTCAATGTCCCGGCATGTACACTACAAATGGTTAACATGGCAACTTTTATTGTGTATCTACGGCAATAAAAGTGAACTTAACTGGACTCTACTCATATTTTTTCCATCTCCCAAATAAATATACTTCATTTCTCAATACCTTACAACTGTATATTATAGAAATGGTCTAAAGTTGTCTCCAGTCTACCAAGGATCATATATGATATCCACGGACCAATGCCCCATGTTCCACTAATCAGAGGCGAAATCCATGACTCAACACACACACACACACACACACACACACACACACACACACACACACACAAAATAAAATCACTAGAAACCACCTAGCGGTGATGAGGCTCTATCTCAGGCACTCATCTGCAGTGATGATGCCAATAGTATTTTTCAAACCACCTATAAATCAGAACATCTCCAAATGGTGCCATACCTTCAACTCCCATGCACCTTTGTGGTAATAATTTGAGCTTTAGTCACAGCATGTTTTCTGCTAATCTAAAAACTGAACTTGGACTTCTCAACATAATCCTCCAGGTTGCCAGATACTCCTAAAACAAATGCGGATACACCCAACTGTGGTCCTTTCCATCCCACTCTGGCCAAATGAAGATTTTATAAGGAAACTCTGTAATCCAAGTGTGCAGGATTCTCATCCTGGCTAAGGCAAAGAGGGGATTGTATCAAATCCATTCTGAGGACTGCTTACAAATACTGTTGGGGTAGGTGGGGTCACTTTAGATGTCTTTAAACTTGACTCTTGCTTACATGCCTTTTTTTTCCCTTTTTGGGTCACACCCAGCGATGCACAGGGGTTACTCCTGGCTCTGCACTCAGGAATTACTCCGGGCGGTGCTCAGGGGACCATATGGGATGCTGGGAATCGAACCTGAGTCAGCTGTGTGCAAGGTAAATGCCCTACCACTGTGCTATTGCTCCAGCCCCTACATCTCTTTTTAAGAGCTTGTAAAGGCATTGCAAAGTCAATCACATGGAAGCTAGACAATATTAAGAATGTATTAAACAATACTAAAGACTGATAGAACTCTGATGCTCAGCTCTATCAGTGTTTAAAAGCTTTGCTTTGTGTTGCTGATTAGAACACTTCCTAATCCAACCAGCTCTCCAAAAGTCTTCTTAAAGAAGTGCTCTAGAATTGCTGGGTCTGAGAGAGGCTGGCATGTGGGTGCACCCACTGGGCTCATGAGAAGGGGAGTGAGTCCTAAGGAGATATTAGGAAAACCAGGTCCATAACACAGAAGTCCAAGGTCGCCCAGCTCTCATGCTCATTGAACAGCATCAGCAAAATTGGAAGAAATGTGACTCCATGTTGCAAACAAGGGTCAGAGATTACAAATTTAAGAAGAATTTCCCCAAGGCCAGAGAGAGGATAGTGGGGAAGGCACTGACCTTGCACTAACTGACCCTCCTGGTTTGATCCCCAGTGTAAAGTCCCCTAAACCCTGCTGGGGGTGATTCCTGTGCACAGAGCCAGAAGTTAGCCCAAAGGACCGCTGGGTTTCACCCCTAAGCAACAACCAGGGAACAAAAACTTACCAGATAAAATGCACCCAAACTATTAAACTAAAACAGGATATTAATGTTTCAGTTTTGCCTTTTTCAGTGTGATCCCCTACCCCATTTTACTGAGATACAAGTGACATGAAACACTGTGTACATTTAAGTGTACAATGAGATACTTTGCTATATAGAGACAAAAATGATTACACAGTAAGCTTAGCTAGGACTCATCACCTCTCCTAGGTATCAATTGTGTGTCTGTGTGATGAGAAGATTTAAGATCGATTTTCTTGGCAACTTTCAAGAATTCTGTACAGGGGCTGGAGTTGTAATGCAGGGGGTTGAGGACCTTCCTTGCAGGCATGCGGTCCTAAGTTCAAAGCTCAGGTGTCCCTTATGTACTGAGTGCGACTCTAGCGGTCCTGCTATTTGAGCCTTGCAGCTCAGCAGTCTGTGATCCTCAGAGCCTCAAGCAATTCCTGGTTGCATCACAGCCATCTGTTTGCAAGCACCCTAAAAAGGGGTGCCACCCTGGTAAGGACTATCACTCAAAGGATGTGCAGCTGCCAAGGCCAAGATGTGGTAATACAATTCAGTGGCTTTCTGGAGCACGCATTTTGCACAAGGGAGGTCCAGGTTTCACCACATGGTGACCCAAGCATCACCAGGAGAGACTCTCGAGATAGCCCATTGCATTATCTCTCCGGTCCAACCCCTGGGTCTTTCTCATCATCAGATTTTTACCTCAAGAAGCTCATCTTCTGGCTGGAGGAGGCCCAGCATATCCAGAGGACCGCCCGGGACAATCGAAGAAATGTAATGGTGCCCGTTAAAGGAATCCACTTCCATGCCAAGCCTCAGCGTGTGAATGGGCAGCAGCTGCAGCAAAACACAGAACAAGAAAATCAAACACAGGAAGTGGCCGTCCGGGGCTTCTCCTCTCGCACAGACAGGCTGTCTGGACACGGAACTCACTGCCCACCCCCTCCCCCCAACACACACACCCCTGTTGACTCAGATTCCTAAATCCCAAAGGAGGACAATAAAGAACACTAAGTGTCAGGTTAACCATTAAGTCGTTTGTATTCTTCTCCACATGTTTCTTTTCCTTTCAGGGTCCCTGGAAACGGAGAGACAGGCGCACAAAGCCCACTTCCAGTGCTAAGCAACCAGCACTCCAAACTGGCCCTGCCTTCTACTTCCTTTCTCCGCCCGGATTGCCATTCCCTAGCGCCCCCAAGGTCCTCTTCTTGATCTGATCTACTTCACATCAATACGAAGGCAGGGAAACTTCCAGGAAGCCCTTCCTGGCACTGCAGCTAATGATACCTCCTTGTGGGATCTGATAACACACTGGGCTTAAGCTTCCTACTTTCTCCACTCCACCTGCTGCTTGAATACAGTCTGCATCCTTTCTCTCTAACAAGCCCAGACCTGAGAGGGATACCAGGCTCTGAACACGGATCCCTCGAATGTCAGTGAACTAACACATGAAACGCTGTCTCACTCTTACGGCCTTTTCCACCTAACCAACATAAGTGAGCAATTTTCAATATGGGAGGAGGCCTGGGGTGGCAAAAATGGAGGCCATTGCTACTTTGCTCTAGATGTCATGCTGTAATACGAAAGGGCTAAGTAAGATATGAGTCCAAGGTGAAGACACATTGACCAGTGTCAACAGGAATTGGTAATGAGTCTTTAGTGCAGTTGGAATTCATCTCTTAACTTTCAAAGATGAAGCTGATGATTTGACCTTGTATACGTTCAATGATGGCCAATGATACTAATTATGATTTGTATTTCCTGCATCAATAGTCCATGCATTTAAAAGCCCCAGCCCTCCTCCCACCTGCCCACCCCCCAGTTATATATGTGATCAGGAGAAAACCCCACTAGGGTGGGAGGTAACTGCATGGTGACTCTTCCCCTCCTCGTTCTTCTCTTCTGGGTCTCCTATCTCTCTGACTCTGCCACCTCTCTTTAGTCTTCTTTCGAGTTCCCAGAATTTCATAGACCGGGTTCAGACTCCCTCTGGGGCTCATTTTAGTCTCCTACAGACAAGCAGGCAAATGTGAAGTGGCAGGGAAACAGTTGGGCTAAGTCCTGAGACTTAAACTAAGCACCACGGACTTGGGTCCTGGGCACATTTTCTGATAATTATGTTCTCTTGACCACAGAGCGCTTTGGAAGACACCCCCCTCTCTGGCGCAAAGGTGTTCTGGCCCTCTACATGGATAGGCAGGTGGTTTTGCTTTGTGTGCTGCTCTGTGATTTCTTCACCAAAGTTGTACAGTGAGCTAGCAGCAGACTGGAGTGCCGTTTCCTCTAGCAGAACTCTGTCAGGCAGCGTTTCTCAGGCAGAGGTCCCAGGAAATTTCGAGGGGTCCCAGGTAGAAATCTTGTAGATGTGTGTGTGGGAGAGGGGCAGTCCTGAAGTCATGGCAGTCAAGTTCACACCCCAAACCTGCCACCCTTTTAAAAAAGTGACTCTAGCTCAAGACTAGGGGTCAGAGCATGCAGTGCTGCCAACAGGAGCGAGTGTATCAGCAGCCTAATGGTGCCTTCAGGCTTCCTGATACCCCCAAATTGCCACTGTGCCTCTCTGGACCAATAACCCGGGACCAATTTTCCCAATAAATTAAATGGCCAAAAGTTAGGTATGTGGGAGCCACACCAAACCACCATCTCGGGCTCAACTATACAAAAGCTCATTTATCGACCTTGCATCAAAGATCCATAAACAAATCTCGAAAGATATCAAAAGCTTCAGTTAATCTCAGAGCCACACAAAGCTTAACAGAGCAGAGTAAATCGGAGGGAGTTGAACCAGCCTGGTGCCTGCCCAAGTAGAGCCCCCAAGAGCTGCTTGCTCCCAGAATCCCAAATTGCCACCATGCTCCCGGCCAGACTCCACTATCTCAGGATGGACCTCACGGAGATATTAACCTGTTGAAAATTCAGATATGTGGGTTTTGTGACTGAAATCTCCAGGCTTTCTCAGGGCCAGTATGGGCTACCCCCCCCCCACACACACACACCTCGCTATACTTCCTGAAGTCATGGCAGTCAAGCTCACACCCCAAACCTGCCACCCAGTTAAAAAAGTGACTCTAGCTTTATCTTCCTGATAAAAATTCTGAATGCCCTGAACAAACATGATGACCTCTTAGTACCTGTATTGCAAACCATAATGCACAAAAGGAGAGAGAGAAAGAAGAAAAGTTCCTGCCACAGAAGCAGGCTGTGGGAGGAATGAGGGGGCAGAGAGGAGTTGGGGGATGGTGGGAGGAACACAGGGGACATTGGAGATGGGAAATGTACACTGGTGGAGGGATGGGTGCTGGATCATTGTATGACTGAAACCCGATCATGAACAGCTTAGTAATGGTCTATCTCATGAATATTCGATAAAACATTTTTTATAAAAAATTAAAACACAAAGTTAAATAGTAGTATGATTAGTACAATAGTTCTACAGTTTGACTAGGGCCAACTGTAGAACAAGGAGATGGGGCCACGGGAAGGAAACAAAGTATGAAAGGGGTCCCAGGTGAGAAAAGGCTGAGGAGCGCTGTGTTAGAGCAGAAACGCTCAGAGAAATGGCTCTGTCCTAGTTCATTCACCTACCTCCACCAATTCTCCTCTTGCCCTTGTTTCTGAGTCAAACACGAGGGAGACAGAGATGACAGATGACCCCACAGGGGTGACTCTAGCCAGGCACTGAAGCCCAGTGGTAGGAGCAGGTTCTTAGATTCTTAGGAACGTCACAAGTCAGTCTCTGACTATGACTGGTGTTGAAAATTAAATGATGCAGGGGCCGGATGATAGCACAGTGGGTAGGGCATTTGCCTTGCACATAGCTGACCTGGGTTTGATCACTGGCAACCCATATGGTCCACCTGTGCACCACCAGGAATGATTCCTGGGTGCAGAGTCAGGAGTAACCCCTGAGCACTGCCAGGTGTGACAAAAAAGGAAAAGACAAGACAAGAAAAGGAAAGAAAATGATGTAATACTACCTTTTTTCTTTTTAAAATTTATTGTTTATATGTGGCAGGCTAGTTTTCCAACACCATTTGCTGAAGAGACATTCTTTGCTCCACTTCACATTATTAGGACCTGTTTAATATTAGCTACCCATCTACTTATGAGTCTTTCTGTGTTCTCAAATTGGTTCCATTTACCTGAGAGTCTCTCTTTATTTCAGTACCACACTGTTTTGATTGCCATAACTTTACAGTGTAATTTAATGTTGGAAAATCCACCTTATTTTTCCCCAAGAGTTTTGCTACTTTTAAGTGAAAAAATATTAAAAATAATAGTAGGGGACTGGAGAAATAGTATAGCAGGTGGGGCACTTGCTCTGCACACAGCTGACCCAGGTTCCTTTCCCAGCATCGCACATGGTCCTATTAGCCCCACCAGGAGTGATTCCTGCTCAGAACCAGGAGTAAGCCTTGAGAACTAATATGTGTGCAATACCTCTCTCCCAAGGGCTGGAGCGATAGCACAGCAGCTAGGGCATTTGCCTTGCACATGGCCGACCTGGTTGGCCCAGGTTCGATTCCTCCGCTCCTTTCAAGCTACCAAGAGTATCTCGCCCGCACGGCAAAGCCTGGCAAGCTCCCCGTAACGTATTCGATATGCCAAACACAGTAACAACAAGTCTCACAATAGAGACGTTACTGGGTCCGCTCGAGCAAATCAGTGAACAACGGGAGGACAGTGCTACAGTGCTACCTCTCTCCCAAAGAGACGGTAAGTTCTCAAAATTCATCACTTTCTCATGTTTTTTTAATGACATTTCATCTGTATTCTCAAATTGATATCTGTTATGTTTTTATGGTGGCAATTCTACCTAAAATCTCAGAAAATACACAGGGTGCAGAATGGAAGGAGCCAGGAACCAGCTAAACAGCTGCCCTGGTTAGCTGGTGCTGGATCGGAATTTAATAGTCCTGCTGTCACAGGGGTATCTGAGCCATGAAATGCCGCCTTGAACCACTCCCCACAGAGCTGTTCAGAGACGTCATCTGGGCAGTGTGGAACCTATCAGGTGGAAAGGTTGGGCCCCACCGGTATCTGTAAATTTTCCCTTGTTCACTTTGGGGTATTGAGAGCTGTACATTCACCAATGCACCACCAAAGCAGCACTGAGAACCAGACAATCACTGGCACACCACTGACAGTGACTTTTGGGTAGACACTGCGGGCAAAGACTTGAGCTATGAGCTGGCATTCCACAGTGAATGGCATGTACGAGATAAGCGAAAAAGCTCACTGGGAAATGGGCTGGAGAGATAGTACAGTGGGTAGGGAGTGGGATAGTACAGTGGGTAGAGTAGGATAGTACAGTGGGTAGGGAGTAGGATAGTACAGTAGGTAGAGAGTGGGTAGAGAGTGGGTAGATAGTCCAGTAGGTAGCCAACCTGTGTTTCATCCCTGGCACCCCATATGGCCTCCCCACACCCTGTCAGCAGTGATTCCTGAGCTCAGAGTTAGGAGTAAGTCTTCAGCACCACAGGTGTGGCGCCAAAATCAAAGGGGGAGAAAAAAATATTAATGGGGAGTGTCTCTCTGTGTAACCAAAAATTGCAGTAATCATTTCTACATAGGAAAAAGGGTCCAATATTTTCCCCAGAGTTGCTGTCTGGATAAGAACAGCAACTCTAAACAAGTCAACAGAGGAACTAATTCCAATCTCCTTGTCCGGTCCCGTGTTCATCTTGCTTTATCCAAGGGTTGGTCCTTGTCGTTGGGCTCACTAGGAACAAATCAGAACAGTGAGCAAGAGCAGAGAAAGAAATGTCTTGCCTCCCAGAACAGGGTTTGGCTCTTCCTGGATATAACCCCCAGAAATCAACAAACACCACTCACACCCCAGAAACTAAAACCATGAGCAAAACATGTACTCCAACTTCAACCACACTGAAGAAATAAAGCAGAAATGGTGCTGATGGAATCTGCTGATCTGAAGGATTCTACCTAATATCAGTTCTGACTTGGCCGGGACCATAGGCTACACTAATGCAGGCTCAACCACAGGAGCAAGAGTGGTTCGTCACCAATCCCTGCTGCATTGAAAATGAAATAAATCAAAAAAGAAAATGAAATAAATCAATGTTTCATTTGTCTTTTTCAGCTGTCCACCCCTTCAGTATTCTGAGTTCTCAGAGAGAAAGCAGAAAGTGCTTCCATGACAGGAGCAGGTACAGCCCACGATGACTGATTCCTTCACACACATCTCATGCTATTCTTGTTGATGCTTAATCAGTGAGCTTCGTAAGGGGTCCTCCGTTAAATTGCCAAAGTTTATGAGCAGCGGGATTTTCAAGATCCTTACCTGACAGGGATCTCGAAGGGGATACGAGACAATGCAACAAGGCAAGTGTGACAACTGTGTGATTTACTGTCAGTAGTAAAATAATGGAGACAAATGAGACCAAGAGATCAGGGGTGGGACTGGGGTGGAGGGATAGATAGTACACTGGGTGGGGCACTTGCCTTGAACAGAGTCAACTTGGATTTGATCCCTGGCACCCCATGAGTTCCCCTGAGCCTGCCCCGCGTGATCCCTGAGCACAGAGCCAAGAGTAAACCCTGAGCACTGCCAGGTGTGGCCCAAATAAAAAATAAATAGGGATCTGGAACAACAGTATAGTCGGCAGGACATTTGCCTTGCATTTAGCTGACCCAGGTTCAAGACTAAGCACCCCATATGTTCCCCCAAACCCCAACAGGAGTGATCCCTGAGCAGAGACCCAGCAGTAAGCACTGCCAGGTATGGGGGCGGGGAAAAATAACCCTACATAAATAAAGATAGCCAGAGCCTTGAGAACACCAGCAGAACCAGGAAGCATGATTCCCTAATCTGAAAGCTAAAGAAGGGACCAGAGAGACAGCACAGTGGGAGGAGGCACTTGTCCCAGATTTGGTCCCCGGGCACCACATAGGGTCCCTGCCAGGAGTGATCCATGAGCATGGCTCAGATCATCCCCCCCCTCCTTCAAAGAAACCGCAAACCTACAAGGTCTTAACCGTCCATCATGCCACTGGCCCACCTGGTGCTTTGCCGGTGCCACTTAGTACCAACAATAAAAGGCTCACCACGGAGGAACTGAAGGTGCTGCATCCTCAAGATCTTTCCACTAGCTTCATGGAAACACTTGTGACATCTGCCACTCACCCACACGCCAGCCACATCCCACCTCTGGGATGTCATACCCACCGCTCATCTCTTGCCCAGCTCCCCGTGGCCTCTGGCTTCAAGTCTGAGCCAGAAAATCTTGCCCAGGCTAAATAGTGCTCTCCTCCACCCCATACTCTCCACTCTCTCGACCCCCCACCCGCCCCCTCTCCATCCTGGCCCCTCCTTGATTCCTCATCTCCAGGAATGTGTTCCCTCTCTATCCCTTTCCATCATTTTTACAACTTAACAACTCTTTTCCAGGGCCACTATTTTGTTCACCTTCTTGCCTGACCCAAAGCTAGGACCTCTTATATTCTTCAGTCCTGATACCTAGCCCGAATAGAAGCTCAGTAATTATTTCAGGACTGAAAGAATAAATGTTGCAACCAGCCTCAGCTACTCCCTAGGTGGATAACTTGAGGCAAGTCATTCATTTTTCTCAGGCTTTAGTATCCTCTGTGAAATGAGTTTGAGCAGGCTGGGCTCCTTTATGTAGGAATTAAAGGATGAAGAAAAGAGCTACTTAGTTAAGAACTAAACAACCAGCTTTCAAGTGACTATTTTAGGGGCTGGAGCACAGCGGGTAGAGTGTTTGCCTTGCACGCAGCTGACCAGGGTTCGATTCCCAGCATCCCATATGGTCCCCTGAGCACTGCCAGGAGTAACCCCTGTGCATCACCAGGTGTGACCCAAAAAGTAAAAAATAAATAAATAAATAAATAAATAATTAAAGTGACTCTTTTAGAATGTAGTTTATCAAAATGAAGAAATAATCTGTGGACTTTCAAATGAAAAAATCAATCTGTAAAAAGAAACTCATATATGATGATGTCATTGGAAGATCTGGTCCAAAGACAAAACAAAATAAAACAAAGTAAAGTGGGCACAACAACCAACTCTGGTCTAGGGTAACACAGGAAAGTCCTGTGTCATGTTCTTCCCTATAACAGGGAACAATCGCCTACTGTTCACCTATTGGAGAAACTGCCAGAAAGGCTGTTTCCAGAAAGGTCCAAAACTATAGCCCAGAAAACTAACGTGACAACATCAATTTGTTTCTTTGACAAAACTTGAGGGCAATTTCTTTTTTCAAATAAACAGGTAACGTATTAAAAAATAATGCTTACCTTGGAATATCTCTGTAATTCAGCATCATCAGCAACTTGTGTGTCCAATGTTGCAACCTAAATTTACAAGGAAAAAAAATTCTCAAATTACACAGAAAAAAAATTTTTGTCAGAATATAACTACTTTTTCTAAGTTATTTGAAAAAAAAATATGCAAAACCTATATGTTTATAACACCATCTGGCCTGTATCCTAGCCTCCTTTTTTGTATTTCTAAATTCTCACACGCTATCTAAAATGGAGAGAGAATGTTTGCTTTTTTGTGTTGTTATTGTCCTCCCCAGCAATCTTTTTTTCCTAAATTATTCAAAACTTGAGCCAAAGGGGATGGGCAAATACGTATCCTATTTTTAAAATACCATGATGCCTAAAATTTTAATGTAATCTTCCATGACAGTGAAACCATCAAATTTTTATACTTTTGACGAAACCAAGAGTGTGCTCGTTTTCACTTTTAAATTTAGACCTTAAAGCAAAGTTTGCAAGATCAGTGAAGTCAAACAAGCTTGGAAAACCTGAAGATGTGACTTTCCGCAGGAGCTAAACCATTTTCCTAGGGGGAAAGAGCTGGCAAGGGCACAAACTCAAAATCTGGCTGAGTAGGAAGCTCAGGGAGTTAAGTGCTTAAAGCTTGTCCTCCTGGCCTGAAACTATTGTTCTCAGTTTCAAAGGAGGTCGTTTCCTGAAGTGAATTCCTTGCAAGCAAATGCTTCACTGATGATTTGCATCTGTAAGCTGTTCATCAAATAGGTAGACTGGGGACAGGTTAAACCACCATCCAAAGCTTTCAAACATAGATGCTGGGAAAAGAAATAAGGGACAGAGAAAGCAAGCCTGCTCTTACTCTTCCCGTTTGCTTTCTCCTTCCTGCTCCTCCTCATCAAAACAAGGAGTTGTAACCCGGTTGCACTGCAGCAGGGCACTAGCCTCCCATTGTTCACTGATTTGCTCAAGTGGGCACCAGTAACGACTCTATTGTGAGACTTGTTACTGTTTTTGGCATATCGAATATGCCATGGGGAGCTTGCCAGGCTCTGCCGTGTGGGTGGGATAGGACGTTATTCGAAGGAGAAGAGCTCCTAGCAAAACTTGCTGTGTATAAATACTGCTCTAGCAAATTACTCTGAACCCCAAACCACCATGGGCAGAAGAAAAGGCCAAGCGGTAGGTAAGGGTAAGCCCAATGACACACCAGCATTGAAATCATGCTGCAACGGTTCCAGAAGCCTACTGTGCAAATACAAAATTAGCCAGGAGAAAAAGTGTAGACTGCTCTGACTCTGCTGAACAACACTTGAAAAAAATTCTGGTAATAGATAGTGACTCTATATTCTGAACCAAGAAGGAAAAAAAAAATAAAAAAGATTCTCCACCAGTCAACAAGTACTAATGACAGCCATCTGGAAGAAAACGTGAATGACAGTAGAAATCCCATAGAATCTTTTATTCCTAATGCATTTATGGACTGCGGTGGAGGCAGAGTTTTCTGCTTTCATGTAGATTCACCTGGGGAAGGTAATCAATCCCTTATCCCCAATGAATCTAATACCAGGTAAAAGGAAGTCTAATGGACCACGGGTACTATAAACTTATGCCTAACTTAAATTACTTCCTGTTCTCCCAAATACGTTTGATAATCATTCTTTCATTTTTCTCATAAAACTGTAAGATTCTTTGTGAAACATAGGACTAATATCCACAGCCCTTTCAGTGCACAATAAAACAAACAGATCATAAAAACAATCATAAAAATGCCAGCAATTTTAAGCAGCTGATACAGGTAATAAATTTAAAGGCAAGCTCACTGGCTCTCCCAACATTTCTTTCTGTGTGTTGTCGACTCTAAGGGTTGCAACACACTCTGAAACTTGGGTTTCAGAAACAGAAGCTAAGTGATGACCTTAATTGTTCTTACAGCTTAAAACGATGGTGGGGGAGGGGAGACCTGGGTAGGGAGAATTATTGATGGATTGGTACACTAGGGAATAAAGGCAAGAGGCAAACAGAAAAGCAAGACGATTGTTCTTCCCCCTCCTTTCTGTCAACTGGTAGGTTTGGAGCCCGACATGAAATGAGACATGAATGTTTGTGATTAGAAGATTCTAACATACCATTACTTCATAATCATGGCCCAATATGTTTTCCCATCTGGATTTCAGCTCATTTTCTGGAGTGTCTGGGACTCTTTCTGGATTGAAACAAAATTTAAAAAATTTAAAGCTACTGTGAGCCAAACACACTTCACTAGTAAATTCTTCAATAACAGCATAGTTTCAGCAAGTAAAAGGGAAATGAATGAAAAGGAAAATGCATTAACTTCGATCGACCAGGTAAAGTAAATCAGAGCTGACTTACAAGACTAATGTACAATGTCAGGGCCAGCTGTTTCCAAATTATGATGGGGGCTTTTGTTGTTAAAAAGTATTTGAAAGGGAAGAGGAAATGGTAACTTATAAGTGAAATCTGAATTATGTACAGCTTACATGTAAGCAATCTGTAGTTCACATATAAAATTCATCTGGCATTGTTTTATAATATGTTAGGACAAACAAGGATCTAATGTAAATGCTAATAATCACTTCAAAGTAGTCCCTTCCTTTTACCGTGAGGAAAAGTAGAAGCTTAACAAGATATCTTACTATTAATAAGCAAATTATGACTTTTATTAAGCAGATATTATAAAGGCTTGTTTAATTCTACCTGTGAGTTGTCTGAATTCTAACATAATAATAGAAACTTGACATATTTGAACACTTGTAACTACTTAGTAATTCTTTTGTTTTCCTCTTCTTTTTTTTTTTTTTTTTTTTGGTGTGCGTGTGTCATACCCAATTGTGCTCAGAGCTTACTCCGGGCCATGCTCAGGGGACCATATGGGATGCTGGGATTTGAACCTGGTTCAGCTGCATGCAAGACAAGACCTTCACCATGCTACTATCTCTCTGGCCCTATAAAGTAAGATAATTTTTAAAGAATTAAGAAAGATCTAAGTATCCTGCCCATGCCCCATAACATCTCAGCCAGCTCAGTGCACAATTCATAGACCGAATAATGCCTAATAGGCAAAGTCAAAGTTGCAAAACTCTCACTTCCACTTATGTCCATAATAGTAGCAGAAAAAAATAGACTTATATATTGTTTTAACAGTAAATTTTAAGGGAAAATTCTCTCTAGCTGTAAGAGTGGATAAGTTACAGAATACCTCTATCACCACTGATACAGCCATCTGCCTGAAATCAAATGCAACTTGCAGTATCAGCTCTTCCAGGCTCATCGTGGGTGCATATAATGCTTAATTGAATAAAAGAAATCATTAAGTAAAACAGGCTCACCTCAGAAATCAGAGACTAGGACTAATGAACACTAAAGAATTTAAATGACTAGATTTACAAAAGAATATCCATGAAATAACTACATAAACTGTCAGGCTAGATCACATTCAACGGATAACCTAAGATCCCATTAAAAACAGAATATCTTTTTTGGTGAGCTCTGCAACTTCACACCTACTCCTGATGACATTTTCATAAGAAATTGAATTCTATCATCGTGAAAGTTTAACCTCTTCCAGGAAGCAGCTCCTTATTTAGCAAGGAAAACTGAAGATATGCAATATATTGTTTAACTGTGAGCTTTAAAACATGCCATTTAGGTGAAGGGGTAACGGGAACTAAGATGTATATCTTGCATAAATGCCGACCCCGGTTCATCCCTGGTACAGCATATGGTCCCCAAGAACCACCATGAGTGAACCCTAAGCAGAACCAGGGATAGTCCCTAAATACTACAGGGTCTCT
The DNA here is from genome assembly GCF_029834395.1 of Sorex fumeus. Classification (NCBI taxonomy): domain Eukaryota; kingdom Metazoa; phylum Chordata; class Mammalia; order Eulipotyphla; family Soricidae; genus Sorex; species Sorex fumeus. Next base: position 5,563,670 of record NW_026606102.1, read on the forward strand.
CTCTCTCTCTCTCTCTCTCTCTCTCTCTCTCTCTCTCTCTCTCTCTCTCTCACACACACACACCACACACACACACACACACACACACACACACAGAACAAATGATATTTGAGGATGATATTTCACACATAAACACATGAAATAATGTTGGCTTTCCCTCTACTATTTTTTAGGGGAAGGCCTCCAAGGTGAGGCTACTTGAGCCCCGTGGGGTCAGGAACCCACAGGGCCATCTCAGTGGTTCTCAGGAGTATCTAGAGCCACGTCAAGCAATGCTTGTGCGTCTCTAGGACTATACCCAGCCACATGGTGCCCAGGAAGAAACCGAGGCTGGATACATGCCTTGCTCCCAACCCTGGTGCTAGCTCCATAGTGCCTAATCATTTTATTTTCATTATCCTTCCACATAGCACAGGCTGGAGTGATAGCACAATGGTAGGGAGTTTGCCTTGCACACAGCCATCATGGCCGATCCTAGTTCGATTCCTCTGCCCCTCTCGGAGAGCTCAGCAAGCTACCGAGAGTATCTCACCCGCACGGTGGAGCCTGGCAAGCTACCCATGATGTATTCGTATGCCAAACACAGTAACAACAAAGTCTCCAATGGAGACGTTACTGGGCCCGCTCGAGCAAATCGATGAACAACGGGAGGACCGTGACCGTGATCCTTCCACAGGATAATGAAAGCAGCTATGAGTTTGAAAGTATAATACAAAAGCTAACTACCAAAAAAAGAAGAAATTAACTTGTTCTCAGAAGTTCAACAAAATCTCCAAAAAATAATCCTCCCATAATGAATAATATGAGGAGCTAAAATTATTATTTAATGGCAAAAAGAAAAAAAGCAAATTTCATAGTATTTGGAAGTTTTTTGTTTTGTTTTTTTTTTTTTGCTTTTTGGGTCATACCCGGCGATGCACAGGGGTTACTCCTGGCTCTGCACTCAGGAATTACTCCTGGCGGTGCTCAGGGGACCATATGGGATGCTGGGAATCGAACCCGGGTCGGTCACATGCAAGGCAAATGCCCTACCCGCTGTGCTATCACTCCAGCTCCATATTTGGAAGATTTTTATCTAACTTGTACGCTTAAATAATATATGCCCATGATTAAAAGGAATAGCGAGATACATATGATGAATTTTTATGATGAAAAAGAAACACTGCTAAATGTAGGGATAGTTATGCACGTACAGTTGTGTTGCTGATCATACACCAACTTAAGTATGCTGCAACTACAGAGGTGGACAGGACTGAGAAATGATCATCGCATCCAAATAAAAATGAAATCAAAATTTATATGATTAAAAAAGAAATAAGCCACAGCATGCTCGGTTCCCAACTGCCATGTTAAGATGTTAATGATCTTAAGAATATCTTGTTTTTTATATCGGCCAGGGGGCTGGGATATTCTTTTATGGGTGTGAGGTAACTGTGTGCATCAAAACCATAATCATCAGGGCTGGATTGATAGTACAGCGGGTAGGCTGTTTGTCTTGCATCCCATATAGTCCCAGCATCCCATATGGTCCCCAGAGCACCACCAGGAGTAATTCCGCACTCTAAAGCCAGGAGTAACTCCTGTGCATCACCGGGTGTGAACTTCCCTCCCAAAAAAACCCCATAAGCATCATTGTCCATAATGAAGTTATGACCATTGTAATCATGTGACCCAAACTTTAATAATTCATTCTTTTGCTTGAGTTTGCCAAGGGTATTTAAAGGGGGTGGGGGTGTTTGAAAGGGGGATACTGACACTGGTGGTGTGTGTGGAGCCGGTATACTGTAAGCCCAAACCTCTATTATTAATAGATGTTAATCACTATCCCTAAGTGAAAAGTGAAGATGCAAAAATACCTTCTGTATTCTGCACTGCACTGCACTGTCCTCCCGTAGTTCATCGATTTGCTCGAGCGGGCCCAGTAACATCTCCATTGTGAGACTCATTGTTACTGTGTTTGGCATATCTAATACTTCACGGGTAGCTTGCCAGGCTTTGCCGTGCTGGCGAGATACTCTCAGTAGCTTGCTAGGCTCTCCAAGAGGGGCAGAGGAATCACGAAGGAACTGAACCCAGCTCGGCCTGGCCAGCCGCATGCAAAGCAAACACCCTACCGCTGTGCTATCGCGCCAGCCCCTGGATTCTTCAGGTCACATTAACTCCAAAGAGAGAACCTGGTTCACAAATGAGAAAGGTAAAATTACTTAGAAGGCTTTACGCCTGATGCTTGGTGCCTACCCGTTTTCTCTACTACAGGTGCACTGTCCATATTCAGATTATCCATTTTTTCTTCAGTTTCCTCTTCCTCCTCACCATCCAGAGTAGTTTCAGTCTCCACTGCTCCAGTTAGAAAGAGAGTTGGTGTTTTCGGAGGTTCTGTGGCACTGCCTACAATGAGAATTGCTAGCTTGACTTGACAGTAACAGAGACCATATCTGAAGGATTTTGTTCCATTGCTGTTATCCCACTGCACAATTCCCTCACAACATCTCTGGTCATGAACACAGGATTCCTTTATTTAAGATGCCAGCTGGTGGCCCCCTATGAGCAGCTCTCCGGCACGGCCAAGGCTCCAGAAGCAAAAGGACTTAATCCAGAGTCCGGCAGCTTGCAGCAGAAAAGTGAATGTACTATGCGTTAAACTACAGCGCCATGCCTACCCGGGAGGGAAAGGGTGTTGCTGCTCCCTTCCACCTCCCCCACCCCCCCCCCCCCACCGCAGCAAGGTGGCCGCCACCTCAGAGCTTATTGGAAAGCCAGGTATGAGCCAGTGGTGACGAGGCAACTACAGTCTCATGGGAAGGGGGGCGGCACCGGCTCATCCTTCATGCCCTACCGAGGTCATGAGTTACCCCCCATGAGCAGCTCTCCATCACGGCCATAAAACCAGATGCACAGAAACCATATCTCGTAATTATCTGGCTCTTGGCAGAAATCCCTCCAGACTTACCTAGTAAAATATCAGAAATCCAAAATCATATGGTCCTCATAACCAGCTATAGAAAACAAATTATTTCACAACACCTTTTCAGCAGTTCTGATTATTAGGGGGAAATTCTAAACAATAATGGTGCATCTTTTGTCAAAATAATGAATGTAATCAAAGTAGAAAGAGAGTTAAGTAGAAATCATCTGCCTCACAGGCATTGGGAGGGGTGGGAGGGGGGTATATTGGGGTTCTTGGGGGTGAAAAATAAGTACTGGTGAAGGGAAAGATGTTTGATCATTGTATGACTGAGACTTAATCTTGAAAGCTTTATAACTTTTCCCACAGTGATTCAATAAATAAATATAACAAAAAATAATAAATCAATCAATAAATAAAAGGTAAAGGCCCTCCCGTTGATCGTCGATTTGCTCGAGCGGGCCCAGTAACGTCTCCATTGGAGACTTTGTTGTTACTGTGTCTGGCATATCGAATACTCTCGGTAGCTTGCCGGGCTCTCCGAGAGGGGCAGAGGAATCGAATAAAATGCCAGCTGGAGGCCTGAGGGATTGTACAAGGGTTAAGGTGCTTGCTTTGCATCAACCCTGGTTCCATCCCTGACACCACCTATAGTTCCCCCGAGGACCATCAGGGTCACTCCTGAGCCCTGAGCACTTTGAACTATCTCCCCAGCCCTTCACATGAGACTTTTAAACTACATAGTATTTGTTTTGCTTGGGATTCTCTGGATCAATAATCTGCTAGTGTACATTAAACTCGAAAGAAATGCCAACCAAAAGCAGCTAGGGTTGCTGGGGCGAAAATTCTACTACAAACTGTCTACAGTACATGACGTGCTTATTTGCAGCAAATACTAAACACAGGGTAGGGAAATCATCTTAAAGAGCATAGAGCAGGAAAAGACGGTAGAATTTAGAATCATAAAGGAGGTTATCACACAACAGCTAGAAGTTACTCAGCTTGGTGTAGTAAAATTAAATGCTGATTGTACCAAAGGCACACATATGTTCCACCATGGGGCAGAGGTTAATGCACCTGGGATTATGAACACACATATCGTGGGATACCATGATGTAGTATGATAAATGGGTGAACACCATCATTTCTCAACTGCATCTGTGGGCCACCAGGATATTCCAAGGGGGCCACATGTGAAAACTGCACAAATGAGGGGCTATGTCATGAGACTGGGATGGGAGAGGAGGGGTCACAGGAAGGAAACAAGGCTGAGATGATTCTCCCTGTGGGAAACGGCTAGAGCAGCCCTCCCTTCAGAAGTGCCGTTAGGGCAAGTGGGAAGGACACCCAAACCACAGAAAGAAGGTGCAGAGTTAAAACAAACTCGCCCCTACACAAATTTTAAAAGCAGACATGCCCAGTGAAGAATTGCTAACTTGCAGATGACATGCTTTATTTGATACAGTCTACTGAAGCCAAGGGCTCTCTAATTGAGCTATTAAAAACCATTCTATTGATATAAATATTTATGGAAACCTTTTAAGGTCAAGCGAGTACTTGTACAATTTGTACTATTTAGGCCATTCCATTTATTTCATTAATTAATTTTTATTTATTTATTTACTTATTTTTGGTGAAGCAAGATCGTTTTTATTGCAACTTATTTAGAAAGACATGAGGGGAGAGGGAGAAAAGAGAAGTACATGTTCAAGAGAGAACATGGGCTTCTCCAGAGAGAAAATGCTCAAGCAAAGGAACACAGGGACAAGGAAATGAGACCCATGTTCAAGGGAGAACACGGGCTTGGAGAGCAAGCCTATTTGGGCCATTTTAAATGTCACACATACAATGTAGATGACAGGGCACCTGGCTCACAGCAGCAGTTCTACTCTCACATAAAACTTAAAAAGTTACCATTTAAATAAAAATCAGCATCGGTTGAAAGCCAAGCAGTGTGAACTTATCATAGCTTCAGAGAAGGGGAACGGTGAATTCATCCTATGGCACTAGCTTATTTCTTACTCACTAGTCCTATCACTAGTCGTTCATTTCAAATTTACCAGGTAGTCACATGACTGTCAAATGCTGCTGATCTCCTTATAAGTTGCTAATTAAAAATTGCTTTGTAATTCAGTTAGGTATTTGTGCTGTAATTAAACTCTACCATTGAGGTCACCAAAATAATCAGAATTATTTTACAAGTAAAAATGTGCTTGATAAAAATCAGTATTTTATTTTCTCTTGTTATAATCCAAAAAAGCAAATCAAGAAACGTGGACATCAAAGATAATCATTAAAGGTGATGTGAAAACTGATGTTTTCAAAATGTCAAAGCGTTAGACAAAGAGAGCCCCTGGAACAAAAGGTGTCAAAACTGCTTCACATGTCAGTAATAAAAGCAAGAAGCTTTAGGGCAAAGTGATCTCTAACCTCAGGCAGAGAAGCTCTGAGTGCTTGATGTGTGTCAGGATTCCTGATGTAGCATTTGGACTGACACATTGTAAGAGAGGCAAAGGAAAAATTCCCAACGTGCTCATGAGTTGGTTCTTTTCTCCATCAATACATCACAAAATGGGCCATTTCTACCACCCAGATCCAGAGCAACTTCTATCAGTGAGCCGTTCTTCCAAAGGTCAACCAGCTGGAAGGCAGGCAGAGGGACCAAGAGATTAATTACCTCTCTTCATGGACTGCTCAGGAGGAGGAGTAGAAGACGGAGCCTTCCTTCGGACAAGGGTGAGGTGGACCACTTGCCCTGCATTGCGTAAAACTTCGACAACATCCTGGTTGGAGAAGCCCTGAATATTGACACCATCGACCTAAAACATTTAGACACAATTACAAAGACATTTCAAGTTAGCTACTAGTATTAATTTTGGAAAGGCAGAATACAATTAAGTAATTCATTTATCCTCCAATAATTTATAATCTCCAAGAAAGTATTTTAAAATAATGCAAAACTAGTAGTAAAAGAAGCTCATAAGACTTCCTGAAAACCCAGTAATCAGATTCAAACTGGAGCTCCTAAATCACGTATTTTAGGAAACATTCTCAGAGAGTTAAGGAAATTATTCTCTAATGCTATTAAAAATTCAAAGTGCTATAAAAGATGGTCCATTGTTATACAGAGCTCCAAAGAAAGATTCATTGAATCCATTACTATCAAAATTGAAGAAGTCATCCAATCCTTCATCTCTTTATCTTAGCACTTTGTACTATTTTCCAAAAGAAATACACTGATCTCCCTCTATTAGCTCTTCTCAAGTTCTGAAAAAGTCTGTACAAGAAAGAAGTCTAATTAATTTAGCGTAGCTAGCCAAGCCATTGCTTTAGCTTTCCCTGTATTTTCTCCAAAGCAACTACTTTTACTATTGACATCCAAACTCTGTAAGTCACAAGACATTCCCTGTGCCCAGTTATGTAAGAGCCAAGGGTGATGGAGGGGCACACCCATTCAATCTGCAGAACAAATCTGAAGATTCTAATTATGCCAACAAATACTTGTTTTGATACAACTCACTAAATTAAATCTGTGTATATGTAGGTGTAGAGTTCATTTCTATTAAAGGAAGGAAAGACTGATCTGATATGGGTAAAGGAGAACATTACATTCTCAAATATATCAAATATCTCCATTTTCTATGTTCTTAAAATCTATTTAGTTGAAGGCCAGAGAAATAGTACAGGGGCTAAGTCACTTGCCTTGCATGTGGCCAACCCCAGTTCCATTCTTGACGCTGCAGATGGTTCCCCAAACGCTGCACAGTTCAGAGCTAGGAATAACCCTGAGCACCTCCAGACATGATCCATCACCCCTGCCCAATCCCACCCCCACCAAATCATCTGTCAGTAGAAAAGCTAATTTCACAAAGAGAGTTTCGGATGAGATACCAGATCATGTATTAATTAAATAAAAAGTGAATGAGTTCAGAGAACAAAAAGAGGTGCTGAAAAGGTGCTTTTCTAGAAGAAAGTGACATATAACTTTCAAATAAATATAAAAAGGTAAAGGTAAAGGCCCTCCCGTTGATCGTCGATTTGCTCAAGCGGGCCCAGTAACGTCTCCATTGGAGACTTTGTTGTTACTGTGTCTGGCATATCGAATACGTCACGGGTAGCTTGCCAGGCTCTGCCGAGCTGGGATTCAATAAAAATAAATGTTTCACAATTGGCTTAAAGGTGATCATTAGGGCAGAGTAAGGTGGTATAGAGCCCGGCAAGCTACCGAGAGTATTCGATATGCCAGACACAGTAACAACAAAGTCTCCAAATAAATATGTTCATATATTAAATATATGACATGTCAATATATGTAAATATCATACATATTCTTCTCCTGCCAATATATTAGCAAATTTTCTTTACAGAGAGTGTAGGGAAAATAGGACTGCTACACCCAAACTAATGAGATTTCACTATACCAAGAAACAAAGCTTTTAAAGGGGCCAGTGAGATAGGTCAATAGACTGGAGGATATGCTCTGCATTGTAAGAGGACACATTCGATTCCCAACACCACATGGTCCCCTGAGCACTCCCAGGAGCAACCCTAACCTTCCTCCTCCCAATCCCCAGCCTTTCCCCACCGACACTGAACTGGGATTAGTCGCAAAAATCCTTAAGAGACTACTACTGTCTTTGGGTGTTAAAAGAGACAAGGGCCAGGAAGATTGCTCTGTGATTGGAAGTCTGCCTTATGAGCTGGGACCACTAAGTCAATGATGGCTAGAGGGATAGTTCAGGATGGGAGGTGTGTGCTGAAAGTAGATAAAAGACCAAATACGATGGCCTCTCAATATTTGTTTTGCAAACCCTAATGCCCGTAAGTAGAGAGAAAGAGGGAAACTGCCATAGAAACAGGGGGAGGGGTGTAGTGGGGAGGGGCAGGAGGGATACTGGGGAAACTGGTGATGGAAAATGTACACTGGTGGAGGGATGGGTGTTTGATCACTGTATGACTGAAACTCAAACATAAAAATTTTGTAACTGTAGGTCAATGGTGATTCAACTTGAAAAAAAAAAGACTATATAGTAAGTCATTTCTCTCTCATACAAAAATATTGTAATAAAATCATTCCCCTCCCCCATCTCAACTAGGTTCCATTCTAAAATAGAAGGTGGTTACTTACAGCAATTATTTTGTCATTGGTTTGAATTTGACCATTGTGATATGCAGCACTGCCAGGTATTATACTTTTCACATAAATCCCTGAAGCTTCCCCTACGGTGCACAGAACATATGGAAAAAGAAAGAAAGCTCTAATTAGGCCTTGATTGCAAAATTCATATCAAGAGGTTAATTAGCGAAAGGGCTGACTACAGCCTTGACAAACACTATTTCGAACATGAGCAGATAAATTGATGGACTATTTCAAACTGTCACCATCACAAGCCACCTGAATTCCAAGTGATTTGACGGATGACTACTCTTCTGGAAAAAATAATCAGTGATGGAAACTTGATGAAAAGCATGGCTGCAGAAGGTGGAATCCAAAGAGCCCAACTAAACCGGGCCCTTTTTCCTGGTCATCTCCCTTGTCACCAATGACTTGGTGGAAGTCCTCATCATCTTCATCCGCACTGTGACTAGACTCTTAGCAAGTCTTTCTGCTGTATTTAATTCACTGCTCATGGGAGGCTCCAAAACATGTGGGCGCAAAGGATGCGTGATCTTGAAAAGCAAGCTGTCTCAGCCACCTGAAATCACCTTTATTTTTCAAATTAAAACATTTACACTGAAATGAATTTTAAAAAGCACACCTTTTAAAACAATTATGATTCAGGGAAATAACTAAGGGAAAAAGACTGGATGGGAAATTGGGGAAAAATGTAATTGCAGGATTCTACGTTTCTATTTTTTAATTTTTAAAAAATGAAAGAACGGAGCTGGAGTGGTAATTCAGCAGGTAGTGCATTTACCTTGCATGCAGCCAACCCAGGTTTGATCCCTGGCACTCTTTTTGGTCTCCGTAGCATAAATAGGAGAGACCCCTGAGTTTAGGGCCAGAAGTAAGACCTCAGTACTGGGGCTGAAGCGATAGCACAGTGGGTAGGGCATCTGCCTTGCACGTGGCCAACCCGGGTTTGATTCCCAGCATCCCAAATGGTCCCCTGAGCACCGCCAGGGGTAATTCCTGAGTGCAGAGCCAGGAGTAACCCCTGTACATCGCCGGGTGTGACCCAAAAAACCAAAAAAAAAAAAGACCTCAGTACTGTCAAGTGTGATGCAAAAAACAAGCCAAAAAAAGAGTAAAATATCATCTTTGGTGTAAAAATAGCACTGGATTCCCAGTGACTACACACAGAACAGCAAATCCCACCAGTACCATTCATGATAACCATAATCTCCCCCAGACATTTCACTTCACTTCACTGTCATCCTTTCAACAAAACAGAGGTTGACACATGAGATTCTATTTTTTCTTTTCTGTTTTCGGACTACATCCAGCAGTGCTCAGAAATTACTCTTGGCTTTGTGCTCTTGGATCACTCTCAGAGGGTTCTGGGGCCCATAGGGGATGCCGGGGATCAAACCTGTGTCAGCCGCATGCAAAGCAAACACTCTACCTGCTGAACTATTGCTCCAGCTCTTGAGAGTCTTGCTCTTCCACCAAAGACCAATTTTATTTTTATTGCTTTATTTAATTTGATTTCTTTTCCCAGTCAACCTTGTCTCTATCAAAACCCTTTTCCACCCATAATTAACACAAACATTTCTTTTTTGGTGAATTCTCTATTTCCCTCTGTCAAACTGAATCCACCGTATGAAAAATTTTTGCTTGTCTCTCTGCAAAAACATTTCACTTATCCTTTAAAAATATGTAAAGAGGGGCCAGAGAGATTGCACAGCAGGTAAGGTAGTTGCCTTGCACACAAATGATTCAGGTTCAATCCTAATACCTCATCTGAGTCCCTGAGCACAGAGTCAGGAGTAATCCCTGAGCACTGCTGGGTGTTGCCCCCAAACAACAACAAAAAATGTGAGGAACTTAAATGTCATAGCTATTTTGTTATTATTATTAATTTTGGAGCCACACCCAACCAAATTCAGGGCTTACCTCTGGCTCTGCACTCAAGAAATCATATGCGAGGGGGCTGGAGCAATAGCACAGTGAGTAGGGTGTTTGCCTTGCACGGAGCCAACCCGGGTTCGATTCCCAGCATCCCATATGGTCCCCTGTGCACCGCCAGGAGTGATTCCTGAGTGCAAAGCCAGGAGTAACCACTGAGAATCGCCGGGTGTAACCCAAAAAGCAAAAAAAAAAAAAAAAAAATCATATGCGAGAGCCTGGGACTGAACCCAGGTCATGCATACGTAAGACAAGTGCCCTACCTACTGTACTACCTTTCCAGCCCGCATATGTACTTTCTGTCTTTCTTTTTTTTTCTTTTTGGATCACACCCAGCGATACTCAGGAATTACTCCTAGCGGTGGAGCTCAGGGGACCATATGGGATGCTGGGAATCGAACCTGGGTCGGCCACATGCAAGGCAAATGCCCTACCTGCTGTGCTATGACTCCAGCCCCACTGCATATGTACTTTCTATTCTAGTTTAGGGATTTATCACAGCCCACTACTTATTCCCCAAAACTTCTTTTGAATCTCAAGAAGTGAAATAATTTTTTATTCAGCAGCACCAGCATCAAATTTTCTAGTCTGTTATTCATTTTCCTTTTGCTCTGCATATATATTGTTAGGTTCACAAGAAGACCTTGAAAACTTAATATGATAAAAGTTTATAAGGCAGAAATTTAGGAACTTTGCCATAATTTCTCCAACCAGACAGCATACTAACAGCTACTCAATATAGTTTCTGCAACATTATTATACAATCCATACTTAGTTCTTTTGGAACTCATTTAAATTCTGAACCTAAAAAAGGTGACACTTAGAAAAACCTAAAGGGTGGAAAACAGTTATTTCATTAGGCTAAAATAGCACAAGGTGGTGGTCTGACATGAATTTCATTCAGGACTTTGAATATATTAGCACACTAAATCTTTCCACCTGCTCTAAGTATGCAAAATAATAATTTTTTATTAAAAAAATTAACTCCTGAGTCTTGTTACTTTTAAAACATCAGAACATTACAGTAGTGAATTTCTATGCTGCTAGCAAATATTTGTAAAATGCATTTACTGTTCCTTAAGACTCTTCTAATAAAAATAGAGGGGTTTTTTTTTTGTGAGTTACCAAGGCTTTGCAAGTAGCTGAGGAGCACTATTCTGACAATGCCTGTATTCTTTTATTGTATTTCATTTATGTAAAAATTGGGGGCTGGAGCAATAGCACAGTGGGTAGGGCGTTTGCCTTACACGCAGCCGACCTAGGTTGGATTCCCAGCATCTCATATGGTCCTCTGAGCACCGCCAGGAGTAATTCCTGAGTGCATGAACCAGGAGTAACTCCTGTGCATCACCGGGTGTGACCCAAAAAGCAAATAAATAAATAAAAATAAATACAAATTGTCACTGAAGGGCACAGAGATACAGAAGGTAGGGTGTTTGCCTCGCAAGCTGACCACTGGGGTTCTATCTCCAGCATCCTATATGGTCCCCCTTCTCGGGGCACTCACTCTCCTTTCACTTAGATGCTAGCACACGTGTTCTTTAGTTGTGCCCGTCACCTGTGTGCTGGCTGGGGGAGGTGTGCACTCCTGACCTTGGTGCTCCCATTTCTGCAGCCACAGTGCCCGCACACACCTGGCTGCTATGCAACCGAAAACCATTTCCGGCACTGAAAATCCATTTCCCGTGTGGGGATGTCGGTAGCAGTGCCATCAGGCACGCTCACGCTGGGATGATGCTCAGCACAGGTGGAGGTGCTGGGAATGGAATTTCTGAGCTCCTTTTTAAGCTCTGCAAGTCAAAGCTTGCAAGGCAGGAACTTTAGCAGAGGCTAAGTTATGGTCCCCATAAACATGGTACCTTTTTTTTTTTTGCAGTTTACAATATCAAATATACATAGAAATTACTTTACTGCATCACACGTAGAACGACAGAATAAGGAAACTACAAAATTCAAAATATGTCTATTTTAAAGACAGAAGAGGTGCAATTTAGATGTTATTCACTGAGTTGTGAAACAGTTAAATTCCTTAGTAGATAACTATCAAGGCAGCTATAAAACTAGTGAGATAAGACAGTGGCTTTCTAATCACTGAAAAGTAACTGGTTACTATTAAGGATTCATGGTTTTATTGTTCAATGTTTAAATTAAAATCTGCAGATATTTAATTTTCTGTCAAGAAACCTTAACTTCCTTTGCAATTATTTCCAAATATAAAATAGAAACGACTCATTTACCTGTATGAGAGTTTCCAATGTAGCCTACAATTCTAATTCCAAGACTTTGTCCGTCCTTTTTAATGAGTTCAACATCGTAAGTTTCAGAAAGAGTAAAATCATCCTAAAGAAAAAATAATTTTCGTTATATATGATATATCATTTCATAACTGTGTATAGATAGATGTGTATGGTTTGAAATCAAGAATTTTTATCAGCACCTGTAAAAAATACAGAATTTAAAGATGGTCCTGACTGTTGACCCCTGGTACTATTCTGGTATTTATGTTATGTGATGCGGTAAAAGGAATATGATGCAGGTGGTTCTGATCTCACCCTTCAAAGGCAGAGCTTTCTTCTGCTGCTGCCAGAATTTGGTAAGTGAAAAAGATTTGAAGCACACAACAGACTTAGATTTGGGCTGGAAGAAGTGGGGCAGATGAGGCTGAATTTTAGCAGGCCTTTAGAAGCTGAAAGAAATACTTAGCTGACAGACGAAAAAAGAAGAGACTCCAGTCTAAACTTCCTCAACAGTGTTGGGAACTGTATTCTGTCAACAATATAAATGCACTTAGAAACAGACTAGACCGGAAGCATATAGACACAAACCCATATGGGATGCCATCTTGATTCTGGTCTTAAAAGTATCCAGAGTTCGCAAGATAGTACAGTGGGTAGGGCACTCGCCTTGCAATAGCTAAGAGAAGGCACCACATTTGGTCCCCTGAACACACTGCAGGTATGATCCCTGAGCACTGCAAAAGGTGATCCAAAAAACAAAATAATCTGAGCATGGAGCCCAGTCAAAACCACCCATACTTCTAACCTAACTCTGTTCTTGGTGGGGGCCGGGGGGTGCGAAGAAAAAGAACTCTGGACTAACACAGGGTTTTGTTCAAGCTACTAAGTTGTTACATAATGATAGAAAGTGAATATCATCACATAAAAATAAAAACTCTCAAAATAAGTGTGTATCTGGAAGAATTACACGTAAAGAAAATTATGGAAACAAAAGTAAGTCCAAGTCCAATGATTATGAATAATCATTTGGGTAAACCACACAGAATTAAAACTTATTTTTCTTACTTGTATTCTAATTTAGGATATTTTTGTAAAAGAGAAAGGTGTCTAGATATGTAGCACCCTGCTTTCAATTCAGAACACTAACATTAGAAAGCACATGGTTGAATGTCTTCAGCTCTCATCATGCTGTCGCCATGGCCTCTCACTACAAAATAGAAGGTTCCAGAGTCCTGGAGTAAAGGATAGGAAAGAGAAAATGGTTGTGCAACAGTTTTAGAGGAGAAAAAAAAAATGATTCTGATATTTCAGAAGAAAACGTCCACTCAGTCTAGGACCGTTATCACCCTGACCTCACCCGATCTCTCGTCTGATCTCGAAAGCTACGCAGGGTTGGACTTGGTTAGTACTTGTATGGGAGAAAACATCCACTCATAGGGAGCTGAGTAGAGAAAAGCAAACAAGTTCTAGAAGACATGGAACAGCCCTACAGATTCAGATGAAGAGGAACAGTAGGGTTCTACCTAACCACAATAACTCTTCTTTTCTTTCCTCTTCCTTCTGACCCCTCCTTTGGAAAACTATTTACTTTCATCTCTTGAATCCAGAGCCCATGAGAAAGTTGAAAAGCATATGAAATAAACCAGAGGGGAAAGGATTCAAAGAATAGCACTTTAAAGTTACTCCATCTCTATCCTTTAGTGAATTCCTTGTATTTCGTCTACTCATTTACTAACATCTTAATCTTGACAGAGAGAAGTCCTATCCTGCATAACTCCAGAGAATTCCAACAAATTGGAAAATAGTGGATGTTTGACAATGATAGCTGAGGATAATTATGATTGTTATCAATTATAGCTGTGGCCTCTATTCCATTTGGCCACTTTGTTCTAAATCACTGGCAAGTCTCTCAAACATGGACAATATTTGCTGTTTCCTCTCTCCCACCTGGGCTTCTCCTCACCAGCTGATGAATCAGAAATGGTCAGTAGTAGCCTTCTCCAGGTTAGAGATGAGTAGCTGAGACACAGGGATATTGACTGACCCACGGTTCAGCATCAATCCAAAAGAAAGAAAAAACGGGTCTCATTGTTCCAAAAGGAAACTCTTCGTGTCCCTCGTGGGACGCAGTGACCGACGCCACAAACCTTTTAAGTGACTCAGTTCACCAAGTTCAACCCAAGTTGTTCCACAGAAGACCTATTCTCACTTTGTCAGAGCAAGAGTCCGGGGTATTTCTAACTGTGTATGGTACCACACCCGGGCTTTGATTTAAGATAAAAGGATGGTTCGAATACTCACAAAACTTGAGCTTCTGTGGGTTGCAGTCGGCTGAGCAACAGGTAAGGATGTTGGGGTTGGAGGAGTTACAGAAATTTCACCCATGGGGTTTCTGGCCACGAGCATCCTGACTGAATTCCCACAGTTCCTCAGCACTTGGGCAACTTGCTCACTGGTCATTCCCTGCACATTTGTGGAACCGATCTTCAAGATGTGGTCTCCTGTTTGGAGCCGGCCATCCTTTAATTCAAGAAAACAAACAAAATCATATGGATAAACAAAGCATCTAAATTCACAAGGTAATAAACAATTCAGACTCAGACTCGTAGTTCTGGAAAAGTGGCAATGAAAAGGCCATCTAAAAGTGGGGAACAGGGGCTGGAGTGATAGCACAGCGGGTAGGGCGTTTGCCTTGCACTCAGCCGACCCGGGTTCGATTCCCAGCATCCCATATGGTCCCCCGAGCACCGCCAGGACTAATTCCTGAGTGCACGAGCCAGGAGTAACCCCTGTGCATCGTCAGTTATGACTCTCAAAAGCAAAAAAAATAGTAATAATAAAATTAAAAAATAAAATAAAAGTGGGGAACAGGGCTGGAGAGGCAGCACAGGGACTGAGGCCCCACACACACAGACAACCCTGGCTCAATCCCTACCACCACATATGGTCTTGGAGCACTGAGCCAGCAGCGGCTCCTGAGCACTGATACCTGGATGTCTCCTCACCAGTTGCTATGGCCCTTCAAAAAAAAAAAAAACCCAATCAATAACAAAACAAAAATAAGGAACAAAAAACAGCTGATTATATAAGGTACAGCATGCTATCCATGGGTCCACAAGAGGCCAAGCAAAAAATAAATAAGAGTGGATGAAAGGGAATGAATGAAGGAATGAGTGGGATGAGCACTGCGGTGTGTATACTGGAGGAGACAGAGCAGAGAAGTGACATTATCTGACTGTTTCATGCAGTATCACACCGGCCTCTGCAGTGAAAACAGACTACAGGACACTGAACACTTCCAGGTATGGCCCAAAAACTTAAAAAAACAAAAACAAAAACACAGCAAAACAAGAGTATCTTTCTTTTTCTTTTTTTTTTTTTTTTTTGCTTTTTGGGTCACACTTGGCATTGCACAGGGGTTACTCCTGGCTCTGCACTCAGGAGTTACTCCTGGCAGTGCTCAGGAGACCATATGGGATGCTGGGAATCGAACCCGGGTCGGCTGCGTGCAGGGCAAACACCCTACCCGCTGTGTTATCTCTTCAGCCCCAAAACAAGAATATCTTGCCAAAGGGTTTATCCTGTACATTCTATTCTCATTTGTGAAATTATTTAATTTTTTTTCTTGAGTCACCATGAGATACACAGTTACAAAGCTGTTCATGATCTGGTTTCAGTCATATAATGTTCCAACAGTCATCCCTCCACCAGTGCACATTTGCCACCACCCCACGACCCCAGTTTTACTCCCACCACCCCCACCTCTACTTCCAGTCCCAGCCTGCTTCTATGACAGGCATTTTTCTTCCTCTCTCCTCTCTCTCCTCTCTCCTCTCTCTCTCTCTCTCTCTCTCTCTCTCTCTCTCTCTCTCTCTCTCTCTCTCCATTCTCTCTCTCTCCCCCCCTTTCTGGCATTATGGTTTGCAATACAGATACTGAGAGGTTATCATGTTTGAATCCATGTTGGAAATGATCACTCTGGATAAGAACTGCATGCTGAAGGTAGGTAAAGAAACAAACATGATAACCTCTCATTTGTGAAATTTTTGAAACAGCACACCCAGCTACATTTTTCACTAAGTTTGTATCAGCAGATTTCTGAATTCTGTGCAGTTTGAACGTACTTTTCACATATCATCTCACTCAGAGAATTACTATTTTAAAATGAGAAAAACTGATTCCAAAAAGCTGCCTGGTTTGACCAAAACTACAAACCTATTAAGAGACTTAATCCACAAAGGTAAAGCCAAGTTGTCCCACTAAAGACCTGTTCTCACTTAGTCTACTGGGAGATAGATAATGTAACTATCTCCAGAGTAACCTTAGTAGATGGTAACTCTACTCCTTTCCTGTTCTCAGGTTTAAAAGACTGAAAACGAAAGCTGGAGAGACTCAATGTCTGGCTGCATGCAGGAGGTCTGGGTATGATCCCTAGAACCACATGGTCCCCCAAGCATCGCCAGCAGTGACTCTTGAGCACTGAACCAGGAGTAACCCATGAGCATCAGCAAGTGTGGCCCTGGAAGGCCCCAGGCACCATTGGGGTGACCCGGGTATCCCTGGAACCAGAGACCCAGAAGCACCATATACTTGGGCCTCACACAGAGCCTCCAGGCCTTGGTGGCTCAGATCCCTGGCAGTGGCCCCAGAGACTCCTGAGTACCAGCTGGTACAGAGTCAGTGAGGAAATGATTATGGAAAAAGAAATAAAACACTGCTGGATTTCCATTTTAAAGCAAGAAAAAGCTAATGTTATATTTTTATCAGTGCTACAAACTTGAAATAAGCAACGGCTTAAGAGGAAATTGGGGACAAGTGTGGAGCTCAAGCCTCACATGTGAGTGAGTTTAATGTGTGTGTGTGTGTGAGTGTGTGCGCACATGTGTGTACGTGTGCACATGTACACGTGTACAAATGTGTGTGTTTGAGGAAAGAGAGAAAGAGCAACTCAGTAGTCATAATAAAAAGAAGGTCTGTGCAACAATCCTTCCTTGAACAGAATTAAGCCCTGAACATATGCCCTAAAAATAAAGACGCCATTTTTTTCATACTTGGCTTGGCCAAGACGGGCATTTCACCCTAAGTTCATATTTTGTCACTTATGAGGCACCACATTTTTCCAATTTTATCTCAACTCAATTTAAAATGATGTGGATAATTTGCATCTGTCACTGAAAGTTAAACATTTTCTTCCTCCAGAAAAACAGGTGTTCTGTAGAATTCATAAGAGCAAAAACAGTCATCAGCCAGGTTGACAGGAAAGTCACCCAAGTGACAGTTACCTTGCTGAAGTCCAGTGACCCCAAACACCTCATTTTACTGATATTTTCTATTCAATATTCTCTCTCCACACCCTGCCTCCTGAGGAAGGGAGCTGGAGACACGGAGTCCTTTTTGTTCTTTAACAGAAATCATAAATCAACAATAGCCAATAAATAGTTATGCCAGAATTCAAAGACACCATGCACTAATCGAATACTTAAATACTGAAGTTTAATCAGCCAAAGGGGGAAAATGATGCACATGGAAAAGGCAGAGTGGAAGCCTGCAAAATTAAAACAGGTGCTGTAACGAGTGCCTCATTATTACAGTGAAACACTAACAAGCATCATTATTTTTGTTGTTTTGGGCGCAATATCCAGTGGTTCTCAGGGCTTACTACTGGCTCTTCACTCTCAAGAACCAGTCCTGGCGGGGTTCAAGGCAACAAGCGTAGGGAGTGCCGGGGATCAAACCCATGTCAGCCCTGTGCAATGCAAACACGCTGCCTGCTTGTACTATCTTTCTGGCCCCACAACTATCCTGTTTATAATTTTTTAATTTTTAAAAAAATTAGGGGTAGCTTGGAGTTACACTTTGTGGGGTTCAATTTTGTACTCTGGGATGATACTCAAGGATCACCCCTGGAGGTACTCAGGGGACCATATGTGGTACCAGAAACAGAAACAGGGTGTCAGACACATGCAAGGCAAATGCCTTATCCTCTGTACTGTTTGGCCCCAGAATTAGAAAACAAAACGAAAACCAAATCCCAGGGCCAAAGAGATTATTCAAAAGCCTGGAGGACTTGATTTGCATGCAGAAGACCAAGGTTTGGTCCCCAAAATCCTAGAGCACCCCACCACCACCAGGCATGACCCAAAAATTAAAAACAAAAATTTTAAAGAAAAAAATATTTTAACAAGTTATCAGCTAAATGTATAAAATATAGTCTTTTTCATAGGTATTCTATGAAATCTATATATATGTATATATAGACATATACATATATACACATATATAAGATTTCATATATATATCTATATATAATCTAATCTATATATATATTACTTTGCATGCTAAATTCTCTGATAGCTGTTGTCAATGCATATTTAAATTAAAAATATTTGAAACTCTATCACTGTATCACTGTATCACTGTCATCCGATTGATCACTGAATTATTTGAATGAGCACCAGTAATGTCTCTATTCCTCCCAGCACTGAGATTTTAGCAGTCTCTTCTTACTCATCTTTCCCAATGATTAGAGGCTCTGTCAGGGTCAGGGGAATGAGACCTGTTGTCGTTACTGTATTTGGCCTATCAAATTACGCTACAAGGAGCTTGCCAGGCTCTGCCTGTATGGGCAGGATACTCTCGGGAGTTTGCAGGGCTCTACAAGAGGCATATATTTATATATTTATTTCTATGTATTTGTTGCCTATTGTCTGAACCCCATCCAATATGGTATAGTAGTTGTGGAAAATGGGTAAGATGTGTCTTACAACGCGGCTGCAAGGTCCAGAAAGCGGCCTGGAGCATGGCAGTGCTTGGGTAGTGAAGGTCAGCTGCCGGGGCTGGGTCCCTTGGGGTGGGGAGGGCTCTCACCCGCCCCACATCCTGCCGTGGAGTCTGGTGGCATGGTTCTGGGAGCCTCATTTTATATTCCCATCTGGGAGGAGCATCCTGAGTTCTGGAGGGTGGCCAATGAGGAAATTATCTGGTATAGGCAGGGTATGGCTTATAGGTGTGATCCCTGAGTCACTGGAGACTGGGGGAAGCAGGCAGAGAATCTCTGTTCTGAGGTCCCGTTGAGTCCAGAGTCCAAGATCATGAAGTTCCACATTATCTGGGTTCTGTGGGACTGAATTCATTCACGAGGCTCTGCCTGAGCATCCAGAAAGCAGCCTGGAGCATGGTGGTGGTTGGGTAGTGGCTCTTACCCACCCCACAGCCTGGCACGGAAAATCTTGAATTTCTAATCAAATCTGGCTTGCTCTATGCAAGGCAAGAGTTCTATCTGTTGTACTATCTCTCCAGATCCTCAGGTGTATTTCTTTGAATACCAAAAAAATGGTGCGGAAAATTTTGAAAATCTAAAGAAATTCAATATGCGGGACTAGAGAGACAGTACAATGGGTGAGGTGCACAGAGCCAGGACTAAGACCTGAACAACACCATGGATGCCTCCATCCCAAAATAAAACAACCAACAATAACAAAAGAGAAATTCAGATTATGAACTACAAAAGAAATGAAGCTATCAAATGTATTTATGTGAGGGAGGGGGTTAGGTCACTCCTGGCTGTGTTCAGGACTAATTCCTGGCTCTGTGCTCAGGAATCACTACTGGCAGGGCTCAGGGTACCCTATGGGGTGCTGGGTATCAAACCTAGTTTGCTCTATGCAAGGCAAGAGTTCTATTTGTTGTACTGTCTCTCCAGATCCTTAGGTGTATTTCTTTGAATGCTAAAAAAATGGCATCAACTATTTCCATAATCAAGAAAAAAATGACCACTGCTTTGATTCCAGGCTAGTTCTATCATCAGTCTTTAATCAAAAGCGAACATGATATTGACAGAAAAAGAGCGACTTTATCAAATAAACACTATTTTCTTTGAGGAATTGAAAGAAAATACTATGGAGGCCAGAGAGACAGCTTAATGGGCTGAGTATACGCTTTGCATGAGGAAAGCCTGATTTGATCCCCAGCACCACACATGGTCCCATGAGTACAGAGCCAGAGAAGACTCCTAAGAACAGAGCTGGAAATGGCCATTGGGCACCTCCAGATGTGCGGAGAAAGACAGAGTATAACAGACTAGGGAACTTAGGGTACCACATACAGGGTCACCTCTTGAGTTACGGCACAATACTGAAGTAAAGGCACACACAGGGTCGGGCCTGAGGAAGGAACCAGTAGGGTACCATGAGAAGGGTGATGGTTTCTCTGCCATTCCCTGCTTCTGCCCTATTTCCAGCCTCCTTACTCCCTCCAGGGAAAACTCCATAGGTCTGTCGCTCCCAGAACCTGGCCCTTCCCTAGAGCCGTAGCCTTTCCTGGACAGGTGGACATCAGAGAAAGGAACAGATTTTGATTGAATCTGGATAACTGAATCTCAGGAATGAGACCGAGATTTCAGAGTCAAACAGAAGTATATTACCAATTGGCATTTCCTAACTGCACAGCCCCAGGCCATTTCTTAATGGTTTACATGTTCATAATCTGAAATAAAATTTACAGCTGGTAGAAGGATTACCCACTAATAATATGTAGCTGTAGATAACTATGTTTGGTATGAGCATTTGCTTCTCTAAAATGACTAACAGGTAGCCCCTCTCCGCGTCTTGATGACCTGAAATTGTGACATTCCCTTCCCGTAAAAGAGTAAAAAATCAGACCCAGGCTTTTCCCAACAGAGCCGCAAAGGGATTTATCTGAAACTACGCACTGTATTCTCTTTGTGAAAATTCTTAATGCACATTAGGATATTAAAAGCTCAGAAAACTCTTACAGTAAAGGAACCTATTTGATTTCTTTTAACTTGGTGTTTTCTAAATTTATTTGATTACTCCTTTTGTTTTTTACAATAACTACTCCACTTTGCATCTTGAAAAATGCTACTCCAGCAAATAAGTTTATTGAAATTGCTAAGGGGTAGGGAAGGTTTCAGAAAAAGATATCAAAATACTGCACATTCCTTTAGAAACATTTTTTTAAAATTAAAATCTGTAAAAAAATATGCTTTTGTGTCATAGCTATGGGTTTTTAGATTTTTTTTTTTTTTTTTTTTTTTTGGTGAGACAGTACCCTGTGGTACTTGGGCTCTATTCCTAGCTCTGTGCTCAAAAGTGACCCCCGGCAGAGCTGGGGGATCCATATGCAATGGGGTTGGTCATATGCAAGGCAGGAGCCTTAACCTCTGGACTATCTCCTGGAGCCCTGTCCACTAACTTGACTGCTGTGACACATATTCTAATGGTTAAAATGTGACACATAATCTAATGGTTAAACTATCACTGTGGGGCTGGAGTGATAGGGCAGTACAAAGGGCTTTTGTCATGCATGCAGCTGACCCAGGTTCAATCCCTGGCATCCCATATGATCCCCGGAGCACCACCAGGAGAAATTCCTGAGTACAGAGCCAAGAGAAATCCCTGAGCATCAACGGACATGACCCAAAAAGCAAAACAAACAAATAAGTAAATCATTTAAAAAATAAATAAAAAATAAACTGTCACCTTGGTAGGCTATGGTGCCAGTGACTTCTGTCTAATAGTCTAGATTTTATTAAGGTATTTTGTAGATGGGATCAATACTTACTCCAGCAGGCTTTAAATCTTTATTTCCTCTGACAGTGTGAATGCTCTCTACCCAATCATTGAAAGACACTAAGGGCAAAAACCAGTTACTTGGAGAAGCAATTCCACTGTATCACTGTACAGACTATAGCAGAAATCCTGCCAATATGCCCTATACGCTTCTAAAAACAGCCAGGAACATTAGCTGCTATCTGAGTTTTCTGCCCACTTGTTCTGCCGTACCAATTCTAGAATGGCCAGTAAACATATTTCAAACTGGATTCAATTACATATATTATACATGCATAAGCTATTATTTGTCAATTATTCTTCAAAATTTACCCAGGATCTCAAAGAGCTTTACTTTATGTAGTTCTCTTAATCTCTACTGAATTAGAAATTAGCCGAAAATTTTTAAAATATTTGTAATATATTAATACTTGCAATATATTCATGTGCACAAATATTTTTATACATTTGCTTATATTTATTTTTAAAGGGTTATATTTTCTAAAACAAAAAATAGCGAGAAGAGTGGTATTTAAAATATTTCTGCAAATCTTTAATGTTTGTCTAAAAAGAAGACAGTTGGATTTTCAAATCTACTTCAACATTCAATATGTTGTGAAATGTTGTTTTGGTTGAGTATATAAAGAAAATCTGGCCTCAATCAGATATATAGTTGGAAAATGGAAGAGTATTTTAACAGCCCTTTCAGCCCATTTTTATTTATTAACAAATCAAATCTTGACAAGTGGTGGTTCCTTCAAGATCAGCTGTAATGCAAATTAAAACTATATTAATAAACTTGCAAATAGTAGTTCATAAATATTTCAACCCTGAAATCTTGAAAGGGTCTTTAAATTATATGTCATTTTAAGCATTAGTCTTCAGAAAATCCTGAAAGCCAGGATCCAATGCTTAATATGACATATACAGCACTGAAATAAGACTTAATCTTAATCACTGTGTCTTCCAATGTTAACATATAAGTGCTTGAAAGATACAATGAGAGGAAATAAAAATATTCAAAATGTAAACACTAATTAATGAATCTTTTCAATTAAAAAATATTGACCTCAGAATTGGAGCAACAGTATAGCAGGTAGGGTCTCTGCTTTGCATGTTGTTGACCTAGGTTTGATCCCCAGCACCCTATATGGTCCCCCAACTTGTCAGAAGTGATCCTTGAGCAAAGAGTCAGGAGTAATCTCTGAGCACTACTGGATATGACCCCCAAAACAAACAACAACAACAAACATGTATTTATATATTTGTTTTAATATATAATATAATATGTATTTATATTTACTTTGGACAAAATGGCAGGCTACCGAATGTAACCTGCCCACACGGCAGAGTTTGGCAAACTCCCCGTGGTGTACCCAATATGCCAAATACCAGTAAAAATGATGGGTCTCATTCTCCTAATCCTGGAAGAGCCTTTTCTATGGCACTTTTTAAGAAATCTCAGGGCTAGGACAAAGGAGATGTTACTGGGGCCTGCTCGAGGCAATCGACGAACAACAGGATTTTCGTGATTCGTATTTATATATTGTATAAACATCTGATGGAATTAACAAAATGGTCACTCACAAGCAGCCTCTCCCTTCCCCACAAGGATGTTGATTTAAGAACTCTTAAAAATCAAAATCAAAATCAACTCTTAAAAATCAAGCAAAGTGAAGGTATTTTGTCAAACCTTTTGGAGGGACAAAACATTTTCAGCTCTCTTTAAATTCTAGTTAAGATATATAAGCACACAAG
This sequence comes from Sorex fumeus, assembly GCF_029834395.1. NCBI lineage: Eukaryota > Metazoa > Chordata > Mammalia > Eulipotyphla > Soricidae > Sorex > Sorex fumeus. The sequence continues at coordinate 5,587,208 of NW_026606102.1, forward strand.
GCTCAACCTTTAACAACATGTTAGTGATCACTTATAGAAAGGCTTAATGCAACAGTGAAAAGCAGTGCTCAGTGAAATGCAACAATCTTCACACTCTTTCCTGTAAGGAAACTTTTTGGTAACATTTTCAGCGGTTTTTCATAACAAACAATACAAAATAAATTATTTCAGTTCACTTTGGGGCAGGTGTTGGGGCTCGGCATGGAAACATCCGAAATATGGTGATGGGAAAGTGTAAAGGGGGGGGGGGGGGTAGGATTTGTGTTTGAATATTAAATGTAATCAATATTGTGGACTACTTTATAAAAAAAATTTAATTCTATTATGGAATGATATATATCCTACAACTCACGGTATGAAATTACATTTCAAGGCATATCATTTCAATTGTATGAAACCAAAATGAAAATGAAAGTCACACTTACTCGGTCTGCTAGTCCTCCAGGGACGATAGTCCTCACGACCACACCAGTTGACTTTCCCCCAACTATTCCAAAACCTAACCCGGAACCATCATTAACGAGCTCAACATCTTCAACATGGCCCCAACAAACCTATAAATTTGCAACAAGAGCCAACGGTTAGTAGAACACAGACATCCTTTGCACCATATTGGTATTGCTAAAACCAAGGAGAACAAAGGGAACAGTCACACTATTCATTGAGATACTTTCTGACGGTGAAGAGAACTATAAAGATGATTGTGTGATCCCTATCCTCAAGAATATTATAAAGCAATCAGGAGAAAAATGACACCGAAATAATGAAATACCAGAAAGAATTATGATAGAATATAAACCTGAAGCTTCCTGAGGACAAATCCATGCCCAACCGCTAGCTCTGTGCTCAGGACAAGGTGGCAACCAATGAAAAAGAGACACACAGAACATTATAAAGCCGAGGAGGGGAAACAGAGACAAAAAGTGAAGCCCAATGAAGAATTATGGAAAGCTCCAAGGACAAAGTGACATTTTAGTTGCACTACAAAGAATAAAGACAATGGCGTGAGGGCTGGAGAGAATGCAGGAGTTAAGATGCTTGTCTTGCAGGGCCAGAGAAATAGTACAGCAGATAAGGCATTTGCCTTGCATGTGGCCAACCGGGTTTGATGCTTGGTATGCCTTATGGTCCCCTGGGTCTCCGGGAGTGATTCCTGAGCACAGAGCCAGTAGTAACTCTAAGCAATTCCTGGGATGGCCCAAATTTCCCCTCCCCTCCCCTCCAAAACAAAACAAAACAAAACAAAAAAACCCGCATGCCTTGTAAGTGGTCGACTCTCCTGAGCCCCATCAGAAATGGCCCCTGAGCCAGGAGTAAGCCCTGAGCATAGCCAGGTGTAACCCCAAAACAAAACAAAACAAAACAAAAGAGAATCATGTGAAAAGATGTTATGAGAGCAAAGCAGAGGAAGACAACAAAATGGGTTCAAGAAATGGTCACTATAACAGGATGAGTGGGGATAGCTGAAGGTTTTAGAAAAGGAATATAACAGGAGAGCAGTGATTTAGTGATTCAGGAAGATTAATTCAGCAGAATATGAAGGATGAGAGGTCTGGGAAGACACTATAGCAGGTAGGGCACTCGCTTTGCATGCTGCCGGCCTGGGGTTCATTCCAGGCACCACATATGGTGCCCTGAGCCCTGAGTACAGAACCAGGAGTAAGCTCTGAGCACCACTGTGTGTGGCCCCAAAACCAAACCCCTCCCACCCACCCCCCCAAAAAAAAGAATGTGAGGGATTTAAATGGTGAGGACAGAAAATATGGAGACTAATTTAGGAGACTCTTAGCAAAGGAAATGATCAGCTTCATAAACAACAATGTCAGTCACAGCATCAAACATGTGTTTCTTCTCTAATTGGCTGTCTTCCATCAAAAATGTGCAGTTAATTCACACAATCCAGCGGAAGCACTAAATTCCTTTCTCAAGATCATTAGGGCAAACTTAGCTGTCCTCTTAATACACTGGTGAGCCACAATGCAATACACAAGTATCCTATGTTAAACATCAGGACATCTTGGAAGTTCATGTCTGCAGCAATATCTAGTTATCAACTTTGCTGAACTGAGCCTGAATGAGCCACAGTGGGTGATGCTCACAGCACATGCTCTGTACCAGCACTGAGTTTTGCTCCTTACTGGCCTTCCCATTAACCCACGCGGCAACTCTGTGCAGCCAATGGTGTTATTAGCCACAGGTAAAAGGGGAAGAAACTAAGGTTTAGAAAGGTCAAAGAATGTGCCCAGTGATAGGGACAGAGCTAGGAAACCCATGACCTGGTCTTGAACCCACCTGCACCTGACTCCAGAGCCTGTGGCCTACCCCAGGGCTGTGCCACTTCGCACTGTGAGCACTGTGTATTATGTAAATTGTGCTGTATAAGTCTTACTGCTTGCAATAGGGAAAATGTCTGTACATTAATTTGTGCTGTGACCTTGTACTGTTCTCGGTCAATTTTTTTTCCTTTTGTCTCAATGAATAAAAATTTAATAAATCAGGTAGCACTTAGTGTGATAAGAAAATAAGATTTATTAGCTTGCATTCTGAAGATGTGGGCCAAAGCCCATCAAATGTTACATAACAAATTTTACTGATTACCAAAAAGAGGTATGTATTTTTTAAAATTATTTGGGAAACATCTCTCTATTTTAAAAGCCGGCAGTTTTGCAGTATCAATAATTCATCTATAAACACCTAATATGATTTTTAAAATGACATTTTAGAAATAAATAACCAAATCTTGCTTAAAATATTCAACAGTAAATGAAATATTCAACAGTAAATCTCTAATAAAAACTCTCACCTTAATTAATGAACTAGCTATATAAGGAACTCCAGATACTTCCCATCACCAAATAAATTACATCTATTGCTTCACTTTGTCCCTCTATTTTAAATAACAATCCTAAATAAGGAGACCCAGAAGACACTGAAAAGACCAAAGAGAAGGGGATGTGGAGGGGAACAATCCTTCTATAAAATAATTTGTTCAATCTTTTAATGCTACATTTGGAGATATGATCATCTTTCTGGTACTGGGAGAGGTAAAATGATAGCCTCTAAATGTCCTTCCACTTCTGAAAAATCAATGACAAGATACAAAAGTATTTCCCCAAATCTGCAACTCACTGTTTCAGGCAGATGCACGTCAGGGAGGCTGGTGGAAGCGTTCGTCACGTGGGTGCCTTCTCGGGCTACAACCAGGCGCAAAGACCCAGTGGTTTGTTGCAACAAGGCAATCGCCTGCTGATGGGAAACGCGCTGATCCAGGGGCGTGTGGTTAATAGCCAGGATCTGGTCATTTTCCTTTAACCTTTGATCCCTGCATCAAATAAGGAAAAAAGAAATGGTTTCAAGAGATGTCACTGTCTGGCTTTTGTGTTTATTTTTGGTTTCTGGGTCACATCTGGAGGTGCCCAGGGTTTACTCCTGTCTTTGCACTCAGGGGTCACTCCTGGTGGTGCTCAGGACACCACATTGGGTGCCAAGGATTGAACCCTGAGTTGGCCGCATGCAAGGCAAGAGCTCTCCGCTGCGCTCTCTCTAGCCCCGCAACTCTATGATTTTCAAAAACCTATTATTCAAGTTAAGCTGCTTATTCCTTTAGATACTAGATCACTTAGTATCTATTTTGGAAATTTTGTAATAGAGCTCTTCAAAGTGCTTCTAAAGTGCTGATTAGCTAATCAACAAAACGGTAGTGCGGCCCTCAACACATACTTTCTAGGTCATTTGGCTAGAAAGGTAAGCAGACACGATGTACAGGACTCCATTAGCAAGGGTTTGCAAGTCTGACACCATACCCACTACTGTAGGAGACTGGGGCTCCTGAACCCCTTGCACTGACGTCAGCCTACACCACACTGGGGCAACTACAGACTCACACCCATCCCCCACCTCTGCTTGAGCCCATTCACCCTGTCCTCTTGTGCTTTGTTTCTATAACTTTTCTCAACACAGACCAAATCCTTCTTCTCTAAAACTCTCCTTCTTTAAACTCCAGAGAACAGGGGATGAAGAGATAGTACAACAGGTAAGGCTTTGCCATGCCCAATTCTTAGGCATCATAGATGGTCCCCTGAGCACGACGAAGAGTGATCCCTGAGCAAAGAGCCAGGGGTAAGCCTGAGCACAGTCAGGTATGACCCAAATCACACCCCACGCCCCAAAAATAATAAATTAAAACCTAGTGATTAAAACCCAGAGATTGCTTCTAACTCTATCTCTGCCTCAATTGTCAGTCTCCCAACTGCTATTCAAGGGATTATTTTTATTTTTTTTTTATTTTTTTTTAATGAATCACCTTGAGATACAGTTACAGACTTATAAACTTTCGTGCTTACATTTCAGTCATTCAATGATCAAGTACCCATCTCTCCACCAGTGCCCATTCTCCACCAATGATCCCAGCATCCCTCCCACCACCACCACCCCATGCTACCACCTCTGTGGCAGGGGGATTCCCTTTTATTCTCTTTCTCAAAAGGAATTGTTGGAGTACACGGAGCTTAGGTTTATCAGATTGTACCCATCACAGTGCTCCCGAGTCACTCCCATTACTTTGTCTGTCTATGACCTCTTCTATGCTCTCTTCCCCGACCAATTTGTAAGGTCTCATCCTTCTTAGACACTGAAGCTGTACTGTAAGTTAATATTGCCTTTCTCCTCTCCTTATGTCTTTGAGCAGTTTACTTTAATGCAATGTCCTTTTGTATAGATACAGGAAGACAATTAATTAATATGCTCCGTAACTTAGGAATTGATTGGCTTTGAATGTTATTCACTCCTGGGCATCTGCCTTCTCAACTTAAGCCTCAGTTGCCCTCACTTCCTAGCACCCCAAGGGCAGGGTCCCGACATGGGACTGGATGGAACCAGGGCAAGCCGGTAAGTTATGTGCTACCCTGGCATCGCGATGGGCCAGGCCAAGGTGCCACGATTCTTAACTATAAGTTAAGAGTTTGATCATAGGCAAATGATGTCATGATCCAAAAGTAACGACAAGACTAGGGCCCTGCTGCTAGGAATAGGAAAGATATCTGGCCTGAGCACTGCAGTCTGAGATCGAGATGGCCCTAGGAGAGCAATTCTATAAGCTCAAAGTATTTCTTACTGTGTCCATACGAAATGATTAATATTATGTATGCTTATATGTTGGTTGGACAAGGAGAGGAGACACGTCCTAGAAGCAGTTTCCTGTGTGTCCTGACTAGCTTGGATGAGACTGCTTTTTTGGAGATGTAGATTCCAAGCTCTAGCAGACTGGTCTTTGTTGTGCTAATCTAAGTGCTTGTAGCTTGTGAAAAGGTGAGGCCAGGATTACTGGCCTGCGGATGTAAGGAAACAATGTATGTTTGCTGCCTCAATGTTCTTTCTGTAACTCCTTTTGATGACATCATTATATTGCGCCCTTTAGGGGTACTATGATCTATATAAGGGAGATTTCAGGGCTCTCTGGGGGGACACGTGCATCAGAGAGCCTGGGAAGATGGGGCTGAGGACAGAAGCGGAGAGAACAAAGGCGCACGTGCTCGAGGATTCCTGAGGCCTCCATGACATACATCTCTTCCATGTAATAAACTGCTGCTAAGACCAACCAGCTTGGCCTCGTTTCCTTCCTTCGCCTGACCATCGCCATCGACCTCCCTGGAGTGGGGAAACGGCCAGACCGCCGGCCTTTTTATTTTTTGTGTGTTTACACAGGAATTTTTTTTTTTAATTAGCAAAATTTCTTTTTCTATTATTTTTGTTTGTTTATTCTTTTGTTTTTGGGTCACACCTGGCAATGCTCAGGAGTTATTCCTGGCTCTGCATCCAGGAATTACTCATGGTGGTATTCAAATGACCATATGGGATGCCAGGGATCAAGCCTGGGTGAGCCACATGCAAGGCAAACCCCCTACCCACTGTACTAACACTCCAGCCCCTAAAATCTCTTAAAAAAAAAAAACTCAACGGTTGCTAATATTTACTGAGTGCTTATTAAAAACAGGTACTAATGTTTGACAGGCATTAACTCATTTAATCCTCATAATCTTTAAATTGTTTTTTAAAATCTTAGCTAAAATTTGCATTTAAGATATAAAATCTTACCCTGGACAATCTTAGCATCTTATCTAAGTAGTCTAATTCCACAGTACATTCTTTGACTTCTGAAGTTAAAGTGCATCTAACGTTATCCCGGGTTTCCCCGTGGGCAGGCTTGACAGTATTTGTCTCTGGAGCTCCACTTCTCTTTCTTCTCAGCCCTCTCTATCTCTCTGGCAACCACCCATCCCCTCAGTTCCTAATCCACGGTCAAGCTCCTGAAAGAGATCCTTATCTAATACCTAAAACTGAACTTGCAAATTCTTCAGTGTTTACTTTTTCTAAACTATCTTTGCGCTGGTATTTCCCAACTCAAAAAAAAGCATGCTAATCTAGATCCTCCTTGCCTAAAAAGAAAGGCCTCATTGGAAAGAAGACAAACTCTTGTCATGACTATTCCATTGATGAGCACTTACCCCCTTCAAAACACAAGGGTCTCCCTTCGAGGGAGTTATTTCAGAACAGAGAACTTTAATTCATAACTTTGTAGTTAGAAAAACTCCTGCATTGTCCCCATTTTCCCTCATTCACAGTAGATTAGCAAAACTTAGAGGCAGAGCAGGAAACCAGCAATGTCTGATGACCAATGTTGAGCAAAAATATGGTCGGTATGCAAAGATCTGACCCCAAAGTACACTTCCAACTTTCACGACACAACCCCTTTTCAGTTCTGCTCTCCTCTGTCCTTCTCAAATATGTGGAATTTCTGCTCTTGTATAAATGGTTTCCTCCATCTTTAATGCCTTTCTACTCTGCTTAGCCAAAATCTCTCCCCCCAACAATTAGCATCATTATCAGGCTATCAAAACCCCTCATTTATCAACGACTGAATATTCATGGATGCTAAGTATGCTGCTGACCAGAAATGATTAGACCCTTCCCTATTAAACTCTGTTTTCTGGGCTAGAGAGATAGTACCGGGGTAAGGTGCCTGGTTTGCACATGGCTGACCAGGGTTTGATCCCAGCACTGCAAATGGTCCCTTGACACTGCCAGAAGTGATCCCAGAGCACAGTGCCAGGAAGAAGCCCTGAGCACTGCCAGATATGGCCTAGCCACCATCCCTACTCCCCACCCCCCACCCATGACAAATAAACAAACTTTGTTTTCTAAGGAGAGGGAATGATACAATTTTAGATTCTCTTTTGGAGCTAACAAGTTGACCATTTCAATTGTTGGTACTGAAATTGTGAGTGGCTCTGAAAATAGATTAGGGGGTATTAAAATACCAATTCAACTTCCTTCATTAGCATTTGAAAAACATTCATATTGAGATGAGAAAAAGGGGCCAGAGAACTGCTACATGCTAAGCATGCAGGAGGCCTGGAGTCAATCCCCAGCACAACACACTTCCTCCCCAGCACAGCTGGGAGTACCCCCTAATCACTGCACACACAGAAAAAGAGTAAGATATAAAATGATGCACATTCAATTCATTCAATTTTTTTTTCTTTTTGGGTCACACCCGGCACTAGACAGGGGTTACTCCTGGCTTTGCACTTAGGAATTACTCCTGGCGGTGCTCAGGGGACCATATGGGATGCTGGGATTTGAACTCGGGTCGGCCGCGTGCAAGGCAAACGCCCTACCCGCTGTGCTATGGCTCCAGCCCCACATTTTATGACCTTATAACAAGAAAACATTCTAAGATATTTCTAGTAGTCTCAGGTTATCAGTGCTCTTATACTTTAAAATTTTTATTAAGCTATATCTATAATTTTAACATTTTTATAATTTTGAAAAATGGGGTGGGGGTTGGGTGCATCTGTGGGTGCTCAGGGACTCAACCTGTCTCTGTGTTGTTCAGGGGACACCCTGGTGATGTGGTGTAGGAGAACAAACACTGGGCTGAGAATTGGGTTGTGAGTTTACACTTTCCTGTTAAGGTGGGGACATGGCTGTCCAGCAGGACATCAGAGATGATGGTGGATTTCTCTGACTTTGGGAGCCGACAGGTCTTGGGCAAGCACCTAACATAACCCATTCTCTGTGAAAGCTCCTTTTAAGAAGCAAGAACTGATTGTGAAGACCAGCAAACATGATCTAATCAACAGTCTTCAACCTTTGTCCACCTACAGACCAGATCGCTGAGGCCAAATATCCCAGAGGCTTGTCCCGCCTCAGTTCAGCCTCATCCCGCTCAAGGTCACAGAGCAACTAAGCAAAAGCCACACTCAAGGACACAGACGGACTCCATCCTGCACAGGGTCACTGACCCCAGGACACTTTCCCTGAGCCTGCTGCCCTATGTCACCTCCAGCTCCTCTCAAATGTCCCCTCAAGCACCACAACCGCGGGAGTCACCATTCTCCTTAACCTTGGACAAGCACACAGTATACACACACACACACACACACACACATACACTCACACATACACACTCTATATGCACTCACTTCGGACACAATCTCACTCTGTACACACGTTCCATGTACACTCATACTCTGTACACACTCTTACATACTCACATTCTTTATACAGTCAGACTCAGTACACGCATTTCATATACACTCATTCTTTATACACACTCACACTTTGTACACATTTGTATTCCATACACACTCACACCCTACACACATTCGAACCCTCTCACATTCCATACACACTCATTCTACACACACACACACACACATTCAAATTCCATACACATCATGCTCTGTACACACTCACATTCCATATATACTCAATATTCTTTACACACACATTTCATGTACACTAATATTCCATACACACTCACACTCTGTGCACATTTTTTACATACTAATGCCACACGCATATTCGAACCCACTCATTTTCCACACACCCTCATTCTACACACATACACTCAAATTTCATATACATCACACTCTGTATATACTCATATTTCATTCACATTAGTCCACACACACAGTCCACACAAACATTCTATACACATTCGTATTTCATACACATCACTCTACATACTCACATTTCATACACTCCGTATGCACTCACACTCTGGACACAGTCACATTTCACACACTCACACTCTGTTCACATACTCCGTACAGAAGCACACTCCGCACACATATTCAGCACACACACACACACATATCAAACTCCTCTTTGGGGGAGCACTATCCCCAATCTATAATTACACACTTAGTCCTACAAGGAACTGAGATGAGGGTTGACCACAGAAAAAATGCACAGTACTAAAAATACATTAAATCTTAATATGAACTGAACTGCATTCTTTAGAATAGCAATGCCTGAGATATATGAATTTCATCTCAATAATTTTTTCAATTTAAAAGAAAAGTTGGGGGAATCAAAGTTAAGCAGGCTGTCTGTAAAGGACTTCATCGTTCTTTCATAGCAAGCAAATGCTGAGCAGGTCTCAGTCCCACTTTACTGTGGCTGGCCTAGTTTTTCCAGATAGTCCTTTTCAGCTGGGAAAATAATTCTGGGGGCTGGTAGCACCAGGTTTGCACACTGGAGACCTGGGTTTAATCTCCAGCATTGTCGGGCTCCCCAAAACACCTCTGACACCCGAGCTCAGTGACACGTCAGACCTTTATGCACTGACATGCATGCCCCCATAATTAACAATAACAATAAAAAAGATTTTTTTTTAATTTTGTTTTTGGGCGACACCAGCAGTGCTCAGGGCTTACTCAGGGATCACTCCTGGCAGAGCACAAGGGGCCATATGGGATACCAGGGATCAAACCCAGTTCAGCTGCATACAAGGTCTGTGCCCTACCCGCCATACTATGGCTTTCCCATCCCTGCTAAAACAAAAATAATAATAGTTTTATTAATACCTGCTGCCTCGGCGTCATTGATAGCACAGCTTTTCACTCCCTGAATGATCTTAATTTACACAATAAATCATATGATTACTGCGAATGGGCACATCTAATCTCCAAGCATGGGGAAGAGGTTCTCAAACATATTCTAACCTCTGTTAGAGTTTTCTAAAATATTCTTGAGGAAATGCTGCATGAGATGGCAGGAAAAAGATGCAAAATCCTGCATATCCATTCTTCCTGAAATTTTTTGGTGTGGAGATGAATACCAATCTCTCCCCGTGAATGAAAATTGTAAATTCAAAACTATATCTTGGACTGAGAATTTTTATAACAGTACTGCCACTCTTGCCATTATTCTAACAGGCGGTGGTGAAGTAACGAATGTTATGCCCTTGCAGTGAATAATAAACCCAAATCCAACAGACAAAACACATAAATTATGCATGTGCCCCTTAAAAATAAAACAAATCAGAGGCACAAATGCAGCATAGGAAAGGGCATAGACTTGAGGGGACTTTTAATTGCAAATAAGTGAAGTCGATGAAAGAACCCACAGAAAAGTAGCTATCATTTTAAACACAGGAAAACAGTGCAGTGTGCCGAATCAGAATTTCAATATTTGTATCATAATGGTCAGGCTGTAAGGCTGTACTACATAATAGACACTAAACAATTCAGTTCGGAGAGCGGGTGCAAAGTGGAAGAGCACTGGCTTTGGAGTCAGGCTGGACCCACATTTGGCTGCAGTAGTCATAGCTGTGCAGCTCTAGGTAAATCACTGAGTCTCTCTGAATGTCAATTTTCTCCTCTCTCAGAGTCACTAGATACTCCCCTAAGGCTTTGTGAGAACATCTGCAAACAGCCAGCACCTGCCTAGGAAGAAGGTCAGCCACTTCTGTGACTGTTTCCAGATCTTTCTAAGAATGTTTTCAGCGGAGAAAGGAGTGAAGCACAAAACCAGGCGCCTCCCTCACCTGGCCACGATGCTGCCTGGCTGCACTTCCTTCACAAAGATGTTGACCTCTCCCAGACTCTGACTCCGCAGGGCCACCACGCTGAACCCCAGGCCGCCGGTGGAAGGCCGTTCGATATCTATATACTCAATTTGCCGGCCCTGGAGAAGGAGGATTTAAAAAGTCAGTCAAGTGTGGGGGGGGGCAGAGGGTAGGAAAGATAGAGAAGGGACCAGTAAGGCAATAATAGTTGGAAATGATCGTGCTGGACAGGAGTTAAGTGTTAAGTGATACAGGATAAACTTTCAGTATCTGTATTGCAAAAGGGTCTATCTCACAGTGATTCAGTTTTTTTTTTTTTTAATTTTTATCAGTGAGACACCATGAGGTACAGTTGTAGACTTACAAATTTTTGTACTTGGGTTTCAGTTATACAATGAGACAGTGATTCAATTTTTAAAGATCTATTAAAAATTTTTTTAAAAAACCAGTCAAGTATGTACGCCCCACATAACGCTGTCTCAGGAACTAAAAGTGCTATTTTGCAAATAACACCAAACCAGCATCTCCGTTAGTCAGCTCTGCAGAAGCAAAGGAACTCGGCACTACAGGGATCAACAACTTTGGGAAGTTGTCTCCGTCTAATTCTTGGAAGAGCAAAAAGTGTGAGAGGATAGCAGTGTCCTCCCATTGTTCATGGATTTGCTAGAGCAGGCACCAGTTACGTCTCCATTGTGAGACTTTTGTTACTGTTTTTGGCATATCAAATACACCACTGGTAGCTTGCCAGGCTTTGCCGTGTGGGCGGGATACTCTCGGTAGCTTGCTGGGCTCTCCAAGAGGGACGAAGGAATTGAACCCAGGTTGGCCATGTGCAAGGCAAACGCCCTACCCGCTGTGCTATGGTTCCAGCACATGCAGTGTTCTGCAACCTCAGGGAATCGGAGAGGTTCGTTGTAGTTTGGTTTTGAATTTATCACCATCATTTCTAAGACCAGCCCTAGGTAAGCAAAGAACTAGGTTGGAGACCCGTGAATGGTCTTGGTATAGCAAATGTTTAGCCTGCCCTGATTATCCCAAACTCAGAGCAGTGAGAATATTCTCAGGTGGAGAGGTATTTTTACACTTTCCTTGTGGTAGGAGATAAAGCCCAAGTGGATAAAGTCTCCTGAGAGGACCAGATATACGTACAGGGTACTGATGTCGCATGTGCTGACCCTGGTTCAATCCCTAGCATCAAGTGGTTCCCTTGAACCACTGGGAGTGACACCAAGCACAGAGCTGGGAGTAAACCCACCAATTGTGCCCCCACCCAAGGCCAAGAGCCCCTGAACACTCAAATTAGAAAACTCTTGAGAAAAAAATTTTCCCATTGTAAATTCTAGGGGCTGGAGCGATAGCACAGCGGTAGGACGTTTGCCTTGCACACAGCCAACATGGCCAACCCGAGTTCGATTCCTCTGCCCCTCTCAGAGAGCCCGGCAAGCTACCGAGAGTATCTCGCCCACACGGCAGAGCTGGCAAGCTACCCGTGACGTATTCGATATGCCAAACACAGTAACAACAAAGTCTCCAATGGAGACGTTACTGGGCCCGCTCGAGCAAATCGATGAACAATGGGAGGACAGTGTAAATTCTAAATTACTTCTTACACTGAATTTTTCTGAATTCTCTTGACACAAAATTCATTTACAAAAGTATTGCACAAAAATAATTAGTACTCGGCAAGCTACCGAGAGTATTCGATATGCCAGACACAGTAACAACAAAGTCTCCAATGGAGACGTTACTGGGCCCGCTCGAGCAGATCAACGATCAACGGGAGGGCCTTTACCTTTACCTTTTACCTTACTGGGGCCAGAGCGATAGTACAGCAGGTAAGGTGCTTGCCTTGCACATGGTTAACCCAGGTTCAATCCCCACCATCCCATGTGGTCCATCAAGCTCAGCCAGGAATGATTCCTGAGCACAGAGGTGGGGGGAAACCCTGAGCACCACTGGGTGCACCCCCTACTACCAAAAACACTAATCAAATAAAGAGAAGAGATTTATAATTTCAAAGAAGGAACAGATGTAGGATATTATTAAACCATCACACCTTAAAATCTTTTTAGCATTCAAACTCAAGTTTTATTACTTCAGATATTGTTAGCCGATGATGTGAGCAAATATAAAGTTAACATACCTAAAATTCAGCTGCCTGTTACTGAATGGTAACAGACATTGGGGGTGAGAGACTAGGGAAGGAGAGATAATACAGCAGGCAAGGATTTGCCTTGCACGTGGTTGTCTTAGATTTAATCCCCAACACCCTTTATGGTCCCTCAAATACAACCAGGAATGATCCCTGAGTGTCGAGCCAGGACTAAACCCTGAGCATCACCAAGTATGCCCACCTCAAAAAAGAATTTGAGGGGCTGCAGCGATAGCACAGTGGGTAGGGTGTTTGCCTTGCACACGGCCAACCCGGGTTTGATTCCCAGCATCCTGTATGGTCCCCAAGCACCACCAGGAGTAATTCCTGAGTGCATGAGCCAGGAGTAACCCTTGTGCATCACTGGATATGACCCAAAAAGAAAAAAAAAAAAGAATTTGAGGGTCTAGGGGATAATCTACTGGTTAGCTTCGTGAGCATGCTGTCTAATTTGGCTGGGTTTGGCTCCCAGCACCACATGGTCCCCTGAGCACGGCCACAGGCCTGAAGACACCCAGCAGCCAAGAACCCTGGGCGGGGAGAGGAGGAGGAGGTGCAGGAGGAGGAGGAGGGGGAGGAAGAGGAGGAGGAGACGGACTTTCCTTATGAATATAGCAACATGCCAAGTTAGAGTCATTCTCTAAAGCCTCTCTTCACCACACATAGATACTCTCCTTAAGCAGTTTCAGGGCCATAAATTTCTAAGTACACTGGGTAGAAACTTGTACCAATTCCTATTCCCGACAGTATAAAAATACAAGCAAACTAAACATCCGCTAACGTATTTAAGACTGAAAAGTACTTATAGGTTTCGGTTCCAACTTAAACAGGAGCAATAAAATTTATTCTCATAACAAGATATCATTTTACCTGAGCCATCTGTTGAATGATTGCGGTAAAGTCTTCATTTCCTGACTTGGGGGTCCAAGGAAATAGCCCAGATGCGGCAGGCCTGTGGGCACTCCCATTAGTAATGGCGCTGTCTGTGAACACTAACAGACCTTTCCTTGAAAAATCAAAGTTGGCCGAGCAATCTGAGGGTAAATGGCTGAGCTGTTGAGAAAAAGCATGAGAATCATCAACTGGAACCAACAGAAAATGTATTTACTAAGTATATTTTGCATGGGCTGGAGCAATAGCACAGTGGGTAGGGCATTTGCCTCGTACGTGGCCAACCCGGGTTTGATTCCCAGCATCTCATATGGTCCCCTGAGTACCATCAGGAGTGATTCCTGAGTGCATGAGCCAGGAGTAACCCCTGTGCATCACAAAAAAAAAAAATTATATATATATATATAATTGCACATTGCATATTATTTGCATTCTAAGTATATTCATATGAAAGAAATAAGGAAAAGTTATAGGAATCTGCATGTTTCAAAAGCTAATAAAATGCATGCAGTAGCACTGTCTGTAGCACTGTCCTCCTCTTGTTCATTGATTTGTTCAAGTGGGCACCAGTAACGTCTCCATTGTGAGACTTTTGTTACTGTTTCTGGCATATAGAATACGCCATGGGGAGCTTGCCATGAGGGCGGGATACTCTCAGTAGCTTCCCGGGCTCTCCGAGAGGGACAGAGAAATCAAACCCAGATTGGCCATGTGCAAGGCAAACACCCTACCCGCTGTGCTATCGCTCCAGCCCATGTATGCAACACTTAACAGTATTCCTACTTCCTGCCTCCACCACGACCTCAGATGAACAGCATGACAGCTCACAGAAGCTCACATACATAGATACATGTAATTAGGCAATCACATATACATGTAAGATATCAAGCCCATTTGCATTTATCTGTACATTTCCACGTGGAAGCAAAACAAAAATCCTTGGGTAAAATAAAACAAAACTAAGAACACTGATTAAGTACTTACTATGAGCCAAGTACCATACTTAAAGTTTTACAGTTTTTCTTAAATGAGATCATTCTTATCTCATTTAATCCTTACAACAGTTCTATGAGATTATTACTATTATTCCATTTTGTGAACATAATTAACTCATCAAATATTAGTAGTTTTCACAGCCACTTACATGTTAATTCAAAAAATGTGTATGTGTAAGGAATAGAAGGTGGGGCAGGGGGAGAAGTCCATATGGGAACAAGAAATAGAGATTAATTTTTAAAAAACACTCGCTGATGGGGCTGGCGAGATAGCACAGTGGGTAGGGCATTTGCCTTGTACATGGCTGACCCAGGTTCGATTCCCAGCATCCTATTATGGTCCCCTGAGCACCACCAAGGGTAATTCCTGAGTACAGAGCCAGGAGTAACCTCTATGCATTGCCAGGTGTGACCCAAAAAGCAAAAAAATAAATAAATAAACTACTCGCTGAAATGAGTATCAACAGTGAAATGAAGGTAAAAATCAAAGTGTCAGTAGAACCTCATAGAAAAATCAACACCCATGTAAATTATAAAATCAGAGTTGTTCACTAGGATTTTATAATTGAACAGATTATGGTTATGTTGGGGCCCTGGAGATGGATTAAAGAACTGAAGCACATGCTCTGCATGCTGGGGCCCTGGGGTCATCCCTGGCACAGCATAGTGCCCCCAACACCACCAACAGTAGCCCCTATGGACCTCAAGAGCCAGGAGGTATTCCCTTCCCCCAGTAAAACTTTTTTTTTTAAAGTTATAATAACTTAGTCTAAACTTTATAAATAATAAAGATTGTTATTATGATGGAGTGGAAGATTAAGTCCTCTCACTGTCCAGTAAGAGTGACACATTTCTAGGGTTCTTTCCTGATTTCTGTTGCTACCAACCACATTCACTGTTTCAGTATGGACACATCCTAGGACTGGGGAATAATGAAAGCTGGCCTCCATGAGGGGAGTGCTAAAATTAGGATGCACTTTTTGTTTGCTTAGATATTTTTTTGGGGGGGGGTGTCGCTCAGGGCAATGCTCAGGGGTACTCAGGAATTATTCCTGGTAGTGCTCAGGGGATGATATGGAGTGCCAAGAATTAAACTCACGTTGGTTGCATGCAAGGCAAACACCCTAGTTGCCTCTCTCTCTGGTTCCTACAGTATAAATTCTGACCTAGAGAAAGAAATTCGCATCAAGACCTATGTGTGCATTGTTTTTGTGTGTTTTTTTTTGTTTGTGTTTTGTTTTATTATTATTATGATTGTTATTTTTAATTTGGGGGCCACATCCAGCAGTGCTCAGAACCTACTCCTGGTTCTTCAATCAGGGTAGGACTGGAGGGACTATATGTGGTGCGAGGGATTGAATCTGCACTGGTTGGTTGCTGAGGATGAAACCTAGAGTTCCCAAATGCAAAGCTTGTGGTCCAGCACTGAGCTATCTCCCTTGGTCCCATCACTTGATATGGGGTTTGGTTTTGTTCGGGGGCCACACCTGGTGGTGGTGACAGCTTACTCCTGGCTCTGTGCTTAGGTATCAAGCTTAGGGAACAATATGGGGTTCTGGGGATCAAACCTGGGTTGACCTTTTGCAAGGCAAATGCCCTACCTGTTATACTATGGCTTCCGTCCCTTAAGGGGCTTTGTTTAATTGTGTTAGTGGTGCTAGATCTCGAAGACATGCAAGCGGTCTCCCACTGAGCCACATCCCCAGTCCCCTATTTTGTAATTTTCATTAAATGGTTGAGAATTCTCAAAGCATCTAACTCTCGCGTATTTAGATAAGTACAAAAACCATATTCTTGAGGGTAGGGGTCAGTCAGAGAGATCATACAAGGGTTAAGGTGCTTGCCTTACATGTAGCTGACCCTGACTTGATTCTCAACATCATTTGTGGTTTCCTAAGCACCAGCAGGAGTGATTCCCAGTATAGGGCTGGGAATAATTCCTGAGCACTGCAGGGTATGCACCAAAAACCAAAGACAAAAAAAAAAACAGAAGTCGGAGCAATAGTACATGGGGCATTTTCCTTATATGTGGCCAACCTGGGTTCGATTCCTGGCATCCCATATGGTCCCCTGAGCACTGTTAGGGGTAATTCCTGAGTTCAGAGTCAACAATAACCCCTGAGCATCACCAGGTATGACCCCCCCCCCCCCACCGAACCAAAAAAAAAAAAAAGCCCACAGTTTCTTTAAAGAAGTTTATTTCAGGGTCTGGAGATAATACAGTGGATAGAGCACTTGCCCTGCACATGGCTGGCCTGGGTTCGACTTCATAAGATCCCTGAGGCCTGCTAGGAGCAACTCCTGGGCAGCACTGGCTGTAGCCCCCAAACAAAACAAAACAAATAAAACAAAAATCAAAAGCTAAACACAGAAGTTCTTAACACTGTAAACTATTCACGCCAATACCACCCACAGGTCATCAGTCCCTACAGCAGAATGAAGAGTGCTAAATTTGGGGGGTGAGGGATGGGGAGGAAACTTGGGACATTGGTGCTGGAAAACTACACTGGTGGAGGGATGGGTGTTGGAACATCGTATGACTGAAACCCGATCATGAACAGCTTTGTAATGCTTATCTCATGGTGATTCAATAAAATAAAAAAAAATAATATTTTAAAAAAATAAAAGAGTATTCAGAGATAGGACAAGGTGATACAGTACTGCAGGTAGGGTGTTTGCTTTGAAACTGACCTAGCCCAGTTTGATCCATGGCATCCCAGGTGGTCCCCCAAGCACCACCAGGAATGATTCCTTAGTGCAGAGCCAGGAGTAACCCCTGAGCATCGCCGAGTGCACCCAAAAAAAGCAAAAAAATAAAATTTTAAAATAAAAAGTAATCAGAAATAGACAATAGTTAGTTATTTCCTTCAGTCTTCCGTATTTGATATGCCAAAAACAGTAACAAGTCTCACAATGGAGACCTTACTGGTGCCCACTCGAGCAAATCGATGAACAACGGGAGGACAGTACTACAGTGCTTTCTTTCCTGGGTGGAGTCTCAGCGAACTCAGCAGCCCGGCCACTTACTTGCCCCTTCAGCTGCTTGATGGACTGCTGGAGGGTGAGGATCTGGTTAAAGAGAGGACTCTTGAGCGTCTCGTAGAACAGAGACAGCTTCTCATGCTGCGATGTGTCACCCTTCTCCTGCAGTTTCAGTCTCAGGCGGTCGAGGACTTGCAGGACCTGCAGTTTATCTTGTTTGAAGAAAGATAATCAGAGCATGCATTAATCCCTCTTACACAGTGCTTCGTGAATTATTCATTAATTTAGGGAGAGAAGTAGCTGCCTGTACCTGTGGCGGGATTCTCAGGCATTCTGACTTGTTCTCTTTAGTCGCTTTTAAAGAAACCTAAAGGAAAATTTAAAAACACAGAAAGCATTAGGGTATACAGCACTCCATCTCTCTCTCTCTCTCTCTCTCTCTCTCTCTCTCTCTCTCTCTCTGCAGATTATATAGTCTTACAGAAAACTTGAAGAAAATTTCAAGAATGCTCTTTATCGGAAGACATCACTGAGTGCAATTAAAATTAAAATTACACCATGGTGCCAGCACACACCCACGAGGATCACTAAAACCAGAAAGTCAAACTAGAGGCAATACCTAGGACAAGAAGCAACCGGAATAGGCGCAATTTCATACACTGCTGGTTGCAGTGTACAACAAACAGCACAGGCCCCTGGGAATATTATTGGCCAGGTTCTTGCAAAAAGTTACATACACTTTCTGGGGCTGGAGCTATAGTATAGTGGGTAGGGCATTTGCCTTGCATGCAGCCGACCCGGGTTCGATTCCCAGCATCCCATATGGTCCCCTGAGCACTGCCAAAGTTAAATATACTTTCTATATAACAACACTTCCATTCCTAAATATCTACACACACATATGCACGCGCGCGCGCACACACACACACACACACACACACACACACACACACACACCCAAATAAAAAGTCCTACCTCTAGGGAATAATCTTCTAGGGAATAATCTAAAAGCCATTGCACTTTCATTTATAAAAGCTCCAAGCTAGAGAAGTCCCCAAAGTCTAACAACAAATGACCCGACAGATGCTGGTACATAAACAGAACACTGGGAAATAAAAAAAGAATGGGGAAAAAGGTATTATTACACACCGCCTGGGTGCATCTCACAAACAGTGTGTGGAAGGGAAACAGGCAAGAAAGATACAAATTCAGCACTGCTCACAGTAATCAGACTCTGGAAACCACCCATGTGTTAACGATCAGAGAAGCAGTTGCACTATATTTGTAATATTACTTGGCTGGAGCAATAGCACAACGGGTAGGGCATTTGCCTTGCACACAGCTGACCTGGGTTTGATTCCTCCTTCCCTCTTGGAGAGCCCAGCAAGCTACTGAGAGTATCCCGCCCGCACGGCAGAGCCTGGCAAGCTACCTGTGGGCATATTCAATATGCCAAAAACAGTAACAAGTCTCACTTCGTGTTCCTGGAGCGAGCAGAAGCCATTGTGCTAAACCAGCACACGACAGAGACGAATGGAGACATTACTGGTACCCGCTCAAGCAAATCGATGAACAACGGGACAACACGCTACAGTGCAGTGCTACTTGGCTATAAGAAAGATCAATAGTACAACGGGGAGGGCATTTGCCTTGCACGCTGCTGACCGAGGATTGATGCCCGGCATCCTGAGGGCAGAGCCAGGAATAAACCCTGAGCACTGCTGAGCATGACCCAAAAAGCCAAAAGAGAAAGAAAAGAAATAATGAAATCATTCAATTGCCACTACTTGATGGAACTGGAAAAGATTATACTGGGTGAAGTCAGCCAGGAGAGGGACAGATACAGAATGGTCTCTCTCATGTGTGGACCATAAAGGACCACAGTAGGTCAATAACACATGCCCCAAGGTAACAGAACCAGAGAACTGGTCCACAGAGCTGAGCCAACCAGGGTAGGGGGCAGCGAGGCTTAAGGAAAGACACTGGGGGAGGGTGTGGTGCTGGAACATTGCAGGAAACCCTAGCATTAAAAAGACTGTAAATCATGGTGCCTAAAATAAAGGTATAAATTATAAGATTCCATCCTTATGATGTTTAACCTATGAATAAATTAGGGACTCTTCAGAACAGGGTGAAGGGAGTTGCCTGGGAGGGGGGTTGAGAGAATTTTGCGGAGCGATGGGAAATGTTCAATATTTGGAATGGTGTTCTATTTCACACATTTGTGAAAAAGTTTTAATTATACTTTTTTTTTTTCAATTTGGGAAGCTATACCTGGCTGTGCTCAGGGGCTACTCCCTGATCAGTGCTCGGGGATTACTCCTTGAGGTACCTGAGGGGTCATGAATGCTTCACATAGAGCCCGTGGTCTCACACACGCAATGCAAGTACAATACAACTGAGTGACGACTAGGACTGAATTATAAACTTTATGGATTTTGTTTTGGTTTGTTTTAGGGGAGCCACACCCAGAAGTGTTCAGGCTCTTCACTCAAGGATCACTACGGGTGGACTTGGGGGACCATATGGGATGCCTAGGATTGGACCCTACAATATGTGCCCTAGCTGCTGTACTATCTCTCCAACCCCTGAGTTATATACTTTAAATTGGTCCATTTTATTGTACCCAGTTTTATTGTAATAAAGTTTTTGGGTTTTGGGGGTTTTTATTTTTGCCTTTTTGGGTCACACAGTGATTCTCAGGGATTACTCCTGGCTCTGCACTCAAGAATTATTCCTGGCAGTGCTTCGGGGACCATGTGAGATGCCTGGGATCAAACCTGGGTTGGCCACATGCAAGGCAAATGCCCCACGTACTGTCCTATTGCTCCAGCCCTAATACAGATTTTTTTTAAGCATCCTGGGGACCAGAGAGATAGTCGAGGGGTTAAGGCTCTTGCCTGGCATTCTGCCAACACTAGTTTGAATCCCTGACATCACATATAATCCCCTAAGAATCACGAGGGGTTACTCCTGAGCACTGACAGATATGATTCTGCAGAAATTTTTTTTTTAATTAAAAATTTCTTTAAATAAAGGGAAAGTGTAAGATGGAAGAAAGAGAGCCAGGCTGGGCTGTGAAAGGGCATGCATGAGAACTGGATTTGACCCCCAGCACCATCAATAAATAAAAATAAATTTAAGGAAATAAAAGCAGAATTGGGGTTGGAGCAATAGCACAGCGCGGGTAGGGCGTTTGCCTTGTATGCGGCCAACCCGGGTTCGATTCCCAGCATCCCATATAATCCCCTGAGCACTGCCAGGAGTAATTCCTGAGTGCAGAGCCAGGAGTAACCCCTGTGCATTGCTGGTTGTGACCCAAAGAGAAAAAAAAAAGAAGCATCTTGAAATGAAGAGAACATTCAACTGAAAGGCTCAAGATTTTAGGAGCAGGCGAAGAGGGCAAAGGGTTTTGCCTGTGGGAGGCCTGGATTCCACTCCTGAGAAATGTGTCAGGAGTTGCATGAGGATTAAGATGCTTGCCTTGTTGACCTCAGTGCAATTCCCAGCCCTGTATGATTCCCTGACCACTTCCGAGACTATATCTGCCCCCCTCCCCCCAGCACAGAGCCAGGAGTAGCCTCTAAGCACCACCACCAGCTCCACCTCACCCACTAGTTCCTCAAAAAAAAAAACCCAAACTGGGTCTTTCTTGAGACAAAAGGCTTTCTCTGAGAAAAACATTTCTGTGTATACTGCTCAGAACTTGTTTGTTGACACAAAATAAAATTGTGTCCTGGGATGGAATTTGACTCTTTAAACAAATTTAAAATTTAAAAGCCTGGGGCTGGAGTGATAGTACAGCGGGTAGGCACGAGCATGACCAGGAGTAGTTCCTGAGTGCATGAACCAGGAGTAACTCCTGTGCGTCGCTCGGTGTGACCCAAAAAAAAAAAGCAAAAATATAAAAAAAAAATTAAAAAATAAAGTCACATTTCTGTTCTTATTAAAATAAATAAATAAATAAAATTTAAAAGCCTATAAGGGATACATTTGTTGATTTGTTTGGTTTTTGGGCCACACCTGGCAATGCTCAGGGGTTACTCTTGGCTTTTCACTCAGAAATTACTCTTGGCAGTGCTCAGGGGATCATGTGGGATGATGGGGATCAAACCTGGGGCAGCCTCCTACAAGGCGAATGTCCTACCCATTATACTATCGCTCCGGTCCCAGAAATACACTTGTAAATGATGTAATGACAGTCTCTGTGCAAAGGGATTCTGAGCATGTGGATGACGCCTGGCCAATGTTAATGGGTGACAGTGGTGCCTGGGGCCTGGGGGCTCCTGGAGGAGGCTGTGCTGACAGCTCTGGCTCTGAGCCTCCCTAAACCTGAGTCAGAAATAAGGCATGGTTAGGGATATGATCTGCTCTTAACCTAAGAATGCTTGAGGATTCACCTGACAACCTTTGTGTTAACACAGGGGCAGTGTCTAGTAGACAAAACTGAATAAGATTTTCTCACTTTGTAAAAAAATATTTTTTGTAAAAAAAAAAAAATATATATATATGGACTAGGGCGATAGCAGAGCGGGTAGGGGGTCTGCCGTGCACATGGACGACCCAGGTTTGATTTCTCTGTCCCTCTCAGAGAGCCTGGCAAGCTACCGAGAGTATCTCACCCACACGGCAAAGCCTGGCAAGCTACCTATGACATATTTGATATGCCAAACACAGTAACAATAAGTCTCACAATTTGTTGTGAGACATTACTGGTGCCCACTGGAGCAAATCGATGAACAACAGGAGGACAGCGCTACAGTGCTACAGTGCTCTCTCTCTCTTTCTCTCTCTCTCTCTCTCTATATATATATATACATATATATATAAACATATATAATATATAATATGGGGGAGTTCCCCTTTCATGGAATAATCTTTACTTCCAGAAAATAGAACTGGGGATGGAGAGATGGAAAATTAAACTTCACTCTACTGATTTTACTATTAATTAAATTTTATGTAAACATCATGTATGGGGGTGGGTATGGGGTAAAGCCATAGTACAGCAGGTAAGGCACTAGCCCAGGTTCAACCCCTGGCACCTCACATGTTCCTCTCAGCCCCAGCAGGAGTGATCTCTGAACACAGAACTATGAGTAAGCCCTGAGCACAGTACAGGGTTAAGGCACTGTCTTGTATGTGATCACCCCAATATCAAAGAGAGTCCCCTAAGCATTGCCAGAAGTGATTCCTGAGCACAAAGTCAGGGATAAGCACTGACCACAGGCTCGTGTGGCCCCAAAACCAAATCATAAAAGAAAAAGCATGTATTCATCTTAAAAATAAAAGTAAAGTAAAGGCCCTCCCGTTGATCATCGATTTGCTCGAGCGGGCCCAGTAACGTCTCCATTGGAGACTTTGTTGTTACTGTGTCTGGCATATCGAATACGTCACTTGACGTATTCCCGTCACTTGACGGGAGCTTGCCAGGCTCTGCCGTGCGGGCGAGATACTCTCGGTAGCTTGCCGGGCTCTCCGAGAGGGGCGGAGGAATCGAACTCGGGTCGCCATGTTGGCTGCGTGCAAGGCAAACGCCCTACCGCTGTGCTATCGCTCCAGCCCCGTATTCATCTTATATTAGAAAAAGAAAAGGGAGAGAGAGAGATGATGGCTAAGCTGGCCCTTAGATGTCCTCATTTGAGACATGCAGACACAGTTAGCAAGATAATACAATGGGGAACTCCCTTGTTTTCTCTTTCATTTTTTTTTGTTTTGTGTTTATTTTTTGGTATCGGGGTAATTCCATTGTAAGGCACACACGGTCACAGCAGAGGTGAGTGGCACTGCCGAAAGGGTCCAAGTCACACAGGAGTCTGGGATGCTGCAAGAACACTCGGGGAGGCTCATTCAGAAAAGAAAAGAACAGAGTGGAGAAGTGAACAATCATTTGTCCGGTCACCCAAGATGGTCTCAAACTTCCCAGGATCATTTTTACATCACTTCATTCCTCACCCCGAAGAGGCCTCTCTGAAGATGCTCAAAATTTCGTATGTATCTGGAGTGCTAGCTGGGCTTGTGAAAGCCTATTGCTGGGGGTCACCAACTGTGTTTCTGGTTCCGGGACTCTGGGGTGAGCCTGGGGGATTAGCACTTCCACCATGACCTCCCGTGATCCTGATGTTGCTCACATTGAAAGCACAGTTTGATTTTTGTTTAGTTGGGTTTTGTT
Organism: Sorex fumeus; assembly: GCF_029834395.1. Lineage (NCBI taxonomy): Eukaryota > Metazoa > Chordata > Mammalia > Eulipotyphla > Soricidae > Sorex > Sorex fumeus. The sequence continues at coordinate 5,611,255 of NW_026606102.1, forward strand.
TGTTTTTCACTTCTGATTTTTAGGGGAGTGGGGGGTGGTTGCACTGGGCACAACAGGTTATGCTCAGGGCTTACTCCTGGCTTTGACTCAAGGATTATTCCTGGTGAGGGTTCAAGGGGACCATATGGGGTGCCAGGGATCAAACCCAGGTCAGTCACATGCAAGGCAAGTGCTCTACCCATCCGCCCAAGAGCACAACTTGAGAACAGCTACAGGCAAGTGTTGAAGTGCGTGACATGCCATGAAAATAGACACAAGCTCTACTTTGCCCCCTCTCTAAAAATAGCTGGAAAGGCAAGAACAAACAAACAACAAAGGGGTTTAGACCGCTAGAACAGTGAATGTACACTGAATGGAGGCTGGAGTCACAAAGATAAGTTCAAAAATTGTAAATAAGCATTGGAAACCATCATGCAAAGTGGCAAAACAATGTGTTTAAGAATTAACAAAACTCGCAGACCAATGGAACAGGGTTGAATACACTGACATCTCCCCTCAATCATATGATCATCTTTGATAAAGGTGCAAGTAATGTGAAGTGGAGTAAGGAAAGCCTCTTTAATAAATTGTGTTGGCATCACTGGACGGCTACATGCAAAAAAATAGGCTCAGAACTCTGCCTAACACCATGTACAAAAGTAAGATCAAAATGGATTAAAGACCTCAACATCAGACCAGAAACCATAAGGTACATTGAAGATAAAGTTGGCAAAACCCTCCATGACATTGAAGCTAATGGTATCTTCAAAGATGCCACGCCACTGGCCGAGCAAGTGAAAACAGAGATAGATAAATGGGACTATCTTAAACTAAGAAGCTTCTGCACCTCCAAAGAAACAGTGACCAAAATACAAAGACAGTCTACAGAATGGGAAAGGATATTCGCCGAATACACATCTGACAAGGGGTTGATATCCAGGATATACAAAATACTGGTTAAACTCCACAAGAAGAAAACATCCAACCCCATCCAAAAATGGGGCAATGAAATGAACAGAAACTTTCTCAAAGAAGAAATCCAAATGGCAAAAAAGCACATGAGAAAATGCTCTACATCATTAATCATCAGGGAGATGCAGATCAAAACCACAATGAGATACCATCTCACACCTCAGAGACTGGCCCACATTCAAAAGAACAAAAGCAACCGATGCTGGCGTGGATGTGGCGAGAAAGGGACACTCCTTCACTGTTGGTGGGAATGTCCACTGGTTCAGCCCTTCTGGAAAACAGTATGGACGATTCTCAAAAAATTAGAAATTGAGCTCCCATTTGACCCAGCAATACCACTCCTGGGAATATATCCCAGAGAGGCAAAAATGTATAGTCGAAGTGACATCTGCACTTGTTTGTTCATTGCAGCACTCTTTACAATAGCCAGAAACTGGAAGAAACCTGAATGCCCACGAACAGATGACTGGTTAAAGAAACTTTGGTACATCTACACAATGGAGTACTATGTAGCTCTTAGAAAAGATGAAGTCATGAAATTTACATACAAGTGGTACAATATGGAAAGTATCATGCTAAGCGAAATGAGTCAGAAAGAGAGGGATAGACATAGAAAGATTGCATTCATCTGGGGGATATAAAGTAACAAAGTATGAGATTAATACCCAAGAATAGCTGAGATCAGCACCAGAAGGATTACTCCATAACTTAGAGGCCAGCCGGGTATCCTAGAGGAAAGGGCAGTTCAGATAGAGAAGGGAGCACCAAATAAAGGATGTTTGGAGGATCCTCCCAGGAGGGGAGATGCATGTCGAAAGTAGACTATGGACTGAACATGTTTGCCACTCAATGCCTCTTTGGCAGACCACAACACCCAAAAGGAGAGAGAGAACACAGGGGATTGCCCTGCCACAGAGACAGGGGGGATGGGGGGATGGGGGTGGGAGGGATATTATCCATGGTGGTGGAAAATGGGCACTGGTGGAGGGATGGGTATCTGATCATTGTATAATTGAAACCAAAGCACAAAAAATTGTAAATCTACAACTGTAAAAAAAAATAAAATAAAATAAAGGGAAAAAAAAAAAGAAAAAAAAGAATTAACAAAACTCTTGACCATAAAGTATGGATTTTTTTTCATTCCATTGTTCTAGTATTTATGAAAAGGACCAGTTTCTGAAAGACCGAGGGGGAGTGAGTGAGTGTGTGTGTTTGTGTGTGTGGTGGGGAGATCCTTGATCTTATATCTCTGAAAATCTGAGAGGCCCAGGTTGAAAGAGACTGCTTTGAGAGTCCTTATAAGTAAAACCAAGTAGACTGGTCTTTATCCTGTAGGCAACAGGAAGTAATTAAAGCCTTTCAAGTAGGGAAGTATTGAGCCCAGATTTCTATTTAAAACAGTAATTCTGGTAATAGGGTAGATTAGTGGTCTTCAAACTTTTTTAAAAAACACATCCCCAACAGTAAAGATATGGTGACCACACTTGTCTCAATTTATGTGTTAATATTACAAACACACACTGCTATATTAAGATGGCATATGCATTAGTAACAAGCAAAATAGAAACTCCATGACAGTGCCACAGAAGTTAAAAGCAAGGTTTGATTTCATCTTCCTGCTCTCCCAGTGAATCAGCCAGTCCTTTTTTGGAAACCACCATTGGTCAAGTGTTGCTTGGCAGAAGGATGGAAACAGGACCAAGGGTCAAGCACTTGCCTTGCATGCAGCTGATCCAGCTCACACCAGCCACCACATATAGCAGCTGTCACTTCTGAGCACTGCTAGGTGTCACTCTTGAATACAGATTCAGGAAGAGCCCCGGAACACTGCTGAGTGTGGCCCCAATATTAAAAAAAAACCTTTTTTTTGAGGCACCCACACCTGGCAATGCTCAGGGGTTACTCCTGGCTCTGAGCCCAGGGATCACTCCTGGTGGTACTCGGGGGATCATATGGGATGTTGGAGCTCAAACCCAGATCAGTCACATACAGGGCAAGCATCCTACGTGCCATACTATTGCTCTGACCCCAGCCCAAAATTATTGGACAAAACCAAGTACTGTTTGATAAAGGAGATGGGGGAAACTATTTAGCCATCTAATTCTCTGACTCAAACATATTAAACTACACCCAATTCCATGGTGTTAAGCAAGATCTAAAGAAGGGGACTCAAGCCCAAAGGGACGAGGAGAACAGGAGAAAGAAATGCAAATAATTCTATAGCAGTACAACCAGCACATACTATATAGGCTAAATGAAAACTCTATCTCACTCATTTAAGGTCTTTAACAATCTCCATGTATTTGTTGAAATGATGTGAAATTATCTTAACGGAACATCATCAGAATGGAAAAAATACATCAACAACTTTGACTTATGTGGCCAAGAGAAGAAAGTAACCGGGTTAGCTGCAAGGCATTTCAAGTTTGTTTGAACTTGGTAGAGCTGAGCTAACTTGCAAACAGACCAACCAGAGGTCAGCAAGACACTGCCCATGGCTGTCCCAATAATTGAGCATCTCCAGACGAAGAAGTCCTTGATGCTCATCAGCTCCTACTCCATCACTGATCCAGGGAGTTTATGCCGTGAGTGTTTTCTGTCTTATTCACTGTAGGACTTGACTGAAGGAAACTATTATAATAGTGTCTTTTTTAAAAATACCCATGCCCTTAGCCGTCATCTAGTTAATGGAATACTTGAGAGATGCTAATATGGAAACAGAACTTCAAATTTGATTTACATTGATAGGTAGAGGAAACTTACTTGAAAGATTTTTAACCAGGCTAGAGAGATAGTACAAGGGGTAAGGCCCTTGCTTTCCATGCAGCTAATATTAGTGCATCCCCAAGCACCGTCAGAGGTCCCTCCTGAACACAGAGCCAGGAATAGCCCTGAGCATTCTGAGTGTGTGCCCCCACCCCCACCACAACACACACACACACACACACACACACACACACACACACACACTCATTAGCCTCCTGAAGTCAGATTTAGTCAAATGGGAAACTAAGTGTCCCAAGAAATACATTTTTCAGACTCACAATCATGCACCAGAATCCCCAAGACATCTTTGACTCTTCACTTGAACATAATAAGACACCTCATACTTCTATTTTGGAAATTCAGTTGAAAGTGACAACTTATACCTCTACCTTGAAATGGGGGGAGTCACCACAATCCTCAGTACTCGAACACTCAATAGAGTGTAAATGACCCCAGTCCCAATGAAACCACACGCAGAGCTCCTCAGTGGGAATTCCCCCAGAGCTCAATGGAACCTGGGCATGAGCACATCCTAATGTCACTAAGGTAAATGAAGTCAGGATTTCCAAAGTTATTCAAAAATGGAGTCCAGGAACAGCTTCAAGTCTGGATGACTTCCTTGGAAGAGCAAAGCTCAGGCTGTATCTGACTCTCAGCCTTTGTCCTCAAGCCTGCATTTAGCAGGTCCTGATTAAATAGAAAAGAATCTCTCCTAGTCAAATCTCTACTTGCCCTCGGACCACAAATAACTCACCGATTGCCACACAGATTCAAGACAGCAGGCCTAGCTTTGTGTTTCTGTTCACTGCCACACCTTTTCTAAACTACTCAAATGTTTAAAAAAAAAAAAAGGAATATACTATCAAAATACTACAGTGACACAATTTTAGAAACAGATGTATAAATTCCAGATTGAGCTTGATTATTTGTATTAGCTGGAACCAAACCACAGGCAATTTCTAAGGTCATCTTATGCTGGATATCAGGGTTATGTTGAAATCAAAACTGAAACATTCCATAGAGAACTTAGTATCAGAGGCCCGGAAATGTGAGACACTGGTAGCACGTCTGTCTTGCACTCATGAGGCCAAGAGTTCAATCCCTGGCACCGCCCCATGTCTCAGAGTTCAGTCCCCAGCACTACAAGTATGTCACCTGACACCACAACAGTGACAACTGAGAGAAGAAAAAATAAGTCCAAATTAGAACTAAAAATTAAATTATTTCAAAGAATTTTTGTTGGCTAAACAACTGATTTTTTTTACTGAACTATTCAAAATTAATGCAATCTATATGCTGCCTGTAACTTAGCTACTGTGTGTGAATAAAATGAAACTGTTCTAGTTTTGTTTGTTTAAGGGCCATACTGACGATGCTCAGGGATCATTCCTGGCAGTGCTCTGGGGACCAAAGGCAGTACTGGGAACTGAACCTGGATCGGCCACATGCAAGGCAAACATCCAATGCACTATACTATCTCTCACTTCCCAAACTTTAATTTTTGTATTCCTGTTGGTAGCACTCTCCAATGACTGACAAAACTTAAAAAAAAAAGGGGGGGGACTGGAGAGATAGCACAGTGGGTAGGGCATTTGCCTTGCACGCGGTCAACCCGGGTTCGATTCCCAGCATCCCATATGATCCCCTGAGCACCGCCAGGAGTAACTCCTGAGCGCAGAGCCAGGAGTAACTCCTGTGCATCGCCAGGTGTGACCCAAAAAAAAGCAAAAAAAAAAAAAAAAGACTTAAAATATTTTCACACAAACATTTCTCTGTCCTAAGCAAAGATATGCAAGGGGGGTGGGGTGGGGGGAAGGCTAAGCATTCAGACTCTTTAAGAAGGACTTATTTCCACCTCAAACTTTCTCTTGAAAAATTCCCACACTGAAGACGATGTGCCCTTAGCATCTCTCCACAAATATGGTCACAGAGCTTGGCATGCTGGTGGTTTTCAAAACAACCGGAATAAATTGTGAAATAGAGGAAACTGGCTAAGGACACCCTGCCCATGAATGTTTACCTTCTACCTAAGCCTTGTCCATTTTATCTGTCACTAAATCAGGAACCAGCTGGTTTTGGTGGAGACTAAGTGTAATATGAGATCTTTCTACAAAACAGTTTATCCTCTAAACACCAAATTACCATCATTCTCGTTAAAATACTGAAAACTTTCTAAAATTAAAAAAAAAAGTGTTTTGAGAAAAGAAAGAAGACATGGTCAGGGAGATAGAGCAGTGGAGAAGGCGCTTGCCTTGCACCTGGGTGGCCCGGGTTTGATCTCCAGCACTGTAAAAGATCCTTGAAATGCCACCGGGAGTAATCCCTGAGCACAGAGTCAGGAGTGATCGATCCCCGAACAGAGCCAGGAGTAATCCCTAAGCAGCACTGGGTATGTGCAAATACAAAAAGGTTATAAAAGACTGAAGAGATGAACTGAAAGAAACATAAGAACACTGGTGGAGGCTCCTGAAAATGGTAGTGGTAAGGTTTACTGTATACATCAACATCATAAACATTAATGTTATTGTTAATATGTGACCTAAGCTATAACAGTTTTTTGAAAAAAAGAAAAGAAAGGAAAGAAAGAGAAAAGAAAAAGGTAAGAAGAGAGTTGTGTTTTTTTGTTTTGTTTTTTAATTGTTGGATCACACCCAGCGATAAACATGGGTTACTCCTGGCTCTGCACTCAGGAATTACTCCTGGTGGTGCTCAGGAGACCATATGAGATGCTGGGAATCAAACCCGGGTCAGCTGCATGAAAGGCAAACGCCCTACCTGCTGTGCTATCACTCCAGCCCCAAGAAGAGAGTTTTAAGGCAATACAGATGCCACAAAAGAGTTAAGTTCTCAGGGAAGAAGAAAGGTTGGCATTAATGACTTTCCACAGATTGCCACTTTGAAAAAGAGAGAGTATTTCAAACTTTCGATAGAGAATGAATGTTTGTTTCCCTGACCTCCACATCCACTAACTCTACTCTTTCTCCTTCCACACTCTGTCCTGGAGCTTTGAAGACACTCTCGCAATAAGCCCCATGGGATCTGCCTGTGTCAGGGCACAACCCCTACCCTGCCCCTCTGTGCAAAGTCATATGACAGCAATGAGGACAGAAAACAAAATGGAAACTAATGGAAACTGATCCGCTCAGAAAGACACATTCTTGGGCATGAAAACCATCAACCTCTCCAGAGCACCAAAGTACAGAGAAGCAGACTGGCTCGGTGCCTTTAAGAACAGCATTAGAAAGATGAGCAAGCAACTGAGAGAGTAAGAGAGAGAGAGAGAGAGAGAGAGAGAAGCGTCTGCCATAGAAGCAGGTTGGAGGGGTGGCGATGGGGGGCATTGGCAGGAAGGAAACTGGGGACATTGGTGGTGGGAAATCACTGAAGGGATGGGTGTTGGAACATTGTATGACTGAAACCCAATCATGGACAGCTTTGTAATTGTTTATCTCATGGTGATTTTCTTTTTTTAAAGGATGAACAAAAATCTTTAAAAGCAAAAAAAACAAAGCAAAACAAAACCAAAGGGTAGCATTACAGCAGTGTTTCTCAGCAAGGGATCATACAATCTGTAATGCCCACGCCTCTCCCAGCACATTCCAAGGGGTCCACAGGGGGAAATCACATATACAGGGGGATCCACACACAAGAGCAACATGGAATCAACCGGTAGGACAGAGGGACCGCAGGAAGGAAAGAAGGTCTGAAGATTTTATTAACTCAACCACAAGGCAACTTCACAAATGCACAGACAAATCAATATACATGGAATTCAACTCTGAAATTCCTAAAACATACAATCACTGTTTGCGGTACTTACTATTCTGCAGGTTCTTTAACTATATAAGTAGCATATAATTGGCCCGCCAGGAGTAATCCCTGAGCGCAGAGCAAGGAGTAAGCCCTGAGTACTGCCAGGTGTGCAACCCCTGCAATTTTTTTAAAAAAGGTAATTATAGTGAAAATTTATCTTTCAACAATTGGCTTTTGCATGACTCACTCATAGACCCCACTCCCTTTTGTGAGCAATTATATTGTTTCCTATCAGTAACACAAAAACAAAATGAGAACTAAACACTGACCTCAAAAATCAATCTTTTTTTTTCCTGTTAGTTCAACAATCAACTCTTAAAATGTGAAAGTGCTTACACTCTACACAAACTTTGGAAAAAGCCATCCATTCTAGTCCAGGACCAGCTCTGTGTTCTTGTGACCAAATGTTTAATGCCCAACACTGCAGTTATCTGTGTTGTATAGCAAAGACATATAATAAAAATTAGGGCCAGATTCAAAAGAACAAAAGCAACCGATGCTGGTGCGGATGTGGCGGGAAAGGGACCCTCCTTCACTGTTGGTGGGAATGTCGACTGGTTCAGCCCTTCTGGAAAACAGTCTGGACGATTCTCAAAAAATTAGAAATTGAGCTCCCATTTGACCCAGCAATACCACTCCTGGGAATATATTCCAGAGAGGCAAAAAAGTATAGTCGAAGTGACATCTGCACTTGTTTGTTCATTGCAGCACTCTTTACTATAGCCAGAAACTGGAAGAAACCTGAGTGCCCAAGAACAGATGAGATGGTATAGCAGGTAAGGCATTTGACTTGCATGCCACTAATCAGGATTTGAACCATGGCATCCTATGTGGCCCTAGAGTACCACCATCAGTGATTCCTGAGGGCAGAGCCAAGAGGAAGCCCTGAGCATCGCCAGATATGGGTCCCTACCCATCAAAAAAGATAATAAAAATTGAGAACTGAAAGGAAAATAAGGGACTGTAAAAACATTTAGTGTGGAACACCTAATAAATGGTATAGCCACTGTTAACAATATCTCTTTTCAATCAAAATTGTATTATAACTTTAAAAAAGCCAAATAAAGTTTAGTTGAGATTTTGATCGTGTTGTAATCAATAATTGCCATTTCTCAGAAGACCAGACAATCAAAATTCTCACAGACGTCCCTCACTTGGGAGTTCAGCCTCCTAAGGATAAGCCTAGCCATTGTGAATCATGACCCAGACCTGTACAATCAAAAAATAAAGTGAATCACACGCATATTTAGGATTTTCTAATAACCACATGACAAAGGTAAGAGATGGGTCAAAATGAATTTTAAGCAATATATTTTACTGAACCCAATGCAAACAAATTAATTCAATAAGTAAGGAATGTTTAAAAGGAATGCAATAGTTTAGATTACCTTTGCAACACTAAACCCTCAATATCTAGTGTATGTTCTTCATGTATGGCACAGCCTGATCATGACTAGCTGTATTTCAATTGCCCAAAAGTCAAAAATCCAAGTGTTTTTACTGTGTTGATGATACAATTTAGTCAATACCTTTTCAGAAAGATCCCAATTCAGCATTCTTAACAAAGATTTGTTTACCAGTATATATGAACTCTATGATTTTGATTAAAATAGCTGTCAGTGTGAAGACTCACAAAATTGAGTTCTTCCCCACCAAAAGATGTGTTTGTTTGTTTTGTTCTGGGACACACTCAAGGATGCTCAGGGTTGACTCCTTGCTTTGTGCTCAGGGATCACTCCTCCCTAGCAGGCTCTGGTGACAATGGATAGGAAAGTGAACCAAGGGATCAAATCCACGTTGGTCAAGTGCAAAGCAAGTGTCTACTCATGGTACCATCATTTGGGGCCCATATCCCATAATTTTTACCAGAATTAAATTAAACAGTACAGAGATGAAAAGAGTGGGTTATAGTTTTCAAGACACATACTTGAACATTATTTCATTTCAACCTATTTAAAACTCATCCACGTGATCATTTACAGATGGGAAAATAGGACCTGAGGAAATTATCTGGCCAACAATCGCATGGTAAGTGGAACCAATTCCATGTCTCCTAACTCCAAGGGCTGCACTATTGAACACACAGAACAACTGAATAACAAAATGCCACACTTCTAAATATCAAAACATCTTCAATATTTATCTGTCCAATGGCTAAACAGAGAACATTATCCCACTATTATTATTTTTTGTTTAGGGGCTCACACATCACACCCTGAGAAGCTTGGGGGTTCCCCCTTGACAATACTCAGGTGATGCAGGGAATCAAACCCAGGCCTCTTGCATACAAGGCAAACTCTCTAGCCCATTAAGCTATCTCTCTGGTCCTAGTTTATCACTTTTGTTTGTTTTTACAGCCATTGCCATAAATCAAAATACTGACTGGCACTAAATTCCTGTTTTTGCCCCACGCCCTAAAATGTGACATTGGGGGAGAAAAAAAAAAGAGCCAGGGAGGGGCAAAATAGATGGCAGAAGGATTAAGGGGTTTGCCTTGCATGCTGCAGACCCCAGCAGTGAACTCAATTCCCAAGCATAGGGTCCCCCAGCAAAGCAGCAGTAAGCACTGAGCAATATTGGATGTGGCTGAAAAAGAAAAAGTAAAACAAACCCTCTGGGGGCGGGCCAGGTACTAACTACTCTAGCTCTGCCCTCGGCCCTTCTGCCTTGCAGGCATGAGATAGGAAGTTTCAGGCTCTGCCCTTTGTCACACCCGCATGGAAAAATCACATGTGGAATCTCCAGGACTCAGCAACCAGTCACTGAGCTCTGCAAGCGTCTGTGATCTGTCATGATAGCAACAGAAGGAAAGGAAACAGACATTTTTAAAATGCACCCGAATCTGCACATGAACATCCAATTGTGAAAATAATAAAACCACAGCACTGCTCAGGTGGAACAGTTGGTCAACAATTTTAGTCCAAGGTCTTTGGAAATTAAAAGCAATTCTGGCGTCCCCACCAAAAGTTTTCTGTTAAACATTGACAAAGCAAGTAGGTTCACACTGCTTGGTTGTTCGGCTTAAAGCTAATTATTAAGGGCTTTTAAGTAAAAATGCAATTGTTGGGAGTACTGAAGGCTGAACCACTGTCTCAGTTTCAAAGTTCTAAAAGTGAACCCACGGCGGGAAAACAAGCAGGTCTTTATCTTTATTAATGCTGACTGGATGACAAACACCCAAAGTTATTTATTAGTGATGACATCTCTGGTATGGCTGAAAGGGTGTGGGTTTGCTTTTAGTTCCTCTTCTCAAAGTTCTCTCCAACTTTCCTACAATGCATGTAAGTTCACTTTATAGTTAATAAAAATAGCAATAAAGACATGAACTCATTAAGGCATCTTTAAGCATAGAAAAGGGCTTAATACAACTTCTTTTCAGTTTTAAGTAAAACTATTATTCCGATGCCAAACTCCTCTTATGGGACTCCTAATAGAATCTGAATTAGCTAGGGCAAAATCTCTTCAGAACCCAGTTTGCAAATTCTATCCAGAAAATCCCTCCCAGCTCTGATATTAACTTTCTAATTATTTTAAAATTTTAATGATCCTTATAAAGGCTGTGGCCATCTAGAAACACCAAGCTCAGTTTAGCTAGATCGGGCTCTCACTCCACTTATTCTGAAGCTACAAGTGGGTCCCCTTACTTTTCCTCTTTTAAAAAAATTGATTGGCAGTCAAGAGAAAAACTGTGGTCTTTTCATCCTAAGTAATCTCAGAAAGGCATCTAAAAAATACTGGGGTTGGGGGTGCCCGGAGAGACGACAGGGGTCAAGGCCCATTGCACCATCCCGGGGTAAGACCCCTGGCACTGCCAGGAGTGAGCACTGAGATAGGAGTAAATCCGGAGTCCCGACTAATGTGACCCCCAAATTAATGCCGATGAGAATGATTAAAACAAAACAAACCAATAAAAAAAACCTTGTTCTCTCTAGTGCGGCGACTTTGGTGGCTTCTAAAGAACTTAGCGACACAGGCCCGCGCTCTCTGCACGGCCGCAGAGGAACCGGGAAACAACCAGCTGGAATCCCAAGTGACAAGACCCATCTGGGGCGAAGCCGGGGTGCCCAGAGAACCTTTTTTTTTTTAAGGGTGGGGAGGGATTAAGTCGCGTTTAGGGGAGCGGGTGGCAGGGCGCGGCGCGGCTCAGAGGGGCGCGGGGAGCGGGCTGGACCTTCACCGCCGGGGCTGGGGCGCAGGAGCCGCCGCGTCCGCCGGGAATCCGCGTCCACCGCGCGGGGCCAGCGGCGTCCAGGCCGGGCTGCGGGCACCGGGAGCGCCTCGGCCGCCGCCACCCCCGGGGAGGCGAGACCCTCCGCCCCGCTCGGGCCACGGGTGCCAGACGCGGCGGCGATCGGAGGCCGCGGGGGCCCTGGCGACGCGGGGCGGCCTGGGCGCTGGGGTGTGTCCCCCGGCGCGGGTGCGCACCCCACCCCCTGGGCGGGCGGGCCACGTCGCGGGCGGGGCGGCCCCGCGGGCCGGCCTCGGGGTGCGGGAGGGGGGCGGGGTGGGGGGCGGGGGTCCCCCCGCTTTACCTGGTCCCGCGGCGGCGCGGCGGGGAGCCCCGGCGGGCCCGGCGCGGCCCTGGCTCACCTGGGCGGAAGTGAGAGGCCGGGGTGACCGCGCCTCACCTGGCAGGTCCACCCCGAGCGCCGCGGCGACCCTCCCCGCCCGGGGCGGGGCGCCGCGGTGGCGCGCGGGGGGCGGGGGGGTGCGGCCCGGGCCGCGGGGCGGGGCAGGTGAAGTGCCCAGGGCCCCGGGAGGCTCCCGAGGGGGGACCGGCCAAACCCCGCACGCCAAAGGCGCGGACAGGTGGGGCAGGACAGGTGGGAGCACTGGGCGGCGAGCCCGCCGCCAGTGAAAGGCCTCCTCGGTGGTGTCGTCTGTGGGACCCCCCACTGCGTGTCCCTCCCTGTCCTCCCAACCTCTTCCTATCTCCCGGTCGCCACTTGGAATCCTGTGCACCCCTGGCGGGGCTGTGTGGCTTCTTCTCCAGCGGTGAGGACCCGGGAGACGGTTCTACGCAGCGCTTGCCTGGCCCGCGCTCGTTGATAGAGTCAGACACAGAATTCTCCACGACTCGGGGGAGATACTGATGCTGATGCCCATGGGCTGCTGGATTTCTACGTCCACGTTCAAGTGCAGGCCCTGACATCACTACCCAGTTGGACGTTCTCGTGCTCCAGCATCAGACCTGGACTGGGAGCGCAAGCCGTGCGGAAACCGGCGTTAAATTCCCGCCTATCGTTTTGATGGCAGGTGTCATACTTGGTCTGATTCAATCCATCCATAAACTTTTTAGAAGGAAAATCAGGCTTCGGGTGCCTGATTCCTGCAACAAACGCGGCCTTTGTTAAGTCCTGTGAAGTGTTGTAATGTGGAATGCCTGTCTTGAAGGGAAATAAGCCCTATATGCTAATCAACTACAATGTAAGCACATTTGTTGTAAACCCCCCCCCACTTGACATTTTTATGGAAATAGTGTTTGTTAGCTTTTTTGTTGTTGTTTTGGATTATACTCAGGTGCTCAGGAGTTCCTCCTGGATCACTCCTGGTGATGATCAGACACCTGCAATTCGGGGATCAAATCTGAGATTCTATGTGCAAAGCATGTGCTCCGGCCAGTTGCATGATTTCTCTGGCCCCATGTTTGCTTATTTGTTTGTTTGGTTTGGGAGGGAACCCCCAGAAGTGCTCAGGTCTTACTCCTGGCTCTGCTCTCAGGAATCACTCCTGGTGGGTTTGGGAATCATATGGGGTGTCAGGGATTGAACCTGGGTCTGCTGCATGCAAGGCAAATGCCCAAATGCCCTAAACACCTTATATATGCTTCTTTTAAAGGAAATACCAGTTGCATACCTGGTGGAAACTGCAGGCCCAGAAAGATAGCTCGGTGGCTCAGATGCTTTGCAAGGCAGGTGTGTGGTCAAAGTTCCAACCTGGTACCACCACATGCAATCCTGGCAGCTCAGCTGCTCTATGACAAAAGCATATATTCCCTCCTGAGCTTGATGGCCAAGAAATTCCATGGCTGGTGAGTGCCGCAGCGACTCCTGAGGGTACCACAACTAGCAAGGCAGAGCACAACCAACAATGCCCCCACCGGCAGAGGACCCCATGGCGGACTACCACACCTGATGTGCGATGCCTGGCATGCACCATAGCCATTGGGTGTGTGTGATCCCTGGTGAGCATGTTGACAAAAACAGGTTGGGAAAGATAACTCAGCGGAAAGATAACACTGGGGTCCACTACTTGCCTTGCATGCAGCAGACCCCAGTTCAAACCCCTCCCCCCACATGGTATATGGTCTCCTAAGCCCTGCCAGGAGTGATCCCTGAGCTCAGAGCCAGGAGTTAGCTTTGAATACCATTGGATATGGCCTCAAAACCAAAACCAAAACAACCAAACAACAATTTAAAAAAAGAATATCAACAACAACCAAGAGAGGTGAAAAATTATAATAGTATCAGCATAATCTATGCTTTTGAGGAACTAGGAATTATTGAGGGATATAAACTTTTATAATAAATTACTAACTAGAATGACAACAGAATCTTCAGAACATAGAGAGATTCATTATGTCTGTTGAAAGTGTGTCAGAACTTGAACAGGTCCTAACAGGTGTTTGAAGATGGAAACGCTTCTGGAGTCAGGGGGTGGTCTACATTGGAGACTAATGATCTCAAAGTCTTGCCTTGCAAGCAGTGGAACTCTTCTTACTCTGACACTTGACAATGATCATAAATACAGTCCCCTTCTCAAAAAGACTGTCCCTGAATTGACCATGAATTGACCATCCAAGCCCTTTAAGGCTCATTCCTTTTTTTCTGACTCAACCCAATCTCCCACTTCATCCCTTTAAGACCTTCATCCTTTTATGACCTGGCCAAACAGGTTTCCTCTCTGTCCTTGGAATCACCTTGTCTGGTGCTTACTGGCTTCCTGTCCTATCCTGGAATGTTCTAGAAATCCTACCCTATCTCCAGGGTATTCACTCAAGGTTTTCCTCTCAGGGGAAGTTCGTCCCAGATCTCCCCAGTTTCCCCAGCTGACATCCTTCTCCATCATATTTAATGTTTTAACCACATTTTTTGGGTGTGTTGTTAATTTGGTGGGGGGCCACACCCAGTGCTTACAGGCTATTCCCGGCTCTGTGTTTGGGGGGGGGGTCACTCCTAGTACTTGGGGAACCATGCCTTGCCAGGTATCCTTTTCCCTTTTCTTTCCCCTCTCCCTTTCCTTTACCTCTTCTTCCTTTCCCCTCTTTCAGGGTAGTTTGGGCCACACTTGGCAATGTTCAGGATTTACTCCTGGCTCTGCACTGAGAATCACTCCTGGTGGGCTCAGGAACCACACCGAGTGCCAAGGATCAAACCTACATCAGCTGCATGCAAGGAAGGTACCCTACCCACTGTACTATCTCTCCAGACCTCCATCTTGTAATTTTCATCCAGAATCTGAAGTTAGAAATCAGGAATAAGCCCTAAGTCCCACCTTCCGATTAACTCGCCTCCCCACTGCACCCATGCCCCCCACGAAAAAAAAGAAAAGAAATACACCATTTATTCCAGAGTTAAAAAAATTGCACTGTTCCTTTCACTGATTTTTTTTTTTTGGTTCGCCCCTTTTATAGAGGGAATAAGAATGACGATTCAAATGGTAAAAATAGACCTTGTAATGTGATTAATCCACAAAACATAGCATTTTCAAATAGTTAATTGTTCAAAATCTATGTGAAAAATGACAAATACAAAGGTAGAAATATTCCTGAAGCAAGAAAATAGAAAAAATATCTAATTGTTTTATATTTTGGGCCACACTTGGTGGTGCTTGGGGCTTACTCCTGACACTGATCACTCCTGATGGTGCTCAGGGGACCACAGAACTACGGCTGGCTAGTGCAAAGCCAAGAAACTTAACTCATGTAATCTTTCTGGCCCCAGGAAAATTTCTATTTTTTGCCATAATTTCTTTAATCTCAAATCAGATCATTTTGGAAGGGTGCCAAAATAGTAGTCAAAATTGAAACGAACTGTTTTTAACACGAGAATTTGTGAGATATTCTGTATTTTCTCCCTGGGTTATATCAAATTCCTGATCTCTATCCCCTTCCTATATTTTACCAAAAGATGAGGCTATGGGAAGGTATTGAAGTCTGTATGAAACACAGTAGTGGTCTTCTAAAAAAACAAAGGCAACCTTTATTTTTAAAGGTTGCATATCTTTAGGTGATCATGAATCCTATTAAGGCGCAGCTCTGAAACGTATGTCTGGAGGTGACAGAATATAATGTTCCAAGTATTATTGGGGGAATATTTTCTTGCTGATCTGAGAGGATATACACGGTATCAGAGATCAAACTGGACCAGGCAAACACCTTAATTCCTGTATTATCTCTCTGGCCCTGTTGGGAGAATATCTGAATCAAGACACTTATCCTATTAAAGTACAGGCATCTATAGTAACAATTAACAAATCACATTTTAACTCTTTTAAAAGTTAAAATGTGCACTTTCTGTTTTTTATTTCTGTATTTTATTTTTGTTTGAGTCTCTGGGGGCTTTCCTCATGCTGGCTACATAGTATATACTTCAGGAATGACAGAGAGAAAGATTGTTTTAAAAGGAGAAATGAAAGGAAGAAAATAGGAAGGAAAAAAGGGTAATAGAAATGAATTAAAGAAAGAATTCCACCTAAAACTTAATTTAAAATTTAATTTTGGGAGAGACAGTAGAGCAAGTTGGATGTTTGCCTTGCACGTGGCCACCCCAGTTTGATACCCAGCATTTAAAATAATCCCCTGAGCACTGCCAGGAGTAATTCCTGAGTACAAAGCCAGGAGTTATCCCTGAGCATCTCCAAACCAAATTTAATTTTGTAATGTTTAGGTTAAAAAAATGGGACTAGATAAATTTCATTTTTATGAATACTTAAACAAACAGAAAGCATAACTTTAATTTTAAAAAGTGTGCTTTCTTCCTTTGCAACTTGTAGATTAAGTGCTGCAAAATTGGTTTTGAATTTTTTAAATTTTTTAAATGGAGTGATAGCACATCAGGTAGGGCGTTTGCCTTGCATGAGGCTGACCCGGGTTCGATTCCTCTGCCCCTCTCGGAGAGCCTGGCAAGCTATAGAGAGTACCTCGCCCACATGGCAAAGCCTGGCAAGCTCCTCGTGTCATATTCAATATGCCAAGAACAGTAACAACAAGTCTCACAATTTGTTGTGACATGTTACTGGTGCCCGCTGGAGCAAATTGATGAACAACAGGAGGACAGTGCTACAGTGCTACATATAACGATGAATACTACAGACAATAGTTTCACTTCCTCCTACCCCAAAATGACACTTCTCATAAAGGTAAAGGTAAAGGCCCTCCCATTGATCGTTGATTTGCTCGAGCGGGCCCAGTAACGCCTCCATTGGAGACTTTGTTGTTACTGTGTTTGGCATATCGAATACATCACGGGTGGCTTGCCAGGCTCTGCCGCACGGGCAAGATACTCTCGGTAGCTTGCAGAGCTCTCCGAGAGGGGCGGAGGAATCGAACTCGGGTCGGCCATCTTGGCCGCTTGTAAGGCGAACGCCCTACCCCTGTGCTATCGCTCCAGCCCCATGTCTACGGCCATACCACCCTGAACGTGCCTGACACTTCTCATAATACATCATTTCAGTGTTCTCAAATTATGGTTCTTGGACCTATAGTATCAACATCACTTAAGAATTTGTTATAAATGCAAATTATCCTGCCCCACCTAGGTTCTTGGAACTGTAGACAGTTCTTCTGTGTTTCAACAAGTCCTTCTTGTAATTTTGATGCTCTCTAAAATCTCCAAACTGGGCACAGCTCAGTAGTAGAGCACTTGCCTTGCATGTACCAGGCCTTGGGTTTAATCCCTGGCACCGCTAAAAAATAAAACAAAAGTTGAGAATCACTGCAAAACCCCATTCTTCTACGTTCTGTTGTGGATCAAGAGGCACCAAATTAAATACTTTTACACCTGAGGGGAAAGATTACATTTCACTATGGAAAATTCACATTTTGTTCAATATATTTTAAAAAAATCCTCATTACAGAACCTTTAGAACACACAGAAATTCAATAAGAAGATATGAAAAAAAAGTAACTAAAAGACGCTCCAACTTTTCTTTCTTTTTTCTTTTTGGGCTTTTTTTGATTGGGGTTGGGGGTTCATACCCGGCTATGCTTAGGGGTACTCCTGACTCTGCACTCAGGAATCACTACTGGCAGTATTCAGGGGACCATGTGGCATGCTGGAGATCGAATCCTGGACAGTCACGTGCAAGGCAAAAACTCTACACGCTGTACTATAGATCCGGTCCCCAATTTGTCTTTGGTGTGGTCCTCCACTCTTTCTTTGGTCTCCTTGCCTACAATTCCATAGTTTAGATAAAGGCAGATGTTTGTCCCTGAAACTTGAGTCCTTAAATTCAGTTCACAGCAGTCTTTACAAGTGCTTCTCTAAACAAACAAACAAACAAACAAACAAACAAAAACCAGGGAGGCTATGCATGGCATCACCATGAGATAGAGAACAGATTCTGAACTCCAGCATCAAATTTATTCCAACAGGCTGTGCTTGAGAGCAACGCGCAGGACGAAGGGAGAAAACGTTCGTCAAGCGTTTCTCAAATGCAACCAGCCGCTGGGGACTTTTGAGGACGGGAAAGCCTAGACCGGTTAGCTTGGATCCTTTTGAACCCTTGAGCCTTGTTCCGCCTCGCGCGCTGCAAGACCAAGCACAGCCCTGGGGCATCCCGAGGGCCCGCAGGCGAGAACGCTGAGCGGCGCCTTTAAGAGCCGCCCGGTCTCCGCCCACGCCTGCGGAAGGCGGAACCGGAAGTCGCGGGGTCGCCCCGGTCCCCAGCATGGCGGCCGCCTGGGCCCCCGGGCCGGCTGCTCCGGAGGCGGTGGCCGCCCGGCTCCTGGGCGTCCTGTGGCTCGTGTCGATCCCCACGGGCCCTTGGGCAGCCGCCGCCGCCGCGTCCAGCGAGGAGACGATTAAATGCGAGGATCTCAGAGTGGGACAATATCCTCCGTGAGACGCGCCCGCCCGCCCGCACGGGGGCGGATTTGGTGGCGCGAGTTGGGGCGGAACGCAGTGACCGGGGGCCGCTGATGACCCGGGGGCCGGGGAGGAGGTGGGGCAGGGGCCACCCAGTGGGCAGGCCCCGGCCCAGGCGCGAGCCGTGCGGGCCGAGCCCGGCAGGTTCCACCCCGGTGCGTGTCGGCCCCGGCGCGGGCGGGAAGGAGGAGTTGGGGGCAGGTCGAAGAGGAGGTCGGTGGTCAGGGTCAGTCGCGCGTCGTTGAGTCCATCCGGATTGGACCCCCGGGCTCCGGAGAGGGAGATAGCAAGGTGAAAGGAAAAACCTGCGGGCAGATTTTGCAATCGGGAGCAAATTCGGTGGAAATGCAGAGGACAGTGAGCGGGTGGGGTGGGTGCCAGCTTGCAGGGTCCGGGTGCTGTGATGCTGGAGCATCGCTTGGTGCACCCAAGGGATGCTCGGCCCCGTAACTGGGACGCTGCATGTCAGCTCTAGATTGGGATGCATGAACTGAGGCTGCGGGTGTTAAATGGGGCATCTCTCTCTCTCTCTCTCTCTCTCTCTCTCTCACGCACGCACGTGCAGCTGTGATAAAGGCAGAAGCAGACGAAGTGGGAATCGCATTCACACTGACATGAGCAACTTCGGGGCTCGCTCTTCAAGTCCCTGGTCTCCCCTGAATTCACCTGCTCACCCCGGCCTGGCTCTTCCTTTGCTTGTTCCTTGTCTTCTCCCTTTGCTTATTGTGCAAAGGAGAGGCCTGTGTTCTCGAACCCGTAATCCTCCCACATCTTTCTCGCCCCTCACTTCTTTCTAAATAAGTGTCAATGAAAACGATCTTATGCATAATAAAATAAAATATATGTAGCTGCTTGGGGGCTGGAGGATCATAGATTCCCCTTGCTGGAATCCAAGTTTTGCAGGGCCTTGTGGGTTGGATCCGCCCCCAACCCTCAATCCCACAGCCCTGCAGAAACCAGCCACAGCGTGGGAATAGCCCTGGAGGGCTATTAAAATTACCCCCCACCCCCAATAAAATTAAGTAGCTACTTTTGTACAGAATTAGAGGAGGTCTTACACAAATTGTGGAACAAAAAATACTAACACGAGATTGAAACAATCTGAGAGAAAAATCTTAAAATTCAACTCTTAGAAATGCTTAGACAGTTTAAGGTGTTAGTTGGGTAGAAACTTTCTTTATTGGCTATTCAGATTTGTACAGAATAGCTACAACTTGCCGAATACTTGGAGTTTGGAAATCACAATCACAAACTTAGTAAATTGCTGCTTTTCCTTGGCAAAAATGTCAGAGTCATCTTTGGAAATAAGTGAACAGTTGATATGTGTGTGTGTATATATATATATATGTGGGTGTGTGTGTATATGTATATATCACGGTTCTCCCGTTGTTCATCGATTTGCTGGAGCGGGCCCAGTAACGTCTCCATTGTGAGACTTAATTGTTACTGTGTTTGGCATATCGAATACGTCACGGGGAGCTTGCCAGGCTCTGCCGTGCGGGCGAGATACTCTCGGCAGCTTGCCGGGCTCTCCGAGAGGGGCGGAGGAATCGAACTCGGGTCGGCCATGTTGGCTGCGTGCAAGGCAAACGCCTTACCTGCTGTGTTATCGCTCCAGCCCATATATGTATATACATGTGTATATATATATAGCTTTTTTGGGTCACATCCAGCGATGCATAGGGGTTACTCCTGGCTCTGCATTCAGGAATTACTCCTGGAGATGCTCAGGGAACCATATGAGATGCTGGGAATCGAACCCAAGTTGACTGTGTGCAAACGCCCCACCCGCAGTGTTATTGATCCAGCCCCAACTTGTATATTTTGAACCCTGTTGAGAAGGTGCTGAGTGTACCATGAGATAATAAAAGGAAAATGTCTGTTATTCCTGCATACAAATGAGGTTCCTCATGGTGATTTAAAAACTTAATCAGTGTCAAACCCTATTTCAAATAATCCAATATAAGATGATTTGTTACAGGTAGTGATATATATGGTAATACTTTTGGGGCCCCATAACGGAATGCAATAAAAAATCTGGAAACTTTTTTTTTAGCCTGCTCTTGAAATAATTTTGTAATAATTTTTCTTTTCATTTTTCCCTTTGTGCTTGTGCCCTGATTGATGTTCTTCAAAGATGGCACTTCCTGGTGCCAGGGGTGTGGCTCAGTGTTGAGAGCACATGCCTTGCAGGTGTCAGTTTCTGAATTGGATCCCGCTGCTCAACTACAGAATAAAAAGGGGGGCTGGAGTGGAGTACAGCGAGTGGAGCATTTGCTTTGCACGCAGCCAACCTGGGTTCAAATCCCTGGCACCTCAGACAGTCCCCTGTGCCCTCCCAGGAGTGATCCCTGAATGCAAAGCCAGGAGTAAGCCTTGGGCACCACCAGGTGTGACCCAAAAACTGGAAAGAAAAAAAAAGTACTCAGTTAATAAAATGAAATTTCTATCTTTTGCCTGAGCTAATATACGTATGCTAATGAACTTTTCTTGTGATACTTCATGAAACTTGGTGCAGTCAAAAGTGTATGTGGGGGCTGGAGCAATAGCACAGCGGGTAGGGCGTTTGCCTTGCACGCAGCCAACCTGGCCAACCTGGGTTCGATTCCCAGCATCCCATATGGTCCCCCGAGCACCACCAGGAGTAATTCCTGAGTTCATGAGCCAGGAGTAACCCCTGAGGATTGCTGGGTGTGACCCAAAAAGCAAAAAAAAAAAGTGTATGTGATTGTGCTTATTGGACAAACTAGCTGCTGCTTCTTACCTCTGAATATAAACATGAGTATGTAATATGAACTGTTTGGGGAGGTCCATGGTTATCTTGGAATGTATGTAGTTCCTCTTTCCTTGACTTTTTTTACATATATTTGTAAAGACCCCAAAATAAATGATGCGACCCAAGAACCAGTTAATTGTACAAACTACACAGCTCACGGTAAGGCTTCTGGAAATCGGTCTTTATTTTGGGGGTGGGGGTTGGGCACCGCCAGCGGTGTTCAGGGACTGCTTCTAGCTCTGTGCTCAGTCTCCCCACGTGACCGGGATTGAACCAAGTGGGGGTCAGCTGAGCCTTTCATGATGAGTGCCTTACTCAGGTTCCCTCTCTTGCCCCAACAAAGAGAATTCTTTAGTTTCTAATTCCTAAAAGAATTTAAAGTAAGACTCTTAGCTCAGTAAGGTACAATAAATGGCGTTGTATATTTGTAAAATATACTTCAGTGTGTGAGAGCATTATAAGTATGCATCTGTATTTTCTTACAGAGGTGGATGATACCCTCAGCATAATAATTTGGGGGGAAACTTTTGTTCTAAAGTTTGTGCGTTCAGGGGGCTGGAGAGATAGCACAATGGGTAGGGTGTTTGCCTTGCACGCAGCCAGCTCGGGTTCGATTCCCAGCATCCCATATGGTCCCCTGAACACCGCCAGAAGTAACTCCTGAGTGCAGAACCAGGAGTAACCCCTGTGCATCGCCGGGTGTGACCCAAAAAGCAAAAAAAATATTAAATAAATAAACAAAGTTTGTGCGTTGTCTATTTTGTCAGATGAAAGTGAAAACAATTGCTTTCTCAATTTAAAATATTTTTAAAATATGGTATTTTAAAAGACTATGTTTATAAAGGAAGGGAGGAAGATGTTTGTTGGAGCCACTTAGCATTCTTATTTGCCCTTTCGCATAATGATGGCAATTAAATAGTATTATTTTGAGAAAAGAACACCTGCTAAGGGGCCGAAGCAGTAGCTGAAAGGGCTGGAGGATACGCTTAGCATGCATGGCTGTTCGATTCCTGCTGTCTCTGGTTTCCCTGCGGACCGCCTGGAGTGAGCCCTGAGCATTGCTGCATGTGGCTTCCCCCCAAACAACAAACGACACCTATGAACTTCTACTGATGCTTTTAAGTAGAGAACGAGGAAGGTAACAATTGGATGTTTCCTTTATAAGCTGAAGCTTTTCTAAAATAGATGCATATTCAGAGATTTAAGCGCCTGGTTGCCACAATACACTCTTGTTTTTTCAAGAATTTCTTGTATATAAATAATTGTATTTAAATTATACGTAAATCTTGGAACCAGAGGTATAGTACAGCAGGTAAAGCGTTTGCCTTGCACACAGCCAACCAAGGTTTGATCTCCAGCAAAATATGGTCCCCCAAGCACTGCCTGGAGTGATTCCTGAGTGCAGAGCCAGGAGTAAACCCTTGACCATCGCTGGATAGGACCCAAAAAGAAAAAAAAGATTGATTTCTTGATTGTGAACTTGTATATATTTTAAAAAGCAGATTCCCCCATAAAAAATTAATTAATTAATTAAAAAAAAGCAGATCCCCAGAAACTGCAACAAAAAGCTTATCTTGGTTTATCTCTCTAGATGTTATATTTTGTGGTACCTGTTAGCCCAGGTCTCAGTGACAGAGATTTGTGGTTTTGATTGTTTGGGGGCCCACCTGGCAGTGCTAAGGGTTTACTGGAAGACTTAGGGGACTATATGGGATGATGGGGATTGAACCTGGGTCAGTCAAATGCAAGGCAAGTGCCCTACCCACTGGACTGGCCCTTCAAGAGATTTTCTTCAAAAAAAATGTTAATGATTGCAGTTCTGTGGTTTACAATACTGTTAATAATGGTTTCTCATGCACAGGGTTCCAACACCACACCCATCACCAGTGTCCCTGCTTACCCTCTCCACCCAGGACCCCAACAACACTCCCTTTCAACACCCCCTCCCCCTCCAACTCAACTCTGTTGCCTCTGAACCTTTGTTGCTACCCTGCTGTGTAATCTATGTCCCACGGAAGAGAAAGATCAGTCCGTGTCTAACCCTTTCCTGCTGACTGACTTTCTCAGCGTGGTATCCTCTAATTTCATCCATGTTGCTGCAAATTGCATGATTATGTTCTTTCTTGGAGCTTCAGTAAAGATCATTGAAAGTCAGTTGTTTAGACTTTCCATGGCCATTTTGCTGAAGTAGTGAAACTTTAACAGGATCGTGAAAGTTTATAATGTGACCGTTTATACATACAAATAAATAGCAACAGGCTATGCATACAATAATTCGCAGTAATATTGCATATGTTTATGTGACATCTTAAGGGTTATATACACTTATTTAGTGTGGGTGCATTATACTTAAGGGAATTAATAAGGGGGGCCAGAGTGATAGAATATGGGTAGGGCACTTACCTTGCTTGTGGCTGGTTTGGGTTTGATCCCCAGCACTTTGTAGTTCCCCTGAGCTCACCAGGATCACCCCAGGGGTGATCCCTGAGTGCAGAACCAGAAGTAAACCCTGGTTGAATGCCCTGCCACAGAGGTAGGGTGGGATGGGGGGATGGGGAGTAGGACGGATACTGGGACTGGTGGTGGTGGAGAATGGGCACTGGTGGAGGGATGGGTACTGGATCATTGTATAACAGAAACCCAAGCACAAACATTTGTAAGTCTACAACTGTACCTCATGGTGTTTCACTAATAAAAATTTAAGAAAAAAAAAAAGAAGAAGAAGAAGTAAACCCTGGTTTACTGCAGGTATGACACAAAAATCAAAAAAAGGAAATTAGTTAGCAACCCTCTGTCCCCCTTGTTAGTGCATTTATAAGTTTGCTCAGATTGGGCCTAGATGGAGTCCTCACAGTGCAAGGGGTGCCCCAACATGCCCCTGCCCCACAGCCTGTGCCTGGGGCTGCTCCCGTCTGTGTTTAGGGGACCATGTGGTCCAGGGTATCTTCTGGGGTTAGCCACATGCAAGGCAAGTGCTTTAACCCCTGCTCTTTCTCTCAGATCCCTAAATAGTTAAATTATTAAATTATAACTAATTTAAAAATAAACACTTGTTAATTGGGCTAACCGGAAGCTTTTTTTTTTTGGTAAGGAGGGAGGTTTGGGGCCATGCCCATCTTCCTCTTGACTCTACACTGAAGGATCACTCCTGGGGTGCTCAGGGGACCATCTAGGGTGCTGTGGATTGAACCTGGGGTGGCTGCATGGAAGGAAGGCAAGTGCCCCCTGTATGGTCTTTCCCGCCCCAGGAAGATATTTTGAATACATCAAAGCAAATAACTGAATTCAGTAAGTATTTCCTTACTGAGAAATTACATGGAAGACTTTTGCTAGGTGGGATAGTTCATAAATTTCTGCCCTAAAGGAGTTTTCTGCCTTCTATTTGGCGGGGAGCTATTTTGCTGGCGGGGGGCGGGGGGCGGACAGTGGGTGGCCAGGGGTCCCGCCTGTGCTCCTGCACACGCAGCATGTGCTCCAGCCTTCTGAGCCATTGTCTGGGCCCTCTGTCTTCAGTATTTATTGAAATTCATTTATTTAACAAAGTGCACATACGTGTAACTTGCACACACAGCGACTGCTCCCAGATAATGAGAAACCGCCACCTGCTTGCCAGAAACCCCCTTTGCTTTCTCACAGACACTCCCTGCCTAGTAACAGGGAACCATTAGCCTAATGGTGTAGGTGCTTTTGGAGTGTTGTGATTTTGGGGGTCCTCTCAAGCAGTGCTCCCCTAGCATGAGCTCTCTCCCCAGTCTCCAGCCCAGAACTGCCTTTAATATCAGTGAGTGTTGAAGGACAGTAGTCTCCTCCTATTTTAGTGGGATGTTTATTTGAGATGATCCAATGTGTTAGATGGTCGAATGACTAGATTTAGGTGAATCAGTCCAGGCTGGAAAGTTCTGTGTGATTGGGCAGCCTCAGCCCCACACGTGGGAGGGCACATGATTAGACATCTGTTTCTCCTTGGTGGTGGTGGTCATTGTTAATCACCGATCACTTACTGCTTCTCTCAGTACTTGATGCATTTTCCTTTGTAACATTAAAAATGTAAATGGGGAGACTCATTACAATGCCTCCCCCCCCCTTTGTTTTTGATTTTGGAGCCATGCCCAGCTGTATCCAGGGCTTACTCCTGGCTCTGCTCTCCAGGTCACTTCTGGTGAAGCTCAGGGGACCATAAGGGGTGCCAGAGATCAAACACGGGTCTGCTGCATGCAAGGCAAGCTCCTTATCTGATGTAGTATCACTCCAGCCTCTATGCACATGTCTTACTTGCAATTTCTCCCATAAACTTAACCATGCATTGAGGTTTGTGGCCTGTACCACTTTGCCATGTCAGTTGCAAATGCTGAGTTTTCTAACTGTAGCTCTCCCAAAGGAAGGCTAGATTTTTTAAAATGTAGGAATACTGGTATTTATTCAGCCATTGATTAAGCTGACTAAAGCGTGCATGAATTCCACATCACTTTTTAAAAAAACTTTTTAAATTAAATATCCGTAAGATAGACTATTACAAAGCTGTTTATAATTGGGTTTCAGTCATACAGTGATCCAGCACCCACCCCTCCACCAGTGTACATTTCCCACCATCAATGTCCCCTGTTTCCCTCCCACCATCCCCCAACACCCCACCCCCGCACCCCTACTTCCTTCTTGCTCTCTCTCTCTTTTTCCGTTTGTGCATTATGGTTTTCAATACAGGTACTAAGAGGTCATGGTGTTTGTCCAGGTCATTCAGTGTTTTTATTGGGATGGTAAGGCTGAAGTAGCTGGGTGGCAACTTTGGGGTGTGGATGTGAGAGGCTTTTGGAAGTACAGGGAAGTGGGGGAAGGTAGTCCATCCTGACCCTGAGAAAGCCTGGAGATTTCAGTCACAAAACCAACATAACAGAATAGGAAAGCTATATTCTGGTACTGGAAATGTGAAGATATAAGTCGGCTCTTGTATGTTCCAAACAGGGAGAGCATGAGAGAGATTGAGAGAGAGAGAGAGAGAGAGAGAGAGAGAGAGAGAGAGAGAGAATAATGATCAGACTCTCGTGATCAATAAATTTGGTTAAATTTGATTAAATCAAATTAATGAATTTGATTATTGGGGGGGGGGGGCGGGGGAGACCATGTGGTGCCCGAGATGAAACTTGGGTCTCCTACATGAAAGCATTTCGCCCATTGAGCCATCTCTCTCTGGACCAACATTTTTATTGTTACAAAACTTCATTTCCTGATTATTTCAAGGTTAGCATTTTTACATTATAAAACAGTGTTGCTTCATAATTGAGTAGTTCTGTGCAGCTAAAGGCTTGAATGGATGCCATCTAAATCCTAGATATCTGCCAGAGCCAAACCTTTTTCAGAAAACCTGCGAATTCAATAGTTTTCAGGCTTGTTGTGTGTTGCTTAATCTTGTTTACTGGTTGACAGTTGTTAGTAATCAGCTTCTTTAATCGAATCAAATTGATTTTATTTTGCTTGTTCCTAAAATCAGTGTAAGCATGAACTTATCATGGTTTCATGGCATAATTAAGAGTACTGAGTATTATTAGTCTAGATCTGACAGAATATTACCCACTTATAAAATTTTGGTCAACCATTTAATTTGTTGGAAATTAAGGTTTTCTGTTTTAAAAGGAAAAAAAAGGAAAAAGGAACATACTACTAGTTCTGTCTGCTCTCCAGGTTTTCCTTTAATAAGGAACAAATGAAATACTACAAAGTAAACACAAGGGTCGATGCTTCCTTTTTTGTGTGTTTGTTTTGAGATATCATAGTTTATAATAGTGTTGTTCCATAGTTGCTGAATAAGACCCCAATCCCTCAAGAGCCCTCCAATATTATCCTACATCCCTAACCTCCATCCACAACCCTCACACAGTTCCCAGTTCTATTGATTAGTCTCAGGATTTGTCCAATCCCTTTCTTTGTTTTTTAATACTCTACATAAATCATCGATTTTGTCTTTTATTTTCTGACTCATTTCACTTAACTTGACCCTTTCAATTCCATCCAACTTGCAGCAAACTGCAAAATTTCCTCTTTTCTCATAGCTGAATAGTATTCCACTGTGAATGTGCGCCACAATGTCTTTATTCAAACTCATCCGGTGTTGGGCACTTGGGTTGCTTCTGGGTCTTGGCTCTTGTGAATAGTTCTGCAGTGAACATAGGTGTATGTGTGTTTTTTTTTGGGATTTGTTTTTGTGTTGTTGGGGTCAATTCCCAGGAATGGAATCATAGGCTCCTATGGATGTTTTATTTGTAACATGGCGAAGGAATCACTAAAACATTTTCGAGAGAGACAGTTGAACAATTAATTTCCCACTGTAAAGCCTTTCATTAATTTTACAGCCTTTCACTATAATACGTTCAGGTAGTGTTTTGTTTTCCTGGTGTCCTTTTAATGTTAAAATTCTCTAATTTCCAAGTGAAGGGAATCCTGGCATTTGCTGAGCAATTTTTCTAACTTGGCACCATACCAACACACCATCTGCCTTTATTATTATTATGGTTTTTTGAGCCACACCTGGCAGTCTTTAATCCTGGCTCTGCACCCAAAGATCACTCCTGGCAGGGCTTGGGGGACCATAGGAGGTGCCAGTGATAGAACCCAGGTGGACCACATGCAAGGTAAGCGTTTTACCCACTGTATTATCCCTCTGGCCCCATTGTCTATGTTCAATACTTATAAAATAGCAGTACCGGGGTGTTGTCCCCATTCTTCAGTTTATAAAACAAAATTTAGTGAGATCATATAACTTGCTTAAACAGTTATCCTAGTTAAGCAACAACATCTATCCTTAAGTTCAAATTTGTCTAGTCTTAGAATCCCACACTTTGGAGCTGGAGTAATAGCACAGCGGGTAGGGCTTTTGCCTTGCATGCAGCCGACCCGGGTTTGATTCCCCAGCATCCCATATGGTCCCCTTAGCACCGCCAGGAGTAATTCCAGAGTGCAGAGTAACCCCTGTGCATTGCCAGGTGTGACCCAAAAAGCAAAAAAAATAAAATCCCACACTTTGGATTTTCTGTTCAAATCTCTTATTGATTATTTTCTTATGTCATGGAAGGTTAGAGATGTAGCCCAGTCATTTTCAGTTTACATAGGTTTCAGCCCTTGGGCTCAGTTCTTCTGTCAAACTTCTAGAAACATTCTAATAATGTTCTTCCCTCTTTTCTTTATCTTTCCCTGCAACAGGGAAGATAGTTATATTTTATATTAAGAGTATCCTGGAGACCCAACTTTATATGATCTATGAGAAGATCTAATAAGGCTGTATGATGAAGTGACAGCTTCTAACCAAGAAAGTGCGAAGTAGTACATTCAGAGAATTACTCAAAGTTTCAAAATAGAGGTCTGGTCTGTGGCACAGTTCTTCATCCCAGAACTACCCGGTTTAAGGACTTGAAAATACTTGAAGGTGCTTGAAATAAAAGAGCACCTGTAGGTACTTTGTGAGTACCATCATTACGACCTGGAATGCTCCCTGCCCGAACTTCTTTAAACTAGATCTCTTTTACACTGGGCTTGTAACTCCTGCCTTGCGTGTGTGTGAGTCCGATCTCCAGCACCACTTAAAAATATATAAATATTTGATTTCTCTTTGGCTCATCTACATACTTAACCTGATGCCTAGAGTCTTGGCCTTCATCCAGGAATACGTGTCTGTGTGCTCCTAGGTGTAGACAGTATTTTCGCAGGACTAAGCAGGCTAGACGTTGGTTTAATTTTCTCATCTTATAACAAGAGTATCCCAAATAGCTTGCTCCGAAACAGCAGGCATTGCTCTGCTTCTAGGGGGAGAAGCCTAGTAGCTGCACCCTGTTCTCTTTCCTTCCCTCTTCCCCACCTCCCCCCCCCCTCCCCCATTTATTTGCTTGTTTTGTGCCTGGCAGCACTCAGAGCTTACTCCTGGCTCTGCATTCAGGGATCACTCCTGGCAGACCCTATTGGATGATGGAGATGGACCCCCAGTTGGCCATGTGCAAGGCAAGGGCCTGACTACCTGTACTGTGCCCCAGCCCTGGCTTTTTTTGTTTGTTTGTTTTCTTTTTTACAGTGACTGTTACAAGCAGTGCTGGGGGTTGGGGCAGGGGGAGGGATTCTGATATCAGGAATCAGACTGAGAGCCTCAAAGGTGCAAGACCTGTTCTTCACTTGAACCTTATCACCAGCCCCCTCCTCCCAAGTTGTTGTTTTGTTTTGTTGTTTTGTTTTAGCTTGGGGGCCACACCCACCTCTGCCCCAGGCTTACTCCTGGCTCTGTACTCAGGAATCAGGCCTGACTGGGCTCAGGGTATCATCTGCATTGCTCAGGATGGAGCCCACAGTAAGCGCCTTAACCTGCTGTCCCATCTCTCAGGAGCCTCAAGTTTTTGAATCCCACTGATCTAGAAAAGGGGTTTTCAGTTTCTTTGCTACTTACGTTTTGTCCTAGACAGGTCTCTGCTCTGAGAAACATGATGTATTTTTTATTTCTTTTGATTTTGTAGGGGGTTTTTTTTTGCATTGTAGAATGTCTTAACAATATCCTGACTTCCATCTCTTCCCACTTAATAACCGAAAGTGTCTGGAGACAAAGCATCTGTGTCACCATTGCAGACATTTGCCCCGCCCAGTTTTGAGTCATCCCCTTTCCTTCCTTTCCTTGCATGACCTACCACGGTATATTTTCAAGAGACAGACCCTATGGACACGATCATAATTCATCCACAGAAGTCAATAAATCTTACCCCTCTGTCAAGGCAGGTGGCCAAAAGCTGCAGATAAATTACCTGTTAAAATTTGGCCCGGTTCTCTTTAGATCCAAACATTATGTCCTTCTTGCTTGTATCTGGAGTCCATGCAGGAAATGACTGTGGAAAAGCTCTGTTGTTTTTTATTTGTTTGGGGTTCATAACTGGCAGTTCTGGGATTTGCTCCCAGCTCTATGCTAAGGGGTCTGTTTGGCACCAGAAAATAGAGATCAGAGATTGGCCATAACAGGAGTTGACTGAATGTAAGAACAAGTGCCTTTACCTCTGTACTCTATCTAAGATCTTGGAAAAGTCATTGTTTTGTACTATTTCTCATTGAAGACCTTCTCTCTTATATTCTGTTTCCCACCGTTATAAACCAGAGCAGTTTTGAGGTGGATCAGCATACTTTCTTTGAGTTATAGCACCGTATCTCTACTTTGGCCATACCCACCAGGAATATCTGAGTTATATTTGTGACTTAATTAGTATCTGTGCCTGGTGCTTTATAGTATAATTATTTCTTCACTCTCCTTGTTTTATTACTTTGTCTTTTGGGTACTCTCGGTGGTGTTCAGGGTCTGCTCCTGGCATGGTGCTTGCTTCTGACTCTGCTTGGGAGCTGTGTGGTACTGAGATTTGAACCCAGACTTCCTGCATGCCGAGTGCACGCACTAACTTTTTGAACTATTTCCCTGGTCCCTTCATTTTATGACTTTTGTTCTTGTGTTTAGCCATGTGTCTCCTGGCTCATGTTCTGTTGCCATCAGCGGGATGCTGAGCTCCTAGCCATTGCCATTGCAGCTCTGACTTCCGTCACAAGACAACGGTCGCTCCCCATGTCTTATGCTGGGCTCTGTCAGCAGAGGGCTTTGGGGAGCCAGCAGCGGGGGTCCCAGGTTCTCTCTCTGAGCCCAGAAGAGGGTGAGGCGGGGCACAAAGGTGGGAGGGGTTGTCCCAGTTCTGGGGTCTGGGAAGGCACAGCTGGGAACTGCCCTTTGCTTGAGATGCAGAAGAAGGTGGTGAGGACGCTGCCTGGCCCCCTGGTCGCCTGTGGATGCCTGGGGTCGGGACAGGATTGCTGCCCTGTAGGACAGGGAGATGACTTCTTTTCCCTTCCGTGGATCCGTATTTAATACAGTCATCCCATGCTTCCCGTCTTACTTCCCCTGCCTCCATTTTTAAAATAGATTTTCATTCCTTTACAATACACGAGGGGGCTGGAGCGATACCTCAGTGGGTAGAGCATTTACCTTGCACATGGCCGACCCAGGTTCGATTCCTCTGCCCTTCTCGGAGAACCCGGCAAGTTACCAAGAGTATCCCGCCTGCACGGCAAAGTCTGGCAAGCTCCCCGTGATGTATTCGATATGCCAAACACAGTAAAAACAAGTCTCACAATTTATTGTTGAGATGTTACTGGTGCCCACTCGAGCAGATCGATGAGCAACAGGAGGACAGTGCAGTGCGGTGACCGTTCTTGTGTAAATGATCCTCCATCGTTCTGGATCTGTGCCTTTGGTGTAAACATTGTTTTGGAAATTTAAATAGCAAATAAGTAAGATGGGTGGTATAGTTTGCTTTATTGACAACACAACAAAAGGGCACAACCATTATAAGCTTTTTCCCTGGCACAGTCAGTATTCCTCTTGTTGGCCACTTTCTATCTATAGGAGCATCTGGCTGGCCACAACCACCTCTTAGGTTTTGTAAACTTGCCCCTTCCAAAGCAACCATGTTTATAGGTGATTTTTGTGCTGTTTTAATCTACAGAGTCATAGATGCTGAAGGAGGTAATTCGCTCATAGGTCATTTTCACACCAAAAATTCTTGTTCCTGTTTCCCTCACACACACACATCAAAATATACTTGGGGGATACTTCTGATGGTGCTGGGGGACCATGGGGCACTGGAAATAGAACACTGGGCTCCTGCATGCAAAGCATATGCTCAACCGTCTGAGCCCTCTCCCTGTCCCAGTTTTGTTCTTTGTACTAAAAGGCTCTCAAGGCTTCCAGACAGGGTCTATCTGCTTCATAATAATTTCTCTAAAAATTATCTCCTTTTGAGAGGAGAGAGATACTACTGCAACGAGAGGGCTTGCCTTGCACGTGTCAGACCCAGATTCAATCCCTGGTACCCCCTACGGTTCTCGGAGTTCCATGAGGAGTGAGCCCTGAAAGAATTATTTCCTTTTATTATCATGTCATCTGGTATATGAATAGAAAAAGATATGCTGAATGTTGAAAAAATATACTACATCAAATCCTAGAGGGAAGAGAGAAACAAATATGTGTAGAATTAAGTAAAAGAATCTCAGTTTATGCCATTCATTATCTAAAGAGTTACTATAAATGGAAAATACAATATCTGATTATGTTAAAATTTAATAAATCAACTAATAAGTGTAATAAATCAGCTAAAGGTAATCAGTCAGCAAATATATTTTTAAGGGAAATCAGTAAGTGATCTTTAACTTAGAGATGAAGTGAAGGGCTGTGATACTATGCAGTTCTTGCCTCATCATCTTTGTCAGACATAGAAGGTGATGGAGTAGGATGGTTGCATCAAACCCAATAAAGCATTTCTTATGTTCTAGGTTGTGTTGAGACCACTATACTATCTTTAATTTGTTTTTTTGTGTTATTTTTTGTTTGCTTTATTTTGTATTTGGACCACTCCCAGCAGTGCTCAGGGATTGCTCCTAACTCGATCCTCAGAAATCACTCCTAATAAACTCAGGGAACCATATTGGATGCTGGGAATCAAATTGGGTTGACTGCAGAATCTTACCCACTGTACCTCTCTTCGGCCCCTACTATTTTTATTTTGTAATGTGTATGCAATTATGTGCTCAGATGCATGACCACACATACGTATACATAGCTTTTTCCAGTTAAAAGTCTCATGTCAGATGTTACTTTGGGAGATGTTTCGTTTTTTTCTATTTTCTTGTGAGGTTTCTTAGTCTAAAAAATTACTCATTACTTGAAGGAAAAAATGGTTTCTTGTTTTTTTTTTTTTTCTGCTTTCAGTTCCATGTTTTCCAGCACCCAACATAACTTGTAAGGATTTTGGTGGTAATGAAACACATTTTACTGGAAATGAAATTGGTTTTCTCAAGCCCATATCTTGCCGAAATGTGTAAGTACATTAGAGAAACTAAATTTTCATGTTTGTAGTAAAGAGTGAATGTATGGGGTAAATCCTGTATCATATGTATTTTTTTCTTTTCCACTAGTGCCATAAATTTTGTGTTTCTATTTACTTTGTTTCGTAGAAAAGTTTTATTAGTAAAAGTTGAGAGAGGACAGAGC
Source organism: Sorex fumeus (assembly GCF_029834395.1). Taxonomy (NCBI): domain Eukaryota; kingdom Metazoa; phylum Chordata; class Mammalia; order Eulipotyphla; family Soricidae; genus Sorex; species Sorex fumeus. Next base: position 5,644,694 of record NW_026606102.1, read on the forward strand.
CAGAAACTTCGTACGTACACCTATTATTTTATAAATGTAACTTGCAACCAAGTTAAGGTCACTAGTTCACTGTGTGTGGAGTAAATAAAGACTATGGCTTCAGTCAGCTTAATCACCAAGTAAATTATGAAAAAAAATCCATCTTTAAAAAATTTGGATGATTTCTAGAGTATAGACAGGTATTAAAATATGTTAATTATTAATCATATGTACTTTAAAGACACTTGGAAACTTAGTTTACACTGTTTGTAATAGATAACAGATAATGTGTAGTAATGTTGAATTGAATTCAAAAGTTATCATGTGGGTGGTTGGAGAGATAATACAGCAAGTAAGGCTCTTGCCTTGTATGTAGCTGACTTGGGTTCAATCCCCAGCACCACATATGATTCCCTGAACTCTGCCAGTAGTAACCCCTGAGCAAGAGCCAAGAGTAAGTCCTGAGAACTGCAGGATGTGGCTCACAAAACAAAAAGAAGGGAAAAATTTCTCAGTTTGGAATATTAAGATAGCAATAGTGCAGCAAGTAGAGGTTTGCCTTGCAGGCATCCAACATGGCTGACCTGGGTTCGATTCCTCTGCCCCTCTCGGAGAGCCCAGCAAGCTACCGAGAGTATCTCGCCCACACAGCAAAGCCTGGCAAGCTACCCATGACGTATTCAATATGCCAAACACAGTAACAAGTCTGACGATGAAATCGTTACTGGGCCCGCTCGAGTAAATCAATGAACAATGGGAGGACAGTGACAGTGACAGTGACTTTGCTGGTGGGCTGGAGTGATAGCCCAGTGGGTAGGGCGTTTGCCTTACACGGTGCCGACTTGGGTTCGATTCCTCTGACCCTCTCGGAGAATCGGCAAGCTACCGAGAGTATCGCGCCTGCACGGCAAAGCCTGATAAGCTCCCCGTGGCATATCCCCGTGGCACAGTAATGACAAGTCACACAATGGAGACGTTACTGGACCTACTCGAGCAAATTGATGAACAACAGGAGGACACTGCAGCAGTGCGACTTTGCTGGTGGTGGAAGTTCCCATACAATGCTCAGGAATCCTTCCTGCAATGTTTGGCCAGTCTGGGCTGATGGCTCAGTGCTTGGGCCGGACGATGGGGTGCTACTCTGGCCCAGTGATGTTGGGGACTCCTGTGACCAGTTAGGGTGAGGAATCCATGGTATCTCCATGGTATCTCCACTGCCCCTGGTGGTACTGGGTGAAGAGGGGCAGGACATCAGTATGCCAGGGATCTGAGTTATCTCCCTGATCCTAATTGCTTCATTTGGTTAGAAATATTCTGTTTAAAGTTTCAGGTTTGGTTTTTATTATTGCTACAATAAAGCTAACATTTTCTTTAATTTCTGCCTTGTACTAAAAGAAAACACTCAGTTTTATCTTTTTTTCTTAATAATTGCTATCACATATTTTTACCTTTTATTTTTTGGGGAGAAGGGGAGCACACCTGGCAGTGCTCAGGGGTTACTTCAGGCTCTGAGTGCAAGAATTACTCCTGGTGGCAGTGCTCATGGGACCGTATGCAATGCTAGGGATTGAACCTGGGTTGTCCAGGTACAAGCCGAATGCCATACCCACTATACTATCGCTGTGGACCTTATGTTTTATTTTTACTTATTACTTATTTATTTTTTCTTTTTGGGTCACACCCGGCGATGCACAGGGGTTACTCCTGGCTCTGCACTCAGGAATCACCCTGGTGGTGCTCAAGGGACCATATGGGATATTGGGAATCGAACCCAGGTCGATTGTGTGCAAGGCAAACGCCCTACCCGCTGGGCTATCGCTTCAGCCCTGGACCTTACCTTTTAAATAATACAATATCATTTGGTGAAACTTAAAGTGTCTTTAGAGACTTAACTTTTCAGTATTCTTTGTATCGAGAACTAATTATCGTTCAGTTGTTTCTATGTGGAGTTGGGAGACCTGGGGCCACTCCCATCTCTGTGAAAGACAAAACACCTTCACCCCTGTGCTCTCTTGCCCCTCCTTCAGAATTCTTGGAATTACTAGAAGAATTCCTATTTCTTTCTTTTTCACCCTACTTCAATTGAATGAAGAGCTTTATTCTATTTTCTTTTTTGTTTGGTGTTTCTCTTTGTTTTAGGCCACACCCAGCACTGCTTATATATTTCTGGTCATGTGCTCAAGGGTCACTTCTGGATGCTCAGAGCACCATCTGGGGTGCTGGGAATCAAACCTGGGTTGGCTCTGTGCAAGACAAGTACCTTCAACCCCAAGCTCGCTCTCCAACCCTAGGTTCTAATTTGTTGCATAACACTAAGCAGTCATGTCCAGGATTCTAAACTTGTTAGAGATTTGTTCAGTAGGGTTGTCACACGTGGCTTTGCTCAGGGCTTGTTCCTGGCAGGGCCCAGGGGAAGCGCCTTACCCACTGTACTATTTCTCTGGCCCTAATGGAACTGTTTTTCCTGGGATATCATAGATTCTAATACAAGTCAAAAGACCCATCTGTTGAGACTAGCTGATCATGCTATTGGGTCTTTGTAGGTTCATATCACCTATATGGTAATATATAATGGTAGTAGAGGTCCGTTTCCTGATTTTGAGTCATTTCTGATTTGCCTTTCAGTGTCTCTGGTAAATGAACTTAAGGCTCAATGAACCATTCTGGATTCCATTAGGCTCAGTGAACTTAAGCTGTAATAATCATATTCACAAGACATTGACATTAATTGTGCTAAGGAATATAATGATTAGAGAAACAAGATTTTCCATTTTTACTGGCCAACTTATTCCCTTTCAGTAATAAAACATACAGTTCCAGAATCAAATTTGCTTGCTGAGCACTGAATCAGGAAGTTAGTTTTCATGGAGTTACAAATTTAGGGTAACCAGGTATATTGTTTACTGTTAATGATTATTCAGTATCTTCCTACCAAAGAGTCAACTGCTGATCAACTACTGAATATGGTGTCCCTGGAAAGTTCTTTTTATTGAGTGTCCCTTTCCAGTTTATTTATTTTTCTTTTTATGGCATTCTCTTTGTACATCCTTTTTCAAGTAGTATGATATGAATACTCATTGAGATTTCCATTGTACTCTATATAAATAGTCGTTCTATAAAGTATCCAGAAATTGAAGTCAAAAAACTATGGCAGAGTAATTAAAGCCACATACCTTCTTCTAATGGTTTAGGCAGATAACTAAAAAAAAATTTTTTTTTTCCAAATTTTATTTTTGGCCACACCTGGCGATGTTCCGGGGTTACTCCTGGCTCCATGCTCAGGAATCACTCCTGGTGGTACTCCAGGGGGTGCATGGGATACTGGGGATCCAACCCTGGTCAGCCGTGTGCAAGGCACGTGCTCTACCTGCTGTACTATCTCTCCAGCCCCTGAAAACAAAATATTTTTAAAAACTCAGTGACTTAACATAGCCCTTTCTCAGGTCCTTGGTCATTGTAGTCCAGTTTGCATTGGTGAGGAGAGAGACGCCAACTGCCCACATCGGCTCTTGCTCTTTTTATCTTGTGGCTTTGCTTCCTGCAGTCCCCAGAGTCCTTTCCTCTCCGCCAGCGGTGGGAAGGAGGCGAGGGGAACTCATGGGAAAATATTTTACGGGCCAGACCTGGAAATGGCGTGTATCCATTGGCCCAAACTCCCCTCCGACCGCACTGAACTGCAAGGTGATTTAGAATATGTCATTGAGCTGTATGTCCCGAAGAAGAGAAGAGAAATGGCTTGGTAAACAAGCCGAGCTCTTACACACCACCAGTTTCCCGATTATTCAGGGTGATTTATTTATATAGATAATTGCTTCTCTGATTTTATTCTTCTTCCCAGACAAGCTTCTTGAAAGACTTGTTTCTATAATACTTGTCTTTTATGGCTTTTCTGTCTAATGCAGTGTGGCTTTTGGCCAGGGAGAAATTTACCAGCAAACTTTGTTGCGATGTCAAATGGATATTTATGGTTCATATCTTAATCTTGCTGCAGCATTTGGCATTCCCTTCTCTTAAAATACCTTATTTCCTTGACATCTATCAAAACCATTTTTCTCTTTCTTTTGATTCGTGGTCCTTTGCTTTTTCCTTAAATTTTAATATCCCAGCATTACATATTTGGTCCTTTTTTCTATTCATCAGCGCCTTTGACTTCTCAACACCTTTATATAGGTGAAGGCCCAAAGTGGAATCGGTTGTCTTTTTCTAAGCACCTACCTGCTGTATTGTCACTTTTGCTCTTCCTGTTCTAGTCTTCCTTTCTCTCACTTCACTTCTTCAGGGAATTCCTAAATAGACGTGCTTCCCTTGCCATGGTTGGTTCTTTTTGCCTGAGATCCTCTTCCCACGAAGGTGTGGCATAGCTAACTCACTTCCATTAGGTCTTTGTCAGCTGTCACCCTGTAGCTCTGTCACCATACTAGCTCTGTCCCACTGGCATTCTGGATTCCATATATACCTCTCTCCACTTCTTTTTGGCACGGAATTTATGACTTTCTAATATATGTTCTACCATAGCACGGCGGGTAGGGCGTTTGCCTTGCACGCGGCCTCCCTGGCCGACCCTGGTTTGATTCCTCCACCCCTCTCGGAGAGCCCGGCAAGCTACCGAGAGTACCTCGCCCACACGGAAAAGCCTGGCAAGCTACCCGTGACATATTTGATATGCCAAACACAGTAACAAGTGTCACAATGGAGACATTACTGGGCCTGCTCTAGTAAATTGATGAACAACGGGAGTGACAGTGACAGTGACAGTAAAGTATATTGATTGCTCTACTGACCACTAGATTACAAGATTTTTTTAGGGACAGGGAGTTTCTTTTTCTTTTTCTCAATGTATCCCAATAGCCTAAAATAGTACCCAGTGCACACCCAGATGTTAATTGAATGGATACATGGCCCAATTAACAAACAAATAATAATTGAGTTTTGTGTTGTTAAATGTTTGCTCATTGGAGATACATGAATATGACATTCAGGTTCTGTTTTTGTGCAGTAATGGCTATTCATACAAAGTCGCAGTTGCACTGTCTCTTTTTCTTGGATGGTTGGGAGCAGATCGGTTTTACCTTGGATATCCTGCCTTGGGTAAGTATGTTTCATTAAAAAAAATTCTTATGAAATTTGTAGCTAAATATTTGTATTCTGAAAGACTTGCTTGCAGGCAAGACCTTCTGTGTCTCATGCAATGCAAGAGTGAATTGAAAATGGGTGATATTGAAAAGGGCAAGAAGATTTCTGAGTGGAAGTATGCTCAGTGGCATACGTGGGAGAAGAGTGACTCTCCATGGTCTATATGGGTGAAAGGCAAGTCAGGCTCCCGGATTCACTCAGACCAATGCCACCAAGGGCAAAGGCACCACTTCAAGAGAGGAGGCATTGATGGAACCTTTGGAGAATCCAAGAAGTTCATCCCTGGAACAAATGATCTCATAAGCATTAGGAAGAAGAGTGAAGGGCAGAGTCAATAGCTTACCTAAAAAAATACTACTAATGAGTAACAGTTTGGTGCTGTCTCATTTAATACAAAACAGAAATGTCTCGTGATTTTTTTTTTTTTAATGTGTACACACTTAAGTCAGTCTCTTTCACCAGAATTCAGATCATGATGAAATATTTTCATTGACCAGCCCTGGTATAAGTAAGTTTGGTTTGTGGTTAAACGAATATGGTCAGCTTTTTGAAGTTGGATGATAATAACTCCAGGTCAGCAAGTGCTGTGACTATTTTTTGTTTTGGGTCACACTCGGTGGTGCTTAGGGCTTACTCCTGGTGGGACTTGGGGGACCATACGGGGTACTGGGGATTGAATTCATGTCTGCTGCATGCCAGACAAGTTCCCTACCTGTTGCTCAAGTGCAATGACTGTTGTCCATTCTAGAGATCTTACTGGGGGTGCTAGGGAGATAGTACAATAGGTAAGACATTTGCCTTGAATATGTCCAGCCCCCAGGTTCAATCCCCGGCATCTCATATGTTCCCCCGAGAACCACCAGGAGTAATTCCTGAGTGCAGAGATAAGGAGTAATCCCTGAGCATCATGGTGTGGTCCAAAAGCCAAAAAATAAATAAAATAAAGATCTGATAGGAATTGATTAGTCATGTTCACCTTTCCAGATAAGGAGGATACCATCTCAGAACCTGTGGGGAGATTAGTTTTTGATTCAGATTTCTTTAACTGATTATATTACTATATCTAGATTATGAGGAACCCTCTTTACTCTCTCTTAGAACAGAAAGACTAACCTCTGTTCCAAGCTGTGTTCATTAGTCTGGTAAAGGCAAGGGCTGAGGATAAACTGGCAGTGTCGCCTATGTTTTTTTCGGTTCTAATTATGTCAATTTAACTAAAATTTCCTATACCTAAAATGTTGCCTTTTACTTGACTATTTTAGTGTGACATTTATAGTATCGAATAAAGAGTATTTAACACGTCTCATCTCTTATAGAGATGATCTTAAGGGCAGATGCTTTTAAAATTCAGTGTTGCCAGGAAGAATGGCAGGCTTTGCTTGTGAATGCTTTACTAAAGCCCGACTACGATATAGTTCATCTTTCATTTAGCTATTCAAAAGTGTACAACTGTAGAGTTATCCTTGTATGTGTAAGTGCTGTAGCCAAAATATTCCAGTAGAGATATACTATTAGCACAGATTTGCAAATTATGTTATCATCGGGCTCAAGGTAGTTAAAAACAAAATCACAGATCAGCAAAATAAAAAAAATTTCATATGCTCCTAGATTATATCTGTGTACTACTAATTCTACAGGTTCTGTGTGTAAGTCGAGTAGTTTCCGTTCCTCTGGGCGAGTAGAGAGTAGTGGGCTCCACATTGCCGCTGGGGTAAGCAGTACTGAGGCCGGAAGAGAGAGTGTTTGCCTTGCATGCAGCTGACCTGGATTCAGTCCCCCTAGCACCACCAGGAGCCATGCCTGACCACAGAGCCAGGAGTAAGCCCTGAGCTCTCCCAGGTGTGGCCTCAAAAAGCAGCACCAAAAAAGGAAGTCTAGCTTCCTGTGTTTCTGTCGCTTTTAAGACATACGCCCAGATAGTGTAGGCGGTTATGATAGTGGCCTTGCTATCAAAGCTAGTACTGACCCGGAACTGCTGTCATCGTTAGTTCTGAGAGCCGTGGCTGCTCAAGCCTTTCATGAGTTAGTGCCAGCACCTCCTTAAAATTCTTTGATTCTTCCCGAGCCTCTTCTTGCTGCGGGAATGGAGAAGTTAGGTGTGGCTTCATTGTGACCAGCTGGAGCTGGAGGAGCTGGAGCGGGAGCCTCTGCCTGACCTGCCTTCCTCCCTACCTTCCTTCTGGTTCCAATCTTCACATCTGCTACAGTTTCTAACGCTCATGAAAACGATTTCTATTTAATGATCACTTTTGTTGAAGCAATATTTTCCCTTGCCGATCCTTCTTTAAATCTCACAAGGGCCGAGTTTTTATCGCTCTTTCAAAGTCTTCTTTTACAGGTCATGAATTGCCCCTAGAGAGGTTAAGGGATTCACCGACTCCAGAGACAACCTTATTCTGTTGAAGCGCTTGTTGTTATCCTGATTTTATGGATAGGGAAATTGGTGGAGATGAAGAGATTTACCCAAGGACACTCAGCTGGTGACCTGGATGTGAACCCAGATTTTATGGCTCAAGCTCTCGTGCTTTATTTACTGTAGTACTCTGCTCCTATATTAGTTCTTCACTGAGCAAATTTGAACGCTGTGAACGCGCTGCTTTCAGGCTAGCAACGCTAATCTCATTCTTTCCATGTTGCTACTCACCGGAAATTCAAGTGAAGTCTTCTCTTCACCATGATGCAGGATGGATGTTTGTGCTAGTCTTGTGACACTGGGCTAGGGTGTTGAAGCAGAAGACTAAGTTTGAGGTACTGTATACGTGAACTGTTCCGTGAGCAGACACTTTAAGGTTTACTGTCTGCTGTATGAGTAACTGAGTGCTCTTGGAATTGGTGGTGCTCAAGTTCATTCATACTGGATAAAAGAAATATAGGTGTTGATTGAGCAGTAATAACTGAATGTGAAGAGAGTCTAAAAAGCGATCTGAGTAAGTCAGCCTCAGGGTGTCTGGGTGAAGCAACGTCTGAACTAATTTTGAAGAATGAACTCATTACAGCGATGCACTACAGGGGCCCACAGAGGCAAAGGCACAGGCTGTGAAGGAGTGCGCGCGCGCGCGCGTGTGTGTGTGTGTGTGTGTGTGTGTGTGTGTGTGTGTGTGGTGAGAATAGAGGGTTATTTCTCTGACGGTATAGAAAGAATGATGGAGATGAGAAAGGATGACAGAGAAGGTGAGGTGATTGCAGAGGCGGCCCCTGACAATGTTAGAAAAGACTTTGAGTGTCTGGGTATGGAATTCGGACTTGACTCTTGAAACCTCAGAGGCCGTACATGTTTTCCAGTGGAGTCATGGGTAGGCTTCTGTTTCCAGACCTCTGAAGCAGAGAGGGGTCGATTTCTTTTGCCGCTTTCTATTCAGTATTGGAGGAACTGTGGAAAAGGGCTTGGAATGGGAGAAGTGGTTGCAGGGAGCAGAGAGGGGAGGCCTGTTCCGAGTGTTGCATAGCTGCAGTCGCACAGTCTCTCACGGTTGTCTTGGTTCTCAGCATTCCCAGTGCAGTCAAACCACATGCATGCACAGAAGGCCTCTGAGTCGCCCACAGGAAAGGTGTTTTATTGAATGTTCTTTTTAGATGATGGATGAATGAATGGACAGAGAGACTAGGTTCATAATGAGAAGGGAAAATGACACGGTGATGCTTAGGAGTCATCCACAGTTTCTTTTCATTATGTTCTCTTTAAGAGAAATCACAATCAATCAATCACAACCATCCTGTTATTCATCGATTGCCTCGAGCAGGCCCCAGTAACGTCTCCTTCGTCCTAGCCCTGAGATTTTTTTTTTTTAAAGTGCCATATTCAAGGCTCTTTCAGAGTTAGGAGAATGAGACCCTTCATTGTTACTTGTGTTTGGCATATTGGGTACGCCACGGGGAGTTTGCCAGACTCTGCCATGTGGGCAGGTTACATTCGGTAGCCTGCCAGTTTGTCCAAAGTAGGAATGAGATGATAAGATGTCCGGGAGCTGGGTTTTATAGTCTCTGAGTCTTGGCCGTTGATGGGATTACACAGCGTCAGGGGGCCAGTTGGTGGGTGTGACCCCCGCCTACTGGAATTTGGAGGATCTGGGTGGAGGATGCTCAGCCCCGATCCGAGTGGGCTTGGAAATCTCAGCCCCGGGATCCGCGTGCCCTCGTTCCTCTGCTGGTACCTTCATGTGTGCGGAGAGTGGTCTTGGCATGGTGGTGGCTGGTTCTGGAGGTCTTCGGCTGCCGGAGCGCTGGTCGGGGCGGGGAGGAAAACTCAACCCGCTCCCCTTCAAGGGACCCCGGCGAGGACAGCCAGGCATGGGGGCAGGAGACTGCGCTGTTCTCTTCCGGGAGCTGGGTTTTATAGTCTCTGAGAAAGAGAAAAGAACCATCAATATATTTGGGGGGACTTACTTCTAACTTTCAAAAAGTTTTTAAGGGGGGGGTGGAGCAATAGCATAGTGGGTAGGACATTTGCCTTGCACATGACCAACCCAGGTTTGAGCCCTAGCGTCCCATAGGGTCCCTTGAGGAACGCCAGGAGTAGGTCCTAAGTGCAGAGCAAGGAGTAACCCCTGAGCATCCCTGGGTGTGACCCCAAAAAATTTTTAAAAAATAAGCTTTTAAGGGGCGAGACCAATAGTACGTGGGTAGGATACTTGTCTCACATGCAACCAAACCAGCGTCTATCCCTGCTGCCTCATCTGGCCAACCGAGTCCACCAGGAGTGGTCTGAGCACAGAGCCAGGAGTAAACCCTGAACACTGTCAGGTGTGACCCGAAAACCAAGGGGGAACAAAGAAAGTTTTTAAAAGGTTGAGTGAAGAGAAAATAACTTTATAATGCTTTATTCTGAATTGATGATTTTAAATAGCAAATATGTTTTTAAACATTTGTCTTACTGAGTGACTTAGTCCTTTGTGGCTGTGTTAGCTGTGCTTTCACACTTTGCTGTAGCACACAGTGATTTTTTTTTTTGAATGTATATTTTTAATTTCTCCCTTACAGATTGAAACACTCGGTAATAAGGCCATGTGTGCACGCAGTTACTCTGGTTAGTAAGTGTTCGCCTTTGCTGGGAGCTGAGACCTCTCTTCTGGCCACTTTGTTCCGTTCTGTTCTTAACTTCTATCAGAGGCCTTTCTCACTAAGATTCTTTAAACTTGCAGATGCAACTGTGTGTTTTTTTTTCTTTTTTGCTTTTGAGTTCAAGCTTCTGTGTAAAGGCTTTTTAAAAAATGACTTTAGGAGACCAAAAGGGTACAGGAGGTAAGACGTTTGCTGTCCAAGCAGCCAGCTCAGCTTTGGTTCCCAATACTGCATCGGGTCTCTGAGCCCCGCCAGGAGTGGTTCTAGAACACAGACCCAGGTATAAGTCTGAGCTCCGCTGGAAGTGGCCCCTAAAAAGTTACAGCTTTAAATAGCCAAAATTTGGGGAAAAAACCGAGTGCCTGAGAACAGATGACTTGTTAAAGAAACTTTGGTACATCTACACAATGGAATACTATGCAGCTATTAGAAAAGATGAAATCATGAAATTTACATGAAGTGGTTCTACATGGAAAATATCATGCTAAGTAAAATGAGCCAGAAGGACAGGCATAGAAAGACTGCACTCATCTGGGGAATATAAAGTAACAGAATGGGAGTCGAACACCCAAGAATAGTTGAGATAAGTTCCAGGAGATCTGCTCCATGGTTTGGAAGCCAGCAGCACATGCTGGGGGCAAAGGCAGCTCAGATAGAGAAGGGAACAACAAGCAAAGGGTGTTTGGAGGATTCGCTCGGGATGCAAGATGTGTGCTGAAAGTAGACTATAGACTGAACACGATAGCCACTCAATACCTCTATTGCAAACTGCAAGACCCTAAAGGAAAGAGTGGGCAAAACCCTGCCACAGAGGTGGGGTGGAGGGGGGGGGGATGAGGTGGAGGGTGGGAGGGCTACTGGGATCATTGGTGGTGAAGAATGGGCATTGGTGGAGGAATAGGTACTCAGTCATTGTATAACTGAAACCCAAGCACGAAAGTTTGTTAAGTCTACAACTGTACCTCATGGTGTCTCACTAATAAAAGAGAGAGAGAGAGAGAGAGAGAGAGAGAGAGAGAGAGAGAGAGAGAGAGAGAGAAAGAGAGAGAGAGATAGGAAATGGAAAAAAAATTTTTTTAAAAAGTATCATGTTAAGCGAAATGAGTCGGAAAGCGCGGGATAGACACAGTAAGATTGCATTCATCTGGGGGAACATAAAGCAACAAAATGGGAGACTAACACCCAGGAATGGCCGAGATTAGTACCAGGAATTTTGCTCCATGACTTGGAGGCCAGCCACACGTGCTAGGGGAAAAGGAAGCTCAGATAGAGAAGAGAGCACCAAATAAAGGGTGTTGGAAGGATTCTCCCAGGATGGGAGATGCATGCTGAGAGTAGACTATAGACCAAACATGATCTCCACTCAATGCCTCTTTTGCAAACCACAGCACCCAAAAGGAGAGAGAGAACAAAAAGGAATGCCCTGTCACATAGGAAGGGTGGGATGGGGGCGGGGGGGGAAGTGTGGGAGGGATACTGGGATTAGTGGAAAATGGGCACTGGTGGAGGGATGGGTACTCGAACATTGTATAACTGAAACCCAAGCACAAAAATTTGCAAGTCTACAACTGTACTTCATGGTGTGTCACTAATAAAAAATTAAAAAATAAATAAAATAAAAAATGACCAGGAAAATAAAAAGAGTTCTTATATTCTAAAAAAAATACAGTAACAGCTTTAGGCTGGGAATGTGATTCAGTGGTAAAGCACCTATCTTGCCTGTGTGAGAACCTGGGGTTGATCTCAGCATTGCAAAGTATTATTTAAAATTTAGTTAAAAACTTTAAATAATGTATATTATTAATCACAGCCACCTTTGGATGTGCGTTAATTTTGTAAGTGTATTGGTGCCTGACGTAGGGTGTGACTTATTAAATCTGTTGTTTCTCATTTTTCTGGCGGACAGTTGTGAATTTATGTTGTTATTGTTTTATCTTCCATTTTCTTTGTCCTACTGAGTTTATTTCAAAAATTCCTTTGCCATCTTTCAGTGGGATCTCGAGAGGAACTCAGTGGTCACATGCCCAATTTATCATCTCAACTAGAAAATCCTCTTATCTCTAAGCATTTGAATTTTTTTTAAGCACTCAAATACCTCACTGGCATCCTAAACTCTTCAAGTTAAGAATTTGATTGTTTTCTCATCAGATCTAATCTAATAAGTAAAATTACAATGTTTATAAAATTCTTTTAATTAAACTTTCAAGAAAAACATTTCCCATTTTTCCTGTTTTCGTTCCTTTTGCGCTGTTGATGGGTGCCCTCGAGCTGTGTGCTGGGATGCAGAGCCCTGGGGTTACTCACTGCCCTCTGGGGACTTGCCCGTCTATGGTGGTGGTGCCCCGAAGAGACACGTTTTTGTTTCAGTGCCGGGTCCCCAAATGGTGGTGCAGCCTGGGTGGCGCTGGACAGGTGGTGGGTGACAGTCGGTGCTGGTGGTTATACATTCAGTTACCAAGCTGTCCCCACCTCCCCTGTTTGCTGCCTCTTTGGTCTCTAATAGCACATGGTGCTCTAAACATCAAGCATCACTGCATGACCCCAGAGCATCACCCGGTAGGACCCTGGGATGACCTGGGGTGTCCCCGGCATTGAAGTGCCTAAGGAGACTATCTTCAGATCTCTGGGATGGGAGCAGTCTCCAGGGACACTGGACACTGCTTAGGAGGTTCCCCCCTCAAAAAAAAATTTTTCCCCCTTAACTAGAGAAAACTGATGTGATTGGTTATAATAGAAAATAGTTGTAATACTTCTTCTGTTTTTCTGATAATCTTCATATTTTCTCTTTGGCTATTAAAAGATAGTGGTAGTATTTATAGACAGCTATTTTTAAATTTTAAATGTTTTCTTTTTATCCTTTCTTTTAGAAAGCTTGGAAGGGTGCTCACCTGGTGTTGCTCAGAGGCTACTCCAGTTTGGTGGTTGGGGGGAGGGGGGTTCATTTCTGATATTCAGGGTGATACTCAGGTATGTTGTCAGGAATCAAACCCAAGCTTCCTACCTGCAAAGCATGTGCTCCAGCCCTTGGTGCTAACTCTCTGGTACTGTAGATAGCTTTTAAAGATACTTGATACTACTTACATATCATTTTTGTAAGAACAGAATGAGTAATGTAAATCAGGCAGTTATAAAACCTGTACTTTTAAATTTACTTATCCATTTATTTATTTTTGGTTTGGGGGCAGTACCCACTGTGCTCAGGGCTTATTTCTGGCTCTGCACTGAGGAATCACTCCTGGCAGTTCTTGGGGGACCATGTGTGGCTCTGGGAATCGAATCTGGGTTGACTGTACATGAGGCAAGCAGGGACCCTGTCCATTGTACTATCTTTCCCGCTCTCAAACTTTTATTTTAAGTAGTATTAAATATGGTATCATTATATAAACTTTAATTCAGAATGAAGCAAGGAAATTTGGGTGTTGGGGCTGAAGGTTGGATATGACATTCAATAAAAGCTTTGTTTCCTTTAAATGTTTTAGTCCTCAATATTTCAGTGTTCCTTTAGTTGAAAGCCAAAAGTTTTCACCGTGAAGATGTATTTTTCTAGTAATATTCTGTCTTTGTCAGGTTTTTTTTTTCAACTCTGTTAACATCTGTGATTTTTAAAATTTGCAATATTTTGTTCATCTGTAGCATTAAAAGATTAGGCTTCTCAAAGATAATAACTCTTTCAGAGCAGTTGACAGGAGAGATACTCTTTTTGTAATAGTATTCTTTTTAAAATGTAAATATTTTTTATTATGAGAATAACAAAGCATTGTATGTTTTTAAGCCCAGCTCTTAAAAATGAAATCTTTGGTTATATTATTGGTTTTATAGGTTTGAAGTTACCAGTTTGGACTGGTACCTACAGATCATAGAACAAATAAAGGAATTTATCGGTTTAACTTTTTTTAAGATTTAAAAGCTCTCCTTTATAGTAGCAGACACAAAAAGTATAATAATAACTGCTAAATCATTGTACAATACTTGCGGTTTGGCAACAGCAACTCGAATATGAAATATCTACATTTTCTAAAAACAGCCCATGTAGACAGAAGTGTGTTAGCAAGATTCAACGTGTAGTAAAAAAAAACAAAAAACAAAAAAAAAACCCCTACATATCAGAACTGTTTGAAAATGCCCAAAAGTTAATCTCGGCTCTTTTATTGTATGCCCAAATACATCTTTTTACTGAATTCATGGTTTTTTTTTTTATAATTTTATTTATTGAATCACCGTGAGAGCAGTGAATTCATGTTTTTAAACTACAAAGTTTATATTACAAAAGTATAAATAAGGTCCACTCAAAGCATGAACTTCATTAATGTCATCTGGAAGCTTGATTTTTTTTTTTAATTTTTCAATTTTTATACTTTTTATTTAATGTTTAAAAAAGTGGCAACTGTTGATACAATTCTAGGATTAAAATTGATGAGATAACGAAGTTGCAATATTAATAGCAATAGATCTAGAAAATAAGTTTGTGTAAACATTGTTGTATCAGATTGCAGGGTTCCCAAGTCCTTGTCTAAGAATTTATTAAGCTATGGAAGTTTAACCTTTTTTGAAAAAATTTATCTATAATAAAACTAATTCAGGGAGCAAATGGATCATTCTTGATCAGAAACAATTTTATGTGGAGTATAAAAATAATTTTTCAACTGTAAAGCTGATATTCCTTATCCAAGAAAGCAATAGAGACTGTATAAGAGACCAGTGCCTTTTTTATTTATCAGGAGTGGTAAGCTGAGTTTATGGGGCCACAGCACAGCAGATTCTTGCCTTGCATGCAGCTCACCTGGGTCTAATCTACCCTTAGCACCTCCATGAGTGATCCTTGAACACGGAGTCAGTAATAAGCCCCATGTGTCACCTGATGTGATTCAAAAAACAAAACCAAACATAAAAAGTCCTTTTGTGGGTGTACAAATAGCCCATTGTTACCTGATGATGATACATATGTTTGATCAAAATAATGAAAACTACAAAAGTATTTGTCTGCATCAAGTTTAATATATGGGAGCTAGAGCTATAGCGGGTAGGGCATTTGCCTTGCATGTGGCCGACCGGTGTTCGATCCCCAGCATCCCATATGGTCCCCCAAGCATCGCCAGGAGTAATTCCTGAGTGCAAAGCCAGGAGGAATCCCTGTGCATCGCCAGGTTTGACCCAAAAAGGGAAAAAAAAAAAGTTCAATATATGCTGAATAGAATTGTGTTGTTCAAGTGTTGTTCAAGTTGATCAGTGTTTGTTTATAAACGAGGTTGTTTACTGTGGCTAGAGTGTTCTTTCAATGGGCGTATTGACTACATAAGACAATGACTCAGGTAGCACAAGGAATGGTGAGCTAAAATAGACCAGGTTTTATATAAGACACACTCTACTCTTGTAAGTAGAATCTGGCCGACCCAGATTCGATTCCCAACATCCCATATGGTTCCCCCAAGCACCGCCAGGAGTAATTCCTGAGTGCAGAGCCAGGAGTAACCACTGAGCATCGCTGGGTGTGACCCAAAAAGCGAAAAAAAAAAAATCTAAAAACAATCTAAATGTCTAGCAGAGGAACCGTCTCAAAAATACTGGGATGCATCTCACCACAGGAAGGAATTCCTACAGATATATTAAAAATAATATGACATATGTTAATAGGTAATTTATTGGTGATGTGCTAATAATCAGAAAGAAAGATAACAAGTCATTTATATCAGACATTTGGTTGCTGCATCCCTTTTCAAGAACATTTCAGAAAAATGAATGTGAGAAAGTGCTGTTCAGATAAAACATTAGAGGAAAAGAATGTGTTTGGAACTTAAGTCAATTCTATCTGTTCCTGGAATAGCATACTATAAAATATGCCCAAAATATGAACTACAAAGTAAGCCCCAGATCATATTTAAGTAGTCTTAAACAATCTTTGAACTAATCTTTAGTGGCAGGAAGCAGACCAAGACTTGTTTGGGAAACAGCAGAGATTCAAATGGACACGGCAAACTTTGTGTGGCTAAGAGACAGGGCAGCCTCTGATAAATATCAGCCTGGCTACTACTTGGGCTACCACAATTTTCTACTCCTGCTGCAAATCACAGAACCATGAAACGGAAACAGCATCAATTCAGGGCAGCATCCTCTAACTTAGCCTCATCTCTTGCAGATTCTCCTCGTATCACCAAAGGCCTGACGCTGTCCTGTAGGGAACCATGGTCTCCTCTCTAGGTTTTCATGTCTGCTCTTGCCTTGCCGTCTCTTCTCCCTCCTCCGGAGTCCTTTGGTGCTTTTTACTTTATCCTTCCACACACCTGTGAACCAGCATTAGTCCGGGGCAGGCAACTAGAAATGACTATCCATTAAATAAATTTTTCTTTTTTTTACTTTTGGGTCACACCCAGCAATGCAGAGGGGTTACTCCTGGCTCTGCACTCAGGAATTACCCCTGGCGGTGCTCAAGGGACCATATGGGATGCTGGGAATCGAATCTGGGTCGGCCGCATGCAAGGCAAATGTCCTACCCGCTGTGCTATCACTCCAGCCTGTTCCTAGATTTTTGAGAGTCATACACATGTATCAAAATTGTACTTATTATTCAAAGAATTGGTAAATTTGAATAATTGAGGACCCTCTATTTAGGAATTTGTAGGGCCCGGGAAGACAAAATGAACAAAAAAACGAATGAAGCTATTATAGATGTCTCGGCCTCCGGAAATAAGTAGAGGATGTGCTGGGGTTCCTGCAGACGTGCAGGTGAAAGGCTCTTCTCTGAGGAAGGACTCTGAGGAAAGCTGACGGAAGAACGTTGACAGAGGAAGGAGGGCACCAACCCAGGCTCTCGCGCATCTTACCTTTTCTTCACGGAGTTGTGGTTAAAGAGAACAAATTTGTAAATTTATATCACTCCTGATAGTCTTTTTTTTTTTTTTTTTTTGCTTTTTGGGTCACACCCGGTGATGCACAGGGGTTACTCCTGGCTCTGCACTCAGGAATTACTCCTGGAGATGCTCAGGGGACCATATGGGATGCTGGGAATCGAACCCAGGTTGGCTGCATGCAAGGCAAATGCCCTCCCCACTGGGAGCGATATCTCCTGATAGTCTTTTCATAGACAATTTGAAGGAAGGATAACAGCTCTTTCCCACTTACCAACCACTCAAATGCTATGTAAGAGGGATTCAGTTCGGAAATACAGAGAGTAAATGCTGGGACGCAATAAGCTGATTGCATGGATACAGTTTCATGGCCACCAACACTAAAATGCAACTAATCAAAAAAAAAATAACGGGGGAAGTTTGGAATAAATAGTGAATAGAAAGATGGAACGAGGAAGCCATGCACCTACATATTTCAGGCTGACTCTACTCCCCAGATTGTGTGCCGGGGTGAACGTGATTTTCGTGGCATCTGTTTGTAGTTGAATACTTTCTATGCTTTCACGAAGAGTCTTGTTTCCCATTTTTACATCTGAAGCAGGAGGTCTGGAAATGAAACCAAGTTTAAATATAAAAGCGATGACTCATCTTATTCCACCCCCAGTCTGCCTCTCTCATTTCCTCATCATGTGCTCGGGAAGTTTCGTGTCTCTCCTCGTGTCTGTGCTCTATTACCAGCTATTTTCATACTTGAAAATATGAAATGTGACTAAGGACCGTCAGGCATCTAGTGGAAAGAATTGTTGATTTTTGACTGTACCTAATAAACACTATGCCTGTGTGGGGACAGAATATGGGGTAAATTCAAAATAACAGAGTTCCTGATACCATTTTGCAGTTTTAGGGCAGTCTTCTCTCTGATTACTTTAATGTGGCTTGACACGATGTATTTGAGCTTTCAGGGTATGTGCTCCCAACACAAATGGACGTTAAAACCTGGACGTTAAAACCTGGGTCACGTGATAAGTCTAAAAAAGTAGGGATTTTAGAACGAAAAGATATTCTGTAATTGTCACGGACAAAATGAAGAATTTCTTTTGGCCTTTTCTCCTAAGAAATTCTGTGGCCCTCGGTGGCGCCTCGCACGGGTTCCACACCCATATGGGTCCTCCACCACCCCACACGTCGGGGGGTGGCCCAAATGGTCCAGCACCACCCCCCGCTGACAGTGGTCACTATTAAAATACATAAAAAGTAATAGCAAGGGATCAACTATCTGTAGCCGGGTTACTTCCACAACCACAGTTTAAGCAGTCCTACGTTATCATTATTTCCTTCTCTCTGTCCCCCTGGCTTTTTTATAGAAATCCAGTCAAGATCACTTGGGGGAGATATATTGCTCACATGTGTTAATTGTTAAAATACGACCAGATTGTAGTCACAAAGACATAGCGTTTAATTAAAGCAAAGTTCCATCTTTGATTTAGCTTTTTATTTAAAACCACAATGCATTTGTATATTTTCATTTAAAAAAAAAAATCAGGGGAGAGGCCAGAGAGGTAGAAGGTGGTATAGGAGATGAGACGCTTCCTGGCCTTGTGTGTGTCCTGCCTTTACCTGAGTCCCTAGCACCTTCCACAGCCCCCAGAGCTCCGCCAGGGCCCCATGGAGGCAGGGAGTCAGGAGCACCCCCAGTGGTGGTCCCCAAATCCAAAAATAAATAAATCAGATAAATTTTGTAAGATTATGCTATACTCCCATTTCTATTTTTTTTTTTTTTTGAGACATACCTGATGCTGCTTAGGGATTCTACCTGGTTTTGCGCTCAGGAATCACTCCTGGTGGGGCTCAGGGGACTGTATAGGGTGCTGGGATCAAACCCAGGTTGGCCACATATGTGGCAAGTGCCCTACCTGCTGTGCTCTCTCTGGCCCTTTCTGTTATTCGTTAACTCAGTTCATAAGTTTATGGTGACTTGGATAAACAGGGTCCTTTAAATTTCTCTCATTTTTTAGTGAAGGTTTGATTATTTATTATTGTTTTGTTTTGTGTTGGGGGCACACACCCAGAGATGCTCAGGGTTTACTTCTGGCTCTGTGCTCAGTCACTTCTGATAGGACCAGTACCATATGATGGAACCCCAGTACAAGCAAATCCACTGTGCTATTTTTATCTTTCTAGAGGATTTGACTTTTTTAAGTTGTTAATTTTATGTATATTGATATAAAGAGTTTGTGGTATATTTAATGGCTTCTTGATAAATGAAAAGAAATTGTCAATATTTACAAAAATTTCCAGATTATAAGTAATGACTTTTTCTTTTTTCTAGGCTTATTAAAGTTTTGCACTGTAGGGTTTTGTGGAATTGGGAGCCTAATTGATTTCATTCTTATTTCAATGCAGGTAAGTTAACTTCTAGAAGTTGAACTATATTTACGTTGAAATTAAGGGTTTTTTTTCCAAATTTTATTTTATTTTGATAAAGTTGTTCACAGTAATTCATTACATTTAATAATTTAATATTCAAACACCAATCCCCCACCATTGTACCTTCCCACCACCATGTTTCGAATGTTTCCACCCCCCAAAAATTTAAGTTTTATGTCTAGCATTGTGTGTACACATGCAAACACACAGACACACACACACACACACACACACACACACACACACACTCTGAATTTTCGGCCGGGAATATAGCTCATAGAACTCGAGTATATCCCTGACATGCAGTGTCCCAAGTTTGATTCTCCTGACACCACATGGTGTCCCAAGCCCCACAAGGTATAGTCCCCACAACAAAACAAATTTGAGTGCTATGATCTCCTCTTGAATATTTTAGTAAAGATTGTTTTTTCAATCTTCAGATGCTAAATCTAAAGACTCATGGCCACGTTTTTAAACAGCACTTCCCAGCCTGTGTTCTATATATTTATCTAGCTCTAAAAGACGCAAGCAGGTTATTTGAGACTTCCGCTCTCAAATACTGTTTGTAATGTGAGTTCAATTGAGTTCGAGATTTCTTTATTGTGTGACTTCTAAGGATCTTTATAATATGTATTATGTCTAAGTGAGATTGAGGTTCTCAAACTTATTATTTCTTTCCCTGATAGTCAAAGCCATGTTGTCAATTATTATAATAGAGTAGCCACATTGTCAATTTCCAGGTTAGGATGTTAATAAGAATTAGATTGTCTGCTGCGATTATATATGAGGCAGTAACCAAGATTGTTGTTTATTGTGGGGGGCGAAATGGTGTTCAGAGCTACTTCAAAACGTGCTGAGGGGTCACGGTCATCACTGCCTCTCTTCATGGTGCTTGGGAGGGGGGCAGGCAGAGACAGGGATTGGACCCAAGGCTTTGTATGTGTTCTGCCTGGAGCCACAATCCTGGCCCTAGAAACCAGATTTTTTTTTTTCTTGCACTGAACAGCACTTAACTAGTATTTTCTTGGTTGCAAACATACAAGCTGGTATTTAGCATAAGCCAACAAAAGTAAAAAAGGAATATCTGGGCTCTCAGTTGAAAAATCTAGGAATGAGACTAGCGTAAGGCCAGACCAGATCTCTGTAGCCAGATGATGTGTGCAAGACTTTCCTCGTCTCATCACTGCTTCTGGTAGCTTCATTTGCTCCTGGTGCAGGGGCGTGGAGACAGGCATTGTTTAAAAAATACTGGCCTGTAGCATTTAGAAATCCCACCAGATGTTTTCCATTAAATTATAGTGAATGGGTTGTGGGTAATTCGTGAGAAGTCTTGATTTAGAGAAAGATGAATTTATCACAGCAAATGTTCGCAAGGCACCATTTCCAGAAGCATTTGTGGAACACCTAATGTCTTCAGCAAGTGTGTCGTTATGTATTTAGATCATCATCAGTTTTGTTCTTTCTCATGCAGTATTTCCATTCTGCAGTTCTGTCTGCTTGACGTTATCCTTATGCTTTGAAAAAAAAAAAGTCAAAATCTAGGAGATTTTGGGCACCATACTGTGAGGAGGAGGCAGCATATGGACCAATAAGATACCAGAATTAAATAAGGAAAATATTTGGTTTTGAAGTTGGAATTTTCCTGTCTTTATTCGGAAACATATGCCTAACCAAATATCCTGCCTTTTCTGACTGTGGGATAGGCAAGCAGGCAGGAAGAGGCCAAGGTACTTGTGCCCATATGCTTGGAACTGGGTATCTCATGCCAATGAGAATCCAAGGAACTGACTGTATTACTGGAATTTTTAAAGATATCCCAATGTCAGTGTCGTTGACACCCATTCGTGTAGTTAATAGCTTCACAAGAGGTTCTTTCTTTGGTGATATTATTTGCTTTATTTCGTTGGGAAAGACGAATAAGGAGAGGCTGCTAAAATCTCAGGGCTGGGACGGAAGGAGACATTACTGGTGCCCACTCAAGTAAATCGATGAACAATGGGATGACAGTGATACAGTGATAGCTTTATTGTTATCAAATTAGAAAACTTAATGGATTCAGACACTTTCTTGATACACATATGCCTGAACTTTTCAGAGCTCTTCAAGATCTGGATTTGAGACAGTCTCCTGAAGAAATTTGTCGAGGTGGCAGGAGAGGTGGCTCAGCACCAGAGTGTCCCCATACGCATGTGACCTGGGCTCAATCCCTTATCCTGTGGAGAACAGATCAGTGAGGGAGAGTTAGAGAGTTTGACTTCCTGCAGTAAATTCCCCACAACTAAAACATTTTAATAGATATGGCCGCTTTCAACCGTTTGCAGATTGGAGGGAAAAAAATCAACTTTCAAATGTAGTTAAGATGCGTAGCCTTATTTTAAATTTTGCTTAATATATTTAACATGTGATACTGATTACGTTCATTTCAGAGGAGAATGGTTTTTCCAAAAATTAAGTTCTTTCTATAAATATCATCAACTGCTGATATTTTTGTTCCAAATGTATTTTTCCAACTTTTTATATACTTTTTAGATTTATTATGTCCATCAACTTTTTAAAAATTCTTCTTTCCATCCTCATTCTTTCCAACTCCTGTTTTCCTTTTTGTTATTAAATAGTATCCCCCAGTGAATAGCAATGTTCTTCTATTGGGCTGGAATCCCAGAAACATGTTATGCATGAACTTAAGGCCTATAAAAACATACTTTGCCTTACAGTATTTATAACGAAAATCCAGGAAAGTCCACTTGGGAAATAGTAAGTCTAGTTACTTCATATTTAAACCAAAATAATATATAAAATATAATGCACATATTGCTAAAGTGAGTTACCTTTACATGTTACTGTACTAGTTCATGTACACCTACCTGCGTTTGTTAGAGACTTTTCAAGTTTTTTAAGTTTTTAAAAAGTATGCAACAAATATGAGTTGCTTAAAGCAGCACAAAAATTAATCTGTTATTTTGTGCATTTAGCAGAAGTTAGAATCAATGATAGGCAGATTACAGTCTTAATTATAAATAATACTATATAAGCGTTTATCTACAGTAGTAGTTCTGAAGCTATAAAAACTCTCTGGTTTATTTTTTTTTTTTCAGCGCTGGAGCTCAAAACTTATTTAATTTTTTTTTTTTTGAATTTACTAAGAATTTTAAAGTCAATTTTTTTTGAAGCTGGTGCATAAATAAAGAAGGCCCAGTTATGGGATCTCGTGTAAACCAGTTCCCAGTGAAATACATGCTTTTGATCAAAAGAAAGTCTTAACACACAGGGCTGGAGAGCTTGTCTTAACACACAGGGCTGGAGAGCTTGCCTTGTACTTGGCAGGCCTGGGTTCGATCCCTGGCATCCCATATGGTCCCCCAAATACCTGAATGCAAAGCCAGGAGTAAATCCTGAGCATCGCATCGGCATTGCTGGGTGTGGCCCCCAAACAAAACAGAAAACATATATATGTGTGTACGTGTGTGTGTATATATGTGCATATACATATATTTAACATATATTTAAACAAAACCATATATATACATATATATATTACATACGCTCACCCTAAATCTCTTACCATTACTAATACTCAGTTCTTGAGCATTCATTAGATGAAGAAGTGTCACATGAAAAGTAGTGAACATTTTATAGATATCAAATAGCTCTGCATTTTTTAATTAACCCTGGAGGGATTTGCTGGGGAAATAAACCAGAAAGCTGGGTAGACTGACAAGGTGTGGAGCCTAATTAAGACCACATGGTCCTGTCGCCTAATTTAGGTGCGGAACCTCCCAAAGATCATACGACTATAATTAGGTAGATTTGACTTCGTTTGTGTAGCCCTAGGCAGCTTTTTTTTTTCCAATCGAATTGAAGGAATGCTCAAAAAAACCAAGGTAACTTAACTGGTTCAGAGATTAATCCCCAAACTGGTTTCCTCAGGTGGCACACAGTGGTGAAATTTTACTCATTTCGTGAGGTATGTTGTTTGTGTGGGTCATTTAGGATTAATAAGAACCAATTATTAAATTGCAGAAGCAATTAAAATCTCCATTTAAATTGGCTTTAAGAATGGTAGAGACTGGAAATAGGGTAGTTCTAAGGTTCCTTCATTAGGAGCGAAAGTAGATCATGGACATCCATCCGTCCTTTCTTCCTTTCCTTATTGCTTTTTCACCTTTTTCTCCCTCCCTTTTCCCTGCAGTTCCTTATTTCTTCCCTCCTTTGTTCTCCCTGCCAATTTCAGACCCATTGGTTTTCTTACATCACTTCATGACATAGATGCTTTCAAAGACGGAATAAGGCTTCCAATGAACTTGTCTTTTATCTTCTTTTGTTTTGTTTTTTGGGCGATACCTGGTAGTACTCAGGGGCTACTCCTGGCTCTGCACTTAGAATTATATCCTGGTGGTGCTCAGGAGACCATATGGGATGCTGGGGATTGAACCTGGCTCAGCCCCTGAACTTGCCTTTTAAGGTGATGGACCAGCCTGCAAGCATATGAATCTTTGGAGAAGAGAATTGGAGTTACCTGATAGAGTTAGTTGCTGAGCAACCAGAATTTTTATGTAAGGAGAAAGAAATGCTTTAACAGGATTGCTGAATGTTAGCTGCAATATTGGATGATGTAGAGCTAGGCATAGCCCCCAAACCCAAACAAAAACAAAACCCACGGCTATTGGAGCTTCTTCACTTAAGGGACAAACCAGACTGAAGCAGCATCTTATCATTTTCCTGTATGCCACCTGATAACTTGACGTCAGTGTAAACCTTCTATAAAACAACTATGTCAAACAACTATTTTCCCCAGTTTTGAATTGCATATTTGAATTTCCTGAAGAGAGTCCAGTGAAGCCCAGGCAGACTTATTAGAAAGTCATGATACGAGAAGGGCATCTATTCATATGCTGACTTTGTTTTTTGTTCCTGAATGCTTGTCATCTATAGGAGAAACTGAAGTTTTCAGGGGAGATGACTTAGGAAGAAACTCAATTTCAGTCTATGTACAGACTCTAAATTTGGTGAATTTTTACCATCTGATTTGAACTTATTTCTTTTGGCTGGACTTTATTTTTTCTTCGTTGATTCCCTCATAGTCTCAAAACATGTTATAACTTCAAACTCCTAATTGTATAAACCTAAAAGAGTTTTTAAATCCCTACCCTTGGCACATTTTTAAGTTGACATTTAAATTTTTCATCATAAAGTTTAAATAGTTACAAATGATGTCATTTCTAAGTTTGCAAATATTGACAAAACTGTTATATCAAATTTAAAATATATCTAGCAGTATATAAATATTGCACCATTTTGAAAGTCTTTGAAGAGAGATGGGAAACTTTTGCTAACCATCAAAATGTTGACATTGTTTCTTTTTCTCCTTGTATTAAATCTTTTTTTCCATTCTCTCTTTCCCACAGAATTATATCCTAATATATATCAGTCATCTTAGAATCAAATGATTTTTAATCTATTATTTATTAAGTGATTTTGTCATAATGATTAATGATACAGTCATCAAAACAGCATAAGCCTGTTACAGATTGTAGCAGATACTCTGAGGGGTCTCCCCAGGCCGTGTCCAGAGACTCCACCGTGCATCCTAGGCTCAGCAGTGTGGTCAGTGCTTGGGGCCACCAGGACTGTCCCCAGTGATTCTGGGGCCATGCATGTGGTGCTGGAAATTGTGCATGCCAGGCCTACATTCTAGCCCTTTGAGATCTTTTCCAACCTCAGTAACATTTTGGTTTTGAGGGATGCCTAGGGGCTAGACCCAGTTCTGTGCTCAGAAGTGATCCCTGGCAGTGCTCACAGAACAGTCTTGAGTGCTGGAGGTCAAACCAGGATCTGCAGGATAAAAGGCAAGTACCTGGTCCTTCTCTCCCGCAAGGGAGCATAACATGACGCTCGCCATAACCATGCCTCCACAGGCCCCGTGCCAGGCTGTTTCCTTGGGGTGACTTGGAGGGGGGCGGGTGAGATCCCTCCCCGCCCTATGGGACCCAGCCTCGGCAGCCAAAAACCTCCAGAACTCAACTGCCACCATGCTCACGTTCGCTCTCCACGTACTCAGGCCAAGCCGTGGCCATGACACTTCATACCACATACTTTACCTATACGCCAAGAGTACTGCACCACATTTGAGGCAGCCAGTCTTAGAGGGAAATATTTTATTTATTTTATTTATTTTTAACAGATAAATATATGCAGGGTTTGATTCCTCCACCCCTCTCAGAGAGCTCGGCAAGCTACCGAGAGTATCTTGCCACCACGGCAAAGCCTGGCAAGCTACCCGTGATGTATTCAGATGCCAAACACAGTAACAACGAGTCTCAAAATGGAGACGTTACTGGGCCCGCTCGAGCAAATCGATGAACAACGGGAGGACAGTGATACAGTGATATATATATATATAAATATACCAGGCTCAACCTTTAACAACGTGTTAGTGATCTCTTATAGATGGGCTTAATGGCCCCTGGGTGAAATACAGCAATCTTTACATTCTTTTCTCTAAGGAAACTTTTTGGTGGCATTTTCAGTGATTTTTTTTTCATAACAATACAAAATATATAATTTCAGTTCTGCTCTGGGGTAGGGGTTGGGGTTCGGGATGGAAGCATCTGAAATATGGTGGTGGGAAGGTGTAATGGTGGTGGGATTGGTGTTTGAATATTAAGTGTAATCATATTGTGAACTACTTTATAAAGTAAAAAAATTTTAAAAATATCTTCATAAGGAAATATTAATAGGAATTTTTTTAAAAAGGCAAGTACCTCACCCCCTGTCTCTGTCACTGTTACTGTCCTCCCATTGTTCATCGATTTGCTCGAGCAGGCCCAGTAACATTGTGAGACTTGTTACTGTGTTTGGTATCTCGAATACATCACGGGGAGCTTGCCAGGCTCTGCCGTTCAGGCGAGATACTCTCGGTAGCTTGCCAGTCTCTCCGAGAGGGGCGGAGGAATCGAACCCTGTTTGCCAGGCCGGCCGCGTGCAAGGCAAACGCTCTACCCACTGTGCTATCGCTACAGCCCACCTCACCCCTACTTCAATAAATTAGTTTTAAAGAAAAAAACACTTTAGGAAGTAGTCTATTGAATAAGATGTGGCTTAGCATAAGAGTTAGGATGTTTTGATGAAAGGAGATTTCCTTAAGTCCCATGTTTTAGCTGATCCCTTTGTTTAACACATCAGAAGTTTTTTAGACCTTAAGGCTGTATGCCATCCCAGGACTCCAGTGCTGCTTTGATGGGTGAGACTCTTTCCTGTTGTCACCTTGAGTCCCCAGGAGAGGTGTGGCATTCTGGCAGCTCAGTCTTCCAAAGAACACTGCTGGGAATTAAGGGTCTCAAAGTCGATCCCCTCTAGACTCTGGGCGCACGTGCTCTTTGGTGAATCCTTGTATACCCCACAGCTGCGGTTTGGAGATTGCTGATGTGAAGGATCATTTGTTGATATCCTGGTCTCTGGATTGCCATCAATGCAAAGTGGACAAGATGGTTGTAATATGATTTCTTTTTTTCCTGTCCCTTCCTTTTCCCATTCCATATCGTGTTGGTGGGACTGTCAGTCACATCAGCTCATCAAAGGGAGCCCAGCTTGGCCAGTGCTAGTAATTCTCCTCTCTAAAATGCAGTAAATTGTTCAGAAAAAGGCATAGAACCGTCATCCTTCCCTGGAATTAATAAAAATTCTGAGCAAGAATCTTGTGTGTTGAGGGGCTGGAGCAATAGCACAGCGGGTAGGGCGTTTGCCTTGCACGCAGCCAACCCAGGTTCGATTCCCAGCATCCCATATGGTCCCCTGAGCACCGCGAGGGGTGATTCCTGAGTGCAGAACCAAGAGTAACCCCTGTGCATCGCCAGGTGTGACCCAAAATGCAAAAAAAAAAAAAAAAGAATCTTGTGTGTTGAGAGTGAAGCTGGGAAGATGTCAGTTTGGAGCGTTGGTGCCTACTTGTCAGCCCCTCTCTGCAAAGAAAGCAAACTGAGTTAAGTGGGAGGGGGTCAGAGCCAGGGTCTGGGGGCAGGAGGAAGCGAAGCCTTTCAGTGCTTGAAGTCCCAGCTCCTGCAGCCCCTCCAGTCCTGCCATCTTCCGTGTAACCTTTTCAGCTGACACAAGTCACTACTTTGTTTCTTCTAATTGAGTTAATTTGGTTTTTTTCTTTTTTTTTCTGTATTTTTGTTACTGCTGAAGTCATTTTGGGGGGGAGGGGGGTCACACCCGGCAGTACACAGGGGTTACTTCTGGCTCATGCACTCAGGAATCACTCCTGTCGGTACTCAGGGGACCATATGGGATGCTGGGAATCGAACCCATGTCGGCCACGTGCAAAGCAAACGCCCTATCCGCTGTGCTATTGCTCCAGCCCCTGCTGAAGTCATTTTATTAACCACTGGGTAAAGTGTTATGAGAAGTGTCCTTTGTAAAATGAGTAATATCGAACATTCTTCTCTTCTAGATTGTTGGACCGTCAGATGGAAGTAGCTATATCATAGATTATTATGGAACCAGACTTACAAGACTGAGTATTACTAATGAGACATTTAGAAAAACACAGTTATATCCATAATTTTTTTAAAGAGAAACAGTAAGAGGTATGTATATATAGTACTACTTTTTTGGTTTGTTTTCTGGCCACACCTGTCAGTGCTCAAGGGCTTTGGGAACCATATAGGATGCTGGGAATCAAACCTGGGTCAGCTGTGTTCAAGGCGAGTGCCCTACCCGCTGTAGTATCTCTCAGGCCCCCATATATAATTTGAATAATATTATACATTTGCATAAGATTCTGAGAACTTGAGAACCGTCGGAAATTGAAGAGATTACTTGATGCAATAAACCTCTTAACTGGCTTATCAGAAACCGGTGAAACATCCCTAATATTTTGTAAACCGTTTTCGGGTATGCTCATTGCTCCTGAGTTCTCACTTAAGCTCTCTCTGCAGTGCCTATATTTAAAGGACAAAGTTTAAAGGACAAAGTTCATGAGAAAGAAGTACCATCAGAGCAAAAAGACATCTGATAGTAGTGTATGGTGGTTACGGTGAAGGTGCAGTGTCCAACAGTCCATCTGTCCTGGGGCTGGGAGTAGGGAGTAGGGAGTAGGTGGCAGGCACCACATCCAGTGATGCTCAGGGCTGATGCCTGGCTTTGTGCTCAGGAAACCTAACTGGCAGTGTTCACAGGTGCTGGAGACTGAACCCGGGTCAGCTATGTGCAAGGCACATGTCCTGCTCACTGTCCTATCTCTTTGACCTCACTAATAAGACTCTTAAATATCTGCTCCTCTTTCTTAATCCTGAAAATTGGTAATCTCATCCCAGAAGAACAATAAGCACTTTTCCTAACCTGAATTTTTGCCCTACTACAGTAGATAGGGTGCCTTGTATGAGGTTTGATGTCCAACGTCCCATGTGGTTCCCTGAACCCTTCCAGGAGTGATCCCTGAGTGCAGAGCCAGGAGTAAGCCCTGAGTACCACCACGTGTGGCCACAGCCAAACAAACAAAAACCGAAGAAAAGTATTAATTGGTCTCAACTTCCAGGAAAAGTCAGAGAAGTTGGAGATGTTACCAGTTTTCAACTGGGTCCTCTAGGATGCTTCCACTGCGTGAGCTGGCTTTTCAGAGAGAGGTTGAATTGCGGGGTTTCACCACAGTCCCGTAGCAGTGTTTACTGTGACTGTCTCAGTGCTTCTTCAGGCCCAAGAGGGTGTAACATTTTTCTGTGCCTTAGTGTATAAATAGCATATGCAGGACCATTTTCCCTTTCTGGTAGGTTTTTTCCACTTCACAATAAAGCTGTAGGATTTGCCTGATGGGTTTTGTCCTGAGACTTAAACCATGAGAGACCTCTCGAGGTCTGAGGAAATTATTCCCCCCAGTTGTCTGAAAAATTTTGTTGATCCTTGCTCCACAAGCATGAGTCCTTAGAGTTAGGGCTGAGAGAAATGTGCCTGCAGGACAAGTGCCTTAACCCCTGTACTGTCTCTCCAGGTCTGCCACTGTGTCACTTGATTTTAAACCTATATTCACTTTGGAAATTGTGGCTCCTACTTTATGAGAAGTTTGCATGGTTTCACATAACCTCATTTTCATGTTATAATCATAGCTCTTTCAGTGTCAGTTGTTTGAGGATGTGGGCAACACTTTGCAGTGCTCAGGGGGGCTACTCCTGGCAGTGCCAGGGATCCAGGCTGGCAAGTGCCTTAACAACTCGATACTGACTTTTCCACCCTGCGATGCAGATGGCTTTAAATCCGTTGGCTTTTTTCTTTTTGGGTCACACCCAGTGATACACAGGGGTTACTCCTGGTTCTGCACTCATGAATCACTCCTGGCAGTGCTCAGGGGACCATATGGGATGCTGGGAATCGAACCTGGGTCAGCCGCATGCAAGGCAAACTCCCTACCCGCTGTGCTATCTCTCCAACCCCTAAAACCGTAGTTTAAAAAAAAAAAAAGAAAAAAAATTAAAGAATGTAGAATTTAGAAAGCAACCTATTCTTCTCTGTAGCTTTTCAGGCCAACATTTCATTGTAATTTCAGACTGAAATTCAGAGTGTGAAACTTGAAGGGCTGTTGAAAAGGCAGCTCCCTGCATTGTCATTTATGTGCTCTAAAGAGCTATAGAAAGGGTCCAAGAGGAAAGGAAGAGTTAAAATGAGACATCAGATTGGAGCTGACGGCACAATCCTGGCTTGTGACTGTCCTGATTCTCTCCCCATCACCACTTCGTCTCCCAAACATTGCTGGGGATGTAGCTCTGGAGGTCCCTAAGGACTGCTGGGGTTGCCCAGTGATCCACAGCACCACAGGGACCAAGAAGCACCATGGTCTTGGGCCCTTGCATTGAACCACCTTTTTTTTTTTTTCTTTTTGGGTCATACCCAGCGATGCACAGGGGTTACTCCTGCTCTGCACTCAGGAATTATCACTGGTGGTGCTCGGGTGACCATATGGGATGTGGAAATTGAACCTAGGTTGGCCGCATGCAAGGCAAACTCCCTACCCGCTGTGCTATCGCTCCAGCCCCTGAACCCACCTTTCTGGTGGGCACAAATCCATAGGAGTGGTCTGGGGTCATCCTGAGGAACACTTGGAACAGTCCTCCACCTCCCACCTCCCCAAACATGTGTCTCTAACAGCGTCTTTGACAGTTGGAAAGACTTTATTCTAACATGTTTCTGTTTTCTGCCTTAGGATTTGGGCCGCCTTGATTTGCATCCAGATTCTCAGTCTGTGTGGAGTTCCAGGTTTTCCTTTTCGTCCTTCGTCGTCTACCCCTTCACAGATTCCACGATTACTTAAAATCATACTATTCGAAGATTTATTTAACAGGACTTTGGGGGTAGCGCTCCATGACAATAGAGTCTGTCTTCAGCTGCTGTCTCTATGAGACGGAGAGTTATTACCTTGGTATTCTTTAATGTCTTTTCCAAAGGCAGGTAGCCACTTGTCATTTTGGCTTCTGAATAATAAAAGTGTGACTTATTCCCCTTTTTTAATGCTTTTATTATTAAGGAAAATTTCTAAAATGTTGACAATAGCCGTCTTCTGCTTTTTGATCTCTCAAAGCAGTTAATCCCTGGTGTGAACAAATACCATTTATATTGCTGGGGGCCTGTGGGCCTGTGGCTCAAGCCCCACCTGTTTCTCCCCAGCTTTCAGATCTGTCTTTGACTCGGTATCCAGGGAGCTAAAGATCATCGGGGAGTCTCAAGTCTTGAGGCACCGTGGATGCTTCTGGCCGTGGTCCAGGCCTCTGAAGTGTGAAGTCCTTCCTTTCTGCCGGGGAGGGCGGCACTGGCTCTTGGGAAGTCCAGTGCTGACTCATCTCGCTCCGTGCAGTTACTTCGGAGGCTGAATGGACAAGGTGGGAGCAGCAGCCTGTGATTAATGGCTGCCATCTGTCAGTAGCGCCGGGCAGATGCCTGCAACGGGCGCAGGGATGAAGCGCCCATGTCTAAGCAGGGTCCCTCTGCCGGAATTCAGAGCGCCTGAAGACAGCAGGGCAGGAACCACTCTGTCCCCATCACACTCGCCATCTCTCTAGGCACCGGCAGGCCAGCTTCCACGCACTGGGTTCTGGGCACCTCAGGAGTCAGAGAGCTGAAATCCTCATCAGTTATGTCACTGGAGAACAGGCAGTATAGGACAGTTCACCCCCCTCGTATGTCCTGAGCATGTTTGGGACATACTGGGACACACATGTCTGACTTCTCTGCAGCTGGAATGTCTCCAGTGAACATGCTGCTCCGTGTTCCAGAGACCACTTGGGGTGCAGCAAGCAAACACTTCACCACAAGTGCAAACACCCTGACCCCGAAGGGGCTTGTGTCATCCTGGGCTCCTCTCTTTCATGTTGACCTATGTGACCTCAGCTCCCTCGCTGGTCGACGCTGGCTTCCTGCTGCCCACAGCTTTGAGCAGCACTTGGGCCCGGGGTTTGAACGTCTTTGGGTTTCCACAACCCCATGGGTGTGATGACGTAGTATCTGCAGTGCAGCCCGGAAACCTTCATCTTGATTCCTGCATAGTTTGCTCCAGTTAATGGATGTTCTCAGGAAGGAAATCTGCTCTCCAGGCTGGTGCTTCTCAAAAGTGTTCTTTTCAGGAAGTTCCACTTGCAAAGGATTCTTGACAAAATCTCATCTCAGGACAAGGCTCCTCCAGAAGGGTACTCTGACACCTTCCGACTTCATTTTCACTCCCAGTTCCTAAATGTACATGACAGGAACAGCTTTTTGTTTTTGTTGTTGTTGTTTTTTTTTTTAATCTTGCCCCATTTTGCCTTGTTCCCTGATGTATGTGATTCTTTAACGAATGTTTTTTTCTGTATTTTATTATCTTTTTTATGTGAATGCATTTCATGCATGTGAATACAACTTTTCTCTTTTTATGTTCAATACATTATTGTGGTTATTTTTGGTAGTGGATGTTCACAGGAAATACAAGCTCTGGCCTCTGTAGGAGATGGTTCCTATGATATTCCTTTTTTTTTAGAACAGTGGTCCAAATTGTGAGATATATGAACTGAGCCATATATGAACTCAGTCATATGTGGCTACTCCAAAACCCTGTTGGGTACATTAGACGTGTTATTTCAGCACCAGAGAAACTGTATTTCTAGAGAAACATGATCAAATGTTGCTCCTGTAACTCAAAAGGATAGATGTATTTCTACAGTTACCTCTACCGGAGAGATTTCTAAGCCACACTATGTTAAACCAAGAAACCTTTTTAAAAAGCCTGTGCCCACATTTGTTTTAGAGACTATTAGGACCTAAGAAATAGCATTCATTTGTTGTTTTAGGGACTGATAGGACCTAAAAAAGGTATTAGTTTGGGGGTGTGTTTTGTTTTACAAAAATAAAAAAAATCTGTATATTTAATTTCTGTATGCTTAAAGGTGTTAAGTATTAATGGATACTGGTTACTGATAAATCTCTAGATTAAAATCTAATAGCAAGATAAAAAAAATCTAATAGCAAGAAACTAGCAGAAAGAAAATTAGTTCTGTGGGTGGGGGCGGGCAGTGCCCATTGAGCTGCATCTGGCCCTGTGCTCAGGCGTGATGACCTCTGATGGCACTCCTGGCGCATGTACAGTATTAGGTATGGAACTGGGGTCAGTGGGGTATGGGGTATCCCTTTAACCCCTGCACTCCTCCAGCCTGCAATATTAGTTCTTAAAAAGTGCAAGTCCTGGACCTGGAGCAGGAGTATAGAGCAGGTAGGGCATTTGCCATGCACGTGGCCAACCCCGGTTTGATCCCCAGCATCCCATAAGGTCCTCGAGCACTGCCAGGAGTAATTCCTGAGTGCAAAGCCAGGAGTAAATACTGAGCATAGCCAGGTGTGCGCTCCCCCCGCCCCCCACTCTTCCCCACCAAAAAAAGTTCAAGTCCAAGATGTTAGTTATTCTTCCTGATTCAAAAGACCTTAAATGTAGCTATTCCTGTACTTAGCTCTAAGACAGAACCTGTCTTTGCTGCAACCTGGATTGAGCTGGAGGGGGTCAGGCTAAGCAAAATAAATCAGAAAGAAAGACATACTAGATGATCTCACTCCCGTGTGGTGTATAATGAAAGAAAGCAATGAACAGTGTCCAATGAAAACAAAGCCTTAGACTCTGACTAGAAACTGAGGTTTCCAGGGGGTTAGGGCCCGGAGTCAGCCCATGCAGGGTCTATGGACCTCGGGGGAAAGATAGATACTGTGGCTTTGCTGA
Organism: Sorex fumeus; assembly: GCF_029834395.1. NCBI lineage: Eukaryota > Metazoa > Chordata > Mammalia > Eulipotyphla > Soricidae > Sorex > Sorex fumeus. The sequence goes on from NW_026606102.1 coordinate 5,678,354, forward strand.
CCCACCTGGTATTGTTTAACATTTTACCACTTGAAAAAAATTAACACTCTTGTAAACCATGTTACCTCAATTTTTTAAAAAAATATGTGTGTAAAAAAGCGAAGTAAATAAAACAAAAAATTATTACATTCACTTGAAGAAAAAGTGTAGCCGTACCCTAAGATCTGGAACCTTCCCTTTCTCTCGGTTAAACTAGCATCTGTTTGTGCTTTTTTTAAATTACAAAATTAACACAAGTGGAATGCAGAAAATATGAGAAAACATCAAAAATTGCAAAGAGAAGCTCACTCCACAACCCCACAATCACAGCATGAGTATTTTTATGTGCTTGTTTTACCATGCCTGTATGAACATTCTTTCCTCACAGAAAAAGTGACCTATTACCCATATGGTTTTATATTCTTTACATTGACAATAATTTTTATTTTCAATTTTTTACAAAATGGTGACAGCTTTTGTGTGTCTCAAATTGTCACCTTGTGGCTGATTCTCGAGTGATGGGGAGATGGAATCCTAACTGCCCAGTCATTTAGCAAGTAATAAAGACAGGTGGCAATTTTGGGCTTGTCTGAGGCCCCACTGTGTTCTCCCGTGCTCCAGCCAGTGGTGAATTGTGGGGCGCAAACCCCTGCTAGCCTGTGTTCAGTATGCCTCTCCTTTCAGATGTACCGTCCACTTCAAGCCAGGCTGGTGTGAGAAATCAGGCCGAGACAGGGGGAAGAGGAAAACAGTCTTTTCTTAGGTTCTTCTACTTTACTCTTAACAGTGACAGTGAAATAGACGCTTGCCAATAAGGCATGTTTGTCATGGGGACACAAGGAGAGTCAGATGCTCAAGGAAAACAGGTAACCTCTGGCAATGCCACCAGCAACACATCTCCAGCTACCTGACCTCAGCTAGACTTGCACAGCTGGACGTGATCAGAGATTGCTTCCTCCCCATCCATACAAACATCAACCCCAGTGTTTACCCCGACGAGGCTTGGATCCAATAAGAGTGATACGTGTCAGGGGCAGAGAGATAATACAACCAATAAGGCGCTTGCCTTGCACATGGCCAACCCAGGTTCAATCCCCAGTACCCTGTATGTGCCCTCTCCCCTAAGCCCTGCAAAGTGTGCTCCCTGAGTACAAGCCAGAAGTAAGTCCTGAACACACTAAGTGCAACCCTTCCCCACACCCCAAAAGAGAGTGATAAATGTCAGTTTTAATGTGACAATTGGAATTTTTTTTTTCCTTTTTGGGTCACATCACGGGTAGCTTGCCAGGCTTTGCCGTGCGGGCCAGATACTCTCGGTAGCTTGCTGGGCTCTCTGAGGGGCGGAGGAATCGAACCCAGATCAGCCAGGCTGGCCACGTGCAAGGCAAACGCCCTACTGCTGTGCTATTGCTCCAGCTCCTGAATGCCGTAGTACAGCAGTAGGGCGTTTTCCTTGCACACAGCCAACATGGCCGACCCGAGTTCGATTCCTCCGCCCCTCTCAGAGAGCCCGGCAAGCTACCGAGAGTATCTCGCCTGCACGGCAGAGCCTGGCAAGCTCCCCGTGACGTATTCGATATGCCAAACACAGTAACAACAAAGTCTCCAATGGAGACGTTACTGGGCCCGCTCGAGCAAATCGATGATCAACGGGAGGGCCTTTACTTTTTACTTTACTTTTTTGGGTCACACCTGACAATGCAGAGATTACTCCTGGCTCATGCACTCAGGAATTACTCCTGACGGAGCTCAGGGGACTATATGGGATGCTGGGAATCGAACCCGGGTTGGTCACGTGCAAGGCAAACTCCCTATCCGCTGTGCTATTGCTCCAGACCCGGAAGTTTTTTAAAAAAACTAACCACGGTAAAATCTGTCAGCCTCATGTTGATATTCATTGAACACTGTGGCATTGCATGCTGTCAAGAAGCGTGAACAGGAGTTGGGGAAATAGGCCAGGAAGTCGGGGCACATGCCTTGAAAGCAGGTGTTTTGATCGCTGGTCATGCAGGGTGTGGCCCCGGAGTTCCCCTAGCAATGCAGGGTGGCCCTGGAGTCCCCAGCACAAGGCCTGAGCAGCATTGATGTTGCTAGGCTAACTACTGAACAGTCAAGGCCCAGTTGACCCAATAGCCAGGAAGAGCACCTGAGACCCTTTCGGCACTGCTCAGGAAGTCTCCCTGCCTCACACTGCACGATGAGTGTGATTTATTCTGATTTACTAACATTAAACATAGGAAGAAGTGATTACTGAGCACAGGACCAGGACTAAACCTTAAGCACAATGGTGTGGCCCCCAAACCAACCAACCAACATGGTCTTATTTGGCATCTACCCTCCTTAAAGTCCCTCCTCGAGTCAGGGAAAAAGAAGGGTTGCAGGCTTTGTTTTGATTGCTTTTGAGCCTGAACCTTTCTGGAGATATTTATCTAATAAATTTAGAAATGATGCGACGAGGTAGCTGATCAGCCCACTCTCAGCCTTTAAATGAAGGTTAATTGCGGGTAATTACTATGCAGACAACACCACGTTGCTGTTAACCTGTCAACATTACCAGACTATGCCAAGCATATGGAGATGAAGTCTTGAAAAAGTGATGCCGGTGAGAGCTGTGTGGATTGCTTGTGCCAAAAAAGTGTTTCCCCCACACACCCAGGAGAGTGTGTGGTGCTTGAAACTTGCAGTCTTGTGAGCTAGTTTTATATTTAAAAGAGTATGGTCTTTGAGCTGGAGAAATAATTCAGGGGGCAGGATGCTTGCCTTGCATGCATGGCCAATCCAGGTTTGATTCCTAGTGTTCCATATGGTCCTCTGAGCTCAGCACAGAGCCAGGAGTAACCCCTGAGCATCGCAGGATTTGCCCCAAAGCAAAAACAAACAAAAAAAGACTATGGTCTTTAAGGTCCTATCTTTGATTCCAGATAAACATCCATTTGACTTTTTTTTTTAGTGTAGGAGTACTGCTATTTATTCAGGCACTTATTAGCTGATTGAATTGGGCATGAACTCCACCTTACTTTTTTTTTTTTTTTTTTTATAATTTTATTTATTGAATCACTGTGAGAGCAGTTACAAAGCTTTCAGGTTTAAGTCCCAGTCATACAATGAAACACCTGTACCTTCACCAGTGCCCATTCTCCACCACCAAAACCCCCAATATATCCCCATCCCACACACTCCCCCTACCTAAGGGGCAGATGATTTCCACATTACTCTCTCTCTACTTAGATTACATTCAATATTTTCACACCAGACCCACCATAATTATTTGGGATTTTACCCCAACACTCAGATCTGCTGAAAAGGCAACAGTAGACAATTTGTTCTGGTTATGAATAACATATGATGTCTCGTGGCTGCAGTAGTGGCCATGCAATTTTGAAATTCTGAAATTTTAACAATGAAATCTGGAGGGATTTCTGCCAAAACTTGCTGGGTTCCGAGATTTGTTCCTAAGTCTCTTGGATCATAGCCGTTAAGCAGCTTGATCAGGAGCCAGAAAGGCCATTCGTGGGCCGTGACTTGGGGTCTCGGGATGGGGAGGAAAGGGCCAGCACCACCCCCATCCCGTGAGGCCCTGCGTGTCTCATCACTGAGGGCCCAAACCTGACTGCCCAGTGGCCTCTGGAGGATGGTGGCCACTGAGCTGCCAGGGGGAACAGGCCAAGGCATGAAACCTGTTCTCACCTGGGTGGCCAAGTGCCTGTAACCTACTGCAGGGACTGTACACATTTCTGCCAAAAGCCACTGGGTTCCGCGATTTGTTTTTAAGTCTCTGGGATCATGGCCATTAAACGACTTGATCAGGAGCCAGAGAGGCCGTTCATTGGTGGTGACTCAGGGTCTTGTTGGGATGGGAGGGAAAGGGCCGGCTCCACACCTATCCTATGAGACCCCACGTGTCTTGTCACTGCAGGCCCAAACCTGACTGTCCAATTTCTGGTGGATGGCGTCCACCGAGCCGCCAAGGGGAGCAGGCAGAGGGACAGCACCCTTTCCCCCCTGGGGTGGCCTGGTGACAGTAACTTACTGAGTGGTCCGGAGGCATTTCTGCCAAAAGCCGCTGGGTTTCAAGATTTGTTTCTGAGTCTCTGGGATCATGGCTGTTGAGCAGCTTGATCAGGAGCCAAAGAGGCCATTCATGGGTGGTGACTCGGGGTCTTGTTGGGACGGGGAGGAAAGGGCCGGCTCCACCCCCATCCTATGAGACCCCACGTGTCTCGTCACTGCAGGCCCAAATCTGACTGTCCAGTGGCCTCTGGAGGTTGGCAGCCACTGGGCCGCCAGGGAGAACAGGCCAAGGCACGAAATCTATTCCCACCTGGGGTGGCCCAGCGCCTGTAACCTACTGCAGGGACTGGACGCATTTCTGCCAAAAGCCACTAGGTTCCACAATTTGTTTCTGAGTCTCTGGTATCATGGCCATACTGGGATCAGTGATGGTGGAGAATGGGCACTGGTGGAGGGATGGGTATTCGATCATTGTATAACTGAAACCCAAGCACAAAAATTTATAAGTCTACAACTGTACCTCATGGCATTTCACTAATAAAATTTTTTTAAAAAATAAAATAAAATTTAATAATAAATTTTAGACAAACAACAACAATAAATAAATAAATAAATGGCTTGATCAGGAGACAGAGAAGTCATGTCTCCAATTATATAGCTGAGCCAGAGGTGGTTTGTGGGTGTGTCTCCCACATACCTAACTTTTGGCCGTTTACTTTCTTGGTAAACTTTGTCCGAAGTTTTTGGGGTCTTGCCAAAGGCACAGCAGCCATTTTGGAGTATCTGGAAGTCTGAAGGCGACATCAGGCTGCTGACGCACTCGCCTCACAGGTACAGATTGACCTGCTGGCGGCACCATACCCCCTTGACTTACCTTTTTGAATCATGAAATTCACCATTGCAAGTTGAAAAAAATACAAAGTAGGCCAGGAGAAATGGTACAGGGCTTAAGGTGCTCTCCTTCACACAGCTGATCTGGGCACCACATAGGATCCTGTGAGTACAGAACCAGGAGTACCACCTAATATGGTCCAAAACAAAAGAGAGCAAGAGAAAAAGAAAAGACCATCAAATACTACAGATGATAATGATGATGATGATGATAATGATGATTTTTGGAAAGGACTTTATTTTTTTTTAATTTTTTTACTTTTTTGCTTTTTGGGTCACACCCGGCTATTCACAGGGGTTACTCCTGGCTCATGCATTCAGAAATTACTCCTGGTGGTTCTCGGGGGACCATATGAGATGCTGGGAATCGAACCCGGGTCGGCCACGTGCAAGGCAAATGCCCTACCCACTGTGCTATCGCTCCAGCTTCTGGAGGGGACTTTCAAGTAGTGCTGGGTGGCGTGGGAGTCAACCTCTGCAGTTCTTGGCCAACCAGGCGAGGGTATCCAGTGATGACCAGTGGATCCAGAGGATCCATCAGGCCAACAGTGCAGTGATGCTCAGGCCTCGTGGTGCTGGGGGACAGTAGGGTTACCCCAGCATCATTGGGACCAGATGATTGATTCCAGGGGTTAAACTTGAATCTTGAATGTGCAGGCTTGATCCAAGGCCCCGGAGCTATCCATCCAGGCCTGCAGAAATGTTCTTGTTATATGGTTGGCAATGGAGGCCAAGTCAAGTGGTCTGAGACAGGTGGAAAATTGCTTTAAAGAGGCACACCGACTTCCGGTGAGCGGGGCAGAAGAGCTCAACAGCCTGCAGAGCGTCAGCCTAAGTTTTACTGTGACTACTGTGACACGTACCTCATCCATGACGCTCCATCTGTGAGAAAGACTCAGTGCAGCAGCAGGAAACACAAAGAGAATGTGAAAGACTACTACCAGAAATGGGTGGAAGAGCAGGCCCAGGGCCTGATTGGCAAGACAGCTGCTGCATTTCAACAAGGCACGATTCTTCCGACTCCGTTCTCTGCTCCTCCTGCAGGGGTGATGAACCCATCTCCACCCAGTCTCCCAGGTCCTACTCGCCCTGGGATGATGCCAGCACCCCATATGGGGGGGTCCTCCCATGATGGGCTCCCCTCCTCCTGGGATGATGCCAGTGGGACCTGCTCCTGGAATGAGGCTGCCAATAGGAGGGAGGCCCTATGGCCATGATGCCTGGGTCTCCAATGATGAGACCCCCTGCCCATCCCATAATGGTGCCCACTCAGCCTGGAATGACTCAACCAGACAGATAAGGAGAGTGGGAGTCGATCTCTCTTTTTCTCTCTATCTCTCTCTCTGTCTCTTGCTGTCTCTCTCTGTCTCTCTCTCCACTTCCTCCTGTCACTTGTTCTTCACCAGGAGATCATGGTGCTGTGACGCTAGGTATTCTCCAGTGGTGTTAGAGGGAGACCTGCCCCCTCTTCCCATCAGAGAGAGTATAGTTTTGGAGGGGGGTTTATAGTAAATGGAACAAAACCCAGCAATTTTTATTTGTATTGTGAAACATGGAAATAAAGTTGTCAACTCTTAGTTGTTTTTTTTAAAAAGAGGTACCCCAAGGCTTTTTGAAGAAAAAAATGAAAATTATAAATTAAAATAAAATTTCTTTCATTTGAAAGAAATTAATTTATTTATTCATCTTCAGCAATCTGTTGGCGGACTGTGTACCTTTTCTGCACCTTCCCATTCACAGCATCCTCTCAGCCAACTGCACGCTGGGAGCCCATGAAGACATGTCACTTCACTGCCATTTCACCAGCAACAAATGACCTGTCCTGTGTCTGTATGTCCATTTAAGATTTTGATGCGGTAACTTCCCTCTGCTGTGCTGGGTCTGAGCGCCACTTGCTGCCTCATTCTGCTCTGCTCTGACATCCCTGGCAGCCTCTCCGAAATGCTCTGCCCTGCACCCAGACCCATCGCCAGTGCCTCATGCATGCTACTGCTTCCCTCATTGGTGGACTCACTGACCCCCAAAACCTCTTGTCAATTTTTTTTTAATTTATTGAATCACTGTGGAAAGGTTACAAAGCTTTCAGGTTTAGGTCTCAGTCATGCAAATATCAAACACATTTCCCTTTACCAATACTTATTTTTTGCCATGAAGAACCCCAATAAAACCCCACCCCCCACCCTTCCCAGTCCCTGTGAGGCAGATGAATTCTAGTTAACACTCTATCTGCTTTGATTAGATTCACTGTTTCAATAAAAGATTCACCACTATCATTTAGAGTTTACCCCCCCCCCAAATCAGACATGCTGAAAAAGCATTGTGAAGTGATTTGCTTTCTACAGCTGGGTTCAAGAACTAAATGTTGGTTTTGGATTTCTGCTATTTTACCTATTGACCCTGGAAGTATTTCTACTGAAAGTCAGATAGTTAAGAAATTGGTTTCTGTGTTCTGGAGTCGTGGCCGTGCTGGAGAGCCGCTCGTGGGGGGCAACTGGTGGCCTCGGTAGGGCGTGAAGGGCGGATCGAAACACCCCCCTTCCCATGAGGTTTTAGTCGCCCCCACACCCCCGGCTCATACCTGCTGTCCACAAGGCTCCCATGCGGCCGCCATCTTTCTTTCCAGAGAGGAGAGGGCAAATGGGGCAACACCCTTTCCCCTCCGGCAGACTTGATGGCCTGGATTAACGCATAGTCCTTTCACTTTTCTGCTCCAAGCTGCTGGGTTCTGCATTAAGTCCTTGTGCTTCTGGGGCTGTGGCCGTGCTGGAGAGCCGCTCGTGGGGGGGCAACTGGTGGCCTCAGTAGGGCGTGAAGGACGGACCGGAACGCCCCCCTTCCCATGAGGTTTTAGTTGCCCCCACACCCCTGGCTCATACTTGCTGTCCACAAGGCTCCCATGCGGCCGCCATCTTTCTTTCCAGAGAGGAGAGGGCAAATGGGGCAACACCCTTTCCCCTCCGGACAGACATGATGGCCTGGATTAACGCATAGTCCTTTCACTTTTCTGCTCCAAGTTGCTGGGTTCTGCATTAAGTCCTTGTGCTTCTGGGGCCGTGGCTGTGCTGGAGAGCCGCTCGCGGGGGGCAACTGGTGACCTCGGTAGGGCGTGAAGGACGGACCAGAACACCCCCCTTCCCATGAGGTTTTAGTCGCCCCCACACCCCCGGCTCATACCTGCTGTCCACAAGGCTCCCATATGGCCGCCATCTTTCTTTCCAGAGGGAGGAGGGCGGAAGGTAGCAACACCCTTTCCCCTCCAGCAGACTTGATGGCCTGGATTAATGCATAGTCCGTTCACTTTTCTGCTCCAAGCTGCTGGGTTCTGCATTAAGTCCTTGTGCTTCTGGGGCTGTGGCCGTGCTGGAGAGCCGCTCGTGGGGGGCAACTGGTGACCTCGGTAGGGCGTGAAGGACGGACCAGAACACCCCCCTTCCCATGAGGTTTTAGTCGCCCCCCACACCCCCAGCTCATACCTGCTGTCCACAAGGCTCCCATGCGGCCGCCATCTTTCTTTCCAGAGAAGAGAGGGCGAATGGGACAATACCCTTTCCCCTCTGGGCAGACATGATGGCCTGGATTAACACATAGTCCATTCACTTTTCTGCTCCAAGCTGCTGGGTTCTGCATTAAGTCCTTGTGTTTCTGGGGCTGTGGCCGTGCTCCAAACTTAACTCTGATTTTCAGGGAGAAAGGTTGGGTGGTTTACTTCCCATTGATCACTTTGTATATAGAGAGATGTTGTGCGGCCGCATAAGCGGCCGTGCGTTTTTGAGAAGAAGTCCTAGTTCCCGCCTACTCGAGCTGTGCTTGTAGAGGCTTCTGGACACCGGGGTTCCATCTGGGGGAGGCGGGATGCGGTACCTACCCCATCTGGGACTTCCTGGTGATCTCAGCTCTTTTTGGAACCTGTTTTTTTTTTTTTCCTCCGGGATCTGTGGTTCCCGCCCTCCATGTGGTCCTTTTCCACGTCTTGTCAATTTTTTAAAAAATTTTATTAGCACTGTAACACTGCCCTCCCATTGTTCATCAATTTGCTTGAGCAGGCACCAGTAACATCTCACAACAAATTGTGAGACTTGTTGTTACTGTTTTTGGCATATCGAATATGTCACAGGTAGCTTGCCAGGCTTTGCTGTGCAGGCGAGATACTCTCGGTAGCTTGCTGGGCTCTCCGAGAGGGGCAGAGGAATTGAACTCGAATCGGCAGCGTGCAAGGCAAACGCCCTACCCAATGTGCTATAGCTCCAGCCCTAAATTTTATTATTTAAATTTTTTTATGGAATCACAGTGATATACACAGTTATGAAGTTGTTCATGGTTGAGTTTCAGCCATACAGTCTTCTAATACCTGTTCCTTCACCAGTGTAACATGTACATTTTTTACGACCAATGATCCCAGTTTCCCTCCCTGTCCCACCTCCTGCTTGCCTCTATGGCAGGAACTTCTCTCTCTCTCTCTCTCTCTCTCTCTCTCTCTCTCTCTCTCTCTCTCTCTCTCTCCCCTCCCCTATTATGGTTTGCAATCCACATAATAAAAGGTTATCAGCTAATATCCCTTTACCTACTTTGAATACTCAGTTCCAGTATGATCCCAGTACCACATGGTCCCCAGTACCACATGGTCCCCTGAGCGCCACCAAAAATGGTCCCTGAGCACAGGCTCACTTTCTTAAAAGGGGGCGGTTGAGGAGGGCAGGACTACTGCATCACATACTACCAAAGTGAATTTCTGACCTGATTATCTGTAAATCCTCACAATCACCCCATAAGTCAAGGCAATTGTCTGCCTTTCAGCCATGCAAATTGCAAGCCTGAGTCTGACCAAGCAGCAGTAAATCAGAGGGTCCCACAATTTGCTTCCCTAGGCCCAACTAATTGACTAGAGCCATTGAAATAACTCAGAAACACGTTTTACTTACCTGGTCACCACCTTATTGTAAAAGGCTCTCCTGCAGGAGTAGCCAGAGGGAAGTAGCTGTGTGGGGAGGGCAGGTGCATTCATGCCTACTCCAGGCACACTCTTCCCCCAAAACCCCTCCAAACACCTTGGCCACAACCCACAGGCACTCTGAGCATGGGCTCTTGTTTTTATCTAGAGCCATCAGCATGGTTGATACATTGTTAACCATCCTCTATGGAACCAAGCCTGGTCCCTCTGCATCCCAGGAAGCAGTTAGTCGTGACTGCTGTGCAGGATTGAAGTTTCCAGCCCTGGAATCACTTGTACAGTTCCACCATCCTAAAGTCCTTCCCAAAGTCACCATTAATATAACAGGAAAGAAGAAAGGAAGGAAGAAAAGAAGGGAGGGAGGGAGGTAGGGAGGGAGAGGAAGGGAGGGAGGGAGGGAAATAGAGGAAGGGAGGGAGGGAGGGAGGGAGAGGGAGGGAGGGAGGGAGGGAGGGAGAGGGGAAGAAAGAGAAAGAAAGAAAGAGAGAAAGAAAGAAAGAAAGAAAGAAAGAAAGAAAGAAAAGGTGAGAGAGGGATAGGCATAGAAAGATTTCATTCATCTGAGTAACATAAAGAAAGTAACAAAATAGGAGACTAACACCCAAGAATAGCTGAGATAAGTACCAGGCGGATTACTCCATGGCTTTAAGGACAACCGCACACGCTAGGGGAAAAGGCAGCTCAGACAGAGAAGGGAGCACCAAATAAAGGGTGTTGGGAGGTTCCTCTCAGGATGGGAAATGCGTGAAGAGAGTAGACTATAGACCGAACAAGATTGCCACTCAATATCTCTTTCGCAAACCACAGCACTCAAAAGGAGAGAGATAACAAAAGGAAATGCCCTGCCATAGTGGTAGGGTGGGATGGGGGATGGGGGGAAGGGGGGTGGGAGGGATACTGGGACGGGTGGTGGTGGAGAAAGGGCACTGGTGGAGGGATGGGTATTTGATCATTGTATAACTGAAACCCAAGCACAAAAATTTGTAAGTCTACAACTGTACCTCTTCGGAGAGCCCGGCAAGCTACCGAGAGTATTCGATATGCCAGACACAGTAACAACAAAGTCTCCAATGGAGACGTTACTGGGCCCGCTCGAGCAAATCGACGATCAACGGGAGGGCCTTTACCTTTACCTTTACCTTTACAACTGTACCTCATGGTGTTTCACTAATAAAAATTTAAGGAAAAAAAAGAAAGAAAGAAAGAAAGAAAGAAAGAAAGAAAGAAAGAAAGAAAGAAAGAAAAAGAGAAACTGCTGTCAAGGATTTTGGGAGCTCAGTAGCAGCAGTAGGACAAAGACCAACAGATTCCTCAGTGTAAAGCTCAGCGTTGCAGTGTTGCCAGTGGCTTGGTAACTTGGGGAGCCATAGAAGTTGACTGGAGAAAAGACGGTTTCTAACTCTTTGTGTTCAATCCACCTCGGCCACCAGCACTTGGGGAAATGCCCGACCTGGATCAGGTAGGTCCTAATCTTGACGCAGGCATCGTGGGTCCATCCTTTCCCCTCATGGAAAAGTATTTCAGAAAGATGTGAAATGGAGAAGCAAGAATCTTTTTACTGAAACTTTAAGAAAGCTGTGAAGGGAGAGAAAGGAAAAGTACATGTCTGAAAGAGAACACAGGGTGAAGCTCTCCAGAGCGAAAATAAACAAGAGACAGAGACAAGCAAGCAAGACACGAGTTCAAGGGAGAACAGGGCTTAAGGAGCAAGCCCCAAAAGGCTTTGGAAAGGAGTTTTTAGACAATTCTTCCCAAATGGGTTTTTCAGGAGTTTTGCATACATAAAAGTTACCCTGCGTGTTGTCACAGGAAAGCTTGACTGTTGATAGTCTTACTATATATAAATATATATATATATACACATACATATACATATATATAATCTCATAGATTCTTCAGTAGCTTCTCTTTTATTGAGGGGTCCACCCTTCTCTGGGTGGGTCTTTGGATTTTTGCACGTGGGTGGTGCCTCGGTTTCTCTTCTCCAAAGATCTCAGGTTTTGCATGTGTGAAAACTATGAGGTCTTCATGCCTTGGGCTACTTCAGGACTAGGAAGTCTTTTCTTAAATTTATTATTTTCCCAAAAATGCATTACTAGGACCCCCTTCGAATCCGTTGTGTATTCGATATGCCAAAACCAGTAACTACAACTGGTCTCATTCACCTGACCCTGAAGGCTTCACCGACATGGCAGCACTGAGAAGGATGAGAAAGGAGAGGCCGACAAAATCTCAAGGCCGACCTAGGCTGCCACAATGAAGGAAGACAAAAATGATCGTCTGTACTTTCAATGCACGTATGCTAGCATCAAATGCATCCATCGAGGACCTGATGGTACAAGCGCGAATGATCAAGTATGACATCATTGGTCTGACCGAGACAAGAAGGCACGAATCTCACCATGCCATTTTCGACACTGGAGAAGAATTGTTCCTCGGAACATGTGATAAAAGAGGTGTTGGAGGCGTCGGTGTCCTTGTCAACACAAACTTGGCCAAGAGCATTGATTCATTCGAATGCCTAACAACCCGAATCGGACGTTTACATTTGAATAGATGTGGCTCACTGCCTGCAGTTTCTATCTTCGCTGTCTATGCACCAACATCTCATTATGATGAAAGAGAAATCGAGAAGTTCTACATGGAGCTAGAGAAGTTCTATAAAGAAGACCACACCTTCTACAAGATCATTGTGGGTGATTTTAATGCCAAGATAGGACCGAGAAGGTCAGCTGAAGAACTTCACATCGGGACCCATGGCCTAGAATGGAACGAACAGGGTGAGAGACTGTCTGAGTTCATCATGTCAACCAAGACCATTCATGGTAACTAACAGTTCCAGAAGGCAGAATCTAAACGATGGACATGGGAGTCTCCCTGTGGACGATTCCACAATGAGATAGACCACATCATATTCAATCGACGGTTTTGCCTGACTGATGTCGCTGTTGTCCCAAAATTTCGAATGGGATCGGACCACCGTCTCCTTCGTGCAAAATTCTACTTCACAGAGTGGGGAGAAAGGGCTGCAAAGTTCAAAAAGAGAACTCCCAGAATGACCACCAACTGGGAACTCTTTGGTACTATTGCAGCAACATGGGAAGATGCCATTGTTGACAACATTGACGAGGAATACGATCAACTGGTTCAGCACCTCCATGAATGTGCGAGGAATGCCAACAGAGAGATAGCCACAAAAAATCGCCTATCTTCGAAAACTCTTGAGCTAATTCGCCGGCGTGGCTTGGCGCATGCCTCAGGCAACCGCAAGCTAATGTCCGAGCTCGCAAAGCAGTGCAGAGATGCGATCAAGGAAGACCTCAAAGAGAGAAGAGCAGAAGTGCTGGTAGATGCGGCAGAAGCCGGGAAAAGTATTCGTAACGCCCGCCTGTCCTTCGCCAACTACAAGACCAAGATGACTGCCCTCCGACGTCCTGATGGATCCATCACATCCTCCAGAATGGCAATGGAGAAGATTATCCATGACTTCTACTCAAATCTCTTCGATAGCCATGTCCACTTGCCGACATACCAAATTCCACAGGATGGATATGTCGTTCCCAACGTTCTCCCTTCCGAAATCCGAAACGCCATTTCGTCGGTAAAGAAACAAACAGCACCCGGCCCAGACAAGGTCAGACCTGAACACCTGAAGAACCTGCCATCAGTACTCATCAATACACTGGCTCGGCTCTTCACTCGCTACCTGTCTGAATGCAAGGTTCCGTCCCAATGGAAAACCAGCAGGACCATACTACTGTTCAAGAAGGGAGACATCCACGACATTGGCAACTATCGCCCAATCTGCCTATTGTCTGTCATCTACAAGTTGTTCATTCGAGTCATCCTAAATAGGATTGGCAGAACACTAGATGAAGGACAACCATGTGAGCAAGCCGGGTTCCACAAAGGATTCAGCACCATCGACCATATCCACACGATAACCAAGCTCATTGAGGTTTCTCGGGAGTTCAAGATGCCACTCTGTTTAACGTTCATTGATTTAAAGAAGGCCTTTGACTCTGTTGAGACGGAAGCGGTCATTGAAGCCCTAGCCAATCAGGGCATTCAAGCCCAATACATCAGGATCCTCCGTGAGCTGTATTGCGGATTCACTACCAGGATCTCACCATTCTACAAAGAAGTGATCGTTGATGTCAAGAGAGGGGTTCGGCAGGGTGATACCATTTCACCGAAACTCTTCAGTGCCACCCTCGAGAACATCATGAGACGACTGGAATGGGAAGGAATGGGAGTGAAGATAGATGGTCGGCAACTACACCACCTCCGCTTTGCTGATGACATTGTTTTAATAACACCAAACATTAGCCAAGCGGCACAAATGCTGGCCGACTTTGACCGTGAGTGTGGAAAGGTAGGACTACAGCTGAATCTTACGAAGACAATGTTTATGAGAAACAGCCTCGTTCCTGACGCCCCATTTGCTCTCAACAGAACGACCATCTCCGAATGCAACAGCTATGTGTACCTAGGTCGAAAAGTCAACATGTCAAATGACCTGGCACCTGAGCCACGCAGGAAGAAGAGAGCAGCTTGGAACGCCTTCAAGAACGTCGAAGAAATAGCTAAGAGGACGAAGAACCTCCGGCTCCGGGCACATCTCTTTGATCCCACTGTTCTTCCTGCATTAACATATGCCTCAGAGACCTGGGCCCTATGCAAACAAGATGAGAACACTATTCAGGTCTCCCAAAGAAGAATAGAAAGAGCTATGCTTGGAATATCACGTTTCACTCAAATGAGAGAAAGAATCCGGAGTTCTGACATCCGTCGACGATCAAGAATCAGGGATGCTGTCTCATTTGCCAAGGTGTCGAAAATGAGATGGGCTGGTCACGTAATGAGATTTAAAGACGACCGCTGGACTAGAGCTGTTACCGACTGGATTCCACGGGATGTCAAAAGACCGCGTGGCTGCCCACCTACCAGATGGTCAGACTTCTTCGTCAAGATCATGAACGATCGGTTTGAGGCTCTTCATGTTCCCGGAGCGTACAGATGCCATTGGGCTACACTAGCACGCGACAGGGACAAATGGGGACGTTACTGGCGCCCGCTCGAGCAAATAGATGACTAACGGGAAGTTAAGTGATTAAGTGAAGTGATTAAGGACCCCCTTACTAATTGCCTACAACAAAGCCACAAAGTAATCTTTCCACAAGAAATATGGAAAGATTAGAGGTAGACCCCTCAGAAATAGAGTCGCGAAAGAATTCTTGAGATTATGAGAAGACCATCAGCAGGGCAAGGCTTTCCTGTGACAACACCCAGATTACTTTTATGGATTCAAAGCTTTGATGTGTAAAGCACATTTAGAAGGGCTGAAGCAAAGCTCCTTCTGAAAGCCATCTGGGGCTTTCTCCTCAAGCCCATGTTCTCCCTCAAACTTTCTTGTCAAGATGTTTCTCTCTTATTTCCCTTCTAGAGAAGTCTGTGTTCTCTCTCGAACACATACTTCTGGCTTTCTCTCCCTTCATATCTAGAGATGTGTGTGTGTGTGTGTGTGTCTAAATAAGTTCCAACAAAAACTTTTTTTGCTTCACCATTTTGCCTCCTCCTGAAGCTCTTTCCTGTGAGGAAAAGGCAACAGACCCCAAATGCCTCCACTGAGGTTAGGATTTAGGCCAGCGTTTCCCTGAGTGCTGGTTGCTGAGTTAGGCTGAAGAGTGAGGTGGGTGGAAGAGAGACACTTTTCTCAAGTCAGCCTCTGTACTCACCACTTCACTGAGCTGCTGACAAGAGTTTCTTTTTTCATTTGTTTGTTTTGGGTTTGGTTTGTTTTCCGGGCCACAGCCCTGTGGTGCTTACTGTTTACTCCTGTCTCTATGCTCAGGGACCATGTGTGATGGTTCTCAAGAGACCACGTGAGGTGCCAAGACTGAACCGTATTCTTCAAGTGCAAGCGACCTACCCCACTTTTGACTCTTTGTTACAAGGGTTCTTCCCAACAGTGCAGTGCTGGAGTGAACCCAAAGCTCCCATCTGCAGAGGCCTCACTCAGACCCTGAGCTATGACTCCAGTTTAACCTTCTAATTGAACCTCTGTTTGAAAGAGGACTGTTGTTTGCTTTTCTATATTTTTTTCTGCCCTAAGTCTTGTGGTAAACAGAGTAATAGCCAGAAGGTATCCATGTCCTAGTCCCCAGAGTCTTGAGATTTTTGTCACTTTACTTGACCACAAGGAATTTGTGGCCTTGATTAAATTAAGACTGTGTGAATGTGTGTGTGTGTGTGCATGTGTGTGTGTGTGTGTGCATGTGTGTGTGTGTGTGTGTGTGTGTGTGTGTGTATGTGTGTATGTGTGTGTGTTTGGACCACACTCGGAGGTGCTTGCTTAGGGGATACTCCTGGCTCTGTCCTCCTGGATCACTCCTGGAGAGGCTCAGAGAACCATATGGGGTGCCTCTGTGGGAATCTTTCTTTCCTTTTTTTTTTTAAATAAATAGATTTTATTTGGAGGATTTTTAAGGTGTGGAGGGGGAGAGAGATAGAGAGAGAGTAACGTACTCAAGAGAGAACACAGGCTTCTCCAAGGGCAGAGAGAGTCCCTACACACATCCTAGCATTAGACACAAAAGCATGAAAGTACACATCTCAAGAGGGGAGATGTGGGCAACTTGTGCTCAGGCGACACATGTGCTGGGGCACCACATGTGCTCGGCCACGTGGACACAAGCACACATGGGCTCGAGCAGCATATGCCTCCGTGGGAATCTTTCTACAGAGATAGAAGGTAGGAGAAGCATGTGATGTCTGAAATAAGGCAGGGGGAGAGAAATTGGGCAACTCTGTGCTACAAAGACCTATGAAGGGGCCATGAGCCAAGGAAAATGGGTAAACTCTGGGAACTGGAGAGAAGGAAAGTCCTTTTGCTCTAGTGTCTTCAAAAGGATGGAACACTTCTGGCACCTTAATTTCAGTGTAGTAAGATAAGACCCAATTTAGTTCAATAAATAACATCCAGAACTCTAAGATTATATATGTGCCTTGTTTTAAGTTATGACATTTTTTGCTAACTTTTTTACAGCAGCAAAAGGGAACAACTACCATTTTGATGTTCAAAATGTTGTGCTTCTCCAACAGCATTTTGTTTGATAATCTACCTCCAGTTTGCTAAGCTCTGTCTTCTAATTAGTACATTTAGATCATTTGCATTTAAATTATTGCTATTGTTAGGGCTTTCATTTTATTACTTGCTTCTAGTTTTCTTCCTGTTTCTCATTTCTTTCTCTTTTTGCCTTCTGGGCATTACCTGAATATTTTTTAAAATCAATTTTCCTTTATTTATAATGCTTTTGAGCACAGCACAATGAGATGTAATTTTCTTTAATGGTCTCTTTTGACTTATATCCCTATATAACTTATCACAGTCTACAGGCATCAACATCTTATTACTGAAAGTACTGAAAGTTCACATAATCATTGCAGATTTGAATGTCAAAGTGGCGCGTGACCACTATGTGAGACTTTTAAAAAAATCGTGCCAGTATTACTTATAAATCATGTATGGCTAAACTATGATTATGCAATGAACGTTCTAAGCCTATACAAACAGTTTTTGAACTGAAAAAATGATATGATTATGTACTGAAGCATAGATATTTGCTCTTAGCTCCTTTATTTTCCCACTTAAAAAAATTTTTTTTTCTCACATCTGGTGGTGCTTAAGGGCTATTTCTGACTCTGTGCTCAAGAGTGACCCATGACAGTGCTTGAGGGACCACATGTGGTGCTGAGGATTGTACTGGGGTTCATGTGGAAAGCAAGCACCTTACTTTCTGTATTATCTCTCTGGCTCTGTTATTTCCACTTTCAATGCAATCATCAACCACCTCTCTACATACACTGGATATAATATTAGTAGTGTTAAGAATTTTGCTTCAACTATAAAGCCTGATTTGAGACTCATGAAGGGATGGTAGTATGTTAGTTATATTTATTCTGACTCATGAAGGGATTCTGGTGTGTTACATTTACTCTGTAAGTTTATTCAAGCACAGTGGGTAGGGCATTTGTTTTACACGTGGCCAACCAGGCTGACCCGAGTTCAATTCCTCCGCCCACTCCTCTCAGAGAGCCCAGCAAGCTACTGAGAGTATCTTGTCTGCACAGCAAAGCCTGGCAAGCTCCCTGTGACGTATTCGATATGCCAAACACAGTAACAACAAGTCTCACAATGGAGACGTTACTGGGCCTGCTTGAACAAATTGATGAACAATGGGAGGACAGGACAGGACAGGATTCTTTCATTTTATTTTTTGTTTTTGAGCCACACCAAGTTGTATTCAGAGCTCACTCCTGGCTCGGGGATTATTCTTGGCAGGGCTCATGGACCACAGGGGGTGATGGAGATTGAAAATGGGTCATGGCATGCATAGCAAAGGCCATTCCTGCTGGACTATCTCTCCAGCCCCATTCAAAACAACATGGGATATCATCTCACACCATAGAGACTGGCATACATCAACACAAAAACAAAGAAAACAAGAGCAACCAGTGCTGGTGTGGAAAGAGACTCTCCTTCACTGTTGTTGTGGAGACTGGTCCAGCCTTTTGGGAAAATAATATGGACATTCCTCAAAAACTAGAAATTGAGCTTCCATTTGACTCTGCAACACCGCTTCTGGGAATATACACCAGGGACCCAAAAACACACAGTGAAAATGCCATCTGCACTTCTTTGTTTATTGTAGCACTATTCATGATAGCCCCCACTCTATTGTGTTTATAGTGTTCCTGGAGTGCCCAGGAACAGATGAGTGGTTAAAAGACCTATGGTATACACAGTGAAATACTATAAAGCCATTAGGAAAAATGAAGTCATAAAATTTGCTTGTACATGGAGAGTGTATCATGCTGAGTGGAATGAGTCAGAAGGAGAAGGACAGACATAGAATGACTGCACTCATTTGTGGGATATATATAAAAAAAATCATATAGATTAGCACCCAAAAAATCATATAGATTAGCATCCAAGGATGATAGAAACAAGGGCCATGAAGATTGTCCCACAGTTGGAAGCCTGTTTCTAGTTCTGGAGGAGAAGGCAGTTGGGACAGAAAAGGGACCACTATGACAAAGATAGTTGGAAATGATCACTCTAGATAAGAACTGCATGCTGGCTCAGATAGAGAAGGGAACACCAAATAAAGGGTGTTTGGAGGTCCCTCCCAGGAGGGAGGGGAGATGCATGTCGAAAGTGGACTATGGACTGAACATGTTTGCCACTCAATGCCTCTTTTGCAGACCACAACACCCAAAAGGAGAGAGAGAACACAGGGGATTGCCCTGCCACAGAGGCAGGGGGGATAGGGGGATGGGGGTGGGGGGGGGGGATATTATCCATGGTGGTGGAAAATGGGCACTGGTGGAGGGATGGGTATCTGATCATTGTATAATCAAACCCAAGCACAAAAAATTGTAAATCTACAACTGTACCTCATGGGGTTTCACTAATAAAAAAAAATTATAAAAAAAAAAAAAGAACTGCATGCTGAAAGTAGGTACAGGAACAAACATGATAACCTCTCAGTATCTGTATTGCAGACCATAATCCCAAAAAGGAGAGAGAGAAAAAGAAGGAAAGTGCCTGCCATAGAGGGCAGGCTAGGGGAGGGGTCTGGAGTGAAACTGGGGATATTAGTGGTAGGAAATGTGCACTGGTGGAAGAAGGGGTATTGGAACATTGTATGACTGAAACCCAATCATGAGCAGCTTTATAACTGTGTACCTCACAGTGGTTCAATATAAATAAATAAAGTGGGAAAAAATTTTAATTCTTTGGTTTCCATTTTTGGCTTTTTCTTTTGGGGGGGTCACCCCAGCGATGCTCAGGGGTCACTACTGGCTCTGCACTCAGAAATCACTCCTGGCAGTGCTCAGGGGACCATATGGGATGCTGGGAATCGAACCCAGGTTGGCCGCGTGCAAGGCAAATGTCCTAACCGCTGTACTATTATTCTGGCACTAATAAAGAATTTATGGTGGCCAGTTCTGTTAGTTCTTCTCTTTATAACATTTAATTTTTTTCTTTCACTTCAATACTTGAAAAGTTTTAGCCCCTTTTTTATTCTATCATTCATGGTTTCATACGTAAACTTTGCTCTTACATATGTGGATATTCCTATATAGGCAGTGCATCATTTATCTGCTTTTTTTTTTTTTTAGTTTGGGGGTAATACTTGTCTTTGCTCAGGGCTTACACCTTGGCTCTGTGCTCAGGCATCACTCCTGGCAGTATGATTTATTATCTTAGTTTTTAGAAGTTTGATAATGATGTGTCTTGGTCAAAAAAGGAAATGCGATTTTAAAAATCAGACATTAAAGTGAGAGGATTTACTGCGCTTGAAGATGGAAGGGGCCATGAGCCACGGAATGTGGAAACTTGAAAGGGTAAGAGAATGAATTCTCTGCTAGCGCCTCTGGAAGAACTCAGAACTACAAAATATTCCTTTCAACCCAGCAAGATTCATTTTATTATTTATTCACTTTGCAGAGGAATGGTTTGAGACCATGCCCAGTGGTACTTAGGGATTACTTCTGGAAGTGCTCAGGAAACCACGCAGTGTTGGGATTAGAACCATGGACGGCCACATGTAAAGTATGTGCCTTGACCCCTGTATTATCTCTCCAGCTGCCACGACTCATTAAACTTCTATACCTCCAGGATGGTAAGATAATAATTAGTGCTATTTTTTTTCTTTTTTTCTTCTTTTTGACCTGGCAATGCACAGGGGTCACTCCTGGCTCTGCACTCAGGAGTTACTCCTGGCGGTGCTCAGGGGACCATATGGGATGCTGGGAATCGAACCTGGGTCAGCCGCGTGCAAGGCAAACGCCCTACCCGCTGTGCTATCACTCCAGCCCCCATAATTGGTGCTATTTTAAGACATAATGTGTATGATAGTTCACCATAGCAGCAATAAGGAACTAAGAATCACCTTTAAAACTCTGTCTTCCCATCCTTACTCATAGGGGTGTGGGAATTAAACTTTCCGGGTCAAATTCCACTCTTTTTACTTAATGTATTATGTAACCTTGAGCAAGATACTTGATCCCTTTGAGCCTCAGTTTTCTCATTTGTCAGTTGGGACTGAAGTTATAATAGTTATCTACTCATTTCCCTCTCCAAACTACCTATGAAACAATTTCTAAGTAGAAATTCCAATTTGTAAATTTTTGTAAAGATTATTGTCTACGCTCATCTTCTTTCTTTAAACAATGGGGTTAATTTTTTTTTCTTTTTGGGTCACACTCGGCAATGCTCAGGGGTTACTCCTGGCCCATACACTCAGAAATTACTCCTGGCTGTGCTTGGTGAACCATATGGGATGCTGGGAATCGAACCCGGGTTGGCCTCGTGCAAGGCAAATGCCCCACCCGCTGTGCTGTCGTTCCAGTCCTGAGGGGTTAATTTTTTTTAGAGCAGTTTTAAGTTCACAGCAAGATTGAGCAGATGGTACAGCAGTTTCCCATTATCTCCAGTCTCACACATGCAGTCTCTCTCTTTATTGACACTCCCTTCCCACCCCGCCCCCATCTCTCTAGTGTGGTACTTCCAACAAAAGATTGATAAAACCTACATGGACACGTCATTATCGCCCAAAGACTGAAGTTCCTATGAGGACCCACTCCTGTTATACATTCTACGTATTCCCCTCTTACATACACCCATGCTGGGTGCCAAACCCAGGGAATGCTGGGTATTGAACCCAGGGTCTCACATATACAAGGCAAATATCCTACCACACAGCTTTATCCAAAGCTTGCATCCAATGAACTTAGACTAACGTGTATTGACGTGTATCCATCATTATACATCCTAGACACAGAGTGTTTCACTGAGCTGGCAATATTCTTTCCTGTTCCTTTTCATTCCTCAATCCTCACTCTGCCCTGGACATCTCTGATCTTTTTTTACTGTCTCCAGAATTTGCCTTTCCCAGAATGCCCCTGTAATTAGGATCAGATACTAAATGTAGCCTTTGAGATGGGCAGACTTCATAAGTAATATGCATTTAAGTTCTTAATGCATATTAAACTTAAGTGAGTTACTTGGGGAATACTCCTAGTGTGTTCTATGGAGGGGGGGGATCACTCCTGCTGGCGCTTGGGATATCCTGTGTGCTGGGAAGCAAACCAGTTGTCCCCTAGGCACACCGTGAACTCCCACCCTTTAAGCCTCTCTGTTGTGTTCCTTCTGGGCTCTGTTCCTTCTCTCCTTGCTCCTTGTCCTGAAACCTTCTGTTCCCTCCCTTCTCTGCGTCTCTCACAGTTTCCTGAAGATGTGGCTGGAGGTTGGGAGTGCAATCAATCAGGCCTCTCAGGGGGAAGTGAACAGCTCTGCAGGGATGTATCTTTCTGGATGCTCTGGGGAAGGTCTATGTCCTTTTTTGCATTAGAGTCCCTTTTTTCTGTACTGACTAATACGTAAGTTTTCTTGTAGCTTGGCACAGATTTTTATTTCTCTCTCTCTCTCTCTCTCTCTGTCTCTTTTTCTCTGTCTCTGTCTCTATCTGTCTGTCTGTCTCTGTATCTGTCTCTCTGCCTCTGTTGTCGCTGTCTCTGTCTCTGTCTGTCTGTCTCTCTCTCTCTGTCTCTCTCTGGTGGGAAGTGACTTCTAAGCTATGCTCAGGAGACCCTATGATCAATCCTGTTCATTCTTGGCCAACTGGATTGGCAGTTCATGCAACGCTGTATGGGTTGGGTTCTGAGGAACTAGAAATAATCTGGGTCAAACCAGCAGTGCTTGGAGACTTTCGGGACAACACCTGACAGCGTTCAGAGGACCGTATGGTGCCAGAGATGGAATGAGGTTGGTCACGTACAGAATTAAATGCCTTAGTCCCTGTACTAATTTTCTGGCTGCTTAAAAACAGTAACTTTCAGATATTTTTACAGTGTTGGGGATCAAGCCCAGGGGCTCATGCATGTGGTCTGGCATCCTGAGCTACATCCTGGCCCTAATGTCTTCTTTTTCTCTTCCCCTTCCCTCCCCTGTACTATTGTTATGATGACTGGGTGTTGGGGTCCAGGTTCCCACACATGCTTGGCTACAGTGCTCATATATGGCTGTGGGTCTTGCTGGTTGGAGGGAGGGGGACGCATATTTTTATTGCTGTGTCTGCACACTTGCTTCTCTGGGGTTCCGATTCATTTTCAGTTATGGTGCGTGTCTTGCTTTGAGTTGCTGTGGTGCTACCACATACTTCCTGGGGTCACACTCTCAGTGGCCATGCAGATCCATCTTTTCAGTTGTGGGCTCAGTTGAGGTGGTCATGCTTGCACACTCCTCGATGGACCTGGATGTGCATTTCACACCCTACTGCAGCAGGGGACCCAGAGAGCAGGGCTGCTGGGACTGCTCGGAGCAAGGTGCATGTGGGGATGCTGGGGATTGCACTTGGGGCCTCCTGCTTGCCAGTTACTTTCGGTCACTGAGTGTATATCCCCCACCCCCAGCTGAGGTTCTGAAGTTCATTGACTCTGCCCTTCTTTCACAGCATTATAAGTGAAAGCAAATAATGCCAACAGACCCCTGATCTCAGCACCGAAAAAAAGCCAGCATGTTAGTAATTTGCCATCTTCGTTTTCAATTTCTCTTTTGTCTCTGATGAAATAAATGGTTCTGACTTACCCAAAGCCTTCCCCATCTCAGACATTTCTCCACCTTCCCACCCAGAGGGAACCGCTCACAGGGTGTGGAAAAGTCTTTCCTCCTTTGGCTCCCCCACTCCGGAGCTCGCCGGCAGTGCAAGCTGAGAAGCGCCATGTTGGACGAGTGGGCTCCCTGGTCAGTGCTCAGCACGGGAGCTGTTGGAAGGCTCTTAAACAATGGCTGTCTCACACTGCTCCTTCTCAGGGAAGGCTGGCGGTGATCCGGGGACAACGCCAAGGGCAGAGCACAGTTTTATAGAGTCAGACTTCCTATGTTTGTGCCTGTCACCATGACCTAATCTTTCTGGATGGTTAATTTCCTCTTTTGTACAAAACGAGGCTAAGAAGACCCTTTCAGCTGGGGCTGGGGAGGATTTAAGAAAATAAAACCTGTGAGCTTTCCCCTTGGGCAGGAATGGGTGCTCCATAAATGCTGGGTTTCTCACAAAGAGAATGAGTTTATCTCCTCATTTTTCTCCTTTGCTCTTTTCTTTTTTTTTTTTTTTTTTTTTGGTTTTTGGGCCACACCTGGTGTTGTGCCAGGCTTTGAGTATCTCCCCATCCTCACCCCCATTTTAATTTAATGTAATTTTTTTCAGTTTTGGGTCACGCCCAGTAATGCTCAGTGGTTCCTCCTGGCTCTTCACTCAGGAATTACTCCTGGTAGTGCTCGGGAGCCCATGTGGGAGGCCAGGGTCAAATCCAGGTCAGCCACATTTAAGGCAAGAATCCGACCCTCTGTATTATCGCTCCATCTCCTTCTTTCTTTCTTTCTTTCTTTCTTTCTCTCTCTCTCTTTCTTCCCTCCCTCCCTTCCTTCCTTCCTTCCTTCCTTCCTTCCTTCCTTCCTTCCTTCCTTCCCTCTCTCTCTCTTTCTTTCTTTCTTTCTTTCTTTCTTTCTTTCTTTCTTCCCTCCCACCCTCCCTCCTTCCCTCCCTCCCTCCCTTCCTTCCTTCCTTCCTTCCTTCCTTCCTTCCTTCCTTCCTTCCTTCCCTCTCTCTCTTTCTTTCTTTCTTTCTTTCTTTCTTCCCTCCCACCCTCCCTCCTTCCCTCCCTCCCTTCCTTCCTTCCTTCCTTCCTTCCTTCCTTCCTTCCTTCCTTCCTCCCTTTCTTCCTTCCCTCTTTCTTTCTCTCTCTCTCTTTCTTTCTCTCTCTCTCTTTCTTTCTTTCTTTCTTTCTTTCTTTCTTTCTTTCTTCCCTCCCTCCCTCCCTCCCTCCCTCCCTTCCTTCCTTCCTTCCTTCTTTCTCCCTTCCTTCCTTCCTTCCTTCCTTCCTTTCTTTCTTTCTTTCTTTCTTTCTTTCTTTCTTTCTTTCTTTCTTTCTTTCTCTTTTTTTAGGTAGGGGTGGGATGGGGTGGGGTAACAACCAGCAGTGATCAGGGCTTACTCCTGACTCTGTGCTCAGGAATCACTCCTAGCAAGGCTGGGGATCCCTAGGTCAGTTGTGTGTGAGGCAAATGCCCTTCCTGCTGTACTATCACTCTGTACCCTCACCCCCTATTTTTCATGCTCATTTACACCACGTTGCTGCTCCTATCCTATGTCCTGGCCTGGAGGGAATCCTACCGCATGTGGCTCATCCGAGGTCCTCATCAGCTACAGAGTACAGTCCTCAGCATCTGTAATATACTCCCTGAGGTTAGAGGTCACTTGTCATTCTGCTTGTAATTTCCTTGAAGGCCAGAACTGTGCCAGAGACTTCCATGTTGTTCACATGTCTCAGCACTCACCTGGGGAGCAGCAGAACATGGATTGGAGTCCAAGTTCAAATCCTTGTTCTTCCACATGCTCCTCTCTCTGTCATTTTGATCTAGTGACTGGACTTCTCACAGCCTCAGTGTTCTTAGCTGCAAGCTAGAAACAACAATTTCTAGTACCATTTTTATATCTCCTGGTGTAAGAATAGTTCTGAGAATTCATTCTAAGAATGACCAAGATAGTCCAGAAAAGGTTTTTGACTCTGTTTGTTCTTCAGTGCCTCAAGGCTGGCTCTCTGGATGTGGATGATTCTTGTCCACTACAAATGACGTGTTATAAGGTTTAATCATGTTGATGCTTATGTGTCAGTTTCCTACTGATATTAGGCTACAAACCTGGCTTAAAACAATGGATGTCTATCATCGTATGGTTCTGGAGGTCCAAAGTCCAATTTGAATCTCACTTGGTTAAAGTAGAAGTACAGAATCTTTCTCAAAGCTCGAGAGGAGCATTTCCTTGTTTAGTCCAGCTTCTAGAATTTTCCACCATTCATTGGCTTGTGACCCTACGTCACTCCCATCATATTATCCTAGATAATTTTCCACTCCTAAGATTCTTAAGTAAGTCACATCTCTCTAAAGACTCTTTGACTTATAAGACAATACATTGTGAGATCAGTTGGTCAACAGGACTAGTGATTGGGAGGAGGAACTTGAACCAGGTAGAACTAGGACCAGTTTAAACTTAAACAGTGTCTCCTTTTTCATCTCTCACGACCTCTCATCAAAACTTTTCAGGCCTGGAGCAATAGTACAGCGGTAGGGTGTTTGTCACGCATGAAGATGACACGAGTTCAATTCCCCGGCATCCCATATGGTCCCGCAAGCACTGCCAGGAGTAATTCCTGAGTGTAGAGCCAGGATTAACCCCTGAACATCACTGGGTGTGACCCAAAAAGAAAAAAAAAACAAATAAAACCTTTTAATCTTTCAGAATCCTTGCAAACTTGTCTTTTGGTCAGCTGTAATGTGTATTCATAGAGGATAAAAAATCATGAAAAAAAAAAGAAGTTCAACTTAGTCAAGTTGACCCAGTTCAAAACATTACTTCCTCAAAAAACAGGTATGAAAGAAGGAGAGATAATCTTTGTGTGCAGGAAATTCTTGAGAGCAAAGGCATGGTGGTCAGAAGGAGTGAATGAGTATTTAGCAAACCTTGACTAGATCAGCAGGGATGGTGTAAAGGAATAATAGTTCTGGAAGATCATGGAAGAGAAGGCTACTAGCAAAAGTCGCAATCATTAATGACATCAATCAACCACTATTTATGGATCACAATGTATCTACTAGACATTATGCCCAGCAATTAGACATTTTCTACTTTACCACTATAAGTGGAGTGAAGTATGAAAGCCCAGAACTGAGAGAATTTGATATTAATGTGAAATCTTCATGCTGTCCCTCTTTTGAGAAATAGTCAATGATTCTAAATGGAACTATGGGCGAGCTGAACTACTAATTCAATTCAATCAATACTTACTCAGATTCAGTCAACACTCAAGATCGTTCTCTGTTCAAATTCATTGCAGTCAGGGTTCTTGCAAACTATGAAGAGTTGCAGCAGATAATATGGGTCTCAGGAGAAATTCAAAGTCATTTCTTTCCTTGAAAATTTTCCAGAAAGATCTATGCTCACCTATTATCCTATACTGTGGTGTCCTTGTTCTAAAACAAAGGTTCTTTATGATTTTTACATGAACAAAATAGAACAAAACCATGTAGTCCATGTAGTCTAAAACCATCAAAACTGAGATGAATGTGATTTGAGACTTCTGAAAAAATAGTGATGCATCACTCACATGAGTTGATCTTGTTGTTTCATGCTGGTGGAGGGTAGCAGAGTTTGGCACTGGCTTTGGCTCGGGATATGTGGTATTATTTAATCTTCACAAGCCTGAAAGGTAGGTACTATAATTGGTCCTGCTTTGTGGGAAAGGAGAGTTAGACTTAATGAGATTAAATATCGTTTTCAGTGTTACATAGAGAGTAAAAATACCACAAAGGAAGGCAGCTATTTCTCTTGATGGTCCTTTATGGAGCAGCTTGGCCACTTGTGACATAAAAACTCCAAGGGACTCAGAGAAATGTTTCCCAGGCAGGAAAGGGGTAGAAAAACTCCAGCTTTGCAAAGTCTTCAGTGGTACAAGCTAAGGATGAAACATCTGTGCAAAGAAATCTGCAAAAAGCCAGGGAAGTCTTCACGGTCTGAAGATGTGCTTCGGTAGCTGTCCCCAAGCAGGTGGACAGCGTCCCTAGATTCCAGGATGAGGACACCTGTGGGTCAAACTTCTGGTGGGACCTGGAGAGCTCTGGACTTGTGTGGTGGTTACTGTTTCCCTCCCAAGCAGAACCTGCACCGTGACTGGCTATAGTGGACCCGTGGCCAGTTCTTCTAAAGAAGCTAATGATGACGGTCTACTTGGATGGTGTATATACTGAATCTTCAGAGGAAGAATAAAATGAAAAACAAGATGGTTTTTAGCAGGACTTGTCGAACAGTTAAAGGTATTCCCTTTATATTTCTTCTGACCACTATTTTTTTTTTCTGTCCCTGAATCCTTACTGTCAGCTTGAAAGAGTATTTTCCCATGTGGCGACTCTCACTCTGTGATGCAGAAGAGGAAACTGAGGCTTAGTGAGTTTCCAATTAGTTAACTAATTAAGAGTAGAACCAAGGCTAGTCCCTGCGTTTTCTGGAAGGAGATACCAGAGTCATACGTTGTGTTTTTGACTTTTTACATCATCTTGTCACATACAGACATCCTGTTTTCTTTTGGGCCCATTCCAAATGGACTTTTGATGGGGGAAGACCTATTTTTAAAGGGGTTGACCGTGAATAAGAACCCTAAGCCCACATTCCTCTGACCATCAGGCCTCCATTGCAGCACACTCTCAAAGGCAAATGTGACAAGCAAGCAGGATCTCCTAAGTATTCCTGCACTTCCCTTCCCTACTTTGATTACATTGTACCCAATGGCATTTGGAACTTGGTTCAGGGTGCATATAGCTGAATTATGAAATTTGCCAATATGCAATTAACTGGAGTAGCAACACATTCCATCTAATGGGGGCCAGACAGAAACTGCATAATTCTTGAGGTGCAAGCTGATTATGCAGTTAAGTGATATGCACTTAGGAGAAGAGCTCTGCATCTATCTGATCCCATTTCTTCAATAGATTCTTCGCTGCACTTTACTTCAGCCTTTCGGCTTTTATGGTCAAACATTCTAACCTGTATCCACTCAAAATGAGAACCTACAGTTCATATGTAGATTGGGAGTTCATTTCCTTTACAAAGTCAACCTTTTAAAATCTTAACTCTGGATGCAGAGGCAAATAACAAAGAAAAGGGGGGAATCTGGGGTTTAATGTGTCTAGGTTTTAGAGAACAATACCCGAATTGTACAAATTAGGATGTTTAGTTTTTCATTTCCTCTCTCTCTCTCTCTCTCTGTCTCTCTCTCCCTCTCCCCCCACCCCCCTTACAAAGTTGTGTTTCAAATGCAAACGTGAGATGCATGAGAAGCTTTCTTTTTAAAAGCAAAGGCCTTTGCAGTGAGTTTTTTTTTAACTTGAAAATGGATATTGTAGAAAGGGGGCCCTTTTACGAGAAGCCCCAATTAAATGACAGTTCATTGAATACGGCCAGTTTCAAGTTACACTGATGATGATGAATTGTTCATTTAATTTGGCAGGTTTTACTGGTTCGCTCTGTGCTTGCTCTCCACCCTGGCTTGACCTACATCCTCTGAGGGGACCCCAGGAAGTACGGAATTTATGTCTGCTTATACACTGCCTCCTGGAGCCCGAAAGGATCCTGCATACAAAATAATTTTCACTGAGGAACAGTAAAGTAAGCGGATGATGAGGTGTCAGAAATGGGTGTTGTGAGTGAGAGAAAGAGGAGACCCTTGGAGACCGAAAGGAACTGGGCTGAGGTTTTTCATCCCTCCTGGGGAGAAGGAAGAAAGGGGCAGGGCCTCCAAACACTGGCTTAATTAAAACCACTCTGAAATAAGATGACTGCCCCTGGGCCCGGAACTATAGTACAGCAGGTAGGGTTCTCGCCTTGCATGCAGTCAACCAGATTCAATCCCAAGCACCACATACAGTCCCCCAAGCCCAGCCAAGGAGTGATCTTTGAGCACAGAGCCAGAGTAACCCCTGAGCACTGCCAGGGGTAACTACCCCAAACACAATAAAAAAAGACAGTTGCACCTAATTTACAGATGAGAACACTGAGGCTCAAGGAGTAGAGAACTTGTCACATTCCACAGAGAGTAGGAAACAGCCAGGACTTAGTATCAGATTTGTCATCACATTCCTTCCTAGGAAATGTTCCAGTGGAAGGCCAGGGCAGGCCAACTGCAGAGGGCATGACACTCCCTGGCAGAGTGACCTGCCTGACCATCCGGATTATTGTCCACACCAGAGTTCTGTGGCCTGAATCTGTGGTTTGTGATCTTTCTATCCTGTGATGTTAAACTGGGAGAAGATCTTCCCAGAGGAATCACATGAAGACAAGTTGCGATGCAATAAGCAAAGGGTCTTTATTGGCTAGCTCAGCTAGCTCAAGCTAGGTCCCTTGCCGGGCTCACTGCACACAGTGGCAGCCTTCTCGGAATGAGCGACTACAAGTCTCAAAAGTGAGGGGCTTTTATAAATTAACATTACATAACAGGGACTTTCTGCGGACCACTCTTTTGGCCACAGTCTGGAGGGCTTTCCATTACTAGTACTTAGCTGATTAGTTATAACTTGGAATTACATAAGGGTTGCATAAGAGTTACATAAGGGTTATGTAGGGAAGGGGCTTCCCTACCTGCGTCTGATTTGTAATCCTTTGTTGACCTCACCATGTCTATCTCACTTTCCAGAAATCATGACTCAATTCCAGGTATCTGTGCTCAAGTCCAGGAATTCTGGAACTGGAACTTAGGGCCAGCATCTTCTGGCTTCTTTATGAGCCTTTCATGGCTCTGCCATTGCTTCTCTATATCTCATGGACAGGCAATATCAAATGCTTTCAAGAAGCAGGTGGAAACTGTGGTGCCTGTTTGGAGGAAGCTCCTTCCTTCTGATTCTCTCTGTGGAAGAGATACCAGCCATCCAAGTGCAGCATTTTCCTGAGTTGAGTAGCTTTTCTTTAAGCTCTCCCAAACTGGACTGGGGCGATAGCACAGTGGGTAGGGCATTTGCCTTGCACGTGGCTGACCAGGGTTTGATTCCTCCATCCCTCTCGGAGAGCCTGGCAAGCTACCGAGAGTATCCCGCCTGCACAACAGAGCGTGGCAAGCTCCCCATGATGTATTCGATATGCCAAAACACAATACAACAAGTCTCACAATGGAGACGTTACTGGTGCCCACTTGAGCAAATCGATGAACGACGGAAGAACAGTGCTCCCAAACCGTGCAGAGTAGGCAAAGAACAGAGAGATTTTCCCTTTGGTGGTAGGCAAGTAAGAGCAGGACCAAGGTCATTTTGTCATCAAATCACCTTTCTTGAAGGAGAAGCTCCTTGACAACCAGGAATGGGGTCCTGAGGATGGCTGGATCCAGCTGGGACTGAATCAATCTACAACTGTCTTCTAGGTCTACACCAAGACCCTGCAGAGTTCTCTGTTACTCAGCAATTTACTCCTCTGTATTAGTTATCTTTGGGCTGGACAAGTAATGAGGTTTACAGACAACCGCTGGACTAGAGCCATTACTGACTGGATTCCACGGGACGTCAAAAGATCGCGTGGACGTCCACCTACAAGATGGTCAGACTTCTTCGTCAAGACCCTGAATGATCGGTTTGAGGCTCTGCATGTTCCTAGAATGAACAGATGCCATTGGGCTACGCTAGCACGCAACAGGGATGAATG
Organism: Sorex fumeus; assembly: GCF_029834395.1. NCBI lineage: Eukaryota > Metazoa > Chordata > Mammalia > Eulipotyphla > Soricidae > Sorex > Sorex fumeus. The sequence continues at coordinate 5,709,488 of NW_026606102.1, forward strand.
GAGACATTACTGGCACCCGCTCGAGTAATTCGATGAATAATGGGGGATCAAGTGATCAAGTGATTAGTTATCTTTAGCAGTAGCACTGTAGCACTGTCGTCCCATTGTTCATCAATTTGCTCGAGTGGGCACCCATAATGTCTACATTGTGAGAATTGTTGTTACTGTTTTTGGCATATCTAATATGTCACGGGTAGCTTGTCAGGCTTTGCTGTGTGGGTGAGATACTCTCTGTAGCTTGCCCGGCTCTCCGAGAGGGGCAAAGGAATAGAACCTGGGTTGGCCACATGCAAGGCAAATGCCCTACCTGCTGTGCTATCACTCCATAATTATAATTCAAGTCGCTTTAGCAGTACTGATTATTTTTTAGTACCAAAAAATGAGGGGTGTTGGTTTCTGACCCACACTCAGCAGTGCTCAGGGCTCTGCACTCAGGAATCCCACAAAGGACCATATGAGATTTCAGGCATCAAACCTGGGCTCACTGCATGCAAGGAAAGCACCTCAACCCACCATATTAGAACTCTGGCCCCATTATCACTTTTCTAATCAGGTTAACTGGTTCACAAAAGTCTACTTGCCAGCCCTTGGTAACCTCAGTTTTGTAAGTCAGACTCCAAGCGTTTGCTTTAGTGGTTGTGGATCCTTTACTTATTTCATTCCATACCTCAGATGAGTGATGTCATCCACTATTTGTCTTTCTTCTTCTGACATATTTTGCTTTTATAAACAATATGTATTATTGACTCACTGTGAGATAGATAGTTGCAAAGTTGTTCAAGATTGACTTGACTTCTGGCCTCCTTTGGGTGTTGGCATGTCCTTGTAGTCCTCATAGTCCTTGTGGTTGAAACACTCTTGGCAACTCCTTTCCTCAGTGAGAGCTTCCTCTCAGGGAGCACTTTGTGATTTGCAAATGCTCTTTAAGCTGCCAAAGCGATGGTAACCACGATCCCCTTACTCTCCAGCAGTGCAAAGAGTTGTACAAACCAAGATCTGAATGTGTGCGGTGATATCTCATCATCATTTTAAGTTTAATTTCTCTCATAATCAATGATGATGAAAAACTTTTTTTTCATTTGTTTTCACATACCTGACAGTGCTTATTTCTGGCTCTGCACTTAAGGATCCTGCCTGGAAGACTTAGGGAACAATATGTGGTGCTGGAAGATGCTCGACTCCAATTCGAGTAGGCTTGGAGGTCTCGGCCCTGGAACCCGCGTGGCTTTGTCCCTCTGCCAGTACCTTCAGGTGTGCAGAGAGTGGTCTCAGCATGGTGGTGGCTGGTCCTGGAGGTCTCCGGCTGCCGTAGCCCTGGCCGGGGCGGGGAGGAAAGCTCAACCCGCTCCCCTCCAAGGGACTCCGGGAAGGAACACCGAGGCGCGGGGGCAGAGACTGCACTGCTCTCGTCCGGGATCTGGATTTTATAGTCTCTGAGTCTTGGCCGCTGATGGGATTACACGGCGCCAGGGGGCCAGGTGGTGGGTGTGACCCCCGCCTACTGGAATTTGGAGGATCTGGGTGGAAGATGCTCGACTCCAATTCGAGTAGGCTTGGAGGTCTCGGCCCCGGAACCCGCGTGGCTTTGTCCCTCTGCCAGTACCTTCAGGTGTGCAGCGAGTGGTCTCAGCATTTGCGGCCGCGCGACATCTTATTATCTCATTCCTACTTTGGACAAACTTGCAGGCTGTCGAATGTAGCCTGCCCACAGGGCAGAGTCTGGCAAACTCCCCGTGGCCTACCAAATATGCCAAATACCAGTAACAATGATGGGTCTCATTCTCCTAAAGAGCCCTGAATATAATCTCAGGGCTAGGATGAAAGAGACGTTACTGGGGCCTGCTCGAGGCAATCGACGATTAACAGGATGATGAAATGAAAAATGAAAATGTGGTGCTGGGGATCAAACCTGGGTTGACTATGTTCAAGGCAAGTGCCCCGTCCACTATATTAGTCCCTGAAATATAGTTTTTAAAAGAATCTGTGAGGTTTTTATTTTTTTGTCTTTGGTTTTTGGTTCATAGCCTGCAGTGCTCAGGGATTACTCCTGACTTTGTGTTCAAGATTGGCAGTGCTCAGGAGATCACATGTGACTTGGAAGAATCAATATTGTTAAAATGACAATCTTCCCCAGAGCACTACACACATTCAATCAGTCCCTATAAAAATACCCAGGACACTTAAAAAAGATACAGATCAAACTCTACTGAATTCTATAGGGAGTAATGAAAACACCGCACATAGCCAAAGAAGTTCGGGGTGGGGGGGGGATGAGAAGCTTCTCCTTCCTTGATTTGATTTATTTTATTTAATTAATTTATTGATTGATAAAGTTTGAGTTTTGGTCCACACCTGGCAATGCTCAGGGGTTACTCTACACTCAAAAATTATTTCTGACAGTGCTTGGGGGGACCATATGGGATGCCAGGGATAGAACCCAGTTGGCTGCAAGGTGCAAGGTGACCGATCATCCTACCCACTGTACTATCACTCTGGTCTACCTTCCTCAGTGTAAAATCATACTATAAAAATTGTACAATAAAATCAAAAGAGTGTGGTACTTGAATAAGAACAAATTCGCAGACCAATTGAATAGAATCGAGTGTTCAGAGATAGATCCTCAGGAATACGGACAGTTAATTTTTGACAAAGGAGCAAAAAGTTTAAAGTGGAGCAAGGAAAATCTTTTCAACAAATGGTGCTAGAAAATTTGTCAATCACACGCAGAAACAAAATGAACTCAGATCACTTTCTAATACCATGCACAAGATGTCAAACAAAGATGGATTAAAGACTTTGAAATCAAACTTGAATCTATAAATTATATTGAGAAAAACAGAAGTAGAACTCTTCATGACATTGAATCTAGAGGGAACTTCAATAATTCAATGCCATTGGCCAAGCATATGGAAGCAAAGATAAACAAATGGGACTGCATCAAACTAAGATGCTCCTGTGCTGCAAAAAAAACAATGTCAAAAATAAAAAGACATCCCCTTAGATCATGATCACAATCACGATCACCCTGTTGTTCGTCGATTGCCTTGAGCAGGCAACAGTAATGTCTCCTTCGCCCTAGCCCTGACTGAGATTTTAAAAAGTGCCATATTCAAGGTTCTGTCAGGGTTAGGAGAATGAAAGATTGGGAGAAAATATTTGATCACCACCTATTGGTCAAAAGATTAAAGATACATATAGCATTGTAAAACTTTTCAAGATAAAGACTACTAACCCCATCCAAAAATGGGGGGGGGGGTGGAGGAAGAGATAAAAAGAAACTTCTTCATACTGGGATCCGTGGTGGTGGGAAATGGGCACTGGTGGAGGGATGGGTATTTGATCATTGTATAATTGAAACCCAAGCACAAAAATTTGTAAGTCTACAACTGTTCCTCATGGTGTCTCACTAATAAAAAATTTTAAAAAATAAACTTCTTCAAAGAAGACATACAGAAGGCCAAAATGTATATGAAAAATTCTCTGCATCCCTTTTCATCGGGAAATGCAAATCAAAACAATAAGATATCACCTCACATCAGTGAGACTGGGACACACAAAGAACAAAAACAACCAGTGTCAGTGGGGATGTGGGATAAAAGGAACCTTCTTTTACTGCTGGTGGGAATTTTGACTAGCTCAACCTTTTTGAAAAATAGTATGAACTCTTATAAAAACACTAGGAATCGATCTTCCATATGATGCAGCAATTTTACTTCTTAGCATTTACCCAAAGGACCCAAAAACTTTTCCGAAAAGAAAGCTAAACTTCTATGCTCATTACAGCACTCTTCACAATAGTCAAAACATCACAAGCATTCAGGAACAGATGACTGGATGAAGAAGCGATGGCACATATTCGCAATGGAATACTATATGAAAAGGTGAAATGATGCAATTCACTGCCTCGTGGATAGATGCTGAGTGAAGTTAGAAGGTTGAATCTAGAGACGGATACAGAATGCTCTTCTCATATGTGCAATATAAAGAAACATAGTAATGAAACAACAAATGCCCAATGGTGGCAGAACTATGAACTGGCCTTTAATAGAAAGTTTATCATTTTAGAGGGGCTTGAGGGGAAGTAGGACGAGATAGAGGGACACGAGGACAATGGCAGAGAAAAGCTGACTCTCTGGTGATGGGTATGATGTTGAAATGTTTTATGCTCGCAACCCTGCCATTATTAATTTTGCAAATCATGGTGCTTAAATTAAAATAAAAAGAAATGAAAGCTATTTTTTTTAAAAAGGAAGAATGCTTGCAATAAACTGGGGAAATGGAAAAAATATCACATTGGAATGCTTTATTTTTAATTTTTTTCAGCTTTAGGTCATACTTGGGATAGCACAGAGGCTGCTTCCAGCTTTCTGCTTGGGAGTCACTCCCAGAGGTGCTCCATATAGCAGCCCAGAGAGATCCCAGACTTCCCATGTACACAGCCCCTTGAGCTATCTTTACATCTGGAACACTTCAAACTAGACAAAGTTTAATGATTTCACTCAAAAGTAATGAAATGTCTAGAGGTGGAAGAGATAGTGCGACAGTATGGTGCTCGCTTTGATTGTGACAGACCTGGATCCCAACCCCGAGAGCCCCATATGACCCACTGAGACCTGCGAGGAGTGATCCCTAAGTGCAGAGCCAGGAGTAAGCCCTGAGTATCCCCAGGTATGATTCCTCCACCCCCCTCCACCCCCCCCCAAAAAAAAAGCCTAAAAGGAGGAAGAAGTAAAGAAGTTAATGAAAATGTTTTTTCTCTTAGGAGGCACTGAGTTAAGTGCTTTGCCTATTGTAACTGATCTCACTGCCTGATGAAGTTCGTATCATTTTTTTTCATTTTTTATAATTTTATTTATTGAATCACCATGAGAGCAGTTACAAAGCTTTTGGGTTTAAGTCTCGGTCATACAATTAAACACCCATACCTTCACCAGTGCCCGTTCTCCACCCCTAACAACCCAGTATTCCCCCATCCCACACCCTCCCCCTACCTGTGGGGCAGATGATTTCCACATTACTCTCTCTCTACTTTGATCACATTCAATATTTTGACACCAGACCCACCATTATTATTTGAGATTTTACCCCAACACCCAGATCTGCTGAAAAGGCAACAGTAGACAATTTGCTCTCTATTGCTGGTTATGAATAGCATATGATGTCACGTGGCTGTAGCAGTGGCCACACAATCTTGAAATTCCAAAATTTTAACACTTAAATCTGGAGGGATTTCTGCCAAAACCTGCTGAGTTCCGAGATTTCCTCCTTAGTCTCTGGGATAGTGGCCGTTAAGCAGCTTGATCAGGAGCCAGAAAGGCTGTTTGTGGGCGATGACTTGGGGTCTCGTTGGGGTGGGGAAGACAGGACCGGCTCCACCCCCATCCCATGAGGCCCAAAATGTCTCGTCACTGCCCAAACCTGACTGTCCAATGGCCTCTGGAGGATGACAGCCACGGAGCCACCTAGGGGAAGCAGGTGGAGGGACAACACCCTTTCCCTCCTTGGGTGGCCCGGCAACAGTAACCTACTGCGGGTTCCGGACGCATTTCTGCCAAAAGCCGCTGGATTTTGAGATTTTTTTGAGTCTCTGGGATCATGACCGCTAAGCAGCTTGATCAGGAGCCAGAGAGGCCATTCATGGGTAATGACTTGGGGTCTCATTGGGGTGGGGAGGACAGGACCAGCTCCACCCCCATCCTGTGAGGCCCTGCGTGTCTCATCACTGCGGGCCCAAACCTGACTGTCCAGTGGCCTCTGGAGGATGGTGGCCACCAGGCCGCCAGGGGGAACAGGCCAAGGCACAAAACCTATTCCCACCTGGGTTAGCCCAGCACTGGTAACCTACTGCAGGGATTGGACGCATTTCTGCCTAAAGCCACTGGGTTTCGAGATTTGTTTCTGAGTCTCTGAAATCATGGCCGTTAAGCAGTTCAATCAGGAACCGGAGAGGCCATGCCTCCAATTATATAGCTGAGCTAGAGGTGGTTTGTGGGTGTGTCTCCCACATACCTAACTTTTGGCCTTTTACTTTCTTGGTAAACTTTGCCCTAAGTTTTTGGGATTTGGCCAAAGGCACAGCAGCAATTTTGGGGTATCTGGAAGTCTGAAGGCGCGATCAGGCTGCTGATGCACTTGCCTCACAGGTACAGATTGACCTGCTGGCGGCACCATACCCCTGAAGTTTGTATCATTTTTATTCCCATTTTACATATGAGTAAACTATGCTTCTGACAGGTTATATGCCTTATTCGGGCTAAAGAGCAGATAGCAGCATTAGGATTCTGTCTCACTAAGCACTTCTCTATAAAAGTCATAGGAATCATTTATTTACCAGAGACAATACTGAGACAAGAAAAAAGTATCCAATATTTTGCTGACCTTTGAAGAACTCCTGGTTTCCACTGGACAGTACATTCAGTTAGGGCTTGTGACTTAATATTTCTAATTATGGTGGGAATAAATAACCCCTTTATTTCCCTCTTTGAAAGTTTCATTCATTTATTCTAACAGTTTTATTGAACATCAGTTATGTACTTATGACAGGTAGAGTTCTGAAGTCTCTCTTGGAACTTATACTCTAAAACGGGGAGTAACAACAAGCAGGTAGTGAAAAACTTGAGGAAAAAGAAAAGAGAAAAATAAAGAGGGACAGAAGGAAGCAAGGAAAGAGGAAAAAAACTGGAAGGAGAGATAAAGGAAGTGGGAAGAAGGAAAGGAAGGAAGGGAGAAGGAAGAAAAGAAAAGAGGGAAGGAAGGAAAGAAATAAAGAAGAGCGTTTTTTTTTTTTTCAGAGTTCTCCAGAGAGAGAACCAAAAAGATATATGAGAACTTAGTTTTAAGGAAGATGCTATTTATTATAAGAAACTGGCTCACACAATCATGGAGACTAAGTTGTATGACTTGCTGACTCTTTGCCTGAGATATAGGAAAGCCAGGATATAGTTCTGAGAGATGGAAGGCCAATGGCAGAACGTAGTTGACTGCAAAAGAAGGCTGATTCAGGCTGATGTCAGACTAAAAACTGACTCCTTTTCCCATCTTTTTGTACAAGGCCTAAACTTCAAAGCCTAAACTGGATAATTGGATAAGGCCTGCCCACACAAGGCAGGCCCCCTGCTGTGCTGATTTGAATGTAATCTCATCCGGAAACACCTTCACAGATAGATCTAGAGGTGTTTAATTGGACATCCCATTTCCAGACAAGTTGACGTATAAAATTAAGCATCAGGCTGGAAACACAGTACAAGGCTAAAGTGCTTGACTTGCACGCAAACAACCCAGGTTTGATCAGGCACCACATATGGCCTCACCAGCCTTTCCAAGAGTGACCCCTGAGCACAGACAGAGCCAGGAGTAAGCCCTGAGTCCAGTCTGGTGTGGCCCAATCTCCACTCCAATAAATAAAATTAAATTAAGTTCTAGAGGAAGAAAGTGATTTTGCAGAGCTAGAGAGGCTTTGAGAAAAAGAAATTTAAGTAATGGAAAAAGGGTAATTTTCAGCTGATCGGTGATGTTACTTTGCAAAAGATGTGTCAAAGAATGTTCTCTGTAAAGCGACGGCACTGAACCGAGACCTGCAGAGTGAAAAGTAACCAGCTCTATGCAGGCTGAGACAGCAAGTTTCAGGTGGAGGAAATGAAAAATGTAAAGACTGGGAGGCGGACAAGGTCATAGCATGTTTGAGGAAGAAAAGGAAGTCAGTGTGACCAGGAGGAAGAGTGGCAGGGGATAAAATCTGAGTGGTAGTCGGCAGCCAGATGGTGAAGCAACTGGAATTTGAATGCTATAATAATTTGAGAAGTCAGGAGAAGATTTGGAGTGAGGAAGTTAGGTGCTCTGGTATCATTAATTATGGACTACACGGTGCTCAGTGGGGGAGGGACTTGGGGAAGACTTGCTGGAGTAAGAAAGAGCAGAGCAGGGAGAAGGTCTTTGATGCAAACTGGGTGAGTGAGGTCGGTGACTCGGACTGTGGCAGTAGTTTAATGAACTTGGGTTTTATTTATTCTGATGTAGCTCGTAGAACGTGTTGAAGAGTTGAAGAAGAATTAAGATCTGCAAACAGCCCAAGGGTCCAATGACAGATGAGAGTGTCTAAAGAAGTGACATAAGTACACAAGGGACTGCGACTCAGTTATAAGAAAAGATGAGATCTTGCTTTTGGGGACAACATGAATGAAGCTGGAGGGGGTCATGATAAAGGAGAAAAGAGGAGGACAACTGCCAGATGATTTCACTTATATCTGGGGGATAGAAATGCAAAGCAAGGGAACAGAGTCAAAAGAAAACAACCCTTAAGTCTTTGACCACAGAAATGACGTTGCCAGAGGGGTTCTAAAGAATTGAGTGGAAGGATGTTGGCACTTTGGTGGTGGGTGTGGTGTGGGAATGTATATTTAGAAATGATGTGAAATTTTACCCCTAAAACATACACAGTCCTGTAAACCAATGGTACCTCTGTTTAAAAGAAATTATACTGAGCAGAAGACACATGTATGATTCTATTTATATGAAATGTTAGAAAAGACAAATATAATCTAGCAATAGACAGCAGATCAGGGGTGGGGATTAACTGGCACGAAGATATTTTTTCAAAAAATGGAACATCATCCAAAATGGATTATGCTGGTGGTTGCATGGGTACATTACTTTGTCAAAACTTATGGATATATACAACTGAAATGGAGGCATTTTGTTGATCTCAAGTCATAGAAATCAAGAGAGACCAACAATATGGATAACTCACTCCTATTTGACAGTACCTGGTAATGGTGATTCCACCTCCCTTCCCCCCCCCCCCCCCCCCCCCCCCCACACACACACCCTTTAATACCCATCATCTAAGGCAACAGAAGAAAGTTCCTTTGTTGTCCAGATTCCAGTAAGAGGCATTAGCCCCTCCTGGGGGTGAGGAGGAGGTGTGGGTGGAGTGTGGGGGTTCATGGTTAGGGAAGAAGAACATCTGTTGTCTCCCATCAGCTTTGTTCCTTTGTTCCCAGAGGGTGTGGGGTGTGTTGTATTACTTTAGAAAGCTTCTCAGGTTCTTCCCATCTTCTCACACTGATCCCCCCCTTTCCTTTTCTTCCTTTCTTTGTAGTTCCCTGCCTGCCAAGTTCTGAGAGGTTCTGAAGCACAGAAAAACAGATCACCTCACACTAATCTGAAAAGCCAGGTTCAAACAGGAAAAGCAAGCCGGACGGACATTCTCAGGCAATTGTCTCAAGGTAAATCCAAGGCCTAGTTCAGCTTTCTCCCCGTTCTCAGAATCGAAGCTTATTGGCTTGAATAATGCAGACTGATCTTGACTACTCCCCTCCGTCTGTGCCAGTAGAGAAATAGGGTGAGTGCCTTGGTCTTTGAAATTTGTGTCTCAGATGTCCAAAGTGTTTTCAAAACACAGAAATACTTTGGAAGCAGTTGTTGTAAACAACTTTTTAGGAGAGTCTGTTTTTTTTTTTTTTTTGAATTTCCATTGTAAAAGATACCAGCATGGCCAGCCTAACTCTTTGGCGGGTTTCTTTCTTGTTTATATTCCATATTTTTGTTTCTTGTGCTTTCACAACCAGGCTACGAGCTCTGTTTCATAACTTGCTTCTTTTAGCTCCCAAGACACTCAGAAAGTTTTCACGTCTGAACATATATTAAGTTGAACCATATGACATTGCTGTTTCTGCAGATCTAGGCAAGAAAGAATTGGCAGTTTCATATGGTTAACTTAATATGTCTACTCTGTTATTTTAATGGCTACGAAATATTGTAATTTTTTGGTCTTAACATGATTAAAAAATCTTTTCCTCATAGATGAATCTTTAGATTAATGAAATCAATTTGTTTTTTCTCCGGGGGCCTCTCAAGTAATGCTCATGACTCTTGGCTGACTGGGACAGACCGTCAATGCTAGCCTAGAAGAATGTAGTATTGTATGGATCTTGCAGTGCAGAGAACCAGCAGGTTCTGGGGACCTCAGGGCTACACGTGACAATGCTGTGGAGGGCCGTGGGGTGCAGGGATTCAGTGAGGTCAGTCATGAAAAGCATCGGTCCTATCCCTTGTACTACCTCTCCAGCCTGCATTTTATTTTGTTATTGCAAACATCTATAACTAATAAATTAACAAATTATATATGTAATCACAATCACAAATCACAAATCATCCTGTTAATCGTCGATTGCCTCGAGCAGGCCCCAGTAATGTCTCCTTCATCCTAGCCCAAGGCTCTTTAGGAGAATGAGACCCATCATTGTTACTGGTATTTGGCATATTGGGTACGCAACAGGGAGTTTGCCAGACTCTGCCGTGTGGGCAGGCTACATTCGGTAGCCTGCCAGTTTGTCCAAAGTAGGAATGAGATATAAGATGTCATAATAGGATGTCGCGCAGCTGCGAATGCGGTTCCGGGAGCTGGTTTTATAGTCTCTGAGTCTTGGCCGTTGACGGGATTACACGGCGCCAGGGGGCCAGTTGGTGGGTCTGACCCCCGCCTACTGGAATTTGGAGGATCTGGGTGGAGGATGCTCAGCCCAAATCCGAGTAGGCTTGGAGATCTCGGCCCCGGAACCCACGTGACTTTGTCCCTCTGCCAGTACCTTCATGTGTGCCGAGAGTGGTCTCAGCATGGTGGTGGCATATCTCACATATGCATGCATATCTTTAGTTATATATGTAAACCCATATATATGTGTTGTCCACACATATATGATTTTTATGTACTTCTCTGTGTATACATACACAGACATAAAGTCTTTATGTGTGTTGTATCAGTATTTGTATCTGTATGTATCAGTTTTTGTATGTGTTACATGTCTAGGACTAGATTTCTAGACATATAACATAGGCTGAAAGGGTTCAGACATTTCACCTTTTGCCAACTGTCCTCCCCAATCTCTTGAACAATTTGTGACCCCTCCAGCCCCCCAAGTGTCCTTTTCTTCCCCATTTGTAATGATTTGAAGGAGATGTAGAGTTTTGGAAACATGAAAACATTTTGAATTCACTTACTTTATCCAGACAGATAGCTAGGCTGTTCAGAGGCTAGTTCTATGCTAGGTTCGAAATAAATATATGGAAAATTAGCACTGTCACTGCTTTATGGCATGTGTGCTATTGGGTAGAATAAGATGAACAGGAGTGATGCATGTGCCTTCACATACACACAGACATACATAATACACATGTACAGACACATATTTTTAGATATATTCACACCTACGTATACTCACACACATACACTCACACAAGCATACACATACAGACACATTCACGCATATACACGCCCACTTATACCTATACACTCATACACTCTCACACACATACAGACATACATACATACACAATACATATATATAGACACACTCACATATATGGAGGCACATTCACACACATTCACACACACATATAGTCACACACACATACACACATTCACAATATACACACACTTATGCCAACATACTCATACACTCTCACACACATACGAACACTCTCACACATGCATACACATCTATACTCACACACAATGCAGACACACACATAAACTCACACATATATACAGACTCACACACATACACACACAGACCAACATCCTCACACGTGCACACACACACACACACGGTGATGATTGTTCCCTTGTCTTAACTACTATTTTCCCTAGTGAGATGAACTTGAAAATTCCCTCTGCCCTCACTGAGTGTCCCGAGTTGGGTGGACACTACTGACCTGATTCCTCTACTTACAGCTTTGTGTCTCTGGGTTTACTTGTTCATAGAATGGAGCTAATAATAGTAGTTCCCCCTATGGTGACCGAGTGCCAAACACAGTGCCCAGCCCAAAGCGGGAGACTACCATTTGCCTTCCTCTTAAGGCCACTTACCTGTGTCACAAGCACCATATTAGCCCTCTCAGCACCGAACAGAAATGCTTCTTTTTGTTGTTGTTGGACATCTGAGGTGGGAGGGCGGTGCTCAGAGTTTACTCCTGGCTCTGTGCTCACAAATTACTCCTGTGTTGGGAGACCACATGCAGTGCTGGGGGTTGAACCCAAGTCGTTCACATGCAAGGCAAGAACCTTCCCCCTGGCACTATCTCTCCAGTCCCTAGAAATATTTCTTATGTAAAGAGCAGAGACTCCTCAATCCCCTGTAATTCTGAGTGGTTCCTTCTATTAGGACAACCTGAGTGATGACATTTAGTCTCCAAATTTGTTTTGTCCAAGAACGTTAACTACAGTCTGTGCACTCAGATGGGGGAAAGGTAACACTCATGCTTTACAAAATCCCGATTCTTGATTGCAGAAGGGGCTTTTGCTAACCACCAGTGTACTCTGGAAGAGTTTGACATAGGGACAAACTCTAGATACTTCTAATCAAACAGAATGGTGCAAGGTTAAGCCATAAAGATTGGTTCACCTGTCACGGACAAGGATCCTGCATTTGTTATTAACATTTTGGAAAACCGTGTTTTCTTCCAGATGTGGAAATTTGGGCTTCACTGTGGTGGCATAAGCAGGCAGGTGGGAAAGGTCCTTCTCCATCATGCCTGATCTCTACATCCCAGGGAAGCAGTGAATCCAAACATAACGCTTCTATCTAGTACAATTTTAAATCAATTCCAACAAACCACATGCTTGTCACTCAAGTGGCTGCCTGCCCGGCTAGACCACATCAAAGCTGGGTAAATGTTTGATGGTCTAGCAAGAGACCCTTATTGACTGGAGAGATAGTACAGCAGTTAAGGCACTTGCCTTGCACATGGCTGACCCAGATACAATCCCTGTCATCCCATATGGTCCCCTGACCACTGCCAGGAGTGACTCCTGAGTGCAGAGCAAGGAGTAACCGCTGAGAATTGCTGGGTGTCACTCCCTAAAAAAAAAATAAAAAAAAAAAAAGCAAAAGAAGCCATTGTCCTTCCAGAGGAAGGTATTTGGTGCATCAAAATAGTTTTTGGAAGGAGGCATTGCCTTCAGCTGCAACAGTAAAGGACACCCAGGCCAGGTGGACACGGCTGTGTTGAGAAGCAGCAGAAAATGCCAGTGAGAGGCAGGGCTGAAACCTACCTTGCTCACACCCCCTCCACCCCGGTTCCTGTGCTGCTGGTCAACAGGATAAGTTATGGTAATCAGTCGGAGACTCAGTCTTGTAGGATGGACTGACTCTTCTCCATTTGAAGGAAATCCACTTACTCAAGGTCACTGCACTCCTTTGGCCACTCACTGATAAATGTGTGAGTTTCTTTCCCGGAAAAATATCACACACATGATATTTTTTGCAACCTATCTTTTGCATAGAATCTATGGGGTTTCTGACGTGCCCTAGGAGGGCCAGGACCCACAGAATAAGTAGCTCTTCTTGGAGCTTCTTTTCTATCACTCGAAGCAGTCATACTGGTAGATCTTTCTTTTCAGAAAGGGTGTTTACAGAGCTCTACCCTCCTTCAAATCCCGTGTTCATATCCTTTGTGTGCTCTGAATCCCAGGATGCAAGAGCTGGTAGCACTCAACTCACATTCATGTACCTGTCCATCCCACCACCAGTGCCATTCTCCACCCCCACCATTACCAGTATCCCTCCCACCCCCCCATCCCCCATCCCACCCTGCCTCTGTGGCAGGGCACTCCCTTTCCACACACTTCTTTTTTTTCTTTCTTTTTTATTAGTGAAACACCATGAGGTACAGTTGTAGATTTACAATTTTTTTGTGCTTGGGTTTCGATTATACAATGATCAAATACCCATCCCTCCACCAGTGCCCATTTTCCACCACCATGGATAATATCCCTCCCACCCCCATCCCCCCCATCCCACCCTGCCTCTGTGGCAGGGCATTCCCTTTTGTTCTCTCTCTCCTTTTGGGTGTTGTGATCTGCAAAAGAGGCATTGAGTGGCAAACCTGTTCAGTCCATAGTCTACTTTCAGCATGCATCTCCCCTCCTGGGAGGATCCTCCAAACACCCTTTATTTGGTGCTCCCTTCTCTATTTGAGATGCCCTTTCCCCTAGAATGCCCGGCTGGCCTCTAAGCTATGGAGTAATCCTCCTGGTGCTGATCTCAGCTATTCTTGGGTATTAACCTCATATTTTGTTACTTTATATCCCCCAGATGAATGCAATCTTTCTATGTCTATCCCTCTCTTTCTGACTCATTTCGCTTAGCATGATACTTTCCATGTTGTACCACTTGTATGTAAATTTCATGACTTCATCTTTTCTAACAGCTACATAGTACTCCATTGTACATTGTACTCCATTGTGTAGATGTACCAAAGTTTCTTTAGCCAGTCATCTGTTCTTGGGCATTCAGGTTTCTTCCAGTTTCTGGCCCACACACTTATTTTTAATAAAACCTGCTATTATGCCACCCTCCTCCAAGGGGCCCCAGTGAGGAAAGCCAGGCGCAGAGGCTGGAGACTCTGCGCTGTTCTCTTCCGGGAGCTGGGTTTTATAATCTCTGGGTTTTGGCCGTTGATGGGATTACACGGCACGGTGCCAGGGGGCAGTTGGTAGATGTAAGCCTACATACTGGAAGATGGGGGAACTGGGTGGAGAAGACCCTGTCCCAATCCGAGCAACCTGATTGTGAACAGCTTTGTAACTGCGTATCTCACAGTGATTTAAAAAAAATAAAATTCAAAATTATAAATTCAAAAAATAAGGCACTCCTCAAGGATCAGAGAAATAGTGCTTGGGTTAAGGAACTTACCTTGCATGTGGGCAACCCTGGTTTAATCCCCAGGCACTGCTAGAAGTGATCCCTAAGCACAGAGCCAGCAGTAACCACAGAGCATTGCTGAATAAGGCCTTTAAACCAAAAACGCCCCCTAAACATCCTTGAATGTCCATTATCTTTAAACTATGTTGAATTCATTGCTTAATTTTTTTATTGTTAGAATAGAAGCTATATTAGTGCAGAGATAATTAAGGGACTGGGGACATAGAGCTTTACTATTTAAAAATGGTTCATGGTTCATCACTAGCACTTCCTAGGAACTTACTAGAACTACATCCCAGGTCCCACACCTGACCAACAGAACCAGAATTCCCAGGTGATTTATACTCCCACTGAAGTTTGAAAGCAGCAGTTTAAGAGCTGGAGGAAGAATTCAAAAGGCTGAACATATGCTTCGCATGCAGGAGTCTCAGTTTCCATCCTCACGGTCCTCTGAGCACTGCCAGGAATAACCTCCCAGCACAGAGGAGGTAGTATCTCCTTAGCACTGTCAGGAGTGACCCCAAACCAACCAACCAAATTAACAAACAAACACCAAGAAGCAGTAGTCTAGAATTAATGTATTCACTTAATCACTTATCACTTAATCACTTAATCCCCGTGATTCATCGATTTATTCGAGCGGGTGCCAGTAACGTCTCCATTCATCCCGGTTGTGTGCTAGCGTAGCCCAATGGTATCTGTTCGTTCTAGGAACATGCAGAGCCTCAAACCGATCATTTAGGGTCTTGACGAAGAAGTCTGACCATCTTATAGGTGGGCGTCCACGTGATCTTTTGATGTCCCGTGGAATCCAATCAGTAATGGCTCTAGTCCAGCGATTGTCTGTAAACCTCATTACGTGTCCAGCCCATCTGATTTTTGATGTCTTGGCAAATGAGACAGCGTCCCTGATTCTTGAGCGTTGACGAAGATCAGAACTCCGGATTCTATCTCTCATTTGAGTGAATCGAGATATTCCAAACATAGTTCTTTCGATTCCTCTTTGAGAGACCCGAATAGCATTCTCATCCTGTTTTCGTAGGGTCCAGGTCTCTGAGGCATATGTTAATGCAGGAAGAATAGTGGAATCAAAGAGATGTGCTCGTAGCTGGAGGTTCTTTGTCCTTTTAGTTATTTCTTCAATGCTCTTGAAGGTATTCCAAGCCGCTCTCTTCCTCCTGCGCAACTCAGGTGCCAGGTCATTCATCATGTTGATTTCTCGACCTAGGTATATATAACTGTTGCATTCGGAGATGGTGGTTCTGTTGAGAGCGAATGGAGCGTCAGGAACAAGGCTGTTTCTCATAAACATTGTCTTCATAAGATTCAGCTGTAGTCCTACCTTTCCACACTCACGGTCAAAGTCGGCCAGCATTTGTGCCGCTTGGCTGATGTTTGGTGTTATTAGAACGATGTCATCAGCAAAGCGGAGGTGGTGTAGTTGCCGACCATCTATCTTCACTCCCATGTTTTCCCATTCTAGTCGTCGCATGATGTTCTTGAGGGTGGCACTGAAGAGTTTTGGTGAAATGGTATCACCCTGCCGAACCCCTCTCTTGATAGGGATGATTATTTCTTTGTAGAATGGTGAGATCTTGGTAGTGAATCCGCAATAGAGCTCACGAAGGATCCTGATGTATTGAGTTTGTACGCCCTGATTGACTAGGGCTTCCATGACCGCTTCCATCTCAACAGAATCAAAGGCCTTCTTTAAATCAATGAACGTTAGACAGAGCGGTATCTTGAACTCCCGAGATACCTCAATGAGCTTGGTTATTGTGTGGATATGGTCGATGGTACTGAATCCTTTTCGGAATCCAGCTTGTTCACATGGTTGTCCTTCATCTAGTGTTCTGCTAATCCTATTCAGGATGACTCAAGTGAATAGTTTGTAGATGACAGACAATAGGCAGATTGGGCGATAGTTGCCAATGTCGTGGATGTCTCCTTTCTTGTATAATAGTACAGTCCTGCTGGTTTTCCATTGGGATGGAACCTTGCATTCAGACAGGTAGCGTGTGAAGAGTCGAGCCAATGTATTGATGAGTACTGATGGTAAGTTCTTCAGGTGTTCAGGTCTGATCTTGTCTGGGCCAGGTGCTCTTTGTTTCTTTACCGACGAGATAGCATGTTGGATTTCGGAAGGGAGAACATTGGGAACGACATATCCATCATGTGGTATGTGGTATGTGGGCAAGTGGATGTGGTTATTGAAGAGATCTGAGTAGAAGTCATGAATAATCTTCTCCATTGCCCTTCTGGAAGATGTGATAGATCCATCATGATGTCGGAGGGCAGTCATCTTGGTTTTGTAGTTGGTGAAGGACAGGCGGGCATTATGAATGTTTTTCCCAGCTTCTGCTGCATCTACCAGTACTGCTGCTCTCCTGTTTTTGAGGTCATCCTTGATGGCTTCTCTGCACTGTTTTGCCAGTTCGGATGTTCGCTTGTGGTTGCCTGAGGCATGTGTCAAGTCACGTTGGCGAATAAGTTCAAGAGTGTTCGAAGAAAGACGGTTTTTTGTGGTTATCTCTCTCTTGGCATTCCTTGCACAATCATGGAGGTGCTGAATCATTCGATCGTATTCCTCATCAATGTTGTCAATGACAGCATCTTCCCATGTTGCCGCAATAGAGCCAAAGAGCTCCCAGTTGGTGGTTGTTCTGGGAGTCCTCTTCTTAAACCTTGCATTCTTTTCTCCTCGTTCTGTGAGGTAGAATTTTGCACGAAGAAGACGGTGGTCTGATCCCGTTTGGAATTTTGGGACAACAGCAACATTGGTTAGGCAAAACCGCCAATTGAATACGATGTGGTCTATTTCATTGTGGAACCGTCCATCGGGAGACTCCCATGTCCAACGTTTAGATTCAGCCTTTTGGAATTGTGAGTTACCATGGAAGGTTTTGGTTGACATGATGAACTCAGACAGTCTGTCACCCTGTTCGTTCCATTCCAGGCCATGGGTTCCGATGTGGAGTTCATCGACTGATCTTCTTGGTCCTATCTTGGCATTAAAATCACCGACAATGATCTTGTAGAAGGTGTGATCTTCTTTATAGAACTTCTCCAGCTCCATGTAGAATTTCTCAGTTTCTCTTTCACCATAACTGGATGTTGGTGCATAGACAACAAAGATAGAAACTGCCGGTAGTGAGCCACATTTATTCAAATGTAATCGTCCAATTCGGGTTGTTAGGCATTTGAATGAATCAATGCTTGTGACTAAGTTTGTGTTGACAAGGATACCGACACCACCGACGCCTCTTTTATCACATGTTCCAAGGAACAGTTCTTCTCCAGTGTCGAAAACAGCATGATGGGATTGATGTCTTCTCGTTTCGGTCAGACCAATGATGTCGTACTTGATCTTTCGCGTTTGTACCATAAGGTCTTCAATGGATGCAGCAGATGCCAGCGTACGAGCATTAAAAGTACAGACAATCATTTTTGTTTTTCTGCGTTTTGGCAGCCTATGTCTGCCTTGGTGTTTTATCAGCCTCTCCTTCCATATCCTTCTCGACTCTGCATATTCAGGGTTAGGGAAATGAGATCCATTTATTACTGGATTTGGCATATCAATTTGGTCTATTTGGCATAGATCGCGGATAGCTTGCCAGGCTCTGTCGTGCGGGTTGGATATTTAAGGTACCCTGAAAACTTAGAGAAAAGTAAATAAATAGTCGCGCAGCCGCAAATGCGGCCGCGCGCTCCCGGGAGCTTGTTGTGATAATCTCTGGATCCTGGCTGTTGTTGGGGTTACACGGCAGTTGGAGGGTGTAACTGTCTAGCTACTGACAGGTCCAGTCCCAAACCGTGCAGGCTTGGAGATTGCAGCCCCGGGTCCCACACACCTGGGTTCCTCTGCCAGTTCTGTTATGTCTGAGGCTTATCCAAGTGTGTAGAGAGTGGCCCCAGTAAGGCCTTGGTTGGGGCCTGGAGGTCTTCAGCTGTTGGGCCCTGGCGAGGATAGTCAGACACAGGGTAGGAGACTTTGCCTTGTGCTCTCCTGTATTCATGTATTCAGCAATATTAAATTGTGAACGAATACTAAGTATTAAAGCAAGCAAAATAGAGCCGATTTAGCGCCTTTTCCCTAAATGTCTAGCAGAGGAACTTGCTCAAAGAAAGCATCCAGTAAATGTCTAAGCAGCAAATCATGTCGTCTATTGGTCCGTATTCATTGTGTTTTCTTCAACTGGCATATGGGGCATACTAGGGCTGGTTTGTCAGCTTGTCTCTTTTCTTACTTTTGTAACCTGACTATGCTGAGTGCACAGTAGGTATGCAATGAGGACTTGGCACCTACCTAAAGACATTCGGATTAAGTCATATACCATGATTCAGATGGAATTCCAGTAAGTTAGCCTGAACTGGGATTTGTGTGTGTGTGTGTGTGTGTGTGTGTGTGTGTGTGTGTGTGTGATGACTGCAGTGTTTTCAGTTATCTGGAGTCCCCTGAACTTTGACAGTGGGGCTTCCTGTCTCAAGCTCTATTTCCCAAGGAGTAGCCCATGTAGGGCAACAAATCTGAGAGTCCAGAGCAAAGAAAACTCTTTCTGTTTTTCACGGTTTGCTTAGGACACTGTTTGGCTTGAAGAGACCTAAACATGCCACTCATACTGTTTAATCTCTGGGATGGGCAGGGGAGGCCCTGGTGACTCTCCCCTTTGCTGCCTGAGTGTGGTGGTCTTGGGCCACTCGTCCAGCTGGGGCAACCCGTGCCATGGGGCAGAAGAAGAAGGAAGCAAGGGCCAAGCCAGTTGACTGATCAGTTGCCATTTATTCCATTTCCCCCACGTACCTGTTCCCGTCTCACTAAGCTCCCCATTCTAGTCTCACACTGCCCCTCATTCCCATCTCCTCCTGTCTCTCCCGCTCATCTCTCCGTGCTCCATCTTGCTGCCCTGCTCTCTCTCTCTCTCTCTCTCTCTCTCTCTCTCTCTCTCTCTCTCTCCTCTCCCTCCAATTCTCTCATCTCTCCACGTGCCTGCTCCTGTATTCTCCTACACTCTTCTCTCTCTGTTCCCCTTACTAATCTCCCTGCACTCTGGGCCAACACTACACCCAATCCAGTAGCGAAATCAACATAAGATAACCCTTCCTGACTGCCCATCAGGCTCAAAGGCAAAAATACCACCTAGGGGTGTTCCTCTTCTCCTTAGTCCAATAACTTAATTAACATCTTAATATTAGTTATTTTTGTATGGACACAGTAAGAGATACACTGAGGCTTGTAGGGCGGCTCTCCTGGGAACATCTTGTCACTGACTCAGACTACAGTGGTCAGGACAGATTAATCTTTCCTAAACCTAGCAGCGTTCAAATCTAGTTACTACGTTTTGGATCATGACAGAATTTTTCCATGACTATGCTCTTAACTTGTAGTTAAGCATTACAGCACTTTGGCCAGGCCC
Source organism: Sorex fumeus (assembly GCF_029834395.1). Lineage (NCBI taxonomy): Eukaryota > Metazoa > Chordata > Mammalia > Eulipotyphla > Soricidae > Sorex > Sorex fumeus. The sequence goes on from NW_026606102.1 coordinate 5,729,604, forward strand.
ATTTCGATGCCAGGGTAGCACATAGCTTACCGCTTGCCCTGGGTTCATCCAGTTCCTCGTTGGGACCCTGCTTTGGGGTGCTATGAAGTAAGGGCAGCTGAGGCTTAAGTTGAGAGAACAGATGTCCAGGAGGTAAATATTCAGAGTCAATTAAACTCCCAAGCTACTAAAGCATAGCATTAACTGTCTTCTTGTGTCCATACAAAAAGGACACTGCTCTGAATTAACTATGCAAAGGACTTAAGGAGAAGAGAAAAACAATATTTACAAGTTAACAGTGGACAAAGAAAGAAGTTACAAATAAACACAGAGGAATGGGAGCACTGTGATGAGAGTAACCCAATAAACCTAAGCTCCCTGTGACCAAGTGGAGAGAACAAACCAATGTCATCCTACATCATATAAGCACAAACTCGGAGGCAGACCCATTGGGAGTGGTGTGTGTGTGTGTGAGTGTGATTACCTCTTTCAGATTTTCTCAAGGAAAAACCGTTTACTTCTTGGCATTTGGTCTTAGTATTAGGATAACTTGGAGGTCGTGGGCAAAAAGGCTTTGTGAGAACAGGCATCTTGACGGCTAAGGTTAGGTTTTCTCTCTCTCTCTCTTGCTGTTTAAAAATTGGGATTTAAACACATTTGGGGGACACACTTAGCGAATCTTTCTGATGATAGGGGACAATGTCACCTGAGTTAAACTCAGTGGGAACTTCTCCAGAGCCTCCTAATCTGGGCCTACAGATTCGGTCCTGAACCTGGAGAAGTTCAAGTGCAGAGGAAAGACTGTATTAGAATTATTTTCCATGCCCTTATTAGAATGGTATAATCAAATGATTGAGGCCAGCATTTTACTACAATTTACCAAATTACCACAATTTGCAAGGGAGGTTTGGGCACCACCCGTTGGTGGTCAGGGCTAATTCCTGCCTCTGGGCTCAGAGGCCCCTAAGTGGTGCCGGCGACCATAACATGGCAAGCACCTCAACCCCTGTGCTATTTCTTTGGGCCAATTGTGGGGGGTTTTAAAGAGAAGAATTGGCACCTTGGAAGCTTTGAGCTTCACATTGTAGGTCATCACTTTCCCAAAACATTTAAAGGTCATGCTGCTGTGGAGAGACACAGAATCACAGGCATGGCCACCAAAGGCTAGGAGGCCTCTGACACTCACTGAGAATTCCCCATGTTTTATTGCTTTCAGAGAGTTCTGCCAATTGGTAAGGAAATTCTCTCTGAGTGTTGGTGGCCAAAACCTGTCTTTTCCTCCTTTGCTTGTCGCAATGAATCTTCTCTTTAAGACCAAGTGTCCTGAGTCACCAAGACACACCAGTGGCTGCCCACCCCAGGTCGGCCATGGCTGCCAATGCCAGTGGGTGAGGCTGGCCCTGGTGTTGACACCTCCCCGATCCCCCACTGCCACCCACCAGGACCCTGGCAGGGCCTGACACTTTCCCACTCCAGCCCTGCCTGCGGCCAAGGGCTGTCAAACAAAAGCAGAACACACACCCGGGTCCAGTTAGGATCTGCCCGGGAGCCAAGTAAACAAGGAATTTCTGAGTCACTGCCTTCCTCTCCCCACTTCATTCATCTCCCCTGCTCACTCCCTGCTCGGCTGGGGAGGCCTGGCACCCGCAGTAGTTCTGCTTCACACATCTCAGGCCGGGTTCTGTTTTTGTACTCATTCAGCAGTCCCCAGGGAAGGATGCGTTTAAGCCCGAGTAGCTGCAGGGACGCTAGTTTTTCTTTTTTTTTTTTTTTTTGGCTTTTACAGAATAGAATTTTTAAAAAAATGTTCATATATATATTAATTTTATTGAATCACCATGAGAAAGTTACAAGCTTTCATGTGTGGGTTACAATCACACAATGATCAAACACCCATCCCTCCACCAGTGCACATTCCCCACCACCAATCTCCCCAGTAGACACCCCTTCCCCACCCTCCCCCTGCCTCCATAGTAAACAATATTTCCCATAACCTCTCTCTACTTTTTGGCATTATGGTTTGCAATACAGACACTGAGAGGTCATCATGTTTGGTTCATTATCTGCTTTCTGCACACATCTCCCATCCTGACTGATTCCTCCAGCCATCATTTTCTTAGCGATCTCTTCTATATTCCAGCTGCCTTCTCCCCTCTGCTCATGAGGCAGGCTTCCAGATTTGGGGCTATCCTCCTGGCCCTTGTAAGGGATGCTATTTTGTAGGTGAGTCTGTATGTGGGGTGTCAAGTGTCCTTGGCTTCCAGTCCTCCCAGTTAGCCCAGAGAAAACATCCCTTTCTACCAGCAAACAGCTTCATCTGCCAAGGGGAGGGTCTTTGTCCAAGATCTGGAGGTTCTTTGTCCAAGGCCCATCCACAGGTATGGGGGTGAGGGGCGGGGGGGGGGGGCGATCTCTGCTGCCTTGCTTTATTGCCAGCTAAGAAGGAAGAACTTCCGGGTCTGGTCAAGAGGATTCCAACCAGAACCCAGTACCCAAAGTGGCTCAGGGCAAAGGTAGGTAAATCCTGAGTCTGCCGCTCTCTGCCTAGACTGTCCCCTGGCCTGTAAAAAGGGGACATCCTCATGATAAGGGGGAGCAAGATTTTATATACATAAAACCTATGTATATATATTATATATGTATACACATGTACATATATATGTATACATGTGTGTATATGTATAAAACATCCCTTCTTGCTCCTCATATTATATATATACAAAATATGTATAGTGTTTAACTTAGATCATGAATCACAATCATCTTTCAGTTATCGATCCCCTTGAATAATAATGAAGTATTTTTGCCCCCCTAGTAGTAACAATATGGGGCCAATAGCAGTGTAACATCTCTGTCTCATCTCTACCATCTCCTATTCCAACCTCATTAGGCTGCTGGATGCATCTCCTCTGAACTTATTGCCACATTACTCCTGTGTTTGAAATGTTAGATGTTGTTCTGTGGCTTGTGAGTAAAGTTCAAAGCGCTTCTCTTTGCACTCAAGGCTGTGGGATTGAGCCCCCACTGAGTCTGCTTTCTTTTCTCCATGCCTTGTCACACTTCCTCCATGCAAGTGAAAAGAACCCGGCACTCCTCACGGGCACTGCCTCAGGTTCTGCTCACCTTTGATCCAGAATCCAGACCTTAGGCCATCTCTGTGCTTGCTTGATGGCAGGCCTCCTCCTCCAGCAAGTCTCCTGCAGTCAAACCCAGGGCTCCTTGCGGACTGGACCGCAGGGCCCTTGCACTGGTACCACTTTGTTCTCCATGTAACCCTTGGTTCTCAAGATTCTCTGTCTTTGGCATCAGGTGATGGATGATGCTGCCTGTCTCATTCCCCTTCAAAGTCCTCCACCAGGCTTTCTCAGCAATAGCACCATTGACATTTGGGGTGGGGGTGAGGCGAGGAGGGTCATGCCTAACTGTGCTCAGGGCTTACTCCTGACTTCATTCGAGGAGCACTCCTAGGGGACCGTACGGGGTGCCAGGGATTAATCAGAATCAGATGCATGCAAGAAAAGCACCTTACCCACTGTATTATTGCTCCAGCTCCCATCCTCCACGCCCACCCTGACTCCTTTTTGACTAGTGATATTTTGAGTGGAATGATTCTTTGTTGTAAGATGGTATGTCATACATACACATATCCTACACACACACACACACACACACACATATATATATATGTTTGGATTCACACTCACTGGGGCTAAGGGGTCGTCCTGGGCTCTACATTCAGGGGAGTATCTCCTATCAGTGCCCCAGAGACATGTGATGCCAAGAACCAAATCAGGATTAGTCGCTCATGGCAAGCAAACACCTTAACTCCTGTCATTCTCTCTGGTGTCTCGGATGCGGTCGAATATTTAGCAGCATCTTCTGCTCATGAGGTGCCATTAGTACTTCCCTGTCCTTCTGCAGATACTTGCGTACTCCAAATATCTGCAGACCTGGCTAAAGAGGCCTGGGACAGCAAAAACACACTCCAGCTGTGACCAAGCTTAGAGACTTGAATATGGATTGTTCTCCACGAAAAGTTAAAAAAGGAAGTCGGCTGAAGTCCTTCTGTGTTTAAAGACGGTGAGCTATAAAATGGATGATATTTTCTGACGAAAGCATAGTATTTTGACAAGAACCCAGAACTAGAGACTGGGTTTGCGACGATCCCTCCCTTCCATGTGGATGTCTCGTACAGGGATCTATCCTTTGACATAGTTGGGAGTTGACCATAGTTGGGAGACCGAAGTCAGCTAGGAGTTGGGGTCTCAGGGTGGCCTCACAGCACAGGTGAGCAGTTTCCCCTCTCTGAGCTGCCGCTCTCTCCTCTGGAAAACGGGAATACCAACTGTAAAGGATGAGTTGGATTTTGCATGCAACACAGCTGGGAAGGAGCCTGGTGTACAGTAGGCACTTGATCATAATTTAAAGCTATTATTAAATTGTAGTCATTACAGTAGTAGTGATTCATTTCTAATCCTTTCTGAGGTCATGACAGTATTATTTCCATTTTATAGATGGGTTGTGGTTAGAAGCTGGAGGATTCTAGAGGCTCTCCCACTTTCCCTGGATCATGTTCCTCTGACATAATGCAGATGGTGGCTCACATTGAAGAAGGCACTTCACCTTCTTTAATTTTTTTTTTTAAATTTTTATTAGTGAAACACCATGAGGTACAGTTGTAGACTTACAAATTTTTGTGTTTGGGTTTCAGTTATATAATGATCGAGTACCCATTCCTCCACCAGTGCTCATTCTCCACCACCACAGATCCCAGTATCCCCCCCCCCCCATCCTCCCATCCCATCCTGCCTCTGTTGCAGGGCATTCCCTTTTGTTCTCTCTCTCCTTTTGGGTGCTGTGGTTTGCAAAAGAGGCATTGAGTGGCAATCATGTTCGGTCTATAGTCTTATGGGAAGACGGAGGGCTAACTGCCTGCGGCTATCCTGGGAAACACGGAATAACTGCTAATTAAGCACTTTGGAGAAGATGTGCTCGATGCTGGATCTAAAAGGCACCTGTGCTGCTAAAGTGAAGCACCTGCCTATTAGCACACAAACCCGCGAGTTTGAGGATTCCGTCCTTAGCCTTTAAGACAGGGATTCGCAAGGACGGCGACCAGTTGGCATCAGTTCCAGGCACACTTGCTCTTTGGAAGACGGCGGTAGAGCAGCTGCTGGGGCCTGGGGTAGAAGCCGAGGCAGAAATAAACTTAGACACAGGAGACAGGTAGGGGTGTGTGTGTGTGTGTGTGTGTGTGTGTGTGTGTGTGTGTGCGTGTGTGCACGCATGATCCCACTGAGAGAGTCAATCAACTCAGCCAATCAGCCAAGCAATTATTTAGGAAACAGATAACAGATATTTGGGACTGGAGAGATAGTCCAGTGGGTAAGGCACCTGTCTTGCGCTGGACACACCTGGGTTGGATCCCTGGTACCTCACATGATCTTCAGAGTTAGCCAGGAGTGATCCCTGAATGGGAAGGAAGGAAGGAAGGAAGGAAGGAAGGAAGGAAGGAAGGAAGGAAGGAAGGAAGAGAGGGAGGGAGGGAGGGAAGAAGGAAGTGAAGGAGGGAGGAGGGAGGGAGGGAAGGAGGGAGGAAGCAGAGATATAAAAAGAAAGAAAAAAGAAAACACAATGGGAAATTGGACTCAAATCAGTTCTAAGAGTTAAACTGGCAAGTGTGTGTGTGTATCCACCTGCAAAACTTATGGGCCTCAGCGGTTCTTAATTAGTGCTGTGCCCCCAGGGAGAGGGGAAAGCTGAGCCGTCAAGGTGGTGCAGGTGAGCAATTATTAGCCAGGAGCAAAATGCCTTGTCCTGAACACATCCAAAAAAGGAAAAGGAACGACACTGGGTCTCTGCTGCGGGTAGACCGGATCCTGGAGTAGGGGCCTTCCAGTCTTTCATTCATCCGGCACAGGGGAGGGCACAGGATAGGCCCCAGGGCTGCTGTCCTTGCCCTCAAGCAGAGCTTCCCCTTGAACTTGTGGGACCCCCTCCTGGGCGGGTGAGAGGGAGCCGGGTGTCCTTCTTCTGCAGAGCCCAAGTTTCTGAGCTGGAGTCTGATGCGCAGGTGGGGGTCGCCCGCTTGCCCCGCGGCTCCTGTAGGTGGAGCCAGACGCCCCCCAGTTTCCAGCCTTCTCCGGGCGCCCCCCACCTCCACCCGGGGTAGCCGTGCCAGACTCGGAGCGGGCTGCCAGCTCTCTGCAGCCTGGGCTTCACAAAGGAAAGCAAATGACAAAAATGGAAATTTCCCAGCGAGCGTGCTGGGGGGTGGTATTCGAACCGATGCTGCACGCAGGCCCTGATCGCCTTGGCGGTCGCAGGGGAAGAAGACGGCACCAAAAATACCTCCTTGCTTTGGGTTTCCTGCACTGTGTCCCTCTGCGAGCTCCCCGAGCTCACCCCCGGAGCACTTTTCGGAGCTGGGGAAGCGCCGGGACCGTCGCTGGAGGCGACTCCTGGACAGCTGACCTTTAGCAAGACCTTTGCCCATGCCTGCGCTGTGCAGCCTGCAGAAGCGCAGATAAAAGAAGCTGCCAGGCACTTGCCCAGGAGGTTGTGTGTTCTGGGGCAGGAGCTGCGAGTGCTCCGTCGGGGCACGGTGCAGAAATCTCAGTGTCATCGGGATGCAGGCAGGAGGGCTGCGGGTGAGCCCTGCCAGAGACCGGCTGAGCCTCCCTGCAGCTGGAGGGACGCGGTCTCTGTCGCAACTTCTGACGAATGGTCTTAAAGTGGCCCTTGGGCTGGGGCTGGAAGGATTTTCCTTAGCATAAAGTTGTTTTTTGAAATGCCAGACTCGATCCCCTGCCCCCAGCTTTCCCCACCTCCCCCCCCTTTTTTTGCAGATGTTGGACAAGCCCAGTCCTAAGTGACTTTGTGAGAAAGACGCCCCCAGACTATTCCCCTGGCTCCCCCAAACAGCATCGGCTCTTTCCTTGGAAGCTTCAACTGTCTCCTTGTCCACAGCTGTGTTTGCAGTGCCTGGAGCTAGGTGGGGGGTGGGGGGTGGGGGGCTGCCAACTCCCTCTCTAAGGACTGTCTGCATAGCCATTCACATGGACATCACTCTCTCCCACCGGCAACGGACCCAGCCTCCGGTGCACATGCAAACAACATGCGGGGCAAACACAGTGCACAAGGGCATGCGTGTACAGTTGTGCACACACGCGCGCGCACACACACACACATTTATTCTTGGAGGTAGCAGTTACTCACTCTGCCTGTTGCACGAGAGTAGTCTGCCAGAGACCAAGTGTCAGTCTTCGCCTGCTCTCTACCCGCCAGCCCACAGGAGCATGCCCTGGGCCGCTCCCACTCTCTCTAGGCTCTTCTGAAAGAGGGAGCCCCTGGGCTCAGACAAGTTGTGGGACTGATGCTGATGGCAGGAGAGAGGACCCTGGGTCCTGCCTGCAGCAATAGACCCAAAGTCTGCCTGAGCATGGGCAGGGTTCCAGCAGAAGTCACCAGGACTGGGGTGGAGTGAGACAGCAATTAGAGTTCTCTAACTTGAAAGTAGAGAGGTGAGACAAGAAGGACACTGTTTTTTAATTTTTTTAAATTTTATTTATTTATTTATTTTTAATAGGATTTAGGAGGAATTGGCAAGTCTTCCACCCTGGAAGCAGAGCCTTTGGGAGCCTTTAGGATATGACCAGCGGCCTTGAGAGTCCTGTGTGTGTTTTTTTTTCTTAAGGTTTTCTTTTTTTTTTTTTTTAATTAATTTATTTATTGAATCACTGTGGGAAAAGTTACAAAGCTTTCAGGTTTAAGTCTCGGTCATGCAAATATCAAACACATTTCCCTTTTCCAATACTTATTTTTCACCATGGAGAACCCTAATAAACCCCCCTCCCAAACTTCCCAATGCCTGTGAGGCAGTTAAATTCTAGTTAACATTTGAGTCGATTCATTGTTTTGACAAAAGATGCACCATTATTATTTAGAGTTTACACCCCCAAATCAGACATGCTGAAAAGGCATTGTGAAATAATTTGTTTTCTACAGCTGGTCACAAGAATTAAATGATGTTGCATGGCCGCTATTGAGGCCGCGCGATTTTGGATTTCTGATATTTTACTTATTAACCCTGGAAGTATTTCTGCTGAAAGTCAGATAATTATGAGATTGGTTTCTGTGCTCTGGAGCCATGGCCGTGCCGGAGAGCCGCTCGTGGGAGGGGGGCAACTTGTGACCTCGGTAGGGCATGAAGGATGAGCCGGGAACGCCCCCCTTCCCATGAGGTTTTAGTCACCCCATCATTACCAGCTCATACCTGGCTTTCCACAAAGCTTCGAAACGGCTGCCATCTTTCCTTCCAGAGGAAAAAAGGCGGAAGGGACCAACACCCTTTCCCCTTCGGGCAGGCATGGTGGCTTGGATTAACGCATAGTCCATTCACTTTTCTGCTGCAAGCTGCCGGGCTCTGCATTAAGTCTTTGTGCTTCTGGAGCCCTGGCTGTGCCGGAGAGCTGCTCATGGGGGGCAACTCGTAACCTCGGTAGGGCATAAAGGACGAGCCGGGAATGCCCCCCTTCCCATGAGGTTTTAGTCGCCCCATCATGACCAGCTCATACCTGGTTTTTCACAAAGCTCTGAAGAGGCTGCCATCTTTCTTTCCCTGTGTTCATTTTTTTATGTTGTGTTTTACTCTGGGGACTACACCCAGTAGTTCTCAGGGCTTACTCTTGGCTCTGTGCTCAGGGATCTCTCCTGTCTAGCTCAGGGGACCATACAGGATGCTGGGGATCCAGTTTGGCTTGGCTGTGTGCAAGACAAGCACCCTACCCACTGTAATATTACTCTTGCCCCTGGTCCCGTATCCTTTAAGACCATTCAGATTTGACGGTGCCCTTTTTCCTTCCTCGATTTTTCCCCCAAGCTTTTAAAAGTTTTTGATTTTATATGATTTTATTTTTCATCTCTGGGCCATACCTAGTGTGCTCAGGGCTTACTCCTGGCTCTGAGCTCAGGATCTCTTCTGAAGAGGCTCAGGTGATCATCCTCGGTTCTGGGGATAGAACCTGGGTGATATGCATGTAAGGACAGTGCCCTGCATATTGTTTTATCTCTCTGGCCCTCATGTTGGTCTTTCAAAACTGCTCTCTAATGTAATTTCTCTGGAGTCTTTTCTCTGGATCCATGTTTCAGGGCTCCCCGGAGGGTCATACCTCTCCTCCTGTGTTGGGTTGTACAGAGCTGGGGTGCTTCTCCCTTCCACAACCTCCCCAAATACATTCAGGGGAGCACATCTTATTTACCTCATGCCCCTCAAACTTAAAAATGCTCAGAGAAAAATCTGTAGCATGAATAGATTTCCAAACATCGAGTTTGGAAACATTTGTCAAGGGACATTTGATTTTCTTGCAGGTATTTCATGCCAGACATCTATGGATGTGATGGAAAAAAAGGAACCATCTGTGTTTTGTTTTGTTTTGTTTGGGGGCCACACCTGACAGTGCTCAGGGCTCACACCTGGCATGGCTCAGTGGATCGTATGGGATGCCAGGGATTGAACCCAGATTGGTCACGTTCAAAGCAAGTGTCCCACTGACTGTACTATGTTTCTGGCCCCAGGAACCATTTCTAAGTTTGTATGAAAGTCTGATTTCCGGAGCTTGAAGATGTTAGTGAGGAGAATTGGAGGTGCAGACAGAAGGATATTTTCCGAATTCCCGGCCCCTCAGAAATGCCTCTATTCCTGTGGGATCCAGGAAAGTATCTGGGAGTTGGAGAGAGTGAGGCAGTTCTCCCATTTCCTGGGTAGCCTGAAGAACTATTCAGACCAGTTATTCTTTATTAGACTTCCTTCATGAAGCAGCTCAATCCGCAAACCTCAAAGTGTCCTTGAAACGTCCCTCTTCCTCGCCCGATAATATCCAGTCATTAGCAAGTCACACCCCTCTTTAAAGTCTCTTATCTGCACCGACAGTTCGCCATCTCTGCCATTGCCCTGTTCAAGCCCCTATTATTACCTCCAACTCCTCTCTAGGGTCAAACCCAATGGCCAAGATCTTCTAGCCTACTTGCTTCTTGTATTTCCTGTCACCCACTCTGTTGCTCCCTGGCTTACCAGTTTTCAGTAGCTGCACTTAAAGAACTAGTTTACATGGCCTCTATGAGCTGTCTTCCTTAGAGGAGCAGGGTTGGACACCCCAGTAGTGCTCAGGGGCTAATCCTGGCTCTCTGCTCAGGAGTGACCCCTAGTGGTGCTTGGGGGAACCATATGCAGAGCCAAGATCAAAACAGGGGTCTAAACCAGAAAACAAAACAAAAACAATTAAACAAACAAACAAAAAGCAACACACCTTCCCCCTGGACTATCTCGCTCTCCCATGATCTTTTTAACCTGGTTCTCACAGAGTACACTGGCCTTCAGCATCTTAAATTCTCTGATTATTATTTCAAGGCTTGTCTGTATCCTTCGACCTCCAGGGTATATTCATTTCCTCTCTTGGTTCCCTTCTCATCTTTCAGAAGTCAGTTCTTAAGAGTACTTCCACAGAGGCCAACTTGGTAGCTTTTCCTTACTTAAAATCTCTTGGATAAGTCAAAACCCCATTATTGTCCCTCCTGAGTCTATTTTTCCTTCTGGTTGGTGACCATAGATTGGAATGACAGTTTTGTTTTATCTTGGGGCCGCACCTGGCTGTGTTCAGGACTTACTCCTAGCTTTGTGCTTAGGGGTCACTCCTGGTGGTGCTCAGGGCACCTGATGTGGTGCCAGGGATCCCACTTTGGAGTCCACTTACAAGGCAAGCACCTTACCCACTGTGCAATCTCTCCAGTTCAGGAATGACAATTTTTTTCTCTTTATTTATTTATTTACATTTTTAATTTTTTTTATTAGTGAAACACCATGGGGTACAGTTGTAGATTTACTATTTTTTGTGCTTGGGTTTTGATTATACAATGATCAGATACCCATCCCTCCACCAGTGCCCATTTTCCACCACCATGGATAATATCCCCCCCACCCCTATCCCCCCATCCTCCCCTGCCTCTGTGGCAGGGCAATCCCCTGTGTTCTCTCTCTAGTTTTGGGTGTTGTGGTCTGCAAAAGGAATGACAATTTTTGATCTGTACATTTATTTTTTTGTTTGTCGATCTCCCCATCCACAGTAGAGAATGTCAAGGCCATGATTATATCTTTTTGTTTGTTTGGTTTGGTTTTGGGGCCACTCCTAGTGGTGCTCAGGGCTTCATCTTGACTCTGTGTCCAGGGATTTTTCCTGGATGGATTGGGGGAGCAAATGGAGTGCTGAGAATTGGACCTGAGTCAGCCATTTGCAAGGCAATGACCCTATCCACTGTATAACTGGTCCAGTCCCTGATCCTATCTCTTGAGTCAAAGATTTCCCTATAATTCCACCTGCTTAACAGTGTTGTTTCTTGAGAAACTGGACAGCTCAATATTGAGAATTGTGTGCCGGTTGTGTGTGTCAGGTCAGGGACAAGAAGGGTCTCTCTCTCTCTCTCACACACACACACACAAACACATACTCACACACATACTGGTGATTTGCAATGAGACTCAGAGATGTTTATGCACATGTGGAGCAAGCAAGGGGAAGACTTGAGTTATGATATGATATCCCATGGCCTTTCTCCACTGCCATTTGAAAAATAAGAAGAGAACAAGAACAAAAATATTTGTTTTACAGCTCTACCAAGACTCAGCCCTCCCCTGCATCAAGTACATCCTGTACTTTTGGCAACATGTTGACTGGATATTTAAAAGCTGTGAACTGTTCTGAAAATTTCACATACTGGGTTATGGGCCATGTGTGTTTGATCAAAATTCAATTACTACACTGTACCATACTTGGAAATCTATCATCCCAAGTTATGAAGTATGACGAAATAGGCAAACCTAATTGGTTCAGTATGGGAACAGTATCAACCGAGCTTGTTATGATAAATAGCTTCCTGTGTTAAAGGTTCTCTAGAGCTTATAAGTATCTTGGCTCACCTCCTTCACTAGAATCAGAATATTGCTCCCAGGGACCCCCTAGATCACTGTCCCTCTGATGCAAGAGCTGTTCAGAGTTTTCTCCAACTGACTTGTCCTGCAGAAGAAAGACGCCCTGCCAACTCCCTTCTTGCTTCGCATTTCTTCTTTTAGAATTTTAGTACCTGGTAACTTCTTTGATTTATTTTTCTTACCAAAACATTTTTTTTTAAAGTTCAGAAGCATCCCAAAGATAAGAGAAAGATAGAAAACAGCAGACACTATCATTTGTCCACTCAGAATGAACAAATAATATTTTTCTATTTCCATCCACTCTTTAGTCTTTGATGTTTGTAAAAAAATTAATTGAATCACTGTGTATTAAGGATAACAAAGTTATTCGTGATTGAATTTCATGTATACAATGTTCCAACACCATTTTCCACCAGTGTCCACTTTCCTCCACTAATTGTCCAGTTTCTCTCCTGACCTCCAGGCCTGCCTCTGTGACAGACACTACTTTCAGTTTTTATTTTTTCCCTCTTTAAACATAACAATAACCAAAATCTGAAAATAACTCAAGTACCCACAAACAGATAACTAGATATAAAAACTATGGTATATATAAGTCTAATGGAATACTACTCAGCCATAGAAAAGATGAAGCCATGCAATTTGCTGATATATGAATGAATCTAGAGAGTATCAGGCTGAGTGAAATGAGTCAGAGGGAGAGGGACAGACGGAATGATCTCACTCATATTCAGAATATAAAGCAACGTAGTAGGGGAATAACTAACACCCATAGGCAATGGAAGTGAAGAGCAGGAGAACTTGTCTTGATTTTAATGTATACTTTCTTTTCTCTCAGAACTGATGATGAATCACCATTTAGTATCCCCAAACTTTGATGATTGTTATATATAAGCCCTGAGATTCTTGAATGTACTGGAACGAAGCAATGCATATCTTTTTTTGGCAGGAGAGGGGAAGTTTGGGCATTCACGGTGATGCTGTGGGAAGACCATATGGGACACTTGGGATCAAATTCAGGTCAGCCACATGCAAGGTAAAAGCCCTCCCCACTGTACTATATATCTCCAGCTCTGATGCATATCTAATTACAGAGATGCACCTATACTCTGTAAATTTTTCAGATGTTAAATGGACGCAGTGAGAAATGCTTGGCTGAGCTGTAGATGGCCTGCTAAAAATGAGAATAAGGGATTAATATCAAGGATATACAAGGCACTGGTTGAACTCTACAAGAAAAAAAATCCTATGCCATCAGAAAGTGGGGCGATGAAATGAACAGAAACTTTTTCAAAGAAGAAATTCAAATGGCCAAAAAGCACATGAAAAAATGTTCTTTGTCACTAATCATCAGGGAGATGTAGATCAAAACAACAATGTAATATCATCTCACACCACAGAAACTGGCAAACATCCAAAAGAACAAAAGCAACCGGTGTTGGCGTGGATGTGGGGAGAAAGGGACTCTCCTTCACTGTTGGTGGGAATGTTGGCTGGTCCAGCCTTTTTTGGAAAACAATATGGACGTTTCTTAAAAAAAACAGAAATTGAGCTTCCATTTGACTCAGCAATACTACTTCTGGGAATATATTCTGGGGACCCCAAAACAGACAGCAGAAGCACCATCATCTGCAGTCCTATGTTCATTGCCGCACTGTTCACCATAGCCAGAATCTAGAAACAACCTGAGTGCCCAAGAAACTATGGCACATCTGTACAATGGAATACTATGCAGCTGTGAGGAAAAATGAAATCATGAAATTTGCCTATAAATGGATGGATACAGAGAGTATCATGCTGAGTAAAATGAGTCAGAAGGAAAGGGACAAATATAGAATGACTGCATTCATTTGTGGCATACATATACATATATATACATCACTTAATCACTTAATCACATAACTTCCCGTTAGTTGTCGATTTGCTCTAGCGGGCGCCAGTAACGTCTCTATTTGTCCCTGTCGTGTGCTAGTGTAGCCCAATGGCATCTGTTCGCTCTGGGAACATGAAGAGCCTCAAACCGATCGTTCATGATCTTGACAAAGAAGTCTGACCATCTGGTAGGTGGGCGGCCACGCAGTCTTTTGACATCCCGTGGAATCCAGTCAGTAACAGCTCTAGTCCAGTGATCATCTTTAAATCTCATTACGTGACCAGCCCATCTGATTTTTGACATCTTGGCAAATGAGACAGCGTCCCTGATTCTTGATCGTCGACGGATGTCAGAACTCCGGATTCTTTCTCTCATTTGAGTGAAACGTGATATTCCAAGCATAGCTCTTTCTATTGTTCTTTGGGAGACCTGAATGGCGTTCTCATCTTGTTTGCATAGGGCCCAGGTCTCTGAGGCATATGTTAATGCAGGAAGAACAGTAGAATCAAAGAGATGTGCCCGGAGCCGGAGGTTCTTCGTCCTCTTAGCTATTTCTTCGACGTTCTTGAAGGCGTTCCAAGCCGCTCTCTTCCTCCTGCACAGCTCGGGTGCCAGGTCATTTGTCATGTTGACTTCTCGACCTAGGTACACATTGCTGTTGCATTCAGAGATGGTCGTTCCGTTGAGAGCGAATGGGGCATCAGGAACGAGACTGTTTCTCATAAACATTGTCTTCGTAAGATTCAGCTGTAGTCCTACCTTTCCACACTCACAGTCAAGGTCGGCCAGCATTTGTGCAGCTTGGCTGATGTTTGGTGTTATTAAAACAATGTCATCAGCAAAGCAGAGGTGGTGTAGTTGCTGACCATCTATCTTCACTCCCAATCCTTCCCATTCCAGTCTTTGCATGATGTTCTCGAGGGTGGCACTGAAGAGTTTCAGTGTAATGGTATCACCCTGCTGAACCCCTCTCTTGACATCAACGATCACTTCTTTGTAGAATGGTGAGATCCTGGTAGTGAATCCGCAATACAGCTCACGGAGGATCTTGATGTATTGGGCTTGAATGCCCTGAATGGCTAGGGCTTCAATGACCGCTTCCGTCTCAACAGAATCAAAGGCCTTCTTTAAATCAATGAATGTTAAACAGAGCGGCATCTTGAGCTCCCGAGAAACCTCAGTGAGCTTGGTTATTGTGTGGATATGGTCGATGGTGCTGAATCCTTTGCGGAACCCGGCTTGCTCGCATGGTTGTCCTTCATCTAGTGTTCTGCCAATCTTATTTAGGATGACTCACGTGAACAACTTGTAGATGACAGACAATAGGCAGATCGGGCAATAGTTGCCAATGTCATGGATGTCTCCCTTCTTGAACAGTAGTATGGTCCTGCTGGTTTTCCATTGGGATGGAACCTTGCATTCAGACAGGTAGCGAGTGAAGAGCCGAGCCAGTGTATTGATGAGTACTGACGGCAGGTTCTTCAGGTGTTCAGGTCTGACCTTGTCTGGGCCGGGTGCTGTTTGTTTGTTTACCGACGAAATGGCGTGTCGGATTTCAGAAGGGAGAACGTTGGGAACGACATATCCATCCTGTGGAATTTGGTATGTCGGCAAGTGGACATGGCTATCGAAGAGATTGAGTAGAAGTCATGGATAATCTTCTCCATTGCCGTTCTGGAGGATGTGATGGATCCATCAGGATGTCAGAGGGCAGTCATCTTGGTCTTGTAGTTGGCGAAGGATTGCGCACAGAAGACCCACCCTACCCAGATAAATACCCCACTGGCAGACTTCCACTATCGACACTACCTCCACTACCCAGCCGCCGCCACACTCCAGGATGCTTTCCGGACCCGCGCGGCCACTTTGCGGCTGTGCAAGACATCATAAGACACTAAATACCCATCTTCCGGAATTGTCGTACCATATTTGATAGGGTTCAAATATGGTAACACCTACAAGGGTGATTAGAGGTTGCCCCAAAAGCCTCTATTCCTCTCGGAAAGACTGGCAAGGTATCAAGAGTATTCCACCCGCAAGGAAGAGCCTGGCAAGCTATCCGTTGTGTATTCGATATGCCAAAACCAGTAACTACAACTGGTCTCATTCACCTGACCCTGAAGGCTTCACCGACATGGCAGCACTAAGAAGGATGAGAAAGGAGAGGCCGACAAAATCTCAAGGCTGAACTAGGCTGCCACAACGAAGGAAGACAAAAATGATCGTCTGTACTTTCAATGCAAGTATGCTAGCATCAGATGCATCCATCGAGGACCTGATGGTACAAGCGCGAATGATCAAGTACGACATCATTGGTCTGACCGAGACAAGAAGGCACGAATCTCACCATGCCGTTTTCGACACTGGAGAAGAATTGTTCCTCGGAACATGCGATAAACGAGGTGTTGGAGGTGTCGGTGTCCTTGCCAGCATAAACTTGGCCATGAGCATTGATTCATTCGAATGCCTAACAACCCAAATCGGATGTTTACATTTGAATAGATGTGGCTCACTGCCTGCAGTTTCTGTCTTCGTTGTCTACGCACCAACGTCTCATTATGATGAAAGATAAATCGAGAAGTTCTACATGGAGCTGGAGAAGTTCTATAAAGAAGACCACACCTTCTACAAGATCATTGTGGGTGATTTTAATGTCAAGATAGGACCTAGAAGATCAGCTGAAGAACTTCACATCGGGACCCATGGTCTAGAATGGAACGAACAGGGTGAGAGACTGTCTGAGTTCATCATGTCGACCAAGACCATCCATGGTAACTCACAGTTCCAGAAGGCAGAATCTAAACGTTGGACATGGGAGTCTCCCGGTGGACGATTCCACAACGAAATAGACCACATCATATTCAATCGACGGTTTTGCCTGACTGATGTCGCTGTTGTCCCAAAATTTCGAACGGGATTGGACCACCGTCTCCTTCGTGCAAAATTCTACTTCACAGAGTGGGGAGAAAGGGCTGCAAAGTTCAAAAAGAGAACTCCCAGAACGACCACCAATGGGAACTCTTTGGCACTATTGCGGCAACATGGGAAGATGCCATTGTTGACAACATTGACGAGGAATACGATCGACTGGTTCAGCACCTCCATGAATGTGCGAGGAACGCCAAGAGAGAGATAGCCACAAAAAATCGCCTATCTTCAAAAACTCTTGAGCTAATTTGCCAGCGTGGTTTGGCGCATGCCTCAGGCAACCGCAAGCTGACGTCCGAGCTCGCAAAGCAGTGCAGAGATGTGATCAAGGAAGACCTCAAAGAGAGAAGAGCAGAAGTACTGGTAGATGCAGCAGAAGCTGGGAAAAGTATTCGTAACGCCCGCCTGTCCTTCGCCAACATATATATACATACATATATACATATATATAATATATATATATATATATATACATATATACACATACCAGGCTCTGCCAGGCTCTGCCATGCAGGATATATATGGCAAGCTACCTGTGGTGTATTTGATAAACAAGTTTTAAAAACAGTAACAATAACGGGTCTCATTCCCCTGACCCTGAAAGAGCCTCCAATATGGCAGTGTTGGGAAAGATGAGTAGGGAGAGGCTGCTAAAATCTCAGGACTGGGACGAATAGAGATATTACTGGCGCCCGCTCAAGTAAATCAATGAACAATGGGATGACAGTGATATAGTGATATATGTAGACATAGATATAGATAGTAGAAGGCTAATATCCATGGCCAGGGAAAAGAGGGATCAGGAGGACTGGTCAATGGTTGGAACTAACCACAAGTATGTGGGGCTGAGGATAGGTGAGACAGAGAAGAGACCAGTATGACAATAATAGCTGGGAAAGGTCATGCTGGACAATATCTGATGGTTAAAAGTAGATAAAGGGGTATTCTTGATAACGTTTCAGTATCAATACTGTAAATTGCAATGCCCCAAAGGGGAGGAGAGAAATAGAGAGAGAGAGAGAGAGAGAGAGAGAGAGAGAGAGAGAGAGAGATGCCTGTCATAGAGGGAGTGGGGAATGTGGGGGGATGGGAGGTAACCTGGGGACACTGGTGCTGGGAAATGTACACTGGTGGGGGGATGGATGTTAGAATACTGTAAAACTGAAATCCAATCAAGAACAGCTTTGTAAGGGTCTATCTCACAGTGATTCAATTAAAAAATTTTAAAAAATCAGGATTACTGGATGTAAGGGGAGAGAGAGAGTGAGCCTAAAATTGTCTCACCAGTAGAAAAAGAATAAAACATACAATAAACCAGAAAGGACTTCCATGCTCTGTGGTCATCATAGATACATGTGCATAAATTTCTTTAGAAGTGACAATTTGGCTTGGGTTAGAAGTATTTCCTTCTAGCGATCTCAGTAAAGGGCAAAACAATTGGGTGATTGCATTTTCGCTGCTGGAAAAGAGTCAGTAGCATTGGCATTTTCCTGAACAGACAGCTATGAGGCCAAGAAATTCTGCATCTATTTACCCTTTATTCAGGAAATAACGCCTCTTGCAGCTGCTTCCCCAAGTTTGCTCTCATTCTATTCACCATTTGGAAGAAAACACCCTGCTTCACCTGTTTGCTGCAGCAACAAAAGAGTAGCACTGCACTGCCGGCCACTGTCCTCCCGTTGTTCATTGATTTGCTTGAGTGGGCACCAGTAAAGTCTCCATTGTGAGACTTGTTACTGGTTTTGATATATCAGATACACCAGGGGGAGCTTGCCAGGCTCTGCCATGCGGGTGTGATACTCTCGGTAGCTTGCTGGGATCTCTGAGAGGAATGGAGGAATCGAACCCGGGTTGGCCATGTGCAAGGCAAATGCCCTACCTGCTGTGCTATCGCCCCAGCTAACAAAAGAGTACACAATGTTAAATCTGCACCTTTCCTGAAGAGAGAAAAAAAGTCTTGTGTCCCACTAAGAAATTGTTTTGGTAAAAACAAAACAAAACAAACCAAACTAGTGCCTTCATTTATCCTTGACACTAATTCCTCAATCAATCTCTGCACAGAGAAAGAATCTGGGTGAGAGGCAAGAAGCATACCCCTGCAAAGGGAGGTGAATTCACCAAGTTGGCTGAGCAGTTGGAAATCACAGTGCATCCAAGATTAGATTAGAGACTTTCTTCTCTGCATTAGGGTTTACTTTGGAAATTGCAATTAGCTTAAAAGTTGTGATTTCTCAAATGGCCCACTTGCCGTTCTTGTTTCTCTTTATCAGGTGGATGCTAGTATGCTAATTCCTTTCGTAATTTTTAAATAGAGCTTCTAGCAAGAAGTGCTCTCGGAGAGCTGGAAACTTCAAAAAATAGAATGTGACTGTAGGCACTTATGCTAATAAGTGCCCACATAATTTTTTTTTCACTTAACAAATGTCTGATTTTGGTAAATCAGCCGTCCCACCCCACCCTACTCCTCACTCCCATATTGAATCTTCCCTGATTGAATCTCCCGGGAGCTGGCTGAATAAATGCAATGCCTCTGCACAGTCATAAAGGAGAGAGTCTGTGTCACTCTTGTAGGGATCGGTGTCTGTCTGCCTATAATGAAGTGAAATAAGAGAATTTTTCTGGAGTGGAGCATAAGCTGAGAGGAAGTGGAAGCACGTGGGGATTCTAAGTGAATCATAGAATTGGGTGCTGCTTTTGGAGACGTTCACACAAATGCCTTAACTTTTCTCGAAGGAAATATTGGGTTCGGAACAAGAATGTCTCCCTTTTTTTCTTTTTGCAAAAAGTTGGTTTCTCTCATAAATGTCAGTTCATTTGCTTCTCCCAGTACAGGTCAGACACTGCCATATGTATCAGTTGTAAGACAACAATTTAGTAACCACATAAAGACTTTTCTATAATAAAAATCATACTGTGCAGTGGGAAAGGCCACAATGCATCCTTTTGAAGTGCTGATGACAGAGGGAACATTTTCCTCATGGATTCCGGATGCTGAAGGGGGTCTTTCTGAGTCTTTCTGAGCACAGATCCATCTTGTCTTTTTTTTTTTTTTTTTGGTTCAACCATGGCAAAGAGTAACACCAATAGCCTTGGGATAAACCTCTCCAGAGCCCGGAAACAGAAGAGAAATTGTTTCTAGAGAGAAAAATCTTAGGAAATTGTCAAACTCTACAATGCAGAAGCAACATGCCTCAACCATAAAAATGGAGGTGTTGAGGGGTCAGGGAGTTAGTATAATGGTTAAGGCTCTAGCCTCACATGCGACTGTGTCTTGCACTTTTCATAGGTGACACTCCACAAAGCTATTAGAAATATGAAATAGAGGGCAGTGACACTGGAGGAGGTGCCCGGGATGTGTGGATGGCCTGCCCGATGTGGCTCTCACCCCTGCCTCCACCACCTGCCTGAGTATAATCTGAGATTTCACACTTCCACTTGGATTTGGGAGTGTTGCTAGGCAAACTGAAGTTTGCAGTTACATTAATTAGATAACACATAGTTGATAACGGGCAATGCAGATCTTATGGCTTCTAGAGTCCCAAGACCAAGCATTTCCATCTCTACTAGCCAGGAGCCGTTCCTCAAAAAAGAGATGAAGTATCTGTGGCAGAGTGCGTGATGTTGCTCCCAATACTGCAACTTGCATTTAAATTTTTTTTTTCTGGTGGAGCTGTCTGCCCACTATCTGCACCAGGCCCCCATCCTTTGAGCTTCATGATTCTGCTAGCTCATATGCCCAAGCTGCTTGCGCCATATCCTGAACCAGCTGGAGAACTGTCACTTGCTTGGAGACTTAATCAAAGTTGACAGTCCTTTGGTGGTGTTGGGTAAATGTGTCCAGTTGCTTATCCAAATGTGGTGTGAGTGGCTTCCCAAACCCTCCCTGTCCGTCTACGCTTCTTCGTATGGAAGTGGCGGGGCCTGGTTTTCTGTGAGACTGGTCTCACACCTCTTCTGCATGTGTTTTTATCAAGGAGCCCTGAAGTACAGTTGCTTGTTATCAGTGATAGCTTAAGAATAGGATAGTAACAACGTTCTCAACTACTGCGATGCCTTGTGGGAGAGGGAGGAAATCAATATCGCTACAACTTAGAACTTGGTAGGTAAACTGCTTTTCTCTCATATGCAAACAGGCTTGTGTATTCTCTGCTTGGTGGGATGGAGAACAGAGACTTCAGGAGCTTGAATACTGTGGACCAAATGCCTGCATCTGTGTTGCTGTGTTCTGAGGCATGGCAGTATTTGAAAAAGTCATCCCACTGAAGCCCATCCAGCTGACTACATTTAAGAGACTCCCTTATTATTCCACAAAAACATCTGATGTATGCAGAACCCTTAGTGGCGAATAAAATGGGGCTGCCATAAAAATCATCACTCTGGTGGGCCCCAAGTGTTAGCACAGTGGATAGGGCACTTGCCTTGCATACAACCCACCCCCCAGCACCCTATATGGTTCCCCTGAGCCTGCCGGACTAATCCCTGAGCTCAGAATCAGGAATCAGCCCTGAGCTGATTTGGCCCCCAAACAAACCAAAACATTACTGCTCTAGTGTCATGCAAATCTTAGCCCCACTCCCTTTTTCTTCCTTTAGATCTGTGAGCTGACCAGAATTCCCTCACACACTCCTGGCAGGCCTGGGCACTGAGACTTTTAAGTGGTGATGTCTGCCAGGGAGGGTAATCTTTAGTTGTGGGGTTCACCAGGAGTCATTTCCAGGGGTCACCCTTCCTGACAGTGAGGCTCATCTCTCTGTTAGTTGTGGTATTCACGGGGTGGGGGGGAGTGCAACTATTTCTTTGTGGATCTCTCTCTCTCTCTCTCTCTCTCTCTCGTACACACACACACACACACACACACACACACACACACACACACACCTTGAAATCTTTTGTGTTGGGACCACAAATAGCAGGTCTGCTTGGACCCTACTCATATGTGCAGTGGTGCCAGGGACTGAACTCTTGGCCTCACACTTGTAGACCCAGATTCTAAGCCACTGAGCTGCCCCCTAACTCCTCAGCTCCTATTCTGTAACCAGTGTGGTGAATTACTTTAAGATGAACATTTTGCAGTCAAACCTGTCAAAACTAGAGTTTCAACAATTACCCTAGAAGGTTCCACGTGACCCTCATTCCAGTCACTGCCCCGCCCCCTTCTCACTAGTAGCATCTATCTCTACTTCCGCGCTATTGCACTTATATGACCTGGCGCTATTGCACTTATATGACCTTTTCCATCTAACAGCGAATCCACACACCCTTACATATTATCAGCCAATCACCCCGTTTTATTTATTTATTTTCTTTTTTCTTTATGGGTCACACCCGGCGATGCACAGCAGTTACTCCTGACTCTGCATTCAGGCATCACCCCTGGCAGTGCTCAGGGGACCATATGGAATGCTGGGAATCGAACCCGGGTTAACCCCATGCAAGGCAAATGCCCTACCCGCTGTGCTATTGCTCCAGCCCATCACCCCCATTTTAGAGTTTGTGTTTTTGTTGTTGTTGGGCCACATGTTTCTGTGTTCCAGGCTTATTTTCAGTTCTGTGCTCAGGGCTCACTCCTGACAGGCTTCGGGGGAGATCAAGTCCGGGTTGACTATATGCAAATTGGATGATTTATCTGCTGTGCTAATCTCTCAAACCCCAACTTTATGTTGTAAAGTTACTTTTCTTCTAAGGTTCTTCCCTCATGTCTGCTTGCAATTTGTCCCAGCCCCTTTGAAGCATGAGTTCCCCTATTAGCTAAGGATTCTTTAGCCTCTCATTTTCCTGAAAGTTCAGCAGTTTGTTCCAGATTAAAGAGAGGACCAAATAAATCTTGAAATCTAATCTTGGAGACCTTTGAGGATCTGCTTCTCAAAAATACTCACCAGCTTCTGCATCACTGTCCAGTTAGGGAGAAAGAATCCATACCGATGATGAGATCACATAGAATTTATTACTAGAGTCAATCAGTTTATTAAATTTATTATTTAGATACTTTTCTTTCTCAGGTACATAATGCACATTTTCAATATGTAGTTTAAAGTGATTCCATGTTTTATTACAGGAAGGGTGTTCATATTTGCTCTGTTTCCTAGTTTGGGATTATGTCTGGGCCTCCTGTTCTCTATATTTTGGAATTTCTTCTTCTTCTTCTTCTTCTTTTTTTTTTTTTTTTTTTTGCTACTTGGGTCACACCCGGCATTGCACAGGGATTACTCCTGATTCATGAACTCAGGAATTACTCCTGGCAGTGTTTGGGGGACTATATGGGATACTGGGAATCAAACCTGGGTCGGTCATGTGCAAGGCAAAAGCCCTACCCACTGTGCTATCATTTCAACCCATATTTTGGAATTTCTTTGCCTGTTTTCAAACCCTTGTCACTTTCTCTCAACTTCTTTTTCACTTCCACTCTTTTTTTTAATTTAAAATGCCCCTCTTAATCTTTAAGACTTTACTTGTATTTACTTGCTTTATCTTTCTTCCACAATAATAATCATGCATTAAAAAATAATTTTCCCCTTTCTTGAATGGGGTATGCTTGGTGGTGCTTGGGAGAACCTGGTGGTGTGTGAAGGGCCATACAATGTTGGATGGGACCCAAAGCTTCACACACAGGGCACTTGAGATACATGCTTGGTCTTTCCCCCCTTTTATTGATAATTTTTCCTATTAGTTCTCTCATAAATCCCTTTTGAATTTTCTCTGATTTATGTAATTCTATAATTGATGTAATCTCTGATCAGTAATTCTGATTTATGTTATTTTTTCTTACATTATTTTGTTAATATATTTTGACTCATTTAAAAATAATTTATCACAGATTTGATCTGTCCTGGAACATGTCTTTCAAACATGCTTTCATTGTCCATAGGGATATTAACCTGCTTTTTCTCTCTTTTTAATAAAGTAAACTTTTATGGGGTTTGCTCTTGATACTATTTGTTGCTTATCTTAAGTAAATTTGTTTCTTATGGAACTTTTAAAAGGAGACATGTTTGAGGGAGATGTAGAGACTTTATGGTATCTGTTCTTTTTATGTAGTGTTTTTTAAAAACGGTGACTTGTTTTATGGGTTGTCCTGGGTCTAGTCCACCACCTGCACTTTGATCCAACCTTTTTTTTTCACATTGATTTTGGTTGCTCCAATCCTGCTTAGTCTTACTTGTAATGGAGACTTGTTTCAAGGATTACAGGAGGCTGGACTGTTTTTTTTTTTAAATTTTATTGAATCACCGTGAGATAGTTACAAGCTTTTATGTTTGGGTTACAATCATACAATGATCAAACACCTATCCCTTCACCAGTGCACATTCCCCACCACCAATATCGAGGCTGGACTGTTTTACCCCATTTTATTACTGTTTCACTCACCCATTATTGCAGTTTCTCCTGCTTCCCTCAAATTGTCCTGCTGCACTTTCAGTGGATATTCGCTGCCTCTTGAGGGGTTTCAAATTCATTGGTTGCATTGTTGCTTTCCTCTGATTTCTCTAACACAGAGATGGGTGACAAGCAGGTCTTGTTACTATTGGTGGTACCTCCTCTCATTTGTTTTTGGGGCTTTCTGGAGAGGTCTTGCTGTCTAGTTTTGTTGTCAATATTGATCAAAACTGTTAATACTTTTTTACTGTATATTTTTCCATAGGGATTGAATGATATTCAAGACTGTGGCCACCATCTTTCCCCCTCAGTAGACTTTAGTGGTAGTGTTACTGGGTATTGACCCCAGGGATTTGATTGTTTCACTGGGAGGTGGGATTGGGCCACACCCAAATATGCTCAGGGCTTACTCCTGGCTCTGAGCCCAGGGATCACTCCTGGTAAGATTCAGGGGACCAAATGGAGTGTTAGGGATCAACTCAGCTTGGCTGCGTACAAGGCAAGGTCTCTACCCGCTGTGCTATTGCTCCAGCTCCTGTGATTATTTTTGACTCACTATTTGGTTCACTGGCTTGTTTCTTGTGGAGAGTATACTTCCTGCCAAAGTTTTATTATGACTTTATCTGCTGGAATGAGAAAACAAGCCAGAGTGTATTCACGGACTTTTGTAGTACCTCGCAACATGAATTCTGAACAAAAGTGAACATATAACTTGATCCTCCTTAGTTCTGTGGCTAGTGAGTCATGATCATCTTTTTTTGTCTCTGAGAAGTGATGTTAGCTAAGAACCACAGTCCATTAATAACCCCCCAAATTGGGCATTTCTATTTGCCCACTAATTTTGGCAAATTACTGATTTCTTGAAGGAAACCAAGAGGAAGTTTGTAGTACTTAACCGACACAGTGTCTGAGGTGCCTTCCTGATAGGAAGCTACCTTTCTTTTCTAGTGTGATTGGTTGGGAGAGGGTCTGTGTCTGGGGGTTAGGCTAGGAATCTGACTTTTCATTAAGCAACTCATACCAGTTTCCGTATTTTTCTGACAGTTTTAACTTGAGTTAGGGTTGCCCATCCAGTATGATACAGAAATCCCATTATAAATAATCTCATCCCTAAGGGTCAGATTTTCCCCAAAATGACTGTATGCCTGCTCCCTATATAGTGACAATTTGTGCTAGTTGGCCTTCATGGCTCCAGAATCCCATTGGCTTCACTGATTTCAGAGAGGCCAATTCCAAAGCAGTCTCAGGAGGGATATCTTGACTATGCTTTAAAGTAGAGGTCTTCAGCTACTGTCTTTAGATGTAGAAAGGCTGAAAACCACTGGTCTACCTACCACCTTGGTTGTAATTACTGGACCATGGATGGGTGTGCAGACACATGCTGGTCTGCAGCTATGAAAAGGTTAAAGAGCCTTGTTAAAAAAGCTATTGGTACAGCCACTATGGATGCATTTCTTTCCATTTTTTATATTTGTTTTTAAATTAAATTACCATGAGATACACAGTTACAAAGTTGTTCGTGATTGGGTTTCAGTCATACAATGTTCCAACAACTGTCCTTTCACCAGTGTGCATTTCCCACCACCAATGTCTCCAGTTATCCTTCTCCACAACTCCACGCCCCCCACCCCAAAAAAACCAACCAACTATGGAACCAACTATGGATAAAATTCTCCGTGTGTTACCACGGAGCTTTCTTTGGGCCCTTTGTCAAACATGATAAGTGAGATGATCATATGCTACAACTTCATGTTAATAATGCCATCTTCCTAAGTGTTCAGTGTTCCCCCTGCCTCGCTACTCTACATTATATCAAGAAAATGTTGACATCTCAATCTTACTTGGGGTAGGCCTCCGTTGAAATCAGATTTCAATTGATCAACTGGACAAACATAAATGTTTCCTTGAATGCGGTGTGAATCTGGGTTGATAATTACTTCTCTTTTGTCTACTCCTTTTCCACATGAATCCATTACACATACCCACCTCCCCCCCCCCCCCCCGCCCCGGTTTCTAAACATATAAAGAAGAAGGAAATGGAAATATTTGAAATAGGTGAATGTTTTTACTGTTTCCCTTGAGGGATAGGAGTTGACTTTTTTGGTTTCGGGGCCACAGGGATTATTCCTTGCTCTGTGCTCAGAGATCACTCCTGGCAGGACTCAAGGGATCATATGAGGTGCCAAGGATCAAACCTGGGTTTTGCTTGCAAGGCAAACTTCCAGCCTGTTATATAACTGCTTTGACCCTGGGGATTGGCTTTTAAAATATAGGGTAAGAGACAGTAAAAATAATTTGCCAGAACACTGACTAGCTTGAATTTAAATTCCTAAGGCCACTGCATTGAGAGGTGGCTGTACCAGGGACTGTCAACTGTGTCAAACAGGAGTAAAGAACAGCTTCTCCTAGCAAGTGAAATTCAGTGGTTATTGGGGACCCCAGGAGCTCATACTGAAAATTTCCCAGACCTTCTCAACTCTATTCTTAGAGTCCCACTGATCAATGTCATATTGAACAGAAAAGATCCGCAGAGGCTGTGAACTCAATTTAATTTCTGATCCAGAACTTACATGATCTGCCTTGGCATCTTATTTTTGGATATGCCATGGAGCTTTCTTTGGCTTTAAGAGATTAGAGATTGTTTAATGGTAGTTACAGAAACTCTCAACACTCTGATTTTGCCAAGAGCTTAGAATTTGAAGAACATGAAGGGCCTGAGTGAGTCTCTTTCTTGACACTTTCTAGGCTTCTAGTAGTGTCCAGTATGTGTGTTGTCCTTGTTGGTCCCCTTGCTATCATACTCATCTGCCAAAAGTTTGGCCTTCAATAGGCACTTAATTTAAGTCCTCCCAAAACATGATCATTTAAGTCACTATTTGCACCTCTGCCAGGGACAGCCAGTTTTCACATTTCAGTGAGAACAGAATCATCTCTGCTTTCAGATCAAAACCAAATTAGATAACTGCTCCCAAATTACCATTGTTGAAAATCTGTTGACTATACCCATTCCTAGTTTCACAATCTCTATGCAAGGCTGGGCTCACTTAAGAGAAGGAAAGTATTTGAAGTGTTTGAAGCATTAAAGGATTTTATGCAGGGAACTGGGTGCTTTGAGGAATGGTTGGCACTACTATAATAGCTGAATCAGTTATTGGCACTAACTCTGCACTAATAAGTTTTGTGCACCTTGTCATAGGTACTATTTAGAGATCAGGTTGTTGAGGTTAGGAAGCCACTTTTTGTTGCTATGGGAAACTTCCTTTAGATCCCTAGAAGTGTGGACCAGGCACTGGGTCAGGTATTCATTGTCTCCTACCTTCTGTGTTCCCACTAGCTTGCTTGTTAATGGAAAATCAGAAGCAGAATGATAGTTTTCATCACAGACTTGTCTTCTAAAATGTCTTTTCAGGTTTATTGGCAGAATCCAATTTGCCTACAGAAGTCTAGCTGCAGCCAATCCTGGGTGGTGTACTGGGAATCCAACCCAGGCCTCTGTACTTGCCAGGCAGAGGTTTTTCAGTTCCTGGGCCATCCTTCCAGAGTCCTGAAGTCTAACCTTTCATTTTCTGCACTCTCCTAGGAGGTGAGCATGGATGCTATATGGTGCAACAAGAAGTGAAATGCTCTTCCTTTCTCTTTACCTTGCACTAGTTTCTGTTGCTCCATGCAAAAGGGGGCTAATCTGTAGTCAGGTAAGGAGTGTGTGGAAATTGAGTCTATGTGAATAACAAAAATAGGTTCTTGCTTTAAAGAAGTTTGTATATATGAAGAGGTGGGAGGTCTGAGGTGTTGATCAGGTGGGGGTGAGCCTTGGTTCTATTTAGATGTGCCAACAAGAAGTTGTTTGAACATCTAAATCAAGGTATTTACTAAAAGGGAAAAAGAAAAGTATCTGCCATAGAGGCAGGCTGGGAAGTGGATGGGAAATTGGAGGCTTTGGCAGAGAGAAGTGGAAACTGGTGGAGGGATGGGTACTCACATATTGTATGACTGAAAATCAATCATGTCTAACTTTGTAAAGCACAGTGATTCAATAAATTAAAACTAAATTAAATAAATAAATAAATAAGAACATTTAGGAACAATTGATCAGGTGGGGAAGTAGGAATCAAGAATCCAAATATTCTGGTTGGGGACCAGAGAAGCAAAGAGGTAGCTTTGTTCTATAGAGTCCTGCCGCATCTTGGATTTGCCAAGATGTAACTCAGGCAAGGATCTTGCCAGGTATGAGAAATTAAGAAGCAGGGTGATGGGTGAAATTGTCTTTAATGAAAGTGTCAGTCATTCAAGATCCATTAAAATGGAGATGATAAAATGTGCAGGCCATTTCCGTGTTTTTTTTTTTTTTTTTGCTTTTGGGATCATACCCAGCGATGCTCAGGTATTATTCCTGAGTAACTGAATAACTGACTCTGTACTCAGGAATTACTCCTGGAAGTGCTCAGGGGGGCCATGTGGGATGCCGGGGATTGAACCTGGGTTGCTGTGTGCAAGGCAAATGTCCTGCCCCCTCTACTATTGCTCTGGCCCTCCATTTCCAGTCTTTTTATATGAAGAACTGAGTTGGGGGATATCTCCGCTTTCAAACACTTTGAACTGGCTGTTGTCAGATATTTACTGTGGACAGAAAAACTTCATTCTGGCTAGTGTCACATAAAAAGACTGTTTCCCAACCATGCTGAGAGCATCATTCTTTAAGCCAGTCAATGTGTAAAAATGACAGCCACCAGGTTACACACTAGCCAAGACACATCACTGCTTTATCCCAGTCACATTCTTCCAGAATCCTCCTTCCTGCCAGCCAGGAGATCTCCATAATTTAGCTCTAGCGGTGGTAGATGAGGCATGTCATGCTAGATGAGTTATGTTTGAGTAGGAAAAAAAATCCAACCATGAACCTGTGTGTCTACCATCAAAATACCTGCTCCTTGAAGTGGATATGAGCAGTGGCAAGGAAATCTTTGGCCTGAGCATGACTGGCTTTGTACTGGTTCAGAAGTACCTAGGGGGGGGGGATGCCCTAACTCGCATGGAAATGGCCTCAAATCACTGAACAACATGCATCATTCATCCTGTTTCTTGATGAAATTGGTGCTGTTGAGTCAAAGAGACAAACCTCCACTGGTGGTGGTGAGAGGGATTTAAGAGAAGCTGATTGGAGCTATTGGATCAGTGGGTGGAGTCAAAGGGAGACTTGCCCACCAGCATGTCCACACACTGAAGAGAAGAAACTGTGGGTCCAGCACCTCTTTAGGTTAGACTGTATGAATAGGAAGACCGAGCTCCCCATGCTTGACCCTGAAGAGAAACTATGGGGCCCAACACCTCTCAGGTCAGGCTGCACAAACAGGAAGAATGAGCGCCTGGTACTCCATGGACAGTCTCAGACATGTGCCTTTAATATCCACACACGTGGGATGATTCTGGCCAAACCCAGAATAGCTTGGTCACGGCTCATGTTGACCTCTCTGTGGTCCATATGAAGGCAATAATGGACAGCTGGTTTGGCAGCCTCAAGGGCACAGAGCATGAATGTTTCAAAGGAAGATTTCAAATATGAGGAAAAGACTCTTTATAAAGAACAAGCATGGAACTGGAGAGATAGTATAGTGCTTTGCATGCAACCAACTGAGTTCAGTCCCTAATACTGCATATGGTTGCCAGTGAATGGTCAGAAGTGAACCTTAAGCACAGAACCAGGAGTAAAACCTGAGCACCACCAGGTGTGATTCCCCCCACCCAGTCACTTAATACTCTCCCCCCCCACTCCCTTTATATCTTTATTCCCTTCAGTAAACCTACAATCTAATTAAGGGTGCACTGTACAAAGGTGCCCTCAAGATAGGCCTGTGAGAGACTTTTCATGAAGAAAATAGCCGCCAGCCCTTTTTAGATTGTCACCCCAAGACTGCTACTGTCTTTGATCATTTATTGGATTCGAATGCCTTATTCTGAAAATTAAGTTGAGAAAACTTTCCTATACTGTGTTTGAGAAAGAAAAGGTCTGTTATCCTATGGAACAGAAGTAAATACTCTCTCTTAACTTTTAAAAAATATTTCTATTTTCAATTGTAAAAGATACTTTTCCTTTCTTTCTGGATAAAACCTTCAAAAACAATTTGTTTTTAAAGGTTTGTAGTGTCAGGAAACACCAAGTTTGCCAATGTGCCATCTCAAGAAAGTTACTTTTAATACATAAATCAGAAGAATGAACTAGTTGCTATAAAAATGAAAGAAAGGAAAAAAATACTCTCGCTCCCTACATCTGACAAAAGTCTTGATGTCTCAAATACAAGGAATTCACAACAGTCAACCACAAGAAAACAGTAAACCCATCGAAAAAAGGGGCAAAGAGTGGAACCAACACAGAAAACATACAGATGGCTAAGGGACACATGAGAAAATACTCATTAGTGAAATGCAAATCAACACAACAAAGAGCTCTTGCCTCCCAGCTGTGTGGATGGCTTAGGTCAAAAAGGGCAGAAAGGACAAGGGCTGTCGGATGTGGAGCAAACGGAAGCTCATCCACCATTGGTGGGAATAAAGGTGCAGTTGCTCAAAACATTCCAAACATATCATAAAAGGTAAAGGTGAAGGCCCTCCCGTTGATCGTCGATTTGCTCGAGCGGGCCCAGTAACGTCTCCATTGGAGACTTTGTTGTTACTGTGTCTGGCATATCGAATACTCTCGGTAGCTTGCCGGGCTCTCCGAGAGGGGCGGAGGAATCGAAACATATCATATGACCGAACAATTCTTCTCCTAGGTATCTCTCTGAAAAACAGTCATTGAAAAAGTTAGTTGCACACCTACATTCAACGTTGCCCGATTTACAATAGCCGCGCTCAGGATACTACCCAGCTGCCTAGTGGCAGCTGAATGGATGAAAAAAATGGTGTCTATGCATGATGGGGGGACTCCACGCCAGGTTGTTTTCACTTGGGGTGCTCCAGAGAGTCCTCCCCACCCCAAGGGACCCAGCCCCGGCAGCCCACCTCCACTACCCAACCACTGCCACGCTCAAGGCCGCTTTCCGGACACATCATAAGGCACTTCCTACCCATTTTCCATAATAACCACACAATGTTTGATGGAGTTCAGACAGTAGGCAACAAATCATAGAGAAATATATATATATATATTTTTTTTTTTTTCGGAGAGCCCAGTAAGCTGAGAGTATCCCGCCCACACGGGCAGAGCCTAGCAAGCTCCCCGTGGCGTATTCAATATGCCAAAACCAGTAACTATAACAGGTCTCATTCCCCTGACCCTGAAAGAGCCTACCAACACTGGGAAAGACGAGTAAGGAGAGGCTGCTAAAATCTCAGGGCTGGGACGAATAGAGACGTTACTGGCATCTGCTCAAGTAAATCAACAATCAATGGGATGACAATGATACGGTGATGCATTATGGGATATTGCTCCACTGCAAGAAAAGAATCTGTGTATGAGGCCCACATTCTCTGCTGAGTTATAGCCTGAGTCAAAAGAGGAAATCTTTCCTCTCATAACAACCTGGATGGAATTGGAATGTTCTGCTAAGCAAAGTATGTCAGGAGAAGGAAGACCAGTGCCTCGTGATCTCATTGACATGTGGGATGGAGAGAAACCAAACAAGAGACCAAGCCAAGTGGAAACAAACCTTGGACTTTGAACACAGAACTGAGGTCACCAGAGGGGTTGGGGGAGGATCACTATAGAGAGGGAGTTTGGTGGACTGTGAAGGAAGAGGTGGGTGCTTTGGGAAGGGCTGTGAGGTGATGATAGATGTTTTGAACTACGTGATAGTTCTCCTATAACACAACCTTATGAATAAACAATACTTCAATGATTAATTTTTTTAAAAAAGAATTACTTATGACTCTCCTTTCTTCCTGACACTTCCCCAGGCTGACTGCCTCTTGTAACCTCTGTTTGCCTCTTTTCATATCCAAATCCAGGACCTTTTCTTCCCATCTTATAAGATGCACCCTACCTGTGCCCTCTTTCTCAGAGCCCCGGAAGGTGACTGACCAGCCATTTTAATTAACTAATGCACAATAAATTCCCTTGGCCCCATGCAGCCCTTTTTGAGGAGAGCATTTGCATTTTAAATGAAGCTTCTAAGACTGTCAAGCTCAGGGAGTAACTTATAGATCATCAGGACAAATGGGCTGCATTCACCAAGTAGACCACAATGAAAGAATTCACGGGTCTTCCAGTCTATGAAGAGGCACAGTCAGAGCTGAAACGGGCGGGGAACCCTGATACACATCAGCTCTCAGATCACAGGAAATTGCAGGGACTAAGAAAAAAGATATTTGACTGATGCATCAATTTGTCAATACAGGTTTGTATACAAAGTGATCACTCTTTACCTAGAATTCGGATTCTCACCAGCATGCATCTCAGCGGTTGGTGAGCCTAGCACAGAGATCTGCATTTCCTTCCTTCCTTCCTTCCTTCCTTCCTTCCTTCCTTCCTTCCTTCCTTCCTTCCTTCCTTCCTCCCTTCTTCCCTCCCTCCCTCCTTCCTTCTGTCCTTCCTTGTTTTGGGGCCACATCCAGAGCTCCTTAGGGCTCACTCCTGGTCATGCTCAGGGGAACCATATGCAGTGCCAGGGACTGAACCAGGATCAGTTCTGTGCAAGGAAAACACCTTACCTACTGAAGCATCAGTCTGGGCCCTCCTTCTTTCCTTTATCCTCCTCACTTTCCTTTTGCCATGTTTCCATGACTGGGGAGTGGGGGCCGGGCATAGGGGAACAGTGCACATGTGAGTTTTTGTTGCTAACGCATTGAAGCTGCAGTGCCCTAGGGGAGTGCACCTTTAGCTTCAGTGCTCTCAAGCACTATAGCACTGTCCTCCCATTGTTCATCGATTTGCTCGAGTGGGTACCAGTAACATCTCACTGTTGTTACTGTTTTTGGCATATCGAATATGCCTCGGGGAGCTTGCCAGGCTCTGCCGTGCAGTCGAGATACTCTCGGTAGCTTGCCGGGCTCTCCGAGGGGGGCGGAGGAATCGAACCTGGGTCGGCTGTGTGCAAGGCAAACACCCTACCCGCTGTGCTATCGCTCCAGCCCTCTCAAACAGCGGGAAATCCTACGCGGTGCCAGGGATCCCAATCAGCACAGGTGGCAGCTCCAGGTTTTGCCAGCAGTTGCCAAGGCCTCCTGCACACCTGCAATTGTTTCTTACTCATATGCCACAGATGCCTCGCCACAGAAGCCCCAAGACAGGGCTGGACTTGATTGGTCACAGGACCCTGTTCTCAAAGCCAGCATAAGGCAGAACGACATTCCTTACCCGCTGCTGAAGGAAGGAATGAACACAGGCACAGTGATCAGCTCAGGACGAGGCTGCACTGTACTGATTCTGAAGTTATTTTGTTGGTGAGACATCTTTTCGACATTCTTCAAATCACAGTTAACACTTACCTTCCTCCTCTTTCCTTTTAGGGCTGGTTGCGGGCTGAAAATAGTGCTCCACTTCTCTGCGCTGTGACTGGTGCTCACCCATACAAGCTTACCTCTCTCCTCTCTCCTACCCCATAAACTTTCTTTTCTTCACGTGGTTATCATCTTCCTTTTGCAAGATTGAGAAATGACATACTTAACGAATACCAGATTAATCTGTTCTGATTTTTTTTTTCTCAGCTAGGGATAAAAAAAGAGCCTTTTGAAGAGCCTTCAAATCAACAGTATTTTCAAATTTTCACAACATAAAGAGACAGAGCGCAAAGTGAATTTGACACTTTGAAAAATGCCGTGAGTCTCTCAGTAGACGGATGAACATGTTTCCACTTCGCAAATGCTTGTTTCTTAAGTATTCCATAAATATCGATGCCAAGGTGACTGATTAATTAATATTAACCTATTGAGAAAGTGTTTCTTTTCTACGTGGTTGACTTCCAGTGGGGAGGCTAATTAAATATTTAAGACCATGTGAGATGTTTGCTATAATTACAGTTTCTGGCTATATATACAAATGAGGTGTCTACATAGAGAAAGAATAATAACATGGTATGAATCCAGGTTTATTCCTGTTCAGAACAGATACATTTTTTCTTTCTGGACTTGCTTTCTCCCAGACTGTCCTTATATCTCAGTTATTAACCCCGTGAACATTTCCCTCTTTCTCCCATGATTCTAGAGTTTTCTGTTAAACATTTTTAGTGTTCCTCTGTTTTCAGTCTTATTCTCAATAATCTCAAGCTATTTATGTCAATTCCTATTATGTTAATCACAGAACAACCTCATCTTATGTCATCAATGTGGATCATATCCAGTTAGTGGTTGAGTGTTTGGGATTTAGGTGTGTGTGTGTGGGGGGGGAGCCATGCCATGTCAATAATTAAAAAATGCAAGTGTTATCCAGAACTTGATTGCCCCTTATCATCTAAGATTATAACTCATTCCTAAACTCATTCTGCACGCAGTGAAGGCTCATTCTCTTCCCAACATTTGTGCAAATTCTCAGGAAACTTTATCACCTACACTCATCTCTGGACTGTTGCTAACCCATTCTTTAATTCTCTTTTGTGTTGTCAGGAGTCAAACCCAGGGATTCACACGTGCTAGACAAGTTTTCAACTTTCTGCTGAGTCTCCTCCCTGGCCTCTCAATACTTTCTGAATAGTTTGTAATGAATTAGTTTTGGTTTGGGGTCAGACCTGGTGGTGCTCAGGGCTGACTCCTGGTTCTGTGTTTAGGGATCACTATTGGCAAGGCTCAGGGGATCCAACTGGAGGCAGTCACATGCAAGGCAAGCACCTTAATCCCTGTTGTTTTTCATTTGAAGTAAAAAGCAAATTTAATTTAAGTTTTGAGGAAGAAGAAGGAGAAGGAGAAAGAGAAGGAGGAGGAGGAGGAGGAGGAGGAGAGAGAGAGAAAGAGAGAGAGAGAGAGAATAATGCTCTTAAGAAAGCACATGGGCTTCTCCAGAATTGAAACAGAGCCCCAGTACACATCCCAGCATTAGATATGAAAAATGAAAACACACATTTCAAGAGGAGAGATGCGGAGTGACACATGTGCTTGGGCACTACAGTGTCTGGCAACAACACATGGGCAGAAGCAGTACATGGGTGGGGACAGCATATGTGCATGTGCTTCGTTTGTTCAAGTTGGCTTTTTATAGGGTTTCTCCCAAGCTACCCTGCATGGGACTTTCTATCTAGGTAAGAGACTGTTGCTAGGGTGGTTGAAGGGGGAAAAGTTGTTGTTAACCCTTGTTCTAATTCTAAGGTCCTTTAATTTATCTCCCCTTTCTTCGCATTGTTATTATTTCTGTTAAGACAAGGGTTGCTGGGGGGGGGGTCACACACCCTTACTGATGGTGCCCTGGACATGATATATTTGTTGGGGAACTTTGGATTCCAAAAACCACCACTGAGGCTGGAGCAATAGCACAAGGGGTAGGTCGTTTGCTTTGCACGTAGCCAACCCAGGTTCAATTCCCAGCATCCCATAGGGGCCCGTAAGCACTTCCAGGAGTAATTCCTGAGTGCATGAGCCAGGAGTAACCTCTGTGCAACACCGGGTGTGACCCAAAAAAAAAAAAAAGCACCACTTCTGGGATTGACTAGGTCAGTGATCTTCAACCACCATTCCATACCCTACTGCTGGTCCACAGATATCAAGAGGCCGAAAACTACTGCTCTGTCACCATGGCTATAACTTGTAGGTTTTGGACTGAACCCGAGACTTGAACTCGGGTCAGCCACTTGCAAGGCAAACACCCTACCTGCCAGTCTGTAGGTGTAAAAAAGGTTGAAGAACAATGGGCTAGGACATGTGGGGTGGTCTGGGGGACCAAACTTGTAGCGTCACATACAACTAGGCAGACAATCTGTCACTGAGCCATCTCTGGGCTCCTTCTACTCAATTCTGCATGTTGGCATTGACTTCAAAAGAATTCTATCTTAATTTTCATTTCAAATCTCTCGCTCTCATATCTATGTATATACAATCCTATATTCACACATATGTAAATACTGATGTGTAGATATAGGATCTACAATTTTAAAAATGGCATGAGCAGTAAATTAAGAATTCACAAGATAAATGGGGGATCCTGCAACACTGGCAGATGAAAAGGGGACTTAGATGGGCTTGTCCTTCAGGTCCTTCTTGCTCCTCCAACTGCTTCCATTGTTTCCCTTCTCTATTCCCGGCCTCCATCTCTAAGCCCTACTTCCTCTCAAGAACAAAAAGGCTGTCTCAGAGTCTTCCCACTCTATGCAGAGCAAGCTGAACCTCCCTTCCCTACCCCAAATCCCTCCAATCCCTGGCTTTTCTTTGTAAATGCAGAAAAATTTGTCAGAGCTTCAAAATCACTGCTTGGAAGCTTCCCTCCCCACTGCCCAACAGTATCCTTTTCCACCCATCCTCATATTCTTTGACCATCTTTCCTAGTTCCTCAATGGTTGTGTCTGCTTTGGGCTTTTCTCTACACTTAATTTTCCAACAGAAATCATCACTTGTAGATTTTCTAAACTACTCAAGAGTATAGGAAAAAGACTACCCTCATTTTTGTTCTTATCTCCCTTTCAGCAGGTAGTCTTTGCTGTAAAAAACAAAAACAAAAACAGATCTCACTTGCAGTGATTTGAGATGACTGACCTTAAGAAATGATTGAAAGCGAAAATTTCAGACTCATCCTTGCTGCCCTTGCTAAATATTTATATGAGTTAAGTGAATTCAAGCTGGATTATCTTGGACACGAAGAACCTTGAATTGTTTCTCATATATAAAATGCCATGGCTTTCGCATGGATGATAAGAGTATTACATTTGTTGTAACTAAAGGTGTGTGTGGGGGGATAATTTTGAATAGTGCAACGGTGAAGTGGAAAGATGAAACATCACGGAACCAGTTCATTTAATTGGTCATTTTATTTTATTAAAAATTTTTTTTGCTTTTTTTGGGGGGGTCACACCTGGCGATGCTCAGGGGTTCTCCTGGCTTTGCACTCAGGAAGTACTCCTGGCGGTGCTTGGGGGACCATGTGGGATGCTGAGAATTGAACTCGGGTCAGCCACGTGCAAGGGAAACACCCTACCTGCTGTTGTACTATCACTCCAGCCCCCCCCCCACTTTTTTTTTTTACTTTAATGAATCACTGTGAGATACAGTTACAGTTACAAACTTGCATGATTATGTTTCGGTCATACACTGTTCAAGAACCCATCCCTCCATGCCCGTTCTCTATCACCAATGTTTCCAGTATCCCTCCCACCACCCGCCTCCCCCCACCAACCCCCCCAGTCTCTATGGCAGGCATATTCTCTCTTATTCTCTCTCTCCTTCTGGGTATTATGGTTTGCAGTACAGGTACTAAACATCATGTTTGGCCCATAGTCTTCTTTTAGCTCACATCTACCATCCCAAGCAAGCCCTCCATCCATCATTTACTTAGTGGTTTCTTCTTTATCCAGCTGCCTTTCCCCCAGCACATGAGATCAGCTTCCTAATTGGTCATTTTAGATCTTTATGTTCTGGCTGCAGAGATTCCCAACAGATAATGGGAGAGCTGGACTGGGAAATAGCAGCAGATCAAAGGAAGTTGCCAGCTGGTCAGGTCTCTCTTTACCCACTCACCTATTCACAGACAAATGGGAGGACAGCAGAGAGAGACTAAGGAAAGCGGTGAGGACAGGGAGCTACTGGGGTGTGGCCCCAAAGAGAACTAGTGACAGGTTATGGATAAGCAAGTCCCAGCAAAGGAAACACAGGGCGAGGGTTCCAGCTGCAGATTTCAGAGTAGGAAAGCTTACACTGGATAGAGAACAGCACAGGGATAGGAATAGGCCATCAGACTCTGGAGGCAGATGATGAGAAATAAGATTAGGAAGTATTCTGCACTGGTTAATGGAGGGGGGGCGGGGTGCAGGGTGACTGATGTTCCTGGGTAACAGGAAAGGCCTGGACTTTTGGGGATGGAGCCTACCCATTTACTTGAAATATGCAATCAAGTTTAACTTCCCAAGCACCTGACTTTCACATCAGATCTTTCCTATAATTCTACAAGCTCGGGAATAAGCCCACTTTCACGCTAGCAAATAGCATATTTGCTTTCTGTGAAGAAAATGTTTTAAAATCAAATAAGATTTGCTTGTGAAACAAAACAAATGCCTGTTCTTATTTCTCACACACTGAGGGAGGGGACTAATATCCTATGAATAGAAGGTCTGTCTCCTGTTCTGCACCTGAGGAGGTGTGGCTTCATGGCTGCTCATTCCAGAGTCTGTGATTGGATGAAGAAAGAGCTTGATTGGCAATGTGCTGGCAAGGTGGAAGATGGTAGGCTCATCTCCTCTAAGCAACCTTCTGCCTGGGAAGGGTTTTTTCATAGCGAACGAGAACGAGGAAGCACAGTTTTAGGAAGAGTAGTAGGTATAGAATGATGGTGCCAAGGTGATCAATAAATTCACTCAGGGCTCATCCCCTGAGGCACACTCCCAGTGGGACAATAAATCAAGATTTCCCATGAAGATCTGCACACCCCTTCTTTAACACAAATAAGAGACCATTCTCCACTGTCCACAATCAGGCAGGTTTCCTAGTTTCCCTCCCTCCCTTCCTTCCTTCCCTTTCTCCCTCCTCCCTTCTCCTACTCCTCCCTCCCATCCTCCCTCCCATCCTTCCTCCTTCTTCTTCCTCCCATCCTCCCTCTCTCCTTCCTTCTCTCCTCCCTCCCTCCCTCCCTCCCTCCCTCCCTCCTCTCCTCCTTCCTTCTCTCCTTTCCTCCTTCCTTCCTTCCTTCCTTCCTTCCTTCCTTCCTTCCTTCCTTCCTTCCTCCCTCCCTCCCTCCCTCCCTTCCTCTCCTCTCCTCTCCTCCCCTCCCCTCCCCTCCCCTCCCCTCCCCTCCCCTCCCCTCCCCTCCCCTCCCCTCCCCTCTCCTCTCCTCTCCTCTCCTCTCCTCTCCTCTCCTCTCCTCTCCTCTCCTCTCCTCCCCTCCTCTCCCCTCCCCTCCCCTCCCCTCTCCTCTCCTCCCCTCCCCTCCCCTCCCCTCCCCTCTCCTCTCCTCTTTTCTCCTTCCTTCCTTCCTTCCTTCCTTCCTTCCTTCCTTCCTTCCTTCCTTCCTTCCTTTTTGTGAGGGGCAGGCTGACTGCGTGGTGCTGAGCTAACTCCTGGTCCTGCACTCACGAACTTCTCCTGAAAGTGCTCTAGGGACCATATAAGATGTTGGGGATGAACTTTGGCTAGCCATGTACAACACAAGGGCCTTAAGCACTGTACTATCCATCTCTGTTGCCCGCATTTTCTGATTTCTACTGGAGGCCAAATCTTCCATAGTGCCACACTATGATACCTGAATATAGAACCGATACATTAAAAGTAACTTTTGTGCATGGACAAATAGGGGAACAACTGAGGGTGATAGAATTTACTTTGTGTGAGTGAATTTCTTCTTCCTGCAGAACTGTTTGTGAGTCCTTTTTCTCCACACTCTTGCTCCTTGTTGTAGAGGCCATACCTGTGACCACTCATGATTTCTCTTACAATAATATTGGCCTTGATAGCCAGTATTGGAAATGATGGGAACCAATTAACACTCAGAAAGACTTCACACCTATTCTTAGTCTTCTCGTGAAAAGTGCTTGATGGCACTGAAGTCAGGATGACATTGCTCAGAAAAGCCCTCAAGCCTGGCCCGTTCCACTGAAGGGAAAGATTGAACTGCTCTCCAGCCGACACTGGGTTTCCTAAGTGGAGGCTTGACTGAAGGGTGCTTGACACTTGAGAGTGTGAGTGGACTGGTCCAGGGAAATTGATTGGGGAACACGAAAGCTTTATTGACTTTACCTCCATAATTTAGGAACAGAACCCACGTGATAGAAAAAGTGGAGTGGTGCTTAATCATTTTTTCCACCAAGAGGGTGGGGACTAGGAGGGAATGAAGGGCTCCCTCCGTTTTTCTCAGTGGACAATGGTACAGTCATAGCTTTTTTTCATCATTATCAACTTAGTTATTTCCATGTTTGAAGTCCAAGCTCCCTTGTCTGACCCACAAAGTCAGGAGCAACCTGGTTCAGCTTCACTTCCCTGCCATTTCTCTCTGATCAAGGTGTTTCAGTTGGCTCTGTGACCAAGTGCCAGACACAATGGGCACTTAAAGATTCAGTTAAGATGAGGTTGGAGGGCTGGAGCGGTAATGCAGTGGGTTGTATGCTTGCCTTGCACTCAACTGACCTGAGTTCAATCCTTAGCACTAAATATGATCGCCTGAGCCTTGCCAGGAGCTCATCCCTGGGTTCAGAACTAGGAGTAAACCCTGAGCACTGCCAAGGTGCCCCCAAAAATTAAAAATAAAAACAAACAAGAAAGAGCCCAAAACATGAGGCTGAAGAGACAGTACAATAGGTAGGACACTTGCCTTGCACGTGGCCAACCTTGGGCTTGATTCCAAAAACTGATACTGTTCACCGAGGACTGCCAGGAATGATCCCTGAGCAGGAGTAAGTTCTGAACACTGCATATTGTGGACCTCAAACAAACAAAAAAATCAGTAAAGAATTTTGGAGTCTCTCCCAAGGAGTGCTTAGATGGTCAGAGGACCACTTCCAATGATATCCAGTAAACCAGGTCTTCAGTTTAGGGTCAAGACCCAAGGAGGTGGTGCTGCTTAGCCCTGAGGTGTCAAAGACCATCAGGGTCATCCCAATACTACTTAGAGGACACCCAGTGATGCTTGAGGCCCTTGTGGTGTTGGAAATCGAACCAGGGCTGTGCATGTGAGTGATACATGAGCCCTAACATGTGTACTATCACCTGGTCCTAGATTCAGCAAAATTTCAAAAGAAAAGGCAGAAGAAATCAAATGCCATCCCCTCTCTCTGAAATGATTGTGTATGTGTTTTAATAATCAAAGAAAGCATTTATGATGAAAAATTAGAAGAAAAGCGTATAAAGAATAAAATAATTTTTATAATAATTAATTTAATAGCCAAGAATCAGCATCAATACCTTTAAAAAAACTCTTCCATTTTTTCTTAGATATTACAGAAGCATATCTAGATGTATTTTGGCTAACTAATCTTTTTTTTTTAAATTTATTTATTGAATCACTGTGGGAAAAGTTACAAAGCTTTCAGGTTTAGGTCTCAGTCATGCAAATATCAAACACCTTTCCCTTTACCAATACTTATTTTTTACCATGAAGAACCCCAATAAAACCCCACCCCCACCCCTCCCAATGCCTTCGAGGCAGATGAATTCTAGTTGACACTCTATCTGCTTTGATTAGATTCATTGTTTCAATAAAAGATGCACCACTATTATTTAGAGTTTACCCCCTCCCCCCAAATCAGACATGCTGAGAAAGCATTGTGGAGTGATTCGCTTTCTATAGCTGGGTGCAAGAATTAAATGTTGGTTTTGGATTTCCGCTATTTTGCTAATTAACCCTGGAAGTATTTCTACTGAGAGTCAGATAATTAAGAGATTGGTTTCTGTGCTTCTGGGGCTGTGGCCGTGCTGGAGAGCTGCTCTTGGGGGGCAACTGGCGGCCTCAGTAGGGCGTGAAGGATGGACTGGAACGCCCCCCTTCCCATGAGGTTTTAGTCGCTCCCACACCCCCGGCTCATACCTGCTGTCCACAAGGCTCCCATGCGGCCGCCATCCTTCTTTCCAGAGAAGAGAGGGCGAATGGGGCAACACCCTTTCCCCTCTGGGCAGACATAATGGCCTGGATTAACGCATAGTCCGTTCAATTTTCTGCTCCAAGCTGCTGGGTTCTGCATTAAGTCCTTGTGCTTCTGGGGCCATGGCCGTGCTGGAGAGCCGCTCGTGGGGGGCAACTGGTGGCCTCGGTAGGGCGTGAAGGACGGACCGGAATGCCCCCCTTCCCATGAGGTTTTTGTCGCCCCCACACCCCCGGCTCACACCTGCTCTCCACAAGGCTCCCATGCGGCCGCCATCTTTCTTTCCAGAGAGGAGAGGGCGCTAACTAATCTTTTAAAGAATTCAGACTCATCGATAAGTCTTGGGTTTAGACCTCAACTTTCTTTGACCTTCCATGTAGCAGGTTAATATCACACTCTAAATTCCCATAAAATTGGGGTTGAGAGATAGTACAGGGGTTGAGGCACTCGCCTTGTACTTGGCCAACCCCAGTTCAATCCTCAAATAGTTTATGATTTGCCGAGTATCATCAGAAGTTGATCCCTGAGCACAGAGGCAAAAATAATCCCTGAACACAGCCAGATATGATTTCCACACCAAAACAAACAAACAAACAAAAAAAACCACCCCAAAACTCAAAAGCATAAACTTCCAGAAAGCCTCTTGGTCTCACAGTGGCTTATTCTCTCTATGCCTATTGATCTCTTGTTGCTTTTCTTTATTTGTATCTAGGGTATCGGTGGCACTTAATCAACAAGAACCCAATCCCATTTTCCTTCTAATTAGTACTTAACTCATCTTTCCCCAAAGCCCCATATAGTAAGACAACCACTGTGATATCTTCCTTTTAACACACCTTCCAGTTCACTTTTCAGCAGTGTGGAACAACAGAGCTGCCACCTGTGCTCAGTGTATCTCTCACCAGAGATGGAACCAGACTGCTTCAGAAGCCTAGCATATGCCCTGTTCTTTGGAACCATTTCCGGTGTGAACTATTCCATGCTGGGTTTTTTGGAAGCAGAAACAGAGACAAAGATGGACTTACAGATCATTCTCAAGGGACTCACACATGTGGAGGTGGATGAGACTGCAGGATTTGGAAGAGAGAGTGGGGCAGATGGTATGCAGTAGTGATGAAGTCCCAACCATCTGGAGAGTGCTAGACCATCTCTGAGGCATGGAGGTCACATGAAACAGAGTAGCTAGGGTCTTCATATCCCCCAGAATCCTATATTGGATATGGATGCCTCATGATGGGCATGACCTTGAATGAGTGACTCTCAGCAGCTGCCCTCAGTTTGTCAGGGCTGAGTTCCCAACTGACAATGCTCCCAGCATCTGGGGTAAAACTCATACCTTGAGTATCACCTAGATGGCATAGCTTCATGACCACTGCCACATTCAATCATGAACCCAGCATTTCAGCATAAATATAGAGCAAAAGTTGAGGGATTTGCTCTCATAATTATGGATATCAAGAAGGTTCACACTCTGCTATCTGCAAGCTGGAGACCCAGGAACACCAGAAGGGTCACTCCAGACAAGGAATGCCAAGGTCTATGGGTAAGACAAGATGGATGTCTCAACCCAAGCTAGCACATTAACCTTCCTTCACCTTTTTGTTCTTCGTGCTCTTAATGTATTGGCTGATTTCCACCTGCATGGATGTGGGAGATCTTCTCTAGTCAGCCTATGGATCCCAAAGCTAATAATTTATTAAATATCCAGAAATAATGTTTTTCCTGCAGTGCCCCTTAGCCCAGTGACACTGACACATAACATTCACCATCATAGTTTCTCTCCCTCACACTTTTCACTTCCACATTCTTCATCATTGGTATGGGGCTACTGGTCACCCAGACACTTAAAAGGTATTCTCCTTCTCATTCCCTTAATAATTTGACATTCTGTATATTTCTTCCATTTATCCCTTCCTCTCCATATGTACTCCCAAGACCCTTCCCAGGGACAATCAGAATAGCCTTCTAAATTGTCTCCTGATCCTCAAGTCCCCAGTTCTGTCTTCACAAAGTGGTCAGTGTGATATTTCTGAAATAAAATTATAACCTTGATACTTAAAAACTTTTCCATGACTCCCAACTTATTCATTGGCTTAATTAATCATGAATCCATTAATTCATTAATCCATTAATCCATTAAGAATGGACCACTTCAAAAACTCTGGAGTCCAAGAGGACGCTTATCTTTTCTCAGATCAAGTTCAAAGCCTTCTGAATGTGTCCATGTCTCAAGAATTCTGGCTCTATTGTCATCACATGGCTTAGTGTCCAGACATCCCAACAGGAACTGGAGTACAGACCATGATTATAGCTGCAGTTGAGAACTCACCATATAACCCCAAGATTCCTATATCACCAAAGCAGCATCTTTGATCAGTTCACACATACACTCTCCTTCACAGAAAGATGTAGGCATTACAGACACCACTCCTCTCATTTTAGATGATACATGGCAGATAGAAAATGAGGTGACTGTCAACTTTCACATTACCTGTATACTTCCTTCCTACTTAATTGCTTCAAGGTTAAAAGAATTCCTCATCCAATTAGTAGGGACATCTGACAGCACCAGCACTCTTCTAAAATACATGGAAAGGAGGTTGCTAAGAAAAGAATTCTGACCCTCATTTAGGCATGGGGTTGATGAAATGATGAGTCAGTATCTCATATGATACAGGTAGCTTTGGAGCCTCTAGCACAGACCATCAGAAAGCCTGAAAGGCAAGAACAGGCAAGATTTCCTTGCCCACGAACCTCTGTCTTAGAACTTTCATGTCAGGGGAGTTTCTTTTTCAGATGGAAGAATAGCAAAGGTTACTCAGCATTTGATATGCCAAACACAGTAACAAGTGTCACAATGGAGACGTTACTGGGCATGCTCAAGCAAATCGATGAACAACGGAAGGACAGTGACAGTGACAGTGACTCAAGCAGTAGAAGTAGTTGTTGTTTTTTAACCTGGTTGGGATAAAGAATA
The DNA here is from genome assembly GCF_029834395.1 of Sorex fumeus. Lineage (NCBI taxonomy): Eukaryota > Metazoa > Chordata > Mammalia > Eulipotyphla > Soricidae > Sorex > Sorex fumeus. The sequence continues at coordinate 5,774,348 of NW_026606102.1, forward strand.
TTTATAAATATCCTGAGCAGTTTCTTATACTGGATGCTAAATAGAAAATACAGAAGACATTAAAATGGGGCTTATAATCCAGGAGTGCACAGATAGGAACATTGATTTTTGCCAAACAAGATGCCGAAGGGAATCTAAACTTGATCTATAGTAATTCTCAGAGAAACCTATTATCAGGAGCATTTTACCATTTCAAATGCAGCCACCAGACCCTCTGAATTAAAAAAAAAAGAAAAATGGAAGAAAAAAATGAAAAGATAAAGATAGGCATTATTAGGAATCTTCACTAGATTTAACAAAACCACCGGAAATTATGGGTATTTTTTTCCTCACCTGGCATTTCTCAGGGCTTACTCCTGGCTTTGTGCTCAGGGATCATTCTTGGCAGGAAATTGGTGAAACATATGGCGTACCAGGGATCTAACCCAGCTTAGCAGAGTATAAGGCAAGCACCCAACCCACTGTACTATCTCTCTGGCCCCATGATTATTCTAACAATGGTGTCAGCAATATTTGTTGAGCATTTACTATATTCCAGACCCTATATCAAGTTGTTTCACATATCACCATTAAATTTTCATAGAAATACCCCTTCTTTTTAAACGTATTGATTTACAATATAAAGAAATGTCTGTGCTTACACCTCTATGTAAAACCTTTCCCACAGCCATTCCCATTCCCACCACTGACCTCCCAATTGCCATTCCATCACCAAAACCCCCTCGGTAACTAAGACAATTTTTTTTCTGAGTAAAAGATTTAGTTTGGGCCTTCCTTATCAGTTTTTTTGTTATTCAGTTGGCTTTAATTGTTCATATTCTGCATATGCACAGAACCGTCCCATCACAGTCTTTCACTTCGACGAGTTCACTGAGCATTATCACTCAAGGTTCACCCATTCTGCCCCCAAAGGTACGGTTTCATTTTTAAAAAGGAATTTTAAAAATGTTCTCATGTAATTTGGAGTGATAGCACAGCGGGTAGGGTGTTTGCCTTGCATGCGGTCGACCTGGGTTTGATTCCTCCGTCCCTCTCAGAGAGCCCAGCAAGCTACATAGAGTATCCCGCCCGCACGGCAGAGCCTGGCAAGCTACCCGTGACGTATTCGATATGCCAAAAACAGTAACAACAAGTCTCACAATGGAGACGTTACTGGTGCCCGCTCCAGCAAATCAATGAACAACGGGAACACAGTGCTACAGTGTAGTGCTAGTTTGTTTACTGATGTTTGGATTTCTTAAGTGGCGCTCAAGAGGACAGGGGACCTTTCCCAGCAATATCATGTGGTTCACTGAGAGACCCCATGGATGTGGTGCTCCTTTGGCCCTGTGTATGACCTGGGCCAGTGCTCGGGGCAGCATCTGGCAGTGCTGGGGAACCAGGTGGTGCTGGAGATAGAACCAGGAACCAGGCAGGCCAGGTACCCTGGCTTGCACTATCTCTCTATCTCTTCAAGTTTTTCTTGGCAGAGTAGTGTCCCATGGAGTGTGTTGTCCAGTTTCTTCTCCTGGTCCACAGGCATTGATGTTGATTCAATGGATCAGGAGACTTTAAGGTGAGTCTATTATTATCCTTGGTTCATAGAATGGACATTCGAGGCTGGTGAGTTGCTGACAGAGCCAGACTCAAATGGTCGCCCAAGTCTGGCTGTGGCTCTGTGCACCCCGGCACGCACAGGTATCACAGGATTTTTCCATCAGAGTGTGTGAGAAGCAGGATCCATCCTTGAGGTGTTAGTGCCGAGAGTCTGTGGATTCCTGGTCACAGGAGAGAGACTCCTGCCACACACCTTTATTCTGCAATTTGTCATGGAGCAGTTGGTTAGACTTTGCTCCGGAACTTATTTGTCCCATTAATGTCACCCCACTTACCTGCTCTTTGTTTAAAGATCATCAGTGTCAGCCTGTTAAGTGGGAGTCTACTGAGAGTGGTAAACGCTTTGGAAGAATTTTTAATTGTTTCGGAGCTGCACCCAACAGTGCTCAGTGGTGACTCTTGGCTCAGGGTTGAGGGGTCATCAGAGAATGAGGTGGTGCTGGGAACCCAATCCAGGCCTCCTTTTTTTTTTTTTTGAAACAAATAGGTTTTATTTGGAGGATTTTTAGGTGCGGGGGCGGGGGCGAGAGAGAGAGAGAGAGAGAGAGAGAGAGAGAGAGAGAGAGAGAGAGAGAGAGAGAGAGAGAGAGAAAAGTTAGACACGAAAGCATGAAAGTACACATCTCAAGAGGGGAGATGCGGGCGACACATGTGCTTGGACACCACATGTGCTCAGCCACGTGGGCTCAGGCAGCATATGCACGCCCTTCCTTTGTTCAAGGTGGCCTTTATAGGGCTTCTCCAACCTGCCCCCACATGGGACTTCTTCCCAGGTAAAAGTCCGTTGCTAAGGAGGTTACCAGGGAGGATAGGAGGGGTGATGGTCTTCTTTGAAATTCCTTTATTGGCCTTTTGTTCCTGCAGGAGCTTCTTTGGGTCTGTTGCTGGAGCCAGGTGAGGGTCTTATCAGATAAGCCTTAGTTCCTGTTTTCCTATTTTCTGCAGGGCTGGCTTTTGTCATTGCCTCGGGAGGGGGCCTTCCCTGTCTACCTGCCTATATCATATCCCCCCTACAGATTTCACCACCTTAAATCTTAAGGGGAAATTGGTTGAAGGTCTGTCTTCTGGAGCTGCTTCATGCTGACAAAGGGTGGCAGACCCTGCCAGGCCTCCTTTATGCAGAAGTTGTACTTAGCCCCTTTGAGCTTGCTCTCTGACCCCAAAAGTAAAGCACGAGGGAGCAATGGCTACGGAGGAGTTGTCTGGGCACTGGGCTTATCAGACTTCTCACTAGATCTGGAGAGAAGACACCTCCCCCCCCTCCTCCCCCCTGACAGCCACCACGACGTTGCCCTCCCATTCTGTCCCGATACAGACTCTCTCCTAGAACCCACCCTTAACTGGCTGTTTCACACTGCTGCTCCCTTCGGGTTCTGGAACCTTCCTTTCCAGAAGCAGCAAGAAGCTTGAGGTTTCAAGAGGAGATGCTGAAAACCCGTGATGGTGCCCTGGGTCCTGTGGAAGTTGAATTTTAGGACTGTTGGGGTAGAACAGGACCTCGTGCTGAGAGAAAGGCTTCCAAGGGGGAATTGACTGGCTGGAAAACAACTGGATCCGGTATGGGTCTTTCTTAAAGTTTCCACAGACTTCAAAAAAAAATTGTTTATAGAACAAAATCCACATACAATTTGGTATGGTCACATTTTTTAGAGTTTTGTTTTTGCACAGCGGAAACCAGGCTGATGTGGTCATGATGGAAATGGAGCCAGGTCTGTTACCCCAAAGTACCTCGCTGAGAGCTCTGAGCCGAGTAAGCTGGCCAGGATGCCCAGCCAGACAGCTGCGTTGTTTGGAGCTTATCACGGGGACCACAGTGAAGCCCTCCACCATGCAATCATTGTTCCTCTCCCTCACTTCCGGAAAGAAAGAAAACCTCCCAGGCTCCCACCTTCTCTCCCTTCAGGGGAGAGTCCAGCCCAGGCTGCGGCTTCCTGGACAGCATGGTGAGGGTCAGAGTCCCACCGTCCCTCCCCTCCGCCAAGTCACCCTGGGAAAGGGGTTTCCTCTGCAGTCTGTGGCACTTGGTGCTTAGAGAAAGGCGCCAAAAGAAACATCCTTGTTTCCTAATGTTCTGCGCCAAATCATGTGAAAACGAGAGAAAGGCTGTGTTTGTTGCTAGCTTGGGGACCAGAAGTGACAAGCAACTCTTTAAGAACAAAGAAAGGGAGTTGCAAAGTGGTGGGCCAGAGTCATTGGGAGGAAGTCAAATGTGTAGGAATTCTATTAAAATTGGGACCTTGGGAGATCACATGTTGTTTTCCGTATGACGAGGAGACTTTATTCCCCCTCTTCTTGCTAGTTGGTAGTGAAAAATTATACTTAGGCCCATAAATTAAAATTTGGGAGGGTTGAATTAGTATATTTGGAGGTTACTGTACCATGCTATAAATACTATAGCTATGGCTGCTATATTCTAGCCAGCTATTGTCTTCTCCAATATTTCCTAAAAATAACAGTGACCCTGTGGGTAGCTAATACTGCACAGGAGTTGCTTCTAGAAATAAGATATTTATCCCCTGAGGTTGGGTCAGATGGGTCAGTTCTGTAGTCCAGTGTGAAACCAATATGCAAAATAAAAGTGAATATTAAGAGCTTGAAAAAAAATTATTCCCAAATGCTGTCAAGAGGATGACCAAGCCACAAACGATTTGTTTCTTTCATCAATCATGTGATAACCTATTCTAGCATTCTCTTCATTACTTGCTTATTTCCTCCCATCTTCTTTCTTGACAAATAGCTGCCATAAGGGCACAGACGACATTGGTTTGTGAGCCATTGCACTGTATCTCCAGGGCTAACCATAGCATCCAGGTTGCTAAAGAGGCCCAATGAGTCTTTTGTCTACTGACTGACTGAATGAATGAATGAAACTTCATTTCTTTTCTTTCCGGACCCTGGTTTTTTTTTTTTTTTTTCTGCCTGCCTTATACAGCTCTGGGCAGCCTGCAGAGATGGTAGTGAGGAGAATAAACATGGGAGGTATTTTGCAATTCATGGCTGACCCATGCTGACCCTTTATTTAATTAAATCTTTCACTTGTGAATGAATCATTTCTTCCATTAATTAAAACAGGATACACATATGTCTCTGTAAAGTATGTGTCAAAAGAAAGCGTTCCACCTAAAATATACAGGAGGCACTGACCACTGCAGCGAACCATCCATCATAATCAGCTAAAGCGATCGGCTCTGGAATTAGAACCAACACAATCTCCTCTTACGCCCTCAGTAATATGAGTTGCAGCTTCTCCACCACGCCGTCAGCTCCTGGGTTAATAGCAAGAGGCATGCAGAATGCAGAGGCAGTAGAGAATCGTTTATTTTGGAGGGCAGGGTTAGAGCCCCAGATCCCCAGGAATGCTGGCGTTGCCAACCACAGCAGTTATCTCTGGAGACTTGCAGCTTGATTGTTTGAACTTGGGAGGTGGTGGGATTGCTCTGTTGAAAGGAGTCACATTGCTCCTTTAGTTACTTCCAGAGCCAAGAGAATAGTAGCTACAAGCAAAATGACTGTGTTGTTGAGGTGGTCAATACAACTTGGGGCATCCAGCCACCCCTGGAAGAAGAGGGATGCAAGACTCTATTTGCCGGTCCTTAGCTCCAGGAAACTCTGAGCTTAGCCAGTCATTGTCCCAATTATTGTTTTTACTGCAGCATAAACTCTGAGCAGCCCAAACACCAAAGCCCCAGATTAAACACCTGAAATGTTTTAAAAAAATCACCAGCAGGGATTCTTTTGGACACATGAAAAGGAAAGAGGGATAAAAAGGGAAGAACTTAGCTTAGAGCCTGGGTTTTCTAAAAACAAGTTTTCAACATTTTGCAAGGTTTCAAAATGCAGTGATTTTTTTGTCAATTCAGAAATTGTCAAGCCTGCATTGTCTCCATGACTATCAGGCTCCAGAGAAGCAGGAATGAGAAATACTCATCCTGCAGAGCGGGGAGATTCTTTCACAAGAGGCCAAGTAATGGCTAAGCCATTCTTGGTTGGGCTGGAGCGATAGCACAGCCGTAGGGCGTTTGCCTTGCACTCAGCCAGCCTGGCCGAGCTGCCCCTCTCGAAGAGCCCGGCAAGCTACTGAGAGTATCTTGCCCGCATGGCAAAGCCTGGCAAGCTACCTATGACATATTCAATATGCCATACACAGTAACAACAAGTCTCAAAAATGGAGACGTTACTGGACCCGCTTGAGCAAATCGATGAACGGGAGGACAGTGACAGTGATTCTTGGTTATTCAGTATGTCTTATTACCACATTTTTATGTAGAATCCCAACTACTCTGATTTTTCTTTCAATAAACCCCATGTTGGAGGAACGTGAAGGAACTTGGAGAGAGGATGAAGGAGCCTGCCAAAGTGAAATAACTTGTTCAAAGCAGGTTCAGAGTGGGGCCAAGACTTCCAAGAGCTCCGGTCCTGAGCACCTCCCTGGCTGAGTTTGCCTATGATCGATGATTCCTGGACATGATGCAAAGGACACTCCCAGTAGAGTCAGAAATGCACTGGTTCCTGCGGAAGAAACTCGAGATTTCTCAAGAAATATTTTGAGTACTTCGGAAAAAAAGATCAGTTGCTTTCCTTAACTTCAAGTTACTTAGATCCTTTCAGAGGTTTGGCTCAGATCACTGTTATCTTGATAATCTTACAATGGAATTTACTTTATTATTCACACCCAAAACCTCTTTTGGTGAGAAACCAAGGTGGATCAAAACTAAGGAGTCACCAAAAGTCGTGGGCCAGAGCAGGGGTAAGAGAACTTTTTACAGGAGGTTTTCTGGCAATTGTGGGTAATGGTGAAACAGAGAGAAAAAGGGCATAAGAATGAAGGTTTTCTTTTTTCCACTTTTTTTTGGTTTTTGGGCCACTCCAGTGATGCCACAGCTTACTCCTGGCTCTGCACTCAAGAATCACTCCTGGCAGTGCTCAGAAAACCATATGGAATGCCACATATGGGATGCTAGGAACAGAACCTAGGTTGGCTGTGTGCAAAGCAAACACCTTACCTGCTGTACTATTGCTCTGGCCCCAAGAACGGAGCTCTTTGATTGGTTGCTTCGCCACAATACACTGAGGTACATTGAGGCAGTAGGGCCACAATATAGGATTTTGAGTTTGCTGGGTATCTTCGTGGTGGGTACGTTCTGTTTTAGGCCTCGTAGAGACATTTGTTAATTTGATAATTGATTCAGTGGCTCCTGCCTAGGTAACAGGCATTTTTGAGTTCTTCTGTTCTGCTTTGATCGGTTTTATGATAGATGACCTATTCATTTTGCTTGGTTTACAGAATGGGCCACTCAGAGCTCCTGCCTCTGGCTGCCTCCCTGGGTACTTGTGCTTAGTTACATGCTTATGTTTCTCACTTTCCCATTACTAAAACAATACATAAAGATAAGGCATTTCTTAATTCAAAGGGTTCAGGGAAAGGAGCTCAAATACTGTGGCATAACCCTTTTGTATCACATTAGTTACTGGGAACTTCCTCCTGCCTTCCATCATCTTGTAATTCTCATTGCTTGATTTTCAGTTAGCCAATCTAGTTAACTGAAAAGAAAGGCAATTGGGGTCAGAGAGATAGTACAGCAGACAAGGTTCTGCGTTGCATTTGGCTAATCCAAATTTTATCCTAGGTACCCCATATGGTTCCTGCCAGGAGTGACCCCTGAGGCAGAGCCAGAAGAAGAAGAAAGAAGAAAGAATTGTCTAACAAAGACTCGAGAGGGCCAGCAACTTTGGAAATGAAATTGTTTATATGATATAGCATGGTGGTTAAGAACAAAGACTCAGGGACCAGGAGATAGTACAGAGGTTAGGGTACTTGTCTAGCATGCACCTAACTCAAGTTTGATTCAGTACCACATGTTCTCCTGAGCATGGCCAGGTATATCTCCAGATGCCCTAAGCACTGGACTGCCCAAGCATCAGGCCTCTTGAGCAACACTTGTGAAATTTTCCAGCCCTCTCACTCCCCCAAAAGAACAGAGCTCAGCAATCAAATTGCTCTAGTTTTAAATGCCATCTCAGACACAAGAAGTGTATTCTGAGAGCAATAATTTTAGACCTTTAAAGTCCCTGAGTCTCAATTTTCTCCTGTGTAAAATGGGAATAATAACATCAACTATTATTGATGTACAGGATGGTCACACAATAAATTTATAACCCTAAGATTATTTCTTGGACATATGTATATTGTGGCTATCTATTTTCACAATATAGATCCACAACATATTGTCAGTACATCAGGATCTTCCGTGAGCTATATTACGGATTCACCACCAGGATCTCACCATTCTACAAGGAAGTAATCATCGATGTAAAGAGAGGGGTGATACCATTTCACCGAAACTCTTCAGTGTCACCCTTGAAAACGTCATGTGATGACTGGAATGGGAAGAACTGGGAGTGAAGATAGACGGTCGGAAACTATACCACCTCCACTTTGCTGATGACATCATTCTAATAACACCAAACATTAGTCAAGCAGCACAAATGCTGGCCTTCTTCGACCGTAAGTGTGGAAAGGTCAGATTGCAGATGAATCTCACCAAGACAATGTTCAAGAAAAATGAACTAGTCCCTGATGTTCCATTTGCTCTCAACAGAACAACCATCTCCGAATGCAGCAGTTATGTGTATCTGGGTCAAGAACTCAACATGCGGAATCACTTGGTGCTAGAACTGCACAGGAGGAAGAGAGTGCCATGGAGCACCTTCAAGAGTGTCAAAGAAGTTGTTAAGAGGACGAAGAATCTCCGATTCCGGGCACATCTTTTCGATTCTGCCATTCTTCCTGCGCTAACATACGCCTCAGAAACATGGGCCCTACGAAAACAGGAAGAGAACGCTTTGGGTATCCCAAAGAGAAATTGAAAGAGCTATGCTTGGAGCATCACACTTCACTTAAGTGAGAAAAGGAATCCAGAGTTCCGACCTCCGTCGATGATCAAGAATCAAGGATGCTGTCTTGTTCGCCAAGGGGTCAAAATTTAGATGAGTCGGACATGTAATGTGATTTAGAGACAGCCTTTGGACTAGAGCTGTTACCGACTGGATTCCACGGGACGTCAAAAGGACACGTGGTCACACACCTACGAGATGGTCAGACTTCTTTGTCAAAACCCTGAACAAATGGTTTGAGGCTCTTCATGTTCCTGGAGCGAGCAGATGCTCAATGATCAACGGGATGACAAGTGATACAAGTGAAGTGATGTGTATTGTAATCACACACATATAGTAGAAAAAATAGAATATGAGTAATGGGAAAAGTAAACTGATTTGCTTTGTGCTGTTTATTGGCTTAACAGTGCATCATAACATTATGTAAGTATAAATAACAAAGAAATCGGGTGTCTGCCTTCCTGCCATACACAAACCTGAAATTCCAGCCCAGCACCACGTGGCCCATAAACACTGCTGGAGGTAGTCTTGGTTGTTCCAGTACCACTAGGAAAGCCCAGAAAAACAAAACAAAATATGATGCAAGTATCAGATGCGGAATCTTATACATCAACTCATGATGCACGTATGACATTAACTACACATTTGATTCCATCCTTGCCCTTCCCTTCTGCAAACCACTAATTTGGACTTAAACACCAACATTTCACTTTTGCTTTACTTAATTCATTTGTTCTGCTTCTTCAGGTGTCACATATGAGTGAAATTATATGATGCTTGTCTTTCTTTGACTTATTTCAAAAAGCATAATATGCTGGGTCCATCCATATAGTAAATGGCAGTATTTTATTTTTTTTAGTTGAATAATAATAATAGCGTGTGTGTGTTGGTTTGTGTGCATGTGTGTGTGTGTAATTTGGAACGAAGGCACTTTGAACATTAAATTACATATATATGATTTTCTTTATGTTGATTGAAGTCTTAAGCATAGATTGCTTGGGCGAATACCATTGTACTTGATGTTGCCATCTAATAAAGCTAGCTTAGATGTCCACTGGCCCTCATCTACATAGTCACAAAAGTTTCCTTGCAATTCTGCCTTTTTCTCTTTCTTGGATGAAATTCTCCCTGAATCACTAAACACACACACACACACACACACACACACACACGCACACACACTCAGCAACCCTCCAAGTATTTGTGCCTGTCCTGCTCTAGCCTCCAAGTAGTCCATGGTCCTGCATCTTACAGAGGAAGTAGCACCAGCTGATCTCAGTCTCCTTTTCACCAGCATCCATCCCACACTGGACTAAACAGGACATTTCCTGTTTTACCACTCCCAACTCACACATATCTGTGCCGTGGCTCACCATGTGTTCTTGGCTCACAATCTTTTCTCTTAACTTTATCATTCTCTAAATTCCTAGTCATTCAGTCAGGCCCAGCGACAATGACTTATGCTTGGCTCTGTTGGATGCTGCTTTGTTCTGGCTGCCCAAATGGCACTAAGCAATTTCTTGCCTCTGTCTCTTTTACCCACTAAAATCATATGCTACCTAGAATTGTTTCTAACCTATGCTTTGGGCAGCGCTTCCAAATCCATGACTATTGACACCAGAGGAAAACATCCCACAATCGCCAAGCATGCAGCATCATGGCAGTGCCTAGTACTTCATGTTTTTCTTAAGTACATGAACACAGAGTGCCATGGCACGGCATTATTAGATGTGAACTCCAAGGAACAATTTTAGATATCAAGAGCATGGAGTCAGGGGTCAGAGTAACAGCTCAAGGAGCTGAGTGCATGCTTTACCTTGTGCAAAACTTAGGTTCAATTCCTGGCACTGCAAAAACAGAAACAAAAAATGGCTGGAGATGTGGCTCAAAGGGCTGAGTGTATGCTTTGCTCCATGTGGGAGACCTGGGTTCTGTCCCCAGCATCACATAGATTCAGAGCACCACCAGGGACATCATTGGGACAAGCCTGAGCACAGAGTTGGGAGTAGTCCTCAGTTACTTTGTTTTGCCAAACAAACCAAAATACAGCTCCAGCCCCAGAAAACAAAACCAAGCCAAGCAAATAATAGAGTACTTAGTGAGACTGAGACTGCTCTTACTCTATACTATGCTTCATATCCTGGACTTAGGGAAATAGTAATATAAACTCTGAACATGAAACAAGTTCAGATTTGGAAAATCATTACAAATACTCAATATGGTTGCACATATTTAGGATGAGTTGATTGGTAGAAAATACACTGCCATGTACAAGAAACTTTTATTTTTCTAATTTTTAAAAAATTTTATTTTAATGAATCACTGTGAGGTGCAATTACAGACTTACAAACTTTCATGATTGCATTCCAATCAAACAATGTTCAAGTACCCAATCTTCCACCAGTGCCCATTCACCACCACCAATGTTCCCAGTGTCCCTCCTCCAGCCCCCACCCCTTCCCACCCCCTGCCTCTGTGGCAGTCACATTCCCTCTTACTCTGTTGTACAAGAAACTTTTAATATAACAGGAAACTTAGCAGCCACATCATGTTTAATTTCTAAGTCGTTTTTTTTTTTGCCAGATATTTCCAAATGAGTTCTTAAATATTTTTGCACAGAAAAATACAGTTTCATGGAGCATGTTACCCCAAAAGTAAGATTTCTTTGATTAAGAATTAGTATTATAAAGAATAATACACATCTATTGTGTTCTCACTCTGTGTCAGTCACTATCTACTTGATATCACAAGCATATCTTGTTTTTTGGGTGTGTGGCACTCCTGAAAGTGCTCAGGGTTTACTCCTGGCTCTGCGTTCAGGGAATACTCATGGTTGGGGCACCACACGCAGTGCCGGGGATCCAATCCAGGTTCTCTCCAGACCCAGCATCATCTTATTATCTCATTTGGTCCACATATCTTTGCCATGAGGTTAATTCAATAATTGTCTCTTTCACGCAGAGAAAAAAACTGAGTCTTATAGCATATTAGTTCATCGAGTGGACCCAGTAAAGTCTCCATTTTGAGACTTGTTGTTACTGTGTTTGGCATATCAAATACGTCATGGGTAGCTTGCCAGGCTTTGCCGTGTGGGAAAGATACTCTCGGTAGCTTGCCAGGCTCTTCGAGAGGGGCAGAGGAATTGAACCTGGCCCGACCAGGCTGGCCGTGTGCAAGGCAAACATCCTACTGTTGTGCTATCGTTCCAGCCCATATTAGTAAATCTCATAATGTTTCATGTCTTATAAATCACAGGGGTAAGATTCAAAGCAAGATATGCCAAATTTCAGAACTGAAACACTTAGGCCTAAATCTTATATTGATTCAGGAGAACCCATGCTGTAGCCTGTATTAGTCAGCTCTCTCCCAATAATGCTACTTAACAACCATATCCAAACTCAGTGGCTTAAAGTGGCACACATTGATTCTCACTCCCTAAGAATTGCAGTTCACTTTGATTAGCTGAGTTAAGCTGGAAGGCTCTGTGGGTTCAGTTGGTACTTACTTTGGAGTCCCAGTTAAGGGGACACTGGCTCTCTAAGAAGAGTCACAGCCTCACATGAAGCTAAACCAGAAGGTACATTTCACTCATATGTCACTCCCATTAGCATTTCATTGGTCAAAGCAACTTTCAAGGCCAAGCCCAACATCAGTTGGGAAGGAGGTGAATGTCCAGTATGGTCTCTGGAGGGGAGAAAATATTTAGTGAATAACCATACAAAGCACCATGAAGTGCTCTTATTTATTTGTTTTAAAGTCTAGGATTTTAAGTCTCATATTTCAGCAGATATAAGTTTATTTTGATCCTGTACAAAAAGGTTTAAAATCCCAATTTTGAAATCTACTGATGATTTTAACATTTCTCCCCCATACAAATCTCTATGCTGAGTATTAACATGTTGGCTATTGGACTCTTTAGAATGGTACCATTGTTGCCAGATTGCAAATCCACATCGTTCTTCACCTGATTCTTTGCCAAGTCCATAAAAGTGTTTATATGTATATTTAAAACCCCACAATAAAACATTGATTTCCTCAAGAGAAATGTATTTTCAGAAACCCAGGAGTTGCCCTGAACCACCCTTCTTGAAAATCAGAAAATAAGGTTGGAAAGTTTTAGAGTAGCTTCAAAGGGAACTTGGTTCAACCTCATTTTATAGAGAAGAAAGCCAATGATTCTAACTTTAAATTATTCCCTATGGTGGGATACATTTTTTTTGGTCTCATTTAAGAAGTGCATTAAGAAAATAATCCAGGGCAACCTTTTCATGGCTTACTGCCATGGAAATCCTGCCCTGGAGACCTGGGCGGGCCTTATTTTATGAGAACTCTCAGGCGACCTGCTAACAGTTAGCATGACAGACCTGCTAACCCTCACATGCCCTGTCACCTCCGTGGCAAGGAAAAAGCCAAAATAGAGTTTTTTATGTTATCATCTTGAGCAACTTCTGCTTTAAAAATTGGTGGAAGCAGGGCCTAGAGAGCTGGTATAGAAGTTAAGGGACTTACCTTGCATATGGCTGATCCCCACTTGATTCCCTACATTGGATGGTCTGCCAGACTCCACCAGGACTCTCCCTGAGTGATTCAAGCTCGCCCCTCCCCACCTCAATACTAAAACCAGTGAAAAAAACTGAGAGGCATTGGTGACCACCCCAAGGTTTCAAGATGTGTAAGGACTGAAACCATGGAGGACTTTTTTTCATTATTCAATTTTAATGAATCACCGTGAGATACAATTACAGACTTCCATCCCTCCACCAGTGCCCATTCTCCACCACCAATGTTCCCAGTGTTTCTCCTGCCACCCCACCCCATCCCACCCCTTGCCTCTGTGATAGGCACATTCCCTCTTACTCTCTCTTTCCTTTTGGGTGTTAGGGTTTGCAATACAAGTATTAAGTGGCCATCACGTGGCATCTGCCATCCCGAGGAAGACCTCCAACCATCATTTACTTAGTGGTCCCTTCTCTATCCAAGCTGCCTCTTCTCCCACCTTGTGAGACTGGCTCCCAAGTCTTGGAGCGATCATGGAAGACTTTTTGCCCCAAAGGAGAGGAGAAGAGTGACACTAAGCCCAATTTTCCAGGAGGAGAATTACGAATATCTTTCTAGCCCTAATGCTCTTAATGTGTAGCAAATATTCTTCTCCTCTCTTAGAACCTAGATTTAGTATGGAGAGTCTGTGCAGGTAAGAATAGGAGTAGAGAGAGGAACAATTGAAGGTGAGAAGTACAATGGATGAAATAATGTCTTTTGATTGTTTTCTTTTATTGTTTTTTGGATCACACCCAACTGTACTCAGGATTTACTTCTAGCTTTGTGCTCAGGGATCACTCCTGGTAGAGGTCAGGGGATCAAATATTGTTCCAGGGATCAAACCTGTTCTATCTCTCTGATCCCAAATTAATGTCTCCTGCATCTGTCTTGTATGCCAGGCCTTGGGGCAGAGGCTGGGGTTAGAATACGCAGATAAAAAAGATCCTATGCTCCTATTACACCCACACTTGCCTGGGCGTAATGCTCAAGTGTTGGCAAAGTGTTATCAGGGGTCCGTGTATGGTGTCCCAAGTAGGATTTAACCCAGTGGGTACAGGAATAGCATAGGGAAGGTCAAAGACAGTTTCCCTGGGAAAAGGGTATTTTTACACTAATTTGAAAAGGTATATGTGCACCTGTGTTCATTGCAGCACTTAGTACAATAGTTGAGATACAGAAACAACCTAAATGTCCAACGAGATATGAATGGATAAAGGAACTATGGTCTATATACACAATCAAAAACTATGCAGCTGTAAGAAAAGATGAAACCATGCAGTTGACTGCAATGTGGTTGAAAATAGAAGATATCACGCTAAGCAAAAATAAATCAGAGATGGAAAAATACAGGCGATCTCACCAATCTGTGGAATAGAGAGAACAAAACGAGGGGATAGAGGATAACAAACAGTGAATACTACAAAGCAGGAGAGGGGGAGGACAGGGAGTTAGATGGGACTACAGGTCACAAAGGTGAGGGCGGAGGGTCATAGGTTCTTCAGTAATGGGGGTGGTGCAGTGACTTTGTATATCAGTGACATGAACTTTGACACGATTGTAACCATCTTAACTACTTGAAAAATAAAAGAAATAAGTAAAAGGATATTTGTCAAATTTATTGGGAAACTGGAGCGATAGCACAGTGGTAGGGCGTTTGCCTTGCACACAGACAATATGGCCAACCCGAGTTCGATTCCTCCACCCCTCTCGGAGAGCCCGGCAAGCTACCGAGAGTATCTCGCCCGCACGGCAGAGCCTGGCAAGCTACCCGTGATGTATTCAATATGCCAAACACAGTAACAACAAGTCTCACGATGGAGACATTACTGGGCCCACTCGAGCAAATCGATGAACAACGGGAGGACCGTGACCGTGATTGGGAAACTGGAATAGCAGGATGTGAGTCTGAGCTTCTGGGTAGAGGGAAAAGCCTGGGCAACTGTGAAGCAGTTAAGGTTAGTCCAAGAGGTCCAGAGATGAGAGAGGGAGGAAAGAGAACCAGAAGTCAGAGTAGGGGCTGGGGAAGGGCAGCCACGTGACTCCCTTGCATTGCAGCAAAGATGTCAGACCTGGAGACATCAGGGGGAGCGAGCATGGCACTGCAAACAGAGGGACTCAAGGAGCACTAGGCTGCCTCCAGCTTTTCACACGCTGGCCCCCAGACCCCAGCTGCTGAGAATTTACTCTTCAAGTAAGGGCAACACAGCATCTTCTCTCGGCACTCCCCAAAGGAAAGATCTAAGCCAAAGAAGCTATCTAGTCTACAAATCGGTCCTTGGTGGACTGCAGCAGGTCAGATGGTTCCGGATGAATCTCAAGCAGATGAAAGGGATAGTTGCTGACAGGTTTGACTGTTTGGAGATATTTTGACACCGTGGGGTGATCTCAGAGTTTGCTTAGTGTTAAGGGACATTAAAAACGAAGCAAGTGAAAAACAACAACAAAAAAACCCAACCAAACAAACAAAAAAAAAAAACCACAGACCCTCAACTCAATCGATGATTCACTCCAGGTGGGAAAACCCATGTAGGAAGGAAAGGAATTGTGGCATCCCACAGGGCTTGGTTACCTGCAGGGCCTATAGATCTCACACAGTCTGGTGATACAAACGTGGACTATTGATCTGATGGCACCACAGCAGACAGATAGAATACAGAGGGACAGGCAGAGGAAGGGAGAGAGAGAGAGAGAGAGAGAGAGAGAGAGAGAGAGAGAGAGAGAGAGAGACAGAGACAGAGAGAGACAGAGACAGAGAGACAGAGACAGAGACAGACAGAGACAAAGAAAGACAGAGACAGAGAGAGACAAAAAGAGACAAAGAGACAGAGACAGACACAGAGAGAAATGAGATGAAGTGGAATTTATGGAAAGCTATGTATTCCCTCTTGAGGGACCCTACAATTCTAAGTACACATAGTCATTGTTTTACCTGATAGTATGGGCTGAATTGAATCCCCCAAACAGTTGAGCCCCCAAACCCCAGACCTTCAGAATGTGGCCTTATTTGTGAGAAGGGCGCTACCGATATAACCAAGTTGCAGCACGGCCGGTATAAGAGGCCTCGTTCTGTACAACAGGTGTTCTGGAAAGAGGGAAGTCTGGGGTAAGAAAGAGGACTTGGATGAAGTGAAACCTGCATTGACTCCTTAGCTCTACATGGTCCTCTAAGCACTGAGCTGAGAGTAGCCCCCTACACTGTCAGATGTGACCTAAAGAGGAGAGATTCTAGTGACAGACCCCCCTCCTGCCACTGAGTGACAATATCATGTGAAGATGGAGCTGGAAAGTTGGGTGTACAAATTACAAACTATGGACCTTTAATTGCTAACAGACCCCATGGATCTAGGGAAGAGGCAGGGGTCAGAGTCTCCAGAAGGAACCTCATCCCCCAGGACCTGGCTCTGGCACTTCCAACTTTCAGAACCAGAAGGCAGCTCATTCGGCTGTTCCCCGCTGCCCCCCTCCCCCGCCCCCAGCTGGGGTGCTCTGAATGCAGCCTGGGGAGACAGATGCCCAAGGTCCAAGATGCCTCATTTCCATCTTCCCATGCAGGAAAGGACCAGGACTCTGAGTTTTCCTCTAAAGGAAGAAGAAAAAGGAAAAGAAGAGCCAAAGTGAGCTCTGCTCTCCCTTGACCCTTGCCAGACCATCTGCCAGGAAGCAATTCTTCATTCTTTCATAGTTGGAGCATAGTTCTGTGTATGACTTTGTTGTTGAAAAATGAATGCATACATATCCACAACAGCACAGACCAGCAGAAAGTTCTTCTCTGAGTCTCTAAAATCTCCAAATGTGAGAACAATCAGGGTGATGTTGAGGGTAAGAAGGACAAGGAGGTGAATAAAGGACTAGATCAAGTGTATTTTAATTTGTTTGCTCTTTCCCCCTAACAAAGTAAGATAGCTGCAGGGGGCCAGGCCCAACTCTGTCCTATTTCTCCCTTTGAACTGAGTCCAGGAGATTTGGTACAGGCTCTCCTTTCTGGGGTCTGGGGAACATGGGGAATCCTTGCCAAGCATGAATCCAAAACCACTCATTCAGACTCTAGTCGCAAGGTTAAAAGTTATTACCTGAAATCAAAAGTGTCATAGCTCTTGCGGGGTGCACAGTGTACTTTTGAAGTCTTTTGGTTGTGCTTCATGTATACTCACACACACACACACACACACACACACACACACACACACTTTCTCACACACACACACACTTTCTCACATGCTCACATACGCACACTCACACACACTCTCACACTCATTCAGCAACCCTGGGGGAGAGCTCAGACAGCTGCAAAGCCCCAAACCTTCCAATCCTAATTAAACTCTTCAAGTTTCCAGGCAACCCAGCCAAGTAAAAAATCATTTCCAAGCTGCAGAACCCCCCCCCCCCCACCCCACCCCCCAAACCCCAGCTCCAGCAAAGGAAACGGGTCGTTTTGGTTTAATCAGTTCACGTGCACATTCTCTCTCCACAGGTTGCCAAGAGGGGCCTGTACCTAGCAGAGGTATTTGTGTAATCAAAGCTTCTGGAACTTTCCCTGCCAAGGCTACCAATGTGAATAGGCTCCTGAGGTAAAAATGTTCACCCCCGCTGGGGACGGCGCCCTTGAAGTCTACATCAGAATCAAGCCGGGGTCACAGCTGTTGCGGCACCCCACAGTGGAAAACTTGCAAGAAATCTAGCCTGTACTACTGCTTTGCCCAGGTCCACAGGAAACAGGGAGGGGGGAGGGGAGGGGAGAGACACAGCGAGCCAGAGACAGAGGGAGGCAGAGAGACCAGAGAGACAGAGAAAGAGAGACAGAGGGAGACAGAGAGACAGAGACAGAGACAGAGACAGAGACAGAGACAGAGATGAGAGGAGCCCCAGACACACACACACACACACACACACACACACACACACACACACACGGGGGAGGGGGGAGAGGACAAAGACACACATACAGCATCTCTAACTAGTATTGGGGGTGTAGGAAAGGCAAAGCAGTTAGGAACCTTAACAACGCACCGCCCCCTCCCACCCCCACCCCACCCCTCACTGATTCCTCTGACGTGAACCCGAGAGGGGACAGGGGTGGGGGTGGGGTGAGGGGTGTCAACGCAGGTTGTCTGAGAGCCACTAGGTGGCAGCAGATTAACTCTTCAAATGCCAGAATGGGCTCCCAAGTCCTGAGGGGAGAAAAGGGGGTGGAAAGGTGTTTGTGTGTGTGTGTTGGGGGGGGGGGGGAAGGAGGCGGGGAGGGGGCATGTTGCATCTGGTCATCTCCCTTCCAGGAAAGGCAAGATCAGTAGCTTGTCACTTGGTCACAGCTCCTCAGCATGCAGTATAGACAGAGGAGGACAGCCGATGAAGGGACATTGTTTTCTGCACATGGGGAAGATGCCGCCATGCGTGTTCCTGGACATGTGGTTTGCACTTGGGGGCAAGGGGGTCAAAGATCTGCTGAGAAATGTACTGCACATGCAGTTCACTGCAGTCACTGCTAAGCGTTGTGCGAAGGGCGTTTTCACCTTCCAGGTTTAGGGTGGAGCACTGGGGCCCTGAGCTTGAGAATCAGGCATACACTGAATCACCACTCAATGATTAATATCTCTTCAAATTAAGAAAAAAAATTATACCAAATTCCGTATTTACTTGTCACTGTGGAATCCCTCCCCGTTAAGCCTGTCCTTCCCTTTGTGCTGTTGGCTGCCATGATTGGGAGCTGCAACAGTCTCTGAGGTACAGTGCTCGCCAGGAGACCTGGCTTGGGGGCTGATGCATCTCAGCTTCAGAGCTCACCAGGACTCACACGCTGTAATTGAGGGACTCTCCTAGCTCCAGCTGCATCATCGTTCTTGAGAGTACACACTCTGTGGAGGCTCTGGAGATCCCAGACAGCAGAGCCCTTGGTCCTGGTGCATATGGGCTGCGTCGAGAGTTAAACTTGTGGCCTCACGCGTGCAATGCAGGCACGTTTGCCAGCCTTGCTAAATCAATAGGATTCTTGTGTTAAGCCACCTTGAATGAGTAAGGGAATTTAGATTTAATATTTTTGCTTAGTTTATTAATTAATTTCCTTATGGATTTGTTTCTGGCTATGCTCAGGGCTTCCTCCTGACTTGTTGCTCAAGAGTTGCTCAAGAACACTCCTGGCAGTGTTCAGGGGCCCATAAGGGGAGTCAGGGGTTGAACCCAGGTCAGCCGTATGCAAGGCAAATGCCTTACTCACCGTGCTATCTCTCTGGTCCCCGGACTCAATTTGCACTCAAATTTTCTTTTCTTCTTTTCATTGTTTTAGAGTCACAATTATGCTCTAGGGGAATACTCTGACGTTGTTGGTCAGGGATCACTCCCAGTGCGATGTTTAGGGGATCATGTGGTGGGGTGGATTGAAGCTGGGGATCCTGCATGCAAAGCAAACACTCTATCCCTTTGAGTTGTCTTCCCCGAACTCAAAATTTCCATGAGGAAAGAGGATTCGAGTAAGTTAAACAGGCTTAGGAAGATCATTGTGCAGCGAGTCTCTCTGATAAGGGAAGATTGAACATAAGGGAAGCCTTATGTTTTCAGGGTAAGCAGTGCCCAAAATATGGGAGTCACTAGGAAGAAACTTTGCCAGCAGGGGCTCAGAACGCTTGCCGTTCTGATGACAAGGAAAACAAATCATTCTCCTGGGTTTTCCAACCTTTGCAAAGCATCCCCCATTCTGCCTATTCAGCTTCTGCCTCCAAGAGAAAAGTGAGATGGTGTTGATTGGAGTAGTGGGCCAGAAAGGTGATGCTGATTTACTTCAGGAAGGGGAGGGAACACTTCTAGCCCCAGAGGAATCAATCGAGAAAGAGGGATGGGCGCTGGCAAGAAGAAGCCAGAGCTTTCTCCTGTAGCTGGGCTTACAAGGGTCTGAAAGGACAGAGAGAATGAGAGAGAGAGAGAGAGAGAGAGAGAGAGAGAGAGAGAGAGAGAGAGAGAGAGAGAACTGAACCAAAACAGGGAGCCATGAACATGTATTATATATGACTAAAGTGGGATGGAGAACGTTGTCCCTCTCTCCCTCCCTCCCTCCCTCCCTCCCTCCCTCCCTCCCTCCCTCCCTCCATCCTTTCTTTCTCTTTCTTTCTTTCTTTCTTTCTTTCTTTCTTTCTTTCTTTCTTTCTTTCTTCTATTTCCTTCCTTTCTCTCTCATTTGTCTCCCTTTCTTTTAAATTATAGTTGAGGTAACATGGTAACAATAGTGCAAACATTCATGGTGTTGATCTATAAATTTACTGCCCCCCTCCCCCCGCTATTCCCACCAAAATGGGGGGAAGAAAATTTTAAGACACTTTGCTATATATTTGGCATACTCTAGGGTATGCTTCCAGAGAACTCAGGAGAGATGAAAATCGTCAGGGGATGGCCCTGAGGGAGAGTCTGCCTCGCATGCCTGAGGGCCCATTTTCAAGCCCCAGCCACAAACAGAGAGAAAACGGCTTTCGGATCATTGTTATTTACTTATTGGCAGAAGGGCCATACGCAGACTATAATTTTTCAGAAACAAACAAACACATCCTGGATATCCAATAGGTTATAGAAAACATAAGTGTTCATTATGCTAATCCTAATTGGCTCTTTCTTATTCTAGATGGGCAGCCTCTGAGTTTCCTTTACTCAGCAGTTTCCTCCGAAGGATAGAAAATATTGCAGCAAGGTAACACTCTGCTCACCCGGTTCCTTCCCTTCTCCTGGTCTTATCCTGGCTCCAGGCAGGGCTGGAGGGTCTTTGCTGGAACTGGGGTTCGTACACTTCTGCAATTTTATGTTCCTTCTATTCTCCCCAATCTTGGCCCTGACCAGATGACACTGGCCATTGGACTCTGCTCAAGGGAGACCTCCTGGAACTCTAGTCGCCTTTCTCTTAATCACGACACTAAAAACAACGTCCCTGACAACATTCTTGACATTCTTTGTGTGTGTGACATCCTCCTGTTGTATGTCCTTCAATTGTGGGTTCTCACCTCCCCCCCTTTACAAATATGCGTGATATTTCCAGAGCCTGTCCTGCACCCCGCTAATGGTTACATCACTCTCATTCTCCCCTGAGCTCCACTTCCTCTTTTGGAGGTCTGCTCAACACACTGTGCTCGCCAGATACGCTTCCTAACTTCTGCTCTCTTCCGGCCCACAAAGCCCCTCTCTCCTGGTCAGTCTGTGTGATGCAGATGCCATTCCCAATCAGGGACAATGATTGTTTTTTTAAATTTTTAAAAAAATTTTATGAAGAAGTTCACAATATTTTATTACATTTAATATTCGAACACCAGTTCTACCACCATTACACCTTCCCACCTTCCCATATTTTAGATGTTTTCATCCAGAACCCCAACTCCTGCCCCAAAGCAGAACCAAAATAGTATATTTTGTATTGTTTGTAATGAAAGTAACAGAATGGGAGACTAACACCAAGGATAGTATACTTAGTGACCAGGAGGATTGCTCCACGACTTGGAAGCCAGCCTCACATGCTCAGGGAAAGGGCAGCTCAGATGGAGACGGGATCACCAAGTAAAGGATGTTTGGAGAGCCCGCTCAGG
This sequence comes from Sorex fumeus, assembly GCF_029834395.1. NCBI lineage: Eukaryota > Metazoa > Chordata > Mammalia > Eulipotyphla > Soricidae > Sorex > Sorex fumeus. Next base: position 5,795,929 of record NW_026606102.1, read on the forward strand.
ACGGGAGATGCAAGCTGAAAGTAGTCTATAGACTGAACATGGTGGCCACTTAATACCTGTATTGCAAACCACAACACCCTAAAGGAAAGAAGAGTAAAAGGGAATGTGCCTGCCACAGAGGTGTGGGGGGGGGAGAAGATGGAGTGGGGATGGTGGGAGAGATACTGGGAACTTTGGTGGTGGAGAAGGAGCACTGGTGGAGAGATGGGTGCTCGATCATTATATGACTGAAATGTAATCACGAAAGTTTGTAAGTCTGTAACTGTACCTCATGGTGATTCACTAAAAAAAAAATTAAAAAAGAATATAAAAAGAAAAGCGACTGAAAAATGCTACAAAAAAAGTGTCCTTAGAGAAAAGAGTGTGAAGATTGTTGTATTTTACCCAGGGAAGGGACAAGGATTGTTTAGTCTTTGAGAACCTTATATGAGTTAGGTCCCAGGATCCTGACGTCCTTCCGTGTGTTTAGACCTCTTTTCCTCTCTGCTGAATTCTCCATTTTTCCTACTTAGTCTTCCAATCACATGTGGTGTGCTTAGTAAGTTTCTATCCAAAGGCTGGTTGAAATGTTCTGGCTTTATGAAAACTTTGCTGACCTCTCACCCGTACCCTCTTGGAATGTTTGGTGGTGCTGGAGTCTGACTCCTGGCTCTGCACTCAGGGATTACTCCTGGCAGGCGTGGGGGCCCACATGGGGTGCCTGGGCAAGAGCATCTTACTCTCTGTACTATGTTTCCAGTCTCTTATCTGACCCTCTTACCTTACCCTCTTGTACCCTACTGAAGCAGAAATATTATCCCCAGACTTCCCTTCCTAACTAGACTGAAGTCAATATTTGCATCTGCAGTACTCAGCACAGTGCCTGGCAAACAGCGTGGGTATTGGTTCTGGACAAGTCATTGGAGGAAGAGCTGGCATACACTTTGCCATTCCAAGTCTAGAAAGCCTAGCTTTGGGGGCTGGAGAGATCAAACATTGGGTAGGACACTTGTCTTGCATGCTGTCAACTCAGCTTCAATCCCTGACATCTATATGGTACCTCCACACCACCAAGCATTATCCTTGAGTGCAGAGCCAAGAGTAAACCATGAGCATTGCCGGGGTGCCCCCCCCCCAACCTAAAAAAAAAGTCCAGCTTTTTGACATGTCATTATTTTCTAAGTACCTGCCTTAAGGTATTTAAGTACTTAAGTACCTAAACCTGCCTTAAGAACTCAAACTGGAGAATCACAAGTCCTTCTCTCCCAGAAGGGAGCATAACATGACACTTGCCATAACCATGCCACCGGACCCCAAGCCAGGCTGTTTCACTCAGGGCACCTTGGAGGGCGGCAGATGAGACCCCTGCCTACCCCAAGGGACCCAACCCCAGTAGCCGAAAACCTCCAGAACTCAACAGCACCAAGCTCACGGCTGCTCTCCATACGTTCGGACTGAGCCTCACCCACGAGTGAACCTATTCCTGGACCATGCGGCTGCATTCATGACCACATGCCACTTTATAGCACACACCCTACCCATACTCCAAGAGTACTGAACCACATCTGATGGGGTTTAAAGTAGGAGGCAACCAATCTTAGAGGGAAATATTTTTTTACAGATATATATGTATATATCTGTATATGTATATAGCTGTGTATGGCTGGAGCAATAGCACAGTGGTAGGGCCTTTGCCTTGCACGTGCCGACCTGGCCAACCTGAGTTTGATTCCTCCGCCCCTCTCGGAGAGCCCGGCAAGCTACCGAGAGTATCACACCCGCACGGCAAAGCCTGGCAAGCTCCCCGTGATGTCTTCGATATGCCAAACACAGTAACAACAAGTCTCACAATGGAGACATTACTGGGCTTGCTCGAGCAAATCAATGAACAATGGGAGGATAGTGCTAGTGCATATATGTATATATTTATATATATATATATTTATCTGTTAAAAATTCATATATATATATATGTGCACACAAGGCTCAACCTTCAACATGTTAGTGATCTCTTATAGAAGGGCTTAATGGCCCCTGGTGAAATACAACAATCTTCACACTCTTTCCTCTAAGGAAACTTTTCTGTAGCATTTTTAGCGGTTTTTTCATAACAAACAATAAAACATATATTATTTTGGTTCTGCTTTGGGGCAGGGGTTGGGGTTCAGGATGGAAACATCTGAAATATGGTGGTGGGAAGGTGACATGGTGGTGGGATTGGTGTTCGAATATTAAATGTAATCAAATATTGTGAACTACTTTATAAAATAAAAAAAATTTAAAAAAGAATTCAAACTGCAGTATGCACTAGGGAATTCAATCTTGGACACACCTATTTCCTCTAGGGAATTCAATCCTGGACACACTTATCTCCTCCATCTTGCCTTTCTCTTCTGCTTACACCAAACACACTCACTCAGAGTCACAAAAAGCAGAGAAAAATGTCAGTGCTTCCACTGCTGCTTCTGACAGGGGATTCTTACTACTTTTGCTTGTTTATTTTTTGTTTTGGGGCCACATCTGGTGATACTCAGGGGTTACTCCCAGCTCTGCACTCAGGGATCAGTCCTGGAAGTTCTTGGAGGACCATACGGGGTGCTGAGGATTGAACCCGGGTCATCTGGGTGCCAGGCAAATGTATTATCGCTCCAACCCTTCTTACTCTTTAAAAAAGATGGACATCTGTATATTTAATATAAGAGTTCTCCATGTTCACAAAAGGAAATTTGCAAGCTAGAGAGAAGCAGAAAAGAACCCAAATCATTTTCCATCTGAGTCTTACTATGTAAATAGTGAGTCTATAACATTTGGGAGGATGAATTACTCTCTTACTTATGAAAATTAATGAAAACCAGACGGCTGCTTGTGCATTGGCTGAAATGAGAACCAGAGCCTGCAGAGGCAGAGGTGTGCTTCAGAAGGGGGCCTGCAGCCCGTGCGGGAAAGCCCGCTCGCACGCACGCATGCACGCACGCACACCCTTTGCCCCGAGCAGATGCCCCAGAAAGAGTGACCTCCTAGAAGAGCGAAACTGTGCCAACATTAGTGTCTCTTGCTTGCTACTATGAGGTGCTGTAAATTCCAGCCTTATTTCTGTCCCCTTCAAATCCCCAGGAGCCTTGGGGATCCTTCATCATCTTTCCTTCAGCCCCCACTCAAAGCAAAACTCAGCCTGCAGGCAAGACCGTGGGCTCTTTTTCAAGACCCGAAATTTCCAGACCTTCGCTGCTGCTTCCCCAGACTGAATATATGGAGCTATCTTAAGCCTTGAATGTGAGCTTCCCACACCACACTCTGACTGAGATACATCCCAGTTCCTCTAGCTATTACTCATTGTCATGGGAAGACGTGCGCAGAAAAGATTTTTCCATGAGACTGGATGTCCAGGGGGCCCGGAAGATAGCACAGTGGGTAGGACTCTGGCCTTGCGTGAGCCCCTCCCAGGTTCTATCCCTGGAAACTCACATAGGGTCTCTTGAGTTCACGGACCTCTGAGCCTGGAGCCAGGAGTTAAGCCACGAGCAGCAGCAGGTGTGGCCCCAAAACCCAAGAAAAGAGAAGAAAAGAAAAGAAAAGAAGAGAAAAGAAAAAGAAACTTGATGTGCAGGATGGAGGGATCGTGGCAGGAAGGCTTAAATAACTTTTTGTTCATTTGGTATTCCCAAAGTAATTTTGTTACTTATTTTTCTCTAATTTAAATGTAGGCACCGTAGTTTATGATGCTGTTAAGAAAAGGAATTTCAGGGCCTGGAAAACTCAGCAGTGGTTAAAGTCACAAGCTTAGCATGATCCCCAGGACCACATGATGCCCTGAGCATTGCCAGGTACAGCCTTGGGATCTCCAGCACTGCCAGGATGGCCTGATTAGCACCTTAGGCTTTGAGCAGAACCACATCCATGGGCCCTTGCATTGAACTGCTGGTCAGGTTAGTAGAGAATCACCCAGGTCTCCTGGTCCCCTGTGCATATTTTGGGAGGCCCTCACTTTCCAAAATTGTTCCAGACTAATCAATGTCTTCACACCACATAGCACTAGAGCATCGGTGTCCTTCCACTGAAGCCTCAGCAGGGTAGTGACCCCTGATTTGATAAACTATAGTCAACACCCATGATATGCTATCATTGTCCCACTCTTGTTCTCTTACTGTGTATGTTTGTTTTCCCCACATTTGTCCCTCAACTTCTGACTGATTTCAGGCAGCATGACACGTAGTTCCTTCTACACTCTGGTGGATTGATTGCACGCTTTCACTTTTCCTTAGAGCTGAGTCATTCCATGGTTTACACAGAGCATAGTTTATATATGCTTCTGTTCTTGGTCACTTGCTCTGTTCCCAGATTTTGGCTACGGCGAATAACACTGCAATGAACATTGGTCTGCAAATGTCTTTTTCAAAATCGTGTCTTGGGGTTCTTGGGGTAGGTAAGAAGACCTTGTTGAAGTAAGGAAACAGCTTTTCTACCTGGGCTTCCCTCATCTGTATGCACCCATGACCAGAGGGAAGCGTACCCTGAATTCTTGTTCCTGGGACAGTCTCTCCATGTGTACTTGTGCGTTCCAGGCACATTTTACATGCATTTACATTTATTGTATTAAATGTAAGAAGTATTTTTTGTGCCCCAGATAATGAATTAGTACTGCCACTAAATAAGATCTGTGTCATATTTGAAAGGACTCACTTCGTTGCTGTGGAGACAATGATATATACCATAGTCCAGTGAGGGACCTAACCATGTTCCTAAGTAAAATGAAAGGGATGAAACGTTTACTTAAAAGTTCACTCTGTGCTCAGTACTGAGCTAGGTGTTTCTTTATTTTCAATTTTATTGCTTTTTGTGTCACATTTGGAAATTCCTGGCTATGTGCTCAGGAATCACTCCTGTTAGTGTTCTAGAAACTATATGGGATTCCAGGGATGGAACCTTGGTTGGTCATGTGCAAGGAAGAAACTTACCCTCTGTACTATCTCTTGTGCCCTATTGTTATGTGTTTCTTTGAGTGAGCATCTTTAATCTCAACAACATGTGAAATAGACAGCATTTCTTTGCATTCTCTAGAAGGAGAAACTGAGGCTCAGGGGTTCTTTACTTCCCTATCTCACACTGCTGGAACTTTCAACCAAAACTGAAAAAAAAATCTACTTCCAATTCAGTATGTAAGAAGCAGGGAGATAGTTTGAGTGGAAGGGGACCAGTGCTCAGGGACTGTGCCCAGGACACTGTTCGGGGATTGCTTCTGGTGGTGCTCTGGGATCATGTGGTGGCAGAGATCAAATGGTGGCTTTCATATACCAACCTTTAAGCTCTTTCTGTAGCTCCTGAGACCTCTAGTTTTAAAAACTATTTTTAGTCTGCCTGTCCTTCCCACTAAACTTCAACTTTAACTTTCTCTAAGGCCAGAACTGACTGGTGGAATGAACTTCAAGTGTAGAGTCAGATGGATTTAATCCAGATGGACCAGTGATGTGGCCTTGGGTATGTGTCTTGATTGGGGGGAAGGGTGGTGTCTCCCTAGCATTGCTGAGGATTCTGGGGCCCCACCAGCAGCTCTGTGTTGAGTCAGTGATTCAAAGCAAGGGCCTAGGAAAATAATGCTGCTCATGCCCTGCTCAGCCAGGGGTACCCAGCCACATGGCAGTGCTGAGATCCTCCAGGGCTATACCCAATAGTGTTCAGGCACCTCTATTACCATACCTGGGATTCCTCAGAGGACCATGTGGTGGCAGGAATAGAACCTGCTTCAAGTGCATGCTAGGCATGAGCTCTAACCACTGTACTATCTCCCAGACCCATGTGTCTTGATATCTTTGAGTTCTGGTTTCTCATCTGTATAGTGGTGCAATGACACCATTATAGGTTTATAATGATGATTTTTGAGATGAAAGAAGTGGGGGCTCACCCAACACATGGAACAGTTCAGCACTCAGGAAATATGAGCTTTTGTCCTTTGACTGTTTTCTGAGTTCCATTGGCACAGGCCTTTATGGTCTCCACTGATGTTCATTCTACAATGCTCTGTTTGAGCAAATGTGTTGTCTCTTGGTCTCCTCAGTCCACCAACCATTCATCCCAGTTGGCCTTCATTATTTAGACGGAAAGACCATGACATACAAGTACCCTGTACTGTGTGTGTGTGTGTGTGTGTGTGTGTGTGTGTGTGTGTGTGAGAGAGAGAGAGACAGAGAGCAGTTCAAACATTGATTGATTTTTCTCGTCTTGACACCACACTCAAACTGCTAAGTGATATGCTACCAGCAGCATACTGGAATCTTCTCATTCTGGTTATGTTAAATTTTCAGGAAATTTGCAAGCTGGTTGTTGAACTGTGGGTAGCTTAAAATGACTATGGTAGGCATATTTACACCATAGAAATTGGCAAATGTTACAAATCAGGGTTTTGCTCCTGCTCCACCCACAGGCTAGGTTTATTGATAATCTAATTTTTAATGCTTATCACTTGCAAGAAGCTTCCATATGATCCTTCGCTTGATTTCACCCCTGCAGAAGTCTGCAGAATATCTTAGCCCTAGAATTTCAAACTGTAGAATTGGATTTGTTTTGTTTTGTTTTGGGGCCACACTCAGCAGTACTCATAACTTACTCCTGACCTTGTGCTAAGGGATCACTTCTGGCAGTGCTCAGAGGACCGTATGTAGTTCTGGGAATAGAACCCACGTCATTCATGTGCAAAGCAAGTGCCTTATATGCTGTACTGTCTCTTCAACCCAGAATTGAACTTTTGAAGTTCTCTCTTCACTTTAGACTCTCTTTCAGTAGTGCATGGTTTGGCATTCCCAGTGAGTGACCATCTTGCTTCTATGGAACATTCAGGAGTGAGGGATTACTTCTTGAGTATACTAGTTATGTGGCCCCAGTAGTATAGTCCACTACTAGGGTCACACTTGGTGACTCAAGGGGATCCAACAGAGGTTCCTGTGTATACAACACTTACACACAGGGGTGGTTTATCACTCCACCCCTTCCAGCTATCTTTTTGGATTTCTATGCAACACTTAAAGATAAGAAATTTATTCATTATCTTCTCCACAGGAATGTCTGCCTTTCCCATACAACGCTCCAAGATGACTCAAAAGTTCTTCTTTGTGATGGTTTGTTCCCACCTTTCCTGTAATTTCCGCGAATTGTTCTTGGATTTGTTTTTTGTTGCAGAGCAGGACATCTACCCTCTCCAAGTGATAGAGTCCAGCCCTAACCGTAGGTCCCTCTCAGAGTTCCTCGGTCTGCTTCGCAACTAACTGTTAAGAGCCTCTCACCATGAGCTATTCAAGATCCAAGTGGTAGATTTTGAGGTTTAGTCCACTAACGTGGGGCTATTTCTTCTTTTGGTATTTCCCCTACATATATATTATGTGTTTCATTTGTGTTGTACTCCAGAAAAGTCAATTCTTCTCAAGCTGAGCCACCCTAATGTTGTTCATACAATTCATTTTATGAACTCAGGGCTTAAGGTGGCTCTCTGTGTCATAGTCTCATTATTGGTGTATTATTCTTTGAGCATTTGAGTGTTGACTTTGGAATTCATCAACTTAAGTTAATTTAAAATTCTGTGATCACTCCATTGGCCTCCTTGCAGATAGTTTTTCGAAACTGAATACAAATATTCAATCAGGGCCAGAGAGAGTCTAATGGGCTGAGTGCATGCTTTGCATGTAAGAGTAGCTCCTGACCACCACCAGTTGTGGCTCTAAAACAATGGCAAAAAAGGTAAAAGGTAAAGGCCCTCCCGTTGATTGTCGATTTGCTCGAGCGGGCCCAGTAACGTCTCCATTGGAGACTTTGTTGTTACTGTGTTTGGCATATTGAATACTCTCGGTAGCTTGCCGGGCTCTCCGAGAGGGGCGGAGGAATCGAACTCGGGTCGGCCATGTTGGCCGCTTGTAAGGCGAATGCCCTACCCGCTGTGCTATCGCTCTAGCCGGCTAGTCCGAAAGTAGTGAGTGGTCGCAAGGTCAACCTAAAGTCAACCTGCAGCAAACTATAAAACAATGGCACTAGCAAAAAATTCAACCAGTGGTGATTTTACCTAATTGCTATTGTCCAATACAATTTGGCCACAAACATGCCATAAGCTTTGTCCAATGTTTTACTGAAATCAGATAGGTAAGGTAAAGGCCCTCCCATTGATCGTCGATTTGCTCGAGCGGGCCCAGTAACATCTCCATTGGAGACTTTGTTGTTACTGTGTCTGGCATATCGAATACTCTCGGTAGCTTGCCGGGCTCTCCGAGAGGGGCGGAGGAATCGAACTCGGGTCGGCCATGTTGGCCGCTTGTAAGGCGAACGCCCTACCTGAAATCAGATAAGATTATATAATTCAACAGGTTTATCAATCTAATGAATCAAAAGTGGTAGTGAATTTAATGTAGCATGACTTGCTTTTAGTGAGTTCAGCCAATTTTTTTAGTAACATCTATTTGTCTCTTTATTGCTCCTAACTATTTTATTTAATAATTGACTAGAAATTTTTTCAAAAGGAAAAAGCTTAGTACTTTTTGACAGAAAATATTTCTTGTTTGCTGAGATTTGTATGATGTTTCCTTAATGCCTATTTTTTAAAAATTTTTCTTGTTCACTTAGATGTCATGCTGATTTCCAATCAAGGGATCTTTGCAAATCCCAGTCATATTGTGCAAAATTATTTATCTGGTCCTTTAGCTCCTGCTGGCAAGTTGGAACATGTATGTAACAAAGGTGAGTCACTGACAGAAGCTTTACATTGAAAAAGTAAGAAGAATCTTTTTTTTTGGCTTGTTTGTTTGTTTTATTTTTTAAAAATTTTATTATTTTTAAAATTTTTATTAGTGAAACACCATGAGGTACAGTTGTAGACTTACAAATTTTTGTGCTTGGGTTTCAGTAAAAGTAGGAAGAATCTTGTACAATTAATTTCAGCCTTATGTCTCCGATAATTACCAATCTAAGCCCATTATATATATATATATATATATATATATAATTTTTTAAAGTTCAATTCTCTTTACATTTTTCACAGTTATGAAGTTGTTCATGATTGGGTTTCACTCATACCCCATCCCTTCATCAATGTACATTTCCCACCACCAATGTTCTCAGTTCCTACTTTCCCTCTCTTCCCCTCACCCCTCATCTGCCTCTTTGGCAGACACATTTCTACATTTCTTCTCTCTCTCTCTCTCTCTCTCTCTCTCTCTCACTGTATCACTTTCCTCCCATTGTTCATCGATTTGCTCGAGTGGGCCCAGTAACGTATCCATTGGAGACTTTGTTGTTACTGTGTTTGGCATATCGAATACGTCACGGGGAGCTTGCCAGGCTCTGTCATGCGGGCGAGATACTCTCGGTAGCTCGCCAGTCTCTCCGAGAGGGGCGGAGGAATCGAACTCAGGTCGGCCATGTTGGCTGCGTGCAAGGCAAATGCCCTACCGCTGTGCTATCGCTCCAGCCCCCCCCCCCCCCCATACACAAACACACACATACACAAATATATGTGTGTGTATCTCCTTTTGTGCATTATGGTTTGCAATACAGGTACTATATCTATATATAAAATTATTTATGAGATTTTTTTTGTTCATTTGTGTGTCATACCCAGCATTAAGCAGTGGTAAAAGTTTACTCCTGCTTAGGAATAACTCCTGGTGGGCTTGGGGCACCATATAGGGTGCCAAGGATCGAACCCAGATAAGCTGTCTTCAAGGCAAATGCCCTGTTCTATCACTCCATTCCATGTTAATGAGCTTCGCAATTATTTTTAATACAAATTTTTTCTACTCAAGTATATTTTTATACCTGCACTAAAGCGTGTATAAACATATTAGAGATATTAGTAGATATTAGTTACATTTCAAGTGATCAAAAACCATGCATCTCTAGCAGTTATCCTATTCATACACATAGGAATGGAGTTATCCTCAGTTCAAATGTCTGTACCATATTGCTGAGTTTATTATGATGTTTGCATTCTTTCATTCCTGTTTTCATGTTATTCGTTCTTTCTTTTCAGCATGTAGGACTCTTAGTCCAATCAGTCACAGCTAAATGGGGTGGAGTGGACTTGCTTTCTCTTGGTCTATTAAGATTAACAAGGGTACCTTTTTACAGTGAAATACCATAAAGAAAGCTCGTTATGGGCAGCAACATCCCCTAGCACACAACTCTCCCTAGAACCACAAAGTGGGTATGTGACCGAGGCCTTGGAGTTAATTCTCTCCAGATGCTTGCAAAGAGGGCAAAGACCAAAAGGTGGAAACCGAAATGACCGAACACTTCATAAGGGGCTGATGGAGCCAAGGCCCCAGGGTTGGCTCAGCAATAAGAGAAACACAGAAATCCTGTTTGTTCAGAGGAACTTCAAAGCTCCCTATAAACTCCCAGGAAAGGTGAGAGGCAAAAGCTCCTCAGAGAACCCAGCATTCCTGCAAAGTCACACTGGAGACTGACTCAAGATGCTTCCCCGGTGCTTCAGAAGAAGACGAAGGGGAGGTCTGGGGAGCAGATGTTTGACCGCTGCTGATGCCTGTTCTTACACGTGCTGGAGTTAAGCATGACCCACACTAGCCAAAGGGGGTCAACCCATTAAAATTCAGGGAAAAAATATAAAAGAAAATATCTGTACGTTGCATTACTCTCCGCCCAACCCATAAAATTGCTAATGAGACAACAGATCCATATAAAGGTGGTTAGATTTATCTTCCTTTCTTTCATCTGCCCCACCATTTAATAGTGGACCAATAGCATTGAGTTTGAGCCGATAAAGAGAAGGGAGAGAGACCAATTAATCAAAGGTGGAAAGTCTGATGAACTATCTCGTCGCATGCCAAGGCTGAAACTAGTTGTTGCTCTTTAGTGGGACCTACTGAGGATATTTTGTTTGCCTTTTGAATCTTTCTTCGGGGGAGGGGGGTTCCAAGAAAGACTGAAACCAGAAATAGTCAAGAAGGAAGACAGTGGGGCTGGAGAGACAGCACAGAGGGTAAGACACTTGCCTTGCATGCAGCTGACCCTGGTTTCATCCTGGCACTACATAAAGTCTTCTGAGCACTAACAGGAGTGATTCCTGAGCACAGAGCTGGGAACGGCCCCTGAGCTACACAAAGTATGACCCTAAAGTCTTCCTCCCAACATCTTAAAAGGGAAGGAAGGCAAGAAAAGAGATAAAGGTGACTACCATTTGACCAAAATAGCTGTTTAGAGCAGAAGAAATGATCCCCACCGACCCCATCCCAGGAAATAGTTGCCACAAGGAAAAAAAAACAGGAAAAAAAATGTGGTTAGTCATGGAAGTAAAATCTCATTTCTTCCCTGGAGAATCAGAACAGCATCCTCCTTCAACCACATCTTTTATCTAGGACGGATAAATGCATTGCATCCAAAACAGAGGGTTGGATTAAATGTAGTCTTTTTGGAAGATGGAGGGAGAGCGAGGTTGGGTTCCCAGAGATGTTACTTACGAAGAGATGACATTTTATGTGGATGAAACTCCTGGGTTTGTTTTTCTATAAACTAGATATAAAAACTAGGGCCTCAGTCCGGGACTGCTGTGAACACTGACTGGAGTGTTGTATGCACAACGTGCACTTTTTTTTTCTTTTTGGGTCACACCGGTGATGCACAGGGGTTACTCCTGACTCTGCACTCAGGAATTACTCCTGGCGGTACTCCGGAATCAAACCCAGGTCAGCCACATGCAAGGCAAATGCCCTACCCGCTGTACTATCACTCCAGTCCTACAACACACACCTGTTATGTCTGGCTGGGCAAAGGGAAGGTGTAGCTTGTGCTATCCCCAGGGATAGCCCTGTCAGTAGCTGCCATCCCAGGTTTCCTGAAGAAGGATGCCCCATGGTAGCAAGGCTCTTAAGAGTCCGTGATTGGCAGGCAGGTCCTTTACTTCCTCCAGGTTTGTTCCAAGTCCCTATTCATTTCGTATGTCGAAAGAACATTCTCTGTGGAGTCACGTAGCTGGTAGATTTTTTCACTTTTTTTTTCTTTTCTTTTTAGGAGGGGGTACATAGGGCTTACTCCTTGCTTGTGATGCCAAGAATTGATCTGAGTTCTACCACATGCAAAGCAAACTCTGTATTCTCTTTCTCCAGCCCCTATCTGGTGCATTTCTTGACTTAGCTGGGCATATGGGTCTCAGGAAGGGTTTTCTGAGCTGGCTCATGGGCGAAAGAGACACGTGCCACCCTGCAGCCATGGTTCACTCACTTTCTTTTCTTAGCCTATTTGATCCATCTTGATTATAGGGCATTTCACGAAGTCATGATTTGACAAGGAAGAGATCAATGTAACAACACTGCAGCCACAGTGTGAGGAGAAACATCTGTCTGTCCACATTTGTTTCCTGTGGAGCTAGTCTGGGAACCTGGTGATTTTCACAGTGAGACGGCTAATTTGGAAGCAGCTTCACAGTTGCATAGAAGAGGGAAAAAAAATCCCACATTATTACATTTCCTCTTCAGAAGAGGGGGCATTGGTGGTTAAGCTTCCCAGGTCTCACAGAGAACAAAAGGAGGGAATTCTCCCCAACCTCCGCCCCCTTTCACGTCTTGGGCACCCCTTCTCCTGTTGACTGACTTTGTCTCAATTTCTTCCTTTCTTTCCCTCTTCCAGTTCCCTCTTAAGTTCCGAAAACCTCAACTTTGAATTCTGACTTTGCCTCTAACAGGCTAGACATTTTGAAACACATTTCCTGCCTGTCTAATTCTCTATTTCAGCTTTAGAAAAGAAAATAAGCAACAACAACAATAATAAGTACATCTTAGAATTTCACAAAATTATATAGGACAGTTGCCCTTCATTTCTCCCCACTTTCCAGTGTATTGAATGTTCTTTCTTCCTTCTCTGTTTTTCAGTGTTTTTACTTCCTCAAAACCCTGGCATGACCTTCGGCACTGTCATGCAAGCTCATCCACTGGCCTTGCTCCAGAGACTCATAAATAAATCTTGAAAGAGATCAGCAAGCTGCAGAAAATATTTTCAGACATCTGCACATGGCTGAGGCATGGGGGCACTCTGGAGCAGGGTGGGTCAGCCCCGTGCCTCCCAAACAGAGCCCCAACAGCCACTTCCTCCCACACTCCAAAATTGCCTCCATGCCTCCAGCTGGACTCCATCATCTCAGGAAGAACCTTATTAAGACATTTACCTGCTGAAAATTCAAGTATGTGGGTTTTGTGACTGAATTTTTCAGACTTTCTTGGGGTCGGGGTGGGCTACCTCCTGCCATTTCCCTGTACTTCTGGAAGCTCCAGCAGTAAGGCCCATACCTCAATGCTGCCATCCAATGAAAAAACTTTTCTTTAAATTGAATCACAGTGAAACACACAGCTACAAGGCTGTTCATGATGGGTTTCAGTTAAATGAAGTTCCAACACCCATCTCATCACCTGTGTCCCAGTTAAAAATTTAACTCCAACTGTGACACCCATTAAAAATTCTATAACATTGACAAACCAGTAGTATCACAGATTGGATGGGATGTAACACTGAAGACTTGATTAACAAAACATAAACACAGGTTTAACCTGTAACTTCATAGTAAGCTCTCATACAACAATTTAATGTTGCCATAGCGAGATACAATAATTTACACTCATTTACTCCTAAGAAAACATTTTTTGATCATTCTGTTAGAAAATTATTGATAATAAGCAACATAAAATAAATTGCTGAGGATTGGTGTTGGAATATTGAATGCCTGTAACAAATCACCATGACAATTTTGTAAACCACAGTGTTTACATAAAGTGGAAGGGGGAAATTTACATATGTAGGCCTTACCTAGTTCACGTAAACTCCACAGTATATTAACACAGAATTTCCTTAAAAGTTTTATTAATGACAGGTGAGGCATGATTATAACCATAATGAGATCCAAGTATAAAGTAAAATTTAATGTAATATACTTTAGATTTTAGAGCTGAAAACTTATATATGTAAATGAGAACAGGAATTTTATTATATTGTATTAAATGGTTTTAATTTTCTTATTTATACAGGTCAAAATCATACAGTAATCAAAAATTAGCTCTTAATTATTTTCTGATCACTCTATTTTTCATTTCTTAAGGTTTTGTTGGAATAAATAATATAAAGTAAATTTAAATTTATTATCTGCCGAAAGGGCAGGTTGAGATTGGGAGGGATACCAGGGACACTGATGGTATTGAAACACTAAATGCTTGAAACAACTGTGTAATAAACAACTTTGTAAGTCACCATGTTTTTAATTAAAAAATATAAAGAAAGAAAAGAAAAACCCCTGGTATTCTCTTTTAAACTCAGCCCATATATCACTGATATTGTGAGAGATGTTCTTTGTCTCTCTCTCTCTCTCTCTCTCTCTCTCTCAGGTGTTAAATAAAACACTTCAAAGCATATTTAGTAGCATGGGAAATTTTACCACACACCTTTGATTTACCAAAAAAAAAAAGTAAGTTGGACTGGGGATGGCTCAGTGTCAAAGGCATTTGTCCTTGCAAAGATGGGGTCTTGAGTTTGGTTTCTGGCATTGCATCAGGCATGTATCAGTGCATGTATGGTGCCAGTGGCTCTGCTGTTTGGGAACCCTGGCATAGCAGATACAGTGGGTCAAAGGAGGATGGAGAAATTTACAAATGCAAAGAGAAGAGCAAAAACAGTATCAGAGGAGTCTGATTCCATCACGAACATGTAAAGGTTACCTGAGCTTTCCATAAGCCAAGAAGGTAGGTCTCTGGGAATGCACCTAGAGTTAAAGCTCCTCGAAGTTCATAGCAACAGAAAAGGATAAATGTAAAAAAGAGGGGTAACAGAAAAGTAGGGTCACTGCAAAAGCTGGGAGCAGAGGACTATAAGCCTCTGGGACCCCTCAGCTGTGCTCCCTGCAGGTTCTTGAGTTCACAGAAACTGACATAACCTAGACCAAAGTCCCAGGATGTCTATCTAGGGTCCAATCCAGGGACTTTAGTTAGCCAGGGGAGACTGAAGCAGCAAGAGCAGTTGTTTATCTGTTTCTTTTCCTTTTGCCCCAATTCAGAGTCAGCTGAAGGAGGACAGACCCAGTCATGTACTCCCACTTGCCTCTAAGGACCATGTATGGAGACTATCTTGAGGGTTGGAAGCTTAAAATTAAGAGTGATATTGAAACAATGAAGCCTTATTTGGGGAAGAGGGGGGAAATTGGGATCTCATGTAGTGCTGTACAGGGGCTACTCCTGGCTCTATGCTCAGGGGTTACTCCTGATATTGCTGTGGGTATGAAACGTGGTGCCAGGGATTGAACTGGTCAGCTGCAAGGAAGGTAAATGCCCTAACTCCGGTGCTGCATTTCTATTCTGAGTACCTGACTGTTTTTTGGGGGTAGACTGAAACACAGCAGTACTCAAGGCTTACTCCTGGCTCTGTGTTCAGGGAATACTATTGGTGGCACTTTGGGGACTGTATGTGATGATAGAGATTAAACATACATCAGCCATGTGCAAGGCAAGTGTCTACTGTGCCATCTCTCTTACCCAGCCTGAGTTTTTCATGAAAAGTGCTGTTTTTCTTGTGGATCCATTTTGATGTAGAGTTCCCCTTCCTGATGAGCAAGGGGAAAGCTTCAGGCTTGTCAAGGAAGGAGATAGCAGCCTTTGCAGGCTTGCCACCCAAAATGGACCCTGATAGACTTATTTGGGATTCCCACAGGAACTGATAGGCAGACTTGTATGATGTCCCAAACCCTTGCTGTTCTGCCAATGACGGGGGAGATGATACTCTGATCTCTTGCAGCAAAACCCTTTAGCGGGCACCCATCTTGTCTTTCCCTACTTCATGTAGCACAAACACCCTTGGTACTGTGGACTTGACCAGTACCTCCACCTTTGGCAGTTTCTTGGTATGTCTGTGGGGTGTGTCCTGGCCAGGGAAGGTGGGTATGTGCTGGTACCTCTGTGTCCTGCTCCAGCGATCATGGAGGGGTTGGTACAGAAGGGCAGTTGCTGCTGGCAAGGTTGTGACCCAGAAAGAAATTGGGTGAGTGTTTGGTCCAGTTGCTGAATTTTAAGTCTGAGTTGCCTATGGAGGGGCAGGCTGGTCCTTCCAGAAGACTGCAATGGTTGATCACCCTCTGAAGGTAGGTTTTCAGTTGACTCTGATTGGGAAAGTTCTGGAATTGTCCTTAAGGCTCTAAAGTGGGGAATAGAATTAAGATAGATGGAACTTTATTTCTAGAAAATGAAAAGGTAGTGGGTTAAAATGGAAAAAGAGTGAGAGAGAGATAGAGAGAGTGCTAACACGAGCCTTGGAAAGTCATGAGCACAGGATTGTAGATCAAATAGACAGTGGATTCAGTCCACAGCCCAGCAGGCAGCATATCTGGAATGCCAATGATGGGGAGTTTACTGGAACATTTCAGGGATTGGAAGCTGTAACCAAAATATAGCTGTATCCTTTTGACATGCTTTCAATATGATGTAACACAAGATCCAACTAACAGAGCTTGAGGTTCTGCAAGGGGTCACATGCTAAACACTTTGATCTCCTGCAGACACTCAATTCTGCCCAGTAGCACAAAGCAGCTATAGACCATGCGTGAGCCAGAGAGAGTGTTTGTGTTCCAATAAAGTTTTATCTACTGGCCCAGGAAATGTACCTTGTCGATCCCTGGCATCCAGTAGGAGGTGCACTGAGCAGAAAGTCCAATATCAGGGTTAACTCATACCAGAAGGAGGATGAGTCACGTTCGCTCTCTGATTCCCATATGAGCACGTGAAAGAATAAAACAGATGGCAGGCTTTCTGGTTTTATTTTTAAACACAAATTTATTTATTTTAATTTGGGGCCATACCTGGCAGTGCTTGGGCTTACTCACTCTTGGTTCTCTGCTCCTGGATGACTCCTGGTGGGGCTTGGGGGGTGGTCATATGGGTGCTAGGGATTGAGCCCAGTTCAGCAGCACGCAAGGCAAGCACCCTACCTGTGATACTATCACCTTTGCCTCTAAACACAAATTTCCTAAATCAATAACCAATAAAGATGTTTGTTCAGGAAGAAATTCACCGAGAAGTAATTTGAGGGGGAAATGGTAGGAGGTTGACTTTTTAAGTATTAAGTGAGATTAGTAGGCTAACCAAGGATCAAAAAATCTAGAAAGACTCAAGAGAATTAATTGGTCACAATTGGTGAAAGCCAGTCTCTGTGTTCACCCATCAACCCAGGGTCATATCAGTCCAGTAGGGATCTGATTCCTGGAGTCCTTCTGGGTTCCAAAGCCTGCATCTTGTTTGACTGCTTGGATTCAGTTGTGATGACAAAACAGTAAGTCTTGATATCTCCCAAACCAGTGTTGATTTTAGTGAAAATTTTATTTCACATTTCCAAGATGGCTCTGAATTTCCAAGAATCACTTGTGTGAAGCCTATCTGCCAACAGGAAGAGGAAGAAGCCAGAAAAGTCTTTGCTCATTGCATTTTCTCTTATTGAAGAAATCTTGCCCTATCCACCATAACAGTCTTGTGCCTCGTAAAGTAAAGTAAAGTAAAGGCCCTCCCGTTGATCATCGATTTGCTCGAGCGGGCCCAGTAACGTCTCCATTGGAGACTTTGTTGTTACTGTGTCTGGCATATCGAATACTCTCGGTAGCTTGCCGGGCTCTCCGAGAGGGGCGGAGGAATCGAACTCGGGTCGGCCATGTTGGCTGCTTGTAAGGCAAACGCCCTACCCGCTGTGCTATCGCTCCTCATTGGCTAAAAATAGTTCACAAGCCCAGCTCTCCATCTATCTCTGACAAAGAGAATCCCAACCCCAAGAGCCTATCTTGGAGCGCCTCGAGGAAGAGGGGAAGTAGGGTGAGCCAGGAGAAAGGGTTTTGATGGTTCTTGGGAAGGCCACTGGCTGTGTCCTTCCACAAACATTACCGGATTGCATCCTTGTTAATAGAAAATGCAGCAAAAGTGGGAAGCAGGCGCTACTGAAGCTAGCTCTAGACAGAGCAGTGGACAATTGTTCTCTAAGAGTTAAGTGAATCTTTAGAGTTGAGTCCCAGATAATAAGCTACAAGCTCTGACTGGAGTTTCAATTGTGCTTGCTGCTAATGAGAATAATCATATGGTATCCGTTTGGAGATATGGACTTTGTTTTTCATTAGACTATTTGGAGGGGGTACACCCTGTCATGTAATCCCTCTTCCTTGAGACACACAGAACCAATCTAAGGAAAAAGCTTGAGGACAGGAAACTCTAGTTTATCTATAAAACAAATATACTTACAGTTTAAATAATCAGCCATAGGTTATTGGATTTCTTCCCTCTATTTATACTTCACTTTTATGAGAAACTGGCAAAGTATATATACACACGCCAACGTTAGGGATTTAGCAAGAAAAGCCATTTCCAGGGTATGTTATAATTAAAGTCATACTAATTCAGCCCAATCCTTAAACACCTACTTGGAGGCTCAGTGTGCACTGTGGGATAATGATATAATTATAACCCTGAGGCATTGCAGGACCTGGGAGAAAGAGTGAGTTTTTCTTTTCAAGTTTTTACGTTAATTGCATGTTTCTGTTGTCTAATTATTTGTCAGGAGGAAATAATGAAGAGTGATGAGAAGGGCCTGGTTTTTGCCACTGGCAGACTGGAGATCAAATCCTAGCTCTGCCCTTAAGAAACAACCCCACTTTTCTTGTCCATGCTGATAAGAGTTTTGGAGGAGTTTGGTTTCGGCTTTTGCTAATTCACAGAAGCATTAGAAATATGTACACTTGCCCCACTTTCTCAACCTGAATAGCAATCAATTCCATTTGTTTCTACAAGTGTCACTGAAAGTCACTGAGGTCATTTTGAATGCAGAGAGCTGGAGCTTCAGATTCCTGGGTAAATGAGAAAGAGACAGACCTCACTTAAAGAAAGGCAGACTCTTTCTGTGACAAGCAGGGTTTGACTTTCTGAGTTTGCTAGAATGTTAGTAAGGATTAGAAATTTCAGCCTAGAGGCTGTCGGGTTTCTTGGTGCTGATTCCACTGGGTGAACTATACTTATAGTCAGAGATCAAGTTCAAGAGGCAGCTATGTGTGTTGACTTTGTCTCTGAGTCCATGTATACACATTTTTGGTGTGTCCTCTAGGATACTTGTAGCTCCTGATTGAGTCAGTCTTCTGGTTGAGTGTTACATTTTCTTTGCACAACCTTGAGATTGTTAAGCTACTCCCTGCTTCTTTCTTGTTCCCAGAACTACATGCAGTATCGGTGGTTATTGTTTTTTTTTTTTTTTTAAGTTGCATATGGGAAAAGAATTGCGGGCAAGGTGCTTGGCTTTGCTTTTTCCTTGCAGCCAACCCGGGTTAGATCCCGGACACCTTGAGCCTGCTGGGTGTGACCCAAAGCCAGCTGCCTCCCCCCAAACCCAAAAAATGGGGCTGTGGGGGTAGAGGGCTAGGTAAATACGAGCCACGCAGACCATTGAGAACTTAAAATGTTCTCGGTTGAGTTGTAAAGTGCTGCTTAGTATAGAATGGACCCTGCATTTCCTTGATTTAGGATGAAAGGGGAAAAGGGTTTGTTTTGCTTTTTTTTTTTTAATGTCTAGTACCTGGTTGAGGGGCTGGAGCACAGTGGTAGGGCGTTTGCCTTATGTGCAGCTGGCCTGGCCCAGATGGATTGGATTCCTCTGCCGCTCTCGAGAGCTCAGCAAGCTACTGAGAGTATCTCGCCCGCATGTCAAAGCCTGGCCAACTACCTGTGACATATTTAATATGCCAAACACAGTAACAAGTCTCACGATGGAGATGTTACTGGGTCTGCTCAAGCCAATCAATGAACAACGGGAGGACAGACAGACAAGTGCAGTGCTATCAGTGTGCTATCAGTGCTGATAGATAGAGAACGGGATGACTATGGGTTGAATTCCGAATATCTCTTATGGCTTCATTCGTGTCCACAAAACACAAGGTCTTTCTTTAGGGTGGTTATTTCTACCTTGCAGGGATGTTGGAATTGATTGTTAAATTAATATAAGCTCCAACAAGATTCATGTAGACTATACCAGTATTGGTCCCTCATAGACACTCAGTCATCACCACAGGTACTGGTTTTGTGTTTCATAGTGATGGTGGTGGGGGAGAATGGCATGATTTGGGTTGCACCCAGCAGTTATCAGGATTTACTCCTAGCTCTGTGCTCAGGAATCATTCCTGGAGGTGCTTGGAAAACCATATGGCATGCCAGGGTTCTAACCTAGATGGGACACATGCAAAGCAGGCACACAACTATTATTTCACAATCCTTTGTGCTGAATACATTCTGTTAATAACTTACCTGGCTCATTTCTTCATTTCCTCCATTGGCCAGCTTTAAATTCTATCCATTCTGATACCGTCATTCTCTTGCATAAACTCTTGATTTATCTTTCTTCTCTCTCTTGTTTTCTTGTGTAGAGACATCCCCTGTGCATCTCTCTCTCTCTCTCTCTCTCTCTCTCTCTCTCTCTCTCTCTCTCTCTCTCTCTCTCTCCACCCTCTTCATGTGCTCCTGCACAGCTAAGTGTGGCCTATGAAAATGACTCACATGACCCTCCTCTCCCCCAGCTTCTTGCTTACCCACTTCCGTGCTGCCAGCCAGTAGAGACTGTTTTCCTAGCCATTCACTTTCCCTCTTCCCAACTACTGTTTTATGTCTCTTGTCTCTGCTCCTCTCAGATTATATGTAGCCCATGAGTTTGCTTCTGATGTTACTTAGAAAATAGAACAGCTCAGATGATTAACTTCTGCATTTTCCCATCTCTGTGCTCCACCTCACTGCATTTATGCCATAGAAAATGGATTACTACCTCTGTTTTATGCACTTGATCTCAACTTTTCTTGCCCAGCTGAGGACTCTACTCTGGCAATCTCCTCTCTCTCTTCTATCATCAAGTAGTCCCTCTCTAATAGGTCTTTTGCATTTGCCTACAAATTTGCTATTCATTCTCCCTTCTGTTCTCAGCCTTCTCTCAACTCCATTTTTTCCCTCCATGAAAGTTCTCTGTTCTCTTTGCTTTCTTTTATAACAAAAGTCAATAGACTGTTTTCATTTCTTTGTTTCCTTTGTCTCTTGAACATAGTCTAATCAGGCTGTTGGCATATCACTCTAGGGAAACTATTTATTAAGGTTACAATTGATCCTGTTTTCTAAATACCGTGGTCAATTCTCGGGACTTATCTGACAAGATTTAACCACAGAATTTAACACTTGAAATGCTTTCATTATGTTTATTATTTATGTTGTTATTTTCCTCCTGCTACCCATTAGAAACTATTTCTCAGTCTATATTTCTATTTCTCTCCTTCTTGTTCATCTTCTATCGCTAATAATCTCAATCCTTACACCTCTACACTTTTTGATATGTTTCCCCATGATACTATTATAAGCTTCAAGATTTCAAATATGATCCACACACCAAAATGGATCCCAAATTTGTGTCGCAAGCATGAACTTGTTTATTCAATGTCTTGGGGGATCAAACAGGCATTACAAACTTAAAACTGTCCAATATTAGAGTTCTGTGCATTTCCCAACACATTTTTCACACTTTCCTCTGTTTCAGGGAAACAGCACCACATCATTCCACTGGCATGGGGCTAAAACCTTGCCACAATTCTTGATGGCATTTATGTCCTACCAACCCATTTCAGATCCAGGAGGACCCCATCAGTTTGACAGAAAAGGTATATCAGGAATCCAAGGATTTCTCACCACCTCTACACCAACCCTAATTCTAGCAACCCTCCCCTCTCCCTTGGATTTAGAGCAATGACTCTTGGCTGTTCTCCCTGCTCCTTGATCCCATTTCAATCCATTCCCAAGGATAAAATAGAATTTAAAAAGATTTTAAGTCAGATAGCTTTCTTTTGATGACTTTCATCTCACTTTGAGAAAATAAATGTAAAGTTTTACAAGGGCACACAAGATCTCCCGCCCTTCCCCATGATATGGAAGACCATCCTTTCTAGGATTGTGCCTTTGACTATAGTTTTTTCATTCATGTACTCTAAAGTGCCATGCAGAGTCCTATTGTGAGACCTTTGCATGGTGACTTGCGCTCGGAGTATAACTCCTGAGATCTATTCTTCTCAACCCTCATTTCCTCCAGTTCTCCAAGTTGTCACTCTATCAGTTGATGTTGCAGTAACAGGCTAACCTTAATCACTTAATCACTTAACTTCCCGTTAGTCATCGATTTGCTCGAGCGGGTGCCAGTAACGTCTCCATTTGTCCCTGTCGCGTGCTAGTGTAGCCCAATGGCATCTGTTCGCTCCGGGAACATGAAGGGCCTCAAACCGATCGTTCATGATCTTGACGAAGAAGTCTGACCATCTGGAAGGTGGGCGACCACGCGGTCTTTTGACATCCCGTGGAATCCAGTCGGTAACAGCTCTAGTCCAGTGGTCGTCTTTAAATCTCATTACGTGACCAGCCTATCTGATTTTCGACACCATGGCAAATGAGATAGCATCCCTGATTCTTGATCGTCGACGGATGTCAGAACTCCGGATTCTTTCTCTCATTTGAGTGAAACGTGATATTCCAAGCATAGCTCTTTCTATTCTTCTTTGGGAGACCTGAATAGCGTTCTCATCTTGTTTGCGTAGAGCCCAGGTCTCTGAGGCATATGTTAATGCAGGAAGAACAGTGGAATCAAAGAGATGTGCCCGGAGCCGGAGGTTCTTCGTCCTCTTAGCTATTTCTTCGACGTTCTTGAAGGCGTTCCAAGCCACTCTCTTCCTCCTGCGCAGCTCGGGTGCCAGGTCATTTGTCATGTTGACCTCTCGACCTAGGTACACATAGTTGTTGCATTCAGAGATGATCGTTCCATTGAGAGCAAATGGGGCGTCAGGAACAAGGCTGTTTCTCATAAACATTGTCTTCATAAGATTCAGCTGTAGTCCTACCTTTCCACACTCACAGTCAAAGACGGCCAGCATTTGTGCCGCTTGGCTGATGTTTGGTGTTATTAAAACAATGTCATCAGCAAAGCGGAGGTGGTGTAGTTGCCGACCATCTATCTTCACTCCCATTCCTTCCCATTCTAGTCGTCGCATGATGTTCTCGAGGGTGGCACTGAAGAGTTTCGGTGAAATGGTATCACCCTGCCGCACCCCTCTCTTGACATCAACAATCACTTCTTTGTAGAATGGTGAGATCCTGGTAGTGAATCCGCAATACAGCTCACGGAGGATCCTGATGTATTGGGCTTGAATGCCCTGATTGGCTAGGGCTTCAATGACCACTTCCGTCTCAACAGAATCAAAGGCCTTCTTTAAATCAACGAATGTTAAACAGAGTGGCATCTTGAACTCCCGAGAAACCTCAATGAGCTTGGTTATTGTGTGGATATGGTCGATGGTGCTGAATCCTTTGCAGAACCTGGCTTGCTCACATGGTTGTCCTTCATCTAGTGTTCTGTCAATCCTATTTAGGATGACTCGAGTGAACAACTTGTAGATGACAGACAATAGGCAGATCGGGCGATAGTTGCCAATGTCATGGATGTCTCCCTTCTTGAATAGTAGTATGGTCCTGCTGGTTTTCCATTGGGACGGAACCTTGCATTCAGACAGGTAGCGAGTGAAGAGCCGAGCCAGTGTATTGATGAGTACTGACGGCAGGTTCTTCAGGTGTTCAGGTCTGACCTTGTCTGGGCTGGGTGCTGTTTGTTTCTTTACCGACGAAATGGTGTGTCGGATTTCGGAAGGGAGAACGTTGGGAACGACATATCCATCCTGTGGAATTTGGTATGTCGGCAAGTGGACATGGCTATCAAAGAGATTTGAGTAGAAGTCATGGATAATCTTCTCCATTGCCGTTCTGGAGGATGTGATGGATCCATCAGGGCGTCGAAGGGCAGTCATCTTGGTCTTATAGTTGGCGAAGGACAGGCGGGCGTTACGAATACTTTTCCCGGCTTCTGCCGCATCTACCAGTACTTCTGCTCTTCTCTCTTTGAGGTCTTCCTTGATCGCATCTCTGCACTGCTTTGCAAGCTCGGACGTTAGCTTGCGGTTGCCTGAGGCATGCGCCAAACCACGCTGGCGAATTAGCTCAAGAGTTTTCGAAGATAGGCGATTTTTTGTGGCTATCCCTCTCTTGGCGTTCCTCGCACATTCATGGA
The DNA here is from genome assembly GCF_029834395.1 of Sorex fumeus. Classification (NCBI taxonomy): domain Eukaryota; kingdom Metazoa; phylum Chordata; class Mammalia; order Eulipotyphla; family Soricidae; genus Sorex; species Sorex fumeus. Next base: position 5,820,019 of record NW_026606102.1, read on the forward strand.
GGTGCTGAACCAGTCGATCGTATTCCTCGTCAATGTTGTCAACAATGGCATCTTCCCATGTTGCCACAATAGTACCAAAGAGTTCCCAGTTGGTGGTCATTCTGGGAGTTCTCTTTTTGAACTTTGCAGCCCTTTCTCCCCGCTCTGTGAAGTAGAATTTTGCACAAAGGAGACAGTGGTCCGATCCCGTTCGAAATTTTGGGACAACAGCGACATCAGTCAGGCAAAACCGTCAATTGAAAATGATGTGGTCTATTTCGTTGTGGAATCGTCCACAGGGAGACTCCCATGTCCATCGTTTAGATTCTGCCTTCTGGAACTGTGAGTTACCATGAATGGTCTTGGTCGACATGATGAACTCAGACAGTCTCTCACCCTGTTCGTTCCATTCTAGGCCATGGGTCCCGATGTGAAGTTCTTCAGCTGATCTTCTCAGTCCTATCTTGGCATTAAAATCACCCACAATGATCTTGTAGAAGGTGTGGTCTTCTTTATAGAACTTCTCTAGCTCCATGTAGAACTTCTCGATTTCTCTTTAATCATAATGAGATGTTGGTGCATAGACAACGAAGATAGAAACTGCAGGCAGTGAGTCACATCTATTCAAATGTAAACGTCCTATTCGGGTTGTTAGGCATTCGAATGAATCAATGCTCTTGGCCAAGTTTGTGTTGACAAGGACACCGATGCCTCCAACACCTCGTTTATCGCATGTTCTGAGGAACAATTCTTCTCCAGTGTCGAAAACGGCATGGTGAGATTCGTGCCTTCTTGTCTCGGTCAGACCAATGATGTCGTACTTGATCATTCGTGCTTGTACCATCAGGTCCTCGATGGATGCATCTGATGCTAGCATACGTGCATTGAAAGTACAGACGATCATTTTTGTCTTCCTTCGTTGTGGCAGCCTACGTCGGCCTTGAGATTTTGTCGGCCTCTCCTTCCTCATCCTTCTCAGTGCTACCATGTCGGTGAAGCCTTCAGGGTCAGGTGAATGAGACCAGTTGTAGTTACTGGTTTTGGCATATCGAATACATAGCAGATAGCTTGCCAGGCTTTCCATGCAGGCGGAATACTCTCGGTAACTTGCCAGTCTTTCTGAGAGGGATAGAGGCTTTTGGGGCGACCTCTAATCACCCTTGTAGGTGTTACCATATTTGAACCCTATCAAATATGGTACGACAATTCCAGAAGATGGGTATTTAGTGTCTTATGATGTGTCCGGAAAGCGTCCTGGAGTGTGGCGACGGCTGGGTAGTGGAAGTAGTGTCGAGAGTGGAAGTCTGCCTGTGGGGTATTTATCTGGGTAGGGTGGGTCTCCTGTGTGCAATTTGATCCCTGGGTGGTTGATGGAAGCAGACAGGGCAGGGTAGGGTGGGGCTCCTGATTACAAGCTAACCTGTACCCTCCAAATCTTAGTAGCTTAAAAATATACAGGCCCATGTGAGACTGTTCCACTACACTCTTGCTCCAGGTTCTGAGCAGGCAGAAGAGACACAATCAGATCACTGTTGAAGCGGAGGGAAAGAAAGTGTGAAGAATTAGGTACCAGCTTTATTTTCTTTCTAATCTTGCCTCTTTGTCTGAGTATCTGGTGGTACTCAGGGCTTATTCCTGGCTCTGTGCTCAGGGATCACTTCTGGTAGTGCTCAGAGAATCACAGGCAGCATCAGAGATTAAGCAGGGTCAGTTGAGTTCAAGGTAAGTGTTGTACAATCTCTCTGGCCCCAAGACACTAGATTTTCCATCAGTCAAAACAAGTGACTGGGCATTTCTAATTACAATGTACAAGAACTACAAGAAAACTATAAGAACTACAAGTCTATCAAAAGCTTGTAAGGGGAACCAGAAATATTGAGGGCTGGGAGTATAATGTTGATGATATTTATAGTCATAATTCTGATGATTTGAGGATGTCCCTATCCATAATCACCTATATCAGCTGTCATCCCGTTCATCAATTTACTCGAGCGGGTGCCAGTAACGAATCCATTCGTTCCAGCCCTGGGATTTTAGCAGCCTCTCCTTACATGTCCTTCCCAACGCTGCTGTATTGGAGGCTCTTTCAGGGTCAGGGGAATGAGGCCTGTTATTGTGACCATTTTTGGCATGTCGAATACGCCACGGGTAGCTTGCCAGGCTCTGCTGTGCAGGCGGGATACCCTTGGTAGCTTGCCGGGCACTCCGAAGGGGACGGAAAAACTGCCTTGTCCATAATACATAAAAAAAATTAGAGTCCTTCTTTGCCACATCCCTATTGCGCTTTTACCTGCTTGTTTATCTCTTAAGCATCCATCACTATCTACATGTACTATATGAAAATATATTTAATTTATATCATAACATTTGTTATATCATTTATATCATTTGTTTCATTCATATTGGAATGAAAATTCCAAGGACAACTCTTTCCCTTGGATTTTCCATTCTAACTCCAGGGAAAACTCTTGGGATGAAAACTCTCAGAATAAAAACTTGGAGTTAGAACACTTATTGCTAGGTGTGACCCTGGTGGCTTCCAAGATGCCTCCCCAAATAAAAACTTGGTGAATAGATAAACACATGACAAGGCTGCAATTGTATAATTGTATGTGAAGAGAATAAGCTTGTTATGGTCCATGTAAATATACAGTGGTTTTCATTTACCCAGAATTTGGACTTGGCTTAAGCCAGAGTATACTATTAATTTATTCAACAAATTTGCATGGGTTTATTCATGAAGGAAAATATTCCCATCTTTAAACATAGCAGATGTATGACAACTTACTGCCTTTCTTACTTTACACCACTTATTTTTCTCACTTTTTTCTTTTAATTTTTATTTAGGGTTATAATTTACAAAGTTGTTCTTTATTTTTTTTTTTTTGCCTTTTTGGGTCACACCCAGCAATGCTCATGGGTCACTCCTGGCTCTGCACTCAGGAATTACTCCTGGCGGTGCTTGGGGGACCATATGGGATGCCGGGGATCGAACCCGGGTCGGCCGCGTGCAAGGCAAACGCCCGACCCGCTGTGCTATCGCTCCAGCCCCTACAAAGTTGTTCTTAATAGAGTTGTTTCAGGGATTCAATAGTCCAATATCAACTCCACCACCAATATCTCCTTCCCTCCAGCAATATCCCCAGGTTCTCCGCCACCCCCAGCCTTGTCTCCTTGGCAGTCATATAATAAGTTGATCTCATATTACTTGCTCCAACAAATAAATCAAAAAAAGTCAGTTTGTGGTGATTGATTGCTAGGGGATTTTAACCAATATAAATAAGATGTTAATTCATTATTGAAAATGTATAACCCCCCTGGCAAGGTAGGAGTAAACATGTCTTCTTAACCTAGCAGAGGGCAACCATATGCACTTCTAGTGAGTGCCATACTCAATACCACATGTTGAGAAGATGGTCCTGTCCTTTGGAAGCTTAAAAAAAAACATAGAATTTTCCAATACCCATTCTTTCACCAGTATACATTTCCCACCATCAATGTCCCCAGTTTCCCTCCCACCACCACCCACAACTCCCACCCAAATGGCCAAGATTTGACCCAGGTCCCTAATGGCACGAAGGTTCCTCTACCAACTTTGCTTCCTCTGGTGGCCCTTCTACCTTGTCTGCTGATTTGAAGCTAATGACAGCTTCTCTGGGCAGTGGGTGAAGAAAGTGTTTATGCACACATTAGGACTAAAGATTGTGGCTGAAGATGGAGGGCTTCAGGGGTTTGAAAGTGGGTCAGAAGGAGGAAGCCCGTGAGTGGATTTCCATGGAGTGAGGTTGGGAAAGATGTTGCTAGTTAGTTATAGGTATCTGGGAAGACCTCTTGGTCCACCATAGACTCCACCCACCTGTCCCTGCAGGGGGAGGCCCTGACAAGTCCAAAATTTTTCTCTTGCATTAAATCAGGTAAACACTGACTCTGTGATGCCCACATGAAGAAAATGTGGTAGCAGGAAATAAAATAATGAAAGACTATTTTTCACACATGCTGCATCGGAGTCAATGTTCAAGTGTTAATTCTATTGAGGTTTTGTACTATATCCCTCCATGCTCTTCTGGCTTGCAGAGTTTAATTTGATAGATCTGTTGTACATCTTATGGGTTTTCCTTTGTAGGTAAGTTCTATTTTTGATCTTGCTGTTTTCAGTATTCTGTCTCTATCTTTGGATTTTGTCATTTTGAGTACAATGCATCCTGGAGTTTTCCTAGTTTAGTCTATTTTTACTGGGACCCTTTTGGCGTCCAGGAACTTGGGGTCTGTAATCTTCTACTCTGGGAAATTATTATTGATCATTTCTTTAACTGCTGTTTCTTCATCACATTTGCTTTCCTGTTCTTCAGGGATTCCAATGATTCTTATATTGTTTTTCTTGAACTCATCCTGTAGTTTTCTAGTATACTATTCATTTTGCTTTAGATTATTTTCCACATTCTGCTGCTTCCTAGCTGTTTCTTCCTTCTCATCTTGGAGCTCCTTGACTTTTCTTCTTGTTCAAAGTCTGTTATTCAAAGCTTTTATTGACTTTTAAAATATCATCTACCATGCTTCTTAATTTTTGTCATTTCTGATTGTAGCAGTCTTTTCATTTTGACTCATACTTTCTTGTGCATTGTGACTATCTGTGCTATCATTTCTTTGGACTTGTTGGATATCCTTATCAGTGTCACTTAAGATATTGTCTGAGAATTTACTAAGCTGGTTTGTGTTGTTTATGTCCTCAGTGATGTTGCTTTCACTCATTGAGTTTGGTGGGTTTCTATATATTTTCTTTGTTATCTTTCTGGTGTTCTTGCTGTGCTGGAACTTAGTCTTTGTAATTAGACCAAACCCCGGAATATCCTGAGGGATTAAACTGAGTTTGCTGCCTTTCTTCACCAAATAACAGGAAGAATAACTGTGAGCACCATGTAATTTGTTGAGTAGATCTGCTGCAAGACCACTTATGCTCTAAGGAACTATGATGTGGACCCATTTATATTGTGCAGGTCGGGTGCAGAGCCTGCTGGGAGCTAGCCCAAAGGGAGGGTCTCTGCCTCCATTGTGGATTAGTTTTTGATGTCAGCTGGAAGCAGGCCCTCACCTGAAGTGGAGGTGCAGCAAGGCAGGTCAGATCTTTTCCACCACTTCTGCCAACAGAAGAGAGAGAGAGAGAGAGAGAGAGAGAGAGAGAGAGAGAGAGAGAGAGAGAGAGAGAGCGCAGGTTTTCAAGGAAACAAAAGTGATATTCCTCCTTTTTCCTTCTAAGATCTGACTAAGTTTTTGCTTTCAGAAATACTAGGAAATGTCATATGTCAAGAGTCCTTCCTCATTTCCCCATCCTGCATTTCATCCATGTGTAGCCTTCTTAATAAACAAAACATGCCAGTAATGAAGTTCCCAGCATTTTCATTTGAAAGGTCATCATCGCCTTGAGGGTCAGCCTCTTTGTAGTCTGGTGTTCTTGACTGAAACAAATGCGGCATCCAACCCACATTTGTAATTAAACAATACGTTAAAAGGCCTGGACTTCCTAAAGGATTCCTGTGGAATTCATTTTCACATAGACATAGTTATATTCAGCATGGTAGAACACAGTGGATATTCACCAGCTCCTTGAAGGGAAATAATAAACTTCATACAGAAACTACAAGAAGTCTAGTCCATAGAAAAAGAAGTCAAGATGTAAGTGCCGAATCTAAGGCTAGTATGCTTTCCCACTTAGAATATTATTGCTGAGTCAAGTATTTTCACCAGGGGCCAGAGAGATAGTACAGAGTGTTAAGGTGCTTGCTTGCCTAGCGTTGGGCTATCTGAGTAAAATTCCCTACTAATGGTTTCCTAAGCACTGCCAAAAGAGACACATGAAGATTGAGTGAGAAATAGCCCCTGAGCATCTCTGGGTATGCCACCACCCCCCTCAGCAATTAAAAAAATCTTTTCAACAATGTTTTCCTTCCTTCCTCCTTCCTTCCTTCCTTCCTTCCTTCCTTCCTTCCTTCCTTCCTTCCTCATCCAATTACGTAAAATTTGAGGAAGCAATATGTATATTTGCATATGACATACAATTCATCTAGGATTATGTGCCATCTTCAGGAAAATTCCAAGTTAAAAATGAGAGTAGTGATGTTTTTCCCAGCCCCCCATTTTCTTAGTTTCTGTGCTCCCTGTATTAACGACTTTTCAACTGCTTATAGAAAATATTAAAAAGCAATGTCTTCTGCCTGGTGTCCCCAGTCCCATCCCAGTTAGCCTGTCCTGTGGCAGCCACTTTATTTCCTGTTCCCTATATTATGTGTCAGAACTCATGTTTCATGACGTGCCTGAGAAGTCCTCGCTATTTGTTGGTTTTTCCCTTAGGTACTTTCTTCCTTTCACCCTTCCTAACAGTGCCTTCCTTCTGACATTCAGATACCAGATGCTTTAGGAGTACTTACAAAGCTCCAGGCTGTAAGTTTCGATTAGTCTACAGGTCAGTCCCCAACCCAGGTTAAGGGATTGGTTGAGAGTGATGTAATCCTGGCCAATAAGAAGTAAAGGGAAATCTGTAGGAAAATTTCCTGAGTCTAAAAAGAGAACATTCTTCCTCCCCACCATGAAAAGACTCACTTTTCTGCTTTTAGACAAGGTCACCAAGGAGGTGATGCCTAGTAAAGCTTCAGTGGGTGGACCTGTGAGGGTGAGCGCATGCATAAGACAGCACTAAGATGGGGAACTCTGCCTGGAAGGGGGTGACATTAGAGAGGTCACGTGTCCTTGGCTTCAGTATAAGATTAGTTAAGTGAGGACGATGTTGATAGGACCTGTCACAGGTTTGGGTTTGGGTGTTGTGGAATAGAGGTTCATTCATTGAATCTTTACCACTCTCTTAGGAAAAGCGTGGCTTTATTATTTCCATTTTACAAGTGAGCAAACTGAAGCCCAGAAAGGTTAATGTGTCAAGGTCACTCTCCCTATTTGTTTGTCTTTTCAACTTTTTAATTATATAAAATTTTAAGTACACACTCAAGTAGAGAATAGTGAAATGAATCTCTGGGGACCTATCCATCATCCAGTTTAAACAATTAGCAACCCATGACCAGTCTTGGCTCATTTCTGGCCCCTGTTCACATTTCCTCTGCCCCACACAATTTTGAAGCAAATCCCAGATCTCGGGTTATTTCATTTTGGCTACTTAGTATTTAATTCTGATTACTTCATGCATGACAAAAACTAAAAAGCTACTTACTTTTATTTGGGTCTTCAGTTACAACTAAAACTATTCCCTAAATAGAGTGACTTTCTCTTCTTGGAAATTTGAAAATGTAACTAAGCTGAAGGTGAAATCTAAAAATCACCTATAATATGATCACATAGCAATAACAACTCATAATAGTTTAGTGTATGTTCTCTCAAGATTTTCTATAAGCTTATTTGAATGCAGAGTTATGTTTTCTCCAATTTATTATGACCTGAGTGGTTCTTTTATCCTTATTCAAAATCCTTGGGTGCTAGACTTCTCTGTATAGTCCTCTTCAAAGGCCTTGAATGTGTCCTTGAATATCTAGCTCTGGGGTTATTGTTCTGCCTCATACGTTACCCCTTTGCACCTTTGTTTTTTTTGCCTTTTGGGTCACACCCGGCAATGCTCAGGGGTTACTCCTGGCTCACGCACTCAGGAATTGCTCCTGGCGGTGCTCGGGGGACCATATGGGATGCTGGGAATCGAACCTGTGTCGGCCATGTTGGCTGCGTGCAAGGCAAATGCCCTACCTGCTGTGCTATCGCTCCAGCCCCTTTGCACCTTTTATATTATCTCCACAACGGTGATTTGAGGACAGGTGGCAATTGTCTTTTCATCTATGATTCTGACAAGACTAGAGCACACAGAGGCAAGGACTGAATTAGTATCTCTGGTACCTACATTGTAATAAGAAAACCACTGACAAAGGCGATGATGAAATCGAGGGGTTCACTCATGCGTCAGGGTCTTACAAAGATCTGGTGGAGAAATATCCTCCACTCTAGAGATAGGTAAGAACGAGCCCCTCTTAAAGAGCAGGTGAGGTCTCACTCAATGTGCATCATAAACAAGAGTGTGTCCATTTTTGCTCTGTCACTAGGTAGCTCAGAGAGGAAGTCGTGTTTCTAACTTTGGAAATTGTTTGCAACTTTTAAGCTATTCACTCTCTTCTTTCTTTTCTCTTCCCTTCACCATCAAGTTTTTAATTTTGAAATAACTAACAGGACTGTTTTGGATGAGTCACTGTTTGAGTTTTCGTCTTTACCTTCTTCCATGAAAGTAGTTTGCAGGTTCTGTGCCTTATTACTTCAGAGGTGGTGAAATGGTGTCTGACTTCCCTTTCTAGATTTGTTTAGAAAAGTCCAAAGTCTTTCAGGAGGAGGAGCTATGAGTTCTGCCTGGAGATTTAGGGCTTGTGAAGGAAATTTGGAAAGAAAGGGAGTTCCCTTAGAAGACAAAGAAAGTCTCAGAGTCTCTTCATTTGTATGAGCTATGAGAGCAGTCAGGAAACAGCTCAGGGAAGTGGCAAGAATCCGGAGTGGGAAGGGAGGCACACCCACGAACTCAATGGGAGTTTGGATTAGAAAGTAAGTTGGATTTAAGGTAAAAAGGTAAAGGCCCTCCCGTTGATCGTCGATTTGCTCGAGCGGGCCCAGTAACGTCTCCATTGGAGACTTTGTTGTTACTGTGTTTGGCATATCGAATACTCTCGGTAGCTTGCCGGGCTCTCCGAGAGGGGCGGAGGAATCGAACTCGGGTCGGCCATGTTGGCCGCGTGTAAGGCGAACGCCCTACCCGCTGTGCTATCGCTCCAGCCCCAAGTTGGATTTAAAGAAAACAAAATAAGTCCACTGCCATGTCAACTCACCACAAAGGCCCTGCTCCACCAAATCCTGATCAAATCTCCCAGGAGATGCTCGCCAAGCAGCTACACTTTATGGAATCACTGGTCCCCACAGCTGAAAGCCCTGGATCGCACCCCTGGGACGCAGGTGAGTTAAATACCCATCTAGATGAAAGCTCCCGCTGCAGCACCCTCAACCCACCACTAGAGCCACGCCAAGGGCTCAACACCTCTCCACCTCTTCATGAATATCATCTGCAGAGACTCTAATCTTCGAATAAATTCAGGTACCAGGTACCTGGGCTGAGAACTCTGGTGTTATTTATTTTTTTAAATTGTATTTTATTTTTATAAAGTAGTTCAATATTTGATTACATTTAATATTCGAATACCAATCCCACCCCATTACACCTCCCCACCACTATATTTCGGATGTTTCCATCCCAAACCCCCACCCCTGCCCCAAAGCAGAACCGAAATAATTCATTTTATATTGTTTGTTATAAATAAACTGCTGAAAAATGATTCAAAAAACTTTCCTTAGAGGAAAGTGTGTGAAGATTGTTGCATTTCACCCAAGAGCCATTAAGCCCTCCTATAAGAGATTACTAACATGTTGTTAAAGGTTGAGCCTTGTGTGCTTATATATTATAGATAATGATATATTATATATATCTGTAAAAATATATTTCCCTCTAAGATAGGTTGCCTTCTACTTTAAACCCCAGCAAATGTGGTATGCTATTCTTGGAATATTAGTGGTGTGAGGTATGACATGTCGCATGGCCTCCAATGTGGCTGCACAGTCCAGGAAAAAATTCACTTGTGGGTGAGGCTCGCCCTGAGCATGTGGAGAGCAGCTGTGAGCATGGTGGCGGTTGAATTCTGCAAGTTTTTGGCTGCTGGGGCTGGCTTTGTTGGGGCGGGGAGGGGTCTCACCTGCCTCCCTCTAGGTGTCCCAAATGAAACAACCTGGCACGGGGTACTCTGGCATGGCTATGGCGAGTTGTTTCATGCTCTCTTCTTCTGAGAGAATTTGAGACTCTGGATGGTGTTATTTTTGGAGTCAGGGTGGGTAGCCTCCCCACAGCCCCACATTCTTCTAGAAAACTTGGCAGCCACACCCACCTCCCACAGTTGCTGGCATGTGAACTCACTGGCCCAGAGCATAGATCCTGAAGTTTCTGTACTTTGACACATTCTAACACAACAAAGAGTTTCATAAATTCTTAGATGAGGATTTGACAATCTTCGATCGGATAGAGTAATGGTATAGGTATAGGTACAGAAAATTGATTTTCTATACCTATTGGTTTTAATGTTGCAGCTTTGTTGTCTAATCAATATCAGTTCTAGGGGGAAAATAAAGAAAACAAAATAAAAAGATACATCTTGCCTGGGCTGGAGCGATAGCACAGCGGGTAGGGCATTTGCTTTGCACGCAGCCAACATGGCCGACCAGAGTTTGATTCCTCTGCCCCTCTCTGAGAGCCCGGCAAGCTACTGAGAGTATCTCACCCACATGGCGAAGCCTGGCAATATTCAATATGCCAAACACAGTAACAATAAGTCTCACGATGGAGACGTTACTGGGCTCGCTCAAGCAAATTGATGAAAAAGCGGGATGACCGTGACCGTGACATCTTGCCTACCTGAATTTATAGACTGGAATTCGTGCTCCCCATGGAACTTACATGAATTTATGAAAATCACCCCAAGTGGCATGAGAGAGCAGACAGAGAAGAAAACCATTATTATCATGGAACAAATGTGAGCTCTGGAAGCAGGCTCATCATTATTTGATTCCAGCCCCCTCATTTTCCCCCCTTGGATTTCTCTAGACACTTTCAACTTTTCTAGAAGCCGTCAGTGTTACCTTCATCAACGTCTCCTTCTCTTAACCGTGAGAGCTGTCTTTTGTAAATGATGATTTGATTTGGGTCACTTCTTGAAGCATTCTCTCAAATCTCTCTGCCCTCAGGATAAAGTTCAATTCTAGAAGCTTCTTTTTTTTTTTTTTTTTTTTTTTTTTTTTTTTTTACCTTTACTTCTTTATTATTTTTTCTGACTTTTTTTTTTTTTCTTTTTTATTAGTGAAACAACATGAGGTACAGTTGTAGATTTACAAATTTTGTGCTTGGATCTCGGTCATACCACGATCAAATACCCATCCCTCCACCAGTGCCCATTTTCCACCACCAGGATAATATCCCTCCCCCCATCCTCCCATCCCCCCATCCCCCCCTGCCACTGTGGCAGGGCATTCCCCCCTGTTCTCTCTCTCCTCCTGGGCGCTGTGATCAGCCAAAGAGGCATTGAGTGGCGAACATGTTCAGTCCAGTCTACTTTCAACCTGCAACTCCCCTCCTGGGAGGATCCTCCAAACACCCTCCACTTGGCGTTCCCCTCTCCATCTGAATTGTCCTTTCCCCTAGAATACCCAGCTGGCCTCTAAGTTATGGAGTAATTCTCCTGGTGTTGTGGGTATTAATCTCATATTTTATTATTTTATATCCCCCAGATGAATGCTATCTTTCTATGTCTATCCCTCTCTTTCTGACTCATTTCGCTTAGCATGATACTTTCCATATTGTACCACTTGTATGTAAAGTTCGTGATTTCATCTCTTCTAAGAGCCACATAGTACTCCATTGTGTAGATGTACCAAAGTTTCTTTAACCAGTCATCTGTTCTTGGGCACTCAGGTCTCTTCCAGTTAGAAGCTTCTTTTTGGCTACTTCCAGGGACTCATTTTCTCAAAAGCTTCCCATTGCTACCCAAACTTGACTCTGAATCAAGTTGTCCTTCCTGTTCTGCCCAGGACTGTGTCCCACTTCTCTCCCGGTTCTATCCCTTGATCTTCTGATTTTCATGATGCTTTTTTGGTAGACTAACTTCTACTCAAGCAGAATTCTTCCTAGCCCAGCCTTCTCCAACTCTATTCTCTCCCTTTGGGTTAGGAGTGGTATCTTATCTGGGTCCAGAGCTTCTATACCTGTCTCACTTTGTCACTGTGACTTCAACTACGTATATCAGAAAGTGGGAACACAGAAGCTTGTTTAGAAAGAACAAAGAAACTTGTTTACTGGGCTGGAGTGATAGCACAGCAGGTAGGGTTTTTTGCCTTGCACGCAGCTGACCCAGGTTCGATTCCCAGCATCCCATTTGGTCCCCCAAGCACCACCAGGAGTAATTCCTGAGTGCATGAGCCAGGAGTGACCCTTGTGCATTGCTGGGTGTTTCTCAAAAAGCAAATAATAAAAAAAGAAACTTTTTTACATTTGTGTTTCTAGTAGGTATAGATTGATGGATGGGAAGTTGAGAATGGAAAGACGTTACAAGGAGGGTCATGGGGAGTCTAGAGATAATGTAGATCTACTACTATGGTACACACTGGGTAACAGGGCTTAAGGGCAAAGCAGTTTGGAGGAGGTAGAAAATATGTAGAACATCCTAAGGCATAGCCAGCTAACCTTTGCCCCAATATCCCAACTCCTCACATGCCTTTGCTCTCTAGGATTTTACATGCTCACGCAGCTGGAGATGACAATTCCCAGTCTCTCTTGCAAATAAAAAAGATCATGTAGCTAAGTGCAGGCCTTGAAGGATGTAAGTGGACATGATAAAGCATCTCAAGTCTTCACCTTAAAGGCAAAGCAACCAACTCCAGCTTCCTCTTTTCTTTTCTGCTGGCTGAAATGCAGGACCCGGGCTCCTGGATGAGTCTGTAAAAATGTGCTTCCCACTCAGGCTCATCAAACTGGAGAATAAAACAGGTCTCTGCTGACTTTGGTTAAGGTGACATTATTATATTTAGTTATTTCAAGGTATTCTACCAAATGGGCTGGAGCGATAGCACAGCGGGTAGGGCGTTCGCCTTACAAGCGGCCAACATGGCCGACCCGAGTTCGATTCCTCCGCCCCTCTCGGAGAGCCTGGCAAGCTACCGAGAGTATTCGATATGCCAGACATAGTAACAACAAAGTCTCCAATGGAGACATTACTGGGCCCGCTCGAGCAAATCGACGATCAACGGGAGGGCCTTTATTCTACCAAATGCCATGGGATTTATCTATGGGAATAGGAAGTAAGGATGTGTGTGTGTGTGTGTGTGTGTGTGTGTGGTGTGTATGTGTGGTGTGTGTGTGTGTGTGTGTGTGTGTGTGTAAGGTGGGGGCAGAGTGTGTCTCCCATAGAGGGTCCATTTAGGTAGCAATGGGGAGCTTTTGAGAAAACGAGTCCCTGAAGTAGCGGAGAAGAAGCTTCTAGAATTGAACTTTATCCTGAGGGCAAGAGGGATTTGAGAGAATGATTCAAGAAGTGACCCAAATCAACTTGAGGCCCTGTTAGATCCCACTAAGAGCCCACAGAGACTCAGCACTTAGATTTTCACCATATATGAGCATTAACTACCCAGAAAGTGCACATGCGGCTGCTTCACTAGAATAATTTTGCTTCTCTTCTCCACTTTTTTTTTAAATGAACCCCCACCCCCACACCAAACATTCCAGGAGAAAGAGAAGAAATAAAAGTGAAAAATAAAAAGAGAAAATCGCTTTCTTCTGTTCTTGAGTCAAGCAGCCTTCTAAGGCTACTATGGAGATAATTGGGTGGAATATGACTTTAAAGCATTAAGCTGAATCAACTATATTTTATTTTTTTAATCTAAAAGTTACCATAAATATTTTTTAAACTTAAAATGTCATTCGTGGAGGGAAAGGAAAATAAAATTTAAGTGTTTTTTTTCTTGGTCCCGTCATTAGAAGTAGTATTTTTCAAGTTTGAGCTTTACGAAGTTTAGACAATTCAATAAAGTGGTGAACACACTAACTAGAAAATCACAGCCAGAAAAATAGCTCACAATCCAGCCTCCACCCACCCGAATTTAACTGTGGTCTTCTTCCTCAGGGAAAGAATGGATGGGATAGGAAAAAGAATATGTTGGGAGAGTTGGTAGGAGAGAGATTTGGTCCCAGAGATGGGCATACAATAACTCCTGAAGCCAAGAGTCAACAGGCATTGTCATGTGTGAGCAGGTATGGGGCAACATGGCAAATCCTTCGAGGGTCAGAAGGTACTTGCTTCTCCACCTCTCCTGTTTCCTTCTCTGCAGAACAAGCTCTGGGAGAATAACCCTCTTGGCCTCTTTCTGCCCTTTACTCGTTTCCTCCCAGGAAAGATGCAGATGGATGAATCTGAGAAGACCACATGCAGAATCAGCTGAGCTCCTCCCCTATTCCTTCTGACAGGAAGCCCCTTACCCCCACCCCATACCATCTTGTCTCCATCTTCCTGATAGAGGAAATAGACTCACATCCGGTGCTTCTTGGGACTGGGAGGCACCTCAGCTTGATTCTGCTGGTAGGAGGACTTTATCGCTAGAAAGGCCACATCCTTCAGATTAGCTTTGATTACTGCACACTTTGCTTAGTGTGCAGTAGCCTCCTAGGACAGTCAAACCAAACAGTGCCACCAGGTGTCTGATGGTTCAGGTGCTGGTTATCTCAGTTTTAGAGCCAAGCTTGAGGTCAGGGTTGGTTTCTCTCCTTGACTGCACATGGCTACTTCTCCCTAAGTTTTTCTCTTTGTGTTTGCATCTCACTGGCCTATTATTCCTCTTTGTGTTTGTACTGCTACTGGCTCTTCCTCATATTAGGATAGCCATCTTATTCCTAATACCTTTTTAAAATTGATAACCTCCTTAAAGGCCCCGTCCCTAAACTTAGTCACATTGGGGGTGGGGTTAGGGCTTCAGCATATGAATTCGGAGCAGGAAGATACAATTCCATCTAGAACAAGACAACTTTTTTTTTTATTTTACCTCCTTTGATCTTAGTGCTTTGTCTTGTTTCTCAACTAGTCTAGAACTTGTGTTGTGCAAAGGATCGTATTATGGGGCTGGCCTTCCCAATCCAACCCAGGGACCATCAATAGTATGGCTCTGAGCAGCACAGTCCAGACAATAGAAGCAGCAACTAACAAAAGGGAAGGGACAGAGATAGGATTAGAAAGCAGCTCAGGTTATATGAGTCATTTCAACCTCACCTTGGAACTCCCAGGGTGATACAAAAATGATCCCCAAAATAAAAAAGTGTACAAGGTCTGAGGCTGGGTAATACAACACATTTCAGAACAAATTCCTCTTTTTAAATTATTTTTTAATGGAACTACCATGAGATACAGTGACAAAGCTTTCATCACTGAGTTTCAGTCATATAATGTTCCAAACACCCATCCCTCCACCAGTGCACAATTACCACCACCAATATCCCATATCCTCCTACTATGCCCCCCCACCAGTCTGCCTCTATCTGTATGGCAGGTACTTTTCTTCTCTCTCTCTCTCTCTCTCTCTCTCTCTCTCTCTCTCTCTCTCTCTCTCTCTCTCTCCTTTTGGGCATTATGTTTGCAATACAGATGCTGAGAGGCCATCCTGTTTGGTCCTTTGCCCACTTTTAGCACACATCTCTCATCCAGAGCAATACCCTCCAAACATCATTGTCATAATGGTTCAGGACAAACTCTTAAAGCATCTGAACCCTGGTTCCATCAGCTATGGGCAATGAAGAAAAGATATGAACTGCGAAAATCAACCCAAACTTAAAGACCTCCTAACAGGTAAATGTTACTACTTCAGGTGTTTTATAGAACCCAGGGGAGAAGAAATCTAATACCTAATAAGTTTATAACCTAATACAATTTGCTGAAATGTCAAATTTTCTTCCTTGACTGGAAGGGGAAAAAGCACACTTTCCTCTGAGGTTTCTACTCAAATTCTTTCCAGTTTTACTATTTCTTGTGTTACTGATTCTGCAGCTTTGTGGAAAGATAGGAGATTAGATTCATTTCAAGGAACCAAACAATGAGATCCAGCTGAACCACTCAAATTCCGTGAAGGACTTAAAATTCTCAGGACTAAGGGTTTTGAAGATGTTCATTGCAAATCAATTTTTGAAACTAGAAGGAAAGTTATGTTTGGCCATTAGTAACAACCCCACCCCCCCATTCTCCACACCCCTAAGTGTCGGAGAAGTTGTTTGCATTCAGCACAACTCTCGTCCTAAATGAGTATATCATAAGAATATTCATACACGTTATAACTCAGCTAACAAGGGCCAGATTGGTTGCGGTCAAGTTATTTTTGCCATTTTGTGGGCGGCATCTTTGTATACATCAGCCAGATCATTGCCTTAATTGGGGTCATTTGGGGGTTTGGGGTTGGTGCCACAGGTTACTTCTTTACTCCTGTGGTTCTTCATTAGTCATTCTGCATGCCAGAGCGAAACAAGCACGAAGAGGGCAGGCCACGGATTTGCTCTGGGGACAAAAAGCAGACTTTAAAGTATGCACTGCGACAGAGGGCTGAAACTGATTTTTTCTTAAACTTGCAGTAGTTCTCTTCTCCCAGAGTAGAATCAAGGTAGATTAGCACAGACGAAAATGAAAACCAAAACAGGTTTTGGAGTTGGTGATTCTATGCTCAGAGCACAGCTCTGCCTTTTCTCTGCTATAAATTCAGGTAAGTTTCCTTTGGGGGCTGATGTGGGTGGGACATATTCAGTGGTGCTCAGGGCTTACTACTAGCTCTGTGCTCAGGAGTACCTCTGGTGATGCTCAGGAGTGCCAGAGATTGAATTGAGGTTAATTGCATGCGAGGCAAGTGCTTTAACCCTGTACTATCATTCTGGGCTGTAGGTAAACCCCTTAACCTTTCTGAGTGTCAGGCTTCCTATTTGAGAAATGAGATGAAAACTCCCATCAGGGATCAAGTGCTCACAGAAAGGAAATGACAGAGATAAAGAAATTAATGCATAGCCGGATCTCACAGAATGGTGTAGAAATAACTTTGATGTCTTGGACCAAGAATGCAAAATCCAGAGTGATCTACTAAATCAAGGCCAGCAGAAATGAATCCTTTGGAAAGATAAATCATTGCACTGAAGAGACAGTGGATAAAGTGCTTGCAGCTGACCTGGGTTTGTTCCCTGGTACCACATTTGGTCTCCTGGGCTTCACCAGGAGGCATCAAGGAATATGGAACTAGGAGTAAGCCCTGAACACTGTTGAGTGTGACTCCAAAAACAAAAGTAAAAAAAAATTAAAGAAAGGAAGAAAAAAAATCATTCAGAGAATTGATAGTCAAGTAGGGATATCAAGAAGGAACAGATGGAAAAGTTACTCACATCCCACATGTGCAACATGCTGCAGAGATTTCCAAGAACTTAATGGCCTTGGCTCTGACACTGAGCCGCATTGTGCCCTTTGGGGGAACTGCATGCTAGTTTGTGTGCTCCTGAGGGAACTGGCTCCATCAGGTCAGCCAGCAATGCAATCATGGCTTGCCCTGGAGTGATGGCCTAGAATGAAGTGTCAGGTGGATGAGTTGAGCCTATCTCAAAACAAGGAAAGCACAAACTTCCAGAATGAAGGGGTGGGAAAACAGGTAACCCCTTTCCCCCAGAAAAAGCAGTGCGCTGCTGAAGGTGATCAATGACAAGCACGCGGAAGTCTCTGAACATTGTCCTAACAGCATAGAGCTCATGGAGAAAGATTCCTTCAGGAGCAGATCAATCTTTCAAGGAGCAGCAAAAGTCTGTGTGTGGCCTTTGATCCAGAACCTCCCTCCTGGTAGCTTCAAGTTAAAGATGCAAGACTTCAGTGCCAACCTCTGTGCCAGGCACACATAGCAGTGGAATCAGAGACACAGATTCAGACAAAATGCAGGAAGGAGACAAGTGATCAAACCAGGCAAAGGTTCCATCCCCAGAAGAGCGGGGTAGGGATGCTTTCCCAGAGAAAGGGAGAGTATGAGTGGCTGGAAGAAGGAGAGGAACAGGGTGGGGCCAAAAGTGGCCCCATGTTGGTGGAGGATAAGATATGATGCAGGGAGCATTCAGGATGAGACTGAAGAGACGTAGCATCTTTTGTTGCCAGGATACTCACTGATACTGAGTCTGCTACAAGCAAGGAGGATGCGTTTAACTCACAGAGAATCCACCGTGGCCAGATTCCAGTGTGGAAAATTTTCTCTGGGAGCTAGAGCCATGAAAGCCTAAACCAGAGGTGGCTTCCAGGTTATGGTTGCCACTAGCAAGGCAATCATGAAAGCATGGACACCAGGAGTCAGGGTCAGGATGTTAAAAAGGAAGTCATGAATTTTTTTAAAAAAGAATGGGTAGAGATATCATCCAGAAAGTGGTGATGGTGGATTTGGGGGTGAGGAAGATAAAAGGATCTGGGAATAACTTCCAGTTCAGGGCTTAACACCAGACTCAGAGGCAAGGCTGCCCATCAAGTTATGGAATAAAAGAAGAATAGGGGCTCGGGGAATGGCATGAAGGAGATGGCAGAAGGGCACATGCTTTGCATATGAGAGGCCTGGGTTAGACTCCAGCACTGCATGCTCTTTCGAGCCCAACTGGTCACACTCCCCAAACAAAACGGAAAACGAAAAAGGTAGAAGATAGATGATATGAATGATCACTGTGTTGTTTGCAAGATGGCATTGGAGCCATGTGAAGTGTTTTGGGTTGGAGACAACTAAAAGTCAGTAACATTGGGACTTAGTTATGAGCTTCCGGAGGCAGGACTCTTGGCTTCTATTTGCGGCATGTGAAGAACATAGGTAAAGGTAAAGGCCCTCCCGTTGATCGTCGATTTGCTCGAGCGGGCCCAGTAACGTCTCCATTGGAGACTTTGTTGTTACTGTGTCTGGCATATCGAATACTCTCGGTAGCTTGCCGGGCTCTCCGAGAGGGGCGGAGGAATCGAACTCGGGTCGGCCATGTTGGCCGCTTGTAAGGCAAACGCCCTACCCGCTGTGCTATCGCTCAGAAACCAGATATAATCAGTGCTCAGCAAAACTTTCCCAACAGATTAATAATGATAGTAATTCGTACACATTTATGAGAGTGTATGTGTGCATATGAATTCATATATGAGTGCTTACAAGGCCTTTTCTATATTAGGTACTACTCTAAGATCTTTATAGATACTAACACTCATATGAGACAGGTACCCTTGCTACCGCATTGGAAAAATTAGAACATGGAGCTCCAAAGGCATGCACCAGTTGACCTGTTTCCAGAATCAGGAAACTGTGGAGTTGGGGTTAAGTAAGACTGATTTCAGGGGTGTTATCTATGCCTTTGGTATGTTTTTTAAGTAAAAAAAAATTGGCTATTTGCAATGAGAAAAGTCTCAACACATAAAATTTTAAGTTCCAGATGTTCAGAAATTTAATTTTATCTTTTTCACTTTTAGCAAATGTACACTTGTCGGACAAGTTCCACCTAAACAGCATCATCTTTGTGAAGCTGCTTCATCGCCTGTGAAACTTGCCTTCCTCTGGGCTCCTTCAAAATTCCCCAAGGTGCTGCTACTAAAAGATCTATCACATTGGTTGTATCTTGCCTCACTACCCCTCCCTCTGCCCCGAGCTTCAATCCTACCTGAGGAGGGAGAACACTGAACATTACACATGGCATATAATAGATATCGAATCAACACTTGCTAAGGGAATGAACAAATGAATGGAGGAAAAATGTATTCCTTATTGTACTAATATTTGACAATAAGGAGTAAATTTACAAGGTATTTCCAGCTCACTGGCTGGTGGAATAGCCACAAGGGTAGTCTCATGTCTCCATCACCATGCGTGCACCCTTGGGTTAAGATCTGCTGCCCAAAGACTCTGCGTCTTAGCCCTTCCCTGAAGCAGGAGCAGGGCTTGGGGAATCAATGCCCCCTATCATGCTGGTTTTCAAGGAGAAATGGAGAAGGTGCTCTCCTGCTTCCTGTGCCCAGGCTATACCAATGTTACTCTTCCCCTAGGAATTCTTTGAGACTCAATATTCCACTTTCTCCTTATTGATGTCATAGGATCCAGGCCTCCTCAAAACATCTCATTTCAACCTCCATGCTCTTAAGACCTATTTCTAAGATGTATTTACTTAGGACTAAGCTCACAGTTGGAATCATCTCAGCATATGGTTAGTGTTTGCGTGAGGGGTGGAGTATCCATTTCTGCATCGTGTGGCGAAAGTGCAGCAGTTGTAATATCTCGTTACGGGCCTTCACTTTATTTAATAAAAAAAATAGTATTGCTCTACTTAACAAAATTATCCTCAGACCCTCCACCCACCCCCCCACCCCAAATTTGATCTGTGGTTTCAATGCCTCTTGCCATAATAGCTTTAGATGGTTTGCATGTGATATTAGTTAGCTCCAGAATCTGCTTTCAATTCAGTTGCTTCAGATTGTGTGTTCGCTGTGAGCCATTAGTCACCAAATGTTGACAAGCGCCTGTAAGCATGCCATCTCCCCCTTTGTTTATATGCAAGTGCAGCCACCAACATGATTTATTTATGCTTTAATTAAAATTTGTGGATAGACCAGTGATTTTGAGCAGGGACTTTTCTAATTTGTGGGCTCCAGAAAAGAAAAAAAATCAATAACCTGATACCATTTATGTTTTTATAGCTACCCCCGGCATTTATAACACAGACCTGCCACTCACCTGCAAACTTCCTCAGAGGAGAGTGATCCGCAACATATAAATCTTCCCCCGGGGCCGAGAAGGTCTATATTTCAGTGTCCCTTCCCTTCTGTGTTAGCTGTAAGGGAGATGTTACACGCTTTCCATTCTCATGGCAAGGCAAAGGCTAAAATGAATATTGAAAGCAAATTGATGGACTGCAAATTTTATCATCCCTGACCCAATCTGAAACGGCGACTTAGAATTTTAATAATTTAAGCCCATTGATTTTGGTTCCTGCATCTTGGTCTCCACATTGAAAATGTACCCCATTGCGTGTTTGGAAAGAACATACCCCAAATGCTGAACTTTTATGGGAAACTTAATCTATTTGACATTGCAGGTGCATAAATCTCCATGAAATTACACCAAGTTAACGTATTTACTGGGGCACGCAATTTAGTAACTACTTTATAAAAGTCTAAATAAAGATAGATAAGACAGGTAGATATGGAGAAATAATGAGTAAATGTTCCAATGTATATTTACAAGATGAGTTCATTGCCTCTGCAAGGCTCCCAGCTAAGCAGTAAAGGATTAATTAATTTTTAAGGTGTTTGAGATGGTTTTAATTGCTACTTTTTTTTAAGTCTTGGAAAAATGAGCTGTTTCTGCATTTTCTGCCAAATTCTAATTATCCTCTCCCTAATAGTTAGGACTGGGGTGTGTGGGAGAAGCGCTGAAAGTTGGGGACGGGAGGGAGAAGTGCCCAGTTCTGCTTGCCATTTTGGCCGCCTGAGAGGAAGGCATAGGTGACAAGAAGAAGCACATTTTATTTCAGAAAATCCTTTGAAGAAGGAGTCCACCATCGCTTCTTCTTCACTCAGTTGTGTCCTGCTTCTTCCCACTCTGCAGCTGGCATTGGATTCTGAGGCCTCTGGGGAAGAGCATCAGCCAAGTGGACAGCATGTCTTTACCTGCAGGTGGAGTCCTTTCTCGGGTTCATAAGAACCACTTAGCCATGTGATAGCTCTCTGTTTCACATCTTCTATCCCTTGCAGTGAATCCATAGACTCAGGTATCTAGCTGGCTGCCTTCAGGCTTTCATGCCAATAGTAACTCATTCCTAACTCCATCCACCTATCCCACAGGGAACAGGGGAAACTCCAAGCTGTGGTGCTGGTAAGAAATCATAAAGCCCTAAAATACAGTTAGAAGAGAGGCAGGGCGATTGATGTTTGAAGTAGCCCTGTAATTCAAAAGTAACAAACCAGAAACAGCAAAGAAATTTTGGGTTAGGCCCAATGACGAAAACACAAAACAAAACAAAAAGCCAGCAACACATGTTGGGGGCACAGAAGGGAAGAAAACTACAAAGATTCACAGCAGACACAGTGGGAAGCAGTGTAGAAATCCACTTATTTATTTATTTATTTATTTATTAGTGAGACATCATGAGGTACAGTTGCAGACTTACACATTTTTGTGCTTGGGTTTCAATTATACAATGATCAAATACCCATCCCTCCACCAGTGCCCATTTCCCATCACCACGAATCCCAGTATCCCTCCCACCCCCCCACCCCCATTCCACCCTGCCTCCGTGGCAGAGCATTTCCTTTTGTTCTCTCTCTCTTATTGGGTGTTGTGGTTTGCCAAAGAGGCAATGGGTGACAATCATGTTTGGTCTATAGTCTACTTTCAGCATGCTTCTCCCATCCTGGGAGGATCCTCCCAACACCTTTATTTGGTGTTCCCTTCTCTATCTGAGCTCCCTTTTCCCTTAGCATGTGTGGTTGGCCTCCAAGCCATGGAGTAAAATTCCTGGTACTAATCATGGCCATTCTTGGGTGTTAGTCTCCTATTTTGTTACTTTATGTTCCCCAGACGAATGCAATCTTTCTATGTCTATCCCTTTATTTCTGAGTCATTTCACTTAACATGATACTTTCCATGTAGTACCACTTGTATGTAAATTTCGTGACTTCATCTTTTCTACAGCTACATAGTACTCCATTGTGTAAATGTACCAAAGTTTTTTTTAACCAGTCATCTGTTCTCGGGCACTCAGGTTTTTTCCAGATTCTGGCTAAGAAATCCACTTTTGAATGAGTGAAGCCCTTCTGGTAGCATTAACCAACTCTATATTCTCTAATAGCTCTGCGAATACTAACTAGCTCTATAACCTCTAAGAAAATGATTGAGAGATACCATGAGAAGGATGTTTAAGGAGATCACAGGTACAGGTACAAGAAAGTATGAGAGTGGAAATAAAAAAAATATACAATTAGAATGATAGACTGAAGAGTTTGGTAGATGAAATTTAAAAACCCTCAATGGAAGGCCTCAGAATCAGAGTAACAGTAGCTGGGGGAGGCGGGGGATGGTGAGATTCAAGATGAGCTACAGGAAATCTCTAGAAAACAACAGAAGTTGGGAAAGTCCCCAAATCAGTGAACTGCACACTAGAGAACCAGAGAGTGAGTTCAAAAGGAATGATATAAGAATCAAACCTTTTTTTTTAATCTGTATTGCAAACCCCAATGCCCAAAAGGAGAGAGAGAGAGAGAGAGAGAGAGAGAGAGAGAGAGAGAGAGAGAGAGAGAGAGAGAGGAAAAGTGCCTGCCATAGAGACAGGCTGGGGGTGGTGGTGATGGGAAGGAAACTAGGGACACTGATGCTGGGAAATGTACAGTGGTGGAAGTTAGGTGTTGGAACACTGTATGAACTGAAACGTAATCATGAATAGCTTTGTAAGGGCCTAATCTCACAGTTTTCAGTGAAAAAAATCTTTTAAAAAAATCACTGGAGTCTTGAAGAACACGAAAGCAAATTCAATGAAGAACCATCAGTCAAAGAAATCATAATGGAGAACTTCCCAGAGTTGAACACTGCAGGTAGCCACAATATAGGTATCAGTTCATGTAAGTAAGAAATGGTAAAGCCATCCCAATAAATCCTAATATGACCACCTTCCTTTATCAACTCCACCTTGCCCATCCTCTCAATCAGATACACTGAAGAGTCTTTGGTTCTTGGAGTACAGACCATTCTCGCCAACCTCTTGGTCTCTGAACATGTGATTTGCTCTGCTTGGGAAATACTCTCTGCTCATGACATTAGCAACTGGTGTCCTTCTGTGCAGATTTTGTGTTTGATCTGGGGCTATACCCAGGTCTTACTCCTGACTCCGCACTCAGAACTCACTCCTAGCAGGCTTGTGGAACCATATGGGATGCTGGGGATCAAATCCCAGTTGGCCACTAGCAAGGCAAGTGCCCTACCTGCTGTGCAATTTCTCTGACTCCATTCTGCAGAACTTTTAAGGTAGTGCTTTCATCCTATGGAAAATGGTGTTAGATACTTGGTCCTTTGCAATCAGCTCCTGCCGCCTTGAATGTATAGTCTTACTTAGTTTCTCTCTAGTCTGTGAATAAATAGTTGCAAGTTGGTTTGATTCTAATAAAAATGTTGATAAAACTCTCTGTCTTTCTATGGCAACAATTCAACAAAAGCAACAGTAGTAACAACTACTTCTTAGCAAGTTAGAAATAGGAATATCCATAGTGACATAAAAGTCTTCTTTAAAACAACAGCAAAAAACAGGAACCAGGTGATACTACAACGGCACCCAACTGCTTGGAAATGTGATCTCACAGGATCTCCTGGAACCCCTACCCTCACTTCCAGCACCTCAGGTGGCCCAGACAACCTCAGGCCATGAGCTGACCCCCCTCAGAAGGGAAAATCACTCTGCAGAGGATTTTGTAACCAGAATATAAAAAGTACTCTTCAGGCTCAAAAATGAGACTGCCTGATTTAAAGACAAAATACTTGAGTAGACATTTCTTCAAACCAGATATGCAAACAGTCAAAAAACACATGAAAAGATGTTCAAGGTCATTAATCATAAATTAAAATCATAATGAAATACCACTTCCTACTTAACAGACTCCAGAAAATAACAAGTGTCGTCAAGGATGCAGAATTAGGAGATCCACATACTGCTGCAAGAACATTTAATGGTGTGATTACTACAGGAAAGTTTGTAATTCCTCAAGGATCTGAATGTAGAGTTACCTTCTGAGCCAGCAATTTCAATTCTAGGTATATACCTAAAGGCGTTAAAAGCAGGGACTCTAGCAGATACCCATATGCTGATGCTCATCACAAATCATTTACAATGGCCAAAAAGTGAGAATAATAAAGGTGCTCATTAACCAATGAATAAATAAACAAAATCATACAATGAGAATAATGGTCTCTAAAGGAATGCAGTCCTGGCATATGTTATGAAATATATCATTTTAAAAAACCACTGTGCATATGAAATGACATACACAGAGGAATGAACATAATACAATCTAACTTATTTGAAATATCTAGAATGGGCAAATTCATAGGGCAAATTCAAAGTAGAGTAGAGATTAGTTACTAGGGGCTGGAGGGTAGTGGGGTGGTAAAGAAATGTGAAGTCATTCCATAATGGTTACAGAATTTCTGTACAGTGTGTTTACACTTTTGAAAATAAATAGTAACAATGGTTGCAAATGTAAATGTAATTTGCATAGTTCTGTAAAGGTAATTAATGCCATAGAATTGCACCCTTAAAATTGGCTAAAGTGGCAGCTTTTCTGTAATATTTATATAATCATGATTAAAATAATAATCCAATGTGACAATTGAATTTTTCACTTTAAATGGATAAACTGTGTTTATGAATTCTAGATCAATAAAATTGTTAAAATGGAAGTAGATTTTAACATTTTTGAAAAAGAGATATGCAAATGACTAACAAGTCCATGAAAAGATCGCTAATTAACAGGAAAATGAAAATTACAACAAGAACCATCACACACCCAATAGGATGACTCTAATTACAAAAACAAAATCAGAAACAAAAAATTAAACAGGGCTGGAGACATAGTACAGGGGCGAAGGCACTTGTTTCACATGCAGCTGAGTCTGCTTCTGTCCCCAGCACTTCACTGTCCTGGAGCAGAGAGACAGGAGTAAACCTTGAGCACTGCTGAGCATGGTCTCACTGATTCCCAGAACAAAACAAAACAAAACAAAACAAAACAAAAATATCCAGAACTCCCAATCCATTGAGACGAGAGGTTGCCTGGATCTCGGCAGGAAGGGAAGAGGGGAATGAATGCTAATGTGTGTTTGTTTCTTTGTGGGGAGATAATCCTGATAGCACAGCGGTAGTGCGTTCGCCTTGCACGCAGCCAACATGGCCGACCCGAGTTCGATTCCTCCGCCCCTCTCGGAGAGCCCGGCAAGCTACCGAGAGTATTCGATATGCCAGACACAGTAACAACAAAGTCTCCAATGGAGACGTTACTGGGCCCGCTCAAGCAAATCGATGATCAACGGGAGGGCTTTTACTTACTTACTTTTTAATCCTGCTCTAAAATTAGAGGGCGGTAATGGTTGCACAATTCTGTAGATATATTAAATGCCCCTGACTTGTAGACTTCCAAAGGGCAAAACTTATGTAGGTAAATTATATATCAATACATTTTAAATCAGAAACATCTCCCACTATGATTCTATGTTTGCCCGTTTCTCCTTTTGTTTTCAATATTTTCAACAAGTTTTGTTTTGAAAATATTGAAACTATGTTATTAGGAACAGAAACCAAAATTGCTGTCTTCATGGCAGAATAGTCATTTTCACTTAATCACTTAATCACTTAACTTCCCGTTAGTCGTCGATTTGCTCGAGCGGGCGCCAGTAACGTCTCCATTTGTCCCTGCCGCGTGCTAGTGTAGCCCAATGGCATCTGTTCGCTCCGGGAACATGAAGGGCCTCAAACCGATCGTTCATGATCTTGACGAAGAAGTCTGACCATCTGGAAGGTGGGCGGCCATGCGGTCTCTTGACATCCTGTGGAATCCAATCAGTAACAGCTCTAGTCCAACGGTCGTCTTTAAATCTCATTACGTGACCAGCCCATCTGATTTTTGACACCTTGGCAAATGAGACAGCGTCCCTGATCCTTGATCGTCGACGGATGTCAGAACTCCGGATTCTTTCTCTCATTTGAGTGAAACGTGATATTCCAAGCATAGCTCTTTCTATTCTTCTTTGGGAGACCTGAATGGCGTTCTCATCTTGTTTGCGTAGGGCCCAGGTCTCTGAGGCTTATGTTAATGCAGGAAGAACAGTGGAATCAAAGAGATGTGCCCAGAGCCGGAGGTTCTTCATCCTCTTAGCTATTTCTTCGACATTCTTGAAGGTGTTCCAAGCCACTCTTTTCCTCCTGCGCAGCTCGGGGGCCAGGTCATTTGTCATGTTGACCTCTCGACCTAGGTACACATAGCTGTTGCATTCGGAGATGGTCGTTCCATTGAGAGCGAATGGGGCGTCAGGAACAAGGCTGTTTCTCATAAACATTGTCTTCGTAAGATTCAGCTGTAGTCCTACCTTTCCACACTCACGGTCAAAGTCGGCCAGCATTTGTGCCGCTTGGCTGATGTTTGGTGTTATTAAAACAATGTCATCAGCAAAGCGGAGGTGGTGTAATTGCCGACCATCTATCTTCACTCCCATTCCTTCCCATTCCAGTCGTCGCATGATGTTCTCGAGGGTGGCACTGAAGAGTTTTGGTGAAATGGTATCACCCTGCCGCACCCCTCTCTTGACATCAATGATCACTTCTTTGTAGAATGGTGAGATCCTGGTAGTGAATCCGCAATAGAGCTCACGGAGGATCCTGATGTATTGGGCTTGAATGCCCTGATTGGCTAGGGCTTCAATGACCGCTTCTGTCTCAACAGAATCAAAGGCCTTCTTTAAATCAATAAACGTTAAGCAGAGCGGCATCTTGAACTCCCGAGAAACCTCAATGAGCTTGGTTATTGTGTGGATATGGTCGATGGTGCTGAATCCTTTGCGGAACCCTGCTTGCTCGCATGGTTGTCCTTCATCTAGTGTTCTGCCAATCCTATTCAGGATGACTCGACTGAACAACTTGTAGATGACAGACAATAGGCAGATTGGGCAATAGTTGCCAATGTCATGGATGTCTCCCTTCTTGAACAGTAGTACGGTCCTGCTGGTTTTCCACTGGGACGTAACCTTGCATTCAGACAGGTAGCGAGTGAAGAGCCGAGCCAGTGTACTGATGAGTACTGACGGCAGGTTCTTCAGGTGTTCAGGTCTGACCTTGTCTGGGCCGGGTGCTGTTTGTTTCTTTACCGACGAAATGGTGTGTCGGATTTCGGAAGGGAGAACGTTGGGAACGACATACCCATCCTGTGGAATTTGGTATGTTGGCAAGTGGACATGGCTATCGAAGAGATTTGAGTAGAAGTCATGGATAATCTTCTCCATTGCCGTTCTGGAGGATGTGATGGATCCATCAGGACGTCGGAGGGCAGTCATCTTGGTCTTATAGTTGGCGAAGGACAGGCGGGCGTTATGAATACTTTTCCCGGCTTCTGCCACATCTACCAGTACTTCTGCTCTTCTCTCTTTGAGGTCTTCCTTGATCACATCTCTGCACTGCTTTGCAAGCTCGGACGTTAGCTTGCGGTTGCCTGAGGCATGCGCCAAACCACGCTGGCGAATTAGCTCAAGAGTTTTCGAAGATAGGCGACTTTTTGTGGCTATCTCCCTCTTGGCGTTCCTCGCACATTCATGGAGGTGCTGAACCAGTCGATCGTATTCCTCGTCAATGTTGTCAACAATGGCATCTTCCCATGTTGCCGCAATAGTACCAAAGAGTTCCCAGTTGGTGGTCATTCTGGGAGTTCTCTTTTTGAACTTTGCAGCCCTTTCTCCCCGCTCTGTGAAGTAGAATTTTGCACGAAGGAGACTGTGGTCCGATCCCGTTCGAAATTTTGGGACAACAGCGACATCAGTCAGGCAAAACCGTCGATTGAATATGATGTGGTCTATTTCGTTGTGGAATCATCCACCGGGAGACTCCCATGTCCATCGTTTAGATTCTGCCTTCTGGAACTGTGAGTTACCATGAATGGTCTTGGTCGACATGATGAACTCAGACAGTCTCTCACCCTGTTCGTTCCATTCTAGGCCATGGGTCCCGATGTGAAGTTCTTCAGCTGATCTTCTCGGTCCTATCTTGGCATTAAAATCACCCACAATGATCTTGTAGAAGGTGTGGTCTTCTTTATAGAACTTCTCTAGCTCCATGTAGAACTTCTCGATTTCTCTTTCATCATAATGAGATGTTGGTGCGTAAACAACGAAGATAGAAACTGCAGGCAGTGAGCCACATCTATTCAAATGTAAATGTCTGATTCGGGTTGTTAGGCATTCGAATGAATCAATGCTCTTGGCCAAGTTTGTGTTGACAAGGACACCGACGCCTCCAACACCTCTTTTATCGCATGTTCCGAGGAACAATTCTTCTCCAGTGTCGAAAACGCATGGTGAGATTCGTGCCTTCTTGTCTCGGTCAGACCAATGATGTCGTACTTGATCATTCACGCTTGTACCATCAGGTCCTCGATGGATGCATCTGATGCTAGCGTACGTGCATTGAAAGTACAGACGATCATTTTTGTCTTCCTTTGTTGTGGCAGCCTAGGTCGGCCTTGAGATTTTGTCGGCCTCTCCTTTCTCATCCTTCTCAGTTCTGCCATGTCGGTGAAGCCTTCAGGGTCAGGTGAATGAGATCAGTTGTAGTTACTGGCTTTGGCATATCGAATACACAGCGGATAGCTTGCCAGGCTCTTCCGTGTGGGCGGAATACTCTCGGTAGCTTGCCAGTCTTTCCGAGAGGGATAGAGGCTTTTGGGGTGACCTCTAATCACCCTTGTAGGTGTTACCATATTTGAACCCTATCAAATATGGTACGACAATTCCAGAAGATGGGTATTTAGTGTCTTATGATGTGTCGCGCGGCCGCTTGCGGCCGCCCGGGTCCAGAAAGCGTCCTGGAGTGTGGCGACGGCTGGGTAGTGGAAGTAGTGTCGAGAGTGGAAGTCTACCAGTGGGGTATTTATCTGGGTAGAGTGGGTCTCCTGTGCACAATTCGATCCCTGGGTGGTTGATGGAAACAGACAGGGCAGGGTAGGGTGGGGCTCCTGATTAGAATCCCTTTGTCACCTGTGGTGGTGGGAGCAAGCAGAGAAGCTCTGTCCCTGGATCCGCCGAGCCTGGAGTCCAAGGTCTCAGAGAGTTCCGCTTATCTTGTTCTGTGGGTCTTCAGTTGTGCGTGGGTCTTGGCCGGAGCTGCCGCGCGGGTCGGAAAGCGTCCTGGAGTGTGGCGACGGCTGGGTAGTGGAAGTAGTGTCGAGAGTCATTTTACTATTATAAAATACCTCTCTTCATTGTTAGACAGACATCTTAACTTTAAGTTTATATAGTTCGGTTGCGATACACCTAAGCTCTGCTTATCTTTATTAGTTCAACATTCTTAACTCCTTTTTGCACTTTTATTTTCAACATCTACATTGTGTGTGTGTGTGTGTAATATCATATATAAACAGCATGATCAAACAATATTTTTGCTTTTCCCTAAAGTTTATTTTTTTACTGGAACATTTGATTTTCGATAGCACAGTGGTAGGGTGTTCGCCTTACAAGTGGCCACCATGGCCGACCCGAGTTCGATTCCTCCGCCCCTCTCGGAGAGCCCGGCAAGCTACCGAGAGTATTCGATATGCCAGACACAGTAACAACAAAGTCTCCAATGGAGATGTTACTGGGCCCACTCGAGCAAATCGATGATCAACGGGAGGGCCTTTACTTAAATAGATATTCTATGTTAATATAATGTAATTCTTGGTGGATTTGAGATTAACTGTTGTGAATTTTTAAAAAATTTGTTCTGCTTTTCTATGTGTCTTTTTCTCTCACTATTAGATTTTTGTTTGTTTCATTTTCCTTCTTGTTTCCTACATATTCTTTTATCATGCCTTTGGTGTTCATCCTAGAAATTACATTCATACATAACTTTACAAACTATATAATAACTAATAATGCATAGCATGTACTTGTTACAGTTATTACCTGTAGCATAATTCAAGCAAAACAAGAACCTTACCACATCTTGATTCCCTTGTTTACTATCCCTATCTTGAGATTTGTGGTGATGTGTTTTAATTCTTCGCTTTATGCCCCAGAAGACATTATTATGATTATTTACATAACCAACATTAATTGAATTTTCTCTAAAATACATCTTTCCATTGCTCTTCCTCCCTGCCTTCTTGTGTCCTCTTGCATCTGTGGATGAGGGTGCTAGAAGAAGCTAGCTAATCAGGCATGGAGTGCACACCAGCTTCAGCTTCCCAGACTCACAGACTGGGTCTGAAATAGCCCCCTCCCTGCGGGAACTACACACGAGTATCTGCACAATTTAGGAACCAGACAGCTGAGGGCCATGCTGCTGCTTCAAGCACAGGGCTGGAGGGATTCGTAGTAGGAAATAACAACTCTTCCAATGAACCCACTGGAGGCAAGCTGGGGCCGTTATAAAGTACTGTGATCCCTCCGCCCACACTGGTAGCATTTACTGAGTGTCTACTACAAGCCAGGCACCTGAGATAAACTGGATTCATGGAACAGCCATTCAAGCAGCTGCTGAGGCCCTGCAGGCTGCCTCTCCCCTCAGCTCTTGCAGGTGATCGGGTATTCATGCTTTACCTTCCATGCTTCTGTGCTCCACCTACAACCTGAGCCACTCTCTGCAGGAGCCCGATGAGTCACTGACTCTAACCTTCTCAACTGGATCACAGCGGAGACATGGAACATTGGGGTCATTCTTCCATTGATTCAGCAAATAGTAATCTCTCATCTATTCTACATCAGGGATGGCACAAGGATGCTTCTCTAGCAACCCATGGAATATGATAATAAATGACGAAAAAAAAATACCAACCCAATATATGTCTCATCTATGCCACGAAGTAGAAAGGCACTGAATAAGGAAACAGGAAAGAGAAGGACTCCACAGGATGGTGTCATCTTAAGTGGTTCATGATATTCTCTCTGAGGAAGTGAGACTCGAGGGAAGAGCTCCAGGAAGTGATAAAATCAGACATAATCGAATTTGAGGGACAAGCACTTGAGCAAAGAGTTAATACAGATGTCCTGTAGTTGGAGCTTTCCCACCCTCTCCAAGAGATGGATGGCTGATGTCAGTGGGGTAGGGGTGTGTAAGAGACACGTCATGGGCCCGTCCATGGTGTCCAATGGCAGTTTTGTCTGTTTTGGGATTGGAGTAAAAGGTAAAAGGTAAAGGCCCTCCCGTTGATCATCGATTTGCTCGAGCGGGCCCAGTAACGTCTCCATTGGAGACTTTGTTGTTACTGTGTTTGGCATATCGAGCACATCATGGGGAGCTTGCCAGGCTCTGCCGTGCGGGCGAGATACTCTCGGTAGCTTGCCGGGCTCTCCGAGAGGGGCGGAGGAATCGAACTCGGCTCAGCCATGTTGGCTGCGTGCAAGGCAAACGCTCTACCGCTGTGGTATCGGATTGGAGTAAATGGAAGATTAGTTTAATGACTGTGAATTAATGATTATCTTTTTACTTAATATAATTTTACTTCTCAAGTGTTCCTTCCTTCCTTCCCTCCCTCCCTCCCTCCCTCCCTCCCTCCCTCCCTCCCTTCCTTCCTTCCTTCCTTCCTTCCTTCCTTCCTTCCTTCCTTCCTTCCTTCTATTCACCCTTTGTCATTACCAGGTGCCAGGTTTGCAGACTCCTACATCCTCTGAACATCAGCACAGCATGCATCCCGTAATGAGACAATATTCCATGCCCAGGCTTCTTGCTTCCAAGAGTAAGCTGGCTTTGGTACCAGTAACCAAGGACCTGTTTGCCTTCTATGCCTGAAAGCTTGTCACTTACTCATTCTGATATTTATGCCCCAGGACAAGATGCAAAGATGACAGAAGCAGGATGAAGGGTGGGTCTGAGAAGGAGCACAATAGTGAAAGCAGCTCCTGGGATAGCAGCAAACACAATTACCTTGGGAATCTGCGGTGAATAAATATACTTGGACAATTTATATCACTGTCAGGCCACTATGCCTCAAGCAGGAGCTCCTTTCGGGTTACTCCAAAAAAGAGAATCATTAACTGCAAAATCAGGGAGATGAGAGGAGATTGTCTATCCCAGCAACCAAGAAAATTGAGAGTCAGCTATGAGGCATTCTCTGTGGAGTTGTGCAGCTGTGCCCTTGCATCAAAGACTACAGGCTCTCCTCTTCTGGTCTGGAATTCTGGGAGCAAGATGAACGGGGGAAAACAACAAAAACACTCACATAGGGAGAATCCTAGACAGAATGAATCAGAATATGGAAATCAGAGGGGCTGGTGCAATAGGACAGTGGGTAGGGTGTTTGCCTTGAATACAGTCAGCCCAGGTTCGTCTCAAGTACCACATATGGTCCCCCGAGCCCACCAGGAGTGATCCCTGAGTTCAGAGCCAGGAGAAAACCCTGATAACCCCCAAGTGTGACCTCCTAAAGCAAAATAAAACAAATGAATATTGAAATCATAAAGATCAATATTAATTCCATTCATGCTTAGCATCTATAGCGCTTACTGTATGACCAAAAGTCATTCTAAATATATGACATCTATTAACTATTTAATCCTTATAAAACCCTTGATACCGGTATTATCCTTATTTTACAGAGGAGATTTAGAGAAAGCAGTTTACCAAGTGTTAGTGGTAGAGGTGGGAGTCAATATCTGAATACAGTCTCCACAGTCACTTTTTATTTGTATTTGAGCTGCACTGGTTGTACTCCTGGCTCTGCACTTAGGGATCACTCCTGGTGCTTCTGGGATAGCATGTGGAGTGCCAGGAACTGAGCTCAGGTCAGCCTCATGCAAGACAAACACCCTACTTCCTGCACTATCTCTCCAGCCCAAGTCTCAGAGCTCTTCTACTCGCTCATGAAATCTCGCCTAGCTGCCATGGACAAGTCAGCCGCAAGAGGCCCAGGAAAACAGGCCATGTGGCACAGGGATAAGTGTCTTAACAAAGCCATCATTGGCCAGCCAGCTTTCCTTGACTCTGCAGCTAACATATACGCATGAATGAGCACACTCATGAACAAATGAGCACAGCCCAAATCGTGACTCACAGAACAATGAAATAAATATGTGTCCATTGCTACTCAATCTTGGAGTAGTTGGGCACTGAGCAAGCACTAACTGAGGCATTAAGTAAGGAGTATGCCCTGGGGGTTCTCTTAGGAAAGAAGTAAAGGCTGGGCATATGAAGTCTCTTTTTAATTAGATAATTCAAGAATATGAAAAGGAACAGAAGGGGGCCCAGACTTCTGGAAAACAGCGTTTGAACTTTTTATGTACCTCGGCTGCCACCATCCTATATAGAAGGCTACTGAGTTGGGAGCACTTCCAGAGAAAGTGAGAATAGCAGGTGGGAAAGGGACAGTGGTGGTGATGTAACTAATTTTGGCGATTGGTGATTTATAGGCTCAAGATCACGGCCATAGCCAAGGAAGGAAAGGGCCTACAGGGACTGCCCTACTCCCCAACACTCTGCTCCCCTCCAGCACAGCTCCATTTAGGCAAAAATGGGTGTGGTGCAGTGCAGACTCTCTTGCAGTCCTAGTTTTGTCATTCAAATTGGGACCTCCTTTCCTGTACATCTGCTTTTCCTTAAAGGAAGGCAAGGGTGCAGAGTTGAGGAGGCCATTAATCTCAGCTTCCTTGCCACATCCAAATCCAAACCAGCAGTGCACTTTTCCAGTCAGGCCTGGGGCTCAGAGTGGGGCGGGGGGGGGGGGGGGGGGGGGCGTGTGTGTGTGTGTGTGTGTATGTGTGTGTGTGTGTGTGTGTGTGTGGTTTTTTAGCTAATTAATTAGTTGGTTCTCTCAGTTTTCCTGATCACTGTAGTGACTTTTGAATTCTTGGAGCCTTTATTGTGAGCATGTGGCATACCACGAATGATGTTAGCTGCATTTCTGCAGAGGATTGGATGGCTAGCTCTGTTTTTTGAATGAGAAAAAGAAGGCCCTGCGAAGGCATAGAACCTTCCCCAGGCTGTTCAGCAAAACAGTGGTAGAGATGTCCAAGGATTTCAAAATTTCCTCCAAATAGATGGGTTGTCCTAGAATTTATAATAGGTGGGTGCCCTAAGTATAAAAAAAATTTTTTAAAAACTTGCCTTATTTTTGTCTTGGTCCAGCAAGTAGAAGCAATTAAGGCCTAAAAATGCAAGAGAATATCTTCAAACCAAAATATATTGACTTTGTTATAGAACAATAGAGCCATAACTTGTTGAATAATGCTCCTAGTTGATTTTGTTGGAAACCGATGCTTTTTTTTTTTAATGTTCCCAATGCTTTTTTTTTTTTTTTAAATGTTCTCTATAGCAACAATATTGTTTTATTTGAGTGACCTAAACTTGAAGGAACCTGGTGTTCCCTAAAGCCTCATCTTGAGTTCAGGGCTAAAATTGAAGTAACATCTACCAGCATGAATGTATTGGTTGTCAGGTACTGAAATCTTCCCACGGATGGCTGAGCATTTTTGCCTGAGCTCTTAGAATACCCACCTACCTGGCCCGGTCTCAACTCTCCGGCATGCCATGGAGGACTGTGCTCCCCACCTCCCCATGACGCAGCAACTGAAGAGTTAGTGACTCAGCAGAAACTCCCGTACAGACCTTGAAATTGCCATGGGTGCTCACTCTTGGGGTGTTCACCTTTTGTTTCCCATTTCTCCTCCTCCCCCACCTGCAACACCAGTCTGTTGTAGGGCCTTTCCTCTGGATTTATGTACCAGACTCCCTGCCAATCTCTTCTATCACTCTTTCCCCTTTTCACCAACTTTTATCATTCCTCGTATTCACCCTCTCCCCACTCTCCCCACACATATGATAAGATAGTGGTCTATGGGAATAGAGCATGGATTTTCTTTTATATATATTTACATATATATATATATATATATATTACCCACTCACTACTGCTCATTAAACACCTTCATCCTAATTTCTCTCTCTTCCCCTCTGGGAACCTCAGTTCAGTTTTCAATGTTCTCCATTTTTCTTTTGTTTTATCTGTCTGCTTTGTTTCCTTATATTGCACATACTGCAAAATATCTTCTTGTATTGGAATCGCTCTTTTTGACTCATTTTGCTTCACACAATTTCAACACATTCCTTCCACTGTGCTCTCAATGTGAAAAGTTTCATTTTTTAAAAAGTTATGGTATTTCATTGTGTCTATATGCCACATCTTCTTTATGTGATTACCTATCAATGGGTAATGAAGCCATTTACATATCTCAGCTATTATATAAATAATGAATATATACTGCGCACCTATAATTTTTCAAGTTAATGACTTCCTCTTTACTGGAGAGATACTTAGAAGTGGGGTTGTTGGATAGTTAGGTAGTTTCATTATTTGTTTTTTGAGGAAACACCTCTTATTTTCCAAGATGGCTACAACGTACACTCCCATTTTTCTATTCAACTTTCCTGTGATGGTCACAGTTACAAAAACAAGTTGTAGACATCATGATCCAATGCAGTTGCCACAGCAGGTACTATATTCCAATAAATTATGTTTACTAAAAATTTAAAAACAAGTGACTTAGTCCCATTTTCCACTCTTTAAACATTCAATAGCCACATGGAGCTTGGTTCTACCATTGGAACAAGACAGATATAGCATAGCACCTTCACTGGGGAAAGTTCTATTAAACCCAGATTGTACTTCAAAGCTGCTCCACTACTTACCAGTTGTGTGAACTCACACAAGTTCCTTAAACTTGTTGTTGTCTTTGTTTTCTCATTTACAAAATGGAACAAAAAAATGTACCTCAAGAGGTTGCTGAGAATAAATCAAGTTAATATGTATAGACACATTAAGCACTTAGAATAGGGACCACAGATAACAAACTTTCCATGAGAGTACCTTTTACTATAATTTGCTGGCCTTACTGCTCTTAAACTGAGTCTTACCTGGAACCTTTTAGGTCACACTCTTCACTTCATAGAACCAGTGTGCTACAGAGCACAATCTGGAAAACATTGTGCTATATTTCAAAGCTGGTTTTAAGAAGTCAGTGAGGTTCTGAGCACAGTCATAAGAAATCCCAAGGGTGCAAGAGTCAGAGCCCAGAGGAAACTGACTTCAAACGAAAAAGGAATGTTTGGAAGGATTCACTGGTCTCTCGTGAAATTCAAATGAAAGTTGAACAGCTGGGTTTCAGGAAGGGGAAGATTCATAGCAAACCCTGGATTGTAAGAAGACTTGGTGTCTCTTCTGCTAGGTTGCTCAGTGCCAGTGCTCAACCCAGCTCCAGGCTCTGTATTTCAGCCATGTTTCTATGTGCAAAGAGAATTTTACAGGCACAGTGTGGGTCAGATTCCTACAGTGGTGCAATCAACTCTGCCTTAGAGGTTTAATTCCAGGATAGAATTGTAACTCCATCAATGTGATAGGCAGGACACAGAGCTCAGAGAAAGTAACATGGCAAAGAACTGGCCCTCACAGTCTCCTGCTCTCTTTGACACTGACAGTCCTCTGTCGTTGGATAACATTGGCTTGTCCTTGCCCCTCCCACAGGGAGTTTAGGTTTACTGAGTTACTCCCACAACAGTGCCCCTGAGGCACATCCAATACCATCAAGCACTAATAATCCTATATTGTGTTTCTCTTTCCTTTATGCCACTTGCATGGTTTATTTAGCAATGTCCTTTTTGTATAGACACAGGAAGACAGTTGATGCTATGCTTTTGTAACATGGGAGTTAACGAACTTCAAATAATATTTATTACTGGGCATTCATCATATTCACCTCACTTAAATCTCAGTTGCCTTTACTTCCTAACATCCCCAAAAGGAGGTTCCTGGCGAAGGATTGGATGGACCCAGGGCAAGCTGTAAGCTACCCTGACATCGAAAGGGGATAATCTAAGTGGCATAAGTATAAAAAGTTAAGAGCACGGTCATGGAACAAATCTATCATGACCCAAAAGAAGTAACTGAATAAGGACGCTGCTGGGATTAGGGAAGACTAACCTGGCCTGAGGACTGTGATCTGGGATATTTAGCAAGATGTCCCCAGGAAGAATTAATCTTTAAGCTTAATATATCCCTTACTGTGTTC
Organism: Sorex fumeus; assembly: GCF_029834395.1. Taxonomy (NCBI): domain Eukaryota; kingdom Metazoa; phylum Chordata; class Mammalia; order Eulipotyphla; family Soricidae; genus Sorex; species Sorex fumeus. Next base: position 5,857,390 of record NW_026606102.1, read on the forward strand.
ATACAACACAACTAGAAATATTATAAGAAGTGAATTTACTGATTGTTTAAATGGATTACTAGCTGAGGAAAGGAGAAAGTAATACAACCTGGATGGAATTCTGCCCTTGAGCTGATCTCCTAGTAATCTGGAGTGCTGAACACTCAGATGAGACTTTGTCCTTGAGTTAGTCCCCTAGAACTGAAGGAGTGGCTTTACTTCTGTTTGTTGTTGATTATGTTCAACCCCACCGATGTATACCCCCACCCTTAATGATTTCTATATAACTATACTGTAAGGGGTAAGGTGGACAGAGTACTTTGAGGTCTATGAGGAGACTAGGATGATAGAACTATGATAACTGGGACTACGACCAAACTACAATTACAACTGTGCTGTAGGGAAGAGATCAAACTTCATTGGGGAGGATAGAGAAATAAACCGACTACAGACCAGCCTGGGGCTCAGTCCCTGTTTCTCCATTCCCCCTTTCTCCTGGTCTTTCTTCCATCTGTTGCCATGGGACGGCCAGGGGAACGGTTCTCGGCCACCGAATGCTCAAGTCCTGCACACCTGCATTTTTCTTTTGAAACTCACACTCTGTCTTGATGACCAGGCTGGGAGTCTTAGGTCTGGATTTCATCTTGGCCTTAGTAATCCAAAATCAACAGGCTTTTTGTTTCTTTTCTTTTTAAAATTTTTATTAGTGAGACACCACGAGGTACAGTTGTAGACTTATAAATTTTGTGCTTGGGTTTCAACTATACAATGATCAAATACCCATCCCTCCACAAGGGCCCATTTCCCACCACCAGATCCCAGTATCCCTCCCACCTCCCATGCCCCCCATTCCACCCTGCCTCTGTTGCAGGGCATTCCCCTTTGCTCTCTCTCTCCTTTTGGGTGTTGTGGTTTGCAAAAGAGTTAAGCCTGATTTTCAGGGAGAAATGTTGGATGATTTACTTTCCATTGATCACTTTGCATATAAGGAAATGTCGCACGGCCACATAAGCGGCTGCGCAGTTTGGAAAAAATGTCCCGGTACACGCATGCCAGAGCTATGCTTGTAGAAGCTCATAGTCACCGAGGTTCCATCTGGAGAAGGCAGGATGGCAGCACCTACCCCATTTGGGACCTCCAGGTTATATCAGCTCTGTTTGGGGCCTGGAGCATTCTCTGAGAGCTGTGGTTCCCTCCAGCTGGTTTTCTTCTTTGTTGCTGTGTGCTGTAAGATGGCGCTGGGGGGCGTGTTGTGGGCATGACTTCCAGAATCAGAGGTTGCCTGGGAGCCGGGGCGGCCCCATTGCAGTTTGGAAAAAATGTCCCAGTACCCGCATGCCAGAGCTATGCTTGTAGAAGCTCATGGTCACCAGGTTCCATCTGGAGAAGGCAGGCTTTTTGTTTCTTAACAAAATCAACATAATTCACAATCAACAGGTTTTTTTTTTCTTAACAAAATGCTCATCCACCTTTGGCATACAATCAGGCCACAGAGATGAGAAATAGCATGCACAGAACAGAGGCAAAATAGTAACCCTACACAATGGCCCATGAGCTATTCCAAGTATAACACCTACATCATCTCATCAGGATCATGCACTAGCTCAGCATGTGAATGGTAAGATAGTTGGGCTATGGAGGCACAGAGGGAAAATTGAAACTCAAAAGGATAAGTTTCATTGGTAGAGAAGAAATCCAAGTTTTTCTTTAAATTTGTATGTTTGGGGGTCACATTCAGGGGTGCTCCAGGGCTACTTTTGGTGCATGTCTCAAGACTCCCTCCTGGTGGAGCTTGGGGGAACCTGTGGGGTCAGGGATCAAAGGTCAGGGATCAAAACCCAGACCTCTCTTCCAGCATGCATGCTAGCCTTTGAGCCATTTCCCTGCCCCAAACTTTCTGTTAACTTTTTAGTAGAAAACCAAAGGTCGGGAAGAAGGGGTTTGCCCAGAGTCACATGTGACTCATTCACTGACAGAGAAAGTTTTCTTGCAGCTCTATGGCTAAGTTGCCAAGCATCTAGGAAAAACCTTGCAGAGAGAGAAGGGCCTGGGCAAAGGCCCTGTGGCATGATTATGTCTGTGTTATTTGAGTCATCATGGAAGACAATGCAGTGAGTCAGGGGCAGACAAGGGGTAAAATTTAGGCTCTGAGCAATGGGAATATATGCCCATTCCACCTCTTATTGCCCCATCCCCGCCCTCTATTCACTGCATTGTTCTTTAATGTGATTCAAATCACACAGATACAATCATGCCTTGGGGCCTCTGTCCAGAACCTTCCCCCTTCCCTTCCCTTCCCTTCCCTTCCCCCACCTCCCCAGGTTTTTTTCAGATGCTTGTTTGTCTACACAACATCACTCAGATCACACTTCAGACTTACCTAACCATCCCCTTATTTCCCGTGCAACTTGAACTCCTCTACCCTCACATAAGCTCTCTGAACCCATTGACTTAGCTTGGAAATCTTCCTGCCCATTCCTGATCTTTCTTAGGCTAAAATAGTTTCTTTTCTTAATCTAAATTACCACCTTCTGTTAGCCTAATCTAGAGGCAAACCAGGGGTGAATTTGGGCTAGATCCCGAGAAGGGAGGCAGGGATCGGAGAGAAAACAGCTTTTCTATCACATGCACTGCCCCTGTCAATGGCAATGGGAAGCCTGTCTCACTTGACCTGATTTTTGAGTGACACAGGACAAATGGAAAGGGATCAGTCGCCATAGATGAACACCCTATGGCCATAGGATGGAGAAGAAATTTCGAGGAATCTATTTCACAGGGAAAACTTTCATTTAGGGAGGCCCATTGGGAGGTTGACTGAGGAACACTGCTGTGTCCTATAGCATCAGAGAGATGTGGACAGATGCAAAAATTGTAGAGGAGGCAAGGTAGATAGAGCTGGGGCTTGATTGGTTGTAGAGGGTGCATGGTAAGGGGTGGGGTGGGGGGTGGTGACTAAACAATGCACTGAGATTCCCAGCTTAGGCAATGAAAAGCTGGGGATGACAGGCACAGAGGCAAGGGCATCCGAAGGGCAAATATGGGGGTCAGAAAAAAGTGATGGACTCAGTTGCAGGACTGGAGGTCACCAGCCGCCCGCTACCCCACTTTCCACTGGAGACAGATAGAAGAGCTAGATTAAATGAGGCTTCATTTCCCAGGTCTGGTTCCACCATGTCCTGGAGGAGTAGAGATGAGTTAGAAGGGCGATAGTCAATAGTATGACTCTGGAAACAAACCGAGTACCAGAGAACAGATAACTGGATAAGAAACTATGGTACATCTATACAATGGAATACTATGCAGCTGTTAGGAGAAATGAAGTTTGCTTATAAATTGATGGACATGGAGAGTATCATGTTGAGTGAAATGAGAAGGAGAAAGGCAGATATAGAATGGCTGTACTCATAATTTGTGGTGTATAAAAATAGTATGAGACCAATATCCAGGACAGGGAAAACAGGAGCCAGGAGGACTGATCAATAGTTGGGAACTTGTGACAAGTGTGAGTGAGTGCGGGTGGCAGTAAAGATGGGCAGGCAGAGAAGGAACGAGGGCCAGGCTGGTTGGTCTTAGTTGCAGTTTATTCCAATCCCATCTCCATTCTCCTCTGATTCTCCTCCTGCCTCTTCCTCTCCCATGTTACTTCATTCTCCTTCTCAATTCCCCTTCATCCTCCTTCTCTGGAGTCTCGATTCTGATCCCCCAGCCTACTCTTACAGTCTAGTTATATCCCAACACATGAGGGGTTGGGGCTTATACATAGGTGTGGTCACAATCAATAGGGGTAAAGTTCTTTCCCTCAGAGAAAGCCACTTATAGGACAGATTCTCATTTAGCAGGTTGACTCACTCTAGAGCGGAAACCCATGGGTGTGTTTCTCCTCTCCTTGTCAAACAAACATATAAGCATTCATAATTTTCTCAAGTCACTGTCCTCCCATTGTTCATCGATTTTTCTCAAGTGGGCCCAGTAACGTCTCCATTGTGAGACTTTGTTGTTACTGTGTTTGGCATATTGAATACATCATGAGGAGATTGCCAGGCTTTGCTGTGCAGGCAAGATACTCTCGGTAGCTTGCTGGGCTCTCTGAGAGGGGTGGAGGAATCGAACTCGGGTTGGCCATGTTGGCTGCGTGCAAGGCAAATGCCCTACTGCTGTGTTATCACTCCATCCCATTCATAATATTAATCATTTTGTATGGACACAGTAAGAAAGACATTAAGCTTATCGAATTGCCTCCTAGGGCCATCTCGATCTCAGACTGCAGTGCTCAGGCCAGATAATCTTTCCTATCACTAGCAGGGTCCTAGTCTCGTCGTTACTTTTGGATCATGACAACATTTGTCTATGATCAAGCTCTTAACTTATAGTTAAGAATCGTGGCACTTTGGCCTGGCCCATTTCAATGCCTCCTGCCCCTGCGCCTGGCTATTCCTCACCGGGGCCCCTTGGAGGGGAGTGGGTTGAACTTTCCTCCCCGCCCTGACCAGGGCCCCGGCAGCTGAAGACCTCCAGGACCAGCCACCACCATGCTGAGACCACTCTCCGCACACCTGAAGGTACCGGCGGAGGGACAAAGCCACGTGGGTTCCGGGGCCGAGATCTCCAAGCCTACTCGGATTGGAGTCGAGAATCCTCCACCCAGATCCTCCAAATTCCAGTTGGCGGGGGTCACACCCACCAACTGGCCCCCTGGCGCTGTGTAATCCCATCAGCGGCCAAGACTCAAAGACTATAAAACCAGCTCCCAGAGGGAGAAGAGTGCAGTCTCCTGCCCCCGCGCCTGGCTATTCCTCGCCGGGGCCCCTTGGAGGGGAGCGGGTTGAGCTTTTCTCCCCGCCCTGACATCTTATTATGACATCTCATTTCTACTTTGACAAACTGGCAGGCTACCTAATGTCCACACGGCAGAGTCTGGCAAACTCCCCGTGACGTACCCAATATGCCAAATACCAGTAACAATGATGGGTCTCATTCTCCTAAAAAGCCTTGAATATAATCTCAGGGCTAGAATGAAGGAGACGTTACTGGGGCCTGCTTGAGGCAATCGACGAATAACAGGATGATCTGTGATCTGTGATTTCAATGCCAGGGTAGCTCACAGCTTGTCTGGGGTCCATTCAGTTCCTCGTTGGGACCCTGCTTTTGGGGTGCTAGGAACTAAGGGCAACTGAGGCTTAAGTCGAGAAAGCAGATGCCCAGGAGTGAATAATATTCAAAGCCAATTAAATCCCAAGTTACAAAGCATAGTATTAACGGTCTACCTGTATCTATACTAAAAGGGCATTGCTTTAAAGTGAACTATTCAAAAGACATAAGAAGAGGAGAAAGGCAATATTAACTTACAATACAGTTTCAGTGTCCTAGAAGGATCTGACCTTACAAATTAACAAATTCTGATTAGGGGAAAAAGCTGATTAACTGGTTGGGGAAGAGAACACAGAGAAGTGGTTACAGATAAACGAAGGAATGGGAGTGACTTGGGAGCACTGTGATGGGTGTAACCTGATAAACCTAAGTTCCTTGTGGAGAAAGAGAGAAAGGACAAAGAAATGCCATCCTACAAAGGGGTGCTTGCCAGGCTCTGCTGTGCAGGTGGGATACTCTCCGTAGCTTGCTGGGCTCTCCCAGAGGGATGGAGGAATCGAACCTGGGTCAGCCGCGTGCAAGGCAAACACCCTACCTGCTGTGCTATCACTCCAGCCTGTGTTCAATTAAAAATATTTTTTTTATAAAATAAAATCTTGTATTAAAAAAAAAAGAAGGGTGATAGACCACCTCAGCTGGAAGGCAAGCTCTGCAATCCAGGAGACACCTGACAAAATCTAAAGACATTTTTTGTTGTGGATCCAGGAGATCCAAAGAATGGACACCAGGTGTTCTGCTGAAAGTCTACAATGTCCAGATAAAGTCTCAATCAAGAATGACCCTCCTGGGTCGGAGTGACAGTATTTGGATTATGGTACTTACCTTGCACAGGCCACCCTGGTTCATTCCCTGGTACTACATAGGGTCCTCAAAGCCCCACTGGAAATCAAACTCCTGAGTATAGAGGCTCCAAACTCTGAATAGCCCCTGAACACTCCCCTTGCCCTGTCCCAGATCAATGATGTGCCCCAGATCCATGGCCCTACACAGAGAACCCCCAGAGGAAAAGGCAGAGACCTGCAGGCAGCTGAGTCAGAGCATTAGGGTCCTTATAGAAGTGCAAGTTGCAGTGACAGTGGGTACCCAGGCAGGGTGCAAGTGGGCCACATGGGAGAGTTACTTACCAGCTCCAGACATCCCCCCTCCCCTCCCAGTACCCTCCCCCCTCTTCTCCTCTCCTCTCCTCTCCTTCCTTCCTTTCCTCCCTCCCTTCCCCCTTCCTTCCTTCCTTCCTTCCTTCCTTCCTTCCTTCCTTCCTTCCTTCCTTCCTTCCTTCCGTTTCTTTCCTCCCTTCCTCCCTCCCTCCCTCCCTCCCTCTTTCTTTCTTTCTTTCTTTCTTTCTTTCTTTCTTTCTTTCTCTTTCTTCCCACATTCCTTCCTTCCCCCTTCCTTCCTTCCTTCCTTCCTTCCTTCCTTCCTTCCTTCCTTCCTTCCTTCCTTCATTCCTCCCTTCCTTCTTTCCACCCTTCCTAGCAGTGCTTGGGGGAACCATGCAGGAACTCAATCTTCCTGCTTAGAGAGTGTGCATGGAGACCATTGTTTCTCCAGCCTCAAGGTTGAACGTAGTAGCATCTGATTTATAGGGCCATCAGAAGATGAAAGAGCACAGGGCACAGTGGAACACGGGGCCCATATCTGGAACACAATACATGCTCTTTTGTTGATTCAACAAATATGTCTAGCATTTCTTCTCTTTGGCAGTCTCTACCTAAGGGGAATCAACAGTAAAAAGGAATGGACCAAAATCTCCATGCTCATGGGGTTTGTCAGTCCAACAATGGTGGGTGATGACTCTTGCCTGATATATACGATGCTACATTTTGTTTATCTCGTCTTTGACCTTTTGATGCACACATATGGGCACCTTTATATTTGCATCCAGGTAATGGTTATTAATTCCTCTTATTTAATAAAAAAAATCAAGATGCCAGGGCTATGGTTTGGGGGTAGATGATTTTTTGCATGCACAGAGCCCAGGGACCAATCCCTGGCACCCCTCTTCCATGCTTTACATTAAAAAATGAAGGAGAAGAAATGGAGATTCTGAGGAAGAAAGTAAATGGTCTGAGCTCACAGAATCGAAAGTGAAGACACAGGATTTGACAGCCCCAGATGTGAGTCACTAAAACTCTTGTTCTCTGCACCCAGCTCCCGGGGGCCTCAGAGGGGACAGTAGTCATTTTTTGAGGGCAACAGGTTTCCATTTGCATTCCTTCAGCTCTGCTTGCACAAACCTTCTTTAAAAGGAATAATAGAGATGCCCACTCCAGGTGCCTGCAAAGAACGCCCCAGAACCTACCGTGTGGGCCGTAATTAATGGAGATGCCAGCTGCCAACTAACCAGAAAAACTCCAGCCTCGTAAATCTGTCCCCAGCCTTCTCACAAGAACTGATGGATGAGGAATTCAGCTTAAATATTTAACAATCAATAATTCAAGTACCTATCCAAGCATTTGCAAGTTGGCATGTTTATAAATAGAAGGTCTACACTTTCTTGCATTTTACATGAAACTCACTTAGAGTTGGGTGAAGGGGCTAGAAAGCCCCTACATTTTATGGGAAGGAATCTGAAGGAGGGTGGGGAGGGGGGGCGGAGGAAGATCTTCCTGGCTGGGCATGAAGGAAACTTCCAGCTACCATCGTGTACCAGTGTTCATGCCCGCATGTTAGCGGGTGAGCAAATCAAGCCCACATCATGTGTGGGAAGGCCCAGCTGTGCAGCTGGAGTCAGATGCCAGAATCTGATCTTCACTCCATCAGCAGCTACAGGGAGGAAGGCGCAGCCCCAGCCCATGAATTATTCACTTGGAGTTCCCCCGCTGCTGTCGCTAGAAAGGGTCATCTCTCAGCCCGTAACTCAGCCTCCTTCCTCCCTTCCTGCTTTCCCAACAGATGGTCAGGAATAAGACCCGACTTGGCAACAAATGCTGGCCCGGGGTCCGGGGTATGAGCCGTGCGGGGCTGGAGGCTGGATCTGAGTGTGGCTGTTGGAATTGACCGGTTTTGAATGAATCAAGTCGAAGCCAGAATTGACAGCCATGATTTATCTGCACTTCACAATTATTGGATTTAGATGCTCCATCCACTTGCTGATTTATTAAACTGCTCTCTCCTTCGAGAGGGAGAATCAAAGCGCCTCCTTGGGCCCTAATGGATAGACACTTTGGAGGCACTTAGGGGAGGCATGCGGATAAGACTTACTACCTACTAGACGACCCTGTCCAGGGTTGTTTCAGGGTGGAAATAACTTCCATTATTTGCGTTTCCTTCACAGTCGATCACTCACTCTTTCCTGAGAAGGGGAAGCCTCAGGCAGCTGCCTCGGGTGCTGGAGAGGACGAAGCAATAGCCTGCACAATGTGCTGCCTGCCATGCTGGCTCCTGTGGCCCATGCTTCTCATCTGCGTTTCCTCCTAGATGCGTGGGCTGAGGTCCCCCAGGTTGAGGGAGGTCCCCTCTCTGGTCACCAGCTGCCTCTGCTCCCCAATCCCAGGATCTACCTCCCTTGGACTGCCTTTAGAAGCAATTCCAGGAATTGGAGCCATAGCACAACGGGTAGGGCGTTTGCTTTGCACGCGGCCAACCCGGGTTCGATTCCCAGCATCCCATATGGTCCTCCGAGCACCACCAGGAGTAATTCCTGAGTGCATGAGGCAGGAGTAACCCCTGTGCATTGCCGGGTGTGACCCAAAAAGAAAAAAAAAAGAAGAAGCAATTCCAGCCCAATTGAGTTTTCCTTGTGATTCACTTCATAAAACAATTTGAAACCCAGCCAGAGTGTGGGGTCCAGGGAGACGGGTGGTAGGGTGGGTATGAGTCAGGGGCCTTGAAAGTCACCCAGGACTGGTTACCCACCAGCCTTTGGCTGGGAAGGGCTGTAGGCTCACTGTGCTACTGATAATGGATAGTTCCAAGTAGTGGATGGCGTGCTAATGAAAAGAATCCCAGGCAGCAGCAAATGCAGTGTGGAATTTTGGCTCCATTCTGAGAAAACAAAACTAGCTGGTAGGGAGTTAAAAGAAAAAAAATATCCAGAGACCTGAAGCCAAGTTCTTCTCAGTAGGAGGCGTATGTGCAGTGGTGGTGGTGGGGAGGGGGGTTGCAGGCTACTTGGGATGTCAGTTTCAAGGGTGATGGAAGCAGGGGGAGGAAGACAAAGGAAAAACAAGGCTGGTCTGAGTTGGTGATGAACTGCAGAGGCTAGGAGGCACTAAACTTCTGGCAAAGACCCTAAAATCTACAGCCACCGAGAGAAGCACGTGGACAGTTGGTGATCATTTCAAAGCTTCTTCACAATTACTTTTTGAGAGCAGGGTGGTGGCAATCAAAAGGACGATTTGTAGCGTCCTCTGTGAACAGAGGAGGGAAAGACAGAAAAGGTAATTATCAGAAACAGAGTAAGAGATCAATACATCTGGTCGAGACAGTCAGACCTTCTGGAAAACACCTGGGCTACGTGGATCTGTGGTTTCTCGCACTGACAGGAAGAGGTCAGGAAGGACCATAAATCTACAGGCTGCATATCCAAGTTCGCAGTCTTATTGATTTCTCCCACCCATTGGTGCTGCTGCTTAGAAAGAGCCTCGGGCAGAAATTCCTTCTCACCTGTGTACCTTGGCTGGGCTTGAGAGCAATAGCCTTCTTTGTGCAAAGGACTTGTTTGGAACTGAGTCAATGAAGTAAAGCAAGAAGCCAAACTTTTCATCTGAAGTTCATCATCATCCCAGAAAGCAAATGTTATTGATTTTCCCTCTCTTTGAAAAAAATATTTTATTTTTATAAAGTAGTTCACAATAATCTATTACATTTAATATTCGAACAATAATCCCACCACCATTATACCTTCCCACCACCATATTTCAGTGTTTCCATCCTGAACCCCAACCCCTGCACCCAAAGCAGAACCAAAATAGTTTATTTTGTATTGTTTGTTATGAATAATCTGCTAAAAATTATCCAAAAATGATTTCATAGGGGAAAGTGTGTGAAGATTATTGTATTTCACACAGGAGTCATTAAGCCCTCCTATAAGAGAACATGTTGTTAAAGGTTGAGCCTTGTGTGCTTATATATACATATATATCATTTATATATAAATATATCACTTATATATATATCACTGTAAAAATATATTCCCCCCCAGATTGCTTGCCTTCTACTCTAAACCCTATCAAATGTTGTATGCTACTTTTAGAATATCGGTTCCCTCTTTAAGGGGTTGAGGTCCAAGCTCCAAACACACTTGGTTCCCAGTTTTGGTAGAATGGAGATTTTGGTCCCCTGGGTTTTCAGTGTTTTCCCTCTGCAGACCAAAAATCCAAAATCTTGGAGCTGAGGAGGAGTGAATGTGAACACGTGGTATCCGCAAAAAGAAAAGATCCTGTGTGCTAAATAGTATCTGAACACCTCTTTTCTTTTCATTCACATACGGCCAGGAAGATGAAAGGAGAAATTTGAATGTGATCTGAAGACCTGGTTCTTAACGGATGAATCATTTTCCACATTAATGCCTCTCACCAATCTGAGACTAATATAAACTGGAACCAAGCCTGGGCCTCGTACATGGTACATCTTCAGAAATGTTGAAGAAATTGAAAGTTTCCATGATTATCATTCCTGGGCCTGTGCTGCTGTTGCTGCTGCTCTCTCTCTCTCTCTCTCTTTCTCTCTCTCTCTCTCTCTCTCTCTCTCAAGCCAAAAATCTGTGTGGAATTCAGTTTGAGGCAACGAGAGACCAGAGTTAGATGGTTCCTTCTGAAGGACAGAAATCTTTCAGCACTGTGGCAATTACTATTGAGAAACCACCCAGGAAGAAGGTAGTTTGAAACACAATTAGGATTCTATTTTAAGGAGAAATCATAAACTGCCCATTTAACGCTAATGTTTGATCTACTGTGAAACGGAGAAAGAAGAAGCTATTACAAATTTGCTAATACCATCAAAACTTAGAAAGTGATAAAATGAGGCTACATGAAGAAAAGGCAGTCATCCCAAGCAGGAGGCATACTAATAGCTAGGAATATATTCAAGAGCAGAGAACTATTCTGAAAAGCAGTGAAATAGATCGGGCTGTTTTATGGGCTCTCTCGTGGTGACCCCTGAATGCTTCTGTGCTTGAATGATCGAGACCCACTCCAAGCAGATATATACTTTCTGGAGAACCAGCAGAACCATGACTTGAACTTTGACACGCATTATTTCTGATTTCATCTATTAAAAATGACTTATGTGATTTTTTTTGCCACGTTTCAATATGGAGCACACAAATAAAATTTTAAATAAAGTCTCATGGCCTAAACTCTCAATCTGAATGCCGAGGCTACATAAATGCAGATGACCAGAGGGAAAATTTTTTTGTCCTCCACATTCTGGTGATTTGCTAACCAGCTCTCTGGAGAGGAAGAGAAGTGGATGACAATCCAAAAACAGGATCCCAATTCAGTAATGATACATCAGCAGAAGGAAGGGCTGTGTTGTGTGATTGTGGAGGTGCCATTTTGTTTGTTTTCATTTGGGGACTATACCTGGTGGTGTTCAGGGCTTACTCCTGGCTCTGACCCAGCTCTGGGACCCAAACAGAGGGAAAAGCTTCTTCTGGACTCCCAGGGTGGGAGAAGTTTCTATGAGGTCAGCTTCTTTCATAAAAAGTAAAGTAAAGTAAGGGTCCTCCCATTAATCATCGATTTGCTCGAGCTGGCCCAGTAACGTCTCCATTGGAGACTTTGTTGTTACTGTGTTTGGAATATCGAATAGATCACGGGTAGCTTGCCAGGCTCTGCCGGGCGGGCGAGAGACTCTCGGTAGATTGCCGGGCTCTCTGAGAGGGGCGGAGGAATCGAACTCGGGTTGGCCATGTTGGCTGCGTGCAAGGCAAATGCCCTACTGCTGTGCTATCGCTCCAGTTTGGGAAAAGATCACTAACAGGGAAGTGAGCAAGAATGGAAAGACAGAGGTTTCCTAACTGGCACTAAAATCTTATATCTTTTGCTTTGTTTTTTGTTTGGGGTCCTCACCCAGAGTGCTCAGGGCTTACTTCTGCACTCTGGAAATGGAAATCTATCGAGGTGGTGATGACCACAGGGCCCTGGCACTAGACCAAAACCAACTGAATTCTGTGCTTTAGGTAGGGGTAGGGAGGTGTTGCTGAATGGCATGTGAACAATCTCTCAGCATATCTGTTATTTATTTTTTCTTTTTGGGTCACACCTGGCAATGCTCAGGGGTTACTCCTGGCTCTGCACTCATGAATTACCTCTGGCAGTGCTCAGAGGACCATATGGAATGCTGGGAATCGAACCCAGTTGGCCACGTGCAAGGCAAACGGCCTACCTGCTGTGCTATCGCTCTAGCCCCCCAGCATATCTGTTATTTAGAAAGAAAAGCATATTGCACTCAGTACTCATTGTTGAAGAATGAGTTTTAAAGAAATGATTTCAGTCTCTTTATCAGACCAAACATCTCTGAGGTCCACACTCTGCAGGTCTCTTTCTTGCTCTCTTTCACTGAACCACTGTCCCTTCCAATCAGATTTCCACAGGAAGAAAAAAACAGGATCCCCAACATGGATCAATGTCTTCTCTAGGTCACTGGAACAGGCTCTCCTGCTGCTGAGGCTCTACCTGTGCACCTCTCAACAGCAAAGATAAACTTCCTCTTGGGTATTTGTATTTCTAAGTTTCTTCCTCTTCCCTTTCTTTAGGTATTGTGTTAGTGGTGCTGGTGGCATTGGGGCACACCCTTGATAACATTGCTCACATTCTTGGTTTCAGTGCTCACATACACTTGGGTGTGTTGCACCTGGATCACCCTGATTGTGACTCTGGAGTTCAAACCAGCAGTACTGGAATCACACTCGGTGATGTGAGGCAGTGCTGGGGATTGAATTTGTGTTTTCATGCCTGTAAGGTTGGAGATCTACCACTGAGCCACATCCTAAGGTACACTGTTTTTAAAGGTGAGAGGGTAGATCAGGAGATAATTTTTGCAGTTGGAGTGGGAGCGCTTAGACAAGCAGGTTGAGATTATCCAACAATTCCAACTCAGTGTAGGACTTTTTCCCCCTTTTTTGGCTTCTTGGGTCACACCCGGCGATGCTCAGGGGTTACTCCTGGCTCTGCACTCGGGAATTACTCTTGGCAGTGCTCAGGGGACCATATGGGATTCTGGGAATCAGACCTAGGTCGGCCATGGGTAAGGCAAATGCCTTACCTGCTGTGCTATCGATCCAGTCCCTCAGTGCAGGATTAAGGACAGGAAAGAAGAGTCAGTGGACAGTCAGGGAACCCTCTCTGTATCCTTATTCCAGGACCCTAATATATTGCAACACGCAATGGAACAAGACACAAAATAGAACATGCATCAGTCTACTTGCATACTTTTCCCATCAAAGTATTAGTCTTCTTTCCCTGCCATAGCATATTAAACTGTTAGACTCTATTTTTTTTTTTTTGCATCGAACATGAACTCTCTCATTTATCTCTTACAATGAGACTGGTGATGTTATCCCAACTTCCCTAATGAGAACACTGAAACTTGCAAAGGTTAAGAAAATAGTTGAGTCAGAATCGGGTAACAGGATAATCTGACAAAATCCTCCTGAGCAAGCCTGCCTCCCTGGAAATGTCTTGCTTTCAGATAAGGGTGTGTGAGCAAGAAACAGGCTTCTTTTATTTATTTATTTTTTAGCTTTGAACAATACTCAGAGTGATACAAAAAGAAAACTATCCTGTATCTTCCACAGAATCATTGACTAAGTTCCTTTCATTTGAACGAGAATGGAGAGAGTGGAGCGGACATAAGTACTGTAATATGAATCCCATTTGCAGAGGACATTTTCATTTTCTCTGCAGCCTGCAGCAAAGGGTTGTCAGTTACTCCTTCTAAGATTAATCTTTCCGCATCAGGAATATGGAGATGAAGGGTTTGGGGCATGATGACTTACACACATATGAATATGATTTTTATATATTAGTAAAAATTTGGTTCACAAAGCATTCCATCCATCTGAACTCTCAGTGCTGTGGTTACTTGAAGCTTATTGATGTACCTAGAGGTGGCTTATTCAGGGTTGCAAAGAAGACCTCCAACTGTAGACCAGGCCCTACTGCTTTCTTACAGCTGACTCAGTTCTAGCATGGCTGCAGTTAAAAGCATTATATGGGGCCAGAAAAATAATATAAGTCATTTTCCTTGCATCCAACTGACCTTAGTTAAATCCTTGGCATCTTCTATGGTCCCCCAGGTCAGGTGTCATTTCTGAGCTCAGAGTCAGGAGGAAGCACTGAGTACTGACAAACAGCTTCAAAACAAAAATTAAAAATGTTCTTAATGAATGTTCCTGAATATGTTGAATTCTTAGGTGGTTCGTCCATTTTGAGGTTGGGAAAACCAAGTGTTTAAGAATTTAAGCCAATTGTCCAAAGTGGTTGGTAGGGCCAACCACATTGGTCCCTTGATATAATTTGACTTGTGGGATTTTGGTGGTTTTGGAGGTCTAAGTCACTGTCATTTTCGCCATCTTATGGAACTTTTTTTTTGTGATTTATTTTTTTAATTTTTATTAGTGGAACACCATGAGGTACAGTTGTAGATTTACAAAGTTTTGTGCTTGGGTTTTGATTATTCAATGATCAAGTACCCATCCCTCCACCAGTGCCCATTTTCCACCACCATGGATCCCAGTATCCCTCCCACACCCATCCCCCCATCCCACGGAGCTTTTTTTTTATATAAATATGGAGAGTTGTGTAGATATAGGGGGGCTTTTGATTAACTACTGTCTTCAGTGCACTGTGGTCTGAAAAGATAGTTGATACAATTTCTATCTTCCTGATTCAACATGAAGGACTTTTGATGGATACTTCTCCAGCCCCCAAGTGTTCACCTCTGCCAAAAATCCTACCCAGATGTTCATGCAGAGAGGAAAAGAGGAGTTTCTTCCCAGACAAAGTTCTCCCTGATGGAGGAGAGGTGCCTCATCATCAGATGAGGGCTCTTGTTCATTTCAGTTATTTGGCTTGGCCCCCTCTGGGCCCCAAGTCTTTGTTAGGATGGGCAGGCGGCCCAGTTTGGCTGGTGGGGTATGAAGAGACAGCTGCTGGGATTTCCAGGAAGAAGTTTCTCTTCTGTCTATAGTAATATCTTTCTTTGGAGAATGGGATGCTCGGCATGTGGGGAGGAGAGACCTGGAAATGCCGCTCTCCTGTTTGCTCTCAGCTGGCAAAGGGAACTGACCAATGGTGAAGGACAGACGGCGCAATGGGGCCAGGACATCAGACTCAGCATCAGGATCACACTGGCATTTGTTACATTTGCTTCATTTGGAGTTGACACAGTTTGAATAAAAAACTTATTCACGGTCACAGTCACGGTCCTCCCATTGTTCATTGATTTGCTCAAGCGGGCCCAGTAACGTCTCAATCGTGAGACTTCTTGTTACTGTGTTTGGCATATCGAATACGTCACGGGTAGCTTGCCAGGCTTTGCCGTGCGGGCGAGATACTCTCGGTAGCTTGCTGGGCTCTCCGAGAGGGCAGAGGAATCGATCGGGTGTCCGCACTGAAAAAACTTATTCAAACTTTAATAATAAAAAAAATAATAAAAAATTTAATAATAAAAAACTAAATTCACACTTTAGTTTGAATTAAAAAACTGAGGCCCAGATTGAAAAGATGTGTCTCTGACCTAACTTTTTAAATTCCGTAGCTAAACAGACAACAATACAGGTTCTTTTCACTCAAGTCTCAAGTGTCTCCCCCTTTCCAGACTTGAATCAGAGCAAAACTCTTTATCTGGGAAAAATAAGCAAGCACCCACTCGATAGAAGATTTATGGAGAAAAGTCTAGAAGAAATGAAAAGAACAATAAGGTCTTTATAACAGATTTGTAGCAATGCCAGTGGAATCATCAGAGTTGGAAATAGCCAATCTTGGGCATTCAGAACAAATTTTATTAAAAAATGTTGATGGATTTATTAGAAGTCAAGGAGACCATTTAAAGTTTCATAAATGTCGGACCTACAAATATACCTATTAAAATGACTCAAATCTGTGCAGCAAATAAGAAATGCAATACAAATTAAAGCATAAAATATTCACTTAAGAATAGTCCTCAGAACTGACCTTAGCCCAAATCTGACCAATGGAGATGTGCCATAGCTCACAGATGGTTCTCTTGCCTCAGTTTGAAGAGTTCAATTAGAGAAGTGCTCACTTTTCTTGTTTTCAAATTACACTGCAATCTGTTTTAACTAGTGGAAAAGAATTATTAAAAAACAGATACGGGGCCAGAGAAATAGTACAATGGGCAGGGCACTTGCCTTGCACATGGCCAACCTGGATTCAATCCCAGCACCACATATAGTCTCCTGGATAACAACAGAAGTAATCCCAGAGCACAGAGCCAGGAGTAAGCCCTGATCACTGTTGGGTGTTATTCCAGACACACACACCCCCATCCCACTGGTAAAAAAATAAGAACCAACCTTTGAAACAAAATTCCTTAGATACAACTTCTCAATCAGCCCAGAGAGAGAAGCAATGACTAAAAGTGAAGCTTCCCTCTGCCAACATCTGGGTACTGTGTAAAATGCTCCTGCCTCACCCCTCCCCCCCAACACACACACACACACACACACACACACACACACACACACACACGCTTGGCGTGGTTCTCAGTATTGGCCGCAGGTCACTTGGTGGATCTCTTCAAGCCAATTATTCTCTTCCCAAGGTTTGGGGAGAGTCTCTGGGGAAGCCTCCCCTCTCTGGACTCCTGCTAGAGAGAGGGTCGGCTCACTGCCCAGATCTCTCTGTCCTGCTCTAGTCAGTAAAGTAAGGAACAGGATATGACAAGGGCAGCACAGAAGTTAGGGTGTTGCTCGGTTTTTGCCAGGGGCTTTCCACTCAGCATTTCTCCATCATTTGGGTGCTACCCTTTCCCAGCCTGGAACTATCCCCACACTTCCCAGAGAATTCCTTCCTTCCTTCCTTCCTTCCTTCCTTCCTTCCTTCCTTCCTTCCTTCTTTCTTTCTTTCTTTCTTTCTTTCCTTTTGTGGGATTGAGGCCACACCTGGAAGAGTAATCAGGGCTCACTCCTAGCTCTGTGCTCAGGGATCATTTTCTGTAGGGCTGAGAAATCATAGATAACGCTGGGGATCAAACCCTCACCAGTTTCGTGCAAGGCAAATGCCTTCCTGCCGTACTATCTCTCTGGTCCCTGAATTCTCTTCTAGTCAACAATTATCCCAATCTGTTCAATCCCTTGCAATATTTCTATTCCATTTCCCAGCACCAGGCATATTACTCACGCTCAGAAGGGGATGTCACATTGCCTCAGTGGGGAGGGACCATAGTCAACCTATAGGACTCTGATCTACCCAGAAGATCGTGGTTCATAGAACAGAACATCTTAATCCTCACCTGAGGTTATTTGTATGAAATGTTCAAGAAAGACAGTTTCTAGAGTCTGAACTCTTTCTCTGGTGGCAAAACAAGAGATAGAGGTCAAGGATTGTAATACATAGTGCTGATTATCATAGTCCTAATCAGTTTATTGAAAACAGAGTAATACTTAAACCTCTAAATTCTACAGTTTAAGCATATATTAATCCCCAGGGACTCAAGACAGGCCTTGCTAAATGAACTTCCTGCTTGCTTCTAAAAGTCACATGTAGGGGGGGGCAGGAGAGGAGGGGACTAGAGAAAAAGTACAGGGATTAGACACTTGCTTTGTAGACCACTGACTCCGTTAAAATCCTGACTCCTAAGCACAGAGTCAGGAATAACCTCTAAGCATTACCAGTAGTGACTCCCTGCCCCGAAAAAAAAGTTAGTTAATAGACAAATAATTAAATAAAATCCACAGACATGAGAGAATGGAAAAGAAATTCCAAGTTGGACACTGAGGTTAAAATCACACTAGCTGAGTTCTCATCCTTGCACGCCCTTCCTTTTGAAGGAAGTTAGGGAACTCATGGGATAAGACTTGGAATGGGGAGACAGGGAGACAGATCAAAGTACTGAAGTTATGTTTGGGCTCAGTCTCCAGCCCTGCATGTTCCCTGAGCACCACCAGGAGTAGTAACCCTTGAGCATAATCAGGAGAAACCCACCCTCTAGCCCCCAAATCACCAACCATAGTACAATGACATGGAAAGGGAATTTCTGTGAATCTTACATATTCATTAATCTTGACTCTCCTCTAATGTTTTTTGTTCAAAGGTATCAATTGTAATGTCCTAATCCAAGAAGAATTACATTACAAGGAGTATACATTATTTTCGTGATCTGTCTTGCAAAAATCCTTCCTCATCCTCAAAATTAGACCAGAATATTCCTGAGACGAGGGGCGTGTGGCCAAAAATCAAAACTGGAAACAGAAGGCCCATATAACAAGCACTTTATCAAATTTTACTAATTTACACTTTCAAAGACCTGGAGGATGTGTTTGAGAGTAAAATCCATAGGCTCCTCTTTAAGGAAAGAAGAATATAATTTTAGACCAAGTTGAAGTCATTGATATTGATGGACTTAACAGAAACTCCAGATTCTTTTGCAAGCTTGAGCAGCTGGGAGTAGACACGGTTGTTTGTTCAGTTTGTTGACAGAAATCTGGACCCCGTGGTGGCCAACACTAAACAGAGTTGAGATGTCATAAATTCCTTGATATCAAGTAAAGGAAGGAATCTGAAGACTGAGAGGCAGGAATGCTGGAGTGAATTTATCATGTGCAATTTACCCTTTTGCTCCCCAGCTGTGTCTTTCAGGAGAGCTCTGAGTACACCCCCTTTGCCAAAGTCTTGAGAAATACCTTGAGGGGAACACAGCATCTATCCCACAGGGACTGCTCTCTGGAGGCTGTGGAAACTGATGGGAAGTGTGGTTGATGTGGACCGCCTGGGTCATGGGGAAGGCGAGGAGCCCAGAGCCCAGAACATATAGTAGTTTTCAACGGCAGAGTGCAAGCTACTGGGGCCACCTTCATGTTTCCAAGCTAGAGACACAGAATTCGAATTCTACCAATGAGGTATTTCATCCCAAAGCACTGAACTTTCTATCAGAGATGTCTTTGGTAAATCTTAGCTCTCAGTCTGTGGCTTGCCTGTTTTCTCCATTCTTTTCAGATTGTCCTTCAATATCAAATGGAAGTTTTTTAATTGTAATAAAAGTGAGTTAATCAATGATTTTTTTCTTTTCTTTTTTTGGGAGGTCATTCCCCCAAAATGTTCATCACCCCCCAGTGATGCTCAGGAGTTACTCTTGGCTCTGCATTCAGGAATTACTGAATGGTAGTGCTCATTTTGGATGCTGGGGATCAAACTCTGGTCAGACATGTGCAAGGCAAATGCCCAAGCCACTGTATTATCCCTCCAGCCCCAATCCATGATTTCTTTCAAGGCTTACACCTTTGGTGTTGAATCGGAAAAGCCAGTACCAATTTCAAGGTTAGCCAAGTTTCCTCCTATATCATCTTCTAGAAGTTTTGTATTTAAAATTTTTGTGTTCTGTGCTAAGATCCATTTTTCCCTTTCTGTGTTGATGTGGTTGTGATGATGGAGGTGGGGGAGGGGTTTTCACCCACACTTGGCTGCAGTTCACATTGGGGGGCTCTCCAGGGCTTGCCATCTTTTAGTTGTGGTGCAGCTGAGAATGACTGGTGTTATTGGGGATCGCAGAGAGAAGAGATGTTAGGATCATGCTTGGTTTGTGCAGCATGTGAGGGAATTCATAGCCTTCCTCTTCAAGACAGGCTCTTGAGCTTCTGAATCATTTCCTGACCCCCACGGTCCAACTTGAGTTCATTTTTGTGAAGAGTCTAAGATGTACTGGAACTTCATTTTTGCATGTATATGTCTAGTTGTTAAACCATTTGTCGAAAAGACTGCCTTTATTGCTCCGCTGCCAGAGATCAGTTGACTATTTCCATATGTCTATTTCGGGACTTTCTATTCTGTTCCACTCCCTTATGTGTCTATTCTTTCACCATCGTACCAATTACTCTAGCTTTTGAGTGAGTCTTCGTGTTGGGTAGCCTGAGTCCTTCAACTTTGTTCCTTTCCAATATTTAGAGCTCTGGTGTAAGTAGCACGAAAATGACAAATGGTGAGATTGTGCTGGGGGACCATCTCATACTGATCGAACTACTCAACCCTACTTCACCTGCCTTAGGAGGTTTTACAAAGGTGAACATGATCAAACACAGACTTTCTCCTGCAACATCAAGCCACTTATTCTCATCCAATTGAGCTCCAACCACATTGTCCTTGTTCAAGTTCTTCCAGGTGGTTCATATTTCCCTTAGTCACAGATTTCACCAAGCTGTTCTCTGATAACATATTCTCCATCCAGTCTTGGCCTGGTTGAAACCCCTCATCAGCCAGGTTTCAGGTCAATAGCCCTTTTACTGGGTAGTTTTTATCTTATATTATACTCTTTTTCCCCAATTTCCCCTGATAGCTCTAGTTGGAATGTTAATTGAATACCCCCTTTTCACACTTGTCTATGACATTCTGTCCATGGTCCTCCAAGTTTTATAATGTGAGGGGTCATTTCTACTCAGTCCTTGCTGTGTCTGCTGCCCACTTCTCACAAGGGACTCAACACAAACATGGTGCTGAGAAATGATTTGTCACATGGGTCTTAGGCTTGTCTAAATAGGCATTTACATTTTACCAATATGGCAAATAAGGCATTGGGAATTTAAGGCACCTTCCTCAGAGCCTCATAGGGAGTATCCTGTGCAGTAAGAATTTGAACACCAGGTCACGTCCTCTTTAGTTTGTTTTGAACTCACAAACAGTATTAAATGGTACCTGAGAGTTACTCTTAGACTCAGCCAGCATGGCTGAATGAGTCAATACTCAAGCAAAGTGGTGCTGCTAGGGCCCAGCTGTGCTAGGGGTCACCAGTGTCTTGCTGACAATGTTTTGGGGCCTCCAGGAATACAACCAGCTGTTCAGTGTTGGGGATTGAACACAGGTTCCTGCACATATAAGGGATGCACCCCTGATCCTTAACCTGTTGCCCAGCCAAGATCCTGCACTTTTAATCTCAATGTTAACTTGCACTGAAAATTCTATTAGATTGAGTCTGAATTATGAGTAAAATAACATTCTATTTAATTTAGCCAATCTCTTATTTAAGTACAATTAGCTTGTTTCTAACACAGAGGATTGCATGGAATTGATTTCTATTATCTGTGTCCAGTTAGTTGTCCAATCATCTTTGAAAACATTTGCCTCATTCCTCACCCAACTGGACCTTTTTTCCATCAGCAGCTTAACAATGCCTTTGTCCACACTCATGTGCTTTTAAACATTTACAAACTTTATAGAAGGAATAGAGCTGCCTGGTTTAGAAAATAAAAATACAGTACACCTAATTTAGATTTCAGATAAGTAACAAATAATCTAGTCTAAGTGTTTTCCATGAAATAATTCAGACTGAAGTTGCTTAATAGAAATGCGTGCCAGGTAATATCTGGGACATACTTTACTAAAAATGTTATTTACTGCTTATCAAAAATTCATGTTAAATTGATGTTAAATTCCTGGGCTGGAGAGATAGCACAGCGGGTAGGGCGTTTGCCTTGCACGCGGCCGACCCAGGTTCAATTCCCAGCATCCCATATGGTCCCCTGAGCACCGCCAGGAGTAACTCCTGAGTGCAGAGCCAGGAGTAACCCCTGCGCATCGCCAGGTGTGACCCAAAAAGCAAAAAAAAAAAATTGATGTTAAATTTCAATCTGACTTGGTGTTCTTTTCCTGTTAGTGTTTTGTTGTTGTTGTTTGGGGGGGAGGGCATTGATGGTGGCCTACACCCTACAGTGTTCAGGGGCTACTCTTAGCTATGTGCTTAGGTATGATCTTGGCCATGCTTATGGCGACCAAATGTAGAACCGAAGATTAAACCAAGGTTAGCTGTATGCAAGGCAAACCCTTACTTTCTATCTCTCTGACCCTGGCATTCTCTTTACGTGGAAACTCAAAAGAGAAAGGAAGTATACCATTTAAATGTGTCTGTCTACCATTTAGAAACCAATCAGTGCTGAACATTTATTGTGCAGTCTCTAAGGGATGGAGACCTGGACTATGAGAAAGAATACAGATTCCACGCATGAGCTAGTGAGACGTCCAGTGAAGAAAATAGACACTGAGTTAAGTATCTTCTAGGAACAAGCACGGTGCTTGGGACACTCACAGAGTACAAGGACAGTATGTGCTTGATAAGGAGGCAGATAGAATTCTTTCCTAAGAGACTCTTCAAGGATGACTGGAATCTGAATTCACTCAGAGGTGGTGGAGTAACTCAAGAGTAGGAATCCAACAAGCTCTGGAATGTGGTAGTGACCCCAGAGGATGAGGCTACAGCCCAAAGGGTGAGTTGGGGCAAGAGAAGTCATGAGTTTAGGATTGAGCTGTATTAAACTTTTCCCCACTGGACTTGCTGGAGGCAGGAGTCTCCTCAGCATTCGTTTCATGCTGGTTTTCCTGAATTCTCAGTGTTGGCACAGGTGTGTGTGTGTGTGTGTGTGTGTGTGTGTGTGTGTATGGTGTTTGTGAGAGAGGGGAAAGCTCTGTCAGGGACCTTCTGAGGAACTTGCTGTCTCACTAAACTGAGTCTCTCTCACTGACCCTAGAAGAGCTCTGGTGCCTAGACCCAACAGACAATAGCTTCCCCAGAGCTGAGCACCCTCAACGAATTCCATGACTCACACATGAACGTCCCTTTCCCTTGTCATTTTCCCCCACCAGAAGGCCATCTTCAGGATATGCCCAATGGGAATGACTTTGTTAGTGACATACCAAGCAGCCAGACCATTAGGCAGCCATGTCCTGCTCATTTCAAGGAAACTCTGGGGTGTCCATGGCCACCATTTTGAATACTCTATTAGCCTCTTCCTTCTGGGAGTTCCTCCCTCAGACCATGACATATCTGTGGGCCTTGCTTGGACTTTCAGTAGGGCTGTGCTATTACAGCCTTACTCTTGGGAACCACTCTTCCCTCATTCTCTTCTTAGGAGGAATCGTTTCTAGCAATTGCATATGATCATGCTTCACTCTCTAGTATGCCCAGCTGCCGCATGCTTTTCCCAATTTGGACAGCTCTGCCCTACGTTTGCTCCTCTCCAAAGCTGAGCCTTCCTTCACACCCTGGTGGGTTCCACCCCCAGATCCCTGTCTGCCTCCTCAGAAGCTCTGGAGCTGGCATCCCTCCTCAGCCTCTGTATCTCTCCTGGTTGTTTCATTGCAAGAGTTTTGGAGTGCAGAACCCTTGACTTGGTCTCTCAGCCCAGGCTCTGCTCAGGATCTGATCTATGACACCTGTCAGGAATCAGAGGATGAATGTGACTTTGACTTGACTGTGAGCATAGAGAGGTGAGTGAACTTTCTTCAGAATGACCCAACTTGCCAGTGCAGGGGGGAGGAGGTATCTGGACTTCTAGATCTGGTTTCTGGAATTTCAGAAGCCACAGAATGTCTTCCATGTCACAAAATGTCAGGAAGACCCAGGAAAGGGCCCAGGACAAGCCACTTTGTCCCTTAACCAGAGTTTGTAATAGGTTAATAAGAGCCACCTCTCAGGATTGTTGTGGAGACAAGATGGAACTAGGAAAATTTGGCACCTAGCCCAGAGCCAGTCTACAAATGTTCTCTGCTGTGTCCATGAGGGTGGGTATTTCCGTTGCCTTAGTCAAAGAGGCAGGTCTCAAGAGTAGTAACTGTGTCCGTTGAGCTAGCCTGGGAAAAGCTGGTGACTGCAGTCTCTTGCCCCAACCTTCAGGCACAATCCCACAGGGCACCCACAGTTCCACAGGTTTCTTTCTCCTCACACATCCACAAAGCCTTTCTATCAGTGAAGGGCCTGGGACTGGAGCCTTGGGGACACCTGGAAGTCAAACCCACTGACCTGTGGCATCCCAGATAGCAGTGACTGGTCACCATTGAGAAGTGACGGTTTCTTGGAAAGAAAACTACTTTGGGGTATTTCTTATCTTCCCATCCCATCTGATCATGTCCATGGCCCTACTCTGAGTTATGAGGGCATAAATCTCCATCACTAATTTATGGCCAGCATTTATCAGCTCCTGTTTCTTCATGGCCAAGTCGTTAATTTGAAAATGAAGTGGGGCTGTTTTCATTAATATCCTCACGCTTGCTACCTATCAAAACACTCAAAGACAATTAACACCATGTTGCTGAACTACTGAACCAATAAATATCTCCTATCTTGGTTTGTCTCCGACAGATAAAAGATGTTAGTTTAGACTCATCCCATGGTTGAACGCTATGCTCCCATTCTCTTCCTCTCCATTGCCCCAGAAACATCAGCATTTCAGGAGACCAAACCACTGGACCACCTACACCATGAATCTAAAAGGTTGTTGTTTCACAGTAGGTGAGTCATGCTTTGAGGGTCTAGTTTTGAGGACATTCTGCCTGAAAGGAAGATGGAGCCTGTCTGAGCGTGAGATTTTATACAATGCCTTTTAACTTCAAAGGCTTTCTGGAAAGTACCTCCTCTGCTCTGACTGGGCTGGGTCCAGGTGACACAGTCTGAGCAGGGGAAGGAATTGGCATTCACATTCCTCACAGACTTAAACATTTTTAGAAAAATGCTTCTGGACTCAAATAACTCCAGGACTCACCACTGAGACTTATGGCCTGTGATCTTTTGCTGTTTTACAAAGGCATGATAGGCACCCCCTCTGCCTTACCTCAGGCTAATGTGAGTTTCTCTTTGCCTTCCATCTACCTATTTTTGTCTTCAGTCATCTCTTGATAGATTACAAGGCCTTGAGTACTGTCCCCATCCCTGAGACACAGTCTAGACATTTCAGGGCATGAATGTGTATCTCCTTATTCTTTTCAGGTCACCTAAATTCTACCACATCAATGGCATAGCAATTCTTTGTGTGAGCTGGAAGTAATTCTTTTTAGGAAGTCTGTACTCAGGGCTTACTCCTGGTTCTGTGCTCAGGAGTCCCTCCTGGTGGTGCTTGAGAAACCATACATGGTGTCAAGGATTGAACCAGGATCTACTGCCTAAATTGCATGCATTTTACTACCTGTACTATCTCTCTGGCCCAACCATTCTTTTAACTTTATTAAAACATAGTTTACAAAGTTGTTCATATAATAGTTGTTTGGGGCATTCAATGTTCCAAGACCAATCCTACTCCCAGTATGACCTTCCTTTCACCATTGTCCCCAGTTTCCCGCCCTCTCCTAAAGCTTGTCCCCTTAGCAGGCACAAAGCAACTTATTTTATATTACTTGTTACAACAAAATGGCAAATGGAGTTATCAAATAATGTATCAGAAATGAAAATTTGTGAAGACTGTTATAGCTTATTGTGGGGTCATTAAAGTCTTGTTTGAGGGTTTAATAAGCTGCTAGCTGAATGTTCTGTGTTATTGTTTTTGTTTAGTTGGAAGAAGCTTAGAAGCTAACTTGGCATCTATGCTACTTTCCCATCTAATTTGGTGTGCTCCTATGGGGCTGTAAGTAGTGTGGAATTTGGAGGTTCATACTGCAATGTAGTCCAGAAACTCCGGGATCTCTAGAACTGAACTGGGCTTGACTCCGCTTGCATCTCCTCCAAGATTAGTGGTGAAGCTGTGAGGCTGGGCCATTGCTTGTTGGGATGTGGGTGTGGCTACTGGTGCTTCCAGCAGTGTGGGCTGAGGTTGGTAGTGGGTGAATGGAGGTGTCTGGCCCAACAGTTCTTAAAAGTAAGAGAAAAATGGTTTATTTATGCATAATAGCCCTGAAAACAAAACCCCAAGCAGTGCCATAAAAAACTTTGTTTGTTTGTTTAGGTCAATCCCATTGGTATTCAGGGCTTTCTCCTGTCCCTGCACTCAGGAATCACTCCTGGTGGACTCAGGAAACCATATAGGATGCCAGGGATCCTACCTGGGCTGACTGTGGGCAAGGTGTGTGTCCTACCCACTGGGCTATTGCTCCAGTCTTTTAAAAATGATTTGTACTGCCATTTGCCCCGTTACTTGAATAATAAATTTATTTTGCAAACATTAGGAACTGTAGATAAGCAAGACAATGATGACAACACCAACAATAATAATTAACTTCCTCAATCCTACTACCCAGTGATCATAACTTTTCTCATGCATTTTTATCCACTACCTTTGCTCAGAAGAAGTTCTTTATAAATCTGTCTCTCTCTCAAAGAGAGAGAGAGAGAAAGAGAGAGACTGAGTGAGTGAGTGAGAGAGAAGTGACTCCAGATAGAGGCAGGTGGGGTTGGAGGGTAGCTTGGAGGGGTGGGAGGGAAACTGGGGACATTAGTGCTGGGAAGTTACACTGGTGGAGGGATGGGTGCTGGATAATTATATGTCTGAAAGCCAATCATGAACAGTTTTGTAATGCTCTATCTCATGGTGATTCACTAAAATAAAAAATTTGCAGGGCTGGAGCGATAGCACAGCGGGTAGGGTGTTTGTCTTGCACGCAGCCAATATGGCCAACACAGGTTCGATTCCCAGCATCCCATATGGTTCCCCGAGCACCGCCAGGAGCAATTCCTGAGTGCATGAGCCAGGAGTAACCCCTGAGTATCGCCGGGTGTGACCCAAAAAGCAAAAAAAAAAAATTTGGGGGAAAAAAGCTGTTTCTCATCTCCACATATCAGATTCTGCTGGCCCTTATTCTGTCAGAGAAAATCTTCATCTGTAACAAACAGCTTAAAATACTCTCCGGACCCCAGATATGGTGCAAGTTACTTTGGAAGAACAAACACTTATTTTTTAAAAGTTAATCTTTAATTTTTGGACATTAAGATTTTCCACACTTTTTAAAAGAAGAGATAATCAGGGGCTGGAGAGATAGTACAGGGATTAAGGTACCTTCCTTGCATGTTGCCTGTCACAGTTCAATCCTTGGCATGGCATATTGTCCCGTGAGCACTGAGGACTGTGACC
Source organism: Sorex fumeus (assembly GCF_029834395.1). Classification (NCBI taxonomy): domain Eukaryota; kingdom Metazoa; phylum Chordata; class Mammalia; order Eulipotyphla; family Soricidae; genus Sorex; species Sorex fumeus. The sequence continues at coordinate 5,884,460 of NW_026606102.1, forward strand.
CAATCTCACCCCCCACCCCGAACACACACACAAAAGATCACCAGGACTTGGGTGTGATCAGGGTCAAGTTGATGCTTTGCATGTGTGAGGGCCTGGGTTTAACCCCTGGTGCTGCAAACACAAAACTAATAATCACACATCAGTTCTGTCTACTCATTCTTATGACTAGATCTTGGTATATCTCCCTAATTATTTCCTTGGTTTAAATGAGCTGGAATGGAATGTCAGGTCAATTCACATATGGATCTATTTTAATTGATTTTTTGTTGGTTTAAAAAATTATGGAATTTTAGGCATTTGGTTTCACACCTCCTGCTACTACCGAAGTTCCATCCCACCACTGAGAAGACCCCTCTACCCATTCCTCCCTTCTCATCTCCTCTTTCCCTCGGGAAACGTCACCTTCATTTTCCGCAAGTGTAGGAGCTGGTGTGTTGGCATTTGGCTGCATGTTTGCTTTAGTCATTCAAATTCCACATAGGAAAGAAACCATCCAGGAATTGTCTTCCATTTCCTTCCTGATTTCATTCAGCACAACACCTCACATTCCTTCCGCTTTGTCCCATAAGGGATCATCTCATGGGTGTTGCTTTTTTTTTTTAAGTTTAGTTTGTTTATTTTTAAAAATTAGTTGCTTTTTTATGAGGCACTTTGATTTATAAAGTTAGTCATAGTTGAATGTCAGGCATGTGATTCCATTACCAACGCCACAAACATTGTCAACTTCCCTTTAGGAAGTTGGCTTCAGGTTCCCTCCTACCTCCAAGCCCTCCTCCTTGATGGGCACATTTTAAAATTTGCTTGTTATAGTTCATGCTTTCACTTTTGCTGACTGTGGTTAAAACGAATGGCTACACCACACCTCTATATCACTGATGTGCCCGTGGACCCTGCCCCTGTTACCTCTCATTCACCTCTTCTTATCCCCACGCCTCAATTTCTTGCCTTCCCTGTCCTTTTTTTCTTTTTATAATTTAGGGCCAAGGGTAATTTTCCCTTTCATACATTGTAGCCCCTCATTCTGTTTAGTGGCAGATTAGAATTCCTCTGTGTATAGTTTCTACAGTTCCTTACTCTTGTCATGCCCTCATGGGCCTTGTGTTGCTGACGTGTTTTAGCTACTGAGAATAATGCCTCTGTGAACATCGGGGTGCAAACACCCTTGTGGACTAGAATTCACAGGCATGTTCAAAACATTTTTGATACCTGTGACCAAACTATCCTTAAAATAGTTTCAGGGCAGACTCCCAGTCCTCTCCTTCCTCGTGTGAAGACTCTCACTTCTCCCAATCAAACTACAGAAGAACTGAGGCTCCATTGCTGCTATCACTGTTGAGAAAAAAAAAGTGGGTAAGTGAACCCCAGTTCTGCAGCTGGAACCTGAGTGCACAGGAGAGAGGCTTGCCATCAGCAGGGAGATGGCTTCCTGGGGCAATTTCAGGCCCTCTCTCGTGAACCCAGAAAGAGGGATTCCAGGCAATGGGATGCAAGGACTCTTAGCACAGACTCTAGCAGACAAAATGCAGCTTCCTGAATCCCCCTGGAGGGTGTGGGTGATTCATATCTAAGGCCCCTAGCTTGGGAGCAACAGGAAGGGAATTTGCTGGCTCATCCACCAACCAATCCTACCCCCTGAGAGTCTCACTGGACCCTGGAAGAGGAGGATGGTCTTAGCAGGAGGCAACCAACCAACCTGTTTATCTTGGAAGATTTTCCCTGGTACTAGCATCTGTCCTTCCTCTGGAGGTCCTGGGGAGCAGGGAGCAGGTGTGTGTGTGTGTGGGGGGGGAGTTCCTTCTCTCCCTTTCCCAACACATCCAACCCTCCATCCCAGCTCCCCTGTCTTTCTATTCTTTTTCCTCACCGGATGCCTCTTGTGGTTCCCTGACATTTGACAGCATCGTCAGTAGTTTCATAGCTCCTTTGTAGAGCTGCTCTTCTGCAGTCAGTGCTAACGGCACAGAAGCGTCTCCTACGTTATTCCCTGCTTGTATCCTAGTTACGGTATGTGGCTTCCCCTGAAGATGGGACCACGTGGGCCACATTGTCAGTAATGGTGGCACAAACATGCCTTTCTGGTTCCCGCTTCCTCTCACCTTTGACTGGCTGTCCTCGTCATTCTCCACAGGAAGACAGACACAGAAATGGAAGATGACAAGATTAATGGGGCAAGGGCTTCGGCTGAGGAACTTGTAGAGTTCCAAGGCATTCAACCTTATCTGAAGACCATCTTTAAACCCAACTAAGACACCAGGTTTCCACAGTTTAATTTCCAGCTGACTCTTTTCTCCCCTTGAACTCCAAACATTTAGCAACCAACTATATTCCTTTTTTTTTTTTTGCTTTTTGGGTCACACCCAGCAATGCTCAGGGGTTACTCCTGGCTCATGCACTCAGGAATCACTCCTGGCAGTGCTTGGGGGACCATATGGGATGCTGGGAATCGAACCTGTATTGGCCATGTTGGCTGTGTGCAAGGCAAATGCCCTACCCGCTGTGCTATCGCTCCAGCCCCAACCAACTATATTCTTGACACCAATGTCTCTTGCACACATGTGACTTACAAAACCTCAAACCAAGCTCTGAAATCTCTTACATAGCACATACAACATACTTGAGGCCGTTACTTATTTTGGCTCTCTGGCTTCCAGCCCACCCTGCTGGGTGCTTGAGTGGCATTTTGTGTGACCTTATGCCCTCAGTTTATAGCACCTGAGATTTTTCCTTTTTTTTTGTATTGTATTGTAGTTTCTTTTTTGCGGGGGGGGGGGGGGGGCACACCCAGCAATGCTCACAGGTTACTCCTGGCTCCACACTCAGGAATCATTCTTGGCAGTGCTCAGGAGACCGTATGGGATGCCAGGTATTGAACCCGAGTTGGCCATGTGCAAGGCAAGCGACTTACCTGCTATATAGTTCCAGCCCCATTTCTTGAAAGCTCAACTATGAAACCACTTAAAAAATAGTTCTTACACCCGTGATATAGCACAAGGAGTTGGAGTGCATGACTTGCACACACCAGGCTCTGATTCCTGGCACCAAGTGACCTCCTCCCCTCAAATGCTGCCAAGGTATGACCTGAGAGTTCCCAAATACCATCATAGCCACTACCTCCTTGTGTGTGGTACTGGACTAAGTATTACTAGAAGCAGCTCTTAGGCTCATAAGCGCTATTGGGGTGATGCCCCAAATAAAAATAAAACTTATGCCTTATCTTAAATCTTTAGCTGGAAAAGATGTGTGATTTTCAAAATAGTCTTCCATAAGTGCCTTTCTTATATTCCCATTTAATTGTGAAATATAACATAGAGAAGTGTGCCCAGTTAAAAAATCTGTTAATTTATTGCGAGCAACCATTTTTTCCCCAATCCTGTTGATATAGAAGATAGCTTTGATTTTTGGATACTAGGCTAGTCTTGCATTACTGGATAAACCAACTCAGTTGTGCTTTCAGTCCTTCTATGATCAAGTTGGATTCAATATTTACATTTTGTTGGCAATTTTTATTTACAAAAGGGAGACTATCATTTTTCTTTCTTACAATATCCTCATTAAGTTTTGGTGTTAAGGTCAAATGGTTGTGGAGGGCATCATCTCTCTCTCTCTCTCTCTCTCTCTCTCTGTCTCTCTCTCCCCTCCACCCTCTTTCAAATTCTTCAGAGTTGTGAACACTTAATATAATTTCTTCTGAATAATTGATAGGAAAAGTTACAGATAGAACTGGAATTTTGTGGGAAATTCTAAAATTTCTTTTATTTTGATAGGAAAATTTATATTTTCTACTTCATTTTGTGTTAGGTTGGGGCAAGGGGAAAGGGTCGCTCCTGGTGCTGCACAAGAGTTGCTCCTCTTGGCACTTATAAGGACCATCTGCAGTGCTGGGGATTGAACCAGGATTAACCACATGCAAGCCAAGTGTCTTAACTCCTTTATCATCTTCGCAGTCCAGGAATTTTTAGTTCTATATGAGCTACTCCTGGCACAGTCCACCCAGCATTGGCCTATGGTGCGCAGGGGCCAGCAGGGCTATGGAGGCAACCCTGGAGCCCTCTGTGGTCCCTAGGATGAGACTCAGAGGCTCAAACTCAGGTAGGGGGTGTGTTCTACTGCTTGCACTACCTCCCCGACCCAATAGCAGTCAGGATGTTTAAGAAAGTCATCCTCTATTCATGTGACCACTGCTTTCTAGTTTGTTGGAGTAAGAGTGTCAACATAAATATCTGCTGTATTCAGTGAAGTCTTCTGTCTATAGTATTTCCCACTTTTCATCCCCGACATCACTTGTTTGTGCCTCTAGACTCATCTCTATGGATCAGGCCTTCTCAGGACTATTGGATTCCATTGTTTGTTTCAAGGGCTGGAGCGATAGCACAGCAGGTAGGGCGTTTGCCTAGCATGCAGCCAACATGGCCGACCCAAGTTCGATACCTTTGCCCCTCTTCAAGAGCCTAGCAAGCTACCAAGAGTATCTCGCCTGCACAGCAAAGCCTGGCAAGCTGCCCATGATGTATTAGATATGCCAAACACAGTAACAAGTCTCACAATGTTACTGAGCCCGCTCGAGCAAATCGATGAACAACTGGAGGACAGTGACAGTGACAATGTTCATTTCAAAGGTCCAACTTAATGTTTTGTGGACTTCAATGATATGTTATTTACTCTTTCATTATTTTTTTTCTGTTTTTCTTTTGGGGGGGTGTGAGAGGACACCAGGTGATACTCAGGGGTTACTCTCAGGAATCACTCCTGGCAGTCGGTGTTCAGTGGACCATATGGGAGCCATCATCTGAAGGCTACTGGGAGGGACCTCTGGGCCACTTGGGAGGCCCCCGCAAAGCCAACACAAAATAGACAGAAAAGCTCCCAAATCAGAAGCAAAATGTTTAGTTAGATCCATCATGCACTGACTACATCCTTTTAGGTCTGCTAAAATGCACTCAGTACTCTCAAATGTTACTACTAAAAATGGTTTAAGTCTTTTTTAAATTTAATTTTTAAATTAATCAGCACCTCCATGAATGTGCGAGGAACGCCAAGAGAGAGATAGCCACAAAAAATCGCCTATCTTCGAAAACTCTTGAGCTAATTCGCCAGCGTGGTTTGGCGCATGCCTCAGGCAACCGCAAACTAACGTCCGAGCTCGCAAAGCAGTGCAGAGATGTGATCAAGGAAGACCTCAAAGAGAGAAGAGCAGAAGTACTGGTAGATGCGGCAGAAGCCGGGAAAAGTATTCGTAACGCCCGCCTGTCTTTCGCCAACTATAAGACCAAGATGACTGCCCTCCGACGTCCTGATGGATCCATCACATCCTCCAGAATGGCAATGGAGAAGATTATCCATGACTTCTACTCAAATCTCTTCGATAGCCATGTCCACTTGCCGACATACCAAATTCCACAGGATGGATATGTCGTTCCCAACGTTCTCCCTTCCGAAATCCGACACGCCATTTCGTCGGTAAAGAAACAAACAGCACCCGGCCCAGACAAGGTCAGACCTGAACACCTGAAGAACCTGCCGTCAGTATTCATCAATACACTGGCTCGGCTCTTCACTCGCTACCTGTCTGAATGCAAGGTTCCATCCCAATGGAAAACCAGCAGGACCGTACTACTGTTCAAGAAGGGAGACATCCATGACATTGGCAACTATCGCCCGATCTGCCTATTCTCTGTCATCTACAAGTTGTTCGCTCGAGTCATCCTAAATAGGATTGGCAGAACACTAGATGAAGGACAACCATGCGAGCAAGCAGGGTTCCGCAAAGGATTCAGCACCATCGACCATATCCACACAATAACCAAGCTCATTGAGGTTTCTCGGGAGTTCAAGATGCCGCTCTGTTTAACGTTCATTGATTTAAAGAAGGCCTTTGATTCTGTTGAGACGGAAGCAGTCATTGAAGCCCTAGCCAATCAGGGCATTCAAGCCCAATACATCAGGATCCTCCATGAGCTGTATTGCGGATTCACTACCAGGATCTCACCATTCTACAAAGAAGTGATCGTTGATGTCAAGAGAGGGGTGCGGCAGGGTGATACCATTTCACCGAAACTCTTCAGTGCCACCCTCGAGAACATCATGCGACGACTGGAATGGGAAGGAATGGGAGTGAAGATAGATGGTCGGCAGCTACACCACCTCCGCTTTGCTGATGACATTGTTTTAATAACACCAAACATCAGCCAAGCGGCACAAATGCTGGCCGACTTTGACCGTGAGTGTGGAAAGGTAGGACTACAGCTGAATCTTACGAAGACAATGTTTATGAGAAACAGCCTTGTTCCTGACGCCCCATTCGCTCTCAATGGAACGACCATCTCCGAATGCAACAGCTATGTGTACCTAGGTCGAGAGGTCAACATGACAAATGACCTGGCACCCGAGCTGCGCAGGAGGAAGAGAGTGGCTTGGAACGCCTTCAAGAACGTCGAAGAAATAGCTAAGAGGACGAAGAACCTCCGGCTCCGAGCACATCTCTTTGATTCCACTGTTCTTCCTGCATTAACATATGCCTCAGAGACCTGGGCCCTACGCAAACAAGATGAGAATGCTATTCAGGTCTCCCAAAGAAGAATAGAAAGAGCTATGCTTGGAATATCACGTTTCACTCAAATGAGAGAAAGAATCCGGAGTTCTGACATCCGTCGACGATCAAGGATCAGGGACGCTGTCTCATTTGCCAAGGTGTCGAAAATCAGATGGGCTGGTCACGTAATGAGATTTAAAGATGACCGTTGGACCAGAGCTGTTACTGACTGGATTCCACGGGATGTCAAAAGATCACGTGGCCGCCCACCTACCAGATGGTCAGATTTCTTCGTCAAGATCATGAACGATCGGTCTGAGGCCCTTCATGTTCCCGGAGTGAACAGATGCCATTGGGCTACACTAGCACGCGACAGGGACAAATGGAGACGTTACTGGCGCCCGCTCGAGCAAATCGAGGACTAATGGGAAGTTAAGTGATTAAGTGAATTTTTAATTAGTGAATCACTGTGAGGTACAGTTACAGATTTACAACCTTTCGTGCTTGTATTTCAGTCATACAATGGTAGAGTACCCATTCCTCCACCAGTGCCCATGTTCTACCACCAATGGTCCCAGCATCCCTCCCACCACCCACACCCCATCCCCTTCACCCCACCCCACCTCTGTGGCAGGGCATTTCCTTTCGTTCTTTTTGTTTGCTCTCTCTCTCTCTCTCTCTCTCTCTCTCTCTCTCTCTCTCTCTCTCTCTCCCCTTTTGGGTGCTGTGGTTTGCAGTAGAGGTATTAAGTGGCCACCATGTTTGGTCTATAGTTTACTTTAAGCCCACATTTCCCATCCCAAGCGGGTCCTCCTAGCACCCTTTACTTGGTGTTCCCTTCTTTATCTGAGCCTCCAGCATGCAAGGCGGGCTTCTAAGCTGTGGAGTAATCCTCCTGGTACTTATCTCTACTGTTCTTGGGTGTTAGTCTCTCATTCTGTTACTTTATATTCCACAAATGAGTGCAATCTTTCTATGTTTGTCCCTCTCTTTCTGGCTCACTTCACTTAACATGATACTTTCCATATTGATCCACCTAAATGCAAATTTCATGACTTCATCTTTTCTAACAGCTGCATAGTATTCCATTGTGTAGATGTACTCTTTGTGTTAAAAAGTTTATTTAAAATGTACATACAGGGGGTTGAGTGATAGCACAGTGGATAGGGTGTTTGCCTTGCAGATGGCCGACCTGGGTCCATGAACCAGGAGTAACCCCTGTGCCGGTGTGTGACCCAAAAAGAAAAAAAAATTACATACAGTTAAAAATGTACTGTTTTTCATTGATGAAGCGTCTGTTCAAGTATTTCAATTTTTAAATCGGATTATTTTATTATTGCTGATTTTTGAAAGCTCTTTATATATTATGAATGTGAGTTCTTTGTCAGACATATTTTCTCAATTTAAGAAAAGTTCTTTCTAATCTATATGCCTTTAACTTCTCTTTTTGTTTTGCATTTCTTTGTCATTTCTTTTGATTCTTGAGAGGGGGCTACTCTCAGCTCTGTACTCAGGAGCAGTACTTAGGAGATCACACAGTGCTGGGGACTGAACCACACTCAGCAACGAGAAAGGCAAGTACTTTTACCCCTGTACTCTCTCTCTCTCTCTCTCTCTCTCTCTCTCTCTCTGGCCTCAGTGCTCAGTGTTTTCCACATTTGGCATTTCCCTCTTTTATTACTATCTTTTGTGATAAGCAAAAGATTTTTCATCTTAATAAAGTCAAATGTGGTTTATAATAGATCAAGCTTGTGCTGATATACTAAGAACTCCGAGAAACCTCAGATCATGAAAAACAATTTTTGTATATTCTAGAAATTTTATGAAATTGGGCTTTACATTTATTCCTGTGCTTCATTTCAAGTTATATTTCAGTGCAAATTGTGAAGGATGGGCCCCCTCCTTTTCTGGCATGCAGATGTCCAACTTCCCAGCACCATATGTTGGAAACACTACACTTTCTCCATGAGTTGGCTTTGCACCTTTGTCAAAAATCAGTGAGAGCATTTGTATGAATCTATTTCTGGACTCTACTCTGCTCCATTGATCTATGTATCTACACTTTCGCCAGCACTGCATTGTTTTGATTGCTGAAGCTTTAGAGTTAGGCTGGGAATCAGATGGTGGGAGACCTCCAATTTTGATCATCTCTTTGAAAATTGTTTTGCACATTCCGCTTACTTTGCTCTTTTCAACAAAATTTGAATTCACACTGTTAAATCAATTAAAAATTGGGATTTTTAAAAATTGAGATTTCACGAACATATAAACCAGATTGCCTTCCACTCTGAGAACTTGTGTATCATTTCATTTATTTGGGTCTTATCTAAAAATGTCTTTCATTAGTGTTTTGCAGTTTTCAGCATCGAGATCCAGGAAACATGTCATTAGATGCATACCATAGTTAATTTTGGAAGAGGGCTACTGTACATGGTGCTTTGAAAATGGAATTTCAATATTCATTACTATGACAAAGCCCATAACTGGGTTTTGTGTATTGACTGTGTAGTCTGTGACCTTGCAATTATGGACTAAATGGTCAGGTTCTCTAAATATTAGATTAAAACCCTGATTTCCAGTGTGATGATTTGGAGGTGGGGGTCCTTTGAGAGGTCATTTAAGATTAAATGAGATCATGACACTGAGCATTCCAATGAAAGGATTGGTATTATTATTATTATTATTATAGTTTCGGTAATATGCTTACACTAATGTATTGATATAGACAGTTAATGCAGCCCTGCTGTCACCAAAGGCAATTATTCACTTAGAAGAATACCAGAGGGCTCTCCCTTCCATCCTTCTCCTCCTTTCTTCTCCTTCCTCTCCCCACTCTCTCCTGCCCTTCCTCTCCGCTGTCTTTCTCTTCCCCTCCTCTCTGATCCACTTCCTCTCCTTTCTTCTCCTCTTCTTTTCTTTCACCCAGACCCTCTCAAAGAAGAGGTCATGTGGGCACACAGAGACGATGTCTGTCTTGGGATGAAAAGTCCCCAGCAAGGCTTTGTTGACACCTTGACCTTGAACTTTGCAGCCTCCTCAAAATTGTGGATTCTCTTTTTTTAAGTTTTTATTTTATTATTATAATCTTGTTCACAATAGTTCATTGCAGATAATATTCAAACACCAATCCTACCACCATGCACCTTCCCACCACTGTAAGAGGAAAGTGTGTGAAGATTGTTGTATTTCATCCTGGAGCCACTTAAACCCTTGCATAAGAGATTACAAGCATGCATGCTACACCCAAACAAATGTGTGCTGCTTTTGGTGCATCAGTGGGCTAGAGTATAAGATGTTGTGTAGCCAGGCTCTAGGATGTTCTGAGTTGCCCTCTTCCAGGAGCAGTATTTCATATTCTCTGGATCTTGGTCATTGATGAGATTATATGCCACCAGAGTCAGTTTGTGGGTGTGACAGCCAAGCTACTGGAAAACTGGGTAGCTAGGGGGAGGAGGCCTAGTCCCTTTCCTAGTGAGCATGGAGATCTCAGTCATGGATCCCACATACCTGGGTTTTTCTGCACATTCCACCCTAGGTGAGGCTCATCCAAGCATGTGGAGGGTGGCCTTGAGCATGGCTCCATGGTTGGGTTCTGGAGGTTTTGGGCTGCTGGGGTTCTGCTGGGGCAGGGAGGGAAACTCAACTCACCTCCTTCCGAATTGTCCTGGTGAAGATAGCCTGGTGCGGGCGCAGGATGTTCTGTGATTGTGGAGTCTCTGCTATTTTCTGGTATGTGACGTAAACTGGGCTTCCAGATCTGATTTCTATAAATCATAGTGTATGTGTTTCAAGGCCAAGAAGTACAGTGGCTGGCAACCAGGAGAAAGTCAAATAACTCATTGGAAATCCTACCTCTGTAAAATGGGTTAAGGCAGGAAGTTGGGTAGAAGAGATCAGGAATGTTCTCTTTCTTTGAAGCGTTAAGAAGAACCATCCAGATGTAGAAAGGCTGCCCACAGCACAGAGGGCTGTGCTGGAAGCATCCCAGCACTATGCCTAGGTGGAAGCTCCTTGCCTTATGTGGCTTCAAAGGCAATAGGGCAGCTGCTCTGTCAAGGGGCAACCTGGGCTTGGCCATGGACATCTCAGTGGAAGTGAGGCCAAACTACCAAAGAGCAGGACACTGTTTCTTGTGTCCTCTGGGCTGAGTTAGCTGGCCGTGGTTGATCCAGGTGCCCTCTTGCCCCAGGGAAAGGCAAATTCCAATGCAGGATTTTTGGACTCCTTTTTCCACAGATCTGAACATCCACTTGTCATTCTTCATAGGGCAACTTGTCAAGGACTTTTCTCACCCTCTGAGAACCTCATTTTACAAATGAGGGGGCCTTAAGCCTTGCAGATGAAACTTTGAAGTGACTCAACATTGTGCATATAGATAGATGTTCATAGAATGCGTATGAAGATCATGGCGTATTATTTATCTATAAAAAATGAGGTCAGTCTCTCCATTTGTGAACACAGAAGTGAACATGAAGAACAATAGGCTAAACAAAACAAGTCGAAGACAGAGGAGTATGTTATGACTCTTGTGTAAAATCTAAAGCCAAAGTAAAGCACAGCTCCTGAATTCAGAGAATTTGGAGGTGGTAGGGCAAAGTGGACATCAGAAAGTGTTCCCCAGAGATAGAAGGCCTGAGACTGCCTTCTGCAGTTAAAAGACTGAAGCAAACAAGATTAGAGCTGAAAGAGTATATCTGAAACCCTTTTTATAAGAAAAGTTGGGGGCTGGAGAGATAGCACAGCGGGTAGGGCTTTTGCCTTGCACACAGCCGACCCGGGTTCAATTCCCAGCATCCCATATGGTCCCCTGAGCGCCGCCAGGAGTAACTCCTGAGTGCAGAGCCAGGAGTAACCACTGTGCATTGCCAGGTGTGACCCAAAAAGCAAAAAAAAAAAAAAAGAAAAGAAAAGAAAAGTATTTGTAAAGTATGATGAAGAATAATAACTGAACTTTTTTTTTTAATTTTTGGACTCAGGTGCTCAGGGCTTACTTTTGGCTCTGTGCTCAGGGATTACTCTTGATGGGCTCAGGGTACCATATGAGATGCCAGTAATTGAACCCAGGTCAGAAGTGCACAATGCAAGTGTCCTACCAGCTATACAATCTCTGTGGTCCCTGGAACTGAACTTATTGTGGATGATCATATCCACTAGCTACACAAATATCAAATTGTGATTTATTTTTAGTTTTGACTCCATATTTCCTAGCAGTGCCCTGGCCTACTCCTGGCTTAGTGCTCAGGGGTCACTTCTCATTGTACTCGGGGAACCATATGAGATACTTAGAACTGAACTGGGCTTTACCAGGAGCATGGCAAGTGCCTTAACCTCTCTCACCCATATGTTTTATTTCAGAATTAGAATGTTTTTAAGCAGTGCCCGAGAGATCTCAGACTCTCCAAGGGATTCTTGGCCATCCGGTCAGTAGTTCAATGTGAGGGCATGGGGGCTGGAGCTTATCCAGGACACCCTAGCGGTGCTCAGGGACCTTCAGTGCTAGGGCTCCTGAGGGCTACATCTCAGGAGATCATGTGATTCCAGTGTTGGCCACATGCAAAGCATGAGCTTTAACCCCTCTACTTGTCCACTGAAATACTGAAATTGTTGTTTTACACCTAATATCAATCTGATGTTTCATGTCAAGAACGTTTTTTTTTGTTGTTTTTTTTTTTTGCTTTTTGGGTCACACCCGGCGATGCATAGGGGTTACTCCTGGCTCTGCACTCAGGAATTACTCCTGGCGGTGCTCAGGGGACCATATGGGATGCTGGGAATCGAACCCATGTAGGCGGCGTGCAAGGCAACCGCCCTACCCGCTGTGCTATGGAAGAATATCTTTTATTTTTTTAATTTTTAAAAAATTTTTATTAGTGAAACACCATGAGGTACAGTTGTAGACTTACAAATTTTTGTGCTTGGGTTTCAGTTATACAATGATCCAGTACCCATCCCTCCACCAGTGAAGAATACCTTTATTGAGAAGCTGATGCTTAACAAAAGTAAAGCCAAATTATATTTCTCAGTACAAATAAAAAGAACCATTAGTTGAAAAAATATCCATAGTATTATTTGTAGCAATTTTGAAATTTAAATGGATTAAAATTATAGTTAATAATTGTTTGCAATATAGATACTGAGAATGCCCAAAAGGAGAGAGAGAGGAGAGAGAGAGAGAGAGAGAGAGAGAGTGAAGTGCCTGTCATAGAGGAAGGCTATGGCTGAAAATCATGAAAGCTTTGTAACTGTATCTTGCAGTGACATGGTGATTCAATTAAAAAAATTTAAAATTACAGTTAATAAAAACATTGGGCACTATGGAAGGTCTTTGGGTATCTTTAATTTTTATGCATATTCATACTCTGAATATTGTAGTCATCATGCTTTGCTGAAAGGTAGATTGGTATTATCTATGAACACTCCTTTTAGGGGGCTGGAGAGTTTGTACAGGAGCTGAGTGCTTGCCTTGCAAGTTCTGAACCACCTGTTTTGAATCCCAGCTCTTCCCGGAAGTACCTCTGGACACAGAGCCAGAAGTAGCTCCTGAGCACTGCTGGGTGTGAACTCTAAACAACCTCCCCACAACTCCCCCCAAAGCCCCTCCTTGTAGGTGGTTAGGAACAGGGGTCTTGCTCAAAGGACTGAAGAGAAGCCTCAAGTTCAGTCCTTAGCACTGTGCTGAAGGGAAGGTCCTGGTGGCCCCCCCACAGCTGCAGGCCAGGCCAAGTAGCACCCAGCCAGGAGTGCAGTCAGCCATCTTTCCTCCATGCAGTGGTGACCCTTGGAGCACTCATTCCTAGAAGGGTTCGTTAGGATGGACATTTCTTCCAGAATGTCCAGCACAAGCAGCTTATCTGCTTCAACTGAGCTGTGCTTCAGCATGAGAGAAGTGTAAGGATTTGATTTAATGCCTATTTGCCAAGAATGAAGTATCTTTTGTTCAGCTCTTGCCAGGGAACAGACCAAAAGAAACAGGCTTCACCTGTAACAGGAGGGGTTCATGTCAGACAGGAGGAAGATTTATCAGGCAGGGAGGATAAAGACACTAGCATGAGTTATGGCACTTCCTTACCTGGACATCTTCAAAGTAAGATATACTTCCCTCTGACAGGAGCGGGAGTGGGTGTGGGTGGGGTTGGGGGGAATTCCTAGCTGGAGGCAGGGAAATGGACTTCAGCGACCTTTGAAGGTTGAGTCCAGTCTTCTGAGTCTGGAAGAAACTGAAATGGGAATTTATGGCTTTGACATCCATCATGTGAATAAATCTGAGCCCCGGCTAGAGGAGAAAGAAGATTCCGGAAGCCTGCTCTGGCTTGACTGCTCTATCAGTCAGGGTTCCAGCAGGAAATGGATAACTGTTTCAAGATCGCTGGAGAGGAGCTTAATAAAGAGACATCGAACAAAGGCACAAGCAAGTGGTAGAGAAATTGGGGGCCTCCAAGGCTGCACCTCAGGGGAGCATATGGCTGCAGGGAATAAAGAAAATAAGAGTGGCCCTAAAGTTCTTACCTCCTCACCACAAAGGAGATGAAGGTAGGGAAGTGATTAGAACCTACAAGGGGCAATGAGGGCAGAGGGAGCCATGTTGAGCTAGGGCCTTCTGTGGAGGAAGACATCGGCCAGGAGGGATCAGGGGAGAGAGCCAAGGAAAGTGTTGTCTTCCCTCTTCAACCCTCACGAAGCTAATATCAGTGATTCCCCTGGGCAGATCCTGACTGAAAGTCTGAGGTAGAGGAAGTTCACAGAGTTGGCTGATGTGGGTTAGTCTCCAGAGCAGAGCAGAGATGAGAGCAATGGAACAACAAGGTACACACTTGGTTTTTCTAAACTCCAAATTCAGGTGCCTTTTATGCGCTGAGCACTGGACAGAAGGCAGTGAATCAGACTGACCTTTGAATCCATTTGTGATTTAGGGATGTACTCCACCACACACACACCTTCGACTGGTCACCTTTTAAGATGAGCAGTTACAATGGAAGCTGGGAATGTTCCTAAAACTCTTGGGCTTTCATATCCTCATGTGTAAAAAGGGAATGAAATCGTATCCCCTTGTGTGGTCGGATTATGTATGGGAAGGCGGGAAATGAAAACAGTTGCCATGATCACCACTATTGATCTTTGCAGCTTCCAAAGTCTTAGCCTTCTGGGGCTGGAGCAATAGCACAGTGGGTAGGGTGTTTGCCTTCCATGCGGCCAACCGAGGTTCGATTCCCAGTATCCCATATGGTCCCCTGAGCACCACCAGGGGTAATTCCTGAGTGCCGAGCCAGGAGTAACCCCTGTGCATCGCCAGGTGTGACCCAACAAGCCAAAACAAAACAAAATAAAACAAAAAGTCTTGGTCTTCTTAGAAGACTTAGATTGCACATCTGTTCCCTGTGACTCCCTTGCCCTTCTCTCCAGGGCCTGGCTGTTGCTCTGATTGTCTGGGCACAAGCCTGTCGGCGTGGTCCTTACAAGACCACGACGCATGGCTTGCTTAGTGCTTGTGGTCTCTGCTAGATTCTGGATTCTTCTGAGATGATGGACTCAGATCATTTCCTGCTCTGGCTCCCAACTGTGCAATCGGGGAGGTTTGCCACCAAGATGGTCCAATTTGGTTTCGAATAACTTGACCTCATGAGAGGAGATCATGGAAAAGAGTGTGGCCCAAGCAGAGGGGCAGAATTTCTGACAGTGGACGAACAAGCCCTACATGAGCTATGTGATGGCATCTCATGGTCACAGGAATCTAGCCTCCAGTGCTCTTCTGAGCCACACAGCACAAAGCTCTGCTCCTTTCTGGGACTAACTGCTAATCCTCAGGGCACAGGATCTCCAGGGAAGTAGGTGCCTACCAAATAAACAGGAGAGAACAGACTTGTACCTGGGACTTGACTCAGAAATATTCATCTTAAATATTCTTTTTTTTCCCTCTTTGCTTTGGGCTGGAGCGATAGCAGAGCAGGTAGGGTGTTTGCCTTGCATGGGGCCCATGCGGCTGACTCGAGTTCGATTCCTCCACCCTCTTAGAGAACCCGGCAAGCTACTGAGAGTTCCTCGCCCGCACGGCAAAGCCTGGCAAGCTACAGATGACGTATTCGTATGCCAAACACAGTAACAACAAGTCTCACGATGTAGACATTATTGGGCTCGCTCGAGCAAACCGATGAACAACCGGAGGATAGTGCTACAGTGCTTTTGCTTTTTGGGTCACATCTGGTGATGCACAGGGGTTACTCCTGGCTCTGCCCTCAGGAATTACTCGTGGTGGTGCTCAGGGGCCCATATGGGATGCTGGGAATCAAACCCAGGTCAGCTGCTTTCAAGGCAAATGCCCTACCCGCTGTGCTATTGCTCCAGTCCCTTAAAGATTCTTTAAGTTGGAAGCTGGCTTTGTTTTATTAACAACCAGTTGCAAAAGAGGAAAGATTTCTTTATCATTCAGGTTGACTCTTCTCTGAGCTCTTCTTTTCGTGTGTGTGTGTGTGTGTGTGTGTGTGTGTGTGTGTGTGTGAGCAGCACACACATGCGTGCAACAGATAGGGATGGAGCTGTGAAGGACAGCTGGTGGTAGAAGTGCTCCAGGAACACTTTCACTCTGCCTCCATTACAGCCTCAAAAGTCAAGGCACAAGCACAGGCTAAGTTTCTCACCCATCCCACAACCATGGGTGAGGAGGCAGTCAAGGGGGTGTATCCCATAGGGTCAATATTCAAGGTCAGGAAAATGCTTCAATCTAATACTAGAACATCTTTAGCTATGCCACAGGGATACCATCTACAAAATGGAGAGCAAAAAATTTCACCAGGACAGGGACCAGGACATGCCAAAAGAGCTTAAAGCATGTGCTTGCCCTGGTTTCGAACCCTGGTGCTACGTGATCCCCTACACACCACTGGGAGTGGCCCAGCCCCCACACCCAGCAGCATAGAATGTGTACTCCCTCCCTCCAAAAGTCCTTCTGGGAAAATGACCTAGTTTATTCAGCAAATATTTTTCGGGAAAATACAAGTGAATCAAGAGGATTTTGTAGATTTAAACATCTAAGATATATACAAGCCATTTCATATAAAGACCTTATTTGGATTCTTCTTTGGACAAACTATTAAAAAATTATGAGACAACAGGAGGTATTTGAACATTGATTAATTATTTGATGGTATTGAGGACTTAGTTTTCATATCTTATGTTATAAATACAGTTTCTAACCATCTCTGACTTTCAGAAATGCGATCTGAAATATATGACACTTGGTATTTGCTTCAAAAATTATCTGGACATATGTGGAAGGGATAGAGAGGGGAGCAGGAGAAAATTATAAGTGGTTGATAGTAGGTATGTGGGGGTTCATGAATCAAGTCCACTTTGTACTTATGTGTCATGTTTTTTTCCACCCATCACAGACACACTGTAAAATGTGGTGGTAAAAATAAATATGCTTTTTGTGGGTTTGTTTTTACCAGGGTTGCCCATCATGAACTTGAAATCTAAACTGTGCCAGATGAAAAATGGATATGGACACGAACTTGCCTGTATCAGAGATGAACAGAAGCTCACTCACCCTTCACAGGCCCAGGGAAGCCCCAGCCTCCCCGAAGGCCACTGGGACGCTATGGCTCTGTCATGTTCTTTTGTTGTGGAGCCGGAACTCAAAAGCGAAATGACACCGGCTAATACAACTTATCTTGCAGTTGACACCATGAAGGAAAATAGCAACTGGGGCCCACTGGGAGCCTCTTACAGGGTCTGTTGCCTCTAGTCGAGAGCTGTGACCTGGTCTTGCGCGTTCCAGCACATTCTTATCTGTGCTCATTGACCTTCTCAAGGGAGGGAGGGATGATGGACTTATCTTCCAGAAGAGGAAGCTGAGCCTCCAACAGGGGTAGTAAGTTGTTTAGTGCTTGACACTTGGTGAGGGGTGGTAGGGGTGTACCCAAGTTCTCTGCTGCAACACCAGGTTCTTTACCTCCTGTTCTCAGGGACCATCCAGTGTGGGAAAGAGCTGTTAGGCGGGGACTCCAACAGGTGCTCTGCACGCAGCACTTCACGGGAACTTCAGTGAATTTCTGGGCTGGAGCTATCCTTACCTGCACTTTACCCATGGAGACACAGGAGCCCCTACTGTCACTTTTCCCAGAAAAAAAGAGAAACTGGGGGCCCAAGGATGTAGCTTTGTGGTAGAGCTCATGCTTTGCATGAGAGAGACCCATGGGCTTGATATATATGACACATACATATATCACATATACACATACATATATGTATATATTATAGACATGTGTATATAATATGATATATATCATATGATATCACACATGTGTATGCATATATATATCACAGATTATCACAGATCATCCTGTTATTCGTCGATTGCCTCGAGCAGACCCCAGTAACGTCTCCTTCATCCTAGCCCTGAGATTATATTCAAGGCTCTTTAGGAGAATGAGACCCATCATTGTTACTGGTATTTGGCATATTGGGTATGCCACGGGGAGTTTGCCAGACATATATATATATATATGTACATATATATGTACATATATATATACATATATATATATATAATGTTTTTGTTTTGGTGGGTGACAGTTGTGCTCAGGGCTTATTCCTGGCTCTGCTACCAGGAATAACTCCTGGCAGGCTTGGGGTAGCAGATGGGATACTGGGGATTGAATCTGGGTTGACCACGTGCAAGGCAAGTACTCTACCTGCTGTACTATCTTTCAGGCCCGTCATGATACTTTTTATTTTGTTGAGGCAGGTGCTGGATGAAAAAAGGTCTTTCAGAATCCACGAGAGCAGAGGTTTAGGAATAACCCGAAGGAAGGCGTGTTCACATGCCTCATTTTCACATCTTGAAACCACTGACCCATTGTGTTATGGCTGTGATGTCACTGGCTAAGCCAGGCCACTCACTGTCAACCACATTACAAATGTTAATACATTAAGAACTCACACCAGCCCCATGAGATAGTGAGGGGGCCCAGATGGTTTGTTCCCATTTTATCAAGGGCACCTACTCAAACTGAGGCACCTACTCACCCCAGAGCTAATGAAACAGAACCAAGTTTCCACCCGGCAGCCTGGGGCCTGAGACATGTGGTGTGTGTGGGGAGGACTCTTCATTGCCTGCACCCCTGAGTTCTGTGCCTTTACACCACCCCTCTGGGGATGTATCAGGAAAGGAATGGTGTGGGTCGACTTTAATCCCAATGTCTTAAGGCCAAGGAAGAAAGAGGACATGCCTTCCATGGCCTGGAGCCTGAAGAGCAAGGCAGCAAATGAGTGGCTGAAGCACTGCGTAGAGAAACAGAGAGGCGCCAACTTCCTTCGGAAAAGCTTGGAGGATGCTCTCATTGAACACTGCAGTGATAAGGGATGCAGTGCCTGTCGCAATGGTCATGAAGACCCCAATGCACAGTTGCTGTTGCTGACCCTACTTGTCCCCCACCAACTCTCGCCTCTCCTTCCTCCATCTTGCAGGCAACCCAAGGGTCCCAGTTTTCTCCCCAGGTTCTCCATTCAGCCCATTTGCAGCATGGCACTGTTTTCCAGGGGTTCCTCCAACTGCCCAGACCCACATTCTCTAGTTCCCCCTCCCCCGCCCTAGGACCATGGGTCTTCCTGGTCCTGTTGAATGAGGCCTTGTGACCTGCTCAACGAGGGAAATGCCCAAATCAATCCATGTCTTCTCACATGTACAAATGACAAACTGTTCAGCCAGGGACCTGCTGGGACCTTCTTGCCCTTGGACCCGCACAGAGGCCCCAGGACGACGCTTGTCAGGCAAAACAAGTTATAAACCTCTGGCTGTGAATTGCTGAGATCTGGGACTTGGTCATAGCTCAGCCCACAGAAATAGCCTGATCTGATAGTTCAGGAGGCTCAAAGGGGTAAGCCCTCCCCCACCCCACCCCTGCTGCCGCCCTCAAATGTGCCTAGAAGGTACCCTGCAATAGTTTCACCAAAATATCACGCATCCATTCTATCACAGGCTCTTCATGTTGTTCCTCTGCCCAGAATGTTCTGTCCTCCTGCCCCTCCTCCCTGCCTGGGTCATTTCCATATTTCCTTCTAGCCCCGATATATACCTTCCTAGCATTTATCAGGATGGCATGTTTCTCTTGGATGCTTCTATATTTGGAGAATGCAGCCTTTGCCTACTGGACTGTTGCCACACTAAGAAGCATCACCCCAACTGTTATTTCCTTCACACTGCTGGGCCCTAACAGAGTCCCTGAATATAATACCTACTTAAAACTACTTAGTACGGGCTGGAGGTAGTACTTCAGAGAAGGTATACTTGCCTTGCACATGGTGGACCAGGATTTGATCTTTGTACTGTATATGGCCTCTGAGTACCACCTATGGTCTCCAAGTACCACCAGCAGTGAGTCCTGAGCACAGAGTCAAGAGGAAGCCCTGAGCACCACCCTGAGTGGCTCCAAAACCAAGAAAAAAATAATTATTAAATGAACTCATGCAGTGCAGTGAAGGGGCAGGCTTCTTAGGTTCAAATCCCACCCAAGGTTGTTATGCCACAAATCATTGGGGCTCTCTGTCTCAGCTTCCTCCTGAGAAACAGGGGGGATAAAATAGTCCCCAGTCTCCGCAGGGGGAGTTTGAAGGTTATTGAACACCCATACTGTCTCAGATCTCCACCCCCAGTATCCAGGGCTCTCTTTAGTGGGGGGTGAGAGGTGGGGGGCTATTTTCTCCATGATTTCCAGGCTCTCCTAGTTGGAACTCCAGTTGACAAGAGATGCTGGCAGAACTGAGGAGGAGGAAGAGGAGGGAAGAGACAGAAAACTATCTGGATTGGGTTCCTGGCCACAGTGTAATGACAACAGTGGTGAAGGCACCAGAAGCCTGGGCTCCCAACCTTTCCCGGGCAAGCAACGCCCTGCTGTGTGGTCCTGGCAAGGCCTGGCACCCTGGCCGGACCACCACTGTGGCTGTGTACCAACTGCCCCTTATGGTAATCCCTCTTGGGAGAAGATGGACATTTCAGCTGTGCAGGGAGCTCTGAGGTCCTGGCAACCGCACTCTGTTCTAGTTTTTTGGGAGTTTGGGTGGGGTGGGCATGGGGTGGTGTTGGGCCACACCCAGCAGTGCTCAGAGGCTCCTCTTGCTTCCGTGCCTAGGAGCTGCTCTAGGCAGTGCTTGGGGACCATGGAGAGCCAGGGGGAAGTGGAGCTGATCTCAGGCAAACGCCCTCCCCTGTACTTGGATCCCTGGCATCACAGTGAAGGGACATCCTCCGTGATTCGTATCTAGACTCCATCAGAGCTGCCAACCGCTCTTCCTGATTTGTTCCTGGTGGGCCCTGACTGTAGCATCTCTGAAGCGCTCAGAACTGGCTCAGGCCCATGGGGAGGGTCCTTCGAGTCTAAGTGGATGGGCAATCCACTTAGTGGTGACGCTCGCTGTGACCGGACTGACCCTGTATGACCTGACAGCTTCCCTTCCTGGGGACCCTCTCCACCTTCCAGCCCCCAGGCCTGAGGCAAATGATGACCGATGATGATGACAAATGGCAAAAGAGGACACAGCTTCTATAGCATTAGCAATTTTTTATTTTTCCTTTTTTGTTGCATAGGAAATGCAGTACTTGCTTCCAGTAATTGTATTGTAACGTGAGAAGGTGGTAGCACTAATGGTTGAATACAAGAGTTAAACTAATCCACACCAGCTCAAAAAAACCTGTGGAGATTTAGTTGAATAAGAATGGCCGCCCACAGTGATTCTCAACCAATTACACATTTTCACAGAACACAGTAAAACTAAAAGGGTAACTAGGGGAGTCAATACAAATATACTAGAGGCACAGGGGCCCGGCTCATAAGAAACATGTCTCAAAACAAGTTATTAACACGGATCTCCCTGGAAGGGGCCTATTCCCCGCCCATATCCCCCAATTTGAAATAAAAAAAAAAATAAAAAACGAAGGTGATCTGGAGAGGACAGTTTTCCAAGTTGGTAGGAAAAATTCCCAGGGAACTTGTTTCGGGGGGAGTGGTCTGAGCTGTGGGGAAGCACAGTCATGTATTTGCCTAAAGGAACCTTCCAGAACTTGAGTTCCACTTGGCGGTGTCAGTCCCCAATGTCCTGGCAGAGCAGAGGGGCTGGAGGGAGGGCAAGGCTGACCTGAAGTCTCTCAACCTCCGTCACTAGGGAGAAGTCAGTGGCCTTGTGTGACCTTTGACTGAGATGTTAAAAAAATGGGAAAAAAAGCGTACATTTCAGATTCTTGCTAAAAAGTAATCAACTTTTTGATATAAGAATAACACAAATAGAATCGAAAGGCATAAAAAAGCTTCTGCCACTTGGAGAAGAAGCACAGAGAAACGACAGGAAAAAAAAAAAAGAGCCCACACCTGGGGACATCCTGGTTTCTTAAAACCACTGCAGAGATGCCAAAGTTCACCCCACACCCCATGGAGAAGGGTGGCACAGTGAGGGGCTTGGTGGGTTGTGAGAAACCCAAGGTGCGTGCTCTCTGCACAGTCAGTGACCGCCTGTTCCCAGCTGCAGGCAAGTGTCCCTTTGGTTATTTGTGGGTGACCGCTCCCCATTTCCCTCCATCCTCCAAAGCAGGTTCAATAAACCTTCGGGGCATGAAAAGGCAGCTGGGTGCTGACTGAGAAAAAAAAATAGGAGACTTTGTCCTTCGGAAAGCAAGCAGAGCTGAATTTAGATCCCTCCTCCCCACATCAAAAAGTGTATTTGAAAAAAAAAATCTCGTGTTAATAGCACACTTCTTTTTCTTATGAATCGGGCCAAAGTTTGTACAGAGTTTTATTTTTTGAAGAAAATATTGCGACTGTGCATGAAACTAAAAAGCCACGTGATTTCTCAAAAGATTTTTTTTTTTTTGTTATTTTTTGTTCGTTTTTTTTCTTTTAGTATGAGGAGGTCTGGTGTGAAGATGGGTGAAGCATGGGTACCTGGCTGAACATTGTCCATTACACAACAATGCCAAAAAATGTTCAGCATCAGTGGTGAAGGATATCACCCCTCACTTGCAAAAGTTCTCCAAGTTCTTCAGAGCAGAATTCTTGAGATTCAAATGGTAATTTTGAGACAAAAGTTTTGCCAGGTACTGATTTCTGAAATCAAACACCCATGCTTGTCCCCCTAAGAAAAAGAAAACACAAGACAAGAACAAAAAACACAAGTAATACTGAATTTAAGTCAATGTATACCTCCGAAATACTGAAAACAGCCGAAAATTAAGGAAAGACAGAATTTGCGTTCTCAGTGAAATACCTTTAAAACCTAGCTGACAAGAACCAAGTCAGAAAAAAAAAAGACTAACATAACTTTGAGTAATATTCATACAGTTCACTAAGCATTATGGAATAGCATGCATTTTAATATTGTACGGTTATTCTACATCACCTATGCCAGAAGGTCCTGACTGACAGACAGCGAAGGCTACCGGTGTAGAAAAATCTTACTTCAGAAGAGCAATATAATACAGATTTCACAGGCACTACATTTTAATATATCAGGTATTATGCTGGTTTTCTTATAATTCTTTCTGTCCTAAAGCTGGCATTATAACAATGACCAAAAAGGCAAGGATTGAAGTAAACGGAAAGTAGATACCAAAGTTGATAGAGTTTTTTTCTTCAGATAAGATTAGTGCATAGTTTTCATGCAGATAAACACTGCTATGCATTTACACTGTTGGAAAGCGAGTGAATTGAGCCCAAGTTGTCACATTTGTGTAAATCATTTTGTCAGCCTGTAATAGCACCATGTAATGGATTTGCATTAAACATTAAATTGATTTCAGAATTGGTGACACAGAATTCACTACAGTTAAGTGCTATGGAATAGCTTCAATGTTACCTGCTATATATCAAAGCAATTTTCATCCCACTGCTTTTTTTTTTTATTGGAAAAAAAATAAAAGGGAAACAGACATGACACTAATTAGACGAATGCACAGCCTTGGACGTGGAGAAGGCAGAGCGGGTTTACTGTCACCCAGTAAATACATGCATGGACTTCAGGACGGAACTGGCCTTGGGAGTTGATGTGAAGGAGAAGCTCTGCGTATCCCACACTGAAGACAGGGGGCATGTGGAGGTGCCGTTGCAGCTCTCCTCACATGACCAGGCCAGTTGTGGTGTAAAGTTGTTCTATGGAGGCCTGCTACCAGGAAAAAAGAAAAAAAGAGACGAGAGAGAGAGAGAGAGAGAGAGAGAAAGAGAGAGACAGAGAGAAACACCACCACCACGATGGAGACGAAGATTATTTCCAGAGATGTGATTCAAAGTACATTGAGTGATGACCTCAGAAACCAACCCCCTCAAGGAAAAAATAATCATATATTGTAGGGGAAGTAAAAAGTTTTTCTGAACTCAGATTCTGTCAAGACTCTGTGACACTGTACTACAGAATTCAACGCATAGAGTGATGAGGGCCGGGGAGGAGAGAGAGGAACTCTTTTTTGAGAGAGTCCCACGAGCTGACTGACCTGTCAAGGACAGGGGTCAGACAAGGATGAAAACCAGCAATCGGAAGAGTCGGGGTGAGGCGGGGTGGTCCCCACGCCTAGATGCATGTTTTTTTTTGGGGGGGGGGCTGACTCTCTGTCATTGTCAGGCCAGAGTGTGAAGAAACGGAAATGTTGGCCCGAACCTCCAAGGAAAGAGAAGGTTCTGAGAAGGACAGAGGGGCTTTCGGGAAAGGATGCTGGCCCCAGAATCACTAGAAAAGCAGCGTTATTGGTGTTGTGTGAAAGTGGAAGAGAGTTGGGGGCCAGGAAAACAAAAAAGATACAGGAAAAGAATCCGACTTAGTGTTTGTGCCTCTGACTTTAGTTCCCAAAGAAAAAAGATGGACAGTTTTTTTCTTTTTCTTCTTCTTTTTTTTTTTTTTGAGGGGCTTCTCTTGGCCAATCTTGTTAATGCCATTTGACAGGGCAAGAAAAAAATAACCCAATGTGTCTCAGACTCCAGGGCTGGGTCTTCCCAAGTGGCCCCTGCCCTCGTCTGTCTGTCTGTCAGTCTACACCCCAGGTAGCAAAGTCTTTCTCCAACATCTTCGCTTGGCTTCGATTAAACAACGGTAAACACTCCTACGGTTGGTGTTGCTTTTTTCCTGCTGGATCTCAACTGAACTAGAGTTTCCTGCTGCTTTCTGGACAATGAAACATGAACAGAAATGGAACTTAGTGTATTTAAGACTTAACCCCTGTTTGTGATCACCTTAGACTGCCTCCCTAATGTTTTAAAGCCTTTAAAACATTTTTTTCCTGCAAATCTGTTCAGAGTTCCCTAATTTTAGCTTCATCAAACTTAATACAACAAAATACCTTCAAAAATACAGCATACCTGTAACGTCCATTTACAATGGGTTTTCAGTAGTCCTATGCTTCTCAAGCATAGGAATATTCCATACCATTGAGACAAAAAAAAAACCTGTATTTAAATACTTACAAAACAAAACAAAACAAAAAAGGAAACAGGAAAGTTTTCAACTTAAATCCAGTTCCCAAAGGGCGGGGGGTTGGGGGGGGGGCAGGAAAGAAAGATAAGCAAGTCTATGAACGCTGCCTTTACAATGAACGATCAGAAATTTCACTAGGCTAATTTGACAGAAATTTTTCCTCATTTAAACAACAGTACAAAAGTCCTGCATTATAAAATAGGGTAGAATAAATCAGTGTAATCAATAAAACTATACAACAATACAAATTACATATCTTCTGAGTGGGCAGTTTATTCTCTCTCTTTGCAGTCAAGACTACAACATGCTCACTAAAAACAACTAAAACTGCCCAAACTATTGCTTAGTTTGTTTTGTTTTTAAAAAAGGGTGCAATTTTATTGTATATACAACCAATTTACTGGTAATACCTTGGCTTATTGCAAGGTTCTGACAAAATGTTTGTCTAGGCTTTTTTCCCTTCACTGTGAAGCACTGAAAGCTGCTATTTTTTTCTTTTTTTTTTTCCTTTTTTTAGTGCACATATGTCATAATAAAGTAATGCCCAGCTAAGTGCTATAGGGGAAGGCAAAGTATGCTGGCTGGCTATAGGAAGTGACACCATATACTGACAATCACACCATACAACAGCGCCCAACGACTATTCAACCACTATCAGACACGTATGAAAATCCAAAATGTTTTATTTTATTTTTTTTCCTTAAATAGAGATAACCAGTAAACAATTTTCAGAACTTGGAAGTTTAAAAACGTGCATATAAAAATGGGCATTATATACTTTTTATTGAATGTGGATTGACTGCAGTCTGCTAAGAAAAATGGGGTGTGGGAGCTGAAGAAAAAGGAAGTTGTCTTTTTTTTCTTTTTTTTTTTTAAGGCTTGCTTGTGAAAGGAACAGTTGTCAAAACAAAATTGCTTGAAGCAGGGTCAGCTTAGTGCTTCACAGTTTGACTGCTTCTCTAAGAGGAGCCCTTCCTGCGCACGTGCATTCAAAAATCACACACGAAAAAGTACAAAGACAAACACCTAAAACACACACTGCGCCAAGTGCAGCACCGACTTTGGTCAAATTAAAAAAAAAAAAAGAAAGAAAAGAAAACAAAAAAAAAAAAAAGAAAAGGAAAAGGAATCATTGCTAAGCTTTTTTCTACACGATATAAGCAGGTATTGCATATTTTCATATATCTGGGGTGGGGTGGGGGAGAATAAAGGAAGACTCCAAATAAATCGTAAAATGCAGCAACATCCAAAATACTGATATTCTAAGCATCTACAGATCTCAGAATAGCACTGCCACTGACCACAGAGGACAATAAGGACTACTCCTATCTGCGGAACGACTAACTTTCTATTTAGTTCTAGATGTTGAAACTGACGATGGCTGACATAAAAGTCACATTTACAAAAAGTGTCTCCAAATGCTTGACGAGGGAAAAACCCCTTTCAATTGAGGAGCATGTGCAACAATTCCACAAATAATCGCTATCCAGGGCAAGGCACATTGATATGGAATTTTTGTCTTCGTGCAAATTAAGGAAAAAAACAAAACAAAACAAAACAACATCGTTTCAGGGGGTAAAGATGAGGAGCAAAGTGTCTTCCCAAGAATTTCAGTTACTTGATTGTATAGGACAGTAGTAGAACCCTTCTGAAGGGCTGAAAAACATAGTTTAAAGGCAAGTGCCTAGAATAGGGATTACAATATTGTGTCTTAATGCACTCTACTTTATCCTACATTAACTATATAAAAATTAGTTACTAACACTAGAACATGCAGAGACTTTCTCTGATCAGCAGGGCATGCCAACCAGAACGTATATATATGTATAGTATAGGAAACCTTCTTGAAGTTGCATGGGAAGCATAGGGGTGCTTCGCTGTCTGATAGAAAAATCACTTGCACTTTTTTTGTTGTTTTTTGTTTTGTGGTTTTTTTTTTTACATAAGATACAGGACATTGGGGGTGCAAACCTTTTTTTTTTCCCTAATAAGTACCCTTGATCTGAGTGGGTACCGGTATCAATATTTGTTTTATTATCATTATTATTATCATCATTATTATTTTCCCATAGCCCAGTTCAGGGATGCAAAGGTCTTTTAAAATTTCTGGACAATCTCTGGTACAATGAAGTGTCTGATAACTGATAAATCCTATGTTGCCAGATACATGTAAAATGTTTCAGAATTGGCATAAATCCATTATAGTGACTTCTAGCTTATAAAATTAACAGATACCATGATTTCATTTTAGTTATGTGCTTTGATAACAGAAAATAATTAATTAGCATTTAATGTAGTTAACATATTGTGGTAAAAGCACCATTAGATTTGTTTTTTTTTTTTTTAGATTTTCCTTCAGTTTTTAAAGGGATACAAGTTTAACAATAAAAAACATAAAAAGCAAAAATAGCTCCCCTTTTTCTTGCAAGGCTGTTTTTTACCCCAATAATTTAGAGTCCTGGGGTGGAAGGACTTGAAAAACAAAAATAGAATTTTCAACAATCTCTATCTTACAAAGATATTTAGCTATCCAATGAAATTGCACTTCACTCAATTCAAAATTCGATTGTTTTTGATTGATTCCTGTCAGTTTCTGTCAAAACAGACCATCTTCCCCATTTCCATGTGAATTTTTGTGTCATTGTTGAAATTGTTGAAAAAAAAATGTGTCGTCTTTTTTTTTTTGTTGATTTTTTTTTTTTTAAATGTAAGTGCAGCATTTCAAAACTTTTAAAAAACTGAATCGTAGTTAAGTAGTAGTTTGCCATTTCCGGAATCGTTCTGCATCGTGAGTGAATTCACTGTCTTGCGGGCCGTGTTATATAGATTGAGCTGCTGACTGCTGAACCAAACCAAAACTAAAAAGAGAAAGGAAAAAAGGAACATAACTGCGTTTTCATCTCCCAATGTGTGACAGAGAAACATTGCCCTCTGACTGCCCCGTCAGCTCTATATTGCAGATGTCAGCTACTACAAAAGATTTAGTTCTCCATGGGCCCCCCTGTGTGCTCACGGAGGCTCACACCTGTGTGGGTGAATTCATGGAATACTGTGAAACAGCCAGGCTCCGGAAGCCAAGTGTGTTCCCCTGGGAAGTCTGAGCAAGAGGGCACCTCGTCTTGCCACCTCTCCTCCTGCTTACACACGCCAACACTTCCCCTGCTCTGAAGCCCGGCCATTTCCAGCACCATATGAGAAAATTACAACAGTCCCTAAAGTAGTTTTCTTTTTTGTTTCTTAAAAAAAATCCCAAAAGGTTTTTATGGCCTTTGCTGTTGGACCATAATGCTCGCTGTTTCCGTGTACAAGTTGATTTGAATCGGCTTTCCTCCCCTTTCACTGACAGTGAAGTTGTAACCGCGCTTGGGTTGAGGATGCGTCCATGTTACAGAGTTGAGAAGGGGTCAGGTGGTCTGTCGGGTGGATGGTGGGACGCTGCGACTTTTATCCCAGGTACCAGGACTGGAAGACAAAACAAGGAAAAGGGCCGTGAGAGAGACAGTTTGCAACAACCTGGTTTTTGATGATGTCGCTCTTCCAAATGACATATCTGCCTCTGGCTGAGGAGCAAAGGGGGTGGGGGGGGGAGGTTTTTGCTGGGAAAAGGAGAGGCCAACAATGGTCAGATTCTTATTACATGGAAACTCACCAAATACCTTAAATGAAAATTCAGCACCTTTGTTGCAGTTTTCCAACATTCTAGGCCTGCCTTGCAAAAGAACTCATTATGTCCACTTACATACCCTGTAGGCATATGGGATATGTAGTCTGGTGGTGATGGTTGGAGAGTGACAGGAAGCTTGACAACCTTGACTATTGCTGCCTCGCTAGGGCTTGGCTTGCATAATCCCGGGAACCTGAGCAGGTACCCAAGAAAGAGCTGAGTGACTGGAGAGGGGGGTGGGAGATAGCGCAGAGGCAGGTGACTGTCCCCTCGGATGACCTGCACAAACCACAGGAGTGAACCGAGATTGGGGTGGGGCTCCTGTTGTTGGTGGGGGTGCTATGCCTTTTGGTTTGTTGGGTTTTGTGCTTCTCAGGAAGTCACAGGGTGGGGATGGTGCAGGGGCAAGGAGGTGAGGGGATGTCTCATCCAACCAAGGCTTTCAACCACTGAGTTTCATCACTAGTCTACAAATACCTCCCTCAACGAGCTGGAGGTACAGAAGATGCTACAGTGACTCTCTCCTCAGAAAGGTGAGGTGGTCTCCACTTAATGGAAGAACAAGTGGAGCTACCGTGGACAAAGCACTGTCCCTGGGGTCCTGGGTGATCTGGGGTGAGTCATGGCCACCCCCATAACTCTCCAGTTCCTTTCACGTGCCTAAGGGAGATCTGGAGAAGCACTTTGCCTCCGACAGCTCAAAACCTCTCAAACACTATTTTCAAAGAACGACAGAATCAAGTGCTATCAGCATTTCACCCTATGAGCTACCATGATGGCAGAGCCATCCTTCTGACTAACTAATGAAGCTCTCTGGGATTAACTTCCAAGAATTCTCTGAGATTTCCAGTGGAGCTAACTCAGAGGATTTCTTGTGTCCACGGGGCCTTGTTTCCAGAGACCCCTTTCCTTTCCTGATCCCATGGGTGGTCTGAGATTTCCAGCAGCCCTGGGGAGAGAGCTGGCAATACAATCACCATTCTAGTCCAGTATCCCAGAGGGCTTCTGCCAGTGGTCTTCTCCAGAGCTACCCTACCCAATCCACCCCTTCCATCACTATTCACAGAAAAACCCGTCAACCTCCAGACAAGGTGAACGTTTCTGAAGTCTGGATGGAAGGTCTCAGAAAGGGTTATACATCTGGGCTCACTGGTGTCCAGGAGATTCCATTAGGTAGTGGTCAAGCTCTGGCATGAGCGGGCAATAAAGGAAGTGATGGGTGCGTGGAGGCGAGGGCCAGATTTCCCACTCCCCAGAGCTCTCTAGGATTGGAGCAGAACAGCCCACACAGACTGCACCAAGTCATAGCCCATCCCATCTCCTTGCAGCTAATTCTCTGACCACCTGTTTGGGGATGCACAATCAGCCTCTTGTGTCTTGAAAGGCAATCATCCTGGCTCGTCCACCCGGCCTGAATCAAGCGGACACAAAAGGCAGACGCATTTGCAGAGCGGCAAACTCCAGACTGTATTTTTAGAACCTTTCCTCGCAGCTGACCCTGGCCCACGCTCCAGCCGGGTTCTGGCTCTCCCCAAACGGTCTCTGACTTTGGGAACGGCAGCGCAGGGCTTGCTATTGGGATGGAGGGTGGCGGAGGAGGGGGGGGATGTTGGGGGGGGTGGGGAGGGTAGGATGGTCTAAGGCAGTTGTGCAATTCCAGCCTCCGGAAATCCCACGCTGCCGACTCCTGGGTCCCGGCCGGCCGGCAGGGGGCGCAGTTCTCCGCACCGCCTTTTCTGGGCACCACCTCCGCGCGCTCCAGAAATCTGCAGTGCCTCTGTACTTCACTTAAAAAGCAAGGGGGGGGGGGGGGGGAGGGAAAAAAAGTTTCTTCACACATCTTACTATTCAGTGTGTGCCTTGCCGACAAGGTTACCCCAGAGCAGCTCTGTAATCCTTCACTGAAATAGGCTTTATTGATTGCTCTGGTCTATTGTTCTCTTTTCAAGTCCCCCAAGTTCAAGTTCATCCTGGTGTTACATCATGTCTGGTTGCTAAGAGCAACCAGACAGACCCAGACGTGACTATCATTAGCAAGAAACCCTCCGCTCTCCTCCCACCAACCTTCCAGGGGCTGTGACGTAGCAGCCCCACTGCAAACACATTGAAGTATTTATTCTGTCTAATTTATGACCTACACAGCAAGCAAGACCCCCACTCTCAAAACCAACACTGTTGTATATTTAATTAATCTGTCTTTCTCTGGCACTTGGGAAAGTTAGACAAAGGACTAATTATTGTGTTTCACTCTCCACACTTTTCTTTTACGGGGTGAATATTTGCATGGGAAAGAAAACTATAAGGCCCAGCATGAAGGGGGGGGGGTTGCTCCCCCCATACCCCACCCCCTTTTCTTTTTGCCCTATTGACATTTCATGAAATACTTTAGCTGCTTAAGGGAATTAGAAAAAAAAAGCGATGTGAATGTTACTCCTTCTGAGTTGGCATTCAGGAACACAAATCAACTCATGACATGTTTAAATTTAAATGCTAACCACACACTCTCAGAGTTACTTTAAAGGTTAGTTTTTAATCAATAGAAGTTGCTGACTCCGGGATTTTGAGCTGCGCACTGCAGCTCTTAGGCTTTTGTCTAACGTTAAAGCTTTCAAACTTTTTTTTTCCCCCTTGCGATGATTTTAGGAATGATTTGCACACACAGAAGGCTATTGTGCTCTGACCAGCAACATGCCAATAGAGGAGGGAGCTGCCCTGCAGAGGGGTGTCAATATGACTCTGAAGGCAGGGGGTGGGGGCTTTAATAACCCGTGAAAAAAACTTAATTAACCCTTTCAGGCCCAAACCAAAACCTATTCTTCAACTTTTTTACTCCCATAATGTGACCATTAGTACTTATTTCAACATCACACTAATCTTCATGACAATTAACCCAGCTACTTGACCAAGGCTTTCCAGAATGGGAAGTCAGTGGGTTAAGGGAACCACACAGGGAATTATAATAATAATAATAATAATTATTATTATTATTATTTTGTGTGGGGGAGTGCTTTGGGGAAACCACACTGCATTGCGTCAATCGTTACTTTCAGAAAAGGAAGATGAAGTTACTGCAATAATGATGATGATACAAAAATAAAAAACAACAACAAAAACAACCCACGCCTTATGCATGGCAGCAAGTTCTCTCATCAGTTTGCAGCTGACAGTGTGCACGGGGCCTCTGGGATAAGCATAAGAGTCGCACGCACGTGGAAAAGCGGTTCACTAGCTCAGAACTTCTGTGAGCTACTACCAACATCCCGCGAACACTGTTTGGAAAAGCCCCTTTGCTCTGTATCTTGGTCTGACATCTCTTATGCAAGCAGTTCAAGCTTCAAAGCATCGCTTGAAGAAGGACCCCAAGCACATTCTTCTGAGCCACACACACACACACACACACACACACACACACACACACACACGCAAAATCAGAGACCATTCAATTGTGGGACTAAGGAGAAAATCACCAGAGAAAACGTAGCTACATGGAACACAGTTCATTTAGGCAGAGTCAAAACTATGGTCTACTACGGGCATTTGCTGATCTTCACTTCTGCCTTCATACTTTATAGCCCCCTCATTTAACCTACTGGATCCAGATAGACTACAAAGGAATCTCTGTCCCTTATCTGCACTGAGTCCCAATATTACAATACAATATGGGACGATGTTATCTTGATGCATTTACATTGAGGAAGTAAACACTGAGCTTTGATCTATTTTTTTCCCCTCAGGAACTTTCAGCTACAGTTGTTTTGGAAGTTCATAAATCCACACTCCCACAAAGGCCCTAGTTAAGCAAAATTACTCTGTTGCATTCACAATTTCTCCAGTTGGGGATGTGCTGGGGGCTTGGGGAGGGGGTAGGGAGGGCGGGTAATTGTCCTCTTTCAGTGTTCAAGGTGAAACATCAAAAGAAATCTGCAGTCCAGGACCAGAGCTCAGCTTTCCTTTTCTCCAGTCAAATGAAGAAGTAATCTCATCAGGTTGGAAAGTGCTGACTAAGGATTTAATAAAGTGCCTGCAGATGTGGCGTCTCTAAGGTATTCAACTCATGTAATGCAAAACAGCTCCACACTGAATGTGCTTATAAAATTTCATTTAACCATTGCAGCGCGACGGCTCCCCTCCATCTCACCCCCCCCCCCACACCCAACCCTGTTCTCGAAGGAGTTTTATCACACTTCCTGCTCCTTAATTTACAGCTCCATGAAAGTTCGAATCCCATTCTGCCCGGATTCTGGAATACAGTAGTCAGGTTTTATGAACCATAAACAATATCTATCCGGCGGTATCCTAAACAGGAAGTCTGCGATGGCAGCACCACCGTTGACAATGTCAGTCTCTTTCCTTTCTTGGGCCGCTTCGAGGGTGATTAGGAAACTGAGGCTGTTTTCCAATTTGGGTCATGAAGTTGGTAAAGAGACAGTGAATGAAGCCTCGGATCTTTAATTGTTAACGAGTCACCTTCTTCTGCCTGCTGATCACTTGACAAAGTCCTTTCACATACTCTTCACTAAGGGACAGGATGTATATCTTAGCAGTCAAAGGAAATACAAGTCTGCCTGAGATAGCTGGATTTTACTTTAATCAGAGAGAGAGAGACAAAGAGATTGAGAGAGACAAAGAGATCGAGAGAGACAAAAAGATGGAGAGAGACAGAGAGAGAGAGAGAAAGAGAGAGAGAGAGAGAGAGCGCTGGGGGTAGGGGGTTGGGGCTAGATGGGGAGGGAGAACAGACTGTGACGCACCAGAATCTGTTTTTCAAATTAAAAAGTTAAACAAAAGGCCTCAAGGGCAAAGTTGAACAGTGCGGAAGGAGGTTGTTAATGTGGAATCCAGAGCTGGGTGTGACACTCTGCTTTCTTCTCCAGGCAAGGTGGGTTATTTAAGGACACTCATGGGCGGCACACAGAACCCTGTGAGCATAGGAGGCCCCTGCCTGGCTCTTGCAGAGGCCGCATGTGTAGGGACTCTCCCACCACACCTGCCTGAGGGACTGCCGCCATCTTGCCTTTTCTCCTTAGGAGATGGGAGCTCAGTGGAGCCACACTAATCCAGGGCCTATTTCTGTGCTGAGCAACAGGACAACAGCCTGTAGATTCTCTTGCCCCTTCCAGCACTGAGGAGACAGACAGGACCTCAGTAGGAAGCAGCTTCTCCATTGTAGAGTTTCTCTCGACTGGTGTGGCCCACACATGGGATCCACGTGGCAGGCATTCTGTGCCAGCCACCTCTGGGGAAACTGAGGAGGGGAGATGCGGGGCCTGCTCCTCAGATCTTGTGGAGGGAGAGGGTGCCGGAATTCAGACTTCACCTGTCAGTACGCATGATTTTCTCAGAGTAGGATCTTTGTAACACTATTTCCATGGAGGGCGGTGACTATCCGTGTCTCAGGGTCCCAGAATTGAGCCCCCCTTTATCTATTAATGTGTGCAATCGAGGGGGCAGGTCTCCAGGTTTGTGAGGGATCCTCAGAGGACAGCGGCGAGATGTGCCCTTGTGAGGCAGGCTTCTGAGGAGGGTGACGTGCTGGACACAGGTGCCCGCCATGGCGAGCGACTGCCAACCCCGGGGCTTTGATCTTGGCAGTCATTTTTCTTGTTGGGTTTTTGATAATTAGAGAAAGCCTGTTTTCAATAACGTGAAACCTAGACTTGTTTATTGTACAGGAAACTATTAAAGCCTTAATGGGCCATCGTGGGCCCCGTTGCTGCTGTGTCCTTATCTTTCCCTGCTTGAACTCCCCCACTAGCCCTGAGCTAAACTTCTTCCAGATCCCCCACCCTCCCCACCCCAAAGCCAAACGCGCCTGCCCTGCGGGGCCTTGGTCTAGGCTGCATCCCTAGCACTGTCTCCACAAATACTGGCCAGTCCCCACGTTCTCAGGACCCCCTCCCAGTCCCTGCTTCCGAGGGGTCTTTTCTAGGCCTTCGGCTTAGGGGTTTGTTGCCTCTGTTATGACTGAGAGTGTCATGACCCGTCTTCTCTTCCTGCTGTGGTATCGGAGCTGGCCGGATGCAGGTCCTAGTGTAGTACTGTCCATAAAGGCGGAAGAATCAGCCCAGCTGCCGTGAAGGTGCCCAAGTGCAGGGTCAGGGACCCCTGCCCTCCACCAAAAGGCGTTTTAGAGGCACGCCTTCCAGTCTGGTTCGTGGCACAGATCCCTGGCTCCGTGGATGAGGGGCACTCTCCTGAGAGAACAAGCAAACGAGTGGCTCTGCAAGCTGCCCCAGGCGCTTCCGACTGCAGAGCCCTGGCACCAAGGCCAACTGCGTCAGTAGCATGTGCAATAGTTCTGGAACACGAACGGCTGCCTACTTACTACAAGCACAGAGGACTTGTCCAAACCACTGCTCCCTGGAGAGGGCCTGAGCTGCGCCTGGCCAAGACCTCCATTTGGTTCAAACCTCAAGACGGGAAAACACTAATCTCTTTACCCACCAAGCTAGCCAGCACCCCCCACGCTTGCAAGGATGTAGGCAATCCTATTACGCCGTTGTTCTAAAGCCCGAATCTTTTGCCATAGCCCAACTGGCCCTGCTATCTGCTCCAACATCATACAATGTTTTTACTCTTAGTCTCCTTTTATGGTTTCACCAGGGAATCTGAGGCTCGGGCAAGACACAGCTACTTGGGAACTGTAAGTGGCACTCTGGGCCCCTTTGGCTTTCAGACGTCAGCTTTTGCACAGAGCTCTAAGTGATCCCCTGGAAGCTCGGGCCAAGAGATCCCATCCTTTAAAGGGGTCCAACACCAGGGACTCGGGAAACAATCCTAGGCTTGCTGGGAACTGCATTTCCGTTTTGGATTCCACGCAACGGAGTTCAGTGCTATCAGTTTTGGGAGTTAGGTAAGAGTGGGCTCATTGCTGGAGTGAGGGCAGGAGAGAGAGGACCAGAAGGCAGGGTGGATGGGTTCTCGGGCTAGGAAATGTGTCCAAGACCTAAAGGTCCCTGAAGCCTCAAGAGGGATCTCTCGGAAAATACTTGGAACACCAGGCCCCTCTCTCTTACTCAATGATAAAATTTCTCAGTTATAAGCAGCAGCAGCTGGGCCAGGACCATTTCCCCTGTTGTAAGGCAATGTTCTTGGGAAGGAAAAAAGAAACCAAACCAAAACAAACAAAAAAAACAACCCAAAATACAACAACCTGTCTTTAATTGCAGTATTAAAATCAGAGCGGCAAAACCGAGCGCACAAAGGGAACGAGCACAAGTTTATGAAAGGCATTTGGGCCCTTGCCTTGTGCGGCTGAACTGCAGGCCAGGCAAAGGGGGGCGCGAGGGGGAGCGGGGAGGAGGGGGCGAGTCGTCAGGCAACCAAGTGGGACAGAAACAATCCTATTTTGGTTTTTGTTAGCGAATGGCATACTACATAGATCAGAGACTTCTTATAAAATACAAACCCCCACTGTACACAAAGCACAGGAAAATGTGAGGAAAAATAGGAAAAAAAACTAAAAGCAGCTTAGGGTGTGTTAAGGCTGCTTTTCTGTCAGCTTAAAGAGTACTTTATGCTTGATCAACAGCTCTTTTTTATTGTGCTTTTCTTTCATTCATTCAAGACATCAAAGCCGGGCGCCACCAGCGTACCTGCCCTTCTGGAGCCGCTTGTGAGGGGGTTCTAATGAAGCCCGACTCCGGGAGCTGAGACCCCCGTGGACACGGCAGTTCAAAGGGAATATTTCAACAATGATTACATTTTGTAAATCTTTTTATGAAAGAGACAGCTTATTTCCTGCTTTTTCATGAAAAATAGATTCTACCCATTAAAGTGAGCCCGCGCTACGGAAGCTGCTTGAGATCTGAGGTGCAGCGTGGAGATTAAGGGGACAAGAACCCTAGGCCGAGGAAATACCCCGAGTTCTGCCCTCTTTGGCCACTGGCCACCATGGCGTAGCCGGATCTTTGGGAAGGAGCCCTTCATGGGGTAATGGATAGTTCTGGGGCTGAAAAAAAAGAAAAATGCAGCGGTGGTGGCATGTGTGGTTTTATTTTTCTGTGAGGGTCTTGTGTTTATTATTATTATTATTATTGGAGACTTTCGATTTTGTCAAATTTGATCAGTTACCAGGAGGCATCAACTCCCCCCCGCTACTAGTGCATAACTAGTACATAAAAGTGAGTTGCAAAATTTTAGCTACCAATCACCAGAGGCTGCATTTCCAGGTCTTGAAATGGGACAAACCTCTTTCCCTCAGGAAAGTGAGCCCTAAAAGAGTCCTCTCAGGTCTAAAGATGCAGGCAGTCTTAGTTATTGGCTACTGTCTGCCCCAAAGGCAAAAAATAAAGACGAGAGCCTAGCTTTTTGTCATTTTTTCATTTTCGGCATTAAAGTAAAATCATCTTTTCCCTCTTCTATTTCTTTCCTCTTTTTTCAGAGGTAGAAAGAGTTGAAGAAAGGAATATCGAAGGGAATAAATACGATTCCCAGGGGGGCTGGGAAATGGGGGCGGGGGGAATGTATGTTTTCTTAAACATCAGATTCCAGTTTTCTAATTTTGATTCAATGCTTGTGCTCCAATCAGTACAGGCAGCTCTAGAGGTGCTCCATGGTGGACCCCCGTTCTTGTTTAAAAAGAGGGGCAACAAGGGTCCAGAAAGATAGTGCAGGGGATAAGGTGCTTACCTCACAGGCAGGCAAGCCCCAACACTGCATAAGGCTTCCTAAGTGCCACCAGGAATGGCCCCTGAGCGAGGCAGGGTCTAGCGAAGCCTTCAAAGAGACAAACTAGGCGGGGGGACTGCAGGCTCACCACCACCTCCCAGAAACCTTCCCCAGGCCCGGGGTTCCTCC
Source organism: Sorex fumeus (assembly GCF_029834395.1). Taxonomy (NCBI): domain Eukaryota; kingdom Metazoa; phylum Chordata; class Mammalia; order Eulipotyphla; family Soricidae; genus Sorex; species Sorex fumeus. The sequence goes on from NW_026606102.1 coordinate 5,921,893, forward strand.
CCACAAGCTGAAGGCGCTTCCCTAACGTGCCACAGGTTCACTGCTCACCGACCCTGTAGCCTTCAGGCTTGGATTGCGCTGGAAGACCCAAGTCTGGTCAGGGGAGGAAAATAACATTAGAGCAAAAAAAGTCCAGTTATTTCCAAAAATCTCCCCAGAGACGTTCTGCAACAGAATGATAGAAGACCTGGGCCTTGGCCAGATGCTAATTCCCAAACCAGCCTTTGGGGCCAGGAACCTCTTAGACTCTGGCTGCGTGTGCCCCAGGGACACTGCTAGATGGCCCATGGCCCTGGGCGAGGCCCCTGCGTCTCACCTCTAATCCTCTGCTCACTGTCCCAGCTCCTTCCTGCTTGCCCCCGCCACCCTCATCTCCCGCCCCCGAGGAATTCCAGCAGACCCCGAGACTCTCAAAGGCCCTAGAAACCCAACAGTCCTTTCCACTCCATTCAGCGGATTAAGAAGGAAGTGAAGGCAGACTCACTCAACTGCATCCGCTTTGCAGCTGGAAAGGGGGCTTCTGCCAGGGAAAGGAGGGCAGAGGGGCAGAACGCAGACACGAGGCGGGGAAGCTGTAGCCTTAGTTCTCAGACTTCAGAGGAAAGAGATTCCCTGGACTGTGAGAGGAGTCGGGATCCGGGTTCAAGTTCAGGCTCAGCCAGGGAGGGCCGCAGGAGACCTCTTAGCTTGTGTTACAAAGAGTCCACACCTCGACCTTTCCTGCTTTCCCTTCTGACAAGTTTTCAATTTTTTTCTCCCTTTCTTTTTTTTTTTTTTGGCGGTGGGGTGGGGGGGTAGGGTGGGGGCACAGCTGGCTGTGCCTAGGATTTACTCCTGGCTCTGTGCTCAGGGCTCATTCCTGGCTTTGTGCTCAGGGATCACTCCTGGTTCTGTGCTCAGGGATTAATCCTGGCTCTGTGTTCAGGGCTTACTCCAGGCTCTGTGCTCAGGATTCACTCCTGGGTCTGTGCTCAGGGATTATTCCTGCCTCTGGGCTCAAGGATCACTTCTGGCTCTGTGCTCAGGGCTCATTCCTGGCTTTGTGCTCAGGGATCACTCCTGGGTCTGTGCTCAGGGATTAATCCTGGCTCTGTGCTCAGGAATCATTCCTGGCTCTGTGTTCAGGGCTTACTCCAGGCTCTGTGCTCAGGATTCACTCCTGGGTCTGTGCTCAGGGATTATTCCTGCCTCTGGGCTCAAGGATCACTTCTGGCTCTGTGCTCAGGGCTCATTCCTGACTCTGTGCTCAGGACTCACTCCTGGGTCTGTGCTCAGGGATCATTCCTGGCTCTGGGCTCAAGGATCACTCCTGACTCAGGGCTCAGGGCTCACTCCTGGTGGGGCAAAGGAGGGCCACATGAGGTGCTGGAGCTCGAACCTGGACTGGCCACTTGCAAGGCCAGCGTCTTCTCTGCTGTACTCTCTCCTGCCCCTTGGCTGTTCCATCTGCACCAGGTAGCTGTGATAGTGGCGAGAGTCCTGCTCTTTGTGAATGCTTACTCCCGCGAAATGCAGGTTTGCCTTTACTACCCTGTGACTTCAGAGCTCCAAAGACCCTGCTCCATGGGCTCAGGCTCCCCGTTCTTGGAGTATTTTTGGGAGCAAAGAGAGCAGCAAAAGACAAAACTCTACATACTGCCAAGCTATGGTGTGGTGAAGGCAGGCACTGAGTTAGGAGTAGACTCAAGGCTTCCTACCGCCAGTCTGAGATATCTAAGACACTGGTGGGATGACACAGTCTGGGGTCAGGATTTCATCTGAGACACCTTCCACCCCTGACAACAAAACCGTTTCCCTGAGCACTGTCCAACTTCTATAGACATCCCCAAAATCGCAAGCCCAGGGTCGGGAACAATGCTCTCCTCCTCCTCCTCCTCTTGAAAATGTGGTGGGATTTAGAGCTTTATGGCAACAAAACTTGTCTTTGTTAAGACGTGACTTGCAAAGCAAACCCATGTGGGGGGAGTCCGCAGTTTCAAATGACAGTTTGAGGGTGGTTTTTTTTTCTTTTAAATGCTGAAACAGCAAATGCTCTTTATGTTCAGACTTATTTCCTTCAAAATTTGTAGTTAGATTTACAACGAAGTCATATTCATTACTCCCAACAATTAAGACCTTCCTGAAGATTACCAGGGGAGGTGAGAGGGACTGGGGTGGTGAGTGGGGCAGGGGTGAAAAGTCCTTGACATTTAAGTAAAGCATCTCCACATCAGTGACAGGGATTGCAAGTCACAGGGGAGGGGCAGGAGGGCTACATGCTATCCCTGCTGGACATCTGTGTTGTTTTGCCGAAAGGAACAACACGCGCTAATAGGAACGTTTGATTTGTTTTTATCTTTATTATTATTATTATTATTTTGCTTTTTGGGTCACACCCAGCGATACTCAGGGGTTACTCCTGGCACTGCATTCAGGAATTATTCCTGGCGGTGCTTGGGGGACCCTAAGGGATGCCGGGGATCGAACCTGGGTTAGGTGTATGCAAGGCAAACACCCTCCCCACTGCACTATCGCTCCGGCCCCTGTTTTTACCTTTTTAGTCATGACTAGAGAGATGCTCTCAAAGGCAAGATTACTGAGGGCAGATTCGTGGATGCATTTTTGACAAAACCAAGCATACAAACCAAAAAATGACTTACTTCATTTTCAAATAAGTTCAACTGGATGGTGTTCTCCCTCTGAGATTTAGGTGTAAATCTGGGACTCAAGAGGCACACACACACTGCCAGTTTGCAATGGCTACAGACCCCATCTATCGGCTTCCCATATTCTAATAAACCAATTACAGACTGGACAGTTTTGTGTTCACTGGCTCTTTAAATATCTTTCTCTCTTGTTACACGACCACATGCATAAGAGATTCCATTGTTCACTTTGCAAGAATCATGGCAAGTTTAAATGATACATGTGATACATATTAGCTCTCATTCTGATTCTGGAATTTCCCCCCACCGTTTCTCTGCAATAGCTTACAGATATACCACCTTGTACAAGTTGATTCAATTAAAAAAGCACTTAAAGGTTTTTTTTTTTTTCTCTTTTCTCTTGTGAAGAAGCGACTTGTCGGAATTAAAATACGGCTTCCTGTTTGACTCCATCAGCCTTTCTGTGTTGTTCTCCGGGAACACGTTGATGAGTTCAAGTTCAGGTTTAAATGAAATAAAACACTCCTCAGGAGTTTATAACTGATCCTCATTTACATGTGTTCCTTGTGAACTACAGCGGCCTCAGGATGCAGGTTTCCAAGGCTTAGCGGAGGAATGTTGTACAGTTGGAATCTGTACTTTCTCAGGCATTTCAGTCTGAGGCCGGGCAGCACCAAGTTGAGTCAGTATTAAAAGTTTCCTCAGATCTACTAGAAAATCAAAGAAAGACCAAGCAGGGGTCATGACAACTCTATCTCCTTACTTTTCCTATAAGGCTTTGAAGTTCACATTCCAGTTTAAAAGCAAGTAACAGACTCTGGATCTAGACCCCTGGATTCCATAGCCATAATTTGGTACTTCTCTGCCCTCCCCTGAAAGAGTTGAAGCACTGAGTGGAAATTATCTCTACATATTTAGTCTCTTTACTAGGGTTTTGATGAATCCTAGGGTTTTAATAAAACTGTCCTAATTAGCTGCCTTGAAAATCCAGTTAAAAAGTAGGAGGGGCCAGAGCGAAGACACAGAGGGTGGGGTGTTTGCTTTGCATTTGGCCGACCTGGGTTTGATCTACAGCATCCCATAAGGTCACCTGAGCCCCACCAGGAGTGATTCCTCTGTGCAGAGCCAAAAGTAAGCCCTGAACTCTGCTGGGTGTCTTTCTTAAAAAAAAAATTATGATGAAAACGAATGACCCCAGTCCAGTAGAGATATCATATTCTTTTTATTTCTGGGGAAGAGGCAAGTGGTTGGGACCATATTCAATCACAGAGCTTACTTCCGGCTCTGAGTTCTGAACTCACTCTGGGTGATGTTCAAGGTGGTACAGGGGACTGAACATGGCTCACATCATTTACTATTAAGGAGATGAGATTGATAATGAAAAATCTTTAATAAAAAATAGTTGAGGAGCAGACAACTTTACTGGTGAGTTTTACCAAAGATTTAAAGAATAGTTGGCATTACTCTTTCTGAAAATATTTCACTAAATTGAGAAGGACAGCAGACTCATTTCATGAGGCTGTGCTTTCCTAATACCAACCTCCCCCGCCAAAGAAAAAACTATAGATTTTTCTTGATTATCCCTGATTATCCCTGATGAAAGCAGATGCAAAAATTTCCAATAAAATGCAAGCAAACTGAGTCAGCAGTACGTTAAAAGGATTTGATTATCATGACCAAGTGGGGTTTATCTGGGGAAGATGGGCGTGCAAGAATGGCCCAATCACATTAATAGAATAAAAGAAAAGAATCTTAAGGTCATCTCAATAGATTTCACACTCCTCAGTGATAAAAACTTACAAACAAATTAGCCATAGAAGTAACATATCTCAACATTACAAAGGCTGTATCTGACAAGTCCTCTGGTAATACTGTTCATAGTATTGAAAGGTCCAAAGCTTTTTCTCTAAGGTTGGGATCAGGACAGGCCCGGCACCCTCTCACCATTCCTATTCAACACAGTGCTGAATGATCTAGCTAGAGCAATCAGGAAAGAAAAAGAAATGAAAAATATCAAATTTGAAGGGAAGAAGCATTATCATTTCTGTATTAAAAATCCTAAAGACATAGTAAAGAAAATTCTTAGATCGAATCAGCAAATTCAGTTGAACCATAGCATACAAAATTAACATGCAAAAATCAGTAGCATTTCTAGACACTAGTGCAAATTTTATTAAAAAGAAATAAAGATATTGGTACAATGTGGCCACCTATAAAGATTTAAATGACCTACTTTTACAGAAGCATAAAAAATACTTCTACAATTATACCAAAGAACAAAACCTTAAATAGCCAGTGGAGTCCTGGGTATGAAAAAAAGCAGGAGGCATACTTACTGATCTCAAGCTGTAATCATAAAGTTATAGTCATCAAAACAGCTGTATTTTCTGGCATAAAAATAGACAAACAGACCAATGCAACAGAACTGAGAGCCTAGAAATAAATCTAAGAATACAGGGTCAATTAAATATTGACATGAGAACTGGAAAGACAATACAGCATCTAAGTTAAATTCTTTGTACCACATATGCTCCTGCAAGCACTGCTAGGGATGGCTCCTGAGTATAGAGCCAGGAATAATCCCTGTAAGGGTCTTACACAAATAATGAAAAGTAAAGTTTGACAATATGGTAAAAAATACTATATAGGAAAAAGCAGTTTCTTCAGTAAGTGGTTCTGGGATAAATTGGGTATTCACTTGTAAAAGGATGAAACTGGACCCATACCTTTATACCTCTCATAACAATTTACTCAGGATGGATTAAAGATATAAAGGTAATACCTAAAACCATGAAACTGATTGGAAAGGAAAAAAATAACAAAAAGGAATATAGATCCTTAATATGAGACTTTGGGGATATAATCCCTAAGGGATTAATAAGAAGAGCAACAACAAAACAAGTAGCTCTGTAGCACTGTCCTCCCGTTGTTCATCAATTTGCTTGAGCGGGCACCAGTAACATCTCCATTGTGAGACTTGTTACTGTTTTCAGCATATCAGGTACTCCACGGGGAGTTTGCCAGGCTCTGCCGTGCGGGTAGAATACTCTTGCTGGGCTCGCCGAGAGGGGCGGCGGATTAACACGGGTCAGTTGCATGCAAGGCAAATGCCCTATCTGCAGTTCTATTGCTCCAGCCCACCACACATATATACACACACAACTAAAAAGAAACCACAACCTGTTTTTAATGTCCATGTAAAAAATATATATATCTCAAAAATATATATCTCTCAAAAATGTGGAAGAAAAGTAAAATCTTGGATGTTGGATTTCTCAAATTATTCTTTCTTTAAATTTTTTTTTATTCTTTTCTTTCAATGTGGATTCAAATGAGCGTGAAGGCTTTGCGGTTTCCTGGGGTGCTGCTTGTATGTGGGATCCCTCTGGGGAACAGGCTTCAGGGCTTGTATTCCCACTGGAAAGGCAGAATGCTTCTGCATCTGAGAGTTAACACCTGGGAACCATACTTGCCATGAGAGGAATTTTTAAACATTTGAACACTTGAGTAACATAGACCAGTGCTGTGCCCAGATATTTTCATTTCTGAGAGTCACGCTTCAAATTAAAAACAACAAAACAAAACAAATCAAAAACAAAGTCCATTTCTACAATCAACTGATACAGTAGGATTTATATTAATGCATCTTCTATAAAACAAGTAGACTACTAAAACCACTTCTGCAGAACAAAACAAGTCATCCTCAAAATGAAAACAAAACTATAGGATGGGGGGAAAAGTACAAATCATATATCTGACAAGTGGTTAATAAAATAATAAAGAACTCATAAAACATAAAAGCAAAATAGTAACTAATTAAAATGGGGAGAGACCTGACTAGGCAATTTCTCCAAAGAAGCCAACTGGAGGCACACAAGAGGATGCCGAATCTCACTCACTATTCAGGAAATGTAAACTAAATGAGATAGCATCTCATGCCATCATCTAGAATGCCCATCATCAAAAAGATAAGAATTGCTGTCGACATGTGAAGAATAGGAACACTTGGGCTCTGTTGGTGGGATTGTAAATTAGTACCGCCACTATGAAAACAGTATGGAGGATCCTCAAAAAATTAAAAATAGAACTGCCATATGATCCAGAAATTCTGCTTCTGGGAAAACATCCAAAGGAAACAAAAACACCAACTTGAAAAGCTATCTGCACCCTCATGTTCATAGCAGCATTGTTTACAATAGCCAAGGATGGAAACCACCCTGAGGTCCATCAGTGGGTGAGTGGATAAAGACGTGTGTGTGTGTGTGTGTGTGTGCAAACATAAAATGGAATATTATTCAACCATATAAAACAAGAAATCCTACCATTTGAGGCAATGTCGATGAATCTTGAGTTCAGTATACTACAAAAAGTAGGGCTGAGAAAGAAAAATACTCTATAAGCTCACATTTATGTGGAACCTGAAAAAATCATTCCAAATTCATGGAACTCATAAATTCATAGAAAAAGAGAACAGATTTATGATTGCAAGAGGTGGAGATGGAGGGGCAGATGACTGGAGAAAGATGGTTGAAAAGTACACACTCACAGTTAAATGTTAGGAGAAACTAAGGATATAATGTATAATTACATATATAAATATATGTCTATTACATAATGCACTGTAGTGTTTTTCAACCAGGGGCCATATGGTCTCTATGGGCTGCCAGGGTATTCCAAGGGGGCAACAGTGAAAATTGTGTAAATGGGAACACAGATTGAGTCTAGAGGCTTAAACAGGTCAGAGAGGAGGCAAAGGAAAAAAGCAACTTTGGCAAGGGGTCATTGTGGGAAAAGGCTAAGAAACTGGGATGTACAAAACAGTGACTATGGCTAATGCTACTGCAGATAGACAGGAAAGTTGTGACAGCACATCTTAAATGTTCTCATCAAATAAGAGATTGTTTTTCCTTTTTAATCTTTCCTTTTATGGAACTTAGGAGAAAATGGATATCAGCTGATCAATGAAATGTGGTAATCATTTCACAATATATGTAAATCAAACCATCACATGTATTCCTTAAAATTCACTGACTGATGAACATTATTTCTCAACAACAACAACAACAACAAAACCCAAGAGTCATAAAGATAAATATATCCAACCCAGGTGTTCTTCCCAAAAGGAATTCCTATGACGCTGAAGTTTACAGATGAGGTTAAGTTTTTTAAAAAGTTTTAAAAAATCAAAGAAGTTAAAAAATCTATACATAATTAATATTTATGAATATCAAGTTGGGGCTGGAGCCATAGCATAGCAGGTAGGGCTTTTGCCTTGCACGCGGCTGACCCGGGTTCGATTCCTCTGCCCCTCTTGGAGAGCCTGGCAAGCTACCAAGAGTATCTCACCCACATGGCAAAGCCTGGCAAGCTACCCATGACGTATTCAGTATGCCAAAAACAGTAACAATAAGTCTCACAATTTGTTGTGAGATGTTACTGGTGCCCACTCGAGCAAATCGATGAACAACGGGAGGACAGTGCTATTAAGTTGAAGAGAAAAAAAAAAAACCCAAGCATCCTTGTGTTTGTAGAAATTCTGAGAACTGGCCAGTCAATGAAAATGCAGAGAGAAGAAGCAGCCCTTTGGGGTTTGGAAGCAGAAGAGCACAATTGGGGATTCTGAGATGCTTGTTGGGAACCTATTTAGAGCGAGCTGATTTCCCAACTCACTCAGGTGTGGACAGTCTTAGACATATGACCAACAGTCACGTGAAAACATGCCCAGAATCACTGATAACCAGGCACATGCAAATGAAGGCAACCCTGAGAGATTAGAACAGCCTAGAGCAAGAAGAACAGAAGCAATAAGAACCTAGAACCCAGGAAGAATTTTCTAAAGTCAAACTGAATGTGACTTTGTTTTTACTATCTGCTATAACAAATAGGAAGTTTGTCTTGCCAAACAAGGATGCGAACAAAGGTGAAACCGAAATGTTTAGAGGATTTTCTGTAGACATGGTTCTTTTTTGGGGGGGGGGGTGTGAGGGGGTAATAGTTTACTTTTAGTAAATTGGAGTCAGGATCACAACTTACATAGTTTTTCAGACCTTGGCTAGGAATGTTGGGTTAATTTTCAAAAAGAAGATCATTTGCATGTGAAAATTCCCAGACTGAGCAGTCAACCCCAAATTACTTCTTGGAGTCCTGTGTTCTTCCTTTTGTCTACATATTTTTTGGGGGGGAGGGAGGGCATCCAGTATTGCTCATGGGCTTGTCCTGACTCTGTGCTCAGGGGTCACTCCTGGTGGTGTTCAGGGGACCATATGTGGATCAAACCCAGATTGGCTGTACGCAAGGCAAGTGCTTCACTCTTGTACTACTTCTTTTTTGTCTAGTTTCTTCTTTCTTCATAAGTATCTGCCTAGTTTTGACTTATCTGCCACTGCCCTTTGGGTCTCTGTGTTGTGTTATTATTAGAACAAATTCGGCATCAGTGTTGACTATCTTTTCCTTTTAAAGCAACTCTGGCAAAATGATGGAAGTCAAGATGTTTTCGTTGTTGTTGTTATTTTCAGGTCACATGCATGGACACTCAGGGCTTACTCCTGGCTCTGAGCTCAGGATCACTCCCTCCTGGCAAGGCTCAGGAGTGAGGGGGATTAAACTTGGGTCAGCTGTGTGCAAGCAAATGCCTGAGCCACCGTACTATCTCGCAGGACCTGGAAGCCCAGGATTTTGAAATTCAAAATGTTTTCCAGATTTTCCCTGAGGATTCGACTTACTCATGCCTATCTATACTAGTTTGAAAACAAAATAATTTGATAGTTGACTTGACAGCTGCATGTTCAAAGAGTTCATAAATGTGTGGGTAGGTAGATGTGGTAAATTAAACCACACTAGACGTGGTAAATTAAACCACGTCTAGTGTGGTTTAATTTACTCCGAGTCTCATGGTCAAATGGAAGTCTATCCTTGCACAGTTTTCCTTAAGATACATAGGCCTTAAATCTAGGAATATGCTCACTTGGTTTATGGTGTGCTCCCAGGAAAGCTATAAGGTAAAAAGGTAAATTATATCCAGAAAGCAGCTTATAGGCTTGGGGAAGATGCCGTCTCTCCCAGACCTTAAGAGTTAGTGTTTCAGGGCTAGGGAACTTCATTCTGTATCTGGCTCCCCAACAGAGCCAGCCAGCAGTTAGGAAGGGGTGCAAGGGAGTCATTCAGATGTGATAGTGTTTCCCTCCATCCTCTGCCCCACACCCCCGACTGGGGAGCACTGTTGAATCTCAGAAGTTTTATTCAGCAGCCCTGGATTTGCAGACTCTATTGCCCAGGCAAGGAGCTGGGCGGGAGTCAAGCAAACATCCTTCTTAGAAGATGGAGGTGGGGGCAAGCTAAGGATGATGCTTCGGGAGGGTGTGTGGAGGGAATCAGGTCCATGGTTAGGCACTGAAAGGAAAAATATCTGGGAGGAGGCCAACAGTGAGCTCTAGCATGGCCCTAGCGTCACCATAAGTCACACTCCAGACACCAGAGCGAACAACTGGCAGATATTAAAAATCATTATAAGATGTGAAATTATACCTCTCACTGCTTCATTATCACCATATTTCATAATATTTGTCTAGAAAGACACACAAAGCCTATCAGGTTAAATTAATTCTAATGATCAATTTTAGTTCTATTCTAATTAAACAATTTCAATTAATGTGAGCACAGAAATTAGTCAAAATTACAAATGTAAATGTTGAACTTTAAATCAAAGGTCCTTCCCACTCGCTGTCTCCTGGAGCAGCACTTTCAAGTGTTTGCCTTTGAACGTGGATGGGAATTTTAACCTTGGTCGACACAGGGGAAGGGCAGAAGTTTGACAAATCAGCCACAAAAAGCTATTGAGAAGCACCGATCAAAGCACAGGGCTTATATCCGTGCAACCACACCTGCGACTCATACACACAACACCTCTGCACAACCCTTCCCACTCCCGCCAATAACAACACCTGAGAAATTCTGCAGGGCGCACTGCCAAGTTATATGCATACATAGAATTCATTGCACTTGGGTCAAGAGCAGGTCACTGATGGCGAATGGGCTTCTATCCCACACCTTTGCAAAATAGGGTCAATGTACCCAATTCCTAAGCCACACAGGAAATCACCAGTTTCTTCGGTCCCTGGGGCCAGGTCCTCTGCCTCTTAGTCCTGCTCTGGCTGGAGGCTTCCACTGTTGTGAGTTTTAGCCCTCTTCCATGGAAGAGCATATTTATTAAAAGGACTCACACTTTATTCCAAAATGCACTTCAGAGACTTATCTGGAAAATTTTTTTTAAAAGGCAGTGTCTGGAGTAGACTGTCTTTAAGGAAATCATCAACTTCTGTATTCAGCGTTTCTAGAACTTCAAAAAATACTGGCATCTTAAAAATGATTTGAAAACAGTGTGGGAACTATGTTTTGAAGTCATTCTGTAAAGACATGTAATTAACTCTTCTTCTCTATTCTTAAAAATCCAAAGAAGGGGCTGGAGAGAGAGTATATGAGGGGAAGGCACTTGCTTTGCAAGTGGGCAATGCTGGTCGGACCCCAAGAACCTTCAGGGATCACTCCAAAGCACGGGGCTAAGATTAGGTCCTGGATAACACTAGCTGTGTGGCCTCAAACAAAACACAAAGTTGCAAAAATATGCCAACAGTCCACAAATTTGAGGAAGAAAAGGAATTGGTATAATGGAATTTCTTGGTATTAGAATGTTCTGTGTGGTGAGAAACTCTATAATAGGGCTCAGATCCATAAAGTTCGCAGAGCTTCTGCACGAGAACATCATCCATAATCGTTCATCTTGACTCATTCCAGCTGTGTGTGAGAATTCTCTGATATTGATCAATCCATGATCACTGTTTGGGGACATTCCAGGAGTACAGCAGTGTAATTTGACAATAAAGCTGATTAGTGTAATAATCATCATTAAATTTAGTAATGATAGCAGAATTTCCCTTACCTTTGTTAATGACCATGGACAATTCTTTTCAAGACCGACAATGGTAGAAATGGGTTTTAAAATATTAACTTCTGCCCCATGGGGATGATACTTAGCCCATCACATTTAATTGTGACCTTCACTGAACAGCAGGATCCTAATCCCTTGATTTTATAATCTTAACTAGGAAACATTAAAATATGGATTGACTCCAGTTGGCAGGAATCTTTATGTTCTTTTCACTAAAAAAGCTATAAATCCAATGGTTGACCTTTTAGTTCCAGGTCACAAATGACACCCACTCACTTTGGTCCATTCACACAGGATTTATGTTGGGGTCTACAGGTAGAAGCCATGAAAGTTGAACTTTAATGAAATGTCTTTCAAAGATGTGCATGTCACCAAAAATTTTCCCCACCAAAAAATTAGCAGATGGAATTTTAAAAATAGCGATTACCTTCCTCAAGTTCCCCACGGTCCTCTACTACATCTATTTTTCACTTGTAGTAAGTTTCTTTCAGTAACTAGAGATTAGGTTTGCGTTTGGAATGACAATTTACCCTGGTTCCCAATTGAGGTCTCTAAACAGAAAGATTTCTGAAATGTTCTCTATGCCATCACCATAATGCATCTATCTCCAGCTGAAAAATGTGCCTTGTCCTTTTCCACAAAATCAATCGTATTGATGGGAGGCATTCAGGGTTGTCAATCAAGGAAATGTGATGTGATGGGACGCCAAAGCCGCGAGATGAGGGAAGGAATACCAAACCCTGCTCGGGTCCACACCATCGGAATGAGATCAATGCTTCCCTTAGTCCTCTTTGTCATGTAGCACCCTAACTGTCACGATTAATCATGTAGAAGGAGCTGATTAACTTAAGTAAAGTGCTCTGTGCTGTGTAAACACATAAAGATCTATGAGGCAAAAAAAAAGGGGGTGGGCAGGAAAGAACAAACGTCATTTTTATTTTTCATGTGGACACATTCTCACTTTCCACTCTTCTCAGTGTAACAATGACTGGAGCAGCCATGCTGACAGTCAATACATTGATCTGGGCCCCGATGCTGCAGCAAAGTGGACTGATCTGAGGCACCATTATCTGCAACGGAGATTTAGGGCTGGGGGCGCAGGTGGGGGTGGGCAAAGAGGCAAAGTCAGCAAAGTCAAGCCCCTGTGGCCCGACGTGGGTAATAAGTGTTCTAGGTGGAATTCCCAGAAGAGATGTAGATGTGCTGGGTGTGGGTGTGTGCATGTGTGCAAACTGGTGCTATAAGGGACTGAAGCCATATTTGTACCACGCACACATGAGAGCACATGCTGTGTGCACGAAAGCACATCTGTGCTTTATACACAGGGGAGCAAGCTCATGCTGTGTGCAAATGAGAGCACATGCTTACTGCATGCACATGAGAGTGCACTCCTGCTGGGTGCACATGACAGCATACCCTTGTTGGGTACACATGAGAGCACATTTGTGCTATACATACATGACAGCATATCTGTGCTTTGTTTGTACACATGACAGCACATTTGTGCTATGTGCACAGGAGAGCATACTTGTACTCACGTGAGAACATACTTGTGTTGTATGCACATGAGAACACACCTGTGCCGTGTATTACATGCAAGCACATCCATGTTGCATATACATGAGAGTATACCTGTGTACACATTAGAACACACCTGTGCATGTGCACACATGAGGGCACACCTACAGTGTGTGCACACTGCCATGTACAACGAGGGAATGCCTGTAGTATGTGCTTATAGAGTATACCAGTGCTGTGTACATATGAGAATACACCCGTGCTGTGTTCACATGTGGGCTTATCAATTGTGTATGCGTATGAGAGTGCACCTGTGTTCTGTATACAGGAGAGCACACCTGTGCCGCGGACACATGAGGGCACATCTGTGGGATATGCACATGAGAGCACACCCGTACTACGGGTGCAAACATCCATGCCTATACTGTGTGGCTGAGAGAGCACCTGTTCTGTGCGTACCTGTGCGTGTTATGGCATGTGTACACATGTGCATACCTGTGCTCTGTGTGTCCGCAGTACACGTGTGCCTGTGTACACCTGCAGTGTGTATGCACAAGTACAAACTGGTGCTGGGTGTGAACGTGTGCTTGCTTGTGCCAAGTGTGAATGTCTGAGGGGTGTGTGTTTGCTGGGCAGGCACAACGGAAAGAGCCTGCCACGCAGTTAAAAGATGCAGTCTAAGTAATACGGTCCACACCACTTATTTAAGTCCCTGTGGAATTTCAGTCACTCACACCAATCTGCAATTCAATGAGGATCACCACCCCATTAGAACTAATCATGTCAGCTGTGTATCTGGCAAAATAAACATTCAGGAACTGTGCTCCCAGGTTCATAACTTGTTCTTGCACTGGGATTTTTTTCTTTCCTCCCTCATCCAGCATAAAGTTTAATAGTTTTTTAATATGGAATTATAACATACATAGAAAGTCTCCATTTGCATTCCACGGTGTATTTTTCCTCATGACCAGAAACTGCAGCTGTTAGTGGAGCTTTAACTTGCTCCCTGGGAGTACGCTAAGTATGTTCTGAGTAAATAAATATCATTCTACCAGCTAATGAGAGAATGAATGGGAAAACTTACAGAAAATGGGAGAGAGAGGACTGGGGTGGGAGGACACCCAACTCAAGGGGAAATGACCAGATCATCTCCGTGCTTCCTGCTCTGTTAACAAAGTCTGCATCTACACAAGCCCAAGTCCCTGGTCCTCACCAGGGAAGAGCTAGGTCTAGCCTGTTTTGCCTCTAGTGAATAGTTTTATTAAGGGGTGAAAAAGCAGCTACTGCCATCAGTTTCTGGTGTTCCCCATCAGTACCCACGTCCCAGAGGAAGGAACTGAGCTATGTTTACTTTTTTCCTTGTGCCACACCTGGCAGTGCTCAGGACTTAATCCTCGCTCTATGCTCAGGGTTCATTCCTGGCGCCTCATAGAATCGTATGGGGTGCTGCGGATTGAACTCAGGTTCTCCACATGCAAAGCAAATGTACTACTCACTGTACTACAGTACTCTTACCTCTGGGGCTTTACATTCTAATCATAAGGGATCTTCCTATGTCTTTTATTTTATTTTATTATTTTTTTCTTTTTGGGTCGCACCCAGTGATGCTCTGGGGTTACTTCTGGTTCTGCACTCAGGAATTACTCCTGGCAGTGCTTGGGGGGACCATATGGGATGCCAGAGATTGAACCTGGGTTAGCTATATGCAAGGCAAATGCGCCGCCCCCCACCCCCACCCCTACATACTATTGCTCGGGCTCCAGATCTTCCTACATCTTAATGGAACTTCACCCTTAGCTTTGTAAATGTGATATATAAAGGTCAGAAAGACTAAAATTTACCACTGGGTTATTGCGTGCCATCTGCTTGGGCTGCCACAACAAAATGTCCTAACCAAGGTGGCTTCACCTAGAGCTTCTCAAATTTTCCTTCTGAAGTGACTCTCTGGGAAAACTTTAAAAATTCCTCTTGTTTTTCTGCTATTTATTCCCAATGACATCAGAACAAGTTCTGAGGCCAGATCCCAAACTTCACTACTTTAAAGTCAGTTGAGGTGGGTCCAGTCTGCCCTTCACCTGGAGAACCACTGGCTTCAACAGCAGAACGTAGTTTTCTCTCAGTTCTGGAGTTCAGAAGATTAAGGGCAAGGTGGCAGCCCAACTGGAGAATTCTCTTTCTGCCTTCAAGCAGTCACCTTCAGGCAGTGAGAATGGAAACTCCAGGTCTTTTACCACAAGAACCCTAAGGCCTCACAACACCCCACCCTCAACCAAAGCCAATCACCCCTCAAAGGTCCTCCTTCCAAATACCATCCTGGAGAGCATGTTAGGATTTCAACACATGACTTTCCGGTGTATGTGGGTGCTGGGATCCAGGGCAGAGCTCAGAACAGTTGTGGACTGAGTAAGTCACAATCATGCCTACCTGTCTCCAGGGATGCTGTTTTCTTGGCTGCATCATCAGCCCCAGGAAAGGGGGGTACCTCCCTTACCCCCACTCCACCCCCACCAGAGGGCTTCATGCTTCTCCCACCTGTAAAATCTCATACCCAGTCAGAGGCAACTTAAGCTAGGTTAGGTTTCTTCAGAAGCAGACCTCACAGGCCCTTCACCTACTTTCTATTCTATTGAGTGAAATCCAGGTGTCCTGCCTGTGTGTAAAGGGATGTCAGGACTTGTGGCTAGACCTCGACTCACCTCCCAGCAGAATTCCTCAACACCTTTGTGCTACTTCTAACAGAGGTGCCAAGCAGAGTTCTCTCCAGACACACACACACACACACACACACACACACACACACTCCTTTGTGTGTACGCTGGGTACCTAGTGTGGGAGGGCATGTGTTGCCCACAGTCCTGTCTGTCTGTTATAAATCAATGCATGTGCCTGCTCCCTTAGCACATGCCTTGTCTGCTTCTCCCTGGAGGGCAGGACCTGTGATCTATCCTATCTGAAGATGACACATTGACTGTTCACCTCTCACTTCCTGTATTTGCTGACCCCTCTCTTTCCAGATGAACACAAGAAGCATATCCAGAAACTGGATTCTCGAGAGAGTCCCCTCCGGGTTAAGGTGGCCCAGGAACACAGCAGTTGCTCAGCAAATTGTTCTCTTTCTCTTTGGGGAGGTCAATCCCAGCTGCTGAGTGGAGAAGATGGGCTATCTGGATGACGTGGGCTTCTGCCTCTGAGTCCAGTGCTCTTTCTGTTCTACCAAGATGAACAGGTTCCCTGCGATGGTCAGTGCCCTTTTAGGTTCTACCCTATTGTCTTTCTGTCCCTGGAATCTTCCTGCTCCTCGTGACCTCGCTTTATACCACGGACTCTTGAAAGGGGGGCCGAGTTTGAGAGGAGGCAGCTGGGATTCATGAGTACTGGTCTCCCGTTTCCCCCCACCACTCCAGACCATGGGAGGCGCCGTCATATCCAGTGGGGGGCAGCAGCGGGCACTTGCCATTCTATGAGTTTGTCCTGAGCAGAGGACTTTGTGCCTGGGTTGTTGCTCTATTATCCCACCACGTTCAGACCCTGGGGAGGACCAGGAACACAGTTTCAGGACAGCCTGTCCTAACCCGGTGTCCCAGCTCCCATGGAGGCCTCCAGCTTATCACCAGCTCATGTGATTCATTAGTTAATGTGTAAAGCATTTGGAAAGTGAAAAGCCAATTAGAAGTGCTAAGTTATTTCATCTAGGCTGTTAAAAAAGCAATGTGAAGCCTAAAGAAAAATTCTCATGCAAATATTTTGGGGAGGCGGAGAGTGCTGTGGAATGTAACTCAATGAATAGGCTCCATTGAAAGCCCGCCTTCCCCACCCCCCCAAAAAAAGAGGCCACTAGTAGAATGTTCCTTCCATGGTCAATAAACAAACAGGAAGGTAAACAAGTGGGTGTGGGAAAAGTGGACCAGAAGAATCTTTGAGAACCCTCGTGAGATCTGCGCCGAATCTCACTGGAGACAATAGACTTGGCCTTGAAGCTTAGAGTGGAACTTTCAAGGCCTGAGACTCATTAGAAGGTCTGAGAAAGCCCGTCTTTGAAAGGAACCCCTCCGAACCTGGCCCCCTCCAAACTCCTTATTTAGAGGGTTAGCGTGCAGAAACATTGGGTCCAGCCAAGTCCAGGAGCGGGATATTTGCACACATGGGGGGCTAGACGGAAAGTGGGAGCACCACCTGTCCTGCCTTCTCAGGACCCACGGAGCTGGGCCAATCAACTCATTTTCCTGTTCTCTGAACTCTGTTGACTCAAGCTCAGCAAAACCAGGCTCTTTTCTTTTGCAAAGGAAGCATCTGGTTCCAAGCCATAAAAGAGAAACCCAGACCCCACTCTGCTGACTGTCTGATAAGCACCCGGGGGTGGGGCGCCAGGAGGGCACCACACAAAGTGACAGGGGGACAGGCCTCCCACTCACCCTTCTGAGCGCCAGTTCTGAAACCAGACCAGGGAAGCTGGTCTGGACGAAAGCTGTGCCCAAAGCTTAAACTTAGGGGGCTAAAATAAGGGGAACACTCCCACCCAACCCGCACATACACAGCTCAGGGACACACACACACACACACACACACACACACATACACACAGAGGGTTACACACAGTAGGCTACCCATCTTCCTTCCCATCTACACCACAGAGTGAGGAAAGAAGACAAGCCAAAAGGACAAGTAAGTTACCAGTTTACCCACTGTTTATTGCCTCTTGTGTAGGGAGACCAGTAACAGGTCATGAATCATGCTTGAAGTCAATCAAGACAATCCCGTGCTGGCTTGCCCAGCATGCTTTGCCACCAGTGATAAGAACGTGACCTAGTTTTAGTCCCTGAGACCTAAAAAAGTAATTTGTTAACAAGCTGCGGGGAGAAGAGTGAGGCAGGGGATTTCTTTCCCTGGCACAAGGGAAATACTGGGGTATGGCACGGACATAAGGTCTGGGGCTGCAGCAGTCACCTTGCGGTCACAGGCCACCAAGCTTGAGGGTGAGCAGAAGACAGCCTCTTCAGAATGATGACCCAGAGCATGGGAAATGCCCAGGACTGCTGGCAGATAGCCTTCTTGTGATGGGAGAACAAAACAACCTGACTGTTTTAAGCCACCCTCAGGGGTTCATCTGTGAAGGTAGATGCTTCACTGTAGATGAGGAACTGAAAAGTAAGACTTCTCCAGGGGCTGGGTGACAGCCCAACCAGTTGGTCCTCTGAGCACTACCAGGCATGGCCTTGGAGGTCCCTGAGTACTGCTGGGGTGGCCCAGACAATCCCTGGGCACTACAGGGATTGCAATGCACAGCACCTTCACACCCTCGTGGTGGGTCATGCATGATCAAGAATTACTGGGTGGGCCAGAGCAGTACAGCAGGTAGGACATTTGCCTTGCATGTGGCTGACCTGGGTTTGATTCCCGGCATCCTATATGATCCCCTGAGCACCGCCAGGAGTGATTCCTGAATGCAGAGTCAAGAGTATTCTTGAGTATTGCCAGGCCGTAGCCCCCCAATCTTTTTAAAAAAAGAATCACTAGGAGGGGTCCTAAGATCTCCTGAGTACACCTTAGGAAGCCAACCCCCTACTAAAAAAACAAAAAGTAACTCAGATCAACAGCACAGCTAGGGAATGGGACTAATTCTGGATCCACTGTGACTTTCCCTGTCCTCTCCAAAGCACCCAAGGATAAAATCCAAGCACACATGTCCCTGAGCCTGCCAGAATGTCCAGAGCTGAGAAACGTTTTCCCAAGACCTAGCTCAGGCAGTCCTGATCAGCACTTCCTGACTTCATAGCGAGTCTGTCATCAAACGCCCCCACCGCAGTCCACGCTGCGCTATGCACCAGCTCACATCTGCTTTCTCCCCACCCGGCGCTTCTCCTCACTCTCATCCTCTTTCTCTGCAATGCCAAAGGCTCATTCACTAGGTTCCAGAGTTTTCTCTCTCCCTCTCTCCCACCAGGACATTTTGAGAGGAAACTCCCTCTTCCCCTTCTCCATTATCATGGATTTGTTTGAACCGTGGGAAGGACACGAGGAAGGAAACAGTATTTCAGCGAATGGCTCACTTGTGTCACTTGAATTCTTCCCATCATCACCAATCTGTACACGGCAGAACCAAACCAAACTCCAAACCCACCACCCTACCCACTTCAAAGGGCCACAAAAGTCAATCCCCAAAAAAAAAAAAAAAAAAAAAAAAAAAAAAAGTCAATCCCCACTCCCGAGGGGACAGGGGTGAGGGGGACCCAAGTCTAAACACCATCAACTGAGGCCAAGGACAGAACCAACACCTCAAGCTCTCTCTCTCTCCCCCTGAGCCCAGCCAACACGTGGCGAACGTGCTGCCAACAGAAATGTGAAAGACAAAGGTTCTGTTTACTGAGACGCCTATTTTGAGAGTGTCTCGGAGCCTGTCAGTGAGTCAGCTGCCATGTGGATGTGCGAGAGTGTGTGGAGAACGTACAGGTGGGTGTGGGAGCAGGGGCGCATGGGGAGCCTTCACTCCTGCCCACGGGAGTCAGGAGCGGGGAAGCAGATTGCATGAGTAACTCGTCCCCAGAAGTGTTGCTCCCTGTTCCACACCTCCTGGCTGGCACTGAGAATGGCAGAGCAGAAATGACCAGGCACCGCCTCACCCTGCAGATTCAGGGAGACGAAGATGCGGGTAGGGGAAGGAAGACATCCACTGGCTTTCAGGGGACACAGATCCCCTCCGACTAGTCTCTTCTCCCACGGGGGTGGGGCACCATTTAGCACAAGAAGGGAAGGAGTGAGCTGGGGTTGGACAGAAGTGCCCTCTTTAAGCAGGCATTTGGGCTGGCTGATCCTTCGTGGAAGACTCTTCCAGATGAGGATCTTGGGTAGAGATTCTCAGACTTATTTGCCTCAATGCCCCTTTTCTCCGGGGGAGGGGAATAACCCATTAAATGCACTTCCCCCCAAATCAACAAACCTAAGAGAACAAACAAAAGCACCCCTTCCCATTGACCCCCATCCTATTATTCCTTCAATCTCCACTTCCTTTTCCATGGTAGGCTTCCTACTGAAGATTTTTCCGTTGTTTCAGGACCACACCCAGCTGGGCTCAGGGCTTATTCCTAGCTCTGTGCTCGTGGATCACCTCTGGTGGGGCTCCGAGGGTGATAGGTGGTGCAGGGGATGGAAACCCGGTTTGTCCCACACAAGGCAAACACCTGACCTGCTGTGCTATTGCTCTGGCCCCTGAAGATGAGTTCTTATCTCTGTTTCCTCAGCCATACCTGGACAGTTTGAAGAGAACAGTTCTTTCCTGCCTTTCGGAAGCACTGGGAGTTGGGTAAGGAATGAGGCATGAATAGGGGAAGCAGCATGACTTGCTCACAGCCTAACCGTGTGAGGTGTAATAGGGCACAGACACGGCAAAACTTTTGTCCTTCGTCCCTTGCCCAGGTTCCTGCGCACTCCCAACGAAAGGTGAACAATGGGTGCACTGTCCATCCCGGAGCTGCGTGGAGACCTCTCCAGGTCGGTGGGTTCCTGCCACACAGAAGTCTGGGACGTGTGCATACATTTGTAAGTTTCAAGAGGCACAGGCAGTCACATGGCCCGCAAGTCAGGCAGCTCAATGATTTATTAAGCAAAGGTTACAGCACCTGTGCCTTTTTGTCAACAAATCAGGCCCATGCCATGCCAAGCGATTCTTCTAATAACCCAAATGGTAATTTAGTTTTAAATAGCATTTCAGATACCACAATTCTGTTGATGCAGAACAGTGATAGATTTGGGTGGCAGGGAAGAAATGCCTGTTTTTAATATTGTTTGCACTCATTTTTCATTTTAAAGAATTAGTTCTCGTCGGAGTTCTGCAGGTTAAGCATTTTATTTGAACATTCTGATTAAACTAGAACCTGAATCAAAATGAGTTCTTTGCTCAGTCCTTCTGTGTGGGAATTGGTATTTCTATTTATTACCTGATGATGAAATATTAACTTTTTTCTCCCTTCTAAATAAATGCCTCTTCTTAATGGCGCTCGTTTTCAGGGATCAGATGAAATTATGTGATGCCATTGAAATGGCCATTGGCTTTTTGCTATTTGAGATCATAGCATGTTCTCTATTATATTAGATCATTCAGTGGGTGTGTGGGGAACATTAATAGGGTCCAAAGTGGAGTAAATATTCAATGCCCTACAGACTTTTCTATATGTTATTATCGACTGTCATGAGACAATATTGAAAAATGAACTGGGGGCAGGTGGTGGTGGTTTCTCAGAGCAGAAGGGACTTTGAAAGGCTTCACCATGTTAGCAATGAGTTACAGAACAGAGAAGGAGGGAGGAGAAAGACTAAGACAACCAACAGCAAATAATGATGGCAACAGACAAGGGAGGCAGAGGAACGAGGCAGATAAGTTGGCAGGAACGCTCAAAGGAGCCAACACTGGGATGAGACAGACAATCCAACTGGAAGGCAGTTTGAACAAAAACTAGCTCAAGGCAAGGCGAAAGAGAAGGCAGTTCTGTCTCGGCAAAGAGGAATTCTCTGGAGGAAAACACAGACTGGAAGAGAAGGAGGAGGAAAAATGGCTTTCAATTATACATGTTATCTTTCCCTACCAATCATTACAGATGATGAATAGGTGCAATAAAAGCCAATATTCAATTTTTTCCAATTTACATGGAAAGAAGGCCATAATATATTGTTAAGGGGGAGAAACAGCAGGTTACTAAGCAGAGTATATAATATGATCTCATTTTAGCAATGTAACTGTATGCATATGAAGAGTCTGAATAGATTTATACAAAAATGTTAATAGTAGGACTACAAGAGATTTTTTAAAAATTATTTTCCCCATCTGCACTTTTCACAATTAACATGAATCATGACTGGAAGATGAAAAAGTCATGATTTTTAAGATTTCCTTGTATTTCATTGAAATTCATCCTATAGACACTAGCCACCCTGCTATGTGCTAGGTGTGAGAATCTGTGGAGAGGTCAGTATACAATAAGAATTCAAAAACCAAATATATATATATATATATATATAGACTGTTTTACAGAATTTTAGGTTCCTGGGCTAGAGAGATAGTTCAGTGCTTAAGGTGCTCACTTTGCATACAGCAGACTCTGGTTTGATCTCTGACACTGCATATAGTTTCCCAAGAATCGTTTTTAAAATTTTGATGAAATAAACAAGATATAAAGTTATTCTTAACCACTTTTTAGTGTACAGTTGAGTGAAATTCATCCATTTGCACTTTTTTTTTTTTTGCTTTTTGGGTCACACCAGTCAACGCTCAGGGGTTACTCCTGGCTCTGCACTCAGGAATTACTCCT
This sequence comes from Sorex fumeus, assembly GCF_029834395.1. Taxonomy (NCBI): domain Eukaryota; kingdom Metazoa; phylum Chordata; class Mammalia; order Eulipotyphla; family Soricidae; genus Sorex; species Sorex fumeus. The sequence continues at coordinate 5,944,299 of NW_026606102.1, forward strand.
GGTGGTACTCAGGGGGCCACATGGGATGCTGGGAACCAAACCCGGGTTGGCCATGTGCAAGGCAAATACCCTCCCCGCTGTACTATTGCTCTAGCCCCCAACTATTCACATTTTCTTATAACGATTTCACCATCCATTTCCAGACTTCTTTCATCTTACAGAATTGGAACTCTGTACCCATTAAACAAGAACTCACCAGCCCATCCTCCCTCAAGCCTCTGTCACCTCCAATTTGTTCGCAGTCTCAATAAATCTGGTTGTATCAGGTTCCTTGAAATCATGGCATTTGGATTTCTGTGATTGGTATATTTAGTATAACATAATCTCTTCAAGGTTTATTCATGGTGTACAATGCCCCATTTTTTTTAAGCGTAAAATAAGACATGCCAACCACTTAAAAATGGTATGCCCATAGTGCAATAAAAGTACCATATTCTGGGTTTTGTGTTCTTTTTGTTTTGTTTTGGGGATACACTTGGCTGTGCTCAGGGCTTACTACTGACTTTTAACTAAGGATAGCACACTCAAGAGAACATATGGGATGCTGGAGATCAAACCTGGGTGACTGTGTGCAAGGCAAATGCCCTACTTGATATACTATCACTCTGGCACTTACCATATTCTGTTTCTCTACTTATCTGTCAATGGACACCAGAACTGCTTCGACTTTTTGCCTACAGTGAATAACTATATATTTTTCTACACATTTTGTTTTCAGTTATTTTAGGTAAACACTAAAGATTATATTTTAGTACAATCTCAGATTAAAATCAAGGAATCTGCCAGTAGCATTCCTGTGCATTGTGAATCTTTGTGCATCTCTGGAGAACAATGCCCTACCCCCACCCCGCCCACCCCATTGCCCCCATTTCAGGAGGCAATGGTGCAAAGACATTGGAGTGAGACAGAACCATGGACATAACCGTGTTCCACTTCTTTCTACTGTATGACCTTGGAGATCTCAAGGTCAAGTTAATCTTTAGGGCTCAGGTATCACATCCATGCAGAGGAAGTAATTATATCCATCCGGTTTCCTTGGTTATAAAAATTGAACTGGACAAGGGGGATTTAGTACACAGACAATGCTCAACAAACTGTAGTAACAGATAATCAAAGAGCTCTCTTTTTAAAAAAAGATCATATGAAAAACTAAAAACTGCCTACTAAAAACAAGTCTGTGCATCGATTCAAGTTCTCCCTACTAGGTAAAACAGAGGCCATATCTAATCATTCTTCTACAGGTTTTGTTTCAGGAATGAACACTCCACCGGGAACAAATCACTGGGAGGAAGGCACTGAGTACTTTTTAATGCAGGCCATTTTCTGTATTCTTAAGACTCAAATGTCTGTTTATAAAATAAATTTTCTTTTAAGTAAGTAGAAAACAAAACTTTCATTTCCCAGAAAACTTCCCCAGAATTTGCTTAGCATAAGTTACATCTATCACTAACAAAAGTATTGATATAGAAAAATGCAAGCTTGCCTGAGAACTTACTCATATTCAAATTACGTCCTTCAAAATTCCTTCTAAAAAATAAATAAAATTCCTTCTAAAAATTCCCCTCTGAAAGGAATGTTCTTTCAAAGACAAGCTTATCTCAAAAGTGAACTATTAGTGTTTTAATGTTTCTGTTTAAAAGTTTATTTGTTTTCTAGAAAACAACTCTTTAAAAATAAAAGTTTGCTTATACCTTTGAATTAAAGTATTTAGAGAACATAGTTTTTTTATGTTGGGATATTTAAAAAAATGATTAAAAAGGAAACTCCATCAGCACACTTTCTCACGAGACAATTGGGGATGGCTTTCTTTAAGCCAAATGTGGCAGGTGTCACTGTGATAAGAAACATTTAAGCTGTTGTTCTGATGATGCCAAATATTTAACGGAAACAAAAAATATTCAGTTCCAGATGCCAATATTTGGGTCTAACTACATGACATCATTCATCCAGATGCGTGGAAAATCTGGATTTTTAAGAACTGAATTTTTGTGGTCAACATAATGAAGACTCACTTTCTGGGTTAAACAAGGCATTTGGGAAACAAAGCCGCATTAGAATGTAACATGTTTTGATTATCAGGGAAGGAACTGACTGGGGACACAGGGTAGAAATTCAGTGATATGAATCACGTAAAAAACATTTTCCATGTACAATACAAACATGACATTTCAAAGCTGCGATTTTGAGGCCCTTCATGAAGCAATCGAGGCAGGAGTGCTCTGAAGAGGATACAGAGTGATACCCCCGCCCCCAATACTTCCACCTCCCAACCTTTGGACATGAATACATGAGCCAAATGTCCAGAATGAATTGAGATTCTTCTACTTTAATGTCTTCCTGGTAATTATTCAACTTCATATCCTCCCCGTTCGGTATTTGAAGGTAAGGAAAAATAAGCAATAAACGTCGACGATTTTATGAGCAGTAATGAACAGGAGATGCTAATCCCAGACCATCAGACACAAGGCGGTTTCTGAAGAAATGCAGAAATGGGAGAGTCAAGAGTTAACTTCCTCCCTCCCCTTTTGGCTCCCCCTTTCCTTCCAGCTGCCTCCTCTGAAGCTGTACTTTGTGTGACCCTGTTGGGGTGTAAGAAAGCCTTCACATGCAATGAGGTTTAACCCATGCTGTTGACAGAGAAATATACTAAAACTCCTTATAGAGGGAGCCTAAGTGGACCAGGAAGCCCCCTCATAAGCACCTGGCCAGGGGATTACACAGATAAACAGGCTATAAATTAGGTATCTGGAGATTAGAGGCTGAGGCCTGGGCACATTTGGTCCTGGAGACTATTCTCTAACAGCCTGTGGAGGCCCCTCTGAGGAAAACTCTGGCTCCCTGTCACTTATCGTGATCTCGTGTCATGTTCTAATGAGCAAATCAGAGTGTTGTTCCTTTCAAAATTTGAATCTAAGATGATTTCAGAACCCTCAATGTCTCTCCATCGACTCCCTCTGAACTCAAAAGTCATCATTTTCTCAATTCACAACAGCCATTTCAAAACAAAACAAAACAAAAAACTTCTGGACCTAAACCACCACAAAACACAACTCTCTATTGAACAAAAAGCTCCCCATGTCCTGCTCTACTCATTTCTCAGTCACCTCCTTTAAATCATGACATCCGTGTCACACATATAGGCCAGTCCCCCGTCCACCCCCAGACCCACTGGGCCCCTCAGAAGACCAATGACAAACAGCTCCATTTTCTGTACCAACACCAGCAACTTAATGAATGCTCAGGGCTCAAAACGGTCCTTTCCCACTCCCTTTAGCAAGCTGGCCAAATTCCTGGGACATCTAAGAAATATGAAAGAGTGACCAGACCACACCATGTTCAGCAAGTACATTTTGATGTCACTGGCACTCCAGGAACTTGGGGGCACCCTCAGGAAGTCTTGGCCCATGGAGAACGGAGTGACCTGAAATCCTGGAGGAAGTAACACGCACACACAGCCGAGCTCAAGCAGGTCTGCTCTGACGCCCTCCTCTTCTGCCCCCTCAGTACGAGAAGCACACACGGCAGGCGAGGTTTTCCAGGATTTCGGAGGACCCTTAAACAGGACCCTTGAGGGGCCGGGGACGCAGGCGGGGTCGGGAGGAAAGGGGACCAAACAGGGGCTGGCGGGGAGATGCAGACTGTCGTGCGCAAAGACGAGCTCCGAGGCACCTGATGGATAAAACAAGCGGCACCACATACAGAAAAGATGAGAGCGGCCCACCTGTGTCTGTTGCGGGATATTTACAAAGCTTGGATCCCGTGGTCCAACACTGACGAATCGGTTTGCGGGGGAGGTGCTGGGTGTCGAGTAGGCTGTGAAGGGAAGGGACACATGCGTTCAGGAAGCAGCACGAGATTGCACACGCAAACAACACCAAAACACACAAGTCTCCGAGCCCACGCAGCTGATTAATGAGGAAATGTGCCAACACTGCGGCTAGCCAAGGGATGGGGTGAGAAGGGGCATTTTAGGCAGTCAGAAGGACGGGAGGGGGAGGGTGGGGGGGGGGTTGGGAGCTGACTTCTAAAGACAGCTGGGGTAAACCATGTCAAATGGGGGGCTCAGCTGAGCTCTTTTCCTCTTCCGTCCTCCAAATGAGATCATGCAGGACATTTGCAGAGCATACTTTTGGGGTTAAACATGAGCTCTGGGAAGAACTCGCCTAGTCTTCGGAGCACAAGGAGAAAAGAATTAGGGAGAAAGGGGAGGAAAGAAGTTCATGTTGCAACCTTGCTTTGGACACTACTATGTAGCTGCAAAAAAGATGGAAGAAAACAAATCAGAAGATGCTCCCATGTCTCTGTAGTTCAAAGTCGGCAGAGAAGGGATTCAGGGGTCCCCCAGCAAGAGGGGGTGGAAAACCACCTAGAACCAGCAACCTTTATTTTTTTAATTTTTATTTATTTTTTGCTTTTTGGGTCACACCTGGCGATGCACAGGGGTTACTCCTGGCTCTGCACTCAGGAGTTACTCCTGGCGGTGCTCAGGGGACCATATGGGATGCTGGGAATCGAACCGGGTTGGCCACGTGCAAGGCAAATGCCCTACCCGCTGTGCTATCTCTCCAGCCCCAAGAACCAGCAACCTTTAGAAGTCGGGTTGGGGTGTTCAGTATCTTTCCTAAGATACTGAAGGACCCACATTTGTAGTCTTCCTCCACTATCGGTCAGTGACTGGGGAACCCTCTTGTAAACAGAGTCTCATACTGGAGCCAAGGGGGTACCTAAGTCTGTGGGTGGGCTGTGCACCTGCATGTATGAGCACCACTATGAAGAGAGAGACTTTGGCAGTGTAGGAGATTGAGGGGGAATGTTTGATTTTTGGAGTCACACATGCAACCTGGCTTTTCTTGCCAGAGGTCCCAAAGACAGATCCACACACTCTGCACTACAAAAAATATGTATGTATGTATGTGTTTATATATATACATATATAAATACATATATATATATATATATATATGAGATAGACCATATCCCATTGCTGAATTTCAAATTCTTTACCAATGCTCATTAAAGGCCTAGGTTTGACAGGGGTGAGTTGGCGGGGAGGGGCGTGAACTCTACCTACTATCTATAAGCTGAAGAAATGTTTTATAAAAAAGGAAAACAAAAGCAAGGGTCTAATACAAAATGGCTATACCCCACCCCCACTCCCCACCACCACCTTTGTGACATCATGACATCATCTGCTTCTCACGCTTTGACCTTCTGTCTTCTAGAACACTGCTCACTTCTGATTTCTCTTGTGAACACATTTGAGGCTTAAACAAATGGACTTGCAGCCATCTGGCCCAAGTGGTTGGTCATCTTCGATAAGAGTTTCAGGTTTGAGATAATCACTTGTGGGACTATGCGAAACCAGCCCTGGGCAGAGGTTGAACATGTGTGCTCTCGGTGCTTCTCAAGAAGCAGCTTTTCTTGGTAGGAGGATTTGTTTTAGAAGGAGCTGCCTATTAACGCGTTCTATAAGATAATCTCAATGGGCTATCCTGTCTAGTAAACCAAATCTCCCAAATTTCTCCCCAGCCCTGCCCTGCCCCCAGGTCAGAGTAATAAAAACAGATCTAAGAACCACCTCTGCACTGAGTCACCCGCAAAGTGCCTCTCCCTAAAGAAATCAAAAAGAAATAATTTTTTTATTTTGAAGTTTGATGAATTAATAATACCCTTTACTAATTGTCTTATTCTGCTGATTATTTAATTATTATTATTACTTTTTTTTTTTTTACTTTGGGGGCCATACCTAATGGTGTTCAGGGCTTACTCCTATCTCTGCACCACTACTTTAGCATGCTTTGACAAAGTTTTAAGGTGAAAAGGATGAGCTGTAATTACCTGGTGGTTTATTTACCTGTTCCTGGGGCACAAAAGAGGATGTGGGGGAGATAAAGAGGAAGCCAAGGAATGAAATAACCTGTTCAACCTGTTAGCGGATGGGGGTGGGGGGAAGGCATGCTTTTACAGGTGACTACAGAAGAGGGGTAAGATGGAACCAAAGGCATGATGGGTATGCAAAGGAGCTAAAAGGAAGTTCCTGAGGACAGATGGGGACCTGGGAGTTCTGGCTTTACAATGATCTCAGAAACAGCATGCTGACTCATCCAAAGGGACACGGCTGCTGTGTGTGCCTGCGTAATGTGTGTGAGGTGTTAAAAGTCCTCTGCTGATCACAGCAAGCTCACTACGTCTGCAAAGGTTTGTGTTCCACCTCATCCTCTATTTTCCTTTGACCAACGTTCGCCATGTGGAAGAAGGTGCAGGCACGCAGTTAATTTAGCCACTCAGAACACGCCAAGGCAAACACTGAACAGCTCCCTTCCTTCATTCACAAGTCAAATCCTGCAGAGTTCTAAAGATTAGGGATCCCACAGGTTACTAAAACGATTCTCAGATTTGCTCTGGGGTTGAGAAAAGAAAGTGCAATCACAAGAGTATGTTTGCATTAAAATAGACCATTACAACTACAAAACTCTGGGACTCTGAGTACCCAAGCCATTGAATGGAACAAATTTATTCTATAGAAAGAGCATCTGGGAAAAATCAAGGAAACAGGAAAAACAAGGAAAGGAAGAAAGAAATTCTGGCTCAACTTCCATTACTGTAGCTATAAAAGGCAGTGAGTGAGTTTACCTCTAACAGAACGTAGTTCCAGAAATGATAGGACAGACATTAAGTTTGATTCTCCTTAAGACATGGTGTAAGAAGGGAATTATAATGAACAAAAACCTCAATTGAAGCTTCTTATTTAAACAACCACATATACCATAGTGAATCAATTATACATGCACAGTTAAGAGCTTTCAACATGAATATAAAATCAAGAAAAGGGGGCAATGTGATAATTAATCATATACAACTGTGTTTACTATGCTATTATATTATATTCATATCTCCCTTATAATTTTTGCCCTATTTACAACAGCAATTATCAAATGCTGCAACAAAGAGCATCAGGAAAGGGGGAGATACTTGTAGGCACTTGGGGGGATTTAAGGGAAGATTTAGGGGTATTTGATAATTTTCTCATAAAGTCAATAGGGAAATCAATTTGTTTGATACTCTCATTGTAAAAGTCCTCATGGAAATACGGAAAGAGGACTACTAGGAGTCAAATAATTAATTATTTGGCTGCTTCTGGGGTGGAAAGTGCCTACCCTTTTTAGCAGTCATTTTACTTACATGAGCAATATCACCATGGACCATTCCATAACACTGTGGCCTGTCATTCCTCTAAGAAGCTTCAGCCCACTTTTAATTGCACAAATCAGATCCTCTCTTCCGTTTTTATTTTTTAAATAATTTCAGGGGTGTGTGTGGCCTGCCAGGGACCCGACCCTGCTCACCCGGGAGCAAGGCAAATGCCCTACTCTCTGTGCATCTTAAGGGGCCCATTTTTTAATGTGTCTCTTCACATTATTCAGCAGTCTGAGTTTAGCCCTAGCTATAGGGATAACTGCAAAAGCCCAAGCCAGAATTTGCCCTGGGAGGCAGAATATCTCCTACTTCTCATTTCTCTTTTGCATGGCTACTTCCTTCATCCTTTACAGAGGCAATTCAAGCCCTGTCTAAGGACAGGCACTGTACAATGGGCTGGGCAAGAGTTTAACAACAGTTGTTTGGGGGTTCACCAACTGTTCTTTGGGGACACAGAGATACTACTGCAGTTAGGGTGCACTGGGGTTCCATCCCCAACTCTATATGGCCTCTGAGCATCACCTGTTGCAGAGGCCAGCCTGGTTCTGGTCTCCATTGGGTGTCGCTCTTTAGACCCCTGAGAACTGCCGGGGTGGCCCAGATAATGCCAGCACTGCAGGAATTATCCAAGTATCCAACTACAACCACATTAGCTGAGAACCTTCAGCAACAGGCCAACAGGCAGCTTGAGCACTGCAGGAAAGAAAGCATCCCCAACGCTGTGTAAAAAAAAATCAATATAAACAGAACTCTTATTATTTGTAAGCAATTGTTTTATAGGGATGTGTGGAGGCTCTCTCAGGTTGTTTTAGGGTGTGCAAAAAAGGGCAGAAACCCTGTTATAAACACCTTTTATAAATCAGGGTGTCTAACTAAAAATGAAATAAAAATAGAAATGGCACATCTCTGTTAAAAACAATAAAAAGAAAAGGGTCAGAGACCCCTCCACCCCCCCCCCCCCTTGAGTGGGCAGGGGCTCCTCGGGAGAACCTCTCCCTGTTCTCTCAAAAAGGTTTCCCTGTCTGCCTGGGAGTCAAACAGATGCCCAGGGTTTGGGTTTGGGCTTGGGTTCAGTTGCTCTCCAGCACCTACAACGCTCTTGTGCATCAGAAGGAAGAAGAGCTGGGTCTGGCTGGGGGAGGCCTGACCTTTCCAGGCTGAATGGTCCAGAGTCTGCCTGAGAGGGCCAGTATCTCCCCTGTCCACCCCTGCCAATAAGGTTACTTGACTAGAGGCTAAAATGAGGCCAAATGATTCTGAGTAATGATGTTTCCAGCTTTTCCGTTGTGGGGGGGGAATTGAGAGGGGATGACTGAAGGAAAAGATATTAAGACATTAAGATATTTGCACGCATGCCTGTTGATGTCAAAATCAATGAAACCCAGGCAGGTCAGTAAGTAGGCATCGAGGTTGTTGCTTTGGAAAGGTCCGATTTAGGGTATAGTTTAAAACAGGTTGCCACTGGCACATACTACAGTGGGTTATACTTGAATAAGATTCAGTTACCACACAGACACTTTGTTAGGTGGGACTTTACACCCAGCAGTTCTCAGGACTTGCTCCTGCCTCTGTACTCAGGGGTCATTCCTGGTGGGACTCTGGGGACCTTATGTAGTGTCAGGGATCGAACCAGGGTCAGCTAGGTGCAAGGCACATCTAAACCCCTGTATCCTCTGTCTATCTCTTAACTGACAAAAATTGCAGCCTGGGAGTATGAACATATTAAACGTGAGCCATCATTAAACTAGCTCATCAGCACAGAGCAGAGCAGACCCTGCAGAGGGGTTTCCATATGCAGCTGAAATGTGAGTGCTCCCCTTCATCTTAGTATTCTATTTCGAATTGGGGTCTAGAAGAGTAGAAATGTCACCATGCTTTAGGGGTCCGTGCCAGGCCCATCACTCAAGTGCCCACATTCCTCTGCCACTGTCCCTTGGGAGCTTCCAGTCCATTCCTGCCTCTGGTACCATCAGATCAAGGCCCCTAGAGCATACAGAGGGTCCTTGATGAGGAAGGCCAAGTGGTGTCTCTGGGGCCTGCATCGCCTGAGCAGCAGGAGACCCGGTACCCCTGTCCCAGGGAGGGAAAGGGCAGAGGGAGGCAGTTTGGAGATCCTGGATTCACTTCAGACACAGGAAGCAATGCCCTCTACCCAGACTACAAACGGTAACAAAAATGGAAGAGGAATCTGTTTATTGCTCCCTCTGAGATTCCAATGCTCTGCTCCTCCTTCTCTATCTGAAGCCGAGCCCAGCCTGACCTCTGGAGTGGCCGTTCAGAGCGGAACAATATATTCAGATTCTCTCTGTGTCCTGAGCACTTGCTCTGGCTCAGCACTGGACTGAGCTTCTTAGTTTGTCTTGGCTGCTGTGCTGGAGGTGCCAGGAACTGAACCCAGGCCCTCACACATGCCCTCACACAAGCTACACTCTGGGAGAGACGATGGTTTACCAGGTCTCACTGCTTGGCTCAAAATGTTAGCATCCAAATGGAAGAATGAGTACAGAAAAGGAAGGAAGACACAGATGCTTGTGAGTCTAAAAACAAAACTCTGCGGGGCAGGAAGGGCGAGGAGCAGGATGCCAGGCCCGCAGGGGAAGGTCTTTCTAGAGGAGGCAGAGAGGCATCGGTGAGAGGCTGGCAAAGACGGTGAGAGGCCCCAAGAGTTAGTGCAGCACAGAAACAGAGGCAGGAAGGGAAGGAAAGCAGAAAAGGTTGGGCAGCACCAAGTGAGTCCTACCAGACAGCATGGGCCAGAGACATTAGTGTGTGAGAACGGAAAGGGAGCTGCCTGCTGGATCTATTTTCCTTTGAAGAGGAAGAAATAATTCATAAACAAAACACCGGCATTGATTTCTACTCTCCACACAAGTCCTCATTCTTATGCCCTCACCCATGCCCTGCTTTTAGCTCAGCGCTTCCCGTGCCCTTTACTTTCAGGCTGATTCCAGGTGGGGACTCTCCTCTAAAACCAATGAATCAGGAGTTCTATTTCACTCAGGACAGATGTTCCACACCTGTACTTCCACTATCTGCCTGGGAAGGTGCTAGTCACTGGAGATAAGAAATCAGACCCCACTAGGAGTGCAGATGCACAGAGCCGGAGTACTCCGGGGTGCTTCATTCAGAGGTTGGAAGTGACTCCTGGCAGTGAAGAATATCATGACCATCCTGTTCTTCGATTGCCTCAAGCAGGCCCCAGTAACGTCTTCTTCATCCTAGCCCTGAGATTTTTTAAAAAGTGCCATATTCAAGGCTCTTTCAGGGTTAGGAGACCCATCATTGTAACTGGTATTTGGCATACTGGGTACACCAAAAGTGAAGAATATATGCAGGAGAAAATGCTCGGTTGCATCTTCCAATGGAGACCCAACTAAATACCTCACTGAAGTCATACCTCAAATCTTTTCCTGCCATGCTCTTTTAAGAACAAAGGTCTGCTGAGAAAATGCTCATTATTCCAACAGTGTACAAATGATTGGAAGATAGATGGGCTGATTTCTGAATGAAACCCATTACCATGGAACCCACTTAGGAACTTTGGATAGCACTATTACTTGCAAGATCACAGAAGGAATGCTGGGGAAAGTGAAGTGTTTCCCTCCAAACAATCTATGAGTATCCACAAGCTGACAGGGTGTGGCAAGGCATTACCAATATCCTGACACAGCCAAGGAAACAATGCACAGCCTTCACTCACACATGCTCTGGTAATCAGGGACTCCGAAACTCCCACTTGATTGAATGGATGTTGAAATTTCTACCCAGATGTTTGGACTCTTGAAGCTAGCCACACTGAATTTCCATGATTCTGATCACATCTGTGTAGTCAGTTACCTCATCCTATTATCTCTGCAAATCTTTTTGTCTCTACAAACAAGTTACCAATGCTTCCAACAGAGACTCAGCCTTTGGGGCATGAAATTAAACCGTACTTATCGCTAGTAAATTATTACAGAACAACAAACCCACAAGCGTTCTTCCTGGAAAGCTAATGAATTCTAACATTCATGTATTAGCATTATTTAACATGTTTGGTAACTATCTCTGTGACATGTCTAATGTGCCAATAGTTCACAAGCATCATGAAAAGAATCAATTTAGTCAGATGTTTTTGCTCGACTGGTATATCTTAGAGTAAGAACCCTTCAAGGGAGCTAGGGGTTGATGCATGTCATGCTTTGAGAATGGAAGAAAGGAAGTCAGAAGGTAATTCATGTGTGTAGACAGAAAGAAAAGGACCTGAGAAACTTGTGAAGTGGAGATACCTTGACTTTCTGACTCCAACATCTACGTGTTATGAAGGTTCTTTATAATAAGGGCTTCTCCGAACATGGTCTATTGAAACTGCACCTATAATATGTTTGCCCTTTAAAAAATTATCTTAAAGGCTAAGAATATGGCCTTGTGTAGGTTCATTTAAATTTATTTCTGCTGGCTAACCCAAACTCTATCACTGTCATTTATTTTTATTGTAGGATGTGTTGTTCAACTGATAGAACAGATTTATTGATCAGAAGCAACAATCGTATATGGGTAGGTACAGGTAAGAGTTATAATAGAGAGCCACAGGGAATAAACCTTAGATTCAGCTGAGGTTTACTAAAAAAAGAAACTAAGATCAATATATTGGATCGCTCCCTTTTGAAAGGCTTCTGCAGCCTCTCAAACGGCAGTGTAACTCCATAAATCCACTTCTGGGAATTCATTCTCAAAAAGTCCTTAAAAGAACAGGTAAAGATTTATGCTCCAAGATGTTCATTACAGTATTACTTATAGGAGCAACACCCTGGAACTGAATTAGTGCTCCATATGCTGAAATATTTTGCGTCCATTATAACTTCTTTAATACCATCATGATACATTTATAAAATGAAATAAAAGAGTCATAGTTGAATTTTGGCTCACTATTTATTTTTTTTCTTTCCTTTGTTTTTTTCAGCTCACAGAGCTGAAGAGCTACCACAGCAGGTAAGGCATTTATTTGCCTTGCATGCAGACAACCTGGGTTCAATTCCAGGCACCCCATTTACCCATATAGTTCCCTGAACCTGCCAGAAGTGATTCCTGAGTGTAGAGCCAAGAGTAATCCCTGAACACAACGGGGTGAGCCCCCTCCAAACACCCCAGACCAAAAATATAAAAAGAGGGCTCATAATTCTAATGTTGTACCTTTATATTAACAGCCAGATGTAATTAAGGTAATGCATATGATAATACCTATTGATGTTTCTCAGTTTCAATACTTTTTCTTTTGCAAACTTTAATATTAAAAATTAGACTATACATTGTAAAATTATCTGCCATAGAGGCAGGGGGAGGGGTGGGACATGGGTGGGTGAAGGATACTGGGGACACTGGTGGTAGAAAATGTGCACTGGTGGAAGGAGGGGTGTTTGATCATTGTATGACTGAAACTCAAACATGAAAGCTTTGTAACTGCAGCTCATGGTGATTCAAAAAAAAATTGCATATGGAAAAAAAATCATGATTTTGAGAGGGAGAGGGGTTTTGTGTCACAATAGGAAAAATGTTTATAAAAAATTCAGTTTTGGTGGGGAGGGGAGTGGTGGGTGGGCAGTACTTGGGGGTAGTGCCGAGGAGCTACTCCTGCCTCTTCATTCGGAAATCGTTACTGGAAGTACTAGGGGGTCCATATGTGGTGCTGAAGATAGAACCAGAATCAGCCACTTGTGCCTTATCCCCTGCACCATCTCTAGCCCTAAAAAGACACGCATTAAGTTAGTATATGCACACTTGTACTTCCTGAGATCTTAAAGAAAACAGTGTGGTCAGACAGAAGCCCCTAAGAATGAAAATGGCTCTCATGCACAACTCCAAGCTCACAGTTAGGGGGATGCCTGGTGTTCTGTCCCAGTTAGAATATACCCTGATGCTTTCACACCCAAACTTCAGGTAACTGCACCTAAATTCCAGATGCAAAAAAATTTCTATGGATTCTATGGCCTGCCCTAACCCCCATCCCCACCTTCTGCCTATGTGTGAATAAATTATTTTAAGTCATTACACATCTTTAAAAAAACTAAACAGAATCACTGTATTTGATGGTAAAAGAGGGATTTAGAACTCAATGAACTTCATTCTCATAGAATAAAGAATCAAAGCATTGCTCCCAATATACCAGAATCCTAATCCTTCAACAAACAGTGTACATATGCCCCGACCCTGCTTTCTGGCACTGGATATACAGTTCTCTAAACACTTCCTAGCACCCTAGAACTCACAGACTATTCCATGAATTCATAGAGTCATCTACTTTTTGTTTAAAGGGTTCATAGTGCATATCATATTGGTAAATACTTAAGTTACTACCAATGGTTTATTATAGAACATGTTGCAGTGGGGACTTGAGTCCAACTATATGTGTAATTTCTAATTAGATTTTATGCAGTTATATAGGAGCCACACATTTTTTTATATAGAATTTTTCAATTGATCAAACACTAAATTGTCCTAGAGGTTAAACCAATTTTGAGTCCTCTAATTGTCTAGGGGAGTATGAAAAGTTTCCACATCTTTACCAGTAGGGTAGTAGAGGGGTACTTTTTGGGCCTCTATCAATCTGATAAGGAGCAGTACATTTATTTTAATTAGTGTTACTTTTATGCTACCTGAATAAGACATATTTCAAAATATCATGTTTATTTTTCTATTAAGTGCTTGGTCTTTAATTTACTTTTAATAACTACATATAGTTACATATATTACATATGTAGATATGTCTAAGCCTTTTAATAACTACATACAATGTACATGCATATAACTACATACATATTTTAAAAACTACATTGCTTTTAATTACTACATATAGTTACTCATATTACATATGTATATATGTATACATCTTCTGCAACATGTAAATATATTTTTCATTTTACCTTTTTGTCTGTCGAGTTTATTGTATTTTGTCTATGCACTCACTTTTGATGCCTTTAGAGTAAAATTTACCAGTCTTTTATTACATTTTTGGGGGGATACTACTTAGAAAGATACTACTTAGAAAGGCCTTCCTTGGTCCAAAATTATCAAAACAAAATTTTTCTTGTGGTATTTTAAGGTTTAACATTTGTATAATTTTTTTTGCTCCAGCTGGAATCTATTTTGGTGTAAGGAATTTTATTTTTTCTGGATGGCTAAAATATACTTTACTGAATAATACTTCTCCCTCGCCTAATGTAAAATGTCACTATGCTCAAATATTTTAAAAAATAAACAGGTTTCTTACATATATTAATATGTATATATTTAATGAGTCTCAGTTTCTTCAGAGGTGCATTACATATAAGCATACAAATGGGATAGTAGAGGCACTGGTAGAAGAATTAATATCAATGTGGAAATAGATCACAGTAAAAGAAAGTCCTTGGCATTAACAAATCAGATATTCACTTATGAAATGGCAGAAATAAGGACAGAATTCTTTGGAATTTTTCTGTATCCTGTCTGTGGTGTTGGAATCTATACTGCAAAAGCCAAAGAACTGAATGCCAATGGGTTACTTTTACTGAATATGAACTTGTTATTGTTTGCTTGTTTTTGGTAGTGGTCAGGATTGAACCCAGAGTCCCACACATGTAAGGGACAAGCTTTCCTACTGTACCAAATACCCAGTCCCTAAACTTAAAAGAAAAAAATATTATGGAAATGCCCAGCATCAGGAATGAAAAAGCATTTTGTGAAATGAAATGACTAATTTCTTTTATTGTTTTGTAACTATTCACCGTTTCTTCTCTAAAAGATGGTCCTTATGTCATCTAAAAACTGAGTAAATATGACATATCATTGAATGATTTCCTCTAAATTTATTTACTGATTAAAACAGTATGTTATACACAGACACAAAAGGATTAGCAGAAAGGAGACGTGTCATTATTTGGATGAAAATCCAGGAACTAATTTTCTAAGCATTTGTCAACAGCTAAACTCTGTCAAGCTCTGGAAATAAGGGGACACTTCCTTTATAAACACCTTCTGTGTTTTGACTTTCTATGTTATTATTTTATGTCCTTCCTCCACAATCTTCTCCCCTCTTCCCTCCTAATGAGTTCCTCATAGTCATAGGAACCAATTCGTACTAGAGTAAAGTCATCACCATCATCATCCCACCTTGGATACAGGATTTATACTGCAAAATGATGACAGCTTTGCGCTAAATCAAAGATTCTGATAAGATTCTCCCAACCAATGTCTGGACTCGAGTTTAAAGGGGGCTGGGTAAAGAGCATGCTCCCTACACCTATCTGAATGACCTTGAGAAAGTCCTCTTATCTCACTATGCCTTGTCTTCCTCGATTAGGCAGGACTGCGTTGAGGATAAAAACAGGATATGGCACATAAAAACAATTGTTAAGTGTTTCACCCATTAGTAAAAGCTCCACACTTTGTTGTTGTTATCAGTTTCAGACATATGTGGGCACACGGCTTTGCTTGATGATTTGTAGGGTTACACTAAGAGGTGCCCGGAATAATATGGGAAGGCACGTATATCTTAGAAAGACAGAATGAAATGACTGGAAGTAACATGGGAGCATGGATGGAGGGTCCGGAGCATCTGGAGAGTAAGCAAGGCAGGTGACAGTAGACACCTGAACCATAAATGCCAATCACCAAATAGTGGGGAGAGGGGTGGGTGGGAAGGAAGGTTGGACCAGAGGTGACACAGAACAAGGATGGAGGGTCATAGGCATTCTAGCGGCAGGTGTGGGTAGCAACTTTGTATATCAACACGAATTTTTTGGTTTGTTTTGGTTTGGGGTCATACCTGACTGCACTTAGGGCTTACCCTGGCTCTGCACTCAGGAATCACCCCTGGCTGAGGTTGGTGGAGCATATATGGTGACAAGAACCAAACCCTGATCAGCTGTGAGCAAGTCAAGCACTCTACCTACTGTATTATCACTCCACCGCAGAATCCAACACTATAAACATAAATACTATTGGAACCCTATGACTTAAACTGCAAAAATAAAAAGAAATACATAAAACCAGGTAGCTTTGTTAACCAAGAAACACTACTAAACATCCCCTAATGACTATCCTAGACAATTTCAATTCTAGACATTGATTATTATCAAGTTTGTGGCTCCTATTTATTCATATTTATTCACATGACTCTAAAGAGTTATTTGAGATATAAAATAAAATAATGAAAGAAACTTGCTTTAGATCAACAAAATTTGAGTTTTAAAAAATCATAAGTTCATGGCTAAAAAGGAACAAAGGAAAATGTTTTTGGTTCTTTTATACATTTTAAATAGAGATTTTGTGTTTCAAATTAATTAAAAAAAGAAAATATGCACGTTCATCTTCCTTTTTCATTAAAAACATTTAAAATTTTTTATTATATTTCTAGGTTATGATGCCAGTCTTCAATTTCTATTCTGGAAAATTCTATTTTTATAGTATGATTTAGTTGCTAACTAATACAAACACTGGACCTTAATAATACAATTAAGGAAAATGATAGTGCTTTCTGAATGAGCATGTCACAAACAGATCTAAACATGAGTTCTTCCTATTCGAGTTCTTTCCTTGGGAATCTTGGAAATGTTCATTTGTTTCTTTATTTTGGGGAATACTTGGGGATTATTCCTGGCTTTGTGCTTGGATATTGTATGTGCCACTGGGGACTGAACCCAAGTTAGCTGGATGAAACCAAGAGACTCAACTCCTGTGCTTTTGACCCTCCACTGGTTTTATCACATGTTGGAAAGGAGTTCCCTCTCAACAGATGATATGAAACTCAGTGAACTGCAAAGAACTGCTGTAGATATGATGGTAGAATCCCCAGTATCTAATGACCAATAAGATATCTAAAGGACATCTCAAATACAGTTTGGCCAAGCCAAATCCAATGTCCACTCCTCACCCAGAATACTGGGGGGTGGGAGGTGGGAGGGATACTGGGATCATTGGTGGTGGAGAATGGGCACTGGTGGAGGGATGGGCACTCGATTATTGTATAACTGAAACCCAAGCACAAAAATCTGTAAGTCTACAATTGTACCTCATGGTGTTTCACTAATAAAAATTTTTAAAAAATAAATAATTTTAAAAAAGAATAGTTCTTCCTAAGAGAAAAACAATGGATTTTCCTCAACCCATACCTAAGATGTCAATGAATCCTGCAGTCTTACTATTAACTATTGCCTCCCCCTCCACCCCACATTAGTACAGGTAGCACTTATACCACCTCACCTCTTCCATCTCACCTGTGTTCCTCTGAGTGACTTTCCCCACCTCCTCATGCCCACCCTTGTTTTATTCTTCCTCATTGTTCTTTGAGGACAATGGTTACTCACTGGTTTAAACTTTGGTGATTCCTTGTCCACAAGCAAAAATATTCTTCTGTTCACTTTTGCACCCCATGCGTGCCAGAACAGTGACTGGCATGTAGAACAGTCAAGATAGTTACTGATATTAAGAAGACAAAAGAACAAATCTCCCTGCTTTAATTCTTGCCCCTTACAATTTTTTTCTCAACAAAGACTTCAAATACATGATATTCCCATTCTACCCCTGTATTTAGAAAGATCCGACTACCATCATTAGAAAACACTGTAGGCTTGCATAGCTGCTTGGCTTTTAAAGGAGGATAAAGTATGTAGAATCATTCATCTTGCCTCTTTCTTATCTCTTACTTGGAGCAAATGCCCCAATCCTTATGATGGCTATCAAGATGTGTCGGACTCATCCTAGGGACCTCCCATCAGACCTGGCCACCTGCCCCCGCTCACTCACTGTTCTTTCAATAATAACCTCCAAGCTGACTCTCTTGCATGGCATGCTACCCTCACCATTCCTTCTGCTTGGAAAGTTCTGTTCTCTCCCCTCACACAGCTTTATCCTACAATTTGAGAAGGTCTTAGTTCATTACCCTTTTCTCTGACTACCTTGGTGTGGCTTTAGCCCATCTCCACTTCTGACCCCTCCAGACTTCCTTTTCCTTCCTGTCACTCACTCATTACCATCTTATATTCCACCTATTAAGTACACTTGCTCTTTGGTCTGTTGGCCTTCTTCCACCTCCAAAATATAAGGACTTTTAATCTCTCTTGTTCCCTACAAAATCTTAGCACCTAGAACATTACTTGACAACAGCTGATGGCTCAATGACTATTGATTGAATGAATGAAAGAAGGGATTGGTTCTTCCTGGTTAACAGAACCTACAAAGTGTTCATCAGTGGGCATGGAACACACTGGTTGTGAATTGATCTAAATGATTATTCTTTTTTTTTTCTTTTGGGTACTCCTGGCTCTGCACTCAGGAATTACTCCTGGTGGTGCTTGGGGGACCATATGGAATCTGGGAATTGAATCCGGGTTGGCTGTGTGCAAGGCAAATGCCATACCCACTGTGCTACTGCTTCAGCCCCCCAGATTATTCTTTTTATTCGTCACAGATTCCCAAGGCAATTGGACATCATCTATCACTCTTTCTCCAAATAAATAATCAACATTAAAGTTCTCCTTGAGAGCAGAACTGTTCTCTCCACTCCCACTCCCCTGTTTTCCAGGCCACTGGTAAGAATTTTTTCTATTAAAATGTATTTATTGCCCCACCTCCACCCCCAATGTGCCTGAGTCCTGTTTTCCTGGCCACAGCTGCAAGTATTGGTGCCAGAGGCAACTGATTAGTTTAAAAATACACACTCTGCTTTGGGCCAGCATACATTTGTATTTTATTAAAAGAGGATATTAAGAATGATGCCTTGGCCTTTTAACTGTCTACAGCATAGCACATCTGTCCCCTGGTTCATCCTGACAAGCTGCTGGTGGGAGAGAGCAGACAGTGTGGTTCCCAGTCATAGGGAACCACAGAGCTGTGACTCAGAGCGAGTCAGGAATTCTGGACCCTGGGCAAGATTTCTCTCTTTCATTCTCAAATCTTACCTGATAGCCATTTCAAAGCTCTCAACAGAAAAGGTTCTGCTATGTTATACAATTAATGGTTTTGAAAGAGCCTCGGTTTCAGACTGACCACTGGGATGCTGAACATCTGTACCTAATACCCTGCCATGATGATGTTACTTCTTGCTAACGTGAGCGCTAATAAACTGACAAAGATAAACAGGACCCAACCATCTTCTGGTTTTAATTTTTAGGAAAGCGCCTAATTTATGAAACGATATATTGGGCCCTAAATCTTTTATACAGGGGTAATCCAATTTTAGATCTTGAATGCCCCACCCTGCGCCAGCTGTTTTTTTCAAAAGGAAAGTTCCTCTTTCTCTTTCAAAATTGCAATACAAAATGGTATTCTCGCTCAACAGCTTCAGCATTTCCCCCTTCAAGCACACCTTTACCTGAGGTCCCTACACATGGGTCAAACTCCTTCCCGAATCTCTAGTGGCACCTAAGAAGCTCTCTATCCCTGTGTCGCCTATGTCAACTGCCGGTTTACCAGTTGTCTCCCTCAACATAGCTGACACTGCTTTGGAGTAGAGAGTCAGCATTTTACTGTGCTCTAAGCAGCTAAGTAAAGCAGCCCTTGACACGAGATAGGTGCTCAAGAGCTGAAGGCTGAAGAGTGAATCAATCTGAGGGGGTGGGGATCCAAGATGAATGTTAAGAGACGGGGGAGAAGGCTCCTCCTGTCTTGGCATCTGTTCCTTTCCATAGATTCTTAGCCCCTCTCTGGTCTCTCATATTTTGGGGATATGCTGTATTAGAAAGTAGAATCTGGAGGCGACTTGTCCTATTCCTTCCTCACCCTCTCTCAGCAGGACAGGTGCTGGCAGAAGTGTGCAGCCCTCTGGACTGCACCATCATCAGCTCTGTGTAGGACCCTCAAGGTGGGTGGGGGGGTTCGAAGAGACCAGCATGATCAGAGAAGGGGGAGATGTGTCTGGGCTGTGGTGTGAGGATGCTATTTGCATGGACTTCTAAATGATTTTCCAAAGAGGACAGAGTTTGATTGTCCATCTATTTTTTTTCTCGTACTTTATACAACCATGGATTAGAAGTCAGGCTGTAAGACAGTATTTTTTTGGGGGCGAGGGGTAGAGGAGTGGATGAGAATCCTGTTATCTCTTATCAGTGTGAACGACTGGGCTTTGAGATTTTTTTATTTGAGAGGGTTTTATGTTCCACATGAGAGGTCCCCGATACCCTCACTTTCTTACTTGTAAAGTAGATGATACCTGATAGATAGTACAAATCAATATATTGTGGTAAACTCAGCTAAACCTCAGAAATAAGAGCTAAAATATACAGGGAGAAGATTTACCTTGCTACACTATCAGTAGAATTTTTCTTTTCTCTACATGGTTGTGATTTAAAACCAAAGTACCAATTCACTATATCAACTTTGGGACTCTTTCTCCTGATACTTTGTTTTCTCCAAAAACCCTTAAACACTCTTCTAATGAACATGCAACCATAAGGCTTGGATGTGCCAAGACAATAATGCTGAAGGAATGTTTGATGCCGGCTGGGGAGGATGAGAAGGAGTATCTTCTGAACCGAACTCTGATTCATTACATGAAGCACTGTCCAAAGTATGGACTCAGGGGATCAGCCCGATTTAGGGGCTTGAGTCACTTTTTCATGTTCTTATAAACATAATTTACCACACTCTAAGCCTGGAGTCTTCCACTAGAGGAAATGTCAGTAGATAGATAATAAAACACGCTATTTGGAGGTGGTGGTTATTGTAGGATAACATTGGTTTGTCCTTTCTGCGTTGCCACAGGGAGCTTAGGTTTATTGGGTTACTCCCATCAGAGTGCTCCCATTCCTCTGTGTTGTAATCTCTTTCTTTGTCCTCTGCTTCCCCAACCAGTCAATCACCTTCATCTCCTAATCAGATACTGTTAACTTGTAAATATTGCTTTTCTCTTCTCCTTAAGTCCTTTGCATAGTTAATTCAGATTAATGTCCTTATTGTATAGACACAGAAAGACAGCTAATGCTATGCTTCTGTAACTTGGGAGTTAACTGACTTTGATATTCACCCCTGGGCATCTGTTCTCTCAATTTAAGCCTCAGTTGCACTTATTCCCTAGTACCCCAAAAGCAGGATCCTGATGAGGGACTGGATGTACCCAGGGCAAGCAGTGAGCTACCCTGGCATTGAAATAGGCCAGGCCAAAGTGTTAAATACTTAACTGCAAGTTAAGAGCATGGTCATGGACAAATTCTGTCATGATCCAAAAAGTACAACTAGATAGGACCTGGCAAGGGTTAGGAAAGATTAATCTGGCCTGAGCACTAAAGTCTGAGATCTATAGTGAGATGTCCTCAGGAGAGCCACCCTACAAGCTTAATGTATCTCTCACTGAGTCCATACAAAATAACAAGTATTAAGAAGTAGAATTGGGGCTGGGGTGCTAGCACAACGGGTAGGGAGTCTGCTTGCACGGGGCCAAACTGGATTTGATTCCCAGCATTCTATACGGTCCCCCAGGTACTGCCAGGAGCGGTTCCTGAGTGCAGAGCCAGGACTAACCCCTGAGCATCGCTGGGTATGACCCAAAAAGGGCAAAAAAAAAGTAGAATTAAGATTTTAATTAAGTTATTGGACTAAAGAGAGGAGAAATACCCCTAGGAGGTATTTCCGTCCTTAAGACTGATCAGGTCTGAGTCTTATTGGTACCCACTAAAGCAGGTCATACGTAGGAACTTTTGTTTCTTGGAGTGTCTTTCCTAAACTAACTTCCCAAGATCTGTGGACCAGCCCAGTTTTCCTTCTAGATCACCAAGAGCTTTCTCTGAGTGTTAGACACTCAGAGTTTTCTCATTTTTTTGACAAAGGTAGAGCTGCCTCTTACCAAGAGAAGCAAGTACCTCCAGATTTGTCCCTGGATCCTTGATCTCTGTTGCTCTAATTCAGAATTCATGCCAAAATCCCACTACTTTTGTATGGATTATCAAAATGAATATTAGCTAGCCAGAGCTAGCTTAACAATCAGACCTATGTCTATAGGAGACATTCTGAATTCAGTGCCCAGAGTTAAAAATCCAACAGATTTGCTGTCAGCAGTGGCTGTTTCTTTTTTGTCCTTGCCCCATTTTGCCAGGTGAATATCTTAATGTTCCCAACACTGGAATTTGGGGAAAGTGAGAGGTTCATATGAGTATCTTTCACTATACTAAAGGCTGCTCAAACCCAAAGCTTCAGGCTCTCTAGGAGTTCCTTTCTCATGACCTCCTAAATCTAACTTGCATTGCTGCCACTCAAATTCCGGATTCAACACTTCTTGCCAGGCCTACTCTAATCTCTCAGTCGATTTCTCGCTTTTTGTCTTACTTCCTTTGAAGACTTCCTTCAAGTTTCTCCTTAGGGCCACTGTCATATTCCTTTCTACCCTGTGATCCCATCATAAAGTTGTGGGGAAGGTGCTCATTACATCCTCTGCCAAAGTGAGGTAGTCCATCCCTTCCCTGGGAACTCCACCTCCAGAAATCACCTCTTTTGTCTTTGTTCCAAATACCGATAAAAATCAAAACGTTGAGTGTTCAAACTCATGTAATCCCTTTGCCATTACTAAAATAGTGGAAACACTCAAATACTATACTTTTTCTAGTTCATCAAGAACACATTCTCATCATCTAAAAAAGTTTTGAAATCCTAGACTGTCTGGTCACACATTTCCAGATGATGCATAGGAGAGTCAAGAATTCCCTTTCTCTTTCTATCCAATTCTATCTTCTATTTCCTCTCTCTGCCAACCTTCGCCACACAACTGCCATGGTCACTAGCTCTGATCCCCTGCCAGGCTCTGACTCTTGGCAGATGTTCAATGTACACACATTAAAACTGTTACTTTGATCTTGACTTTTTCTTCCCCTATTTGATGTGTGAAGTGTCTTGACCTTTATGACACATCAGGTGCATTGCTTGGGGACTGGAAGCTACTGGAAGGCAAGCTAGAAGCATGAGGGTCTTTTTGGCTTCTATGAATTCATACAAGTAGCTGCTATGTGTGATGATCATGAGGAGGGCATTCAAAGTCACTCAAGCGAAACACACAGTGTAACAGTTTACACCTTGATTTCAATCCTGGGATGAATGCTCATCCAGATGAACGCTCATCCACCCAAGCACCCCATCCTTTCTACAGCTGGTGTAGTGGGGGGAAGGCAGAAGCAGTGCTAACTTTGTTCTGGTTCTGCAAACTCATGCTCCCTGGGCCCCTTCCCCACCCCCACCAACTGGGATTTGTGTGCTGTCCATGGAATATAGGCCATTGAGTGTGGGGGCGAAGCTTGGACATGCACACCAGGGCCCAGCGCATTTTTCGTGGCCGACGCCTACTCTCAGTCATACTTACTTGGTGAGGTGGGTGAGGCTGCACCTCCTTCTGTTGATGTGGTCGGGGGCTTTGTGTCTGGCACCGGCAGAGGCACAGGCCTGGCCATCGGTGGTGGCGGCGGCGGTGGCAACATTGGGGTGGGAAGGAATGGGTTGTGCACTTTGCCTTGGCTACTCCCATTGGGCTGTGGTGGTTGAGAACAAACAGGCACAAGAAAGAGAAGAAACAGACATTCACTATTAGCTGCTTCTGATACAAAAGGCTCAGAAGGTACCTTTAACACAAATTGCTATGTGTTGTGGGTGCTCGAATTCTTCCATAAGAAAACATAGGTGAAGAGTTACTAAGTTATTCTTAAGGCTTTGTCCTCAACTTATCCCTTGAATTATTTCTTTGCATCCAGTCATCTAGAATGATTTGCCAATGAGGGCTCTGGGTCTGTCATTGGATTCGCTCTTGCTTGGAATGGTCTGATTCTGTTCTGACTGCAAGCTTCCTCATAATTCCTATGACTATTAAGCATTTATTTCCTGTATTTCATAAGTTACAATATTATTCCATCATGTCTATTTGTAGAAATAATAGAAATAATAAAGTTTCGAAATATGCCTAACATGAAAAATATTTTATTTTCACTCTTCAAAGTTGATATTATATAACATTTAATAAATATGTTAAGTGAACATAAAAAATTTCTTTCACATATTGTATAACATCAGGCACAGAAACTTTAGAATTCAGCTGTCAAAATCCTGCTAGGGAAAAATATCACTTCTAATTCTGATTTAAATTATATAAGCATATGCCATAAGAGTCATATTTATTTGGCTGCCTGATGTTAGAACAACTAAATAACAGCTCTTCAACAACAAAAAAAATTTTCCCTCGACACAAGAACATTCATTTCATTTTCAAGTTTTTCACAGGAGTCCCATGAAAAGCCCTATAAAATTTTACTCAAGATGCAAAAACTGGGCATTTGACAGTTATAGAGGATGTCACTGTCACTGTCCTCCCGTTGTTCATCGATTTGCTCGAGCAGGCCCAGTAATGTCTCCATTGTGAGACTTTGTTGTTACTGTGTTTGGCATATCAAATACGTCATGGGTAGCTTGACAGGCTTTGCCGTGCAGGTGAGATACTCTCAGTAGCTTGCTGGGCTCTCCGAGAGGGGCGGAAGAATCAAAATAGAGGATAATGTCCAAACTATTGATACAAAAACTGGAAAAATGTGGTGCTCTCTGGTGGTGCACTATCCATTTTTTATTTCATGGTTTCCAAAAGTGGCTCTTTTGAGGGTGGGGCTGAGCTACTCTTACACCAATGACAATAGCTCATGTGCAGGCTGACAATCTCGAATCAAAATTCAGTGGGAAAAGGTCCTGTGGTCCCAGTCTGTGAAGCAGCCTGCCCTTGTCAATGCTCCCTACGATATTTAGTAGGACTTCTTAAAGACTATATTGTCTGACCAACAGAATGCTGTGCCTTCTTGCTAGCAAACTTGCCTGAGTGCTCTCTCTGAGGGGGCTAAAAGTCTGTAACTGAATGCTTTGGAATAAGCCAAGCAAATGAATACACAAGCAAAAAGGAAAAGGCACCATATTGATTTGTTGTCTAGACAGAAATGTATCTGCTAACACATCACCAGACATTAGTCCAAGCTGCCTGTTCTGTTTCAGAGATGCAGAATCAGGTATTTCTGCAAGGGGAGAAATCAGCGATAGGGCTGTGTGATATCACTTTCTAAATCAGACGAGTTTCATTAGGGCTACTCTGTGGCTCTGTGCAGTTATTTGAAGGAAACGGGAAATTTAATTTGATCTTATGGTAGTCATTCTTCTTTTTTTGGGGAACTCTTTATTGTTATTTTTATTGGCTCTGGAACTAACTATCCCCTGGAAATATTTAGTTCTAACTTGTCATAAAATTGGTAATTTTTTAAAAAATTACATTTGGAATTCCAATTATATTTGGGATATGATTTTAGGTTGTGATTGTGTGGTTTGAGGGGAGTGAAAAAAATTCATTTGGAGTTATTGAATACTGTTTAGCTTTATACAAAGATAAGTGGGAAAGATAACTACTTGCAGAAATAACAAACTATAATAAACTATACTTCCAACATCTTGAGTTCAAGTACTGGTCAACTTGATCTAAAGTGTTAGAAGACTGTATTTTTTAAAAATATCAACTCAGTTGATCTGAAACATCTGTGCCCCCTTCTCCCCCCTACCTCTCCCTCCCACCCCCAAATCATTATTTTAAATTATTTGGTCTTTCTATTTTGTCAACCCTGCAAGCCCGAGGGTTAGTACACATGAGGTGGAATTATCAGCCCACAGACCGTAGAAGGTTATACAGTTCACACTGCGATGATTTATCCCCATAAACTTGACAGTTGAGAATTTAACACAAACACTGTTTTGAAAGCCCAGCCAATCACTCTTAGAGCAAGTTAACTTTCCCACAATCTAGAATAAATATGACATTTGCCTGCAGTCAGTCAGCAGAACATTAGCATGCAATGTCACGAGGTCCTAAGGTCCCCCCTTGTCATTCTTACATTTGGTTAATATTTCTAGAGAAACGGGGGGGAAAAAAGCGGTTTCCTTACATTGAGGAACCCCACCTGTCCAGCCTGCTGACCAGCGTCAGGGCAGACAAGTTGGACAAATTCTTTCAGCGTCTCCTGAGGGTGATAGCGGATGGCCGGGTGTGAGAAGTAAGGGCCAGGCTGCTGGATGATGGGTGACGTCGGAAAATGAAGAGTCGATGGTGTTGCATGTGGACTTGCTGCAGGAGGAAAAAAAATGTGGGCGTTAGAACGGAGAGAGCATTTGCTTAGACACAGCGTCTCACCCTAAAGCACCTTCCTTTCTTAAATTCCTTTTTGACCCACTTCAGAGAGCTGCTCGTGGGAGTGAATTTAACACTGGTCTGGTCGCCTCGAGTTTCTTCCTTCGGGCTCGAGGACCAACATGGAGGGTTAGATTAGGATAGAGTTTCAAGCTGTCTTTCTATTTTCAGTGGACATGAGTTATAAAGGCATTAATAATCGTTGGTGAAGCTGAAGATTATTCATTACCTTAAGAGCCTTTTTAATGAAGCAAGCAATAAAAAATGTATTGGGTAGATTAGACCTGATTTAACTGACATTACATATGACAAATTCTAGTTTGCCCATATGGATCCCCTTTCATGCTGAGCTATCCATAGACAATAATTCATTGTTAAGGCTCTCAGACCCCTTTCAAGGAAGTTTCTAGGGACTAATTCAGGATGAAATTTTTTTTTTGAAGTCGGTAGTAAATGATCACTTAATGAACCTGTGTGATTTCAGCACCTCACTTTTTGTGGATGGCCTGGGTCACCTCCCCACCCCCACCCCTACCTCTTTTTGCCATCTCTAAGCCCAACTCAGAAATGCGTACGTGTTAGATAAGAGGAATCCACAGGATGAAGAGGCACTGACCCTGTCTAAACCCTTGGCCCTCTGCCCACAAAAACTGATAAAACCCTCAGACAGCTATTATTCCCTGATAGTTGAACCCTGCAACACTCCCTTGGTACAAGAAGATTAGGTTTAAAAACTTATGTGAGGTGCTTAATAATTTTTCTGAGAGAACTTTTGCCCTTGAGATAGAAGGCCATTGGTAAAGCCTCACAAAGGATGAGCAAAGCCTGAGGAGAGTGGGTTGAAAAGACTTGAGCACAGTAGCACTACTGGGAGAGCCACGCTCGTCCTTCTCACAGAGAAATAGCTCCACCCCCAAAAGCACAGGAGAGCACAGCTCTTTCCTCATTTTTTTGTGGTTGAATTATTTAACTTAAGGAGTCCCTGTGGAGAGAAAACAAAGGAATGCCTCAAAGAGGAGGGAATAAGACTTTGTTAAGACAAGGACTGGGAGTGAAACACAGAACTGAAGAGCAGCCTAATTGTGCAAGACATGGCCACCTCCTCAGTTATCCCTGGGTCACAGCTGAGTGACTCAAAGGAGGAGGCACTTGCCACAGACCAGACCCCCTTGAGTGTCCTTGTTCCATACTGGGATACCTTCTGGAATTCTGATGCTTTCAACTAATGATTGGTCTGGTTAAACATTTGTAGCACAGAATGTCATCTCTAGTTTTGGCAACTGGGGTTTAGAGGAAAACCAACAGTCTAGTCTTGCGGAGAGGACTCGATGGGACACTTTAAATCACGCCATCTTTAATATGTCCAACAAATACTCACAGGCACTAACTCTGGTGTATCCCAGTCAATTTACACCAATTTTGACTATTAATCATACCACTGAAGATACCCTGGGCATAAGCTGCTCATAGCAGAGTCATATCACCTCCAAGCCCTTGAACTGATTGTTCTCTTAATCTTCTCCAACTTAGTAAGGAGTTTTTCTATTTAATTGTTCTCTATGATATGCCCAGTACAATGTTCAGTAATCAGGAAAATTTTGTTGAAGGCACTATGAACAACTGGAATAGCAATAAATAAAATATCTATATAAATGTAGATTTAGAACTGCTTTCGGGGGCAATGGGGAGAGAGTGCATAGGATAAAACATATGCTTTTCATGCTGGAGCTCCGTGTTTGATCCCCAAATCCACATGGTCTCCTGAGCACCAGTGGGACGAACCCTGGTGACTGAGCCAGGAATAGTCCATGGACACAGCCAGGTGTAGCCCCCACACCAAAACCCAACCAACCAAATAACATCCTCCCCACCTTTCCCCCCACCAGGCAAAGAACCAGTGAGTTTATAGAAAAACTGTTAAAACTCTGAATTTCATACAATAGAAGTTAAATCTTGGAATTCCACAAGTGTCTTAAGTGAAAACCCACAAGACAAATAAAGAAATGGCTCTGAGCCTCTCTTCTACGCAGACCGTGCTGTTGGTGGTAAGAAATCAAAGGACTCTTTTCATCTAATGTAGTATTATTTTCCTTTTTGGTAGTAAGAAACTTTAACCCAGTACTTCATATCTGACCACAGTAGGAACATGGCACTTCCCAAACGAGGCTAGGAATGTACTGAGCACCACAAAATGATCCAGTCAACTTTTGCAGCATGCCAAACAATGGTAGCAACTTGATTGTCAGGAGTCCCTGGGGAAGCCAGAAGCTGACCTTGAGGATGAAAGCAGCATTGCTTCAGATGCCTAATGGAAAATGATGAATGATGGCTAGATTATGAAATCCACCAGAG
The DNA here is from genome assembly GCF_029834395.1 of Sorex fumeus. Classification (NCBI taxonomy): domain Eukaryota; kingdom Metazoa; phylum Chordata; class Mammalia; order Eulipotyphla; family Soricidae; genus Sorex; species Sorex fumeus. The sequence goes on from NW_026606102.1 coordinate 5,972,983, forward strand.
AAGGTGGCCAGGGTGGAAAATTCACCTGAACAAATATCACATTGCTAAAAGTGAAAGAAAATTAATAGAGGACATAATTCGGCAGGAACATCTCCATCGTTACTGTGATTATTATTTATTATTATGACCAGGGGCCAAAGGGGAGGGAGTGGTGAAGAGTTCGTGTATGTTTGTTTTATTTTGTGGTCCCAGGGTCCTGTGCATATAAGGCAAAGGGCTTTGCCACTACACCCTTTGGCAAGCCCCCACTCTTTTTGTTATAAATACCCCTTTTGGTTGTTGTTAAATGGATCAGAGAAAATCATGAAGAACTTAAATGTAGACCTTCGTTTATTTCACTAAAAGCAATGTATTCGCTTTTTCTTCAGGACATCATTTATTTTGAGACAGACTTAGGAGCACATGGCACTATATGGGATTAATCCTACAGAGACTGATTTATAAGGATCAATTAGTTCTTAATTAGTACCAGGAAGTCATTTAGTCTGGAGCTTCAAATCAGACAGTTGCTGAGTCTGCATTTCAAAGGGTCATCCTGCACAACCCCTTTCTCATGCCATGGACTTGCAGAAAATAAATCATTCGAGATCCTGAGCTTAAATTTCTTCAAATAGAAAACCGCTGTGCAACAGACATCCCTACATTCTGCTAAATATTATGATCAAACATATGCTGTTGCTCCCGAGAACCTGCTAGCTGCTCTCTTCTTCAGGACAATGAGACCCATTAGATTCTTGATGGCTTTCAAGCTCAAACTCTAGGTTGTAGCTTCAGATTGCAGCAATGTCTAAATTTCTGGGTCTTTGTGTGTATGTGTGTGTGGGAGAGTGGTTCTCTCCCGTTATTTGTCTTTGTCCCTTTCATCTTTGATTAGATGTTTTCAGTGTGCCTATATTTTTGAAGGAATATTCCCAAACCCTTTTAGAAAGTGTCGTTGGAGCTACACCAATCAATCATACCACTGGTATGATTCACTAAATGTACTCTGAGACTGTCAGATCGGGCCCTATAGAAGAGACACCCATATTATGAGTCTGGCATGGTGCTAATGCAATGCACAAAGAATGGGATGAGTCCAAATTTTTGACGGAGAAAAACATCTCTTATGGATGTGTGTGTGTGAGTCGTTGACACAATAAAAAATTATAGCACATTATGTAAATGCATATTTAGATCCTTTAAAATGTGCATTATTTACTTGAGAGTCAATAAAGGCTTTTCTCAAGTGGTTCCAGTTTATTGCAGTGCATCCATCTGTATCCCTGCTGATGTTAATACAATTTTGGGTATTAAAAGGCACTACAAAATTGGCTGCTCCTGGGGTTTACAGCTCTTTGCACCCTGGGCCAGGAGCAGCAGGGAGTGGCAGGAACACTACATTCTGGGTTGATCTCAGTAGAGGATTCAACTTTAACCAGAGGCCACACTTGTTGAAAACAATCGCTTAGTTAGGACTTTCACAAAGACTACAAATAAGATAGGAAGGAAGGAATCGGATCAGGTTTCTTTGGCTGCAATGACACTGCCTATACACTCTGAACAAAGTAGGCACAATTAATGACACGGAGAAGCAGACTTTCCCAAAGGGTATAGGACTCAGTTATTGAATGCAATCGGATCCTATTACTGGATACTTAGAAAAAGCAAAGCAGGTCAGGCAGGTTGGTTTACTTACTGGCCCCACCGCCCCTAGACCTTAAAGTGCTGTCTTGTTTTTGTTTGAAAGTTAAAATTCAACATTATATATTTTCCTCAAGGTGCTCCCTTTTTTTAGGGCAGAACTGACTAAGATCGCGGAAAGATTTGGGTCTTCCTTGTGTAGGTGGATCGAACAAGTGATTCCTGGTCTGGGAGGAGGCCTTCTAGACACGTATGGCTGAAACAAGATTTTTCTGAAACAAGCAGCCTTGGATTTCATTCTCTTAGGAAAGGCAGAAGAGAGCCAACCCTTCCCACCATTGCCAATGGTGCATTCGAGTACTCCTTTCAAGAATCCTAGTCCTCTTACCACATCTGACCAAAATTCCGTGGATTTAACTATAATCTTCTCCAGAAGAACCCTAAAATTTCCTTAGCTGCTTTATTTCTTGTAGGAGAGCCACAGGGTAGATTCTCACTGGTGTGACAGAGACATGGATTCTTTCACATTTTTAGTTTGACCTTAATACTAGTCTCACATTGACCTTAAATACTAGTCTCTCTTTTATGGGTGACCTGAGAGAAAAATGATGAAGAGGGTGTCCCAAATCTTACAGTGAACTTCTCCCCCTCAGATGCAGAACGCTCCTGGGGTTCTGTTATATCCACACTACTTCACTTAAAGAACCAAGCTCTCTCCCTCTCAAGCCCTTTCATGTACAGAACTTCAGAACTTCAGTCTTAACACGAATCACCAGTGTGTAATTCTTCAGACAAAACCAGCCCTTCCCACAGAGTAAAAGGAAACACTGAGAACTCTGGGATACTCTGGGATGGTATTAAATTATCAAAATAGATTTTAATAAAATAAGTAAAGTAGTAAAGTAAAGGCCCTCCCATTGGTCATCGATTTGCTCGAGCGGGCCCAGTAACGTCTCCATTGGAGACTTTGTTGTTACTGTGTTTGGCATATCGAGTACATCACGGGGAGCTTGCCAGGCTCTGCCGTGCAGGTGAGATACTCTCGGTAGCTTACCGGGCTCTCCGAGAGGGGTGGAGGAATCGAACTCGGGTCGGCCATGTTGGCTGCGTGCAAGGCAAACGTCCTACTGCTGTGCTATCGCTCTAGCCCTGATAAAGCAGCATTCTCTAAAGAAAGTAGGAGGAAAAACATACCTTCCCTTCCACCCCCAACCTAAACTCCCAAATATAGCTTTCCACAAACATGAATGGAGCAGGAATTGTTTGGGGTTGTGAGCTATTACACATTTCAGAAACTTCAGAAACTCAAAACCACAATGTATAAGACCATTGTACTCTATTTACCAGTGCGAAATCAACCTTTTTGATATAGAACTATAACTGATCAGTCACGCCTGAGCCAGACTTGCCTTTTATGACACCAAGACGTTTGGAGCTATGGGAACTATTGCAACACAGATACAGGAAAGGAGACTTTGGCTATGGCTTCAAATCTTTGGAAGGTGGGGACTTTTCTATGTGACAATCTCACCCAAGGCAAGTCAAAATTTCCAAAACCCGGGCTCACATCTTTACCATCACAGAGACACATAGGAGGAACCCCCAACTGTGTCAAGTGAGAGAAACCAACATGATTTACAGTGGCTTACAAAACAAACACTAATATTTTTCTATTATTGCTGCCAGAATAGCTTTAGGCCACACTAAATTCTATTCTGTTAGAGATCTTCAGGGTAAAGATCAAATTCCAAAGTCTTCTGGAAAACGACCAAACTAAAAAACAAATCAAACTTTAAAAAATCAGAACGAACAAAACAAAAACAAAACAACCCTCCCAAAGTCCTATAACATTTTTATTTAGATCAATGTTGGTGACTTAGAAACCCTTCTTTTGTCAAAGACCCTGGCTTATACTCTAGACCAGAGGCTGGCAAAACATTTCTGTGAAGGCCAGACAGTAAACAGGTGAGGCTTTGCAGGTCTACAGTTTCTGTTGTAATTATTCAAGTTTACTACTATAATGCAGCAACAGACATCTATATTGCAGAAACAAGCTTGTGGGCAACGTTCCAGTGAAACTGTATTTGCGGAGATAGGCAGAGAGCTGGACTTGACTTAGGGGCCACACACATACCCATCCATTCTCCAAACACCTGCCCTGTGCTGCTTGCACTTAGCCCTTGGCAACCATGGATCTCCCACCCAGCCAGCCTCTGAGTCTGTCCTGGCACAGCTTTTCTGTTGCAGACTGGCCTTTGTATAGAGTCTTGAGGCAATCTCCTTGCTTTCTACAGCTCCACTAGCTGCCCAAGCTTACACGTTCCTTCTTATACCTTTGGACCACCTTTACTGTGCTCCTCTGTGGCTGATTCCTTAACCTTTATTCCATCAGCAAGCTGCCCTGTCTTACATCTGTGTATGTATCCTTTCAATTTATCAAAAAACTTTTTTTAACCCCAAATGAACATTTCATTTTTGATAGTTACAGGTACGCAGGAAATTCACAGGCATGCTGAATAGTCACTTCTCGAAGCAAATGTATATAGCGCTGGGCACCCAACATTTAAATAAAATGCTGCCAGTTGGGTATGGGGCACCTCAGTGAATCTCGGATGAGAGCTTGTGTATACTTTCAATTTAAATGTAGGCGTCAAGCAGGGAAGTGGTGTAAGACGAGGAACATGGATTTAAATTTGGGTTCTTTCATTTGCCCACTATGGCTCATCTCTGACCTATGACTCAGTTTTGCCATCTGTGTAGTGGAGCTAATAATGCCTCAGGGATGTGTTGTGAGGATGAAAGGAGACATAGCACATGGCCAGACAGTTAAATAATCAATGAATGTCTTCTCTTACTGCTAACGCTAATACAGGTAAGGATGGAGATAGAAAATGAACAAAATGGAATTTACTGCCTAGTGCAAGGACCTGATTCTATATAGAAAACAATGAGGGGAAAGGCATGATTGAGGGTCGGAGACTTGCTTCCTACAGTGTCTCTTGGATAAAATATATATATGTGCATGTGTATATATGCATATACACACAAGAATGTACGTCGATTTTAAAAAATACGTCAGTATGAAAACCACATAAAGGCCTGAAAAAATTTCAGCAACAAAATATAAATCAAGGTACAACTGCAATGATTTGATAATCAAAGATACAATGATGTTTAAAGTCTCTTTCTGAATAAGTATTGGTAAAGGGAAATGTGTTTGATATTTGTATGACCAAGACCTAAACCTGAAAGCTTTGTAACTTTTCCCACAGTGATTCAATAAATACATAAATTATTAAAAAAATTAAAAAAATAAAATAAATTGTGCTTCCCAAGTTAAAAAAATAATAAAAAATAAAGTCTCTTTCTGATTAAATGTAGGGAAACTCCAACTCGGCTTAACCTAGAAACCTAGAATTAAGGAGTTGTCTCCATTTAGAAATTTTCACTTAGACCTACAATCTGTGGATATTGGCCTCCCCTCTTACCTTGTAGACTTGTGTTACTCAGCATCCTTCTGATGGAAACAGATTCAGGGTCTGGTTTCCCAAAATCCTGAATCCCTGAAGTCTTTATCATTTCCCCTGAATGGTCTGCCATGTTTGTTACTGGGATTCCGTCATCAAACAACTTACACATGTCGACTATTAAATTCTTTCCACACTATTTGGGATACTATGCAGGAATCTTTCCTAATTAAAGGAATTTGGGTCTTAGTTTTGTTTCTGTCCTTCCTGGCTTATAAATGTATGCAATAACTTTATCTCTTCTAATTCTGCAAAACCAAGAGTTTGAACTATTTAATCACAGAGGCTTTCTTAGCTTTAAATTCCAGTGGAATTCCATCTCTGGGATCACATTTACAAATACCTCAGTACAAACGACCCATTGTAATAACACTAAAATCTTTAAAAAAAAAATCTGCAACAAGGGAACACGTGCCTTTGGAAATAAATGCTTCTAAAAATATTTCTGGGGTGTTATATTCCAGGGGATAACTTGGAGCCAATCTTCAGATACTTGGGCTTTAGGAAGGATGTTGTACAGTTTTCCTCCATTATCTTTTTTTTTTTTTTTTTTTTGGATCACAGCTGGCAATGCTCAGGGATTATTCTTGGTTCTGTGCTCAGGAATTATTCCTGGTGGTGCTTGGGGGACCATATGGAATGTCAGGGATCAAATCCAGATTGGTTGTGTGCAAGGCTAATGCCCTGCCCGCTGTACTATCACTCTGGCCCCTTTCTTCCATTATCTTAAAGGACATTTCTATTTGATTAGATTTGGCAGGCCATTTTGGGAGAATGCTCATTTAGAACATTAATTTATATGTGAGAATTGAGAGCGTTCTGAGACCACCTCTATCATCTGGCCCCTAATCAAATGCAATGAAAATGTTCTACTTTCAGATCATGAAAAACCTATAGGATTTTAAAAGTCCAGAGTGGGTAAGATCAAGCTTAGTGAGACGACGCTTCAGTTTTTCAGTCCCTGCAGAACCTTTTTTCGCAACAGCCCACATTCATGAACCAATTCCTAAATGGCCATCATGGTGAGCATGGAACATGCGAACTGAAACACTACCCATGCTCTGTGAGCACAAGCAATGCAGAGTGGACTGTTCAGTAAGCAAAGGTGATAATACTCCTGGTCCAGGAAGGGAACTTGGACCTCCGTATAATATCCCAGCAATGCCACACGGTTAAGAGATGAAGAAGAAAAAATACCAGAACAATCAGGAAAAGCAACCATCATTGACTAGATGGCCACAGAGGTTGACAGGAACAGATAAGGAAACCTCTAGATATGGGTAAGAAGGATACTAGCATATATCCTGCAGTCCTACGGAAGAGAACTTTTAAAAAGTCCCTCCCGTGGAGGGGTCCCAGCTTCTTGGAAGATTACCAAGAGTGAGGGCCTGATTTATTCCCATTTCCATGTCAACATGTCAAAACAAACCACAGGGCAAGAAACAGTAAATAAACACATGAAACCCCTTGACAAACAGGAACCCTTGTGTTGGTGAGCAGCAATTCCCGTCACCAAATTGTCAGGTTCCTGCAGCAGTTAAAGGCTGAATTTCTGAGCAACATCATTACTGGAGTACAGGTTCCAAAGCAGCAGCCTGGATTCAAAGCTCTTTATGAATGCACCCCAAAGACTGTAAGGGTTCACCCATACTGCTGGCAGATTTCATGTGCGGGGTGTGGCGTGGGGGAATCAAGGAGAATCAGCCTGGTGTTTGAAGTCAGGGGACCAAGTCTCTACTCTAGGCATCAGTGAGGCTCTTACTCCTCTCCACTGCAAACATGGTGATTATAGATTATGGGTCTTGAGAGGGTTTTAGGGCTCGACTATGGGGGTTTGGAATCTGTCCTTCCCTACATCAATGGGGATGCAGTTAATTTCTCATTTCCAGGTGCACATTCTCTTGCCTGTGCATTGGTTAAAAGAGCATGATTCTAAATGACTTTCCTGAGAACTGACCTTGTAGAGGGAGGTGCCTTGTCTAAAGTGGGTGCATTCACATCAACAGCAAGTGCAGAGAATCTCTGTGTCAGACCATATGTGAGACTCAGGTTCTGCTTTTACGGAGAAGTTAAAGGGGAGTTGCTTTCCTTTGATTTCATGAACCTGGTGGCCCATGGCTGGACTCTTGGTCCCTCTCCTAAGAACCTGGGTTTCACTGGGCCCCTGAAGCCTGAACTGTAGAACCAGTAACTTGGTTTGTGATAAACAGTACCATTGCTTGTGAAATCTTTACTCCACCCAGATAAAGGGCTACCGACCTAGGTAAGGGCATCCTCTGCCTCAATTCTGCCAAGAGTCCCCCCTTTTTCAGCCAAATAAAAGCAATTTTATTGACTACGAAAGATGGGGGGTGCTGGCTGAGCAGAGGTCAAAATGGTGATAGCTTCTCTCTCAACAAGAGAAACCAGCTCTTCAAACCCTCACATCTCCAGGGAGGCAGAATAGTGAAACTGAGGCGTCCAGTGCCCCCTACTTAAGAGGGCCAATGGCTTTAGTTAATTCCTGAGGGATTCGCACAGAGGACTCTTCTTATATCATAGGGCCTGGCATTTTGAGGGTCATTCCATGTCTTGCACCCATCAAAAGGAAACAGTTATGTGGAGAAGAGAAAGAGCACTATCAGATATGCATAAAATGGCCAGTGACCTACAGGACTTTGCCTCAGGAGCAGACATATCCAGAAAGGCCTGGTAGAGGTGAGTGACTCAGCACACTCATTGTCACAGTCCCAAGGCTGCACAGAGACGCGCTTCCCCATGAGAGCACTCGCATTCGCATTCAGGGGACCATACTCTCCCATTTCAAGTATCAGCGCCCACCCTCCTTTCCTGACATGGATGATAAGCTGATACTACATAAACATTGTTAAAGCTACAGTCCCCTGCTACAGGAATTCACTTAGCTTTAACATGATTTATGGCTCTGTCAATAGCGGAGGTTGAACGCCCCGCGCGAGAGCTTACATGCATGGGAGCCTCATGTAAAACAAGCAACTGTGCGTGCGTCCCTGTTAGAAGAGAAGACTGCACGTAAAGGGGAGAGGCAAGGGACATGTTTTACTTCTTTATTTTTTTACTCTACTCTCAAAAAAATAAAAATCAAATAAAGAGGGGAAAGAGTGAGTCTAACCATGGAGTTGATGTGATATGAAGTGATACCAGAAACAAAGAACTGCCAGAGATGTAACTGATGATGGAATCGGAGATACAACAAGTGGTACCTAGAGGTCTGGACAATGAGAAGATGTCTAAGAACCCTGGCTCAGAACTATGGACTTTACCTTTGTCTGCGTGTGTGTGTGTCTGTGTATGTGTGTGTGTATGCATGAGTGTATGTGTGTGTGTGTGTGTGTGTGAGAGGGGCGGGAATGCACGGAAAGAGAACACAGAGAGAGGTGGAGAGAAGTGAGAGGAATGGCGTAGAAGTCCAATGGAGAACAGCTTCTTCACTCAAGACTTGATCGTAGGGCCCCATAGTTAATTTCCTTGTTCTTCTTCCTGGCACTCACCCTTGGGGCATTTTGCCTCTTTAACAGATTAAGGATGCAAATGGCCAGACTGCTTGAACCCAGCCTCCTCAGGACAGCATATTAAACACATGAGCATGATTCCTGGGCTGAAGCACTCTCTTTAGAAGTTTGCTTAGGGGGTGGGGGTGGGGGGATGACAAATTAACCCAGCAGGTTGTCCCACACATCTATCTCAGTACAAATTATTAGTGTAATAGAGCTTTTAGTTATGCATTTATCTACTAATTATTGAACAGTTCCACAAATCCAAGCTGAGCAGCCACGGCTCTTTATGAGGCTCGCTCGGTGGGTGGCCTTCCAGTTAATTTAGGATGGTTCTCTACCGAGCAGTTCACTTGCAGACAAATTAGCTAAACAACCTTCTCCTTTAAATATTTTCCATGTCACAGTGAAACTCTTTACAATACAATAAAGGTACAGTTTTAATTACACGCTTCCTGACTTTTGTTTAGTTGTAGTTTTAAAACATTTGCTGGCACTGTTTTTTCCTTTGGCTGGGCAGTAATAGCTGGTTGTAAGTATCTGGCTAATGAATTTAATAATTTCCTGAACTGGGACTTAAAGGGCCTTTGCAAAAAAGCTGCTTTTCCTCTTTACTATCCAGTTACTCCAAATCCCAGGGACAATGTTTCCCATTAGACCAGGCACCGACACTCTAACTTCCTGTCTGCACTCCTCCCAGGTCTGCCTGTGAGGGCTGAAACGTCTGCATTTACCAAACCCAGCCTGGCTTTCCTTTCTGTGGAAAGACAACGAGATGTTTTGTCCAACGACATACTCCAACAATAAACAAACACCTGCGTCTGTTGGCAGGTTATTTCAGCACCTTGTTAGCACAGGTACTTAATTGCTTCATGTTTTCCCGGGATGATCCGACGGCACTAAGCCAGGAGGGACAAAATAGATCCAGCTCCATGGGAAGGAGCGCTAGCAAGTTCTACAAGTAAAGGCTTTACTAAGAGGCAAAGGGGTCTGTAGGTCCTGTATAAGAAAACGGTGACACGCAGGTATGGCTGAGGGATGGGACCCAGGTCCTGGAAAGAGCGATGGTGATGGGAGGGATGGACCTCCAGAGCTTATTCCTTCTTGAAGCCCTTTCATTAGGACAGCAATTTTGGTAACATAATGGCAAACGGTCATAAAAAGGGACCAGGTCATTTTGATCTCAGCATTCTCCTTAATGCCTCTTGAGACAGATGCTCTTCATGTAAAAGAAAATGAATACGTAGTGAGTACTTACTCGCTATGTTCTACCTTTTCCTGAATGCTGCCAAATACAAGCATCTGAACAGTATATGAGCAATCCCTAAATTTCTGCCTGCAGTGAAACCCATGCAGCCATGTATGTCCTCAGCAAGTATCTGTTGGGTGCTTATGCCAGGCCAGAGACCAAGGGACACAGGGAGGAGGAACACAGAGGACCCTGACCCCTTGTAATAACCAGGGCTTTCACCATCACCCTCTCCTCCCTGCCTCTTCGAAACTGCCCTCCTCCAACCTTTCCTGGGGACGTCAACTTCCTGGAAGGTGATCTCAATTCTCATAATTCTGTGCAGTCTATTTTTCTTGGCCAAATTGGGAGATAGTGTTAACTTCAGACCCTGAGCTATTTCCTCAGGGAAATTTTTGGAGCAGGATCTCCGTTTGGGCCGGGAGGATTACAGAGCTAGAGAGGTTTACAGAGCATATAAACTTCTGACTCTCTCTCCAAACAGAAACAGGCATGATTATTTGAGAGCTGCACGATAAATCTGGGGTTAATATGGCTATTGTTTTCGTATACTTGAATGCATAGTTTTAGAACCAGGGTAATTTTGCTTTGAAACTCCCTTTGTGTATAAATAAATTTTTGGACCCATGAAGGAATAAGGTTTAGCCTCATGCTCACTTTTTTTTTTTTAGGTTTTAAATCTTTGCTTTTTATTCATCTAAAATCCTGATTTGTTTGCTGTTGCTTTGTTTTGTGTGCTTAAACTAGAAGGAGGTAGGCTTCTAGAGAGCAGGGTTAATTCGTAGGCTTGCTTGGACTGGCTAGGTGTTCAATGCCATGGGTGTTCTCTGTCAGTATGTCCCACAGCACTCTGTCCTGTTGTTCACCAGGAGGTAGGAGCACTGAACCCAGAGTCCAAGCTTCTCTGATCAAGAAGGGGGCATACATGTGGGGAAAACAAATTAATGGTCTCCAGATGCTAATGGGAGTCTGCAAGTTAATTTTAATGTTGAAAAAAGTCAGAGTCCTCAAAATTTGTTTTGTAAAAATGACTCTCACTAAACAGTCACCCCACATTTACCAGCAGGAAGAATTCATAGGCTAATAAAAAAAAGTTAAGCTATTTGTTTATGGCTGTTATTAAAACAAAAGCAACCCCCCCCCAAAAAAAAAGAAAAGAAAAAAAAGCCCCAACAGTGTGAAAACAGCTTCTTTCATGCTTATGGGAAAATCTAAGTGACTATGTTACATCTGTGGCAAGTAAGAAAACCAGGAAACCAAGTGTCTAAAGAAGCACAGCTAACATCTGCCCAGAGGGGAGAAAAAATGTACAACCATGGGTGGGGTGAAAGGACACGGCACCAAGCCTTGGGTTCTGGGTTCCAGCCTGCTCAGATTTTTTACCTGAAAGAGTAATGTAAAAAAATGCTACTGTTAGTCAGCCTAGGTCCCCCCAGTTAAATGCCTAGAAGGGGTCAATTTTAGATGGAGAGGCAAAATGCTCAGCTAAAAATCTAGATTTTCCAGAGTCCTTTTCAGTTTGGTCTCGTGGCCAAGTTCTAAGCAGACTCTCTGTAAGACTGTGGCTGGCCGCTACTCCACAGCCTTTTCTCTCCCGTTTCCCTGGAACGCGGAGGAGTGGTGATGAGGCTGTGACCCAGAGACCAAGATCCACAAAGATAACCCACAAGAGCAAGGATCCAAGGAGAAATACTGACGAGACTGGAACCCTCCTCTCCCCCCAAGAATCCCAAAGGGCACGTGTGTTTTCAAATGAGGAAAAAAAAAAAGAAAATACAAAACAAGCTGCCTAGTACAATTGTCCTTACCTGCAGCCCAACACATGTTTAGCTGAGAGAGAATGAACTCTAGCAGAAATTTCCAGAGCAGGGGCCCAGAGACACTATGGCAGGTAAGGTGCTTGCCTTGTAGGAGGTTAACCCAGGTTCCATCCCAGGCACCGCAGGCTCTATCCCAGACACCCAGTATGGAGTATGGTCCCCTGAGCTGACCAGGAGTGGTCCCTAAGCACAGAGTCAGGTGTAAGCCCTGGCTACCACTGGATGTGGCCAAAAAAAAAAAAAAAATTCCCAGAGCACCACTGTGAACTAGAATGATTTTTTATTTATTTACTTATCTTTTTTTGCTTTTTGGGTCACACCCAGAGATGCACAGGGGTTACTCCTGGTTCATGCACTCAGGAATTACTCCTGGCCATGCTCAGGGGACCATACGGGATGCTGGGAATTGAACCCGGGTCGGGCCGCGTGCAAGGCAAATGCCCTACCCGCTGTGCTATCACTCCAGACCCTGGAATGGTTTTTTAGACAAAATTCAGGTAAATGCTTAGTTGCCAATGGCTTTCTTCCTCTGCCTCCAGATGCAGACAGGGCAGCGTCTCTTATCAATTGTCACCCCCAATTCCTCCTTTTCCACATTTCTGAAGCACAGACTTGACTTCCTTTGCAGAGCATCTTAATCATCAATCATTAGATGGTTGTTTCGAAAACAGCAAAAGCTTTAGACCAAATCCCATAAGTTTCAAGAAGAAAGAAACTCTAAACTATCACTGATGATTGTCCCAGATAACTCTCAAAAGGAAGGAGGGCCTTTAAGCCTTCAAACTTAGAACTTGAAAAGGCGCAGGAAGAATATGGATTTTTTTTCAATTATCACAAATAAGATAAATTTTGGTCATTAAACACTTTATTACAGTTGAAAATTTAAGTACTGGTTAAAAAAACTTTCAAAGCTCAATTTTTAGCTAAAAGTACACAGTAATTGTCTTAATATGTCCTAATATATCTCTAAAGGCACAAATACCTTTATAGATACTTTATATGTTCTGCTTCCGAGGATATTCCAAAATCCTTTCATCTCTACCTAATTTTATCTACATACGTGGCACAAGTTTTCTTTGACTGAAAGGCTGAGAATGGTTCTCCCTATGGCCATTCCTTGTAAAGAATTCCTGCAAGAACCATTATTCATGGCTCATCCTTGGTGCTTCTGAGAAATGTGAGCCCATGGCTTTTGAGGGGCTGAATGTCTTTTGAGTACTCTAGGAGTAATCTGAGAGCTTCTTCATTCATTCCACCACTACTGCAGCAGAAAATTTATTCTTCATGGTACCAAGGCAGGTACGAAAGAGCATCTGAGAGCCCTCCTGCCAGGGCTTTCCCTCAGGAGGGTGATGCAATGTCAGTATCAACAATGCAGAGCCCTGGGTGGAGGACATGTCAGGTGTGAAAGGTTCCAGGGGTATAAGGAATGTGAGCAAGGAGAGGTCTGCCTGGAAGGGTCCAAGGAGACGCCGGGTGGAAGGCCTGGGCTGTCTGAGGTTCTCGGGATAGGTAATATGCAACCAGGTGAAGGCCATAGGGATTTCCAAGGTCCAAATGAGAATGGTGATTGGCTGCTTATGTGGTCATGGTACTTACTTTCTCTCCTGGTATGTGTTTATAAAGACGGGGTATCATTTATTTCCAATGTGAAGCCACGTAGAACTTAGGACCTCCAATTCACAGATCAGAGTCCATGGCTCCAGGATGTCAAGCCAAGTGCTCAGTTGGCCCAGTGGGTGAAGAAGGCACCATGTCTGTGCTGATGGCTCCAGGAAGTTGCCTCCTCCCTCTGACAGCCTCTTTCATTTTACCCTGCCCTGCCTTTGCTTGGCAGTGTTCAAAGGGAGCTTTTCTTTGTGAAAGGTAGTCATTAATTTCTTCTTTTCTTTTGGAGCCATGCCTAGTGATATTCAGGGCTTACATCTAGCTCTGTGCTCAGGAATCACCCCTGGTGGGGCTTGGGGTATCAGATGCAGTGCCAGGGATAGAACCCAGTTGGCTGAGTGCAAGGCAAGCACCCTACCTGCTGTACTATCACTCTGGCCCACTAATATTTAAATACAGCTTCTGTTTTTGAGTTCAATCAGGACTAGTCTTTTGGCAGTGATGTGACCCTCCTTGGCTGTGGCTTGTTTCAAGTTTCACCCCTGGGCTGGGGATGGGGCTATGTTTCGCAGCTGCTGTGCACAAATGGGTGCTTGTCCAGCCCAAGTATTGCCAGCAGCAAATTTGAAGAAAGCTTCAGGACCCCGAGGTAAGACCTTATCACCAGGTGGTATCCAGGAAGGGCTATGCCATGTAACCCTGAACAATAAACAGACCCTTATGATCCAAATCCCTGAGCCCCTGGGAACCTGACAAAGAACACATCCCTCTATTATTTCAGATCCTTTGGAAGTCTGATGATCATTCTGGGTTCCCAACTGACTTATAACTTTGATGCTAGCAGGAACCATTCATAGCTAATGGAATCTGAGAGTCTGAACTCTCTCCACTGGTGGGGTGCCTGTCACCACTCTGGCGTCCTCAAGACTTTCCCTCCTTAAACCCAGCCTCATCTCCCTGAGATGTCAACCCATAGTATTAGATGTGATGCAATACCCAATCGGGACAGAGAAAACTAAAATAGAGCACCTGCCACAGATATTTCTTAGATAACAAGAGGTTGAATACCAACCTTAAAAATAAATCTTAGCCAAATAATGACTTATGTTAGCCTCTCACAGCTCTATGATTCTTACCACAAAGATGCCACTGAAGAGTTTCATCTCAACTATCCAATTCCCTTCACCAGACCACTAAGGGGGGCAGTTTGCGCGGTTAGAGTGGGTACCTGAGTAGATTTTCCAGAAAGGAGAACCGAGGATGCTGGGAACCATCTTGAACTCTGGTGAAAACAAAGAATCTTTGGTATTCCATAGTTCTTAAACCGGGCATCTCTCTCTTCCTCACAAACATATGCATGAATATGAATAGATCAAATCTCATGTAGGCTAAGGAGTCCTACTCTGATTCAACCCAAGGATGGGCCCTGTGGTAAGTGAACTTAGCAGTCTCCCATTAGAGAAGTTCCCAATTACAGCACCCATGGGTAAATGCCAAAACCAGTTCTGATCATTTCTAGAACTACAGTTTTAAGGCAACATAAGTATAAAGTACTCTGAACAGGTACTGAATGAATCCTGATACAGACAAATTGTTCTGTGTTCTTTTAAGTTTCTCTACAAAGACTGGTTTCAGTTATTATAACGGAGTATGAGGTTGGGAGAAAAAGTTCATGCAACAATAGAACTGTCTCCACTTAACTGGTAAAATCTTTAAAAAAAATTCCAGAGAGCCAGTGAAGAGGCAAAGAAGCAGTTTAGCCAGTTGTCCTGACCCTTAGCATATTTTCTTCTCAATCCTTATTGCCTGGCTACACACAATCTGTCCACTGGCTGGAATGCCTCTACTCATATAAGCATCTTTCATAGCTTCACTTGGACATTATCTACACTGTGGGGGTTATTTATTTGAAAGAAAGTGACACAAAGTGATGGCAGGTTTCATATTATCTTTGAAAGGCTTCTCTTGTATCTCTCCTACACGATACTATACGTTCTATGAGGACAGGAACCCATGGGTCTGCACAGAGACAGTCATACTGTCAACTCTTCTCAATGAATAGGAAGACCTATCTCATTATCTCCCTCTGAACACCTACAGATTTCTGCTTTTAAGATTCACTTCACATTGACAGGGAATTAACCTGCCCGTAATAAAGATGAGAACTATTTCATGCCTTATCTCCCTGAGATTAAGAAACCTAACTAAAAAAGCTTCATCTCTCTTATTTTCCACCACATGTTTAATGAATGCTGGCTATAAAGAGATATCATCATACTACCCCACTTATAAGAGCCTCATTCTGGCATTGTACAACCTACTTCAGATGCAACACTTTCAAGTTAGAAAAAAATATATAATATACACAAATGAAAATGATATATAAGACATATACATACACATGTATGTTCTCTCTAATTATACCACACATCCACACACACAAAACTGAAATGATAGTGGGATCTTGAGAAGGTGCTGCAAATGATGAAGTGGAAGCTTTCATAATCAAGAATACAGAAAGAGTTTCACACCATAGTCAGAAGCTTAACTTCTTTCAGTGGGATTGTTGCCTGTGTACACTGGACAGCCCTCTCGACCATCATATTTCCCTGTTATCCACGCAGAATTTTCCTAAAGGGATTCCAATTTGTGGGACTAACGTTGAGATTAACACAAGACATTGCCGCTTCCCCAGGCATATGTCAAAGCAGTCAAGAGACAATATCTTTCTAGGATGTTTTATGATACCAGCTGGTAGATCACAGGGCCTACCTAAGTGGAAATCTGATGGAAGAAAGCAAACACGGTTATGGGTCTATGTCCTCCTACCATGGGAGTTTCATAAACAAACTAATAAATATTTTCATCTCTCCGTAAGATCGAGTTAAGTGATTTGATGACATTTTCTCAGGGTGAGGGGTTTAAGGCTTGTCTTTAATGTGAAATACAAATCATATTTCTTGAGGACACATTTTAATAATAAACTTAAAAGCACAAGAGACAAAAATAATGAAAGCATTGCAATGAAAACCAGACAAACTATCTACCACTTCAAAAGGAGGGACTAGAGACAGCTCGTCAACACTGCGAGCAAACAATCAATTCAGAAGGCCATGTATTGCAGTCAGGGTCCAAGAAGAGGGATTTGGAAGGGATGAGAGATGGAAGAGAAGCTCCTCCTTGAAAACAGGTGAGAGACTCTATGAATATAAACTTGCCTAACACACACAGAGAGACACACATCCACATCTTTCTCGTGCATGCTTGTAAGACAGTTTTGATGTCTGCTCAAACACAAATCCTTCCCCTGCCTTCTACTCCTATTTCTTCATCATTCCAGGTCTGGGCTCATTTCCCCCTTAGAGTGAGGATTAGGGTTTGATACCAGATCTCTCAGGTCCAAAGTGGTCCCCAAGATAAGAGAAGATTCAGTCCTTCAGGAGCACCTGGGGGAGTCCTGGCTGCCCTTTCTTTACTTTGCTACTCCGGTTCCCAGCTCTGAACTAAGCACCCCTCCCCCACCCCACTCGGTATCTCCCCAGGGCAGCTCACCTCGGGGTCCTGTGATGACAGGTCGGTGGTGCTGGGTGAAGGCCGTTCCCAGGGAGGAGGTCTGCGAAGGGGAGGGGCTGCTGAAACCCGACTTCTCTGACTTCTTCAGTGTGGTGGGAGATGGCATGCCTGGGAGAAAGGATGGATTGGTTAAGTCATAAACTCACTTTCATCACACAGCGACCCAACTGCCAGCTTTGCATGGAAGCTCCAAGATGTCACTTGAAGAATAAAAGGGGGGTAAAATAAAGTAAAGTAAAGGCCCTCCCGTTGATCGTCGATTTGCTCGAGCGGGCCCAGTAATGTCTCCATTGGAGATTTTGTTGTTACTGTGTTTGGCATATCGAATACATCACGGGTGGCTTGCCAGGCTCTGCCGTGTGGATAAAAACCACTGGTGAATGGGATATTCATTTTGAATCGCTTTGAGTTTGTCACAGGAACACACAAGTGATAGAATGGGGCCTAGATAAGTTCATTTAAAATTGATTTCCACATAATTCTTCCAAGTCATGGTCCCTGGGTGGTGGGCTGGGGTAACTTATCTGTTCTCAGAGAGTACCAGAGTGTTTCTTGAAAGTTCCTCCATGTGCCTGCAGTCTCTGGGATTCCTCAGGAAGGTGGCGATGGATACATACCAGCGCCTTGCCTGCAACTATTTCATCTTACCAGCCACCAGACTGCAGAACCAAACATTTTCTCCACATTTTAAATAATTGAGCTATTTTGTCAGTGAAAAAAAAATACCCTCAATAACTGCAACTCAGTTACTCAGCTGATGAATTATTCATACTTGTAAAAAAAATAGAGAAAAATCTTTCAAAAATCCTTAAATGCCCAAACATTAGCAATTGGCTAAATAAATATGGTATATCTAATACAGAGAGTATCATAAGAGCAAAGGCATAGAGAGATATTTGTAATACACTTGTAATTTTTAAAAAAGCAATTACAATATAAATAGGATACTACATGATGATGCCATTTAGAAATGCATTAGAAATGGACACAGACAGAAAATTTGCAGGAACTCCTAACAGTAGTTTCTGAGGTAAATTTGGGTGGTTTACCTAAACTTATTTGCTTGTTTTTTCTATCATCAACATTTATGACTTTTATGTTAATAAAATATAATAAAAGCTTTTTGGTTTGTTTTGGGTACACATCTGACAATGTTCACATCTTACTCCTGTGCTCAGGGATCACGCCTGGTAGGGCTCAGGGGTTGAAGGGATTGAAATTGAGCTGGCTGTATGCAAAGCAAGCCCTCTACTGTACTGCATATTCAGACCCTAATAAAAGCTTTAAAAAATAATTTAGAATACACACACACACACACACACACACACACACACACACACACACCAGTGCTTCTAAGGCTTTCAGAACATTTCCAGCATAGGAAATTCTTTCTAAAGAAAATAACGGGAAAATAGTCCTTTGTAATGACTGCATTTGTAATGTTTTCAGCAACCACGCTGACACACACAACTGGAATCATCTATAAGTTTGGTTAGGTGCCAATACAAACAGGGAAAACTTGGATATAAAAATAAAGAAAATGACTCCTCGTCTGAACACCACAGGACAAACATGGGCTTTCTAAAGTTTGTAGCATAAAACTAGACTGCTTTTTGTCAAAATAACACATTCTCATTTGACTTATGCATGTGTACATGTGTTGTATTCAGCCTATGACCAGAGAATCATTTGGTTGAACTAGAAAAGTAATGATAACAATATCAGCACGGAAGAGTTGTGAGACTGCGAAGTAACACACATCATGCTAAGCACTGAGTTAGGCACAGCTCTGTTCTGAAGATTCAGTTTGCTTGGCCTGTATCTAAATATCTCCTTGTCATTTCTGATCACAGATTTTCTTCATGTGATGCTATCACACGACCTTCAAGTGTGACGGCAGTTTCTCCAAGGACAGATTATGCATGCTTTGCCCACCTCTAATTTCAGGATATCTACCACCCAAGACCTTGAACACTTCAACTTAAGCACCCCCACCCCACCCAAAAGTTTAAACTACCTGCCCAGGTTCATTTTCTCTGTGGTTTTACCCACTGATGTGTGGAAATAAGAAAACTAAGGCTCTGACCCCCTAAGAAAGAAGCAAGTAACAAACTAATAAGAATGTTTGCATTTGGACGTGAAGTGGCATGTGATTTCACATTCAATTGACAGTCGATCTAGATCCGATCCCTTCTAGATCAGTATTCATGTAATTTGAATTAAAAGCAAAGTTACCATATGACTTTACCTATATCTGGTTGCAAAATTTATCAGTAACTAGCTTCCTGTCATACCAAAGAGCTCACACCCATTTGGAGACACTGAGATTTTGTTATTTTGCTTTTTTGTTTGTTTTTTGGGCTACGCCCGGCAATGCTTAGGGCTTACTCATGGATCTGTTCACTGTATCACTGTCATCTCACTGTTCATCGATCTGCTCAAGAGGGCACCAGTAACGTCTCCATTTGTCCCAGCCCTGAGATTTTAGCAGCCTCTCCTTACTCGTCCTTCACAACAGTGCCATATTGGAGGCTCTTTCAGGGTCAGGGGAATGAGACCCATTATTGTTACTGTTTTTGGCATATTGAATACGCCATGGGTAGATTGCCAGGCTCTGCTGGGTGGGTGGGATACTCTCGATAGCTTGCCTGGCTCTCTGAGAAGGATGGAGAATGTATATAAGAGAATTGGTTAGGGGGACCGAATTATAAAATGCAATATATTTTGGATCAATATAAATTGTAAGTAACCACACTTCAGTCATATAAACACAAAAAAATTCAAAAATTTAAAGTTTAAGAAAGAAAAATGGTATACAACATACCTAACTTTCTCAAATTTATTGAAACTATCCCCTTGCAGACCAATTTTTAGGCTGAAACCCATGTACTGATCTAAATTGTCAAATGCCTGGATTATGTGTCATGAAACAGAAATAGAATAGAAAAAATAAAAATGTCAAAACGCTTAAGATGGCAGGGTTTTATTTTTCCTAGATAATGGAGTCACTAATGAAATGCAGTATCTGAAATAACCTTATTACAGAAAGTAAGGGGCTAGGCTTAGTAAAAGTTACCTTTCTTTGAAAAGTTCATGTTTTCCCAATGCTTGTCATTCTAAATACTGCAGAAGGGTTGACATGATTTACAACCACCATTTGCCTTCTAGAAGGATAGAGAAGTACACACACAATGTAGGCAATAAAAAGTCTAAAGAATGATCAAGTTGGTAAATGCACTCAAAACCAGCAAAATGCAAAACCTCTTTCAAAGGGTTAAAGAGAAGAAATTTTGTCTCCGTGCAAGAACAAGCCACACTATGTATAATCTTCTAAATTTATCACAGTCAAGTAATATGAACCCTAAGGCTGTCATGAGTCTCAAAATTACTCTGTGTTTTCAATTTTTAAAGACTAGTATTGAGCATACTTCCTTATTATATACTTTAATATTTTCTCCATATGCATAATGTATGTTTTGGTTAATTTGCTACGTACACTTAATTGACCAGATGAATTTCAAAATGCTGGTGAACTGCTTTATGTTAAAAGCAAGGGAACATTAATCTTGGCCTTACTTTTGAAACCAAATTTGGTCTCTGTAAGTTACTTTAAAAATAAACTCCTTGTTAAAATTTCTTTTACCAATTAGCTGTGCATACTGTTACACGCTCACGATATGGAGACTAATGACTGACTGGCTCTCTTTAATTAATCAAAATTTCAATCTCCATCTCTTTTTTAGAAATATCAGACTAAAAAATTTCTTCAATTCTAAAAAGATTATAAATAAATGGAGCCAACGAAATATTACTTCAAAGCTATTTTTAATATCTAAAAATAAAGAATTTTACAGAATGAGCTGAAATTTTGCACAGTCTTGTTTCTATGGAATATTTCTTCCTAAAAAATTCTATTAAAAATCCAGTGCTGGTACCATAGAGATGGCTTAAAAGGCTGGAGGGCATGCTTTGCATGTAGGACCTCCAAGTTTGATCCCCAGAACTGCAAGGTCCTCCAAGTACCACTGGAAGCAACCCACAAGCACTGCTGGTTGTGGCTCGAATGAATACGTAAAACCCAATGGTGGAAAACAAAATAGAAGTATTTCAAGAAGCATTTGTCTTGTGATTGATCTTCTCACCTTCCAGTTCTATCTTTCTCTTCTTTGCCATGTTCCTAAGCTACCTGTTATTCCAATGCTCAGCAGACAAAAGCAATCAAACACAGAGTTCTCATTATCCAGTGATGGTATGAGAAATCCAAAATGAGAGCCTTAGAAGCACAGGCCAACTATAGTTACTCACAAAGATTCTACTAGAGTCTTCATTCATATTACTGACAGATTTCTAAGGTGGCCTCATGTTTTCCAGCTCCTGGGATGCAGAGCTATTATAACCCCCTTCCCTTGCACATGAGAGGTTCTTTGGAATGTTATTCTTGTCATTAGGTTGTTATAGTGAAAGGTGAAGGGACTTTTGCAGATATAATTAAAGTCCCTAACTCAGGTGACTTTGAATTAAATGGAGGGTTATTATCCTGAATGGGCTTGACCCTACTCAGATGAGCCATTTAATAAAGGGCAATAGAAGTCAGAGAGATTCTCCTACTGGCTTTGAAAAGTAAGCTACAGTGGGGTGAAACTGTCACATGGGAGAGAATCGCAGGGCATGGAACTTCAGGGACCTCTAAGAACTAAGTAGAGCCCCTGGCTGATACCCAATTTTAAGAAAAGCTGACACCTAACCATCAATTTTGTTTGTTTGTGGGCCACATTTCGAAATGCTCAAGGATTACTCCTGAAGGTGCTCAGGAATTACTCTGGCATTCTTCAGGTGACCATCTGGGGTGCTGGGTATCAGCTGCTGGTATATGCAGGTTGGCTGCATACAAGGCAAATGCCTTGCCCACTACACTAACTCTTTAGTCCTAATTACCAAATTAAAAGAAAAGAAAAGAAAAAAGAAAAGAAAAGAATGGAAAAGGAAAGAAAGGAAAATAAAAAAGAAAAGGCAAAATCACACACACTAAAATCTGGTCAAAATAGCGATAGACTATACAATCAATAATTACTTAAAATGTAGGCAGACCAAATTCTCCTCTCAAAAGATGAAGACTGACTGAATGAATGAGGGTAAAAAACAACAAACCAACAATAGGCTACATTGTCATGACTTACAACAGCCCAACCCAAATGTCTACTGACAGATTCAGGAAATCAGAACATGAAGGGCATTTTCTGGGCACATGGGCACTAGAAGTCAGGGCACACTGGCACATGGAATACTACTCAGCTGTTAAAAGATACTACTGTGTCATCTGCAACAGCATCCATGGACCCTGAAGACATTCTGCTAAGTAAAATAAGTTAAACTGAGAAAGACGAATGCCAAACGATTTCACTCATCTGTGGAAGGACTTTCTTTTAAGCAAATGAAAAATAAAAGAAAATAAATTCAGACACTGAAAAAATGAATGGTGGCTACTGGCGGGTCGAAGGCTGGAGTTGGTTAAATAAATCAAGGGAGTCCGTTGTATTGTATAGTGGTGAATAGAAATTAGACCAGTGATCAAAATAGAATAGAAACGAGGATGGTGATTACAATATAGGATCTCCAGAGGCTGATGTCTAAAGTTGTATGCTGGAAATAAATGAATTAATGTAATGTCAATTTAAAGAAAACAGTAACAAGAAGCAGAGCAATCCTTAGCAGTGAAGTTTCAAGAATTTTGCCAACAAGTGTTACCATTTGCTGCAACATCTTAAGCTTCAGAAGAAATACAATTAGGGTAACATTTTTTATTTTCACCTAGTGAGATCCTGAGGAAAGGGACCAGTTAGTTCATTCATCAGTCCTCAGACCCATGGAAACTGTGAAATTAATTAATGTGCACTGCTCACTAAATATGGGGTTATTTGCTACCTAGCAAGAGCAAGCCAGCATGTTATTCAGATCTGACTCCCATAAAGGGTAGATGTTTGTGTATTAAAGATGCCTGCTGTGCATGACTACTCTCTCGGGTGTCAAAAGTTTCCATTATTTTCCACAATCCTTTCCAAGATTGTGGTTTTCTACTAACCACATGTAGCCAGAGAAAATGTTAAGACATCTTCACAACAAGAAGGCTAAAAGTGGTAATTTCCAAAGACATGAACGCTTTTGAAATTTTGTTTTCCCGATTTTATCGAAAGCCATCATTAATAAAATCAGAGTGTGCGATATAAATACATCTTAATAATTCTTGAGGTTTGTTTTTGGTTATATTTTGCTATAACTTGATGTCAAAGAGAGTAGAAAAGAAGTTAAGGGAGTGGGAGAGATAGGAAATCATGATTAATCCTGAAGCCCTCTCTCTTCCAATGATGAGATTTAGCCAACATTTTGACCAAGAAGTCTAAGAGAGGATCAGAAAACAAATCCTGCAGGAATAAGAAGAAAGAATCCCACTGCTCTTTGCTGGAGACAATATCCTAAAGCAGGTGTTCTTAGGACTTAACGGAGATATGTGATGGATGACTGTGAATGTGAGAATAGGGAGAAATCACAATCACCTATAGTAATTTCGGTGACAATGGAACAAACAACATGTTGAATTTTCAAAACGAGAACCTGACAAGTGAGCACTTACTTCAGTAGAAGGCTTATTTAAAAATTCATTTTCCTGTGAAAACTATCCCTGGTAAATGCACTGCAGGACAGCAGGACCTTATTTCATCTGTTGTAGGAGTTCGGATGATGTAATTCAAATGGTCAGATCAGATTTTACTGGCATATGTTTTATTTTTTTCCTTTCTTCTTCTTCTTCTTCTTTTTTTTTTTTTGGTAAGTATCAAAGTCAAGAACAGAAAGTTTCATTTCACTAATGTTTGTTTTAGTCGCCATGTGCCTGTGAGAAATGCTGGAAACCAGAAACCTCTGCACTTCAGTTTTCAAATCCAATATATAAGCAGTTCAGAGAGAACCACAAAATGTTTGTGAGCTGGGCTCTGTGTGTTTTTCTTCACATACTGTCCTGTCCAGTGTTACTATCCAATACTCAACAACTTGCCTTTAAAGTCGCTTTACCAGAGCAACTGCCACACCAAACCTAAAGGTTCCTAGAGACATTCATCCATCAAGCGTTCTCAAGAGAACCAGTGGGAAGCTCAACACACAGTCATCAGTCATCTATTTCTTAAGAAACAGACTGAAAATAGAAACTACAAGTTACAGAGTACCTACTATGTGCCATGTACTTACTAATATCGCAAATTCTTACTCTTTTTCCTGATTGCAGGGTTCCCTTCCAACTATAACCTAATGGTTCATAAACTGGATTTCAAGAGATGACAAGCAAGCTGCCCAAGATCGTGCTGTTGTTATGGTATTTGAGACCCAGGTGTCTCTCTCTGGCTGTGAAGATTGTAGTTTGTGAAACACTGCATTTTTTTGTGTAGTTTGGCAAAAACCTATACAAACGGTGCCCTATTTAAGTCAATAAAAGGCATTTATAGTTGAAATTTATAATTTGGTTACCTAAAGGAAAAATTCAAATAAAGGTCATATCTGCTTCAGAAGAATATGTAAAAAACAGAATTATACTAAGAATCATCTTTTCCTATGTACACCGAAAGTTTTTCTTGGCCTGAGTAGGAATCAGTTACCATTTATTTTTTATTTGGAGGCTACGCCTAGCAGTGCTTAGAGATTATTTGTGGCTCTACACTCAGGAATAACTCCTAGCAGACTCAGGGGAACATATGGGGTAGTAGGGAATGAATTTGGGTCAACTGTGTGCAAGGCAAGTGCCCCATTTGCTGTACTGACTCTGGCCCCACAGTTACTATTTTTAGGAAACATACTTAATGTATTATCAGTGATTCTAATTATAACTGTCAAGAGACAAGTATCACACAGGCTTAGAATCAACAGTGAGCATTGATTGACGTTATATTTTAAGAGTAAATATGTACATTTAACATTTATAATAGATCTCTTGTGTTTTCAATGAGTTGCTTGGTCCATAAAGCCTCTTGTGATATCATCTGTCTATACAGCCTTCTTATATCTTATATCTCTATGGACATCCTTCTTATATCTCCACTGACAGCCAGAAATAGACCACAATTTTTTTCTTTTTGATTCATACCAGGCGATGCACAGAGTTTACTCTTGGCATTGCACTCAGAAATTACTCCTGGCAGCACTCAGGGGACCATATGGGATGCTGGACTTCAAACCTGGGTCAGCCACATGCAATGCAAATGCCCTACCCACTGTACTATCGCTCCAGCCCCAGGACCACAATTCTTTTAAGACTAAATGAAATCTTCCAAGCTGAGAATGAAATAATACCTCACTTAACCAGTGGCCTAGTCAACTCATCACACACAATTCATTGGAATTTAGTTTAAGATGGGAACTCAGGAGAAACCTACAGGTCACTAAAGCCAGCATCAAAATTGAGAAATAAGCATCTAAGTCACTGGAAAGTGCAGGATGTAGCTGATTCCTCGATTCTATAGGAAACAGAGTAAAAGCCATAGGGAGGTGGAGGAAGCCAAGAACTGTCTGGAAAGGAAAGAGAAAGAAGCTGACCTGTAATGGTCCAGAGAGCTCACGCTTCTCTCCATGCACTGCTCCACCCAGGTATCTAATTCCGAAAAAACAGTACCAATAATTCACCTGTCTTACCAATACAAATCCATTCTGAGCTGGTTTGAAATGGTGTGTTCATGATGCTCAGTTGCTTTTTCAGACTAAGTCACAAATGAAGTGCTCTGGTGACTGCTTGACACCAGGGAATTTGGATTCTCTGCCCCTCCTGGTGAGGAGGACAGACATGCCAGACCATCACACCCTGCATACCCAAAAGGTCAGCATCACTCTCAGTATCATCTCTCCAGCTTCTGAGAAAGTGGAGTCATCAGTTCCAGATTTTGCAAGTCATCCACCACCAGCAAATTTATGCTCAGACTCATCTCTTCCAGATACAGAACTACACTGTGACTTCTAGCAGTTGTCTTACAAACCGACGGAACCTTTCTGGACCCTTCTCAGGAGGTTCCAAGCAAGTGTTCTCTTGTAAATGTTAAGGATATGCATTTACTGACATGAGTTAGGCTCTGTGGAGACCACCTCCAAGTGATATGCTAAGTGAAAACTATGACTGGACAAAGGGAGTCCACACTGAAGCTCCATCCTGCTCCTGTGTGTATAAACAGATGCTGTGGGTGTGAGAAAGTAGCTTAAATATTGCACTCACACTCATGTCCTGAAGATAAAATGCATTAGAGTTCATTTGTAAATAACTTATTATGATTAATATATCCAACAAGACAAAAAAGGTAAAATGTCCAGACTATCTGTTAACTTTCACCTTCTTCAGTGGAAAAAAAATGTTTTTAAATCATTTTTTTATGATGGAGAGGATAAAAGTCAATATAGCCTCTGAGGCTTACCTGTCTTATTCCACATGCTACCATTTCAACCGATCAAAGAGGGTTTCCCAAAGAATTATTGAACCATAGAAATTTCAGCTAATTTAAGAGGCTTGGAGAAAAGTGATCTGTCCAATTTGGGGGAAAAAGTGGGGGAAAAGAAGCATGGAATAAAAATTATACAGATTATTTGGGAAAAATAAATGGCGAGTTCTCAAATGTATTCTAAATGTTCACTTGTAAGTGAAAATTTACAACTTGAGACTGTAAGGAATAGCAAGAAGAATGTCACAAAAATCTGGTTCCTGCACTTACAATGAAGTCTCTTGAAGTTTCAGGGGATTTCCTCTCCTTCCAGGGTAAACACAGATACCAGTGTCAGGACTGAAATAAAAGAATTAAATCTCATACCCCACAGGCTGGCACAAGCTTGGAGATACTACCTATCTGTCTCCCCCTGTGATCACAGAGGAAGAGATTTTGGAATAATCACACATTTCATAGAGAGTTGAGAATAAAAAAGAAATTATGAGAAAAATGGATTTTACATGAAAAATAAATATAATGTAATAGAGCATACTACTTTATACATTCTGTCTAGATACCCAATGGAAAAGTAAAAAACTCAATTGTGCATATGTTTGGTTTATATCTTCCCTGTCCACTACAGAAGCAACTAGCCACATGTGACAACTTAAATTTAAATTAATTCAAATGAAAAGCATTAAAAAACTCAGCTGTTCAGCAGACTCACACTTCAAGTGCTCAAGAGTCATATTTTGGAGAATTGTTATAGCACTGGACAAGGAAAAGGGAAAACATCTGCATCACAGCAGAGAGTTCCACTTTGGCCTCTAAGCCACCAAATAATGACTTTTTTTTGATCCTGATGTAGAATAGCAGGCCAATGTTACTTTGCTACATTTTCAGCAATGTTCACTAAACCTTTCACTAAGTCAAAAGAGAAGTGCTTTGCTTTTTTTTCAAATTACAAACACAAAAACGATTCCCCATACAAATATATCGTTGAACATGGGGGTTAGTAGGGTGAAAGCACTTTACTGCCCATTTCCAAGGAAAGGTGCTCAGAGAGGTAAATATTCTTAGAGACAATTTTTCTCCACTGGCAATCTTAGTTTTGATGATGTGAAGGTGTTCGTTAAAGTGTATGTTCTCTTCTGTCAGTGAAAACAGAACTGGAAACTGGGAGCTGACCAGTGGCCAACTTGCCTCTACTGGGGACCCATAGTCTGGAACATTCCCCCCTGGGGTAGGCATCCACCTGGGGACACAGCCAGCCCAAGGTTCCTGGAATACAAAGAGAGAACCCCTCCCTCAAACTAAAATCTGAAACTGATGTAAACTTTTCACGGGGGAGGAAAAAAGAAATACACTCTTAGGCCTCTTCGAACTGCTTCAACTGTGAAATCAAGTAATGAACACTAGAGAAACTTCTGTCAGCTAGAATCGAAGCTTGGTGGAGTCAGCATTTTCTTGCTAAACCTTATTACGGCAAAGCATTTGATTTTTCATCTCTGCACTCTGTTCATCCCCACAAATAAACTGCTTTGACCTCCACCTGTTACTTAGTGAAATCTGTCGGCCATCCTTCAATCACCCTATTCTCTGCCTTCAAAGGCCTTTGAGTCGCCAAAAACACTGGAAGGAAGAATTGTGGAATGGGTTGGGCTGTTCCCCCTTTATCACTAGGCAGTGGTTCAGAGTTGAAGCTAGAAGCAATACCACAAAAGGAAACGGATTATTTCAAAAGGCAATGC
Organism: Sorex fumeus; assembly: GCF_029834395.1. Taxonomy (NCBI): domain Eukaryota; kingdom Metazoa; phylum Chordata; class Mammalia; order Eulipotyphla; family Soricidae; genus Sorex; species Sorex fumeus. Next base: position 6,001,089 of record NW_026606102.1, read on the forward strand.
CTGTGGATACTGGGAGGGGGCAAAGCATTTCATCATTTTAACATGGAATATTTCATAGGAAGAGTCTCTCTAAAGCTCTTATTTAATGTCGAAAACGTCCAGGAATCCTTTTCTCTCTTATAAGAAAATGTCTCTTTTTTTAAAAAGAGGCATGCTTTCCCTTGAGATCAATGAGCCAACAGGTCATTTCCAAGCTTAAACATATTTCCACTATGATCATTATCCTGATATTTTGTGAAACAAAATAAATCACTAACCTATAATGCAGCTTTTGCGGATGCCAGAGAAACAGAGTATCATTAAGTGTTATTCAAAAAAAAAACCTCCAGAAAGGGAAATAATTGTACTATGTGAGTCATTTTTAACAATATCTAACACAATAGTTTTGTTTTTATGATTTTTTTTTGGAACAGTGACATATCAGAAAAAATGTCTGCGTCAAGTTGCACGTCTGATGAATGCTGAGTTCAACAGAAGAGATGGTGTCTGTCTAATTACGTTTCTTACTTATCTGAGCTGGGATGAGCAGGATGTTTTTGCTCACTGTCATTCTTTGTGACAAGGTAATGATAGATCCATTCACTTATGAGAGCAATTATTTTAAAAAACTGTGCTGTTTTCTTAACTGTCTTCATATCTTGGAAATATTTTATTAAAAATCACTTATCTGACACTAAGGGTAAATGCTTGGCAAAGTTTTTTCATATCAATTAAGTAAATGAGTTACTTCCATTCATCACAGCCTTTGTTGAGTGTCTTATTCAAGTCTAGTGAGGATCCATCAGCATAATGCTGTTATACTGGAGTTAATGATTCACTCTTTTTTCAATGCTCCTTATTTGTCCAAATCCTAAAGTTACGTTTCCTCTTCAACTAAATACTGCTCGTGGCCGACATTTTCTCTGGAGTCATGATTTAGCACATCTCCTTCATATTCACACATTTTTTTGGAACCCAACACAAGGAGCCAATTTTATCCAGACAACTCCACACAGACCAATCAGAATGGGATGCTTGAATTATATATCTTTTTTTTTGCAGCTTTTCTCTACTTGTGTAATTAACTTTATCCTGAACCTATTAGGGAAAGATTTTCTACCAGATGAAAATTAACTTTTTTAAAGCACACTTGGTGGGGTATCCAAGTAGACCACCTACTCTCAAACCAAAGAACTATTTTCATTCATATTAAAGAGACAGACCTGGCTGTCTGTTTTTCCCTTTGACATACCAGTCCTCAAAAAAAAATGGCAGCCAATCCTGCCATTAACTGTGACACCCAAACAACCATGAGCAAAGGAGTTTCTGAGCTGCTCCCACAAAGCAGAGTTTATTTCTCTGGCTTTAGTCAACTCAAAAGGACCATCAAGTAGCTCAAGTGGCAGGCAGTGACCTTTATAACAAATGATTCCTCTGCAGAAGTCATCAAATGTGTGTCCAGGACATCAATTTTATGTGAGAACCAATAGAATGATTATGTGTTATGAAATTTTTTGAACTAAAGACATGTTAAGATCTCAATGCTGATGGAGAAACTCATAAAAACAGCAAGCACATCAAAAGGAGAAAAACGACTAGTTCACTCTTTTAAGGAGAAGATTTCTTTTCTGATGGGACAGTGTGTGTGTGTGTGGGGGGAATATGACCCCTGGGAAGGGGAACCCTTAAAATTAGAAGCAGGTGTCACCATTATGAAGTGATAAATATCAAAGGATCACCAGTCCCGAAAAGAGTTCTTATGCATCTCAGGCTTCTTATAATCTGTACAAGCGTTATTTAGACAGTAGAACATAAAATGCCACTTACTGACATCCCTAAAGAGTGCAAAAAATGGGACCCATGTTGCACAGCCATTTTGTTAAACCCTTTCTTCTGCTGGGTTCACGAAAAGGCTGGAAGGGAGATGGAAAATTCTGATGGGCATGAAATCCTAAGTAATCATTAGAATTACTAGATTCCGTTCATCCTGGAAGCTGATCACGACTAAGTGATTTCTGGTTTGGGAGCACTCACGTGGAGGAATAATCTATATTATTAAGGACACTTCAGATAGAAATGGACACCAGGCTGCTATTCCTTTTTTTTTTCTTTTTTGGGTCACACCTAGCGATGCACAGGGGTTAATCCTGGCTCTGTACTCAGGAATTACTCCTGGCGATGCTCAGGAGACCATATGTGATGCTGGGAATCGAACCCAGGTCGGCCATGAGCAAGGCAAACACTCTACCCTCTGTGCTATTGCTTCAGCCCCTCCTTGATTTTCTAATGCCTGGAATGACATTTCAGGATGAAGATGAAAACTCTAACTGCCTCTCCTCCTATGCAAGGGAAATCCTGAGAGATTAGACAACTTTTTCCAACAGAGGGACAGTAAATTGTTAGCAAAACATGGTGACATGGAAGAGCTGGAGTATTTTCCAACCCAACACCCAACCTACATTGTTTTCTGACCAGTCCAGACTCTATCTGGGCTGGGGTGCTGGACCATAGCCCAGTGGGACACACTCCAAAGTCCTGAGGTCCCAGAACTAAAGTTACCCCATACTGAAAAATCACCACACTTTTGAGGTTTTTGTTTTGTTCTTTTAACTATTCGAAAAGGGAAGCATTGCTTGGATGGAAGTGGTAAGCCAATGCTAATAGTTCGGTTCTAATGCAGCTCAGTATTCCATAAATTCAAGAGATACTTTGGAGTAAAACTTTTCTATTCCTGAAGTGTGCATCTACTGGAGAGGTGCGTGGGGTGATTCAGTGCTGGAGAGAAGTGCCTCCGCTTCAGGACTTGCTGTGTTGCTCAGAGCTCCATCAGGAAACACTCCCTGATTTACTACGTTGATGGGAGCATTTCTCGTAATCTTAGAAGACATAATTCACCCAGCACCTCCAAATGGGTGCCACGTCTTTGATTAATTGATGAGTGCATGATGAATTTGAAATCCTTGGATGGAGAGCTGGGTAAATAGGCATCATTGTAATCCTATGCCGGGCAGGAAAGCAGGTGGGTGGCTTACAGAAGCACAGAAACCCCTGTGCAGTATGGACGAGACGCTGTGGATTTCTGGGGTCTGGTGGGGGGGGAGGGCTGGAAATCGAACTCTCTTCTCTCTCTCCCCAGCTTTTATACTCAATGCCTGACTGGGGAGGACTGAAGAACTACTTGATTTAGGTCAGTGGTGGTCACCAAAAGAACAGAACTTTGTTCCCATAGAAACCAGTGCTATTATACGCACTCTTATATATTATATAAGTGCTATTATATATTATATAAGTGCTATTATATGTATATATAATAGCACTGGTTTCTGTAAAAAGAAATATATAATAGCACTTATAATATATAATAGTATATCTAATATATATAAGCTATATATACAGCACTTTATATATTATATATATATACTGCTTAATCTCTATACAATGGAATTATCAAATACAGCTATAGGTATGTAGAAAAAAAATTAAAATATGAGAGAAAGAAGCCTGAAGAGATAGCATTAGTATCACATTTTTTTGCAAACTAAATATACATGTACACATATGTATATACTTATTTATATATCATATATATGTAATGTATATACATATGTAAGTGTAAACATAAAAATCTAGAGCAATATATATGGGCATCTGTAGATGTATGCATGCATTATGTGGTTTAGGAAAATGTTTGGTTCATGATAAGTACACAAGAAATATTAACTGTTGCTTACAAACCGATATGTGAAATCTTAAGTAAATAACATAATAAATTACTTTTATAAACAAAACTGTATTTAAAATTTCAGCAACATTCCAAGGACAAGTAAATATCAGTAAATTTCTCTTTTACTGTAGTTCAAATTCTAGTATTTTCTTTCTTTTTCTTTTTGGGTCACACCCGGCTATGCACAGGGGTTACTCCTGGCTCTGCTCTCAGGAATTACTCTTGGCAGTGCTCGGGGGACCATATGGGATGCTGGGAATCGAATCTGGGTCGGCCGCATGCAAGGCAAACACCCTACCCGCTGTGCTATTGCTCCAGCCTTTCTAGTATTTTCTGAGCCTGCTGGAGCGATAGCACAGCGGGTAGGGCGTTTGCCTTGCACGCAGCCAACATGGCCGACCCGAGTTTGATTCCTCCGCCCCTCTCGGAGAGCCCGGCAAGCTACCGAGAGTATTACACAGTAACAACAAAGTCTCCAATGGAGATGTTACTGGGCCTGCTCGAGCAAGAAATATCTACATTAAGAGACTAGGTAAGAGGTTGTAAGAAGGACTGCAGAAATTATTTTCCTCTTTACATCAGGGACCCCCAAATCCCTTTTTCTTGATTTTTACAGATGCTTATTACTTTTTAACGTATACTAAATATATAAATCAAGGAAAATCAATACAACACATTCTTAGGTCCATTTGATTGACCTGTATCTGTTGGTTTTCATTCCAACTATGTTTTCAAGTTTTTTCCCCTGTGGTGAACTGATGTCAGTTCAGAATAACTGATCATTTGTTTCCCCTAAGTAAACATTTAGTGATTGTTTAGGGGGCACAATTTCATTACTGCCATTTTCACAAGGGAAGCTGTGAGACCTTGGGTGCCAAAAGGAATCTCCCTTCTTTTTAGGGGGTTCCTCGGGAGCTCAGGGGCCACTCCCAGGGAGACGGCCAGCTGGACTGGATGGCTCAATGCAAAGGCCTAGTGATGAGACACTTTTCTAGCTCAGTTGTGCACAGAACAACCAGGATTATGCTGCTAACAGTACTCAGGGGACCATACGGTGACAGGGTTGGACCCCAAGGCTTCTGAGTGGAAAGCCTGCCTCTTGGTCCTTTGCACCATCTCCCTGGCCCCAGGAAGTCTCTCCCTGGGAGTAGGATGGCATTGCCTATGAGCCTCCCGATCATATCACAGGCATCTTAGAGATGAGGATGTTATCAGGAATATGACAGGAGCACTGATTGATGTCTCGTTACTAATGGAATGGTTGTGCCTGGCTCTTTCAGAAAGTCAAAGGAGAGGACTGCATCTAAGCCAAAGAATAAATCCCTCACCATGAGCCTGAGTATTCTCATACTTTGTACTACAACCACTGGGCACTTATCTAACTAATACCCTCTCCTCCTTGCCTGTGGTGGTACGTCTCTAAGGGCAAAGTCTGTCTTTTTATTTTCCTATCATCTGGATCAAGGCCCTTCATGTAACAGATAAAGATGCATACGCAAAATTTTCATTTATCTGCATGGTAACTTCAGCTCACAGGATACTTCAGAGTTTTCAAAGGAATTGCTAAAAAAGGAAATTTAATATGCCTGTAGAGCTGTTTGGCTTATTTGTATACTTTACATATATTTGTATGCTGTGTGTTCTGTACCACACACAGTACTGCTTTACACATCTCTTGCTTTTAGGATCATTTCACTTGATTTTTTTTTTTCAAAGCCATGGTTTGAAAAGAAACACAGTCTAGACTTTTTGTTTTTAATCCCCAGTGTTTACATGTGAGGAAATGAAAATTCAGAAAAGTTGTTTGCTCAAAACCCCAGGCTTACACAAGGCAGAATATAGGAACTCTACACTTTTGCTAGCAATAACTCCTAATCACACATCCTTTTTCTCTCCTATTTTCTCCCTTACCAGCAAACCTTGTGGCTAGAATGAAATGTACTTTAAAAGTCCTCCATTTGTAACACACAGAATAAGGCAAGGCTAGGAGCCAGACAGCTGTCACATAAGCCGCTGGGGTAGTTCTGAAGACAGGGCCAGGCAGCAGGGAGAGAAGATACTTTCCCATCACATGTAAGCTACGTCTCTTCCCGCCTTCCTTCTAGAGTATTTACATGGCCCCATTTTCAAACACAAAATTAAAAGTGTGGAGATGAGGATAATTTATTTACTCAGACAAGACAAGCTGAAATGCAACATCTGTTTTCCGGGGAACTTCTATATTCACAAAATCTGCATCTGGGCCCCGCACCTCACCCCCCCCCCCCCGAAACACACACACACGCACACGCACACACACAAGTGCGCGCACACACACACACACACACGCCTTGCTAAAGCAGCTCCTCAAGTGATTCTCCAATTCTGGCAGTTCTTGGTAGAACTAAGCACCTCTCTCTACATAAGGTCCGGTGGAGCCATGAAAAGTGCTATCGAATATTTATTTATTCCACAAGTATTGATCAAATAGCTACCAGGGACTGGGCACTCAAGTAGGTGTCAGACCTGCACCAGTGATTTGGGGGAGGGGGGGACACAAGCTTTATCATATAGATGCCAATGGCACACCCCAGGCACACACTGACTGTATCTGTGTATGAAAGTGAGGACAACATTTTTTTTTTTTGGCTCCCTCATAGGGACTCTTTCGACTCCAACTGCAACACATTGTATTTTTAGGTCCTTTTGGTGTCCTTGAAAAATAGTCCTGAGAAAGAAGGTCAGAATATTTTTGAAGGGTAGTTGGGACACTTTGTACCCATTTTTCCTGTCTCAACACTTCACTGGGATAAAATAGAGTTGCTAAAGGAGGTCAGCCAAGCTCAGCCCCCCCGTTCTCATTCCCACCCTACCTAGAGTACCAGTCTCTGATGAGAGGGGGTGCCAATGCTCTGGAGCAAGGAGGCTGTCCCTGAAAGAGGTCTTCCCACTGTTACACAAACGCAGAAGGAAAGCCAGGACCCTGGTCCCATGGCAGTGTGTTCTGTCACAGAGACGATTCCTGTTACAGCCAGTGGGAATGGGCAAGCTGAATGTTTTCACACAAGTGCAGTGGGGGGGTCCATGATCAATGTCCTATTGGTACCAGTCGGCTATCTTGTGAAGGAAGATAGTTTTATTCAGACTTACTTAGAAAGATGTAAGTGGGAGAGAAAAAGAGAGTGTGTGTGTTCAAGGGAGAACACAGGCTTTTCCAGAGTGGATATAACCCAGCAAAGAAAGAGGCGCAAGCAAGTGAGAAACGTATTTCAGGGAGAACATGTTCTTGAAGAGCAAGCCAACGGCTACCTTTTTATTGGCACTGATACGAGGCTTCCTCCTAGGAGTCTCCACCATAAGTCTAAGTTGCAAATATCTTCCCCTCTCTTAGAACAGATGGATGACTGCTGGCAGTCAGGTGGGGACCAGCGGAGTTAGGAACCTAAGAGAACTAACATGGGGTAGCAGATATTGCAAGGAAATAAGGTAAGAAGAATTTGATGGCAAGTCCAAGTCTTAGAAGGGGTGACACAAATTCTGCTTTTTAAATGTCCTGAGTTGCTTGTCGACTAGATGTTCACCAAAAGTCTTCTCCGACTGTCTTAAAAAATGGATTTCCTGATGGTGGTGATAGAAAGAGACACCACACTATTGCTTACTTGTGACCTTCAAAAACCAAACAAGGACTACTTCATCTCTGGGAAGGATTCTATGTCTGTGTGAAGCTTATTTCTGCAAGTTTTAAAGAAAATAACTCCAGTCAAACTTCACCACTGGAACACTACTCTGAAATGTAGCACTTCCAACCCTTTGGCAAGGGGCAAGGCTGTTAATAAGGTTTTACAATCACAATATACTTGGAGGCATGCTAGAATTCTGAATATTTTTCCACAGGAGGAATTTTAAGTAGCCTCTTACTCCTTTCAAGCACAGGACTAAGTTTCACTGAAAACTCCTATCCGCACACACACTGCTTTTTCTTTTCTTTCTTTTTTTTCCCACACCCAAAGTTATATTTACTTTTGCTGAAACCGGCAGATATGTTTGCGTTCCATGCAGGTGCAGTGGCAAATGCAGGAAATGGCACGTCTCACTAACTCAGGAAGCCCACTGGATGCCGGATGAGTCCCGAGTTTTGAGGACACAGAGCAGAGCCTGTGTGAGTTCACAGGGCAGCCCCAGAGCAGCCTTGCCACTTAGGAAGGGAGAGTGTGAAGAACTCTTCCCCTCATGATTTGGCTAAGAGACATCAGCTTTAACTTCAAATAGGTGAGTGTTTCCTGTAGATTCTCCTCAACACCCAGTTTTATTGTGTTCCTCCACTCCTCACCCTCACGATGTTTCATGGCCTGGAGAACATTTGCAAAGGATGCAGGAACTCGCTGCCTCCTCTGATTGTCTCAATTGTGTGACACAGGTAGGGCAAAAGTCCCGGCTTGCATCTTGCACCTGAGGCCATTCTATTTGCCCTCGAAGATAGAGACTCCCAGGGGGCTATCTCTGTATTTATTTTACTGCACATAGTCAGCACTGGCCTAACAACCCAATGACTCGGCTTGACTTGATTTACACTGATTGGAATATTGAGACTATGAGAGAGGAGAGACTTTTCTTGTCGTGAGGTACTGAAGCTATGCATGCATCACAGCTGAGGGCTCTATCTTGTCTGATTTGTCTGAAAGAAGGTTAGATATCTCTCAGTCTAGGTGAGTGCTGAGAACAGTCCTGCTTACAGAAGGGGACACAACTCAATATTGAAAGTTAGGGTTGTTTTCAGGCAGGGGTGGAGAGAGGGGAGCCCACATAAAATACCAGACCAGAGGGTACCTAGTTCAGTGCTTTGTAATCCCGAGAGGTATGTGCCGCACCCAAAGACCTTAACATCCAACCATGTGGGTGTGGGGTGGGCCTGATATTTTGTGTTCCTCGTTAACTCCCAGGCTTCGGGGCCTCACACCACAGTCTGTGCAGCAAGATCAGATCTTCTCTGGTCCAATCCTCACAGTGATTCATGAGGTTACTAACACTTCCCTCGGAGAAAACTTACTAGGGAAATCTGCCACTTTTCAGACCTAATTCAGAGACTTTCGTAAAACATTCTAGAAGATTCTCACTATTGGAATTCATGGTTTAAAGCTTGCAGTCATATACTGTAGCACTGTCCTCCCATTGTTCATTGATTTGCTTGAGCGGGCCCAGTAATGTCCATTGTGAGACTTGTTACTGTTTTTTGATATATCGAATATGACATGGGGAGCTTGCGAGGATCTGCTGTGCGGGTGTAATACTCTCAGTAGCTTGCCGGGGTCCCCGAGAGGAGTGGAGGAATTGAACCTGGTTCGGCCGTGTGCAAGGCAAACACCTTACCCGTTGTGCTATCGCTCCAGTCCTGTAGTCATGCATTATGTTAAAAAAGGAAAAAGAATGTTTCTCTACCTTATGATGGTGTGTTTTTTAAGAAATTGTATTTTTTTAAAGATAAACCTGAAGAAACTTAAAAGAATTATATTTAAATATACATATGTGTGTATAACCATTATATATACATAACTATATATAACTATACATATATATAAATATAATATGTGTGTGTGTATATATGTAGGCTGAGAGTACAGGGCTTAAGGTACTGGCCTTGCATGTCACAGACCCTGATGGGATTCCAGGCACTGTATATCATCCCCCCTGAGCATCACCAGGGATCACTCTTGAGCACAGAACCAGAAGTAGTCCCTGAGCATAGCTAGGTATTGCCCACATCCCTCAAATAAATCATTAAAATGTCAGAAAATTTTTCTTAACGCTTTTTTTTCAAAAGGTAAAGGCAACTTGAAATAAGGTTTCATCTACTATCATTTGACAATGAGAACTGGGTGCTAAGCCTTAGCAACTGTGCTACTTACTCCTTGCTAATGACTGATTTTGACAGAACAACAGCCTACAAATCTACAATGATGTAAAAAAATTTTGGAGCAGAAATGGTGGCAATATCTACTTTATGGTTTATTTCAGCTTTTCAGTCTGCATGCATTCATTCATTCAACCCCTCAATACTTACTGAGGACCTATTAGATGTCATACTCTATGATGGATCTAGGTACACAAAATTCAGTGTCCTGGACAATATATTTCTAGAAGACAGACCATGGTAACCTACAGTACTTCAAGTAAATAGAAGTAAAGTGGTGTTATTAAATACAAGATAATGGAAGACTGAACAACAAAGGCCTGAATGTTAAAAATTATGTAGATTGAGGGGCCTAAAGAACATTTCATTTTGTTAACAGTCAATACTATATATGTCACTGTCACTGTCCTCCCATTGTTCATCGATTTGCTCGAGTGGGCCCAGTAACACTGTGAGACTTGTTACTGTGTTTGATATATCGAATTCATCACGGGTAGCTTGCCAGGCTCTCCAAGAGGGGCAGAGGAATCGAACTCAGGTTGGCCATGTCGGCCGCATGCAAGGCAAACGCTCTACCTACTGTGCTATCACCAGCCCCAATACTATATATATAAACATATCCATATGTATTTAATAGTATCTATTATCTATCCCTTCCACCATGATCTTCCATGTATAATACAGGTTTGGAATAAGAGAGGTGGTAATTCTTGGGTGATTCTGGAAAATAAGTTGGGAGGGGAACTTTTATTACAATACTTTTAAAATTTGAAGACAAGCACGACACCTTAAAATACAAGCTGTACACTGACGGTGAGAGAGATTATTGAATACAGCAAATCAAACTTAGACTCTAAGATCAGAGCTTGGCTGGGTCTGGATCCACAGATGCACTGACTTTGGGTCTTGGACAATGCTGGTGCCTTTATAATTCTGTTTGCCTCTCTGCACAGGGTGGAGTTTTGGGGGCATCCTACCTTGCATGTATCAGAGAATGGGAATTCTTTGAAAAATAAACTTGGGGCTAAGGAGCTTAGCTCCAAGTGGCCAGAGCATGAGACTTGCTTGCATGCGGGAGACGCACGTGGGCTCACTGGCACAGTCCCTGAGCATCACTGGGTATAGTCTGAGGACTGCTGAGACTGAGTAGTCCCAAACATGGGCCTGAGACCTGAGCTGTCAGGCATACCTCACAGGCTGAGTATCACCTAGTGCAGTCTCCAGGCTCCAGAGCATCACTGGGGAAGACTATGAAGTTAAAAAATGCTTTAAAAATATATATTAAAAAATATATATGTATATATACTATATAGCACTGTCTATAGCACTGTCCTCCCATTGCTTGAGTAGGCACCAGTAACGTCTCCATTGTGAGATTTGTTACTGTTTTTGGCATATTGAATACACCATGGGGAGATTGCCAGGCTCTGCCGTGCGGGCAGGATACTCTCTGTAGCTTTCTGGGCTCTCTGAGAGGGACGGAGAAATCAAACCTGGGTCTGCTGTGTGGAAGGCAAATACCCTATCTGCTGTGCTATTGCTCCAGCCCATATACTATATGTATTAATATATATATATATATATATATATATTTAATACCAAGCTGTCATGTGGGGGCTGAAGCTACAGCTCCAGGGTAGATCCCTTACCCAGAATGTATAATTGGGTTTAACCAAATAAAAAAATACGCCAATTACTCAAATCCAAACACAACCTAGTAGGGACACAAATTATGCCCACAATCATTTTCCAGTCTCTATGTAAGCACGATGCAGAATGTCTGACCCGACAGAGGTGCCACCTGTTAGCTTTCACCTTATTTGCTTCCCATTATCAGCTTTTCAGCCTTTAGCTGTTTATACAGATACACAAGCAGCGTCTGTGCCACATGCGTTTTTTTGCTTGTTAGAATTTCACAGCACTCGTTTTGTCAGCACCCAGTGAGTCTGAAAGCTTCCAATCGAATCCAGTCCTGGGCTAAGTGGGCAACCAAAAGGAGTGGAGGGAACAAGCACAGCCGAGAGCTGGCCTGGGTTTGTCTGGAGTTTTTAAATGAACATCAACTTTAATCTCCTCTGCCCTTCTTCCCAGAGATAATCTGAGCTCCGAACTCAAGAATGCTGAGATAATCTAACGGAAAACAGGACACTACAAAAGACTCTCGAAAGAGGCTGTTTAATTTACGGCAAGTCTGGTTTGTTTTCCTTCCCAAAGCTTTCCTGTTGCTCAAGAAATCTGCCTCTTATGGCACCCTCCAGGCCTCTTTTGGCCGGGGCATCCCAAGAAAGCATCAGAGGGCAGGTAAACAGATGCACGGCTCTCGGAGCAGAGTGAGGACAGGCCTTGCCTCCCGGGTCACAGCTGAGCCATAAACAAAGTCTCCTTCAGTCCTGGCTTGAGAGAATTGTCCCAAATGTGGGCAACCAAGAGACGGCGGGTGCATTCAGATACACAAAATTCCCTGCCCGAATTGAAGGTAATTTACATGAGCGCACCACTAAAAGCCTCCCACTCAATGAACCGTACCCCTGGGGAGACGCTCTGTGGGCCCGGATCAGTGTGGGAACAACATACGGGTGTTCTCTGTGCCAAAAAGGGGATTGGGCTTGATGGAAACTCCCCAAAAAGGACCATCTGGCGGCATAAATTATCCATTTAAAATGGCTGGTGTGAGTTAATGACACCAAAGTCACCACGAACGTGTACAACATCCTGCAGTTGACTTTTAATGTCCCCTCAGGCCCTGTTTCATTCTGACTCTGTGCTGAATCTGGCCAAATGTAAATTCATCCACTGTTCTCCTGCATCCGTCCACCATGAAACAGCACTTTTCTGTCATGAAACAGGAGAAGGGGCTTAGGATACGAATCTACTAGGGCTGGGATTTTTTTTTTCTTTTTTCTAAGAAACTGTGTGTATATCTTCAGCCAAATAAAAAGATTATTTAATGACTGCAAGGGCCGCTGGTGCATTCAGATGTTTTAACTTTTTGAATCAGAACATGCAGGTAAGGAGAGGAATGATTCTGAACGAAAATCATTAAGTCAGCTTTGCAAGCAAGAGCTCTGGGTTCCATCCCACATGGTCCCGTAGCACTGCCTGGTGCAACCCCCACCACCTCCTATAAATAAATAAAAACAATCATTAGGGGACTGGAGCAATAGCACAGCGGGTAGGGTATTTGCCTTGCACGAGGCTGACCCGGGTTCAATTCCAAGCATCCCATATGGTTTCCCGAGCACCGCCAGGAGTAACTCCTGAGTGCAGAGCCAGGAGTAGCCCCTTTACATCGCCGGGTGTGACCCAAAAAGCAAAATCATCATCATCATCATCATCATCACCAGGTCAAAGGCCCTGCTGTCCCTCCAAAATGCCACAAAGAAAACTATTTCCCTCAGAGAGTAGAGACATCTCAATCCCACCCACACAACAAAGGGTCAACACATCCACGTGTGTCAGTGCATCTACTCGGTGCATTTGCCCATTTTCACTGTAGTAGCAGGTGACCTGGCAAGGACGTGCCCGTGTGTGCTCTGAATGAGCTCGCAGAAGTGTTGCCTCCTTTAATTTTTTAATAGCACATAAACTTTGCATTTCATTCTGCTGCGGTCATGCTGATGGTGCTGCTCCCAGCGAGGAGGAGTCAGCACTTTCATTCTCATTTCCGTCTGGGTTTCTCTCACCGCCGCCGCCGTGTTAGGGAAACCGGCTCGGGCTAAGTGAGGACTGAAACTGACCTGGTGTGGGATCTTCAGAGATGCCCCCCCCACCCCCCTTGAGTGCAGGGGTAGTCCCTAATTAGAACAAAAGGCAGCCTTTCCCGGGGTGCGGGGGGGGCTCCTTGGCATACCCCAAACCCCATAGCAGAATCAGCCTCCACGCCAGCTTCCTGCCCCCAATGGTGAATTCCCTGAAAGCAGGTGTTTGAGCAGATGCCCGAGCTTCCCCCAGTCACCTTGGAGTTCCCAGAAACAGACCTAGTTTCTCATCCAGAGGAAGTTTCCCGTGAAGACGGTTGAATGAATGACAGGGAAGGGATTAGCTCAAAGCAAAGCCAAGAGAAGATTTTTTCCCCCCAAGGAAAAGGATACGGTTCGTGGCATCTGAGACTTGCTTTGGCCTTTTTTTCCTGTCTGTGGTGTGTAACTGTCTGGGGGACAGAGGCACAGGATGCCCACAGGGAATGAGGAATCGGGGGATGGAATGTCCAACAACTGCCACCCTCAACCCCCTCATCTATCTAGTGCCACTCTGGGCTTTTAACAGACCAGAGAGGAAGGGAGTGAGGAGCTGAAGATGTCACCAGAGTTCCGTGTGTCTCTGTGCTGACATGCCTCTATTCTAAGGCTAAAGGTGGGAAGAAGGACCTGGAAACTGTTCTTCCAGACTGATGCTCTGCTAGGCATTTTTTCTAGATGGATTACAAATGTGACACAGTCACGATTCTCAGTGGAGCATTAAACTGGGGGCACAGAGGCCCAGAGAGCTTTGGTCATTGGCCCGGAGTCACAGCGCTTGGTGAGGCCAGAATCGGGGACTGTGCTCTGCCTGGCTGATTCTGCTGCCACCACAGGGTACTGCCTCGCAGCCCTGTGCCCGTCGCCTGCCCGGCTTACCTGGCTCCACTTCATGCCACCCACTGGACTGGCTGCCGCTTCCGGGGGAGCGCCCTTGTCCTGTGTAGAAAGGCTCTTCGCCAGGACTGTCCATTTCATCCTCCACAGACTTGAGGCGCTTCGTGGAGCTGCAAAGGCAAGCAGAACAGGGGTCAGGGGAGGCACCTGGACCACCTCCACCAGGATGGCCACCTCTGCTGGAAGAAAAATCCAGCCTGGAATCCAGGGGGCAACTGGGAGCCATTGTGAGGGCTGATCTTCCGCTCTGGTTTACTTCTGCACAGCCAGCAAACAGGCGCAAACCTTGGGCCTGTGGGGTTTCAAGTGTCTGAGTTTGGCTTTTACTGGCACTTGAGGGTGTTGCTGAGACCACACCCATTCCAGAGCCTTCTGGAAGCATCTGTATGATAGAATCTACATTCTCTGTCTCAGGAAGGGCACAGCCAGCGGTGGCATCAGCCCACCGACAAGGTCCCTACACCCATTGAAACCCTCTAACAGCCCACATAAGAATCAGGATATAAGACCCTTGGAGAAAAGCTCCAACGGCTTTGCTTGGGGAGGGTTTGGCTACCTCTGGCCATGCTCAGGGTAACTCCTGGCTCTGGGAAACCATACAGTGTGCTAGGGATCAAACCCACATGTTGCACACAAAGCAGAAGGACCTTACCCCTAGGACTAACTCTGAACCCTAAAACTGCTTTTTGCTGTTGATGCCATGTTTTCTCATCTTCAACTTGGATTCTGTGCATTCAAACAAATATTGGCTGCACAACCATAAGGGGCTCATTTGGGGCGGGAGAGTGAGCAAAAGAGACCGAAGAGGCCTTGTCACCTCCCTGTGATAAGGAGTGGCCTGGAAAAGGAGCGTGGCACAAGGACATGCAATCCCTTCCTCCACAGAGACAATACCAGTAGAAAGCCTGAGTCCCCTGAGGTAGGGACTCATAAGAACTGCTGCAGAGTTCTGGCTGAGAAATTTCCAGAACGCAGCCTGTTTCCCACCGGCTGCAGGACTCGGTTCTCCCCGGCATGGAGGCTTCGGAGGGAAAGGCCATAGCCCCTCGCTCCATGCTGCCCAGTCACTCAAATGCCACACCTGTCTTCAGCAGAGCCAGTGGCTACCAGAAGGTGGAGATTTCCTCTGGATATGGGGGCGGGGGTCGCTTCTTCATGAGGTGTTGGAATTTTTCACGCTTTCACTCATCAGGCTGTGTCCCTTCTGTGTGCCAGGTACTGTGCTAGCGGCCAGAGAGAGCCTCGAAGCACCCATGACCGCATTCCTAGGGGCTGGAGAGAGTCAGGTGCCCAGATGGCGCCAGGTGCAGGAGACACGGTGAGCTGCCAGCAATCTGCAGGCGTGCACTGCCGGGAGATGAGTTTGAGGAAGGCAGGGGCTGAGGCAGCTGTGGGACAGTCAGGCTGAGTCTAGGGTACTTGGGAATCAGTGGGAATTTTCTTTTTTCTTAAGCTTCCCCAGTAATGCTGGAGAACACCAGAGCTACCCTGAGCAGTGCCTGAGAACATGGAAATGGGCGCTGGGGATGGAACCCAGGGCCCCGTACATGCCGGGTATACATCAGAGTAGCACTGTCCTCCCATTGTTCATTGATTTGCTCAAGCAGGCACCAGTAACATCTCCATTGTGAGACTTGTTACTGTTTTTTGGCATATCAAATACACCACTGGGAGCTTGCCAGGCTCTGCCATGTGGGCAGAATACTCTCAGTAGCTTGCAAGGCTCTCTGAGAGGGACGGAAGAATTGAACCCGGGTCAGTCGTGTGCAAGGCAAACGCTCTACCTACATCATACATACATCATACCTACATCAGAGTATGAAACTAATTTTAAAATACTGAGGCATGACCAATGGCATTGGACCACTGTCTCTAATCCCCTACCTAGGACTTCCCCAATAGGGGTAGCTCCCTTCCCACCTCATCTGCACCTGGGACACCCTCACAGTTCAAGCCCTGGAGGATTAACAGTAGCACCCTAGGGGCATGCCAGGACTGAAGCCAAGTGCTGGCAGGGCAGCAGCTGGACCAACCGGTGTCCTGTACTAAGTAGGTCACCGGGGGTTGCAAACATCACTCCCGGGTGAAACAACCTGAGCAGCAAAGTCTGCCCCAGGCAGAAGAGTGCCAGGTATGTGGTGTGATGGCTGTGGGAGGAGGCAACCCAGGAAAGGGGTGGGGGGAGAAGTCACAGAAGAGACTGTGAGGCTTGGCTGTACCCTACAAGCGAGGGGGAAAGTCAAAAGTAGGGGCACTGGGATACCACAGTGCAGTGGCACAGCACATGACCGATCACTTGCAAGGCTCTGAGTGGGATTCGAGGCATGATGCCCGCCACCCCAGCTCCAGTCCTACCAACTGTGGTCCCAGTGGTTCCCTGAGTAATACTAGGCCTGAACCTAAATCCCCAGGTGAGGACCAATTGGCATGACCAAAGGCCCTCTAAGCAACCCCATTTAACTTGCCATGCTAGTGAACGCTGTCACCTTTCTGAGAAAAGTTCCTTCGAGGGGATGTGCAGATGGCAGGGTCTGAACAGACAAGGGCTGGGAATGAAATAAAACCCAGAGCCTGGGAGCAGGCTAAGAGGCGATGGTGGCAATGGGAATGATCTGATTCAAGGCGAGAAATTCTCATTTCTGGAGCTGGCAGTGTTCTATTCTTATTGGGGCTGGACCATAGAAAGCAACACAGTTGTTGCATGCATCAAATTAAATGGGACTTTTAAAAGGTTGTGTTGGCCTTTGCTAGGCCTTCCTTGAAGCGAGATGAAAAATAGCCACTTGAAGGATTTGTCTGTATATAAATAAAAGTGCACCTAAGAGAAGTTCTTTATAAGAGGGTAGACACAAAGAATTCCTCCCTTACAGAGAAGGAGAAAAAGACACAGTGTCTCTGAACAAATTTCTTGGAGAACACAGATGACAAAACCAAGTGTTTTCCTTTCTTGCTTTGGCCACCATGAAACTCCTGGCTACCTGGAAGGCAGGCACAGCTCCAGATCTCCTGACTTTCCTAGGACAGCCAGCTTCTCTTTCTCTAATATTATCTGTGTGCTTTAAAACTAAAAGCCTCTTGGAATCATTTTGGAAGCTGAAACTGGAAGAATACCCAATGGAAGAGACAAAAAAAATTCCCTTGAGGGTTCCTATTAAATAAAAAGCAAGACTGATGGGACTGTGAGATCCGAGAAGAAAATACAATTCTAAAAGTTACTACATTGTCTGGCTAAGAGTAGACGTTCAAACACTGCAGAATTGGGAAACTCAATTTAGAAACAACCATGTGAGTCTTTAAGACAAGGATTTGCCCAGGTGTCAACACTCAATGAGATCTAACCCAAAAGGTCAGAGTCCAATGCCCATAATTCTTTAATTTATGTGTTTTTTTCCCCTAAGACTTTCAACTTCCTTGATTTTCTTCTAATAAAATGTAAACATTTCATGTCATTATTAAATCTTAAAGGTCTGTTAGCCATTAACTGACACCTTAGCTTGAAAATAAGACTGTAAGAGGTTGATGGAGGGTAAATAAATGTCTGGAGGGGAGAGGAGGGAACCAAAAAAAAAAAATTCCAGGAGTCAGAACAGGTGGAGGGCTTCTAAGACAAAACTCAGGACCACAGGGATAGTACTGAGGGTAGGGTATTTGCCTTGCATGTGGCCAACTTGGGTTCGATCCAGTACTCCATGCTGCTCCCAAAATCTGCCAGGAGTAACCCCTGACACACTGTTGTGTGTGGCCCAAAACAAGAAACCAAAAACAAAGTTGAAAGTCTATCTTGAAGTCCTTTGGGATAAAAAAAATAAATGTTTGGTAGCTGGAGAGGTAGCTGGAGGTGTTGCTGTGCATGTGTAAGGCTCGAATTTTGATCCAAGCCCCACCTGGCTCAATGAGCACTGGCAGTCTCCAGCACGGCTGGGCATGCGTATCACTGATCCCCAGAGCAAGTGCTGCTGGGAATGGCCCCTGGAACATCGTTCCACAGGACCTATCACTAATGCCTACCATTCTTTTTTTCTTTTAATGGAGAATTGAATCCATCATTTATTTTGCTCTTGGCACTTAAATATACTGATTTTATTTTCCCAGAAACAACTGAGGAAAACAAACATACCAGTTCGCTGGCTACGTAAGAGGCAGGATATATATGGTCTCCTCTTCTGTGTGGAATTCATTCTAGTGTTCCTAGAGATTTTACCTAGAAATTAAGATAATTTCCTTCCTTCCAAAAACTGGCTTTGTTCCTACTTCATGCAAAGTCTAGAAGCTGTACTTTATACCCTCAAGAGCACAGACTGCCTCTCCCCGTTGTTCCCAGAATGCTGCCTGAAAACTTCCACTTGTCAGTCTCTTACTTTGAGACTGTGAGGCCTGTAAGACTTGACCTAGAATCCCAGGCCCCAGGCTGGTCACCTGGGACTTCAGCATTAGTTGTAGCACCACAAAAGTGAAATCTGTCACTGAAAGGACTTAAGAGTTCAGCTGGGGAGGTAGGACAGAGCCACTGCCCAAAGCTGGGAAAAGCAAATCTCAGGATCCTGTAAGCACAGATGAATTCCTTAGGGGGCTTCATCTTCTATCTGGTCTGACTTAGGACTTGGGGCAAGAATAGCACTCTGGCTCTGGTTCCCACAGACCCATGTTTCAATGATGATGGTTATTTCTGGTGTCTGTGAGTGTGAGCAGATAAGAGAATGTCTTATAGCTGACAATGCAGTTTCTACAAGAAAGCACTCTGAAGAATTCAATGGATGTTCTTTTTTGGTTTTTGTTTTGTCTTTTTAGTCACACCCAGTGATGCACAGGGGTTACTCCTGGCTCATGCACTCAGGAATTACTTCTTGGCGGTGCTCAGGAGACCAAATGGGATGCTGGGAATCAAACCCGGGTCGGCCACGTGCAAGGCAAATGCCCTACTCACTGTACTATCGCTCCAGCCCCTCAATGTATGTTCTGCCACAGCACAGGTGACCCCTTATTAGGGGCACAGCAAGAGCATATTTTTCCGTCTGTAAATCGAGGATATTCTTGGGGGCACATCTTTTAACCTGTGCAGAGATCATTCTGCTGAGCCCATCTATTTAAAGAACAATTAAAAAAATAACCTCCTCAGAGAGAGCCTAATGAGAGTAAAACAAACATATTACTGAGTTATTAACTACTGATGCTGCTTATAATGAGCTCCTTATCAGGGCCAGTTATTTGCAGACCATGAAACTGACACGAGCCTTTTAAATGGCATTAATAATCAGGTTTCCGCTCAGAGCGTCACAAGGAAAGGCAGCAAAACTGGCTGCAGGAGTTCGTGGAAGGACGGGGGCAAGGGAACAGTGCTATCGGTTGGCGCCAAGTCCACATGTGAGGAACAAACAGGCCCCGACTTTGAAAAATCACTGCACATGAGCCTCTGCAAGACCTTTTCCTATTCGCTAAGTGTAGTTACACACCACGTCTCTCCCATGAGCAAACATTCAAAATCCTCCCGATGTAAGTACACCCAAATGTGCTCACTAGCTCATTCTTGTATTAGAAATGTACTCTGAGAATATGAGGATTTTAGCTTTGTGGCTTTTTCTGCCCCCGAAGAACCAGTACTACCGTGAGCTAAATAAGGGAATATTTAAAGGACATGAAAGACAGTGGCAGGATTTCGTGGTTAGATCTAGGGAATAATGTTTTCTTTCACTTTTTTGCAGTGTTAATAATGATGACATGGCTTGCTTTTTGTTTGGTTTGTTTTTAAACATAATGGTAACTAAACTATATAGAGTCAAAATTAGAATGAGTCTCTACCAAGGAAATGTCTATAACCAAGCCATTGTTTTCCATAAAACTCTGGTACTTGCTTAGGAGGAATATACCTTTGTCAAACATTATTTATTTTTTTTCCTACAAAGTACACAGAGCTCAAAGATCGTTCTGCTCCATTCTTTTCTTTCTTGTCACAGTCCAGTGCTAAAGCCAATTTGTAAAAGAATACCATGGCTTTAATGCCTAATCCCCTCTCTCTGGTTCGGGTTATCTAGAGACAACAGGATCTTGCAAAATGCTTCATTTGGGTTTTGGCTTTGTGACCTCCAGGGTATCAAGCACCCCCAAATCCTTATCTGGTTGTATTCTTCCGGCTCTACTTTCTAAAGGGCTCCTGGAGTAAGGGGGTCCGTCTCTGGTCCCCACCCAGTTATCACAGATTGTATTCACAAGCTTCACCTCTCAAAGGAGAGAGAGAGAGAGAGAGAGAGAGAGAGAGAGACAGACAGACAGACAGACAGACAGACAGAGACAGAGAGAGACAGATTGAGTTGAGATCTCTGGGTTTTCATAGAAAAAGGGTAGAGGCTGTAATATCTGGGAAGGTATTACCAATGCACTCTTTAAACCAAGCAAGTCAAACAAATACTCCTTTTCCCTCACTGAACCTCACCCTTAACTTCCTGTGAACATGCAATGCAGTCCCCTGTCCATCTTCCTCCAGCCTGCATTCGTGTTTTGACATGCCCAGAAAGACATTCCTTTCCCTTCCATCTCCGCCAACTCTCACCAACATCTACAGTTGAGAACAAGTGATTTCTTTTGGATCAAGTTCAAGGGTTCTTGAACGCTTCAAGCGGATGCCACACAATCCGGCTCACTGCTTACTGGAGCCTGATATACTGCTGCTCGCCTGTGCATTTGCTTTCTCTTCTCAGTAAGACTGAAATGATGTTGGTGCCAAACCCACTTCTCCAGTGTCTTCTCTGGCCCTCGGTACCTTGCTTGGTGCTGAGCAAGCCCAAAGTTAAAAATCACGGTATGTGACTCCGAAGCAAAAGCTCGTTAAAAACCACCAAGTTACCTGGTAGATGATGTGCTGGGCAAAGACCTCCTCATTGCTCCTGGACTCATGCTGTAGTATGAAGAACTTTCCAAATCTGAGAGAGAAAAATTGGGGCCAGTTCCTGCAGCTATTGGTGCTAGAACAAAAATGGAAAGAAAGACAGAAGTATCAGTTAAGTTCTGTGAGTAACGATCAACGAGTGCATATTTCACTGTTGCCTTTAACATGTTTCTTGAATTTATATGGCAAGCATATCCCAAATAAAAAGCAATGAACTCTGACATGTTCATTGTTGACAATATAAATATTTGACAACAGGAAGACATACTTGCCCTTCCTGCCCCCCCCCCCCCCCCGCAATGGACATGGACCTATCAGTTTATTTCCATAAGTATTCACCAAGGCTACCACATTCTTGGCTGCAGTCAACAAAAATGCTCCATGTTTTGATCTTAAACCTTCCTTCAATGGCATTCCCTCGGCTTCTCTAACTTTGATCCTTAGAGAGAGCTTTGGATGATCTACATTTAGTTCTCAACTGCACATTACTCATTCTATGCTCTCCATTCCCAGGTTCTGGTGAGGTATTTTTTTTTCTCACCCTGAATCACCTAAAGACCTTGGGTGCTCCTTTACCTTAAAACTGGCTGCTCCTCTAACGGACAGCTGGGTTTTCAAACCAATTGTGCTTTTCAGAGACAATTCCTATAGGAGATGTAATTCTCAGTATCACTTTTGAGCTGGGGTCTCCAGAGATTGTGTTCACAGTAGCTGTGCGGGATCTATTTTTGAATGGATAAATCCCATTTATCAATACTACAGAACTCTGCAAAATTAGTGGTGCAACTACATGGGTGCAAACTTCAGCTGAAAGAGGACAAAATCATAAGCAGTAGACACTGTGCTGAGGTGTTGGTTTGAGAGGTAAAGCCATGGGCATGGATATAGATGTGGACAGAGGCTCATATCCTAAAGAAGAAGGCACAATCAGGAAAATTACAAAACAGCAACTTTCACTGGTATGGCAGAAGTTCCTGAGAGTCTGCTGCCCCTGCTGCTGAGAACCCTGCCGGATAGAGAGCTGCCCAGATGAGAGACGGGTTCTCGGAACCACACTCAAGCAAGCGGGCAGGTGGAATCAATAGTGTCTGAGAGGTCCCAGGCTGAAGTCGTTCTACAATTGCGAGCTTGTGGATTTGTGAGCCTCCAACCCAGCCCTTGGACAGGAAGGCCAAGGGAATGAAAGGGCCTCTGAACATGTGAGGTCTGGACAGGAAATGAGGAAGACAAGCAAGGAGTGGAAAGGAGCCCTTCCTGGAAGAGAAACACAGAGTTTACAAAGCAAAAGGACCACAAAACATGCCCAGCAACTTGGGGTGATATGCAGTGCGAAATGTGAGGAATAGAGGTCAGGCCTTACTGGGTCTGGTAGATGTCTTGAAAATACACAATGAGCAGACCCCCAAGTTTATAAACAAACCCCCAAGCCACCATCCCACGCCACTCTGGATGAAGGCGTGCCATGCCAGCCCTGAACAGATCCCTGAACAGAGGCACTGGGCAATGGACAGGCCACCAAAAAGACCAACAACACCAAGCCATCATTCGGCGGTATCTGAATGGAGAACCACACCTTCCTCAGGAGGGTCCACAGGTGGGATTAGTAGCTAAAGAGGAGAAGGAGGAAAATCTCTGAGGCAGGGAAAGCTACTGAAATTAAGTCTAATGGGGGTGTGGCCTAAGCTCAAATTAATATCCAAGAAGATGCACAGACTTCTACAGGGTGGAAAGAATAGAAAAGGGGGATGAGTGAAAGGTTAGCGCTCAGGTACCTGTGCAAACTGTGGGTCATGAGAAAAGGGAAATTAAATTTAAAAAATGGTTGGGAAGGGGATTGACACAGTAGTCTCTTTGTTGTGGTGTTTTGGGGACCACATCCAGCAGTGCTCAAGGCTTCTTCCTGGCTCTGTGCTCAGGAATCACTCCTGTGGCGCTTAGTGGGCCATACAGGGTGCCTGGGATCGAGCCAGGGTTGGCTGCATCCAAGGCAAATGCCCCACCTGCTGTATTATCACTCCAGCCCTTGTTTTTTCTTACTGGGGGGTCACAGCTGGCAGAGCTCAGGCAGTGCAGGGGGACAGGAGGGGGAAGCTTCAGGTGCTATTGCCATCTCTAAATTTGGGGATAACTCTTGGTAGTGTTCAAGAGACCAAGCAGGGGCAAGGATCAAACTCAGGTGTCCCCCATGCTGAGCAAGTGCTTCAACCCTTGGAACTATCGTCCTCCCAAGTTTTGTTGTGTTTTGTTTTGTGGACCACACCAGATGGTAGCAGGGGGCTACTCCCAGCTTTGTGGTGGGGGTGGATGTTGTTGATGCTTTGGTAGCCATGCAGTTGTTAGGGATCAAACCCAGGGCACCCACAGACAGTAGTCTGTGTACAGTCACTGTTGCTATAAAGTGCTATAAAGCTTAAAGTCACTTATGCTTTCTGAAATCCAAACATGTATAAGGCCAGACTCTAAAGGAGGTGAGGTCTCTGTATCCAAAACAATTGTTTAGGCCTGACAATCTGTGTCAAAGTTCTTGTTAACACCATTTGGGCCCTCTTCCTTAATTTGCTTTCTAAAGTCCACTCATGTGCTGAATTTCCCTTTATATTTCATCACTTTGTTTCTAATGAAACATGCCAGGTAGGAGGTGCAGAGATGACCCGTGGGTACATCTGCATCTCTGTCATATCTTGAGAGACCTGTCCGGTCTATAGGACATCTGTGCCGCTTGTGGTTTAAAGCCCTCCTTCTTGTCCACTAACCACAGGGACAAGGCTAGTCAGGGTGTAGACTTTGAGTATCTTCACAAGTTCCAGGTCACAGTTTGTGCCCCTGAGCACAGCAGCAAGGACGTGAGCTCAGGCTGACACCTGACGGAGAGGACAGACAGACTGACAGGATGGGAGAGAGGACACTCAACCAGCTGCAGAAGGTCACTCGGCTCCTTCGTGACCGACATTCAGTGACACTCACATTTGTCACTTGATCCATTACATTCTACCCTGGAAAAATGGGCTTGATAATATTTGTAAAAATGTCAAGGGAGCCAGAAGAGGGGAAGAGAGACATACAGCGTGGACACCATGCACTGTCCTCTCAGATGGCTCAAGCCACTCAGCCCACAGACTCTTTCCTTGATGGTCTCGATGCCACCTTTCCTGCCAACAACTCTGCAGTGTCCTGGGGCAGCTAGCCCAAGGTGACCTGACCCCCTGTGGGACTTCTGAGGGGTCACTTTAGAGCTTGGCAAAGGGGGCCTAGACACGTCCTGAATTTTAAAACCTCACCTGACTTCCGAATATGAACTGGGCTTCACAACTGGGATGGAATCACTTAGCTGCAGACACTAAGAGACAAACTCTGCCTTCCTCCAGCACATCGCAGGGACACAAGCGCAGCCTGGGTCAGGAGCAAGGGGAAACCCTGATTCCCGAGACTTCACCGGGAAGTGGAACCGGGGGAGAGAGATGTGAAGGGTAGGGAGAAAGAGAAGAGAAAAGAGAACGAGTCTCCTTCCCTGAGAGCAGGGGCTCACCGGTCTGGGGTCCCTGCAGGGGACTAGCAAGGCTCCGGCTTCCAACCTGAGAACAGGAAGGAGGTGCTCAAACGGGGGACTTTTGGGGAAGGGGCACACTCAGCAATCCTCAGGGCTTACTCCTGTGCGCGGGGATCACTCCTGGCAGTGCTCTGTGCTCAGAGATCACTCCTGGCAGTGCTCAGGAAACAATATGGAACGTCAGGATCAAACCAGGGACAGCCGTGTGCAAGGCAAATGTCTTATCCACAGGACTATCACCCTGACCCCTCAAAGGGAGAACTTTTCTGTTTTGGGGCCGTATCCGGCGTTGCTCAAAGTTAGGGCTTCCACCTGACTTTGCACTCAGGAATTGCTCCTGGCAGTGCTTGGGGGACCCTATGAGATGCCGCGGATCAAATCCGGGTCAGCTCGAGCTTGGCAGATGCTGTACCATACCCACTGAGCTATCACTCTGGCCTCTGAATGGGGAGAACTTTGACATGCATTTTCCTGAGCATCTGAAAAGCCAGACTCTGATACACTGTACCGATGGATGGCAGCTCACTTCACTTTCAAAGTAAACACTTGGGACAGTTCTGCTTCTACAGTGAAGAGAAGTGAATTTCAGAGTGAGGTTAAATAACTTGCCCCAGATTATAGAAAGGCTGGGAGGGAGAGGCCAAAGGAAAACCCATAGGGTGAGGCCTGAAACCCTGCTTCTCCGACAGCGCCAGGCCGACTCTCACAGGCCAGGACTCATGACCCTGACATGCTAAAGAGGTCAGCTTTGTCTCTGTCTCCACTGTTCCTCCGGGCCAGAGGAAGGGAATACCACCTGACCCTCTGATGCAAGCTGGTTGCGCTGAAAGTCTGAGGAGCAAGGCAAAGAATGTCAGGGTTGTTCGGAGGAAGTCAGAGATCATACTGGTTTATGAGGTCAGAGGATAAGTGGGATTCCAGGAAGCACTGGCCCCAGAGCCAAACCTTCAGGCTGACTAGGAGGGAAAGAAGCAGAGAGAAGATGGGGGCGGAAGGAGGGGTGAGCGGTCTGGTTAAAGGTCAGAGAAGTTCCACAAGAGATCAGTGGGTCAGTGGGGGAGGATGCAGGAGGGAAGCAGAGATGCTGGGACAATGGTGGAAGAAGTGGACAATGTTGGGGTACTAGAAATGACTTATGCGTGAAAGGCAACCATTCAGAGTCTTGTAAACCATGGTACCTTAAAAAAGGAAATTGTACGGAGGGAGAGAGAGAGACAGAGACAGAGACAGAGACAGAGAGAAGACAGAGAGAGAAGGCTGAGAGGGAGGGAGGGAGAGCAAGGGGAGAGAGAGAGAGAGGGAGAGAGAGAGAGAGAGAGAGAGAGAGAGAGAGAGAGAGAGAGAGAGAGAGAGAGAGAGATCAGTGGAATTGGAACCCACAACATGCTGGTATAAGAGAAATACTCTGTGAGGAAGGTCAACATGATGAAAGCATATTTGATACCACAGAAAGGGACTAAGTTTCTGCAGGTGGGGAAATCAGTTGCCAGGTCAATACAGGAGTCCTGGCAAAAGGAACAGAAAACTAGCCCTCACTGTTAAGAAAAAAAAAAAGAACCCCCCTGAAAGCCTCCAGGGTGGCTCAGATCTCCCCCAGCACCACCAAAGCAGCTCCATGTCCTGGGCCCTCACACAGAACCCCAACCTGGCTATCTGAAAACTGCCCGCTGCTTGAGGAATGCCCCCACACCCCCAATAAGAAACAGAATATTTATAGTGGATGTGTCTCTTCCAGGATAGTAAACCATCAGAAAAGACTTCAATTATTCAGTGAGAGGGAAGAAACAAGCAAATGATCACACTAGATATATGAAATCAACTAAGACATCCTGTAGAATAAACTAGGACACAATGTACTCCATAAGTGATCAAATCCTTTTTTGCAAATCAGGGAACTGATAGCTGTCAAGGGTTCAGCATCCGTCTGCCCATGATATCATGTTGGGAGTCTAAAGCTGAAGACTCAGTGCTTTCTGGGGGTGGGATGCAGAGATTATGGAGCCCCTGCCAATCCGGCATGGGGATGTCAAGGAAGGACTGAACCAAACCCATCAGTTCATTTATTCCATAGATACCCAATGACAGACTTTATCACTCTTTAATTATCTCATATTTACCAATTTCTACCCAACAAGACTGAGTGCATTTGAACACTGCCAACAGACATCCTAGGGCATAGGGAAAATGCTGGCCTAAACCTTAGAGAGAGTTTCTTGAGTCCCAGCTTTGCCAATAGCTGCCTGAACCTGGTAAGATCATTCAAACACTGGGCCTCCCCTTCTACTAATTATGCCTAAGGGAGAAGCCAGGCCACCACCACCCCTCCATAGTCACTGCTAGTATGGCCAGTTCTGTCCCCATATTAAGGATTAACATTGATTGAGCATCACTTACAGGCCAGACGCTGAGCTAAGAGTTTTAAACATATTGTTGAATCCATACAGCACCCCAAGGAAGAAACTGAGGAGGTGCAAAGATATTCAGCCACTTTCTCAAGGTCATGAAATCAGAGGGGGTAATGCCAGATTAACCATCCTGGGGTCTGTCTGGTTTTCCAACACAGGTCCCCATAGTTTGGTACACACAGTTGTTGGTGATCAATAAACAGGTCTCAAATCGATAGACAAGAATGCTCATCTTCATCTCCCAGTGCCAAATGTGAAGCAATGCAAAATGAAACAAGACGTCTACCTTCCTGTAGAGAGCACCAGTTTCTGAACAAAAGTCATTTCTCAGGGTTCTTAAGCGGAACTGGCAGATTGAACCTGAAGTACATGAGGATCTTCTCCCATGGAGGCGGTTGTTTCTCAAAAGCTTAACTTTGGGGAACGGTCTCTTTGGATGTTCTTCTTAAGTCATTCATCCCCACCCCACCCCCAACCCCCTTCTCCCCTCTCATGAGGAGAATGTAGCCTTTATGTCACTTCTTAATAAATGGTTTGCTATTAAGGAATCATTATAGTAATGTGGGCTATTGGAAGAAAGGGGTTACTTTAGTAGCCAACCCTCTTAATGACCTGCTCTTCTGCACACATTAGTAGTTGGATAAGGTTGTGGTTATTGAACTTCTGCCATCCACCAGAGACAATCTGCTCAGGCTTGCATTGTTGGAAAGCAAAGATGATGGGGGGTGGGGGGATTCTATCCAAATTTTCAAGCTACTCTGCTTGGGAGATGACGATGCCACACTGAGTTTACAACTTGTTCAACAGGAATCAGCAGGGAGCATTAACTAAATGACCAGTGCGGCAAGCTTGTTGCTAATGGTACGTCTCCTCAGAGAGGCTGCATTTGGTGGAATTCAACAAATCTTTATGGAGTGCTTTAAATGTGCCAGGCATTCTTTCAGATGCTTGAGACACAACAGTGGACAAGTTATATAAAGTCAACTGTCCTTGAGGGGGTTACATTTTAGTGATGAACAATAAGAGTTGTCCCTCTGTCAACTGTGAAGAGTTTGGAATGATGACCAATGGGCAAACCCCTCCACCCTCCCCCACCAAAGACTATTAAGATGGCAGTCAACACTGCCAACATAGAAAATAACTATTCTTTCTCCAGATTCATCTGATGTATTCCCTGGGGCTCAGGGAGATTGGGTACCTGGAGGTGTCCAATGGTAGCCCACACAGTCTGGGTGCCTGGCACAAGTTAATGCTGTTCTGCATTCTAGTGGCAAAGACCTTGTAAGAAAGTTCATGTCAGTGGTAAAAAAAAGAGTGAACATAGAAAAAATACTTGTTCTTCTTTCTATCAAAGGCACAATGCACAAAAATGATAGCAAATCTGGAATCATCATTAAAGGAATTAACTCGGAAAGTCATTTATGGCCAGAAAATTCAACTTCTTTGTTATCTGCTTCCTACCATGATATGCTTCCTGAACACTGCCTATGAGTGAGGGTTTTAGAAAGGAAAAAAAAAACACAGTAAATGTAGTAAAATTAACTCATTTGATCAATTTGTGCTCTAGGCCAGAGTTTCCTGACTGTTGCTGTGAGGGGCTGTAAAACTGATGAATTTGCATGGAAAAAAGAAACCAGTGTAAGTAATTTGTGTAAGAGGTAACACAGACCTAGACTGCTATAATTCAGACACCCTGCAGATAGCAGACTGCTGCAGCATGAGCAGGGATGGCTTAGAAAAATGACCACACTGCAGTCAGTCTGACTTGAATGGAAATCAATCATAAAGGTACTTTCTCTGCAGCTTCTACACCACAGCCTTCAGCAACTCCTTTGCCAAGCAGATTTCTGGACTGCAAGCCATGGTCTCTTCTCCTTTTCTAACCTTCCTTTCTAGAAGGTCTGACCAAAAGCAGGCTGGAGTCATGTTTCATCCAAGAGAAGAAACCCTAAAAGAAAGATGTTGCACTCAAATGTCTCAAATGTGGATTTCCTTCGAGGTAAACTTGAACTTCTCTGCCATGATAAGAAATGCCCAGCTCAGAGAAAAGCCTCTTGCCCACACAAGAAAAAGAATATAAATGTACTTATATAATATATGGAGTGGTGTGTGTGTGTGTGTGTGTGTGTGTGTGTGTGTGTGTGTGTGTGAGAGAGAGAGAGAGAGAGAGAGAAAGAGAGAGAGAGAGAGTGTGTGTGTGTGTGCACACACGCTACTTCTGGCTCTGTACTCAGGAATAAGTGACCCCTGGCAATGCTCAACAGACCATATGTAGTGCAGGGGATCAAAACAGGGTCAGCTGCAGGTAAGGCAAGTGCCTTATGTACTGTCTCTCTCACCCACAAATGAGTACTTCTTTAAAAATGTTATCTTTAAACTAAAATAGGAGCACTTTGGGGCTGGTGAGAAGAAACAGGAAGCCACCAATATTCATCCTCCCCACTCAGAATCGTGAAAATGGCTTATCACTGACAGGCAATTACTGTGAGTTAATTTTCCAATTTTTTGTATTTAGGGACTTCCTTGGAGCGATAGCAGAGCGGTAGGGCATTTGCCTTGCGTGCAGCCAGCCTGGCCAAGCCAGGTTCGATTCTTCCGCCCCTCTCGGAGAGCCCAGCAAGCTACCAAGAGTATCTCGCCCGCACTGCAAAGCCTGGCAAGCTACCTGTGACGTATTCGGTATGCCAAACACAGTAACAACAAGTCTCAAAATGGAGATGTTACTGGGCCCGCTCAAGCAAATCGATGAACAAAGGGAGGACAGTGACAGTGACAGGGACATCCTTGCTATTAAAGAAACTCAGTACCAGATCCTGAGTAACTTCAATATTGGAGCCGGGTTGAGTCTTTTTTTTTTTCCCCCAAATTTTATTAAATCACCAAGTGGTTGAGTCTTACAGGTGTGAGGTCCTGAGTTCAAAACCAGGCACCACATGGACCCTTTAGTACCACTGGGTGTAGCCTAAGTGATGGTGTGACCTGGTCTCTCTTAAAAAAATCTACTCTATAAAGACTTACTCTCTAAGTCCTTTACTTAACTCTGTATTCTTACCATACCACATGGGATGCTGTGTATGTCACAAACAAAAAATGAATATTTACAGAATTGACTAAAATGATATAAGCCTGTTGGTTAAAAAAAGGAAAGAATTACTATTCATCAGGCACTTATGTGCCAGGCAGTGTGCTACGTGATTCTGCTGAATTATCTCATTTAATACATGCTGGGTCCCCCTGGGGAACATATATTTGTATCAAACTCGTTACCAAATGAGAAAATGTACTGGAAGTTTCAGCACCTTGATCAAGATAACACAGCTGCCTAAGCGCCAGAGTGGGGATCTGAACCCAGATTATTCTGAGGTATCTGCCAAAGACACAGCAATACAACTCAGGCTAATAAATTCCAAGGCTTCCCGCATCACCACCAATGCGGAGATTAACCTCTAATAGAGAGAACCCAAAGAATTAAGTATCACTTGCCACTTTACAGGCAAGACTTGACCTAGGCTGAGGATGTGGGGCAAGTGCTAGAGCACAGGTCTGGCATGGGGGTTCAGTCCCCAGCAGTAAATGGCCCCTGAGCACCACTGGGTGTGGTCCCCACAACAAAACCCAGCAGGGACACATAAAAGAAAGAAACAAGATGAGAAATGTCTCCTGTCATTCCCTACTCCCCCTCCTTTTGTATCCAGACCTCAAGTGCCACAGGCAAGGAACTGACCCCTCAGTCTAGCCGGATCCATGGTGGGGCAGGAGATTCTGGCTGGCCCTGCATTAGTGGCTTCTGCCTTTGGGAATGTAATTGATTTTATGCATTTTAGAGTATCATCTCATCTCAGCTTTGGGCTAAGGTCAAATGTGGTCCCCGGCTAGTATCTGATACTAGCCGCAGCCAGGGGACGAAGGCTTCCCTGATGGGTTGCCTCTGATGGCCGGACCGCGCTTTTCACCGCCAGGATCTATAAACCGGGGAAGGCCTATGAAACATCAGCCCCGTCACCAACAGTGCCCTGGGACTTGTGGGCCATTAGCTGCTAGAGAACTGAACCATCATCAGGGCCCCATCCCAACAGGCTTACTGGTCTAGATGCCTACAGTACAAGTTCTCAACGTCATTACTGCTTCTCCTCCATCTATTGAAAAATATTGGGTGCTGATATGTTCAGATAGACCACAATGAGGATTAACTCAGTTCCACTGTGAGATCTAATCGCGGTAAGGCCAAGCATTACTTAACCAGTTCCATCCTTTACAAGGCCTACAGGCACTGACAAGTGTCTTTCGAATCAGCAAATGTTAGCTGGGATGCTAGATTCCAACCCAAATTTCAGTATTATTTTTGGCCTTGGGTTTCTTGTTGGTTGGTTTGATTTTGATTTGGGGGCCACACCGAGTCAGTACTCGGGCTAACATTTGGCTATGTGGTACTGGGGATTGAACCTACATCAGAGGTATGCAAGGTGAGCACCTAGCCCACTGCACTGTCTCAGGACCCTTAGTTGTAGTCATACTGTGGACTAACACAGGAATTCTGTCAGTCTTTTGAAAATCCCCTGAATACCTTCTAGCTCCCGGTTTTCACTTACTGGACATGAATATCAGCCTTCAAAAAGAAATGAGATTGATGAGTACATAAATACATGTATAAAACAAACCATGCTGCCAGTAAGGACCCCAGAAAGCTGCTGTTGCAGGGAATTTGATACCCACAATACAAGAGTAAACAACCTTTTACTACAGAACAAAATATGACTGACAAGAATGTTGATAAGAACTAACCCAGGTGGGCTTAGTCTTCAAGATTGTGTTCTCCCTTGAACATGTACCTTGGTTGTTTATCTCTGTTTCTTTGCTTTTCTATTTTCACTCTGGAGAAGCCTGTGTTTTCTCTTGAACGTGTACATCTCCTTTTTTCTCCCCTCACATCTTTCTACATATGTTTCAATTAAAAACTTTCTTGCGTGCAAAAAAGACAAATAACCCAGTTATTTCATATGTCCCTTGACACGTAAAATGTTACATGTCTTTTGTAGAAAGTGTTCTTGTGTCAGGGTTTGAAAGAGAGTTTTAAAACACCTTATTCTCCATTTAGATACCCTGGAAGAGAAATTTCCAGAATAATGCAAAAGCTGGTTGAAAATGACGAATCCAAATCCCCATCTACTTCCATCAGATGAATCAGAGCTCATTTTAATGGGCTCTCATTCTAACAGGATTACTAACTCTCAATGGGTTACTAGCTAAATGCAGAATATACATCTTTTGTATATTTGGGGGGGGGGGGGAGAGGGCATGGGGGCTATCCAGCAGTATTCAGGGCTTATTCCTGGCTCAGGGATCATTCCTGGTAGGGCTCAGGGGATCATACCCGGTGCTGGAGATTGAACCCTCGTCAGCTACATGCCAGACATGCACCCTCCCCGCTGTACTCTTTCTCCATCCCCCATGAACATAGATCTTTAAGTGAGCCCTTTATAAGCTGATAGAGAAACACATACATTTTAAATCATCTGTGCTCATCAAGCCATCATCCCTGAGCCATCACGAAAGCACATAAAAAAAGAGTTTGTTCCGTGATGATCCAGCAGTGGCCGTGATGGTACCACCCCTGGAAAGCTACAGACCTTGACATTCTCTCTCATAAGCCTCAAAACATTCCTGAGGGGCAGCCCTGTTCCCAGCACTCAGGTGATGGTCCTGCACACAGTTGGCATTTAATAAATATTTGCTGACTGCATACGTAATGATTGCCTATGAGGAGACTACAGCTGGGAAGGGTTCACTTCAATATTACCCAAACAGACATTGGTTAATCTACGAGTTTGGCTAATTCTGAACCCTTCCCAGCTGTGTGCCCTGTTCCCAGAACACAGGTGACGGTTCTGCACACAGTTGGCATTTAATAAATATTTTCTGACCACATAAATCATTATTGCGTAGGAGGAGAACACAGCCAGGAAGGGTTCACTATTACCCAAACTCATTTACTGATTGACAGAACCTGATTCCAAATGCTCTAGCCTAGATTATTTAATTATCATGAGGTGATCTTGCATATAAATGTTATTTTATTTATCTGGTTATTTTTGGTCTGGAAGCCACACCCAGTGGTGCTCAGGTCTGACTCCTGGCTCTGTATTCGGGGGAACCATTTGTGTTGTCAGGGATCAAACCCAGATCAACAGCATGCAAGGCAAGCACCTTACTTGCTGTACTATCTCGCCAGCCCCTTGCGCATAGATTTTACACAATACATGACACAGAGGTTGAAAGAGCAAACGTGGGGACAGAGATCAGAACAAACCAGTGTGTGCCTTGAGGTGCCTTGATTCTCTGTGAGTCAAAGCTGAACAATCAGAACCTCAGCGCTGGCTGGTAAATGTTGCAGGAGCTTCTGCTATAATTGGACAAAGCAAGCCCCCCTCCAGCCTTGGCAGGCAACTCCTCACTACCAGCTCGAACCAGAAAGGTTGTGAGAAATGGAATGGGAGGGCTGGTTCGACGTGCAGAGCTGCGGCTGGCAGGCCACTTGGTGGCAAGAGCTCATTCTTGTCATGGACCAGTCCCAGAGAGCAGCGAGGCATCATAACGTGGCTGCCAGTGCACACAAAGGTCACAGCACATGCACATTTCCGTTGTTAGGTAAGTGAGGGAAGACCCCTAACTTAGAGAGGCATTTTCTGGATGGAGGATCAGGTGAGGCCACCCAGAAGGTGAGCTTCGTTCAGCAGAAAGAGCAGTGTGACACCAACTGCTGTCACCATTCATCCAGGCCACTTGCTGCCGGCTTCACTGTACAAAAACGCACCCCAAGCAGGTCCAGAAAAATTAAAAGGGGGGGGGATCATACAACAAAATATTCTTCTGAACTAATTCAATTTCAGTATTTATTTTGAAATTTTATTGAATTATAGTAGAGGAAACCCACTCAATTAAGCCCGCCAGACGGATATTTTTCTTCCTCAGGGTATGGTGATATTTATCATTTTATCTCTCTGTGAGGAGGTGATTAGAACTAGGAAATGCAACCTTTGCAATGTCATATTCAGGATCATTTGACTTAGGCCTTTAAAAAAAAACATAGATGGTTGATGGGCACTTTCTATTTCAAAAACTTCATAGATTTTGTTTAAGCCTCTGCCTTTTGGAGACCAGGCACTGGGGTGTTTTTCAAGGGATTCCCACTCTTTTGTCTGCTGCAAGCCAGACTCTGGAAGAAGTGCAGTTGACGGTTACAGATAGAAAACGTGTGATGTTCATTTTAAAATTACTAGTAGAGCCTGCTATTGACCATCTAATTATGCCGAGTTCCATTTATAAACATAGCTAACCACTAAGTTTATGGAGACTTTTTGTGCTGCTTTAATAGGATATTGATCGAGAGCATCGCTGGAGTGGGCTGCCATTGAATTGTGTAATGGCAAGCAAAAGGCAAGGTCACCGCGGCTGCTCGCGCGACGCCTGCAGCCCATTTTTTATTATAATCTTTTTGTTTCTTCCTTTAATGCTCAAACCCAGATGATTTCTTAAGACTCTAACCTATCTTTAAAATTAATTTCCCTGGGAGAGGATCACGGCCACCCTGTTGCTCCAGTCGAGGAGAACCAGCTCGTTCAGAAGAGAAAGTTTGAAAGCCCCGTGACTTTAATAAAGACATGGAATCCTGCAGCTCTTGGACTAACAATTTCCTCCGGAGCTCTTTTCTGCAGGATCATTTCATGATTCTTTTTCTTTCTTTTTTTTTTTCTTCCAGGTTTGGACTTATTTCTCTCAAAGAGCTTCAGTTTTCTCCATTGCATCCAGAAGCAGAGTCACTTGTGCTGTTGGAGGGTCCAGCACGAAAGGTCAGAGTATTAGAAATCGCTCTTACTAATCGGCTGGCTGAAAAGCTGTACTCGACAGGTCAGGGAGTCAAGAGAAGCAAGGAGGACCAAAGGACGGAAAAAGGTGCTTTGCCCAGGAGCACCAGGGAGGCCCTCCCCACGGCTGGAGTGAGAGCCCAGTGGGAAAGTGTGTGTTTTCAAGGCAGAAAGCAGCCACTAGGGTGCCACCTCATGCCAGGCTGTGACTGCCGCCGGATTCTGTGCTCCGTCTCCATGGAGGAGCAGCTCAGGGGGTTCCTGAAGCCACTGGCAGCCCAGCGTTGTGGCAGAGCCAGGACAATTCAGCTGCTGGATCTTTAATAGATTCTGCAGCAGTGCGGCAGGAACCAAAAATCGGTCTGGGTAACTGAGAGTGGTTTTCACACCCAAGGACTCTCGGGCTGGCCAGTGTAGGGAGAAGCTCCGGCTTTTCAAAATTCCAGGCCCATGAAGTCATCCCCAGCCACCAAGTTTACTTAACCCTTGCAGCCGGCTCCGGGAAACCAACCACTGGGAGAAACTGAGAGGCCACTGGGGGCCCAGTGACAATGGCCTGTGTGTGTGTATGTGGTTTTCCTCCTTCCCAGTATTTAAGGGTTCCGCGTCACTCCCCCAACTTCAAATCAAAACAGTCAGCACTTTAGCAGGAAATGGGCACAAGTGGTGGGTTTTTCAGGAGGCTTTTCTGGGTTCCCACCAGGAATGGCATTTGACAGCCCTGAAGCCCACACTTGGATGCAAACACTGGTAAAGAAGGCCAGGAGTAGGGGCGGCCCCCCACAAGGTGAGCGGCCTCAGCTCCCAGAGGGGCCCCCTACAGCTGCCTCTTCACAGGAAAGAGACCCGTCTAAGAGGGTTTGTTGGAGAACAGGGCATCATGATAGGAACATTTCAACAGATGGCCCCTGCCGCTTGCCTCCCAGTTTTTTGTTTGGGGGCCACGCCCAGCAGTACTCAGGGGTTATTCCTGGCTCTGCACACAGAAATTACTCCCTGGGCTCGGGAGACCACCTGGGGTGCCAGGGATCAAACTCAGGTCTGATGTGTGCAAAGCAAGTGCCTTACCCACTATACCATGTCTCCAGCCCCTCCTCTCAGTTTTCTGCTGAAACAACTTCAGTGATTTTCACCAGCACTATTAGCACTTATAAACCCCCTCAAAGCAAAAGTGCTGTCACTCTCTCTGTATTTATCTCTCTCTCTCTCCTCTCTCACTCACTTGATCTCTTTCGCTCTTTCTCTCTCACAGTCTCTGTTCCCTCTGCCACCTCCCTCCCCAGAACAGTGATAAATACCTAGAACTGCTTTCAGAGGGTCCTGTCACATGGAATGACACCCCATCTACATTAACTTTAAGGGTCCAGTGCGAAGTCTGCAGCTCAGAGGCCCAGAGCTGTCTTCCCGCGCCTTCACAGAAGATAACGCGAGAATGGTGAAAGGCTGGGAGGCGAGAGCTCAGAGCAAGGTGGATGAGAGGCAGAGGGGGCAGCGCCAAACAGCACGGAGACCCGATGGGCATCATGCAGTGCAGAGTCACCTCCTGGCCACCTGCCTGTCACTTCTCAACAACTCAGCCTACAGCTCTCTTGGCCCTGGCTACCCTGTAGCAAATGATTAAAAACAACCAACCTCGACACAGTTATTTCTGGGAATCCTCAGGAGGAAATGCTGAAACAGCATCCCCACCCCTCCTTTATTAACTGTAAAAGGAGGAAAACCCCCAAACAACACTAGTGGGAAATCTGGGGGAGAATATTTTTAATAAGAAATACTTATAACAAAATAGGAGACTAACACCCAAGGATAGTAGAGATAAGGACCAGGAGTATTGCTCCATGGCTTGGAAGCTGGCCTCACATGCTGGGGGAAAAGGCAGCTGAGATAGAGAAGAGACCACTAAGTAAAGGATGCTTGGAGAGCCCACTCGGGATGGGAGATGCATGCTGAAAATAAACTATAGACCGAACATGATGGCCACTTAATACCTGTATTGCAAACCACAACACCCAAAAGGAGAGAGAGAGAGAGTAAAAGGGAATGTGCCTGCCACAGAGGTGAGCGGGTGTGGGGTGGGGGGAGGTGGATGAGGGTGGTGGTGGGAGAGATACTTGGAATATTAGTGGTGGTGAATGAGCACTGATGGAGGGATTGACTCTAGTCAATCGTTGTATGACTGAAACATAAGCACTAAAGTTTGTAAGCCTGTAACTGTATCTCATAGTGATTCATTAATAATAAATAAATACTTATGAGTAGCAAACGTAAAAAATGAAAGCTAAGAAGGACAACCGCGTCAAAGCTAAGGCTGACAATAGGCAGGAGATATCCAGGCCCTCCATGTTGTCATAATTCATATAGACGAGGGTTGGGGGTCAGACTCTCTAGGGAGAATCTAGGCCAGGCCATGGCTTAAGGTGCCCACGACATTAAGAAGGAACGTAATAAAAGGAATTCTTCGAAGCTGAGGCTATTCGAAGCATCCACAGGAAAGGAAAACCAATGACAAGTTCAACGTTCATTGGCTGCAGAGTAGGGTGGCAAGAACAGGTAGGAGGGGCAGAGGCAAGTTTTAGGAAGCGAGACGACTCAGCCTGACATTACAGAGCAGATCCAGGCTCCAGGTCGCTGCACGGCTGCCCAAACGGGCGGGTCACACAGAGCCCTGAGCGGCCATGGAAACAAAGGGCAAGAGTCCATAATAATCGGCTGAGGCTGCTCAGTCACTGTGACAAAGCATCACACTCACAAAAGCCAAGCGCAGGAGGGGAAACCATGTCTATTGAAACTCCGGCCTAACCTCAACAGTGTTCTACAAAAATAGTCTGTTAATTAAAAAAAAAAAAATCATACCTGAAAAAGAAATCGCGGGTCGGGGGTGGGGTGGGGGGGGGGGGGAGGACAGGGAATTTAATTGTTTCATTTGTTTGGGTTCCTATGGAAAGACTTTTAACCTTGAATGGACACAATTAATCAACGAGAAGTGACTCGAGTCTAACATCCAGTGACTGTTCACAAAGAGTGGGAAATCTCTAGCTTATGTTTGGTTGTGAAACACAGCTGGTGCCGGGAAAGGTGGGGAGAGCAGGGTCTGCTGGGGAGAAAGTAAAGGTAGAGCAAAAGGCTTGTATGCACCCCTTCCTAGCTGAATCCCTGCCAGCACAGAACTCATCCCCCAAGGTCTGGGTGCACCCCTGAGGCCCCCAAGGACCGCCGAGTTTTGTCCCTAGAAGGCCCAGCATCACTGAGGCTCAAGTGTCAATGTTCCTGAGCGGGATGCTAAGCTGGGTGGTCCCCGCCAGCTGTGCGGGTAGTCTCCTGCCTTGCACCTTGACAAACCTGGTTAAAGAACTCAAAGAGGGAAGAGGCTGAAGTTGAAAGTTAGGCCTGGGGTCATGGTGAAGCTGATACAGCCTCAGGTTCGTGCTTGCCCAAACTGTCAGCACATGGCTCCGTGTCTGGGGGTCCAAGAGCCAGCGCACAGCCATACACAGAACAATCAGGTGTCCAAGAGCTGAGTGCTGGCCCCTGTGCCAGGCTCTACAACCTCCCTGAAACAGTCAAGAGGCCAAGCTAGAACCCACATGGCATTTGCAGGTCCCTTGGCATCACAGGCAGGTTAGAGTTCCCTGAGCAACAATGGCAGCAGACTCTGAAGGGGCTGTGAAACTTCACAGATGCCTTCCAGGAAGAGGAGGAGGAAGGACACAATTCTGGGGGTGATTCTAAATGTGTGAAGAGTCTATCCCTCCTTCCTGGCCTCGGGGCCCCAATGGTAATGAGGACTGGTTTGAAGTATTCCAGCAGCCAGGGTAGAATAGAAAATTCTAGAGCTCTGACAATGGGGCGACAAGGATATTCTTTCTGCGCCTTAAGATGGTTTAGATTCTAGTAAGGGCCTAATGAGCAATTTTGCCTGTAGATCCACTGGACACTTACAATCAGATCTCTACATCCCACTCCTGTCATGAATTTGAAGAGTAATGGAGTAACCCTTGGGACCCTTTTGTAAAACTGTAACATAAAAAACCAGGCAGGTACACGGGCATTGTCACTTGGGTCCCTCCTCCAAGTGACTAAAGGAGCTGAGTTTATCCCTCCCTTCCAGCCTGTGCTCCAGCCCAGCGGGACAGGCTGCAGCTTCTCCATTCAGCTGGAAGCCTGCAGCTCCTGTGTCACTCCTCAGCTGACAACTGGCCTGCACCTCACAGGACACTGCCCCAAGGAGGGTCCCTGTGGCCCAGGCTCCTCCCCCGGGAGCACCTTCCTGCTCCTTCCCCTGTCTGGTGTCTCACTGTAGATTCTTCAAGGGGCCAGGCTAAGAGGATGAATTTCAATATCAAAGACTTCATAATCATGTACCCACAATTTGACTTTGGAGCAATGACTTCAAATAAAAAGGCAACTTCACTCATTTTGCAAAAATCAAATACAAATCAAAAACTACAAAAAAGCAGAAGAACCCTTTCTTATCCAGTATGGGGCATCTCAAGAATTACTTTATGCAACATATGTGAAAGCCTCACCCCGGGAGACAGTAAGTATTCAACAGTTTCTTTCTATCCCTCTACCCCCACCGTATACCCTACTCTCTGGAATCTCTCTTTTATTTTACTATATATATTTATTTAATTATATATAGTAAATATATATTATAAATTTATTAGTCAACCTGAAATTACAAAGTTATTTGTAATTTTTCTCTGTTTCTCTCTCTCTCTCTCTCTCTCTCTCTCTCTCTCTCTCTCTCTTCTCTCTCTGTTTCTCTCTCTTTCTTTCTCTAAGTTTTTGTACTGTGGTTTAACTCTCTGGATTCTTAAGAGATGTTCTGACTAAAGACATAAGAACAAACTCCAAGGTGTAGGCAGACTGGTTGAGAACGGTGGGCACACTGGCACTCCAGGGCACTGGGAGTATGAACTTGAAGGGAAAGTCCTGAATTTCATTCTGCCTCATTCCACAGAGGAGCAGATGCAGCAGGAAGCCAATGCTACCAATGCAACTTTATTTCCTGGGTGTTGCGACAAAAGGGTATGCCCAGGGCTTACTCCTGGCTCTGTTCTCAGGGGTCACCCCTGAAAGGGATGCTAGGTATCAAACCTGGGTCAGCTGTGTACAAGGCAAGTGCTTTAACTCTATGGACTATCTACCAGGCCCAGCAGCAATGTAACATTATAAAAAGGACATAAAAATATAAAATTTAAGCATAGGATTATGGGTTTTTTCCCCTTCCTCTTGCTATTGAGAAGAACACCATACTTATTATAGTTATGCTTTTAAGCAAAAGCATGTTTTTCAGAGGTGTATGTTTAAATGTGATTCCAACACTTTCTCTTTGGTCTGCCACATTATGTCATAGCAAAAATGTAATCAATGACACTCTGATCAATGGGACTGGTGGTGACAGGTGCTCTTAATTCACTGAAGCTGTGATTATTGACAAGTAGGTAATGATCCCATGTACCTTGTCCCTCATCAAGGGCATTAGCATTCCTTAAAGGTCAATACCAAGTTCTTTCAAAAAAATAAAAGTTCTTAGAAACCTGGGAAATCTCTTTTTTTTTTTTTGATCTAGGTTTCACATTTAGAACTTCAGGAAGTCTGTGAGACACCCTTTACCCATGTCCCACAATGAACTGGTACTTTTTTTTTTTTTGATCTTAAATTCTTGGCTGTCAAAGTGTGTGGCAAAACTTTTCCAGTGGGTGAATGAACAGAGGGATTTCTGAAAGCTACTTATATCTCCTGGAGACCCAGGCACATAGTCAGCACAAGCCCAAGACAATTTTGTGGTAAACACAATTCAAGATACTTACTCTGTGACACTCTTACCAGCTCGGTCACACTAAAAACACCTGATGTGACGAAACTGTCCTGGAAGCCCAAATGTCCTGGGAAAATAAGAACAAGAGAAACCAAGTGTCATTGACAGAAACCAAGTGTCATCGATAGACTGACAAGAGACTTTTAAATAGGAGTTTCATGGTGACATCTCATTTCACACTAGACACGAGGTAACATTTGCGTGTGAGGGCACAGTCATTTCGTAGGGTAGCTGCATTTCTGAGCTGAATCTGGAGGCCATGGGAAGCTGAACACAAACAACTGGATGATTTTTTTTTTTTGAAATGGCTAAAAAAAAAAAATTCAACAGGAAATCTGAAACAAAAGAGGATTTAAAATAAATGGTTACCTTGGCTGACCTTTGAGAATTTAAGGACTGGGATGAAAACAGGCTACCTAAGAATCAACCCAGAGAACTAAATTCCACCATCATTTTAAAAACATTATTCTCTAAAGAAACATCTGATGAGGATTAGATCGCATTCATTCAAATCCAACAAGATTTAAGGGTGTTCCCTTTATTTTAAGATACAATAAGTGAATCCTGTAAATTCCCGGGACTACAGAAAGTAACCCAACCCTTGAATACTGAAAATAAATTCTTCCAAGTATAAGTAATTTAGAAGTTTTTAGACAAAAATAAAAATTCTCTCCTCCACACCTCCCCATAGGTTTATTTATTTAATCTTAAAGATAATCATGCAACAGTTCCAATGTATCTTGTATTTCTTATCTTCTTTGCTTTTGTGGGACTTTCCTTGAACAAGGTTGATATTCATTATTATTTGTTTATTTATCTTTACAGTAGAAGCTGAAATATAAAACTTAGAAAAAGCAAAGAATACATAATCAATAACATCATTTTCCATTCTCCCTCTAAAGCTTTTTCATTCTCTGAGTCTCAAATAGGTAGACTTGATATGTTATATACTATTAGCATAATCAACTACTTTAAAATTAGGAGTAGTTGGTTAGAGGAATTTTAAAATTAAGTGTTCTTCATAATTTTGTATACCTTTAGGGAATGTAATGTGAAAAAATATAGGCCAATCTGAGTATGTAGCAAAAATCCATTTAAAATTATGTTATTGATAAAAGCTAGATTTTGCCTACTAAGGAGAAGCAAATTTACCTGTGGCATCATTTATGCATGAATAAATTTTATTAAATGTCATGCACATAAATACATGCAAAAATCCTCATATTTGGAGGATTATAACAACATATAAATTATTATTTTTTTCCTTATGTTTACATTGGACTTCTGCATAAGGAAGTTGTTTTACTGAGACTTAACAGAAAATAATTCACTTAAATTTTATATCAAACAGAGAATCCAGGACATTTTACAAACAACAGCTCGAAATTTTAGGGTACTACACTGCCATGAAAGTAGCAAAATCTCTTCATTTGAAGAACTTCTTAAGAAGTTTTATCTCCTAGGGGTCAGAGAGATGATAATACAGCAGGTAGCATGTTTGCCTTGCACGTGGCAGACCACAGGTTGGATTCCCTGCACCCCACCATCTCCTGAGTCCCATCAGGGGTGATCCTAGAGCAGAGGGCCAAGAATAAGCCCCGCGAACCTCTAGGTATGGCGCCAAAACCAAAAACAAAAACAAAAAAATATTAAAAAACGTTTCAGCTCTCAAAATAAACCACACCCAGGTCCTTAGTAGACTTTCATCTCGTAAGTGCCCAAGGTGTCTCCTGGATTAAGAGAAGGAGAAATAAGGGTAAACAGTGATAGAAAATTTATCCAGTGAGACCTTGACAAAACAAGCCAGAATATCTCTTCCTATTGTGACAATGTTAACATTAAACTTATCCCTCAGACCAAAACAAAGGAAATCCCACCACAATGTATATTAAGTTTGTCTTAAAGCACACAGAACAATGGCAAGGAAATTCCCAGGTAAACCGGGAAAGCTGGGTTCATCTCCAGCTCCTGCTCATCTCCTTGTCACTTGCTTATGGGCTGATACTTGTTTCCGTTCCAACCTCTGAAATTCCTGACTTCAAGGAAGACTTCATAGGAATTTCTATACAGAGTAGACGTGAACACATGTACTTTCAGGCTGCCCCCGAAAGAGCAAGCGATGTATTGTGAAAGCCAAGTCTCATCTGGCAAAGGCCTTGAGAGGGGGAAACCCCTACATTCATCCATTCAAACTCTCATCTCTCATGAGGGTCCCTTTCTTTCGTCCGCCTCTGAAATGCGGTCCTTCTGCGGGGCTGGTGCCCATCCATCCTAAGACTGTGCTACTGTTAACTTCCTTTGAGGACGTCAGCGATGGGTCTTTACTGCAATGGCTACGAACACTAGCTTGCTTCCTTCAACACTGTCTTTCATGTCTGGGAAAAAGCAGTTAGTAAGGATATTTGTGGGATGAGTAAGTGGTCTACAGGTCAATCATCCTCAAATCATTATCTTTAGCCAACAAGACCTCCCTTCTGGGTTCCAAACTCATAGATTAGAATGCTTATGGCAAGGGCCAGGACCACTGGCCCATGATTGGCAGCCTGCTACCAAGCAAGTGGTGCAGTGGGAAGGGTAGTTAGGACAGAGAAGGGACCACAATGACAGTGATAGTTGGAAATGATCACTGGACAAGAACTGAGTGCTCCAAGGAGGTAAAGGGATAAACCTGATAACCTTTCAGTACCTATATTGCAAACCATAATGCCCAAAAGGAAGGAGAGGGAAAGAGAGCAAGAGAGGGAGAAAGAAGAAAAGTGCTTGCCAGAGGCAGGCTGGGCGGGGGTAGCAGGAAGGAAACCGGGGACATTCGTGGTAGGAAATGTACACTGGTGAAGGAAAGGGTGTTGTAATACTGGATGGCTGAAGCCCAATCATGAACAACCTTGTAACTTAGTATCTCACGGTGATTCAATTAGAAAATGAATATAAATAAATAAATATTTATGGACTACTTCTACCTGAGAGCACACAGCTATACCCAGATCAGTATGTCCAAAGCTGAAATGATTTTTCTCCCCTGAAATCCATTCCTACTCGCCTGAACCTGTTACTTCAGTGACACAGCCAACATTCATGGAGTTGTCAATGTTTGGGTGTCATT
Source organism: Sorex fumeus (assembly GCF_029834395.1). Lineage (NCBI taxonomy): Eukaryota > Metazoa > Chordata > Mammalia > Eulipotyphla > Soricidae > Sorex > Sorex fumeus. The sequence continues at coordinate 6,044,934 of NW_026606102.1, forward strand.
CCTGACTCCTGCCTCTTACAAACATGCTATCCAACTAAACCCAAATGATTCCATTTCCCGACTATTTCTTGACTCCCTGTGTCTCCATCTGCCCCCTCTCACTGTGGCTCAGGCTCTTTCCAATTCTCACCAGCAGGATGGAACAGCCTCTTCACCATGCTCCCCAGCCTGGGCCTGGCCTTCTCATCTCTACTCTGCAGCCAGAACTGTCTCCCTCACCAGGCAAGTCTGACAATTCCTTCACTTACTCAACAAAGACTTCCTGGAGTGCCTAGGATATGCCAAGCACTGCATTGTGTGAGGGGTGTTTGACATACTGGCCCTATCTTTAGGAACTATGCAATCTAGAATTAGAAACTATCGAAAACGTGTGAAACAAGTGAATTATTTTAAAAAATTGCAAGTGGTGCTATGGATCTGGGGAAATAAATAGCACAGGCTACAGAAAGGGTGGTCCTAACCCATGGGAGATACCAAGAATACCAAAGGCAGCAAAGGTAAATAAAGAGTGCTCTGGTAGAGAGAGTCATGGGCAAAGGCCCTGAGGTAGGCAAGGACAAGGTATTAGAGACTCTTCAGTCTTTTATTTTTACTTTTTTTTTATTTCATCAACCTATCACTGATTAAAAATTTTGTGGAATTCAAGAATATTCAATATGTGTAGGTGTCATAACTTCTGAGAGAGAGAAAGAGAGAGAGAGAAAGAGAGAGAGAGAAAGAGAGAGAGAGAGAGCTGTATTCCAAATACAAGATGACAAAGAAACGTAGTAAGGAGCAACAAATGGTCAAAGTCATCGGGACAGAGGAGTGTCTGTCTATAGAACTAAGCTCAAAGGTGGGGTGGGGGGCATAGGAGGGGTCCATGGGACACTGGTATAGGGAAGGGTGTTCTCTGGTGGTAGGTGAGGTATTAGAATGATGCATTTGTGAAAAGTATGAGTAATGATATATTAAATCGCAGTACCTACATTTGAAAATGTTTTGTTTTGTTTTTAAAGGATAAGGCATCAGAGAATCTGAGATAAATCACATGTGTTCAGCGTCCAGTGTCCGGTGAGAAGAGCATCACGAGAGCAGCAGGGTGCATACCGGCTGCTTCTCGTGGTTGACAAGAGCAAGATAGTCTCTGTTTCCTTTTGCTGCCTCATTTTTCATCTCCTATCTCCCACTCTGTTTGACCGCGGGCAAAGTGACACTTGCTTCCCTGCGGCCTGACCCACTCTCTCCCGCATTCTATCACTTCTTCCTCAACTGCCGTCTCTCCCAGCTTTTACTCAGCCCACTGAAGGGACAATTCAGACTTCTTCTCCTGTTAGATTACCTCAACTATTTTCAGTGTCCTAGCCCTCTGGGGTCTAATCCAGTACCTTATGAATCCCCCAGAGATGCCTCTGATTTAATACTGCAAACTGAGCTCCAGCATACTTATTTTCTTTTATAAGAACACCTGAGGGAACTAAAGAAACTCCTGTTTCTTTCTCTCACTTCTTGCCATAAAGTGTGACCTGCCATTGAGCCAATCAATGTGCATCTGGAATCTATTCAAATGGACCATCCCACAGTACTCCCTGCTCCCACCCCCCCAAAAAAAACCCAAACATTATGACAATAACAGAGGAGACGATCTATTAAGATGGAATTTCTCAGCAAGGAAGTAACAATTATGTTTCTGATGTTAGTGGCTGTTCTAGGGTGATGTCCCAGTTTGGAAGACCCAGTGTAACAACTAAAGGGTAAAATCCTTTCATAAAGTGCCTACCCCACTCCCAATCCATGAAAAATTCCAGTGTTCAGAGCCTTGTGTGAGAAAGTCATGGTCAAAATAACCAACATGATTGTTAACCACTGCCTCTTTTGAAAACCACAACACCCAATAAGAGAGAGAGAGAGAACAAAACGGAATGCCCTGCCACAGAGGCAGGGTGGGATGGAGGGGAGAGAGGGTGGGAGGGATACTGGGATCCGTGGTGGTGGGAAATGGGCACTGGTGGAGGGATGGGTACTTGATCATTGTATAACTGAAACCCAAGCACAAAAATTTGTAAGTCTACAACTGTACCTCATGATGTCTCACTAATAAAAATTTAAAAAAAGGGAAAAAAATAACCAACCCTCCACTCCCATCCCCAAGCAACAGCGACCTGCCTCCTGATGTGAATTCTGATAAGATATGTGTTATTTCACAGCTGAGAGAGATAAGACTCTTCCATCATTAGGAAAAGTGAGCAGAACTGTTTCCCAAGTCTGATGCTGCCAGGTCAGACTGGATGATGTTCCCTGGAATGGGTGATCAGGCCAGTGACTTTACATTTAGAATGTGCCTCCTATTGAGAGGGAGGAGTACGAGGGTGCTTGTGGGGAAAGATGGGTACACTGGTGATAAGTGTTGGAATTATGTGTATGAGAAGTCATTATTCACAGTATCGTAAACCACAGAATCTAACCAATTAGAATTACTTTTTGTTTTTTTTTTATAGCATGTGTCCCTAAGGAAGGTCTATGCAAACACTCTCTGGTACTTTAAAAGACCATGAAACTGATTTTGTTCCTACACCAATTACTTGGAAACCCACTGATGAACTCTAGCAGGACAAAGCAATGAGAAACGAAACCCAAGAAATGATGGAAAAAATGACACAGCAGACAGAATTGCTAAGCAAACTCAAGCAGATGAATATTTTGTTCACCTCTGCATAAACCAAATAATAAAAATGACTTTCAGGGAAACAACATGACTCTGGGTATTCTACTTTATTGCAAGATGAGAGAAAAATGAAAGAGGAGATTTTGAAAAAAGTAAACGTACATCATTCCATATTGAGATGTTAGCATTAAAAGATCCTGGCGGTGGGGGTGCAGAGAGATAGTACAGCGGTTAAGGCACTTGTCTTGCAGGTGGCTGACCCAGGGTTCAATCTCTTCCCTGCAACTCATACAGTCCCTGAGCCCTGCCATGAGTGACTCCCGGACAGAGCCAGGAGTAAGCCCTAAGCACTGCCAGGTGTGGCCCCCAAACCAAAAGAAAAACAAAAACAATATTCAATGGGGAAGTTGATTAAGCATCCCTGTGCTCTGGTCAGACTGTTCAGTTCCAAACCACATCTCAGAGGATTGAAAACAAAAGGTGTTGGGAGAGGCCATTCACTGATGTATCATTCATTGAACTCCCAATCAGGGTCTAGACTTAATTCCTTGTCATACTCTGCAGTGGGGAATGATTGGGCTTTTCCTGGATTGACAGCAATATAAACAGCTACTTTCTATTCTGGATGGGAAAGGAGAGTGGTTCTCTACTGTGGCAGGGGCGGGTCCTAGGGAAAAGGCCACTGATGCCATGGAAACACACCTCACTGAAGACCTCACTGCCTTTTAATGGACAGGAAAGGAGCCAAGCAGAGAGCAGGACAGAGAGAGCCTGGTTCAGAGAAGTCTCCGCCAAGGGATGCTCTTTTGTTTGCTTGCTTTTGATTTTGTTTTGGGATCTCCTCCCTGGGATTTTTATTTTTCTCACTGGCTGGTGAGCCACTGAGGGCAGGGCTATGTCATCATCCCACTTTGATCCAGAGAAATTCCCGGTTCCAGGTGCAAAACCGCTATCTTGGGACTAAAATATCTTGTTCAGGAGGCTGCCCTGCTCAAGTAGGGTGATGATTCAATAGAGACCTAATCGGCAGGAGGCTGTGTGTTTGTTCCGTTAGATCCATAAAGATAAGGTTCAATAATCAGTCCTACTGCAACTTCCATTCGATCCAGTTTCACTGAATATTGCTGACCCTGGCAGCGTCTAGGCACAGGGGACTCAAGAAGAAGTAACACCAGGTCTTCGCTCTTGGGGACAAGATGGTCCCAGGGAAGGAAGACATTTAGGCCAAGATTTCCCATCATTCATTTCACTAAAATTGAGTCTTTCCACAGGATCTGTTAGGAAAACACATACAACTCACAGAGTTCATTGTGATGTGCAGTGTGAGTCTGTGTTCTGGCCATATGTGACTGTGACTGGCCGACTGCACACACCATCTCCCTTCCCACAAGGAGGGCCACTCCAGTAGGGCAAATGGGAGGAAGACAGCCCACTTCACCCACCCGACTGAAAGGAAATTCCAGCTTGCCCAAAGGTCCTTTTCCTTTTCATAGGCGCTAGAATAGCTCCATGCAGAGTGTGTTCAACGGCAGAGCATCAAGGAAGGAGGAAATGGGGCCCAGCATGCTGGCATATGGTAGAACCATCCCTCTGACATCCCCTGCTCACTTGGAGAATCACCCAGGAAGAAAATAGATTCCAAGGTACTCTGGTCATTGCCATTTTTTGTTCTCTGTAACAGAAGCCTAGAACTTACCCTAACCAACATAACTGCCACACTTTCCCTCTTAATATTTACAGTGCCATAAATTTTCAACCCACAGGTGAAGGCTAAGCTGCAAACATGTTTTGCTTGGCTGACACAGCACTAGTAGTATTTAGTTTACATATGAATACTTTTATTTTCATTTAGAGGGCACAATCTAGTGGTGCACGGGTGGGACCCTCCTAGTTCTGTGCTCAGATGTCACTCTTGGAGGTGCTGGGGGGAACCAACATATGAATGTTTTCAAACGAGGCATAAGCTTGCAAATATAACCATATAACAGTATTTTGTTTATATAAATGCTCTAAGGGACCCCTTGGTGATGCCTGCTTGGTAGTTGCTTGTTCCCTGACTCCACTAGCACAGTAGGTGGCCATAAATCCAGTGGATGGATGGCTAGTATTTTCTGTCTGATTTATGCTTTTTGTTTTGGGGCCCACACCCAATGATGCTCAGGTCTTATCCCAGCCTATACACTTAGGCTCCTGGCAAGGCTCAGGGGACCATATGGGATGCCCGGATTGAACCTGAGTTAGCTGTGTGTAAGGCAAGTGCTCTACCCACTGTACTATCTCTCCGATCCTCTTCTGTCTGATTTAAATATATCTCTATATCTAGATAGCTAGATAAATAGCATTTCACAATTTCCTTGAGAGTCAAGTTTTGACTTAAGTTTCTATTTTAAATATCCTCCTAATTATTTAAGCCCGCTGACATCTGGCCTCAGGGATGCCCTTTCAGCACCTTCTTCCAATATTTTGCAAACATAAGCTCTCTCTATCGCAGCCAAGGAGTAATACCTGCTCTTCCTCCAAAGTATTTTCCCTACTAGGGTTTGTATCTTTGCTTCCCAGAATGTGTTGTGCGAACTGGTCCTGCAAATCACTGCACCAAAACCCAACAAAGAAGAATAAAGACACAAAAACAGGATTGTGTACAGTGTCCCAAAGGAGAACGAGTTTGGAAAATGCAAGTGTGCAACCACATTTACTTTTGGAGAAGGACAGGCATGTGTGCAGGTAGAAATCTCTGCAAGTTGCTGTCATAAACAAACTTCCTTAACCACAGTCAACCTCTTTGTCTCAGTGAACTGGACCAGGATGCCACTTGGTTTGGGGCTATTCTGTCTTGCAGATACACTTGTCTGCTCCTTTTCCTATTCTCCCTATTTTGTTTAAGAAGCACCCAAGAATGGCTGAGATTAGTACCAGGGACTTTACTCCATGACTTGGAGGCCAACCACACATACCAGGGGGAAAGGGAGCTCAGATAAAGAGGGGAACACCAAATAAAGGTGTTGGGAGGATCCTCCCAGGATGGGAGAAGCATGCGAAAAGTAGACTATAGACTAAACATGATTGCCACCCATTGCCTCTTTTGCAAACCACAACACCCAATAAGAGAGAGAGAGAACAAAAGGGAATGCCCTGTCACAGAGGCAGGGTGGGATGGGGGGATGGGGGGTGGGAGGGATACTGGGATCCGTGGTGGTGGGAAATGGGCACTGGTGGAGGGAAGGGTATTTGATCATTGTATAATTGAAACCCAAGCACAAAAATGTGTAAGTCTGCAACTGTACCTCATGATGTCTCACTATTTAAAAATTTTTTAATTAAAAAAATATATAAATAAATAAAAAGAAGAAGCACCGATGTGCTGAGGAGGAAAATCCGAGCTCATTAACACTTCGAAAGCAAGCCCAAGGACATTCCACATCGAGAAACCATGCAGACACCTCTCCATTCAGAAAATGGGTCAAGCAGGAGGCAGGTATTGTAGAGTGCGACTTATCTGGGAAACGTAACCATGCAACTACTCTAGTTAGTGTTATTCTTTTCATCAAAGGTGCAGCTTTCATTTTCCCAACGTGCATATGTCGTGTTCGTTATTCTCCTAAGCACTTTAGGAACATTAACACTCACTCCCCTCGAACTCTATGTAATCAGTAACATTCGGCTTTGGTAGGAAAGAAAGCTGGATCTTAGAGCAGCTAGCTAAGTCACTTGCCTACTATCTGCCATACAGTCAGTGGCAGAAGTAGGGTTACAAAAATACAGTTAATAGAAGTAGGCAGAAGCTTGGATTTGTTTACCTCTTTTACCATATAAAGTATAATACATTCTATGACATTTAAATCTAGCATATATAACACCAGAGGCTTCATTATCCAGCCTGAAAAGAACTTACCACAGCTTTTCATCAATCCTTACAGTTAAAAAGAGAAGAGTAGTATTTCATTAAATTAAATTTGCTTGCTCACATGTCATTAAGTATGAGTTTGAGTTACAAGTGAGTAGGCAACCATAGGGCTATATCTAAATCAATTTAAAAATATCTAAATAAATATAAAAATATATTTTTGTATGTTTATAAGTATTAGATGCATGACATTACAAGTGAACTAGAAATGAAGAAGTCTTAGAATTAATCTAGTAAGGAAGCAACTACCATTATATCATACCAAAGAATTTTAAACTACCAAAACACTGAGGTCTGATTTTTCAAAAGAATTCATTTCATAGGCTTGTATGCCTATAATTTCTTCCAATTTCTCTTGATTTTTGTCCCCTGCAAAAGCCAGCATAAATTTAATCTCTCTTCCATTGCTTTCCTTCAAATATTTGAATACTGTCACTCAACCCTAAATTTCTCTCCTCCAGGCAAAACATCCTCTTCCATTGCAATATCAACAAATTAATTTTCCCATTTCTGTAATTGTGCATTCATTAGACCTCTAAAAAATGATACAGGTATTTTACATGTGGACTTACTACTAATTTTGTGTTAGAATTGGGAAAAATCTACTTTGACTTTTTGAAGCATACAATTTCTCCAGCTGGAGAGATAGCAAAATGTGCTGGAGCATATACTTTGTATGCGAGAAGCCCAGATTTCATTTCTAGAAGCACCTGGTCGCCAGAACACCACCAAGAACAACTCTGAGCACAAAGCCAGGAGAAGTCCCTGACCACCAACAGTGTGCCCCCCCCAAACAAGCAAAAAAATAATTTTTAAAGATAAAACAGCTTGATGTTGGGGCTAGATATTTTGCATGCAGGAGTGTGCGGGTTGGATTCCGAGGACAACATGGTCCCCTGAGCAGTGGGAGTGACCCCCAAGCACAGAGCCAGCAGTGGCCTCTGGGTACCTCTGTGTGTGGCCCAAAGACAAACAAGAAACGGTGCTTCACGCTAGTAATAAGTTTCATTACAATTAGCCTAAGATCAGTATTGCATGAATATTTTAAAATTAATTTTCTCATCTTTTAACATACCATAAACTTAAAAGTATTTTTTAATTAACCTGGTTTTGAACTAAAAGGGGGGCTTTAAGCAGCCTTAATCTTTTCACATTCTCAAAGTTTTCTCTGAACTTGGGCAGTAACTACTGGTAATCTGCAAGTGGATCAAACTATTTGTAATACCTCCAGTTTCTGCTGGGAACAAAGACGGGAGGGAAAAATAAGGAGATGGATTCTCTGAATACATAAGAAACTTATTACCTTAAATATTCCCTGAATACATCAGAAAGTGATTACCTTAAACAAAACAGACAGGAAACTGGATCACCCCAGGGCTACCCTGGCTTATGGATGTAAAACAGCAAAAACCTTTAATGCCCATTGTCCTTTCTTCCCCCTTTTTTTGGGTTTAATTCAGAAGGTTGTGAAACCACTTGCTGAGAACTCTGCTTGCTAAAGCCCCTGAGAACACCATCAGGGCTGACAGGAAAGATGGCAGCTCCGGGCTGATTTGGAGACACTGAGCACTGATTTGGGCTCACCAAGCCTGGGAAGAAAATCACTAATAAACTGAATACATACATATATATTTATTTATACATATTTAATTTTATCATGATTATTGGGGGGATGGAAGGGTGCTGCCAAATATTGCTTGAGCTCCTGGGGTCACTCCAGGCAATTCTCAGTCAATTCTATTGGGTGGTAAAAGCTAGGTCTTAAGGATACTGAGCTGCGCTGTGGTGCCAGGCGCCACCAGTCACACACAACTGGCAGTGCTCAGGGACTCCCAGGGCTATACCCGCAATGCTGCCTTTGTGTAGTGGGTGTGAGGTTGGGGAGGATGATATGGTGCTAGGGATTGAACTGATGTTCAAACTGGAGGGGACCCTTTAAACTATCTCCCCAGCTCTGGGAGCAATATATTTTAAAATAATCCTTACAGTTGCTTTTCAATTATCCCCCTCTTAAGAAATAAATTACAAACAGCTATAGTTTTCCACATATATAACATAATCAGCTGCTTTCAGTAGTTGCATCCACAAAATACTTTCATCCTTTTTCTTTTGATTCATTTATTTTAAATAAAATTTAATTTATCCGACATAGTTGAAAACCTTTCATCTATCTTCTTTTGATTTATTTTTGCAGTCCTGGGGATCGAACCAAGGGCCTCACACAAGAACGGTAAGAACTCTAATTTAGAGCTCTATCCGTTGCCACTTTTATCTTTTTTTTTTTTTGAGCCACTTTTTAGAACCACCATTCTTTTTCACTTTCCTGGCAATTACTTCGTTATGTCTATCATAAATCACGAAGCGTATTCAACTGCAGAATCTATATTGTCCATTTCTGCAGTTACAACAGCATGCTGCAATGTGTGGGCCACCGTACTTCTGGAGTTTGCTGGCTTAGCACAAGCACAAAGTATTTCAGAAGTACCAGAAAATTCTTTGTGAAATATAACAGAATGCCTTAGACCATCCAGGCCATGTGTTAGCACAATGAAAGAACACTTTTAAAGTCATGTAATGCAATTCTAGGCTGGACTTTTTCTTGTTAAAAAAAAAAAAAAGAAAAAAAAACTAGACTAGGAGTGATTGGAAGAGAAAAGAGCCAATATTTGACAACAGAAATCAGCATAACCTTTTAACTGCAGCAGCCATGGGTGACTGCCCTTTGACCTTAGAAGATTATGTGGGATTTCAATGACAACAGCTGGAAGTGAGCATGTGTGAATAGAGAACACAGATCTGAGGCCTGGTACAAAAGACTGCACAATCTCTGCCCAGATCAGAGTGCTGATTAGAAATTGTTTCCTCATCCTGGCTTAATAGAGTGTGATAATGAAAGGGTTTTCTTTTCTTTTTTTTTTTTTGGTTTTGTTTTTAATGCTTCCAATAACAACTCATTGGCAGATTTCTTTCACGCCATCTTGCCCCCTTTTGCCACTCAAACTTCTAGATTTTCTACATTGTGATCATCCCAACTTTTTAAAGGACATGGTTAAAAATTAAACTTTTTTTTTTTACATACTATTCTTGAAAGACAAAATTCCTTGAACTTTATTAAGTCCTTTTCTGGAGTTTTTAATATAACCTCCATTGTGGCATTTTGAACAGGGTAACATTTCTGTTTCGGAATCACACACACACACACACACACACACACACACACACACACACACACACCCTTTGAATGAGAGCCTAACGGAAGAGAAAACTGTTACACTCACTTTAATCTACCTTTTGTATTGTGAATGCTGGAATCTCAATACTGTTAGAAAACTGAACAGAGAAATGAAATATTTTTCCACTTATTATTTTCACCGTTGAGATATAAAGGTAAGGTTCCCACACCAACATTAAATAATTCCATCTTTTTCTTCAACCAATTTCACCTGTGCATTAGCAACTGTTTGTTGAGGTCTTTGGGTATGTTTACCCAACAAGAACACATGAAAAAGATGAGCACTTACTTCCTTACACAGAGGTGGTAACTTAACCCAGGAAGTTGAAAGATTTGACTTCTCGGTGACTGTGGTTATTTCCATCCAAAAGACCCTCGAGGAGTGACATTCATTGGGCTGAAATGCTCCTAAACTGACTCCAATAGATACTCAAATTCCTATGTCGGATTCCCAGACATGCGGACATTGCTCTGAAGCCACCAGAATGATGCCACATGATTACGGAAGGACAGCAGATTCGGAGTCATTTACATGGTTTTGGTTTTACCATACCACCTCTCTTAGCTTCCATTGCTCCAGACTTTGCTAATCACTCTAGCTCTAGATTTTACTAATCAGTCTAGTTTTTGTATCAAATGAGCAACTCCCTCCTTCGCTTCGGTAGAAGGGGCCTTTCTTCAAAGCAAATAATACCTACCGCTGTGCTATCACTCCAGCCCTAAATAATACCTCGAGTTAGGCAAAAACCAACCTGACTCTGTGGCCAGGGACAAGCGGGGGCTGGTGAAACCGATTCTCCAATCAGATAAAGGTGCTCGTCTCCATCCCTTCTATAGCAACTCTAGATGTTATTCCAAACAAGCCGGGGGACAGATTGTTTTTCAGAACAGACCGAATCCATTTGCCGTTTCAAAATTCTATAAACAGAGTATTAAGGAATTCAATTCCCACAGCAACTCTATGGGCGTTGGCTTCGGTTTTAGGGGAGTTTCTGCCAAGCCCACATATTTGTAAAACTATTGGTTTGGTGTGTCCTCTGCAGCTTGGAAGCTCAGTTCCCTTTAAGGAACGGGTCTTGCTGGTGACAGGTATACATGATAAATGTTCCAGAAGGCTGACCTAATTTCCACTGAATTGAGTGTTTTGCTAGGAACATTCCCTCAAAGTGTCAGCTTGCAACCAAGGATTCAAACCTGCCAGAGTCCTTTCTCCTTTGCAAATTATTACCACTGCTTATGAAAAGTTCACTTCAAGTGAAATTACTTCTGCCTCACTTATCAAGCTTCTCCAGGCTAACTTTGGGATTTATATATGCTATATATCTAATTTTACAATAAGTAATTATCAATCATACCAAGTTTCATCGTTCTGAGTCATTTGCAATCAGATAAACTGGACTGTCTTAGGTTAAACCAAAATCAAAGCGAAGCCTGCGTTGCATTTCTTTCTTCTTGGACAGAGACTGATAGGATTAGACGGTCAATCTTTTTGTTCTTCAAAAAAACTGCATTTGCAAGGTATTATGTGTACATAATACAGTGGGAGGGGCAGTATTATAGAAATTGGAATCCCAAATATACTGTTTCTTCATCTGTAAAATGATACAGATGGCTGGACCTACTTTGTAAGCTTGTAGCTAGAATTGTGAGATCATGGACTTCAATGTTTAGCAAAGAACTGGGAACACAGAAGGTGTTAAAGGCAGTGACAGGGGCTGGTGAGATAGTACAGCGGAGAGGGCGCTTGCCTTGCACACAACTGACCCGGGCTCGATCTCTGGCACCTCATATGCTCCCTCTCCCCCCCCAACCCGAGCACCACCAGGAGTGATCCCTCAGCCCAGAGGCAGAAGTAACTCCAGAGCACTCCCAAGTCTGGCCCCAAAAACAAACAAAAAAGACAGGACCAGAAGCACAAGCCTCTCTGGTTGCCTAGACCCTAGGTTTGGGGTCTTTCTTCAGAGCATGAATTTCCTTTTCTTTTGCCTTTTCCTCTCTCTCGTTCTCATTCCACATTCTCTTTAGAATCAGTCTCCTCTTTCAATAAGACCATTTCACTTCCCACAAAGAAGTTATAGTTATATATCTACTTGTAACGTATATTTTGGATAAACGAGCTCTTGAATCAAAGAGGGAATAGTGGGGAGGGTTGGGCACATCCCAGCAGTGCTTAGGGGCTACTCCTGGCACAGTGCTCTGTCACTCCTGGCTACATGCAGGGGGCCATACTGAGCCAGGGATCTAACCCATGGTGTCCTGCATGCAAAGAAAATAGGCAAATTTTTAGATGTTTTTAAGTGTGCAACAGTATATCATATAGGTATTAATAGAAAAGTTGCACAAATAAAAATGTTGATAATATCATTTTACATGAGTATATGGAACAAACTTAAAGATATTTTCTAAAGCTGCAACATAATCAAAACAAATTAAGGGGCTGGAGCGATAGCACAGCGGGTAGGGCGTTTGCCTTACACACAGCCAACATGGCCAACACAGGTTCGATTCCCAGCATCCCATATGGTCCCTCGAGCACCGCAAGGAGTGATTCCTGAGTGCAAAGCCAGGGGTAACCCCTGAGCATCGCCGGGTGTGACCCAAAAAGCGAAAAAAAAAATTAAAACACTACACACATTCAAATAGGAGCTGGAGATACAGCTTTATGGATTGGACTGCAAGCTCTATATCAGGAGAACTGGGTTCAATCCCACCACACCCCATTGTCCCGTGAGCATGGCTAAAAGCAATCTTAGAACATAGAGCCAGAATAGGCTCTCCTCACTATTAGATGTGATCCAAAACAAACAAAATTATAAAAAAAAAAAAATTAAAAATAAATAGAATAAATCTGATGACATTTCTTGGGATTGTCTAAAGTGACATATGAAACTATCTGGTACTTTTAGTTATTTTGTAATTAAATTATTGAAAATACTTTTTTCTTTTTTTCTTTTTTTTTTTTTTGCTTTTTGGGTCACACCCAGGGGTTACTCCTGGCTCTGCACTCAGGAATTACTCCTGGCAGTGCTCGGGGGACCATATGGGATGCTGGGAATTGAACCCGGGTTGGCAGCGCGCAAGGCATACACCCTACCAGCTGTGCTATCACTCCAGCCCCTGAAAATAATACCTTCAATTTAAAGTAAATTAGGAACAAATTCTTAGTATCCAACCCATAAACAGAACCTTATTTATACTATATTTGTTTGTGATTTTTATAAAATATAATTTTCTATAATTTCTAGTATAATTTTAAGTATGAATCTCCTCTAGCAGCAGTAGAGAACCACACATTGTTTTACATTTGGGTATGCAAATTTCCGTCTTCCGTTTCAGCCATAACTATAAGCATTCAATCAAGAAAAGGACTCTGGGTCAATTTCTTTTTCAGCAGATCAAGTTTTACTCAAATTTTTCCACAAACAACGCTGAGGAGTATTTAGAGGAAGAGAAAATAAAAAATAACTTCTTCTTGCCAGTTTCACTATGATTTTTCAAACCATTTGGCCTGCCTCAACTTATTTTAATTAAAAATATTTTATTTATATGGGGGGCTTGGGGGTCATTCCTGGCAGTGCTCAGAAAGTAGTCCTGATGGTGGCTTGGAGGACCTTACGTGGTGCCAGGGGTGAACCAGCTCAGTCATGTGCAAAGCAAGCGCCTTAGTCCCAGTATGATTTCTCCAGCTCTGCTTCAATTTCCTGTTGGCCCCTGAAAGCATGCTGCCTAAGTAGCAGGGGTTTAGAAACCTATTTCTTGTTTGCCATATTTTCAGGTCAAAATTATTCCAAAAACCTTGTAAGTGAAGGCATTTTTTAATGGAATACAAATACATATATACGAAACATCATCATTATATGTGGAAAGCTCATTTCCGAAATGAGCTTCCCCTAGTTTGGGGCACTCCAGCTCGTTGCTTGAGAGCCATCAGCAGGCATTCTCAGGACAGGGCCTGGGTTCCTGACAGCTCTAAATCGATGCTAAAAGAATCTGCCCTTTTAGGCAGATGCATGATCGACGTGCTTCATGGTAGTGACTTTGATCACCGAAGTAATCTATGATGCAGGCATTTCCTTGATTTCAGGAAAGAGACCCTTTGACGTACAGAAGGGACCAAGGACATCTTGACTCAGCTTCACTGAAGTCAGGGTGCAAGTTCTTGGAATTCCTTCAGCGTCTTTCAGCAAAATTATCAGCATTTTGAGAGAGATACTCTCCAATGGCCAGAGACAGAGAGAGACCAGCAGGACACTTTACATCCCTCATTCCACCACTGAATCCCAGAAACACCCCTTCCTAGTGACATCCACGAATGGCCACACGTTTCTGAGCATCACTTAAGGGAGACCATACTGCCCCTTGGTGAATAACCTGTTCCAGTCTTTTTTGTACTGTCTTCTTAGAGAGATCATGGTAGATGTTTGATTTGCGGTAATTCTGCCCACTACTGACCTGTCGCACTGTCTTTATAGTTAGTATGCAAACTCTTAATCCAGAGACTGATTATTACCTCTTTTAAAATCCTTCATTCTCTGTCATGCCTTCTACCTCCGCCCCCTTATTCGGCATACACTACACCCTAGTGACTGGAGAACTAGTATAATGGGTAGCACTCTTTTCTTGCATGCAGCTAACTGGGTTCAATCCCTGGCACCACATAAGGTTCCCCTGAGTTCTGCCAAGAGTAATCCCTGAGCACAGAGCAAGAAGTAAGTTTTGAACTCTACTGGGTGTGGCCCAACCCCATGTCAACTCCCAACAGGAAGGAAGGAAGGGAGGGAGGGAGGGAGGGAGGGAGGGAGGGAGGGAGGGAGGAAGGAAGGAAGGAAGGAAGGAAAAGTCCAAGTGTCTATCCCAGGTATGTTATACTTAAATCTTTATTTTAAAAAATAATTGCATTTAAACCACTGTTTCATTGAGTTTGCTTTGTGGAGCTTATGATACAAATGATATATGTATTATAATATACCTTACATATAAAATTCTTTTTTTTTTTTTTACTTTTTGAAGGAGACTTAGTTTCAAAGATTAGCTCTGAGACCTGTAAGGGCATGAATATATTAACCAAGTCCCTCTTTCCAACCTTCTGATTGTGAAGATGTTAGCTGTCAATAAATTTCAAGGATTTACTCATGTAATGTTTTATTTGCTTAAAACAACACTAGCAGGGACTATTTTATTTAAAATAGCATCAGTAGAGGCTGGAGAAAGTTGCTGCAGGTAGAGCATTTGCCCTGCACGTAGCCAACCTGGGTTCAATCCCCAGCATCCCATATGATGCCCTGAGCCCATCAGGAGTGGTCACTGAGTAGAGAGTCAGGAGTAAGCCCTAAGTACCACATATATGACCCCCAAATAAAATAAAACAAACAAACAAAATATACATCATCACTGAACCTAAGAATCCATAGGCTCTAGAGAGAAAAAATGAAATAATGAATAAGTGTAGTTAAAAAAATATCTTCATGTAATCTCTGCTCTCAAGATAATAAGATATGACACAGGGAAAAAAATGATACATGCCCCTGGTATTAAAACTCAACCAACAGCACTCTGAAAACAGGAAACTCAATGAAGAAACAGCATGCTCTCCTATCAGCCTCTCAGGAACTCCAAAGGACATGCATCTCTCAACTGCTTGCTCAAAAGAGTACAAGCCCTCCTCAAGGGCTTCTTTCTTTTCCTCAAATCATTCTCAGACTTTATTGAGTATCTGTCATTTTCCTAAGAGTCAGAATTAAGGGCTGTTATCCTGTGCCAGACTGCCTGGAAGTCATTCCTCTTGTGATCACCAGTGGGCTTCTTCCTTCGGCTCAATCCTTACAAAGACTAGGAACTCTAAGAAATGTTCCCAATTCTAGTGTGATAATATGATAATCTGTGTGTGTTTATGTGTGTTTATGTTCAAATAGGGAAACAGCCTTAAGAAATGGTCACACTTTTTTGACTGCAAACTATTTTGTGAACTTGCAATAAAATTAATATCATGAACACAGGCATTCCTAGTCTTCAGTGTCACTCTGAGAAATAACTTTTTTTTATTTTAACATAGTTTTATTATAATAATTTTTAAAATCAAATGCATACCTATGCATGGGCAAAGATTTGATAGTTTCCTTACATTCTATTTATGATATTAGTTTGTTTTAATCAAAATATGTTACTTTCTGAAAATACCTTCAAACACATAGCTATATCTCTTTGTATTGGATTATAAATTCAAATGTCTCAGAACTGATTTTTTTAAATGAACACTTAAGTTATTTGTTCCAAAATTCGGCTGAAAAATTATAGGAAGACATTAGAAACTTTAAACTCTGATCATTTCTAGAACGTATCCATATTACATATCCTACAAAATGAATTTGACAATATTCTTCGATAATTTGTAGACACGTCTTAGGAAATGCAAACTATTTTAAATGTGTTTTCAAATGATTATTTTTGAGATGTAATTTAAGTCAATATAAAAATATTTAAGAACTATGTTGGTTGAATTATTTAAATAAGATTTATCTCTTCTGAATAGCATATTTCTATATAAGTACAATGTTTAAAATTACTTTCCAGGTCTAGAAATTCCTTCAGTACGCTTGTTTGATTTTTTTTTTTGATCACTGAATTTCTTTAATTTCTTTCCAATTAAGTTCTATGTCGTTTGCTGAATCATTCAAATTATATCTATCTATCATCTATCTATCTATCTATCTATCTATCTATCTATCTATCTATCTAATCTATCTACCTGCCTTTCATCTAAATGGCTGTTAAGATTTTCCAAATAGTATATTTCTTAATTTAGACTTCTCTCTGCCTCCAGAATTAGAAATTTTAGTTCAACAATAGCTTCTTTTTTTTTAGGTGTTTTTTTTTATTAGTGAAACACCATGAGGTACAGTTGTAGATTTACAATTTTTTGTGCTTGGGTTTCGATTATACAATGATCAGATACCCATCCCTCCACTAGAAATAACTTTTAAGGTATATGATTTGTGACTGATTCAATCAGGAAGTTCTTCTGAACACAATCAGGGAAGCCAATAGCATTCTGATCCCTTACATAGTAAATTGTTTGGAAAAATTATTTCAGTGATCAGGGTTGAATACACTGATATCTCCCCTCAATCATATGATCATCTAATCTTAACAAGAAATGTTAAGTGGAGTAAGGAAAGCCTCTTTAACAAATTGTGCTGGCATCACTGGACGGCTACATGCAAAAAAAAATGGGCTCAGAACTCTGCCTAACACCATGTACAAAAGTAAGATCAAAATGGATTAAAGACCTCAACATCAGACCAGAAACCATAAGGTACACTGAAGACAAAGTTGGCAAAACCCTCCATGACATTGAAGCTAATGGTATTTTCAAAGATGCCACGCCACTGGCCGAGCAAGTGAAAACAGAGATAGATAAATGGGACTATCTTAAACTAGAAGCTTCTGCACCTCAAAAAACAAAGACAGTCTACAGAATGGGAAAGGATATTCGCCGAATACACATCTGACAAGGGGTTGATGATATTAAGGATATACAAAGAACTGGCTGAACTCCACAAGAAGAAAACATCCAACCCCATCAAAAAATGGGGCAACGAAATGAACAGAAACTTTCTCAAAGAAGAAATCTGAATGGCAAAAAAGCACATGAGAAAATGCTCTACATCATTAATCATCAGGGAGATGCAGATCAAAACCACAATGAGATACCATCTCATACCTCAGAGACTGGCCCACATTCAAAAGAACAAAAGCAACTGATGTTGGCGCAGATGTGGTGAGAAAGGGACACTCCTTCACTGTTGGTGGGAATGCCGACTGGTTCAGCCCTTTTGGAAAACAGTATGGGCGATTCTCAAAAAATTAGAAATTGAGCTCCCATTTGACCCAGCAATACCACTCCTGGGAATATATCCCAGAGAGGAAAAAATGTATAGTCGAAGTGACATCTGCACTTGTTTGTTCATTGCAGCACTCTTTACAATAGCCAGAAACTGGAAGAAACCTGAGTGCCCAAGAACAGATGACTGGTTAAAGAAATTTTGGTATATCTACACAGTGGATACTATGTAGCTGTTAGAAAAGATGAAGTCATGAAATTTACATACAAGTGGTACAACATGGAAAGTATCATGCTAAGTGAAATGAGTCAGAAATAGAGGGATAGACATAGAAAGATTGCATTTATCTGGGGGATATAAAGTAACAAAATATGAGATTAATACCCAAGCATAGCTGAGATCAGCACCAGGAGGATTACTCCATAGCTTAGAGGCCAGCCGGGCATTCTAGGGAAAAGGGCAGCTCAGATAGAGAAGGGAGCACCAAATAAAGGGTGTTTGGAGGATCCTCCCAGGAGGGGAGATGCATGTTGAAAGTAGACTATGGACTGAACATGTTTGCCACTCAATGCCTCTTTTGCAGACCACAACACCCAAAAGGAGAGAGAGAGAACAAAAGGGAATTCCCTGCCACAGAGGCAGGGTGGGATGGGGGGCATGGGGGTGGGAGGGATACTATCCATGGTGGTGGAAAATGGGCACTGGTGGAGGGATGGGTACTTGATCATTGTATAATCGAAACCCAAGCACAAAATTTGTAAATCTACAACTGTACCTCATGGTGTTTCACTAATAAAAATTTTTTAAAAATTAAATACATAAAAAAATTAGTTCAGTGATCAATTCTTGAGGTTCCAAATATAAGTAGGGTTACAGAGAAACTAATAATATATATTACACATGCTAAGACAATATTATATCTATGATGATGGTCTTATTAATATTAGTGCTTCAAGGTTCAATAATTATAAACAAAGTTTTTTCTACATCAGTTTTTTTTCTGGAGCGATAGCACAGTGGGTAGGGCATTCGCCTTACAAGCGGCCAACATGGCCGACCCGAGTTCGATTCCTCCGCCCCTCTCGGAGAGCCAGGCAAGCTACCAAGAGTATTCGATATGCCAGACACAGTAACAACAAAGTCTCCAATGGAGATGTTACTGGGCCCGCTCGAGCAAATCGAGCAGTTTTTTTTCATTCAACAAACATTTGTTGATGGCAATGTATGAGCAAATTAGAGATGAGGAACTCAATAAATATCCGAATATTCTCTATTCCCAATGGCAAAAGGTTGAGCAAAGAAACACTAGTGAGAAGACTTGATTCAGTCCTGCAAGACCCAATTCACATGTCACCCTCTTTGGATTTTAGTTATGTTACCTTGGAGCACTCACAAGGCTCTACACTACAGGCTCAATAAATATTGATGATTTGCCTAAGAGAAGAAGATGAAGATGAAAGTGGAAGTCAAGCTTTTGGGCTCTGCAAGGACAACCCAATGGCTGGGGAGTCAATATTCATATTATAAATAATGTCCTTTTCCTACTGCCTCAGTGGCCTGTGGGATAGTTCTATTTAATCTATTTCCAGGTGCAAAAGAAGGTAAAAAGTCACCAGTGTAAGCATGTAAACCAAGGTCACACAGACAGCAATCTACAGAGTTGGGATATATCAATGCAGGCAATCTAATGAAATCTCATTAAAGAACTTGTGCTTCTTGTTTTGGGCAGTGCTTATGGCTTACTCCTGGCTCCGTGCTCAGGGATCATTCACAGAGGGGCCTGCAGGACCATATGGGGTGCTGGTGATTGAACCTAGGTCAGCTGTGTGCAAGGCAAGTGCCCTACCTACTGTGGTATCATTTTGGGACAAATAACTCATGCTTTCAACTGTGCTACTGTTCCTTTCTTCATGGATAAGAAAACTCCCTCCATAGACTAAGGCTGTGAGAAAGGACTGGAGAGACAATGTCATGTTTGGGAGAACTTTCACTGTAATGTAGACACACCAATCTCTGATCTGTATGTCTAACACAGATTTTTCCCCTCAAATAAGGGAACCAGTGGATTCTGCCCAAACTGAAAGTCCAACTTTATAGTCAGAGGGAAGTGTCCTCATCAAACAATCCCACGGAGAGGTTATTTCATCCACATTAGTACCCCAAAAACCATGATCTCTCAGAACAGTGTGAGAAATCTTTAACACCGCCTGCCCCTGCCACATCTCCGTGCATAGTTTTGATTTTTTCTTGTGTATAACCTAATTCACTGTATTTTCACATACACAGGGAGCCTCAAAGCTCTTCCAACAAAGTAACGGAAGCTGTAACAGAACACTTGGAGAACAGAATTGTTGGAAATATTTACTTGAAGGTCCATCCAATGAGACTCGATACAGAATAAATCTCACTCCAACTGTGATGGTTTTTCAAGTCCAAATGTTGGGGTGGAGGTGGACAGTGAGTGACAGAATGCCACTAGCTATCCTGATTTGAGAACTCGCCTGGCTTTGCCAATTAAGGTAGGTAATAAAGCATTCTAGACAGGAACAAGCCTAGAGCAATGCCGAATCCCTTGTTTCCACCTGGAGCCTAGTAAAGGGATGTGGACACGGGATTTACGAAAGTCTGGCAGAGACCAAAGGGAGGGAGATTACAAATCTCCTGCTGGGCCTTGGTTCACTCCCATTAACTCTGCTTCCTCACAGCCAATACACAGGCCAATTGTGTACCCGCAATTGTGTTGCAACTGTGACGCACTTGTCCACATAGCCAGGCTAATCATTATCAGGTATTTATTAGCTGGCAGTAGTTTAAAGAGTGCAGGTGTTACTGCACAGAATAGGTAACATATGGCTCTCCACACCTCACTGGAAGACAGCCTCTAGACATAAGTGGGCAACCTCTATTCTGCACTGAGTGAAAAGACTCATCTGAGAGCAAGGTGGCATGAGCCAGAGCCCAGGCACTGCTGCCAGGCAGACATGTACTGAGATGCCAGCTCTTCTCAACTTACTGCTTGAATATGAAGGGTAACCACTCTAAGTCTCCATCTTTTTTACGCCCTTGTGTGAGTGAGTGCTAAATGAAACATCAACAAAATGCCAGGCAAAGACAGCAGCACAAGGGAGATTACCATAGTGGGCATTGTTCTGTACATTGCTACAGCCATGTCCAGGCATCTAAGACTGCAGTGATGATTTCACAGAGCTTTTTTGGTATAGTTGCTTCTAATATGGGGTCACCCCCAGCAATGCTCAGGGATGACTCCTGGCTTTACACTCAGGAATTACTCGTGATGGTGTTCAGGGACCATATGAGATGCCGAAGATAAAACCTGAGTTTGCCATGCGCAAGGCACATGCCCTACCCACTGTACTATCTCTCCGGCCCCATCAAGGAGCTCTTGATAGGTACAGAGTGGCTTCAGGGTTACACAGAGGTGGCTGGACTGTTTTTCTAATACTGAAAATTT
This sequence comes from Sorex fumeus, assembly GCF_029834395.1. Classification (NCBI taxonomy): domain Eukaryota; kingdom Metazoa; phylum Chordata; class Mammalia; order Eulipotyphla; family Soricidae; genus Sorex; species Sorex fumeus. The sequence continues at coordinate 6,066,027 of NW_026606102.1, forward strand.
CCCAGTTGTACCTGCTCATTAGACTACTCAGGCATTAACGGTTAAGACTGCTAAGCTAAGTAATTTGAAGTGAGCTTGATATGTGATTACTAAATGGATTAATGAACTATTGATGCCACAACATATGTACACTTTGCTTATTAAGTGGAATTCAATACACATTAATTCATCCTGTACCTTATTTTGATGACATTCAATGGGGGGGGGGGTGATTTTTGCCCTCAGTGACACTTGACAACATTGGAATGCATATTTGTTTTCCCAATCTTGGGTGCCCCTGAAATGGAGTGGTGAAAAGCTACAGTGCTGGGAAGCACCCCAACAATGCACAGGAAGAAGAAATTAATTCTGCACAAACTGTCAGTAGTGCTGAGATGCAGAGCTTATTACTGAATATTTACTCAGATACCGAGGGTACTTTTATTTCCAGAAAGTGCAAAGCAACTATAATTGAAGATCTCTCATTCATTACCCATCCACTGAAACTTACTAAGGGCAGGTAATGTAAGAGCGCTGGGGATAACACCCATGGCCATGAGGAGCTTATGAAGGCACCTTGTCATGGAATACAGCAGAATGGCCACCAAGAAGGCAGCATGCAGGTATCAAGACAAGGGAGGGCAGCGGGAGAATCGCGCAGGAAAACCAGGACTGTCACAAAGGCCTCACAGAGGTGGGGACACCTGCATTGATTAGGAGGTATACGAGATGTTGGGGAAGAAAGAGGGGAGACAGAAGGATGGACAGACAAGGGAAGGAAGAGAAAGGAAAGAAATAGATGCCACATTTGACTTGTGAGAGCTGAAACACTAAAGAGATAGAGTCTGGCAGAGGCCCTTCTTAACAGGACCCCACTGGCATTATAGTCAAATAAAGTCTTCCTTTGATAGGGCTGTGCAGAGAATTACAGGTTTTTTTAAATCATCCTTAACTCCCTCTTCCTTCCACTCATACACTAAACAGCAACTCGTTTTTTCTTCTCCCAGACATTCTAACAGAGCAAAGACTCTGGACACTACCTACAAGCACACAGAGTGCCTTGGTTAGTGCACAGGGAAGCCATCTGCTTAGAGCAGTAAGCTCAGATGGTACCAATGCCACTTCCAACTGGAAGGCCCTTGAGTGCTTCCATTCCAGTGGCCATATTCTTGCAGTAATAGACATGTTCTAGTCTCAAACTGCATTTCCAATGCCATTGCTAGCAAATGTGGCCACCAGCCCAGCACACTGAAGAGTTTTCCCAGACACCAAAAAGCACTGAATGGTTTCACCTGTTACATCTTAACTGAGCAACTCCATTTGGGTCTTCCTGGGTGAGGCACCAGTGCCGAAGAACGCTCTCTAGACAGGCCTTGGATTCCATGGCAAATGGGCTGAAAAACGGACTTCCACTTCACTCGAAAGGAAGAAGGAAGCAATTGTTTGCAGTCATATAATCAGATTTTGGGGTTTTGTTTGGGGACCCATGTTCGACAGTGCTCCCTCCTGGCTCTATGCTCAGGGATCTCTCCTGGCAGGTTTGGGGGACCTTACTGAGAGCCAGGGATCAAACCTGAGTCAGCTGTGTACAAGGCAGCACCTTACCCACTCTTCAGCTCTCATGAAATTATTCTAAAAGAAGGAAAGAAGAAGGAAGTCCCTTCATGCATTTTTGTATGTTTGAAGGTTTATTTCATTCCCTGGATGGCTTAAGAGTAGTAACCACATTTTTATATGCATACATATGAGTTGCCTCATTTTTTTTTCTAGGACCGTTGAAAGCCAGAGAAAATAGAGGAAGAGAATATGCTCAGAAACACAGGTATATTTAAGGAAGGAAGAACTCTGTGCTGATCTGAGTCAGAAAGCTATTTTTTTGGGTGGAGGATGAGGGACACTCACATTTTACCTCAAATGTAAATGAATTTATATAGCCATTGGAAGAGCTGACGTCTCTGAGATTCACAGGAGTACTAAACAGCTACAGTGAAGTAGTGATTTCTTTATCTTCTATCCCTATAGTATCTAGAGGAGATGCTTAGGTATTGGAAGTCATACAATTATAATTATTTACGGAGGATTAGAGCTCAGATAAGGGAAATAAAGATCTTATAAGGAAAGTTACTGAAAGAAGAGAAAGAGAAAATTCTATAGATCCGTGGTTTTCAACCTTTTCAAACCGACACACTGATAAAATTAGCAAAACTTTTGAGTACCCTTACGGAAGAAATAAAAACCATTTATACATTGGGAGTCAAAAGCTAGTATAGCTATTGGGGAACATGTCTAGAATGTGTGGGATCTGGTTTGATCTCTGGCACCACATGGTCCCTCGAGCATTGCCAGGTGCACCTCTGGTGGCCCCTGAACACTGCCAGGGGTGTCCAGGAAATCCCTAACACTGTATTGAACTACTGGACTGGTGTCCAAGAATAACTGCCAGGACCTCCCCAAAAGAGTATTTTCATGTTAGTATTTATATGTCACTATTCATAATGATACGACTGCATGATCTATATACACCAGTGTAAAGTGGCAAAATTTTTTTCATGTACCTGCAGGAAATTTCTGTGTCCAACAATTTGTGTTTTGCTACAGACTCTTTACAGGGAGATACTGAACCCTGTGTCTTGCTCTGATGATGATTGTGAAACTGAAAATGATCTGAAGGTTTGAGTCTACAGAACAGACAATTCAACTATCAGGTGGGTTTCTAATAGCTCCTGTAGAAATGCTAGGTTGCAAAAGTAGAGAGAGAGTAAGAAGGAAAGTGCCCGTCACAGAGGCAGATGGGGGTAGGGGGTGGGCGGGAGTGAGTGATGGGAGGGATACTGGGGACATCGGTAGTAGGAAATGTATGCTGTGGAGGGATGAGTGTTGGAACACTGTATGACTGAAATACGATCATAAAAGCTTTCTAACTTGTATTTCATAGTGATTCAATAAAAATAAAGTAAATAAAAATGCTAGGTTGAAGGAACTTCATGTCAACACTGATTCTCAATCACTCAAACAAATGTGTTATAGGTCCTGCTTTAGAGAGAACAAAGTGTCCCTGCCAGGAGTGCTAGATTCAGATGATCACAGCAGCACCAGCCCTAACAGGAACAACAGCCGTGACTACACTTACAGGTACTGGGCATTAAAGCACATCTCAAATCCCAGAGTCCAGAGTTGACTCCTTTGCCACCTCACTAAGAAAGTTTAGGAAATTCCGGTGATTTCCTTTTGGTCACAATGGATAAAGTAGGAGTCCGTCTGAGTAATTCTAAGCTTATCTTCTCGTGTGGCCAAATACCTCATCATGCCACGCCATGGCTCCTCTCTGTAAACCTACGGGAGCTCATAAATCAAGAACAGTCATGTTGCATAGACAGTCTTTAAAGCCTGAACCCAAATCTACAACTAGGAGGGAAGTCTCATCTTATCTGCTTCAAAAATAAATTTGAGGTCCAGAGACACTTGCCTTGCATGCAGCCAACTCTGGGGACTGCATGAGGTCCCCTGAGTACCACCTACAGTGATCCCTGAGCATAACTTGGGTGTGATCCCCAAACCAAAAAAAATTTTAAAAATAAATAAAAATGAATGTTTATATTCACACTAAAAGGTGTGCATGAATAAATAAAAATAAATCCTTGCCAGACTAAAGACAATAGATGGCCTATGAAAACAACTCAAATGTCCAGTAACAGATCAGTGGATTAAGAAAGTGTAGTTCACATATATCGTGAAATATTATCAACCACAAGGAAAAAATGAAACCATGAAGTTCACAGCAACTTGGATGGCCTCTGTCCAACAGTCACAGCGAAAAAAACCTGGCTACAGTTTCATTTTTTTTCAAATTTTTATTTTATTTTATTTTTATTTATTTTTTTCTTTTTGGGTCACACCCAGGGATGCACGGGGGTTACTCCTGGCTCTGCACTCAGGAGTTACTCCTGGTGGTGCTCAGGGGACCATATGAGATGCTGGGAATCGAACCCGGGTCGGCCACGTGCAAGGCAAACGCCCTACCCACTGTGCTATCTCTCCAGCCCCGACAGTTCCATTTTTTTAGCTTTAAAACTTCGACACCAACATAGCCCAAGTACTACCACACTATTCTTCTAGGTGAGTCTTACAGACAGGCCAATGGTGGGGTATGAAGGGAAATTCATGGCACAAGGCGGCATTCTTGGGCCCAGGCCTGCTCCCTCCAAGTTCTCTTGGCGCAGACCACAGCTAAATTAACAGAACAACAACAGCAAAAACGTACATCTAGGAGGAAGGCAAGGCTGCCTTCAATTTCAAACCCTTGCCAAAGGACAGCTACAAGTTCTACTCCATGTGCCTTTACTGGCACCAAGCAAAACCCCGAAAAAATATGGAGTCTGCTAAAGATGCCTGCAGATGGGGGTGTGCTTAGGGTACAGGTGAGGCCATCACAAACTGGTGAATCAACTGTCAGCTTCCATTATGACAGGAAGCGCCCCTGGCAGCCTGACTCCAGAGCAAATTCATCACAACATACAAAGAAGCACAATCATCCACAGCTCCTGAAGTGATACTTGTGGATTACCAGCTGATTCAGCTGATCAGTCAACACACTGACCTGGTGACTAATTTTCATGTTCATGTTGATTTAAGAACATTCACACACATACTCATACTCATACACACACACACACATACACACACACACACACACACACAAGCCTGCGCACAGGTTTTCTACGGTTGAACTGTGGTGTGGTGACCATAGATACATAAATCCTCCTGTGCTCATAGCAGCCCACCAGTTTGCTCCCCTACAACCTTCCCAAAAGTCACTGCCTTAGTCTAAATTTGGTAATAAAGGCACTGAGGACAGAGCTCAGGGGTATATACCCTGCATGCATAAGGCTTTGAGTGTGATCCCTGGTATTACATGGAACACTGAGCACCACTGGGGCAGAGCATCACTGCATCACCAGGCCTGAGCACTGAAACTTCTGGTCGGCTTGAGCAGGCATCAGCAAGTGTGGCCTCAGGGATCCCTGAGAAATGCCTGGGATCTCCCCTACACAAGGATAATCTACTTTCCATTAGACAGCCCAATATTATTAAATTTCTCTGAGATGCTGCAGTGAGTGACAGAGAGGTGATATGGGAGTGGTCAGATAAACCACACACAAATGGCCATGAGAAGACCCAGGAAGGGTGTTGATGCTGCATGCTTCTATCTTGGGGTACAGTCTGCCCTGTCTGTGAGGGAAAACTGCTCAGCTGCTGGACCTGGCCAGCCCAAGGAATGTCTCCCTTGAAACCCAGGCCAGAGAGTGGGTCCACGTTGGTCAAGTCAAGTGGCACTAGCCAATACCTCCCAAACCTAGGAGATTCAGAGAAATACTATCACCGTCTGAAAGACAACCTCATAATCAACAGCACTTAATTAAAGAGGCAAATATGAGGTGGAGAGGGGCTGGAGTGATAGTACAGTGGGTAGGGTATTTGCCTTGCACACGGTTGGCAAGGGTTCGATTCCCAGCATCCCATATGGTCCCCTGAGCACCGCCAGGAGTAATTCCCGAGTGCATGAGCCAGGAGTAACCCATGTGCATCGCTGACTGTGATTCCCCCCCCCAAAAAAAGGGCAAAAACAAAACAAAACAAAAAAGATGAGGTGGAGAGCGAGAGCAAACATTGGAGAAAAAAGCCCAGCGGGAGAAAGGAAAAACTCAGACACCATATCCAAGCACTTGTGTCTAAGAATGACCTCAGGGGCTCAGGAGTGCCCAGGAAACAAACAGGCACAGGCGGGCAGAGAAGGGGGTCAAGGCAGGCTCATGAGTCCCGAGAATCACCGGCCACTCCTCTCTAAGATGACAGCTGTCCTCTGCACCCAGACCCAGGACTGGCTTCCCACCACATCCTCTCCCAATCCAGGCATCTGAGCCCTCCTCTGCCCTGCAAGGAGACGCCGGCTGTCTCCAAGGCTGAACTGAGGCTTTTGTGGGGGGATATGTGACACATTCTTGGGTGACCTACCTTCAAGGTGGCCCACCAACTCTCAGTTTTCTGGCCTCAGACACAGACACTGAAGTCTGACCTCCTATTTCTCACACTATCTGTTGCTCTTCCCAAGCTCAGACACTGGCAGACCCAGCCACATGTGTGTGCCAGGGAGGCTTCGCCAGGTACCTGTGGCCACAGTGAGCAGCCTCAACGCTTCTCCTCTGCCCTACTAACCACCAGTTCTAAGAACTTCTAGTTCCCTTCTCGCCACTTTGGCTTCCTCCCCCTTTTTCCTTCTGCTGCTGCCTCTGGTGTCCTATTCAAAAGCCTTCCCTCCTCTTCTCCACCAAATCTCCGTGTCCCACCGGTCTTCGTTCTCCTTCTCGAGGGGATGGAGGGAGCACTGCTCTGCACTCCCCCAACCCACCGTGCTTGCTAACAGTCAAAGGCTCTCCACGGTCTTCCCTCTGCCCCCAATTCTCCCTTACATTAAACTTTCCTCAGGGATGACTGGGGCTTTGGTAAGGGATGAAGAAGCATCAGGCTTGAACAGCCCATCAATAAAAATCTGCATGTCACTGCCACAGGAACGACAATTAAATGCCCACCCGTGTCTCCATGCTGGAGCCTCTGCCCTCAGACCAGCACAACCACCATCCTCATGTCTCCGTGCCCACACCCCCATGACATGACATAGAAGGACCCGGGAAAAGCTGCTGCCCTGATTCTTTGGAGATGGGTGAGTCCAAGTTCAACTTTCTTTTTCTCTGCCTGCTTTGCTCATTCAGCAGCTCAGGAAGGAAGGAAGGGTGGCAGAAATTTCACTTCTCTGTCCTTATTTATTCCTTAGGGAACATCTGAATGGCCCAGGAGGAACTGAATTTCTTATGGCCATGGTGATGTTCATCTCACCAATGCAACTAAGGGTCAGTTAGGAGGCAGCACAACAGGAAGTGCCAGATCAACTCTGGGCTCTTTCCTATCCCCCTCACTGACTGCCCAGGAGTGCATGATTTTTACAAAGCCCTGTGTCCCTAGGCAGAGGTCCAGCAACCCTATTGGAACCCACTGTGTTTTTCCAATGTGCTCTTAGAATAGGCTCCCAATATTGGCTGAATTCCCCATTTTGGATGCTCCAGTGGCTCTCTGCAGAGGAATCCCTGTACTTTAAAAGGATTTTTTTAGTTGAACATAACTGACAGTAGGTGGTTGTCTGGGAGGACAACCTCGACTGCAGAGAACAGAGAACAGAGCTGATGGGATTTCTCATCTTCGTTTCCGAGGTACGCTCTATTTGGAGTCCCTTCTTCTGCCCAGGTCTCCCTCTGTCAGCTGGAGAAAGTGCAGAGCTCCTGCCGCACCCCTGCTCCATGCTGTCCACCGCACCCATACTCTGGGGAACAATATGGTAATTTTACACAGCCTCTTGGGTCCCAGGCCCTCAGCAGCAACAGCACCCAGAGCCTGGTTAGCGATGTAAACTTCCAGACCAGCAACTCGCAGGGTCAAATCCAGCAATGCATGTTTTAGCAAGTCCTCTAAGTGACTCAGGCACTTCTTATGTGTGAGAATCAGCCTCTGTCTTGCATAAACTACCCTCCTCACCCCTGGCTCTTTGCCCCAGTCCTTCATTTTCTTTTCTTTTCTTCTCTTGGAAGGGAGGGGAATAGGACAGACACACACACACACACACACACACACACACACACACACACACCAAGTTCTCAGGGGCAATTCCTGGCTCTGTGCTCAAGAGTGACCCCTGGCGGTGCTCATGGAATCAATGTAATGCCGGGGACTGAACCTTACCTCCCCTGTTTTCAACAGCCAAGGCCCTCGTTCTACTCACCTCCTCACTCACTTCACTCCATCAGTACAAGTCTGCCCCCAGATGTCTGCATCCTCCCTCCTTCCTCTCCTCCAGGCCACTCTTTAAATGTCAACTTCTCAGGAATTTCTCTCTGATCATGTCTGCTAAAACTTAAACTATGTGCTCCCTATTCCTTTCAGAATGTTTCTCCATGGCACTTCTCACCATCTGACACACTGTATGTATGGAGGGTTTTTTGTGTTTTTTTTTAAACTTCTGTCTTAATTCTGTCTCTCTCAACAAGAACACCAGCCCCTTGGGGGAAAGGGATTTTAGATATGTTATTCACCAAGACATGCTCTGCAAGCCAAAACGTGTCTGGCACAAAGTAGGTGTTCAGTAAATATTTGTAGAGTGCTGAAGGAAAAGATGATTATGTGCACCACTTAGGAACCAGGTGACTTGTGCAATGCATCTAACATCTCAAGACCTCAGTTTCCTCTTCAAGAAAAAGGGGTTTGAGTAAGATGAAAAGCATACATAGCATTTACCTCATATCAGTCACTCAGCTAACAATAAGAACTGCCACCCTTGGAATAAGAGAAAAAAGCTTATTTCAATAGACTTAGAATCAAAGGAAGCATACTAACTTGAACTTTTAGAAGCCTGGTTAAAGTCTGCATGAGGTGGTATTTTGAGGGGATCACCCGAAGATGCATTTCTACCGCCACGCTGCCCAACTTTAAGAGAACAGGTTGTTGCAAGAACAAATAATCTTCCTATGCTGAAATTGATTTCCAAAAGGCAGCATTTGGATGAATTAAAAACAAAGGAACTATAAACATACAATTTAATTATCCTTCAAAACCAAAATACATATTGAATAGGAAACACATTGAAAAGTGAGGTTGGTTTGTGAATGGTTTTTTCCAAAATATTGCAATAAAATGTTTGGGAACATCTAATAAAACTAATATGCAGCTGGGTTTTCCTGCCCTAGAACTAATCTGTGCTGATTACAAGATAGGTCACAAGGTCCGTGTGCTTTATTTTTGATGGATTCGTTATAATTGTTACTATGGATGAAGACTAAACACAAGAAATAAAACATCCTGTTGGGGAATGATCTACCCAATACACTCCACATGTTTTCTCTTCTAGCATTAGTCTAAGGGGGATTTCCACTAAAACAAAATTCTTAGAAATGAGGCTTTCTCTTGTCACTGTTGCATATTCCCACTTAGTCACTGTCCTGGGACCTCCCAGTTGCTCTCTGATGAAAAAAACCTGAGGCTTCCCACTGAAAATTAACCATAGCTAGGAATGAAGTTTTTGGAAAACAGACCCCAGTATAAGATCAGGATAGACTGCAGCTCAACGATTTGGTCGAAACGCTGCACTGTTCACATGACTTCTGACACCAAATACGTGTTTTCTAGAATTCCCGTCCTAGCACTAGGTGAAGCTAGACACCAGCCCACCCTGCTCCACAATGAAGGAGTGACGTTCAAAGAAAAATTCTCATCCCTACATGGGGAAATGGCAGTTGTCAAAACATGTAGCTTCACACCTACCACTTTATCCCCTGTATCAATAACCCCACTGATCCCAAGCAACAGCAGTGTGACCACACCATAATGTAAACAGGAAAGTTCTCTCACAGAGAAATACCATAGGTAGAAAGCCAAAAAAGGGGGAGGGGGAGGCACCTGGCCAGCAGTGAGTGGGTGCCTCCACAGCACCTTGAGAAGCAGCTGGGTATTTGTTTTGTGGGTGACCTGACCTGGACAGAATTCTGTTCTCACCCTTTCAAGAACTCAGAGTTCTTCCAACGGGTGGAAAGTGCTTTCAGATGAGACTCTAATATCAATCATTTCTGTTTGGGCAAGAAATAAATCAATGTGTTCTCACACTCTCTCAGAAGGATCTGCATGCAAAATCTTATTTCTCTAGCCAACCACAGATTTTATCGACTGCAAAAGAAATTCTCAAGTATGGGGGAGACACTTGAGAAGGAAAAAATTTAAAGATCTTTAAAAATAGCCAGAAGGGTCAATAGCAGAGTTTCCCCCATATTATGACAAGAATCTCCATAAAGAGTCTTAGTTTTCACATTGGGCGGCCAACATACTTTGTTTACTCTGTAAAAGCATCTGGATTATGGATTTAGGTTTTAAGAAAACTTCGACTCTTAAAACACATCCTTGGGAACTGTACTGTCCCCATTTTAATGAAAAATATAGCTGTTAAAGACATTTAAAAAATTTTAGAGAGTCTAAGCTCTGTGTACTTCTAAAGATTTTATAAAGTTGTGAAGCAAATTTTTCTAGCTCTTCTGATGAGGTAGAAACAAATTACTTTTATGGGTCATTTACAATTATTTTCACTGAGTCACATGTTTACATTAGTGTCTTTAGCATGTAATTGGTAGACCTCAAGAAAAGCTATCTTTTGAAGTCATGAAATTTACATACAAGTGGTACAATATGGAAAGTATCATGCTAAGCGAAATGAGTCAGAAAGAGAGGGATATTATCCATGGTGGTGGAAAATGGGCACTGGTGGAGGGATGGGTATCTGATCATTGTATAATTGAAACCAAAGCACAAAAAATTGTAAATCTACAACTTTAAAAAAAATAAAATAAAATAAAGGGAAAAAAAAAAAAAAAAAAAAAAGAAAGAGAGGGATAGACATAGAAAGACTGCATTCATCTGGGGGATATAAAGTAACAAAGTATGAGATTAATACACAAGAATAGCTGAGATCAGCACCAGGAGGATTACTCCATAACTTAGAGGCCAGCCGGGTATCCTAGAGGAAAGGGCTATTCAGATAGAGAAGGGAGCACCAAATAAAGGATGTTTGGAGGATCCTCCCAGGAGGGGAGATGCATGTCGAAAGTAGACTATGGACTGAACATGTTTGCCACTCAATGCCTCTTTTGCAGACCACGACACCCAAAAGGAGAGAGAGAACACAGGGGATTGCCCTGCCACAGAGACGGGGGGATGGGGGGATGGGGGTGGGAGGGATATTATCCATGGTGGTGGAAAATGGGCACTGGTGGAGGGATGGGTATCTGATCATTGTATAATTGAAACCAAAGCACAAAAAATTGTAAATCTACAACTTTAAAAAAAATAAAATAAAATAAAGGGGAAAAAAAAAAAAGAAAAGCTATCTTTAATTTCCAAATTCTCTTTTAAGTGAATAACTATCAACTTCAACAACATGAAATGTCACTATATTCAACAGGATCTTCCTGTTAAAGTTTAACATGAATAGGATCAGATCTACATGCTAGGAAAGTATTTCTTTCAATGATGAAGGAGTTGGTATCTACCATCTCACAGGTAAAGAGAATCACAAGGTAATTTTATCTATTTCTCTCTTATTTTGACTGACTTCCAGGAAATTCTAAATCAAATTTGTATTCAACATTCAACTATGTGAACCAAAATCATAGAAAGTTTGTCAATTTTTTCCCAGATATTAGCACTGTAGCACTGTCTTCCCATTGTTCATCGATTTGCTCAAGCATGCACCAGTAATGTCTCCATTGTGAAACTTGTTGCTACTGTTTTTGGCATATCGAATACACCATGGGGAGGTTGCCAGGCTTTGCTGTGCGGGCGGGATACTCTCAGTAGCTTGCCGGGCTCTCCAAGAGGGACGGAGGACTAACATAAATAATGAATAATGTCCTCAACAGTTACAGACAGGTATCAAATTTTTCCACTCAATGTTAATTACACTCTAGTGAGATCTATTTAAATATCATGTAATTAAACTTAGAAGATCTGCAGGAGAACCCACCACCACCACCACCATCAAGATATAGAAAAGTGTATTGTAAAATTCCAGAGTATAAAACCAATCTTGGCAAGTATTAGTACTGCCCACAAAATAGAGAATACAAGTATCAGAGATCAAGTGTGCTTTACTGGGTAAGGATAGTAGCAGTAGTGGGGATAGCCATAATCAAGTATAAAATTTTAAGTCACCCTTAGTCCATTTACTCATTGAGAGGTCCAGGTCTACCCATGGATCAGGGTTCTTTATCTGAGTTCCACAAACCTTCTCAGGATTCTACAAAATAAGGATAAATTCCAGAACCTTCAGACAGTTGAGAACTCTTTGATCTCATGAGTGTGGGACCCAACATCTAACTTTGCAATATTCGGCAGATGGAGCAGAAATAGAAACCCGAGAGATGAAAAAGGGTCTAAGTGAAGAAACTCGCCCATTTTGTTCCTTCCTTTCTGATGACTGAACACAACCAAGCTATTCACTAATAATCCAGGAAGTACAAAACTAAGACATTAACCAGCTTGTGTTCCAAACTAAAAGAGGTTAAAAACACAGCATTGTAATACAAACACAGCTTCTAAGTACAGCGTGTGTACCTACTGTTCTGCCATTTAAACTTTGAGTAGCTGTACAAACAAGTCTATCTTGAGGAAACAGACTGGGTAATTTTCCATTTGGACTGTTTGAGATTTCACCAAGAGCTTCAAACTTGCAGAAGTCTGTGTTGCCAGACATTTTCCTGCAATTTGTTATCTGTAGCGACCCCCCCCCCCCCAAAGATTTCCCTTTAACAAAACTACTTTTCCTAAAGGTTGTACTTTAAGTAAAAATCGTTTCTTCTACAGGCACAGAACAGAGAATTTAAAGAGAAAGTGGTCCCATAAGGGAACCTAAGTTAAAACCCTCTTCTCCAAAGACTATGATGAACCCAGAGCCAGTTTTCAAACACTTGGGTCTTTATAAAGTTCAGAGAATCCTTCAAAAGATGCAAAGGAAGGAAAAATACTGATCAATGGAAAGACCAAGACGCTAAGTTGCTGAGCAACAGGAAACGCAAATGGTGACCTGAGGGACCTTTAGAGCTTTGATACAGAATGGGAATCTGCAAGAGAACAAAAACTTTAGCACTTAGTTTGGAACTAGGAGGAGACTCTCTTAACTTCTATAAACTCCCTGGAACACACAGAACATAAATGTCAAGCAACAGAAATGAGTTTCTGATCATTTTAGATAAGCCTGGAAGTACAAGTTCATAAACTATAGGTCTCCATATTAGCAAAAGCACCTATCTGAAAACCCAAGCAAGCATTCTTTTGGGGGAATACTCCTAGCTGAGATCTGCTAGTTCTTGGGTTTTTTTCAGACTATACACCCCAGCCATGCTGAGATGGGACATGCAATGTCAGAGACCAAGCCCAGCTTCTTACCCATGCAAGGCAAATGCTCTTACTACTTACACCATATGCTAGGCCCCTATCATTTTAAGTTAGAGGTTGACTTTTTTTGGTTTGTTTTCTTGGGGGGTCCACACCCAGCAATGTTCAGGGATCACTCCTGGCAATGAAAAGAAACAATATCAGTGCAGTGGCTAGAAGGGTGTCCAGATGTGTGTAAGGCAAGTGCCTTAACCCTTGTACCCCTGTGCTTAATCTCCCCAGCCCAGCAATTTCCATTTGTTTAGGCACAAGCTATAGGATGAGTGCTTCTCACTGAAGATTCCTAACCATCATGAGGTCAGCCCTACTGTTCTCTCCAATTTACAGAAAAGGATATCAGAATTTGTTTATTTATCCAAGAACATAGCAAGTCCATGGCTAAACCAGAAAGACATGCCAGTTGTCTGAGTTAATTCAGCTCCATCTCTGACATACTGATTGCATGATGGGATGGGATGATGACTTAAATTCAGATGGCAGGACTCCACTGACACATCTGGACTCACACAAGATCATTGATGAAAACAGTTCAAGGAAAAGAGTAAGGCTTCATTGAACACTGGTGGATTTTGGAAACCGTGACTGTGAGACATCAAAATCCACTTGACCATAAGCTAACTGGGACACACAAGAGCGAAGTTCTTACAAGCATATTTCTTGTCATGAATACAGGAGCAAATTTCTAAGTAAAGATCCAAAACACTTCTGCTATTCAAGAGGAATCTGTTCCCACCCACCCATCCGTCCTCCAACCACACAAATTCCAGTTCAAGGTTGAGGGTGGATAGAAGTCTCTCTCTCTCTCAGTTCAGGGCACATGGTGGGCACCTGCTCTAGACAGGGGACTCATCATATGCACACTCACTCCCCTGGTCAACTGAGACTCTCTAATGAACTCCACAAACACATCTAGAAGAGGGAGAAATCCTACGCAGACTCAGTAGAGGACATACCAACAGACAGTGGCCCCAGCTGGGAATCATTTTCTTTCTTCATATCAACATTATATCAAAAAGGCAGTGGCCAAAAAAGACATTGTTCGAGGAGCAGATGTTCTTAAATGGGAAGGGTGGGGCCTGACGCCATGCTGGTAGACCCCGTTCCTTCCTGCCATCCCCCCTTTTTCCCTTTCACAGGCAGCCCAGACTACTTGGTGATTTTCCAAGCTCCCTTGGTAGCTCTCTCATGGATGAGGAATGCCCGTTAGCCTCCTCTACTCTCTTTATTCTTCCTTCTCTGCTGGGTGAAACTCAACTTTCCACTCCTGTCTCAGCAGGCTGAATGAAAACAGTCCCTCTTCTCTGTTCTCAGAGCACTTAGTTTCTCTTAGAGCACTTAGCTTATTTACCCTGCATTATTATACAACACTTCCTAATGCTCATCACCTGCAGATGAGCGTATGCATCCACATCTCTATATAATCCCTGGATCCTAAGCAGCACCCTGAACACAGCAGAGACTCAATAAACATTTCATGTATGGTTAAAACAGGAAACTCATACTCCTATGGCAACGTTTATATCAAAGAAAGGACGATTCCCAAAGGAACCTGTGAGTATTTTTGCTCACTCTTCTTTTTGAAAGGGTTTTTCAGACAGCCTATCGCCATTCCCAAGAAGGTAATGGGGCTATTTCTCTGTTTAGGAACCCGTGGTTTAAGTAATGTAAGCTATGGATCAGTGGTTTGCAATGATGGGGCTGATCGAAAGACAATCACACTCAGCACTGCTAAGGTTAATGGCATTGCCTCTTATAGAGGAAATATAAAAGTGGAAGATAGGGAAGAAACCAATAAAAACATTTACACACACCTTTAATGGTATGCAGAGTAGAACCCACTTAAATGAATACCAAGTAATGAAAACATCTTGAAAAGAGAGTGATTTTGAGAGAAACCTTTTATCTACAGGTCCTATATTTATAGAGCAAACCTTTTAAATGAATATAGGGTAAAAAAAAAAGAATTAAACTAGTAATTGTTGTGATTCATTGTGGTTCATACCACTTTCATCAGGCAGGTGAAATGAATGAGCCATTTAACAAAGGAAGCTCTTCTCTGCCACTGGATGTCGTAGATATCAGGTTACCAGCCTCACTGGCAGTTACCACAGAGCAAACAGGGTCTCCAGACAATTGAATATTGGCCCTGTCACCTTGCCGTGAGCACAGTCAAAGATGCTGAGAAGAGGAACTGAGAGAATGTGGTTCAACCAAAAAAAAAAAAAATGCAGGGAAAGGCAAACAGGCAAACCTAGCTGAACCCCCCGGTATATATGGAACTGTTTTGGTATTTTTGTTTTTGTTTTTGTTTTTTGAGCTTTGTTGTCTCGAAGACATGAGGTTTGGGTGGGCAGGGATTATAAGTGAGTGAAAATAGAGGTTCAAAAACAGCAACAAGAGTTGCAATGGCTCAGAAGCGCTGTAAATGCCTGTCCAACCTTTCAGATCTCTTGTAAGTGAAAGTGATTTTTTATTTTAAAAGATCACAAAACAGATCTAAGAATGAGTGGAAGCCACTGTCTTCCTATTGCCCTGACCAAAGAGAGAAAAGTGTGGATTTCCCTAAAATAAGTAACACTATGGCTTGAGCCTATTTTGTTTCTAAGGAGATTATTCCAGAAATACTAAAGATTCAAGAAAAAGCCAACTAAAGGTGAATTTAAATGCCACTGGTGGCCAGTCACATCCACGACAGTAAGTAGGATCTGAGGGCTAGTGGGAGTTTCAGAACAAATCAGTTCTAGTTAATGTGAAATTAAACAGTGACATCTAACATGGTCTGGAGAGCCCTTCAATGCATTTGCATTCTGGATCAACTTGAATATCATTATTAGAATTGGAGCGATGGCATGGTGGGTAAAGCATTTGCCATGCATGCGGGCGACATAGCCGACCCGGGTCTGATTCCTCCACCCCTCTCAGAGAGCCCAGGAAACTACCAAGAGTATCTCGCCCACTTGGCAAAGCTGGCATGCTCCTTGTGACCTATTCAATATGCCCAAAACAGTATCAAGTCTCACAATTTGTTGTCGAGCAAATCCATGAACAACGGGAGGACAGTGCTAATTTAATAACCCAAACTTTAATAACCAAACATTAAAAGGTGCCTGACATGATGGCAGGCTGGGGAGGGGGTAGGACAGGGAAGCTGGGGACACTTGTGGAGGGAAGTTGACACTAGTGGTGGGATCAGTGATGGAGCACTGTATGTCTAAAGCCCCACAATGAATGACTTTGTAAATTATAGTGCTTTAGTAAAATAAAATTTGGGGGGAAAATAATTTTTTTGAGGGGGGAGTCTCAGACATTTGTGCGGACCATGTGAACTCATTGGGGGATGCTCACAATCAGAATTTTACAATTTCAGTCTATATAGTTCAGAATAGAGGGCACATGTGGTTTCACACAAAACAAAGCAAGAACATCTTTTGGTGGCCTTGGAACCTTGCAGATGTGGGCAAGCACATCTGTGCCGAGCAGTAAAATGTGCTGCCTGGAAGAAACATATATTTGTCCCTGTGCAACAGCTTTTTAACTACAGTCACCTGAAAATAAGATACTTCTGGGGGGAACCCCTTCTACCCCAAATAAAAAACCCAAGCAATGACAAAAGGCCCCTGGGATCACTTCTTGGGATATCTCCCCCCAAAAAAACACACACAACAAAAAATGAAAAAGAAAAAATAAAATAACGGAAAGGAAACGTATGGGTGTACTCATAGGGTCCGGAGATGGAAATGAGGGCATCCCTCTCAATCTAAAGTCATTGCACTAGTTCATGTTCTGTACAAAATGGTGGTGTGGCAGCCAGGGAAAGGCATTCAGATACACTGCCTCCTTCCATCCTCACCCCTGCATCCTTGGAGCAAAAAAGAATGAGTCCTTCATCTCATATCAGTGATGCAGGAGCTGAGGCCAAGAAGCAAAGTTCTTTTCCCCTGACAGTTTAAGTGAGAGGATAATGACAGTAGAGTGAGATAAGTGAAATGCACCTACACAGTCAGGCAAAAGGGATAGACGCCCTGTCGACCCAGTGTTTTTCCCATCCCACATCCCGGGCAGTCCTCAAAACTCACTTTGGAGCACGACACCCTTTCCCATTCAAAACCCAGTTTCTTCCCAGACAAACAAAGCCACCTAACCCATTCCTTCTTCAGATGTTACTCTTGATCTATGCTTGACATGACCCTGACAAAGTGGAAGGAGGCAGAGACCATTTTCCCTTCAAGTTTAGTCTTCAGAGACACTACGCGCCATACCTTCTCTTCATACACACACACACACACACACACACACACACACACACACTCTGCTAACACAGAACCTGTCTCAATGTTGTGCATTTTCTCCTTCACACAGTTCAACTGTCACTGTGCAGAGACCCTTTGGCAGTATCGGCTTTGCCACGCGACAGGTGCTTATCTCACACCTGGCTTCCAGAGTCAGCTGCGCTGGCTTCCATCAAAGTGTTGCACTTCACAGAGCTGACCAGTAGGGGCAAAATAGCCTGATGGTGGAGGTGACGAGATGATTAGAACTAGAACCTGTTATCCTGCCAGTTCCATCCATGCCTGCGGGTCACCTCCCCTTCCTGATGAGACGTGCATATTTCATGCCTCCATGAAACTGTCTCACTGCATCTGCTATACCTACCCCAATGCAGTAAGCAAGAAGTCACCTTGACTTCAAGGAGTTTACAGTCTACTTCTTAAGAATGATGGTCCCGGCAGACACAATTCAGAGCATCACATAATGGATTTAATGCAGTCTCAACACATGACACTTCAATGATGCATATATGAAATATAATGTCACAATGTGTGTAGATAAATGCATGTATGTTGCATCACAGTGCAGTATTACTTTTTGTTTGTTTGTTTGTTTGTTGGAGGGGGCACGCCCAGCAGGGCTTACTCCTGGTTCCGCATTCAAGGATCTCTCCTGGGGGTGCTCAGGGGCTATACATGGTGCAGAGACCAAACCGAAGTTGACTGCGCACAAGGCAAGAATTCTACCATCATACCACCCCTCAGCCTCCTATAATATTACTTTGAAAACCACAGTGAAAACTAGGGGACTAAATTTGGGATACAGTGGTAAAGTAAGGTCCTGGGTTCAATCCCCGGCACCATAAACAAATAAACAACCACTATGATCTGATTCAAAAGTCCCAACAAATGACCTTACAACTTACCTGCAAAGTGAAAAATGATTTCAAAAGCTTTTTGGTTATCTTTGGGATTGGAGAGGGGGTGGTCCAGAGTACCAGGTCTAAGAAAATCAGAGTGACCCTGGAGCAAAGGACTCTGCGCCATGGAGCACAGTGTTCTGCTGTTAATCTTCATGGTACGTGAGGCAGATCAACTTACTCCTCTGCGTGCCCTCAGTGTATAACCAAGGCATGAAGCAGTGCTTGGCAGACAGCACAGATGTGCTAAAGAAATGCCGGTTGCAGGAGTGCATGTAATCTGGGAAGATTAATGGGAATATTTCTGTAGTTCACTGCACACATCAAGAAACTGGAGCTGAGAATGGTCAAGTAACAAAAATTCATGTAATGTGCTTACACCCCCGATGAAATTGCACTAATAAATAGTATCAAAGTGGCCCGAGTGGTCAGCAGGAAAATGTGGATCTGGGTTCGCCTGTAGCAGTCTATAATGCAATAGTTGTCGCCTCTCTCTGGCTAGAGTTTTAAGATAATTTACTCGCAGCAATGGACTTCTGATAGGCCAATAGCTTGCTTAAGCAAATTTCCCAGTGCCACGCTGAGCCCTCTCCTCAATATTTACAGAATCAAACACAATTTTGGTTTTGGCTCTGAAGTGATCCGACTTTGACAGCTTGGAAATGTCAGTCTCCAGAGCAAGGACTTTTCACACGCACAGAATTCTGGCTCTGACTCTCCTGTGAATGCAAATGCAAATATCCTTGACCAGAAAACCTTGAGCAGCATGTTCGGAGAATGTTAGTGAGATTACATGAAGTTCTTTTTAACTGTATTAGATTCCATCCAACATTGAGTAAATTGAATCAGAGTAAAGTGGGGGAGGTCTGGGTTCGAAAGGTGGATGCCAAGGCAGTCATATTTTAATTCTGCCTCCATCTCTCATTTAGGGATGCTTTCTAGCTGTCAGCCAGTCAGTCAAAGAGTTTCAGGGGACTGGGGGTGAGGGTGGGGGTGGCCATCTAGGAATTAAACATGATGTGAATGGTGTATTAGAAGCCATTCAGAGACACACCCTTGCCAAAGCCATCCAGAGCTTCCTATGGTGTGTGGAATATTTTTCTCTTGCCTAACAGGGACCTGATTCTGCTTCTCTGTCATACTCAGAGAAACAGCAAATGCCATTAATTATTTCAAAGGTATAAGAATTCTCAATGAGGTTAAGATTTTGATAGAACATTTCTGGTGCATAAAGGATAATGCCAAGAACATATATGTATAAAACTCAAGGAAGAAAAAATGAGTGAAATTTCTCTGCATTCAGAACTAACCAGACAAAGGGCAGGCCAGGGGAGAGGAAAGAGAGAGTCTAACTAGAGCAGCAGCATATCTGATCTTTGAGACGCAGCCATAAGAAATCAGCACCTAAAGGTTCATACGGTTCTGAGACAGAACTTCAGGTTTGTTCCACAATTCCATGACCCTACAACTTAACACCAAAGTCGCTTACAGCATTTCTATGTAAAGAGGGCTTATGTCGTACAAAAAGGCAGGAACAGGGCTGAACCAAATATTCGAAACATGGGACATGGAAGACCAGCAGATACAAGAACCAAGAGTCAGAAAGGGATACAGCCTTCAAGCTCTTGTAGATGTGGAAATTCAAGGTGGCCTTAGATTTCCTTGGAGAATGCAAGGCAGGGTGGAAGCTAATCCTAAACAGGGATGAAGCCCTAGGTAATATTGATTAATGGACATTCACTTCAAATTCCCACCAAAGATCTCATAAAGCTCTTCAGGAAATACTGCTCCTGGTGCCTCTCATGTAGTATTTTTTTTAATCACTCAAACCTGCCCAAATATGCTCCGAATGTTTTCTGAATGCTCCCACGAGATCACCGTCAGATTTGGTGAGAAATATCTATTGAAATATCAATCTCCCTCAGTAGAATCTAGAATTCAATAAGCACTGCATTTGCATCTCACTTATCTCTATATCCCTATTGAGTTACACAAAGATTAGCACACATATTAATAAATATGTTGGATTAAGAATGAATGAATTGGAAGGAGGAGAAATTACCTGTAATTATATATTACTATTTCTTAACAAGACTTTCAACTTGTCAAACGATGGTCACCAAGAGCTGGGGTGAGGGAGGAGATGGTGAAACCTGGTGTTTAGGGGTGATTACCTGCATCTGGTAGTAATAATAAATTGTAGATGCCTAACATAGTTCTTTGATTAGGGAACACATAGCTGTCTCACAAACATTAAACTCGCTAAGAGACTATATTCGTGTGTGTGTGTGTGTGAAAGAGAGAGAGAGAGAGAGAGAGAGAGAGAGAGAGAGAGAGAGAGAGAGAGAGAGAGAGAGAGACGCCAGGAATAAAACCCAGGGCGACACACACAAGGAAAGTGATCAACAGCTGAGCCACATCCTCAGCCCCAAGAGACTGGATCTTAATTGTTTCCAACATTAAAGAAACAGATAATTGTGCCACCAGAGGTGTGAACTACATTACAATCCCACTGTAACAGGAATGTATCAAATCAAGAGGCTGTACCCCTTAAACTTACACAATTATACAACTCAATTAAAAAATCTTTAAGCTCATGAGAACAAGATCCAAATACTGAGCGCCAGCCAACTGTGCTTGAAATACAACAAATAAATGAGTTTCTGAATATTCAGGGTATGAATATTCAGTTCTACAATAGTTTTCTCAAAATGTGCATTGTGGGGGCCAGGGAGATCACTCGATGGATGAGAGCATATGCTTTGCATAAGATCCCCAGGTTTGATCTCTGGGATTATATTGTCCCCTGAGCACTGACTGAGTCAGGAGTAAGCCCTGAACATTACCCAGTGTGCCCCCTTCCCCAAAAGCACCTTATGGTTTCCCCCCAAAAAGCACTGGGAATTCTATTTTATTCAGGAATTATTAATAAAGCCTTCACAATCTTTAAGATGTGTGGATGACATCCTAAAGAAATTTGGAAATCTGCCACCACTAACTTGCTGGTGTCATCTACAGCACACAGTGAAACATTACTACTCTCATTTGCTGGTGATTGGATAAAAGAATTGACAAATGATCTAACTTTAACCAACTAACTACCTCCTCAACTATAACCAGATCCTCAGCACTGGGGAAGAGAGGAGATACAGACAGAAAATATTCAGAAATCTGCCAGTATGGATGGTTTGTGGCTACTGACACTTTGGGGTGTAAAATACTCCACTACATTTTCAAATTTTTGTCTTCTTTTGTTTTGGGCCACACTCAGTTGTGTTCAGGGCTTACTCCTTCCTCTGTACTCAGGGATAACTCTAATCAGTGCTCAGGGAACCATATGCATACCGGGGATCAACCAGGTCTACCTACATACAAGACAAGTGCCTGATTCACTGTACTATCTCTTCAACCCTTCCAACACCTCTCAGGCACTTCACTCTCTATGACCAGTATCTGTTTAGTCTCAGAGCTCACCCCAGAAGAATTCCTCTGATACTCCTTCCTATTCAGGGACCAACCTTCCTAAATCTCATTTCCCTCACCCTCCATCACTCAGAATTACCATGTGAAATTAAAATAACATAGCCAAATGATTGAAAGTGTCCAATACATAGTATTTTTCAACTGATACCATTTGCCTGGGCTGGAGGGATAGCACAGGGGGTAGGGCAATTGCCTTGCACATGGCCGACCCAGGTTTGATTCCTCTATTCCTCTTGGAGATCCCGGCAAGCTGCCAAGAGTATCCCACCCACATGGCAGAGCCTGACAAGCTACACGTGGCGTATTTGAAATGCCAAAAACAGTAACAAGAAGTCTCACAATGAAGACATTACTGGTGCCTGCTCAAGCAAATCAATGAACAACGGGACGACAGTGCTACAGTGCTACCATTTGCCCATCTCTTCTACTTCTGTACAGGAAGAATCCACAGAGGAGGGAGGCCCAAGCTCAGAGCTCATAAACAAATCTACCCAGTGAGATATAACCAAATGTACTGCTCAAACTTTGAAGATCTTGTACATCAGGTATTGGGAAATAGTTTAGGAGTCAGGAGCACTTGTACTGAATGTGAAAGAATCCCTGACACCACATGACCCCTTAGCCCAGAAACTCTGGAGTAGCCTTGATGGCCCTGGAACCTCTGGGCCCAAAGAGCACTAGAGTGCCAGTCCTGAGCATAGAACTACCTGGCCCAGTTGATCAAGTACCACTGGGAATGAACCCTAGTTCCCCTGAGCATCACTTGGAAGCTAGGTCTCTGCAAAACAAACAAAAAAACAAACTTGTATTTCTACAATCTGTTTATCTGGTTGGCGTTCATAAAAATGAACCATCCATGTACCTCTCACTGGGCTCTTTCCCCCAAGACCCTCCCTATTTAGACTGTCTGTCAGACAGACTCCACTATCCATGCCATCCAACACTGTACTGGAGGAAGGCAACTGGGTGACACAGAGTCCCTGGGTACAACCAGGCTTTACTGCAACTTTCTTCTCTCATCCCTGTCCCTGACCAAGAGAAAACGCAAGGTGGTTACGAACTCCTGGTGTTGAACACAGGCATCTTTCTCTTTCACCATCAAGGGCATCCTGCAATATTTCCCCCCTCCTGGAATGAACATCTCCAAGAACTTAATTTACTGTCTTGATTGAAAAATGGATAACTCATCTCTCCCCCATTTTCTATTGTGAGGATCCAAACAATAATTGCCTGAGTCTCCGTAGGTATATGAGAACCAGTGAGTTTACAAAGTCAAAGCAAAATTCTCCAGCTTCTATGGGGAATGGCAGGGGGATGTATCATTCTTTGAATATTTTTTTTTTTCTGTTTTCGCCTTCAACGCCATCTCCTGGTAACCTTTGTGTGTGTGTGTGTGTGTGTGTTTGTGTGTGTGTGTGTGTTGACGTTTGCCGATATTTACAAAGAGGCATCGCATGATACTGTTCTACCACTGCACTTGAATATGAGGGACAAACATTCTGGGCACCTGCACTTTTGAGAACTGGCTGATGCTCTAATAACAGGCCCCCGTCGCTTCTTTGTCCCCCTCATTGCAGTTAAGGATCTTACTCAGAGGCTGAAGCTGTAAGAAAAGCATTAAATTGAAAGGCTTTTTAGTTTGGATAGCAGTGGGTAATTTTAAAAGAAGAGAGACCTCTCTGTGGAGTTAACATGATCTGCAAGTGTGGGACATGTTAGGAATCAGATATCGTGATGAACTTTGTCTCCCTCACTTGAAATGGAGAATGAACCGATTCCGCTAAATAATTCAAAAATCTGAAAAATCAAAGAGGTGAAGGTGCAAATTTCTATGGTGCTGCACAGAAAACTGCTGGAAATAAGCATTTTATGTTTCAATTAAACCAGAGTCCTGCATCTTTTGCAATTGAAATACTTTCCAATTTATCGGCGGTCATCATTGTTTTATGACATCCAACAAACATAATGGCACCTGGTATAAATACCTTACAAAAAATTCCATTTTATTCTCTTTACCTCCGGAGGGGGGGGGTAGGAGAAATTACAAATGTAGCTGACTACTGAAAGAAAAACATTCATTAAGAAATCATATACTCAGGGCTGGAGCAATAGTACAGCAGGTAGGGTGTTTGCCTTGCACGTGTCAGACTCGGGTTCAATCCCCAGCATCCCACATGGTCCCCTGAGCACTGCCAGGCGTATCTCCTGAGTGCAGAGCCAGGAGGAAGCCCTGAGAATCACGAGGTGTCATGCAAAAAAGAAAAAGAAAAAAAAAAGAAACCATATACTCAATATCCTTCAAAGTAAAGTCAAGAGTAAGAATATTTATAAGAAAGCGATTAATCTTGCTCTACAAATATTGATTTGCCCCCCAAAACTTTTAGTGAGAAAAAGACTGTTCCAGATTGGCCTATAGCACGGGGTCATGTCTGTGAGGGAAAAGAGGTGCAATGGAAGTCAGGCTGGCCAGACTTTCCTATATCAACCCTGGACCATTACAAATCGCAGGCACTCTTCTGTAATCATACATACATCCACCCCTACAGATCATCTACACTGAAACACTCTCTAGGTTCTGGGGTCTCAGTGAAGTTCAGCAGCTGCCTGAGCAATCCAAGCATCTACCTGGGAGGAAGAAACAAGGAATAAAAGAAGAAAGGACATCCTAGATGAGAGGAAAACAGGCGGAAGGGCACAGAACTGGCATTGTTTAAGCTCAACTTAAAATAGAAAAAAATCATTCCTTCTGGGACTGCCCCCCTCAAGAGGGCAGGGGAAGGAGATGGGGGAGCAGAAGGGGGCTATTGGTAAAATACCCGTCTTGTAGGCTTGACACCATGACTTTGATCTCTGATACCACCCCACATGCCAAATGTAATCACAGCACATCTTTGAGACCTCCTTCCCAGGTCCCACAATACAGTGCAACCTCCAGCATACCACAACAACTAAAGCACAGCAAGCAAGGGCCCATGTGACAGTCTAGTGGGCAGGGCTCTTCTGGCCTTGCCAGAAGTCGACTGGATTTGATCCCTAGCACCACTGAGGCCTGCCAGGAGTGAGCCCTGAGTACTGCCAGGTATGGCTGCCAAATTAAAAAGCACAGCAACCAAGTGTGTGCAGGTCCAGCAAGAGTGTGGACCCCACCCTGCAGGAAGCATGCAGGCACCACAACCAGTACACAAGCCCTGGACAGCACCCCAACGAGGAGTGTGAGCCCAGGCAAGTGTGCGAACACCACACCCTTGTGCATGGCAGCAACCGCCACAGCCAAAGGACAGAGAAGCGGGAAATCCAGGAATAAGCACAAGTCCAAGATCTTAAGTCATTTATTTGCCTGAACTTCTGGCAGATTTGTTCACCCAGAGTTAAAGCTGTGTTCTTCCCATCACCTGCTGCAGTAGTTAAGCAATTAAAAATCCAAGAGCGGCCATCAAGGTAACTCAGGGACCGGGAGCTCTGGCATGTCAGAGACCCCTAGTTCCATCTCTAGCACTTTGTGTCCACCCCTAACAGTGCCATAATGGCCTGGGAATCCCTCAGCCTTGCTGGGCCTGAACAGTGAATCATCTGGTCCAGTTAGACAACGATTGCTGGGTCGGCCTCCAAGACCATCAGAGAACTGCGTGGAAATCCCACATAGACCCTCCAAGAAAAATAAGGGGGGAAAACAGTGGCATTTGAGTAAATCTTAAGGCTCTTCTGCCTTATTTGCTGTGGGTAAGTGGTCTGATTCTCTGAGTCTCGCCTTCCTCATCAGTGACCCGGACACTCTGATGAGCGATGGGGACCCACACAGCTCTGCATTAGGGTGGAATGTGAGCAGGCAGGCAGAAGTTCTGAGCGCAGTGCCCTGCTGAGGGGGTCTCTAAAAATGGACCACACAGATCACCCAGTGCTCAGGGCATCCTGGTGGGTCCAATGCCGGACTTCTGCCAGTCTCTGAGCCACAGATTCAGGAGGAGGACAGTAAGGCTCACCTATTCCTGGAGGACAAAGAACTCTGATGCCATGGGCTGGCTCCAGAACTATCTGTGAACCTGTACACCCCTTCCATAGTTGACTGCTATCTGTGACACTTCTCCTTCTGCAACCGCAGATCAGTACTGGAATCTGAAGTGACCTCCATGATAAATTCAAAGCTTTCATCCCAATATTCACTATTTATCTGATTCCATCAGGGAACCATTGATTTTCAGAGTCCCCAAAGCCATGCATTCACATACAGTAAGTTCATAATGAATGTAAAGAATCTTTGCATATTAAGGGGGCTGGAGCGATAGCACAGTGGGTAGGGCATTTGCCTTCCATGTGGCCAACCCGGGTTCAATTACCAGCATCCCATATGGTCCCCTAGCACTGCCAGGAGTAATTCCTGAGTGCAAAGCCAGGGGTAACCCCTGAGCATCACTGGGTATGATCCAAAAAGAAAAGAAAAAAAACAAGAACCTTTGCCTAATGAATGAAGAACCTTCAATCAGGAGGAGGGTCTATGCCCCACTCTGCACCCCCAGGAAGCTCCAAGGGGCCCGTGCATGAAAATCACATATATGGGGAACCACGGCATGAGACAATGGGGACACCTGGTAGCATAAGGAGGCCATTGGAAGAAAATTGGAGAAGGGGGGCCATGGAGAAGAAGGGGGGCCATGACCAGAAAAAAGGTGGAGAGACACGGATATGCACTATTATCCTGATCAGCAGCACCTAAGAAATGGTTTTTGTCCTTATCTGGCAGAGATAAGAGTAACCTTCCTTTGCAAAACTGCTTTCCTTGAATCTCTGAACACCATTCTTTCTCAAAGTGCAAAGTTGGAAGCACAGATCCTCTTTATCAAAAATGTTCTGACCCATTCTGTCATCTGAGGCTAGAGAGTTCACGGTGACCCAAGGAAACTGAAAGGTGCTTTCCCCTTGGTGCGCTGCCTGTCTCCTCCTTCCAAGTCTCCCTGAAATGTTGTTCTTCCACTCTACCTTTGCATGTTCCCCAGCACTTTTTTATTTGACTGATTTCCTCCTTGGAGGAAAGATCTGTCACGAGGCAAACCAGCTGCCAATAAATGGATCTTGTGACGACGATGAGGTCTGTCCTTCCTGAGCACTGACTCTGAACACACAGTGATTCGCATAGGTTGAGTGGCTCTCAACTACAGCATTGTACCTCTCCACGGAGACGTACAATGGCTCATTGTTCCAAGCTAACTCCTGGGCTAGGTACCAGAGATGCAGGGGAATGGAATTCAAGCAGTCAAGTCATTAGAATACTCTGGGACTCTTCCCAGGTTTCAATTTCGGTGGCTAAAATTCCAGTGGTCTGATCCTTTGTGATCAGTGAAATCATCCCGGATTAATCAAAGCTTTCCCTACTCACCCTGCCTTCTGCCCCTGGAACCTTTCAGGAGCATGTGGAGAACCAGGACTGGTTGCCAGATAAAATAGAAGGCTGGGTTTAGATCAACTAAACTTATATATATATATATATATATATATATATATATATATATATATGAATATCCCAAGTCACACTAAACAATTACTCACTGTTTTCATTAAATTCAATTTTCACTTGTCTTGTATTTTTGTTTGCTAGCTGTGGCAATGCTCTGTTTTGCAGCAAATGTGTTGGAGATCTGGAAGCTTACTATTCAAATGACATCCTGAGATAAGGACTGAACTGAAACCCACAGGTTTGCACCAACAATAAATGAAAAGGGAAGAATGGGGCTGAAGCCACAATACAGTCAGCAGGGCATTTGCCTTGCATGTGTTCAACCTGAGTTCCATCCCTGAAAACACATATGGTCCCCCGAGCCCTGCCAAGAGTGATCCCTGAACAGAGTCAGCAGTAAGCCCTGAGCATCACTAAGTGTGGACCCAAAACAAAGGAGGGGAAAGGGAGGAATCAGAGTCTTATATGAGCATGGAAAGCCAGGTAAGAATTAAGCACTAAGGAAGACCTTTGGGGATTTTAAGAGATGCTGCCATTGCATACTGCAGAGTCTCATTCTTTGAACAACACTTGGAATCAGGCTTCTTAGCTTTGCTCTCCAGTATGAAGTATCTGACACACAGAACAGGCTCAGCACCAAAGTGACTATGTCAGCTGGAGTGGGCTTGGCTGTGCAGTTCTCTAGGGAGCATATCAAGCTCATCAAGGTATCTACCAGGATTTGCCAAAGCTTTCCCTTGGCCTTTAGAATCCAACATTATTTGACTTCCTGCTACCCTCAGCTCAGGTCATCCCCAAAATCTCCCGCAACATGCTTTAGGATCTAACCAGATCTGGTTCCTTTGCCCTAGAACAAAACATCTCTAACATGGGCTGGAGCGATAATGCAAAGGCACTTGACTTGCAAGTGGCTAACCCTGGTTCAATCCATGGCATTGCATTTGGCTCCCAGTGCATCATCAGGAGTGATTCCTGAGAGTGGAGTCAGGAGTGAGTCATGAGCACCACTAGGTGAGGTCCAATCACTCCTCCAACCCCCAGTTTGATCTCTAATATCTACTATTCAGAAATATATATAATATCTTCATCTTTCTTCAGGCTTTACCTCAAATATTCACTGATCATAAAAGTCTTCCCTGAATGCCTTTTATAAAGTAACACATATGTCCTCCACTGTATACACCCTAACCTTAATTTTTTTCTTCTTAATGTTCAATACCATACAACCCTGTATTAGTTCATTGCCTGTCTCTTCCTACCAAAAAATAAATACCATAAGAACAGGTATTTTGGTTTTTTTTCAGTGCCTGGTCCTCAGAATGAACTTGGGAATCATTTGTCAAATGACTGAAGCCTTCCCCCTGATCAGATTCTCAGTTTCTCAAGAACAGCATGTCTGACCCATCTTCAGAGTCACTCAATGCACCCAGGACACGGTCTACCCAGAAGATTCTTCATATCTGCTGAATTACTTATGAGGAGATTAGGGTACCCATCTTTAAGTGACTTGGACAACTGATTTTCCCTTACCAGATGCTCAGTGGCAGGCTTTTTAGTAGTGACTTCTTTTGCTAATCCGACCTACTGGTATGCTTTGAGTTGACTGCTTCTTGTGCATAGCTTGACTTTACACAAGCTATGCCCCGAGAAACTCGGGTTGAAAAAGACCCACAGAGATCTAAGCAAACACAGACTCTCCTTCATGGGGAGATGGCCAGAAGAAGCCCAGTTCCCACTTTGCTGGGCCTCGCCATAACATCCTTTACACTTCTTCCTTTGGATATCCGCCACATAACGCCTATGGATAATTGCCTATGGCAAATGAGCGACCCTCCTTCCTTTTTCGGTTAAAATCACGAGTAGAGAAATTCACAATAGGGAACTTCGTTCGCTGCAGAGAAGCTCGCCTCACCCCCCACCACCATCTGAGACATTCCAGCTGATCTCCCTAATGACAAGCTAATGCCAAGGAAACCGAGTTGCCTGGAGCTGAGTGAAACCTGAAGAGGACAAAAAGAATGAGGAAATGGTAAGGGAGAAAAGGTGCCAAAAATCCTTGTGACCGCATGAATTTTTTCTAGCAGACGACTCATCAATCTGGATTACTGCCTCCAAATCCCCAAATAAATTATTTATATTACATTCAGTTTACTAATAGTATCCACAAATGGATCATTCCTTCCCCCAAACAATAGACAGGTTTTTCAAATAACAAATTCACATTCAAGTGCCAGGCCAGACCCTATTATTTGTGGGCAGGACAGCTCAGTCTCTGCGCTCAGCCCAAACGAGCCTCTGCTGCTGTGCTGATTTCTTGTGGGCTATGGGGCTGTGGCTGCTGCAAGGGCCTGGAGGCTGTGTCCGCTGAGGCCACCCAGACAGCCACTGGAGGCTTCGATGACACGGGAAGCTGCCACTGCAGATGGAGTGCCAGCCCGACACCACGTGCTCCTTCTACTGGACAGAGATTTGACAACAGCCCCTCACTGGATTTCTTTCCTGAGCCCAATCCATCTGTAATACAACATCACCCTCTCTCTCTCGGCAGTTTTACAATCGAGATCTATGGGCCTATTTTGCACAATTCGCATATAAATGACAAATAGACACTTCAAGATGCTTTCTGACTTGGAATGGCACAGCCATTGGACGCTCACATCACACACACGTGAAACTGAGAACCAGAGAGAAAGTCCTTCCCCCTCCCTCCATCCCCATCTTTCCTCTGTAACTTACTTGTGTGTGAGAGGTTAGCAGAGGACCCTGGGGGTGGGAATGCGGGTGGGGGATAAGTCTGAAATAGGCCACCCAGAAAGCCCAGTTTAGAATTTGGAAACCCGAAGACCGGGGGTCTAAAACCCTCTCTATTTTGGCTACTAGCCAACCACTTAAAGCCTATTCAGCTAGTTATCCTCGGTAGGGAGACAATAAAACATCCCTAATGTGCGAGGTAAAACCACTCTTTTAAAATGACTACAAATTTTCCAATTTTCTGCTGAAAGGGCAACTTTCCCACCTCGACCAGTTCCTCCTCTCACTGAGCACCTCTTTTCCCAGGGGCCCAAAGCCAGGCATCCTGTTCGTCTGCAGGCCTCTCTAAAGACCTGTAAACTCAAGGCGTCACATCTGCCGAGAATATCTCAGGAAGTGCAAGTCCCCTGGTCTCCGTTTGAAATTACTGCGCAAAACCAATTCTAGTGCCCTCTAGCTCATAAAGAAGAGAGACTGCTCTCCCCTACACCCCCACCAGCCAGCACCACCATTCGCAGCCCCATTGCTTGGCTCAAAAGCCAT
This sequence comes from Sorex fumeus, assembly GCF_029834395.1. Lineage (NCBI taxonomy): Eukaryota > Metazoa > Chordata > Mammalia > Eulipotyphla > Soricidae > Sorex > Sorex fumeus. The sequence continues at coordinate 6,096,458 of NW_026606102.1, forward strand.
CAATTCAAATTCTTCGCTCTGGACACCTGAAGGCATATAGGCCTGCAGTGCACCCCTCACCCCCACCCCACCATGCCTGGGCCCTTCTGTAGCTGAGACTATTGAGCACTCTCTGAGCACTGCTAGTTTCAGTGGTCATTCCATTGCATCTGAGCCTTCAGCGGGGTTTGAAAGAACACTGTGGTGAAGAACTGTTGCTGGGAGATTATAAAAGAAAGTCGGGCGGATTATGAAATCCTGATAAATGGTATTTACAAGTCACTGATGCTAGAACGCTCCTGCCTTCCCAGGAAAATGCACACCCCTAAGTTGCAGCACCTCTGAACTTCCCCAAATGGCATACTGGTTAAAGCATCTCCTACCTTCAGTACACATATCGTTCCTGAGTGAGTCCTCCAAACACCCTTTACTTGGTGTTCCCTTCTCTATCTGAGCTGCCTTTTCCCCCAGAATCTGCTGCTGGCTTCGAAGCCGTGGAGCAGACATGGCCACTCAATACCTTTATTGCAACCCACAACACCCTAACAGAAAGAGAGAGCAAAAGGGAATGCCCTGCCACAGAGGTGGGGTGGGGTCGGGTGGGGTGGGGGGATGTGGTGGGGGGGTGGGAGGGCTACTGGGTTCATTGGTGGTGGAGAATGGGCACTGGTGAAGGGACAGGTACTTGATCATTGTATAACTGAAACCCAAGCACGAAAGTTTGTAAGCCTACAACTGTACCTCAGGGTGTTTCACTAATAAAAAAAAAATTTAAAAAAAAGCAGCTCCTACCATGAGCAACTCATCCTGATAGTCAGAGTCCGTTCCTAGGAGTTTGGAATGAGAAATTGTAGCTCGCCTTTCTCTCGGGATTCATACTGCAATATATCTACTTTGCATTTGAGGTTGTAAAAACAAAAAATTAGAGTAGCCACCCTGCAGTTTTTGGGTGATATTATCAGAAAAATAATACATATCTAGGGCCTGGAGAGCCAGTACAGAGGATAAAGTGTTTGTCTTGCACGTGGCTGAATTGGCAACCACACTTGCCCTCTAGGAGTGATCTCTGAGCACAGAGCTAAAAGTCCTGAGCACAGCTGCATGAGGCTCAATTCCCTAAAAATGCATCTAAGGGGGACAACAATTTATCATCCTTTTAGCTCCCCCCACAACACACACAAATTACAAAGTGAATCCACACATACACCATTAAGTTGAGAAGTCAACAGCTTCGGAAGTTATTTTATAAATACTGTACAACTCAAAGTACAGAAATGAGTTCACAGATAACTAATGAAACACTGAAAGTTGTTGCTGAAAATAAGTAAATTCATTTAGCAATTTTCAGCAAAGATTTGGTTTCAAGAGCCCAGAAGAGAAGGACATGGATGAAGACGGGAGCGAGACTCAACCAATCCTCCAGAGTGGTTTGGTAACTGGCGGGGGCGAGTGGGGGTGGATGTCTGGAAATGGGGGATCAACATCAGGATGAATGGCCTCCTGCTGACTTCCAAGGCCAACCTGAGGGCAGAAGCCCCCAATATGCCCCAACATGCAGTAAGGGTTCCAGCCGATCAGGACAAGCATAGTGACACCTGCAGAAAACCATCAACACACGGACTCACAGTTCCTGGGATAAAGACAGCATATTAAAAACCACTAAGATAGAGTGGTTCTTATGAGCAGGCTGTGCAGGTGGCAAGAGTAAACAGAGAGAAAACCACGTAAACGCGGCTTCTCTTTTCCTGGCAGGGAACCCCACATTCCTTTTTTTAGCTCGGGGTGAATTCACAGTGAGTCCCAGAGGGGAGACGGTTTTTACAGTGCCCAATACTAGACTTTTTGATTCACCCACAAACTAAGTCTGGCTCTCAGGAAGCTTGTCCTTTTTGTTTTTGTTTTTGTTTTTTTTGGGTGTGGGGTGGGGACTGAAGTGCGGACACACCCAGGAGTGCTGGGGAGTGAACCCAGAGTTCCCACATGCAAGATATGCACACCAGTCCTTTGAGTCATCTCTTCAGCCTCCATGAAACAGTCCTGAATTAAGCAGGGAGGTCAAGACCCAAGCTTGCCCCTCATCATGTTGGATCTGACCGATGACCCCCAGACTATAAGCTCTACACAGGCCATGAAAATGTCTTACACAGGCACGTGTAAATGTCAGATGCTCCATTCCCCTGCCCCTCACCCCAAAATAGTTTAACAGAAGCCAAGGCATATCAGGGGCACAGACAAAGATGATCTGAAGAGTTGTTCTAAGTCAAAGCCCAACATGGTCACACGGTCATGATCACAGTCTCCCGTTGTTCATCGATTTTTTCGAGCGGGCCCAGTAACGTCTCCATCGTGAGACTTGTTGTTACTGTGTTTGGCATATTGAATACGTCACGGGTAGCTTGCCAGGCTTTGCGGGCGAGATACTCTCGGTAGCTTGCTGGGCTCTCCGAGAGGGGCGGAGGAATCGAACTCGGTCGGCCATGTTGGCTGCTTGTAAGGCAAATGCCCTACCGCTGTGCTATCGCTCCAGCCCAAAGCCCAACACATAGGCTAGAAAGCTTTCAGGTGCTCTTAAGAAGCCAGAAATAAGGTTTCAGCCACATGCAAAAAGACTAAGTGAATCTGCTAGCCAGACTGAAAGATCTGTCAGGATTGCATTCCCTTTGGTCAGTGAGCAAGCACAAGTCAGCAGGATGCGACCTCACGTCTCTGCTTTCACCCTCTTGCTGGAGTGGGTGGTTGACAGTAGTTTTTGGTCTATGATCAACCTGAGCGCAGTCTCTGGCTTTGGTGTCCAGCACTATTAGTCACCTCTGTGCCTGTGCCACATTCCTAGACAACTTTCTCCTGCACCAAAGCTGGATTTTCAGTTTCTCCAGGGACTGGATTTTCTGGGCTGGCTTTGATTCTTTGATCTTTCTTAAAAACCTCCTGGCAGACCAATAGCGAACAGACACTCAAAAAATATCTGGGGATAAGGATAGCATATGCACCTACTTATTAATTTTATGCATTAAATAATTAAGTACTGGGCACCTAAAGAGTTCAAGGCTCAGAACTATGCAATGTGAGATCGGGTTATTTTTTTTAAGCAATTTGTATGAAACCTACTCTTAATCAGCTTATAGTTTTTTTAATCATTTTTTTCCCTTTGGTTTTTGGTCCACACCTGGCGGTGCTCAGGGCTTACTCCTGAAAATCAGCTTAGCGTTTTAATAAACCCCATTCTATGTGGTTTGTGCCAAGCGTGAGAAATCAGCTAAAATTAAAGCCATCTAGGAAGAACTGTTTCTCTCCAGAATCATCTTTTCCTTGAGCATGCATTCTAAAAGCTCTAGCTATTCTGGAAATTAGTCGGTCATTCTCAACTCCTGGTAGACAAAAAGAATTTGACGATAGAGCCACACCATAAAATATATGTGGAAAGGGAAGATTATGGACAGACTTAGGAGATTGATGTCTGGCATTCTGGAACAGATACAGTAACTACAAAAGATGTAGTGTCCGTGCTAGACTCTCCCATTCCCCCACAGACTGAGTCAGTCTGGCTCTCTGGAAGCTTGTCATTTTGGGGAAGGCGGAGGTGTGGAGTACACCCAACAGTGCTGGGGTCGAGATGATTCAAATGGTAGAGAGTACATGTCTGATATGTGCATAGACCTGGGGTAGCAAGAAGGAAGGAGGGATAGAGGGATGGATGGAGGGACAAAGGGACAGAGGAAATGAGGGAAGGAGGAAGAGAGGGAGGGAAAGAGAGAGGAAAACAATTTCTCTAAAAGGCCTGGTTGATTTCTGAAACATCCTCCTTCTATTCCTCTGGTGAGTAAGTGGGCTTAATATAGAACATGACAAGCTTTAACTGGAGAGGGGCAATAGTTACCTTTCTTGAGTTCTGACTACGAACCAGCATTAAGCCATTCAACAGGCATATTCTCATTGCCCTGAGAGTATCTCTATTTTACTGTTAGGAAATTTGAGACTGGGACATTCAAAGTCACCCGGTCATTATTAAATTTAAACTCAGGTAATTTTGGCTCGAGAGGGCAAGTTTTTCTTCATGGTACCAATTCTAAGTATAAGATTTCTGGTATTTTGTCTCTTGGCTTCTGAAAATCCCTTCAAATTTTTCATCTAATAGTCTAATTGGATGATAATTTGTTTTCCTTTACAGTTGCATATTAAGGAGTGTAAGAAAAGAAAGCAAAAACGACACAGGAAAACAACCATCAGAACCAGAGGAAACAGCTGCAGGCATGGAAGGTGAAGTTACTCCGCCCCATGGTTCGAGATGAAACATCATGTTCCCATCTGTCTGTTCATTCTCCATGGTTTACTAGGAAAAATACCATTTGCTCCCTATTGTCTTTCTCCTCAAGAGCTGGGATAAATACTATCCTCCCCCCTGGCATAACCCCCTGCCCCGCCAAAGGAGGAGAAATGAGCCTGAAACTTATTCACTGCATCAGGATTCTCAAAGTCCTAGAGTTTATCAGGGTTCGCTCTTTCAAAACAAAATAGAATCAAACTCATAAAAAAACCTCTCAGGGACTCATCCTTCCATAAGCTAAGGTAACGAAAAGAAAGAACACTGTAAAAGTTACCTAAGGCATGCAAATGCCTATGCCTAAAATCATCCTCTTACTCAGTCTGAAGGATCATTTTCCCTACGATAACTTTATCTGAGACTGACAAGAGGCAGGTAGGGGAAACTGAGGAAGCTAATGTTTCTCTCCTCTGAGCTTCAGTTGGTCTTTGTAGAAGTGAAAGGAGCTTCTGCTTAGTTTTAACATCCGAAGAAATTTTGAAATGTAAGAATTTATTGCTTCCTCTCCACGATATTAATACATTCTTTGAACTCACAAGACTCTCCCCCAAAGCATATTGTTAATCCTTGTGCTAGCACCATGGAATGGGGGGTTAAAAGTGAACTTGGCTAGCATCTCCATGCCTTAGGCCGAAAAATCTAGGCTCAGTTCTGGTTGCTTTTTGGAATGGGAAATGCAAGACTTGGGTTTTACAGGCAGCTCCAGAAAAGCATGCCAGGGCTCTCCTGCTCTCAATTTATATTTGCATGTGAACAGCTTGTCGGCCATTTTATGAAGACAGATGAATCGCAGTCCTGCTAAGGGGCAGCCAGACCTAGATATGTGAACCACATACCCCTCAAGCCCACAAACTGTTAAAAATAAAAATAAAATGAGTAACTCTGGACATAACTTAAGGAGATTATATGTATATAAATTTAAGGCATCGTCTGTAAGTAGAAAATAAAGAATGAGACTAGCCTATAAATATCTCTTTTAAATGTCAATAAAAAATAAGATGTAGCTGTTTATGACACAAGAAACAAGTCTTTCATGCGTTCTCTCTCTCTCTCTTTCTCTCTCTTTCTCTCTCTCTCTCTCACTTTTTATGCCTGCTTTGAAAAGACAACTTTGAAAAGGAAAATACCAGCAAAATACCAGAATGAGACAAGGAATAGGAAGAGTCCATATGCAATGCTAGAACCCAACAACACTCTAAAGACCTTCCCCAGCTTGGGAAAAGAAACAAATCCCAAAAAACAAAGGTTAGGATAGAATGTGGTCAACTCAGTCCTCCAGGCCACACACTGACATAATTCTGCTTTCTTATTGAGGGCAGATGAGATAAAAATAGAAAAAAAATGTGTAAAACCATTACAGGAAGAGATGTTATTAAAAATAAAAATCTAAGTAGGTGGTAGGGGTTATATCAACTAGATAAATAGTGTAATGAATAACTTTTTTTAGTATAAATTATATGAAAGGTATCCTGTAAGCCCATTGTATACATTCTATAATTTGATTCCTCTAAGATATTGTTACTATACTATTTCAAAGATGAGGAATAAACTAACACTTGGGAAGGTTAAATAACCTATTAAATTCAGTATTTCAAAGATAACGTATAGCGGAGGGAAGCTTTTGAACACGGGTCCAATAGCAGAGTTGGTATTTTTTTTATTTGGGCCACACCCTGTAGGACTACTCCTAACCCTGTTCTTTGAGGTCGGGGGCGGGGGGAGGATGGCGGTGGGAGGTCACTCACGGTGGTACTCCCCGGGACCAGGGGGTGTGGGAGGGGTGTCAGGATTCAAGCTCCTGGGCTCCTACATGCAAAACATGCATGCCAGCCCTTTGAGTTCTCTCTCCAGCTATAGCTGGAGTTAATCACGATGTTAAAGTCCACTCATAGGCCCTTCAAGGTCAAGCATTCACTCTGGACCCTTCTGTTCCTTCACCAATATAGAGAGCACTCTGAACTCTATGAGATGCTTCGCTGAATGCACCTAACAAAATGCTTGGCATAGGATAGAAACGACTCATTCATTCAACTGATGGTTTTATTAAATCTTAAATTCCTACCTTATGACAATCTTTTTCAGACTTGGGTGTGAACCACATCCTTAGTATTTTACCAGAAACTACTATACTTGTATAGAAAACAGACACTCTTTATATTGAATTTCTGCAACAGAAAGTCTATGTATTTACGCAACGGAGAGACTGAATACTGCCTTGGACTCTTACTGTTTATGCTTTAGACTATTTGAAGTGGAAAATCCTTTGAAGGCAGAGGTTGCTTTCTTAAAGTAATTAGCGAAGGGTTAAGCTCCTAAGAGCACTCAAAAATACTTGTCAATCAATAATCTTAAAATCGCTGTGGTAAGGAAAAGATCAGGAGCTTTTTACCACTTTAAATGGGACTAAAATGAAATGAAAAAGTCCTGGTTCCTTACCTATGCTGTCAAAGATTCTGATAGGGTAAATCAATCCCACCTCTCCATTTCTTGGGGACTAAATCTTTCTTGAGTATTCTGACAGTTTTGGGGGTGAGGGCAGGAATTTGTGGGTTGCCCCGAGGGCAGACCCCCAAATCCTTGACTCTGGTTAGCTGTTTGGCTACTATGGACTCTCAGAGCAGCAGCCAAAGTCCCCAGCTAAACTTACCATTTTCTGGCTGGTCCTTAATGTCAGCGTCACTTGGCTGGCTGGGACTTTCAGATTGACTTGAATCTGAAAAACATAAAAATACAGCCAAAAATTTTAGGGTCTGCGAAGGCAAGTGGATGAGAGGTGCCAGACTTTCTCAAAAGGTGCAGCCTCTAAACTTGGAATAAGAACATGATAGAGATGACATAATGAAGAAAAGAACAGAGAAAAGAAGGGGAGGGGGCAGTTTAGGAACAGCGGCCGCGGCAGCAGCCACGGCCACCGTCTGTGTCATTAGAGCGGACACTCAATTTTGTTTACACCTCCAGTGGCTTTTGGCTTGCGCCAGATCGCAACTTGAAAGTCTTCAGAAGCCATTCTCTTAGAGACAGACCCTTTCCTCACAGCTCTTCTCCATTATTTATACACGAGAGCCTGATAAAGACTTCATCCTTCATTACACACATCTGAAGCTTGATTCAGAACATAATAAAGTGTCAAAACATATTTTGAAGCTGGTATATAAAAGCAACCCAAACAACAGTAACAAGTTCTGTTGATATTTAGCTCTGCATTACAGCAACAGACTATGCAGACGAGCACCACTAAATACTGGAGTCCTAATATTCTAGCACATTCACTTGAAATGACATCAGAACTTAAAAGATCATTTGAAAGGTACATATTTTCTCCACTGGGTAAGTATAATTTTTTTTTCCCTCTGTGGATGGGATACCCTAAAGAGCTTTTTTACAAGAACAAGTTCTTATAACTGGATCACACTTATTTACCTAAAAAATATACAGTAATGTTAAAACTAAAAAAGAAATGTCCATTTTCTTAATTTCTAAAATAAATAATTTGAAATCAAGTAGAATTTAGTTTTAATTAAATAGATCAAAAGAATTTCACTAACTTTGAAGTGAGCATTTTATAATACATAAAATTATAATAAAGACACACAAAAGAGAAGAGACACAAAAATCAGACAAAATATTATAAGGGGAATCTTTTTTATAGAAAGCATTTTCTGAGGTCCCAATCAGTTTATAACATTATCTAAAAATAAATAAACAAATGCTTTTATAAAAGTCCCTCTAACTGTGGGATTTCTGGATCTGAACTATATCTTGACTTCACAGGGTTAGAACTGTCTGAAATTTGACCAAATTTCAGCAAGAAGTTCAATGCAAGCTCAAAAGGCCTGACACTTTACTGTGATTCAAATAAAAATATTAATTCCATTTCAACACAGCTAGAATATTGCCATTCTTTTTCTTTAGTTGCTAAAAAGAAGTAGCACTACAAAACAGAAGTGATCCTAAGTGGAGAATGGTAATTATTTTTCAAAAGACTCTCTGTTTCTAAACAAACAGATATTTTAATTATATGGAGGGACTATAAATAAAATACCCTTTTTTAAATTTTCAGTGGCTCTCAACCTGGTGTTTATGAAAAAAAAATCCTAGGTTGATTCAAAGGTTCAAACAGAAAAATATGTGAAAATATGAATTTATTTGTATGCCAAAATGATAGCTTTAGTCATCTTGCAACAATCAGTAAAGATACAAAAAAAGCATTATGGGTCAGATGCTTTAGAAAAATGTTTTAGAATGAGCTGTACAGTGAACTACAAAGCCAGCACTGGAAATAAAAATTTATTGGACCATATTGGAACTTTGACTCCATAAATCAATACCTATTTTATAGCAAACAATTTACAACTACACCAAGAATACCATATCTTTGATTAGGAAAAATCTGTGATTTTCTATTAAAACATCAAACATAATATTCTGAGAAACATCCTAAAAATTACAAATTAAATATACGAAAAGGGCATACCTTCAGTGTTTTTGTTCTGAATATCTTAAAACTAATAATATCTATAACTAAAATAAAGAAAATAACTAATTTTTTAAAAGTGAAAATTCTTCCTCATTACATTAAAAAATAGACACAAATAACAATTTCTTTGAAATAACACTAGAAAACTTAACTTTCTATATGATAACTTAGCAATGTTCTGCTTTCAGACAAAAAAATTGTTACAACTAATAACTTCTTTTTAAACAAATGGAAAAAAATTTTAATCCCACCATATATGTACATATATCTGTATTTATATACAACAGACACATATATAATTTTCCCTCTATTTATTCAGTAATAATAAGGCAAATGGGATTATGAGAGACTAAAAACTATTTTTTCAAAAGCTCTACAAGTGGATGTCTTTGCTCTTCTCTCTCTCTCTTTCTCTCTCTCTTTTTTAACATTTGTTGTTTCACCCTGTCTTGATAGAAATATAACAACCAGAGGAAACAGCAATAGCAACAAAAGATGGCCATAGTTGTGTTCTGGGAAACTTGAAAATTTCAAGTCACAGAGAAAGAAGTGATATGTATGTAGGAACCGGCAGGCATACGTGAGAGCTGGTCTGACAGGGGCCGCGGGGCTGTTGTGAAAGCTCAGATACAAACAGTGGCGAAGGCATCTAGCCAAACTGAGAACGGAATTGGATTTCTCCAGTTTTATTCAAATGCTGGGGACTCTTATTATCCACCCGCAGACAGCATACTAAAACACACGATCCTGAGAAGGAACTGCAAAGCTTAAGATGGACAAGAAAATTTAAATGAGGTTAAAAAAAAAAAGTCAATGTTTCTTTCGTACTACATGCTCTTAATACACTTCTTTTTGAACCCATAAGAAACAAAACAACGCAGCCCCAGCGCTGCTGACTACTAAGATCATGGAATGCTTTCTCATATATTCCAAAGGCCCCTGATATTATTGGGTACAGAACCCATGAGAAAACCAGAATTTAAAATTCTCTGCTCCCCATATAGAATGCAGACAAATGGAAGTGTTCAGTCTTACACAACTGACACAAAATTGTGTAAAAGATAGTGAAAGATAATAATGAATTTCCTTTTCCTCTATATAGTTGGTAGAGACATATCAAAAGCCATATCATTTTATCTCTTGATTTTTTAGACAATCAACTCCGGTCAGCTAGTTCCCATCATCTAGAAAACTCAGAAACTGCCCCCAAAACAAATCCAGACACACAGAACTGGGGGTCATTCTTGTCTCTGAGTCCCTCAACAGAGATTTTCCTCTGGTTCCCTGGTTGAATGTCATCCAGATTTGCCTATTACTATGAAGAGACTATTTTTTAGAATTTGTTTAAAGGATGGCAAGGGAAATGCTACTGTGAGGGAGTATTTCAGGATTCTCCAATTTTTTCCCCACCTAGGGATTGACTTTTTTGTTTCAGGAAACTCAGACTTTAACCTTGAAATGTGATAGTTTATTCAAAAACAAAATAATATGAGTTTAAATTTACAAGAGACAAGGTCTACCCTGGGATCTGGATGGAGCCTTGATCACAAAATTGGCTTCAAGGCACCTGCAGCCACAGTACTGGGTGCTCAGAGAGCGAGTCCATGACCAGTACACTCCTGGGAAAAGCAGTAAGTCTAAAGGTTATGTCTTAGTTTTTGTCTCTATAGACTCATGCAGCTTAAGATTGGAAATCTTGCACTGGACATCCTCCTGGATTCTATTCACCCACTCTCACTTTTACTCCCTTCAGCCTGGAACCACAAAGATCAATATTCCTTTCAGGAAGGTTAGCTAGAACGGGAACTGGTCAAGAGGGCACATGAACCAGATGAAACTGCGGACATCCCTGAGAGCATTTGATGCTCCTGAAGCCAAAAGCAGAGATGGGCCATGGTTTCCTTGGCACAGCCTAGAATCCCTGAGAGTCCTCTGACTAACGTGGCACACAGGTGGCTGTCAGTGACCTGCGGAGAACCCAAGGGACTCGAGAACCCAGTTCACAGACCACTTTCCTTCTTCCTTCTTTTCTGTCCTCACTATCAGCGGAGAGTCCCCAGCCCACCAGAGATCCAGGGTCTGCCGAGCTCCAGAGTTGAATTTTCATGCGCTGTTCTGCTTTCCAACATGGGAGCACTGCCAGGGACTAACTCTCTCTCTCTCTCTCTCTCTCTCTCTCTCTCTCTCTTTTCACACATGGGCAGGGACAAGGCTCAATGAAGGCAGGCAGAAGAGACCTTGAGGTCCCCCTTCTGTGGGGTGTGCCATGCGAGCCAGGGGCCAGCTCGGGGTCGGGGACAGGAGAATGGGAAACTGTGTTTCAAGTTTGCACACAACCACTCCCTGTGATCCACTGATCCACACACAAGTGGCTCCTCAGAATAATAAGGGCTGAAGATAGTCTGACGCCCAGAAGACAATCCCTAGACCCCCAGAAGTGTGCAGGCTCAACTGACAAGAGAGAAGTAATTCACAGTCATGGGATGCACCGAGAAGAGAGATCGATCATATCTTGACACCTCACTGCTGTGGTGAGGGGCTGAGAAAGCACAGCCAGGGCAGAAAGGCCCCCTCAGAGATAGGCCTGTGCCATTCTGGTTCCCTCAATGAAAGTCTGTTGGACCGTCAAAGTGTACATTCTTGATCCACTAGTAAAATAAGACAGCCTCAATTTCAACCTCCCACATACCTAATGGCTAGGCTAAAAGATCACATTTGAAGAACCTTTGTTACAGTTGTGTGTCCAGTTTCAACCATTCCAAGAAGGCAGTCAAAACCAGAAATGAATCAAAAGAAATCAAGTGAAAATTCCACCTTAAAAGAGTTGGCGTTTCTCGTAGCATAAACAGGAAAGGTAAATGAGGGAGTAAATTCTTTGCTGCCAAAAACTCAGGAGTCAGGATAATTTCTGGGGCAAAAATAAATAAATGTGATTAGATTCTACTATAATAAAATTACCTTCCACAACCGTTGCCTTGAAAGATGCTCAGAACTGGAACTGAAGCATGTGTCTGGAGTGCTCAGGGCCCTGGAATCAGTTCCTGGCTCCTGGTTTCTCCCAAACACTGCCCATGGGGAGCCCCGGTGGTCCCCAGAAATGCAGGGAAGTCACTCCCATACACAAGAAAGCCACAAAAAAATTTTCAGCAATTTTTGAATTAAGATGTTCAAGATTTAGGCAAATTTTTGTTTCTTATGGTTTGGTGAGATGAATTCTTTGCAAAAGAGGTCAAAGAATACCAAGATTCATTTCCGTATTCATTTTGTAAATCTTCAATGTTACAACAGAAAAAAAATTACTTTTTATTAACGAAGTAAAGTTTAGAATTGCTTTATCTTATCATCCTGTATCATAAAATAATTATTAGAGTCAAATAATTCAAATGACCATCAAATGACCAAATGCCACATTTTGTGTATTTGTCCCATAGCTGCTTTTATAAAAGAAACATTATTATAGTAATTTATTATATTTAGGAATGATGTATATTTTTTCTCCTGGCATCACCACAACCTTTAAGTCTGAGGTACAAGGAACTATTCAAAAAACCTTCATTTCAGAAAGCTGAATACCAGGGCACAGGTGTACATACATCTGTAACTTATGTGTAAACATTGATGAATACAATACCAGCAGCTAAATATAACATTATCCATCATGGCCTGAGCTACAAAAATATTTTTCTGTAATACCACCATGAATTCTAAAGCATATAAAAAACATATTCAGTGATTAATAGTATTTCCGGAGAAGAAATCGAGTCCATTTAAGTTCAGGGAATCACCTAACCAAGCTTCAGATCCACTGAAGTGTACAACTGTGGCCCACTTAGCAAGACGTTAACACACACTAACCTAGTTTTTACAACACGTACACGCATGAGATGAGTTACAGCAGAGAAGTTTCTTCAGTTTTAAAAATGAAAACCCTGCAGGGTTCTATAAAAATGGGAAGTCCTGTCCTGACTGTATTTAATGGGCTGAATTGGATCCGTAGATAGCGCTTTTCCTATTGAGCTGGAAATGAGTGTCTGCATGGAGACCCGGAGCATGAATGAAAACCAGAACCATCAAGGTCCACAGAATAACTCCTTCCCCGGCAGGGAAGGGGGTGGGGGAGCAAATATGCATGAGGAAGAGGCCCAGATCCGAAAGAACCAGTTACTTTGCAGGTCCTTGGTCCTGTGTCCTCAGATCCGCCTCCGCAGTGCGCGGGAAAGCTGTGAGCAAGCCGTAGTGACTTGGAAAAGCTCCACCAGACCACCCCGGAGGTGCCAGCTGCTGCAAGAGCCACCCCTCGGCCACTCCCCACATGGCATTTTCAGGGCAGACTTCAACGACTGTTATACAATCGAGTCTACTACCACTGTCTCTCCTGAAAGAAACGTTAAGGCATTTCCGAAGAAGAAATTTGTGAAATATTAAATTTTGCAGGCATTAGATTTCTTTTTTTGGCATTAATGCTGGTATTCAAGGCCCATCTGTTTTGTTGGGACCGAGTATGATGATGAGACTGTTTAGGTTGAAGAGTGATTCAACTGTCTTATCACCTACTCATAAATGTGTTATTTTTCTCTGTGCACAAGGAGGTTGCAGAATGATACACACTCTTAACACAGTGGGGGGAAAAATAAAATGGCGTAACCATTGTTGTGTTATGACAGAGAGGGGGGGAATCATTTCTAACCTGAAGAAATGACACGTTCACTCTAAAAGTAATGGCAAATGACTCACTGTTCAAACCTTCGATCTTGGCGTGAGGCTGATTTCAAATAAGAAGCAGCTTTTCCCGAGAAGTTACAAATAAAGTCAAAGGCAAGAAGCTCAAGCAGCTAAAAGATCTGGAAGAGCTTCAGATGTAGCTGAGTGGTAGGCAAGGCAGAAGCTTTGAAAAGTACGAGGCCCTGGGTTCGATCCCCAGCACTAAAATGAAAACAAAACGTGAATTTCCTCCCTCCTCCAAAATCAAGGCGTGTGAGTAGAACATTTTGACTAAATTTGAAATTTCTCCTATTTCTTTTGGCAAGGGGCTATAACTAAAATATAGTGTCACTCTGAATTATGACACTGGTGGTGAGCTGCTGAGCAATCAGAGCCCAAGCTTCTGAGTCAACCTGCCCACTTACCTACTCATGCTGAAGCAAAATGGACTTAAAAATGCATATCACAAATGTGCTCAATTTTCCCTTTTGGGGTTGCTTTTTTTTTCATAACCACAATTAATCACAACAATAAGGAAATTAGTCATCTCCTCCAAGACAAGAGGGGGTAGCCGACTTTCTTCCATATATTTTTATGTTATAAAAACAAGTGTGTCAAATGACAAGGATGATTAAGGTATACTTCATATACATGGGTTTCATGCATTTAGGAAATGCTCCTTGTTGAGAGTAACCATGGTATTTAAATTACATAGTACTTAAGCATCTGAAAGTAACCTACCTTAGACACTCTTATTTTACCACTGAAAGGAATTTGACTGGCAAAAACGATGCCATTCTAAAACGATCACATCTATAAACTTAATTTTCCTCTTTATCTGTAAAGTGGGAATATTCATGACTAATTTAGGATTGTTGTATGGATAAAATAAGGTGAGAGAAACAGATTTTGATACCTTAAGGTAAACCCCAAAGAAATTTCCATTTTTACCTTTGCTGTGAAAACCTTCCCGCCCAAACAAGTTTTTTGTTTTGTTTTGTTTTGCTTCTTCCTTAAAAATCAGCCCCAACTCACACACCATGTGATTCTGTTCTAAAACATCACCCGCATCACAGACCTGGTTTGAAAGAAAAGGTTCTTAATTCCCATATACTGGGAAAGAGATTATCTCTGATAATGAAAATGTAAATCTCCACTTGCTGTTGTTTATTCCAGACAGACATTTGTGTGTTAAGTCTGTTTATCAGGCAACACTTTGTCTAAGCCAGGAAGTAGTCAGTCTTTGTAACAAGATGTATGCAAATGAATTTCCCAGGAGTCTCTAAGCAAATTGCAAGGGGTGGGGGTGGACTGGGGGGGGATTCCTTTTTACTCTACCAGCAAGAAGCTACCTCAAAAGTAGACTAGAGACAGAGGACTAGGAGCTAGACTATGCTGATGAGTTTAAATGAGTCTTAAACACGTGCTCACAGTCTGTTGCTCTTTATTCTAAGCAGACTTGGTGCATTACATCTGTTTATCAGACAACACTGTCTGGAAGGCCAGGCTTTGTAACCTGTGTGAAAATGAACGCTGTCCATAATCCCATCAAATAACCTGTCTGAGGCCAAATTCCAAGCCTCCTGCTACTTTAAGAATCCCCACCAATAGAAGCTTCCAGGAAATCTTTGAAACTTTGAAAGCAACCCAAGTCCAAACTTTCTGCACACCTTCTATTTTAAATAACTTCTCTAAATTCCTTGGCTTTCCTAATGGCATGACAAATCCAGGACAAAACTATTTATTTCATCACACAAATTAGACTGATAAATGAAAATTTTCCTTACTAGGCACTACGTAATCATCCGAATCGGAGGTTTTAAAAGAAAAGAACTTTTCTAGCATAAAAGATCCTAAAAGTATTCATTCTTTATTATTTAAGTAATTATCCTCGGAGCCTTTCTTTAAATGTTTGTAATATAGAGTCAGTTTTTTTTTAAAGTCTATACATGAAGTGTGGTACGGTGTTACTTCTTTCCTTTTTATTTTCCTTGGTAGTTTTCAACAGGCTTGGAAAAATCTTACCAAAGGAGTCCAATTGGTTTAGCCTGTCTTCCTAGACAAAATAAACACTTTAGGTCTCTACTTGTTTGTATTCTCCTCAGTGGCTCTGTATGCATCAGCAGCTAAAAACAAAGAAACTTTTTAGCTGCTCAGACAAAATGCAGAAGCTTCCCAAACAAGGCAGTGGAGGGAGGGGGCCGGCTTTAGGAGAGCATGGGGGAGTGGGGGGTGAAGGGCGCAGAAAGTCTGACAGTCCATTCAATATAGGGATGATGGCTATAATGCATCCAGGGTCCCCTTGCTAATTAAATATGCATTGGCACAGTTTTGGTCGATGCAAGCCATGGATCAGATGACACACCTGCAAAATCTCCAGCCCAGAGCTCCCAGGAAAGGGGAAAATACAGTCTTGTCTCCTTATCTTTGTTTTCAAAGGCTCTCGATTTCTGTGCTTAGATATCTAATTTAATTCTCTCACCCCTCAGCAAACTGGATTAGGGAAGTCAATACTGCCTTTGTGCATCGACAGGAAAACACAGCTTTCCTTTTATTCAATTTCGCTATGACCTTTAGACAGAGATAATCACAACTGTCTCAAAGTGAGGGGGTGGCCTAAGGAAGATGACCCCCAGAGTTTTGGGGGGACCTGGCAGTAGTGGTCTCTGGTCCATTTTCCAACTTGGAAAAGGAAAGGAGGAGGAAAGGGAATTCAGCAGGAGCAGGGGGTTGAGAGGTAAGGGGCAATGCAGTGGAAGAGACAAAACCACCAACCAAACGCAAAAATCTATGCAACCTAATGTTACACCCACCACCAGGAAATAAATGCTACCAAAGGATGGGAATAAGATTGGCATAGTCATCAACGGCCTAAAAAAAATGCAAGAGCTTGACTAAGATAGTTCAGCAAATCAGTGAATTGGGGTCTGAGTTTGCTTCTTTTTTTGTTGGTATGCATCTGAGAAAACAAGATGGCTCTCAGCATGCTCCGAAGACCCACCACTGGAAAGAGGACTAGGAATTTTAGACTGTTCTGGAATTCTGTACTCTTTGTTAGGCTCACTCCATGACCCCCAAAGGCGGAAATGGTACCGGAACATTTTCTCCAAACAGCACATCCTTTTCATTCCCTTGTCTTTGGGTCTACTCATTCCATCCACTGCGTTACACCATCATACATACCTTTCACCCAGAAGAGACATGAAACGGAAAAAGGAAAGCCAGGTCTCTGCCCTTCATGGGACTCAATCAATCAGGAGAAATGATCATAAAAATCAAGATACTGGGGCATGCCCTCTTGATTAAGCCCCGATTCCTGGTGAAATGAACATACAGCCACAGTTCCTTTGAGCATCTGGAATTGCTTTTCTCCTTACTATGAGAAGCTTTTGGTACTGCTCACTATAACCTTGGAATAAAATTTTCAGTAATATCTGGATTCAACTGGTGATCATGGCTGAGCTTAGCTTATTGAGGGAGACACAGAAAAGTGTAGGGAGAGTTCCTCTCATATGAAATACAGAACTATTACTACTAATACAGAGTTAGCAGTGTTGGAATGGTGTAAAATCTCAAAATAGTCTTAAAAATATTTGCCTCCCCCCCTTAGAAACAACAGTGCCCAAATTATTCCTAATAAGGTCTAGTGCTCTTTTATTAGGAAAAGACACTTGTAACAGAGTTGTGGTCAAAGGGAAAATAAGACAGTGAATTCACTGTGAGAAAACCTAGGTTTGAGTCCCTTTCAGACCCTTTATATTAGCTCTGTGACACTAATAGCAAAAGGCGAGCCTCTGACTTTCTCTGAACTTCAATTCACTCATCTTCCAAATGTGTGGTTCTCAAGATTCTGAGAACTGAACAGTATGATTTAAATTATAGGAGATATAATTCTCCTAACTGTGCGCTGGTTAGGGAAGGATTTTCAGAAATACATAAACTGGTTAAAAAAAGCACATCAGCTCCTTCTACTTCCTGTCTCATTACTTTTACTGCCAGAAGGAACAAGTTCTGGAACATATAGACACTAATAGGTGTTTATTTAAGTGGAATTGAAATCAAAGTGAAAAATGGCTCTTTCAGGGCCATGAAAGACCTCAGGAATTTCTTGAAAGATATCAACAGATGTATTGGGGTGAATTTTGGGGTTCGAGGAAAGTGGATCGTTGTTCTAAGTTCTAGGTGTGGAGGCAGATGTGATGGGAGTATGAATATTGCTCTCTGCTCTGAAATCCACCTTTGGAATGGCCTGACTCACTTGTATGTGGGGCATCAGCTACACGTTCTTGGCCCCTCTAGAGTTCTGACTTGAAACATACCCTTAGCAACCAACCCACCTGCTGCTCTACCTACATTCCGGGTTAAATTCATCCAAATGGGACAGGGGGCTACCTGCTGCTGATCCTGAGTGAAATGAGAAACGACAAGAATATGACAAGCACGCGAGTTAAAGACAGTCTCTTCTTTCTGAATGAGGACAAAGAGTCCCCTAATGTTCAGACGTTTATCTGGAATGACTTGGCCAAACTGGGAAGAGATACCCAGAGAAGTGTTTTCTCTCTGTACCTTGCCCTGCCATATTGTCCAGAACACCACAAAATATTGTTTTAAGAGCTTCTGAATCAGGCTTTGTGCCTCTTACCAAGAATTTAGTCTATGATCTGGGTCCTGGGGTATAGGAAAATGCTTTTTAAAATATAGCTATATTTTCAACTATACCTGAGTTTTTGAATTATAAACACATAAGCGTGGCATATTCGATATGCCAAAAACAGTAACAAGTCTCACAATGGAGACATTACTGGTGCCCGCTCAAGCAAATCAATGAACAATGGCATGGCAGTGCTACAGTGCTTGAAAAATAATATGCTTTTTAAACTTCCACACTTATAATAACTTTTCCAAAAAAACATAGTTTCTGACATATTACAGATAGACCTAAGTAAAGTTATCATTTATTTACTTCATGCCAGAAATATAGTCCCAGTTTCTCCATAATATCAAAAAATAACCCAGTGACATCTGATTCTTTAGCACATCACCCAAGCCTTTACATGGAGAAACAGTCATATTTTTGTCTCTATGTCTTTATGATAGACAAAATGATTTAAATATACTGAATCATTTCACTTTTAGGAGTTTCCATTTGGATTCAGTCATGGCTTTCTCCCTGACATATGCAGTGCTAAGTTATTTAAAATTAATTGCAGTACAATATTTTAAAATTTCTTCACGGTGCTAATCTCAAGTGCCTTGGATGTTTGAACCACACTTGGAAGCCATCAAGCTCTGTGTATCTTTAAAGCATGGAGTGGTTGAACATGCTAAAAAGATTAGTCAGTGAACTTTATAACCAAAACTATACAGAATTATAAAATTTCAAAAATGTGTGAGTTGATACAAATGAGAAAGCTGCAAACATCCTACAAAGCAAGAGGAGAAAACAGCTTACATAACTAAAACATAAATTCGTGTATGTAGCTTCAAAACCTGGAAAAGATTTCAGAAATCCATTACAGATCAAGGAACCCTACCCGCCCTAAGCCTGCTCAGTGTCAGCTGCAAGTAGGTGTTCTCACCTTCAGCTCAAGTTCCTTTTATCTCTCAGTTTTTAAATTTTCATTTTGGACACAATCTATATCCTCTTCTGTGGTTATGCTGGGAAGAGATAAGAATTTTCTATTTCAGTCCTCAGTATGGATGATTAATTTGCTTAGCAATAATCCTAAAATTAAATTGTCTTCCATACAACGCCTAGTAATAGTTTCAGTAGGATTAGCCAAATGAACCATCTTCAGGAAGTGTTTTTAAAATAACAAAAAAAAAATTTAGTCACCTGGATTCTTTTTTATGAAGAAAAAATAGTACTGGGGGTAGAGGGAGTCTATAACGAAAATGCCATTTCAACGGTCTCTCCTCGTCAAAAAGTCTAAGCAGGTATTCTAGTTCACTATTTTCAGAAATCTTGACCACTGAAGAATAGCTAATAAATCGCCATTCTCGGGAGGAAGAAACTTGTTTATTTCAGTTTATCGAGCGTTTATCGATCACCTACTGTGAACAAAATCCTGGGAGAGGTTATTTTGTCCTGAGGCAGCTAATCATGTTAACTAGGAATTCCACTTACTCAACTTTGTGTTGTTTGTGAAAGTGATCCTGAGCATTTTTTAGAGCATCCCTCTCCTTCAATTCCCACTGCTGAGGGGAACATGAAGTAGTATCTTGACATTAGTACCCAGGCCAAAATCCCACAGGCCGGAGGGAAGGGGAGGTAGATTTGGATATGTCGGAAATAGACCATCTTTGGGGTTTATAGTCAATAAACATGATAAATCGCTAGGCTTTATGTATTTTCCCGTTTTTGTTGTTGTCCTTGCTGTTATTCATGGGGAAGGCTACGGTAAAGCAAAACCTCATAGGGAAGCTGCTGTATCATTGTGTAAAATCAAAAGAGGCAACTCTACCTACCAAGTGTCTTTTTCTTCATCCCACCCATGCTGGGCTTCCTAGGTCAATGTTTAAACTCCTAAAATAGTCACAGAATCTGTGACCAGGAGCTCAGAGACATTTCAGACCATGTCTAAGAATGGGGGCCCAGAAGATTGCTCAAAATGTGGAAGAGCCAAGAAGAAAACATCCAACCCCATCAAAAAATGGGCCAATGAAATGAACAGAAACTTTCTCAAAGAAGAAATCCGAATGGCAAAAAAGCACATGAGAAAATGCTCTACATCATTAATCATCAGGGAGATGCAGATCAAAACCACAATGAGATACCATCTCACACCTCAGAGACTGGACCACATCCAAAAGAACAAAAGCAACCGATGCTGGCACAGATGTGGCGAGAAAGGGACACTCCTTCACCGTTGGTGGAAATGTCGACTGGTTCAGCCCCTCTGGAAAACAGTATGGACAATTCTCAAAAAATTAGAAATTGAGCTCCCATTTGACCCAGCAATACCACTCCTGGGAATATATCCCAGAGAGGCAAAAATGTATAGTCGAAGTGACATCTGCACTTGTTTGTACATTGCAACACTCTTTACAATAGCCAGAAACTGGAAGAAACCTGAATGCCCAAGAACAGAGGACTGGTTAAAGAAACTTTGGTACATCTACACAATGGAGTACTATGTAGCTGTTAGAAAAGATGAAGTCATGAAATTTATATACAAGTGGTACAACATGGAAAGTATCATGCTAAGCGAAATGAGTCAGAAAGAGAGGGATAGACATAGAAAGATTGCATTCATCTGGGGAATATAAAGTAACAAAATATGAGATTAATACCCAAGAATAGCTGAGATCAGCACCAGGAGGATTACTCCATAGCTTAGAGGCCAGCCAGGCATTCTAGGGGAAAGGGCAGCTTAGATAGAGAAGGGAGCACCAAATAAAGGATGTTTGGAGGATCCTCCCAGGAGGGGAGATGCATGTTGAAAGTAGACTATGGATTGAACATGTTTGCCACTCAAAGCCTCTTTTGCAGACCACAACACCCAAAAGGAGAGAGAGAACACAAAGGATTGCCCTGTCACAGAGGCAGGGTCGGATGGAAGGGATGGGGGGCGGGAGGGATACTGGGATCCGTGGTGGTGGAAAATGGGCACTGGTGGAGGGGTGGGTATTTGATCATTGTATAATCGAAACCCAAGCACAAAAAATTGTAAATCTACAACTGTACCTCATGGTGTTTCACTAATAATGAAAAAAAAATTTTAAAAAGTGGAAGAGCATTTCTTGTTGAACCCCAGTACTGCATGGTTCCTGGGTCGCTCCTAAGTATTACCATGTGATCCCCAGAACTAAAGAGAGAGGGGGGGCAAAGAGTAAACAATGACCAACATTTTGGATTGAAAGCTAGGGCTCTCCTTTCTAAATGGTCCAGTTTTATTTATTTCTTGGCTACTTGCAAAGAACAGGGAGAATCATGAAGGAGAAAATTTGAAAAAAGAAAGAGTCAATGGAAAAATCAAGAGGGGGGAAAACCATCCAGAAATAATAAAGGACGAGTAAGAAGATGCTGTTAAAATCTCAAGTGGTACTACATGGAAAGTATCATGTTAAGCGAAATGAGTCAGAAAGAGAGGGATAGACATAGAGAGACTGCATTCATCTGGGGAACATAAAGCAACAAAATAGGAGACTAACACCCAAGAGTGGCCGAGATTAGTACCAGGAGTTTTGCTCCATGGCCTGGAGACCAGCCACACACTCTAGGGGGAAAGGGAGCTCAGATAGAGAAAGGAGCACCAAATAAATGGTGTTCGGAGGATCCTCCCAGGATGGGAGAAGCATGCTGAAAGTAGACTATAAACCAAACATGATTGCCACTCAATGCCTCTTTTGCAAACCACAACACCCAAAAGGAGAGAGAGAACAAAAGGGAATGCCCTGCGACAGGAGTGGGGTGGGATGAGTGGGATGGGAGTGGGTGGGAGGGACACTGGGAGCACTGGAGGTGAAGAATGGGCACTGGGATGGGTGTTTGATCACTGTACAATTAAAACCCAAGCACAAAAATTTGTAAATCTACAACTGTACCTCATGGTGTTTCACTAACAAAAATTTAAAAAAAAAATGTAAATGATGGAGAATGGGCACTGGTGGATGGATGGGTACTGGATCATTGCATAACTGAAACCCAAGCACAAAAATTTGTAAGTCTACAACTGTACCTCATGGTGTTTCACTAATAAAAATTCAAAAAAAATAAAATAAAATCTTAGAGCTGGGATGAATGGAGACGTTACTGGCACCCTCTCAGGCAATTCGATGAACAATGGGATGACAGTGATACAGCAATACAGTGAATAAAAGCACTGGTATCATTTGAATGGGGAACAGAAAGAACAAGACTGCCAACGAGACATGCAACTTTATTTGCAACAGACATAGGGAAAGTTATGGCGGGATGGGTGGAGGAGCAGATCGGAGTTTGTTCAGATGTCACGGGTGAAATAAAACCCTGCCCCAGTGAGAATTACCAGTTTATCATGGGGGAGATGGGCAACAGAATCAGGCATCACGTGAGAATAGTGTAAAAGCAGCAATGAAAGGCTATCATGCTCCCCACACAGCACATAATGTCCCACAGTTTTCCCATTTAGTAAGTAACTTTAGAACAATTTTTTCTTGTTACATTTACCTAAATAATTTTTTTAAAAACCTTGAGTGGTTTCCATTTTCAATTTCTTATTGAACAACTCATCTAATGGTTTAATGATTTCCCTTTCTCCTCCAAATGGAGGTCCTCTAGGAGAGGAAAGATTTAAAGTCTTAGTCAACCATGTCCTAAGTCTTTATCCTACCCAACTGCCTCACCTCCACACACCACTACAGACACATTCTCCCAGTGGTCCTCGAAACCCAAAAGCACTGTGAGTGCTGCCACATGGCATTGTACAGCTAGAGCTGAGGCTTCGAGGGGGAAGATTGGAAACAAATGTCGTTGGAAGGAATTTCATAGAAAACACTGGGCGAAAAGAAAATTGCAAATGAACGCGGAGCAACCTCTCTCCAGTTCTAGATGGGAAATGAATTATTCAAAGCTGTATACAAACAGAAAGGTTGCAAGGAAGGGAGGCAGTGCTTGGGATCTTACTGAAAAAGAAAAAAAGGTGGAGGCGACACAGTTACAGGAGGCGAAACACAATGCCAGAGAGATTTCTACCTGGAGGAAATGGTTTTTCATAGGGCCTGAAAGCCCACACTGTGGCATTCTCCAGCCACAACCTTGTGTCTTGAAGGAGAGAATGGAGAGTGACACCCAGATTCTCAGGACTCTTGGAGAAGAAATGCAAGCAGAGCATCAAATGTTACTCAACATTTTCAAGTAACCATGCTTTGTCAAACCGACCACGTGATGAAAGTGCAGTTAAATATAAGTTTCTATTTCTGTGTTAAAATAAAAAATATCAGAAATCTGAATCTGGAAAAGCAAAAAATCTCTTGCAGGTTTAGAAAGCATATACAAAATCTGGCAACAGAAAACACTGTTCAGTGCTACCATCTGCTTCCTGGCACACGGAGGAAACTTTTACTAACAGCAACATTTTCTTACATTAAAAAATTCACTAATTAGTCTTGCTGCAATGAAAAATAATAATAATAACCTTTGCGTGGACGACAGTTCGACAAAGTGCTGTTTCGTTGGCTGCACCCTGCCGCAGAGGCCAGTGGCATTTCTATGGGAAAGCCCCTACCCCACCCTGCCTGCCCCTCCTTCATGGTTCCCTGTTTCATCTAAAGCAAGTGTTCACAAATGAGAGATTGAAAGGGAGGGCAACAGAGAGGGAAAGCTTTAAGGTATTCAGCATAAGTAGCCAGAACAAGAAAACCAGGTTCAGAATTAAGGACTCAGGTTTGGTGCTGGGAAAAGCTCAGAGAACCTGGCTTTCTTTCCCTCATGGCTAAGGCTATGAAACGCTGTGCACTCGAAATGCCCCTGAAGTTCCTTCATGCATTAGGTCTAACCCATGTTTTCTGATGAGCTTACACAGGTCCCTAGAAGCAAACGAGGAGAGGAATGTCAAGGAGCATCCACTGTCACTGGGACAATGGGAGTCCTTTTAGAAACTGTGTCCTCTACTGATAAAAATATGACAAATAATTTAGTATGGGGCCGCAACCCTTCCTTAGTAACAAGAAGCCCAAAAGGATTACAGCATTCCACAGACAAAGCAACTAATACCATGACAGACACCAATGGGACTTCAATGAAAACCATCACGAATATGGAACAGCTCCTACTGTGTCCTGCTCGCTTGGAAGCTCTGAAAACTGAACAAGGACTGATACTGGGCCTCCACCAAGGCCCTGCTACAATGAACCCGCAATCCTGGAACCCTCTGCAGCTCAGAAGAGGGCAGTGGCGGCAGAAAGGAGGTCCCTGGGGCTCATAACTCTAAAAGCTTTACTTGAAACTTCCTCCAGAAGAAAAAAATACTCAAGGAATACGAACATTTTCAAGAAGTTGTGTGAAATTGTATGGGAAGTGGATGGTATGCCTTCCAATGGACAGCAAAGAACACCAAGTTGGAGGCAGGGCCCAAGTGTGGACATGGAAAAGGTATCAAGAGTCTAAACTGTTTAAACTGTCTAGACACGACCTTTCAGTGAGAAATATCTGAGGTCCATCTAGTTCAGACTGGCCCTCTGCCTTGATCAAACAGATTCTCAGTTAACTCCCCACTTGTGCTTCTCTGGTTTGATTTTTCTGGAGGCGCGAATTTAGGATGATCGACTCAAAGTCAGACATTCCTCTGCACTACTGCCCATAGACTGAGGGGTTATGGTAAAACCAAAACAACACAGGTATTGCCCTCACCAGTCCATGCCACTGTTCTCTGGGGCATCCTCACAATGTGTAGACAATAGGACGGTGTCCACTGGGGCCTGTAACCTTAAACTGCCATCACAATCCACTAACTAAAACTGTTCACTCCACTCCCCAGGCTTTCTAAGAAAGTCTCTGAAAAGACCTGGTCCATTGAACATTTCTAGCTTTACTTTCACCTTCTACTTTCAACCATCAACCCAGGATGAGAAAGTCACTCAATTCTCCGATGTTTCCTGGTGGCTCCATTTATACAGTGCAGATCTGGCCTGAATGTAGATGGTTCCGCGTGAAAGAGAATGAAGAGAGAGAGCCCTTTCCCTTTCTCTGGGCAGAATTAATCACTCTTTCCTCTGGCCCCCTGGAGCGGAGTTACTACGAACAAGCCTCAGCTTCCAGCTTATTTCTCCCTTTATATGATCACCAACCGCCTTCCCTACCAGTTGCAAAATACCTGAGACATAAATTCTTGCCCACAGAAACAGCTTGTATAGAATCAATGCTCAATAATCCCCATGGATTGGAAGGAACTGTTGGTGGGAAGAATTAACCTGAGCAAGACTTTTAGACTTTTAGAGTGATCCTAGAGACGGCATTTCTATCGCCTAACAGCAAAAAAGAAAAAGTCAGAAAACATGCTAAATGTACACATGCACTAGAGCAACTTTCTTCTCTCCAACCAAGATGAGATGAGTAAATGTCTCTTCCAGAGCTCACAATAATCTGATTAGCTAATGTAACATTAGAAAAATAAATCAACCAAAAATTAGCATCAAAATGGGAAGTGGATGACTCCACTCACGAGATAATAATGATAGTTGCCTGCAAATGGTTGGGGCTCAGCATCCTGAAAAGCATTTTCTGTCCCAGGTGGTAGAAGGAATCAGGGATAGTTGAAAAATGGTCTGAAACAAAAATCCTCATGGGTCCTTTCAATAGAACATGCCCAGATTACGTGATAGAGGTTTTCTGCCATTCTGAAGCCCTTCAGATAGAGATCAAAGAACAGGAGCCCTTGACCAAGTCCAGTAGTATTCTACAAGCGGAAACACTTTACTAAGGGTTAGAGAAGTGACAGCCAAGTTTGCATTAGGGTATCCACAAGGCTACTATCACTGAGAAGAAGAAATAGCAACTGCCAGTGGCATCTTAGAAGTTACATGTTAGGGATTCAAGTGAAAGCACAGTGAGTAAGGCACTACTAGCCTTGCGTGCTGCTCACCAGGGTTCAACTCCCATATTCCATGCAGTTTCCCCAAAGCCCACCAGGAGTGATATCTCACCACAGCTCAGTGAGGCCCAAAAAAAATCAAACAGAAAAAGTCACATGTTGGCAATACCTGATTTTATGCAACAGAATAGCCTTGCCATCAGGTGGATACATCTACTGACACTCTTAACTTCCTAAGAGTCTTCTCTTAAGAAGTCTCAAGTTCTTAAAAGTCTGTCCTAAAGTTGAGAAAGCTATTTCCAAAATTGCGACATGTTCTGAAAATAACTTATTTTATACTATTTCACATTTTACTGATTAAAAGTGTTTAGACTCATCCTGAATGATGTCACATTAATGATAAAACAAAATAATGCTTACTTGCAAGGCAAACAAGCACCTATGACACTGGACCTATCTACAATCAGTCAGTTAACTTCAGTCTGACTCAGACATATTCCTAGGACATCCTCAATATTTCTTTTCCCATCTTTCTATGTAAGAATGGGAAGATTGTGCTAAGGGTTTCCCTCTGGTTAGATAAAAAAAAAAAGATTTGCCTGCAAAATAAATTTATTATTTACAAGTCTGCCAAGGGTTGGAGCGATAGCACAGCAGGTAGGGCATCTGCTTTGCAAGCGGTCAACATGGCCGACCCGAGTTTGATTCCTCTGCCCCTCTCGGAGAGCCCGGCAAGCTACTGAGACTATCTCGCCCGCACGGCAAAGCCTGGCAAGCTCCCCGTGACGTATTCGATATGCCAAACACAGTAACAATTGTCACAATGGAGACGTTACTGGGCCCGCTCAAGCAAATCAATGAACAATGGGAGGACAGTCACAGTGACAAGTCTGCCAAAATAGCTGGGTGAGTGACAATTAAATGAAAGGAAGAAAGAAAATGTAGTTCCTAAATAACAACACATGAAAGCATCTCTGAAGTTAACAATATTTTCATTAACCTACCAAATTTATGCAAAGGGCACATATTTTTCTTTGGAGGCAAACAAGGGCATATGCAAGAATACACAAGTATACAGACACAAGCTCAAATGGACACACAACCTGAACACACACATACACACACATGCCCCAAACTGGAACCTAGATTCAGAAAATTTTTATTCCCAGATTTAAATTCCATAAAGCTTATGGATATAAAATCTACTGCTCAATACAAAGGGAAGCCAGGTGTAGCTCCAACTTACTGGGCCAGGTGGTGTAGCCCCGACTGGGTTTAGAGTACAGTTCTGTTTAGAGCAGACTAGTCACAGCCAGCTCCATTCGTGAGAGAACTTGAGTCCTAGATTCAAAACCAAGGGTCAAAGCTCCCATCATACCCAAATGCAGCAAGAGACCCCACATTCTCCCATCCTGCATGAGGGGACTCAGAGGCCACAGGAAGCCACTGTCCATGTGAAAAGCCTGGTTCTATTAACAATGGCCAGTCTGATGTTAGATGGCAGGCTGACGTTAAATCCAAACCTTCCTAAACACCAGTGTGTGTGTGTGTGTGTGTGTGTGTGTGTGTGTGTGTGTAGATGGGAGGTGGGGTTGGGTAACATCTCTGCATTCTGCAGAATTCCTTACAATTCTCTGCCCTGTCTTTGCACCCTTATAGGAGCGCACCATTGGGTGGCACAGCATACTCAACGGCTCACCCGTTGCAGGGAGATGGGAAATACCAATGGCCAGTCTCCTTAGTCTGTCTCCTTTCTGATTACTGGTGATTCATCTTTCCATGGGCAGGCTTCCCCTACCCCCCACCCCACCCCACCCCCCACCCCCTTTCCATAGGGAAGGAGAATGAAATGCACCATGCCCAGGGGCTTAAAGCAAACCACAGAATTTCTAGGCTTGCTTCGTTGTTCACGTTTCATTTTAAATACCCCAAGAATCCTGCATATTGAAGATTAAACATTTTTTAAATGCTAGAACACGAAGTTCTCCTTTCAAACAATTCAAAAGCTGGGGGCATATTGCTGACACGGCAACACTGTGGCCACAGAGAGTCTGTGGGAAATGTCAAATTTATGGTCCTGGGGGTGATTGCTGGACGGTTTTGTGGCGTGTATGGTGTTTTGTTTTATTTTGTGTGTGCTTTTTCTTTTCTCTTTTGAGCCTCTGACAGAAACAGAGCTCCACAAACTTCCTGGCGATCTCCCAGGGAAGCAGAAGGAAGCTGTATCCTGTACTTCCCTTGGGATCTAATGAAATATACAGCCTCTGGGCTTCTTTCAATTTGGACTTTCAGATTGCTAAGCCAGTGAAAAGGGGATCCTAGCTGTCACAAACGTCACATGCTCGGGGTCACCTGCTGCTCGGGGGTTCTCATGCCAGTTGTTGACATAATAAGCACCCCTTACACTTTAATTACAATTCACAGTGTGCAAACTCTGCAGTCTGCTTTAAGGCAGACTGTCTTTTAAATCAGCACTAAAATTCTATTACTAATATGGCAGTGCCATGTAGCAAGGCGAGGGTGTGTCTAGCTGACTAGCTCTATTCACGGAGCTGCCATTTGGGAGAGATGGGAACGGCGTTGGCCAAAAGACAAAATGGTGCTGCCAGTCTTTGGTTCTCAAGATGAGACTTTAACTGTGCTCTGAGGCTTCCTACGGGTAGGGCAGGAAAACAAAATACAGCACACGGCATGAGAAGTCTCTGACATTGGGATAACTCACGTATTTTTTTCCACTTGGGGGTCTGAGCAAGACGGGAACATTCCCCACTACGCAACAGGACTGGTTGACCCTTCTGAGACAGGAAATTTCTAGTTCTCCCAGAGCTTCCTCTGAAACTCAGGGCAGTACTAGAAACGTTCAAACAGTGTTTCCAGAGCCACAGGTATACTCCACCATGGCCTTGGGTTTTGCGAACTCCAGATCCATGTGGGCTATGTTTTTGCCTGGGAAAACAGAGTTCGTTTAAAAAAAAAAAAAAAATATATATATATATATATATATATATATATATGACAATGCAGGGAGCGGTTTAAAAAGAGCTAACACATAATTAGAGTCAACAGTTTTCTCCAAAAACAACAGTAGAAATTAGTTATAATTATATTACAGAACTACTATAAACATAGGTGGGCTAACCTTTGAATGAACCGTCTCAATGTGCTGGGAACCATGGCCATGCGCTCAGTGCCACAGTGACAGAAAATGAAAGTCATGAAACAAAGCCACGCCAAGTGCTTTAATGTTTCTAATGTTTATAAAACATGACTCAGACACCTTAGGAGAGCTACAGGTATGCATGCCCCCATGAGCAAAACAAGCCAGGCAAAATAGAGGAAATTCAAATGCACAGAAAGAGAAAGCAGCTCTTTAAAAATAGTCTCCTCTTGTTTCAGTGAAAGATGTCATAATCTAGATTTATAAATGTCATCAAAACAGGTCAAAATAGGCAAGAATTTATATATTGAATTTATTTTTTCTTTAATTTTCTCCCTTCCTTTTTGGTTTCAGGACAAAGACCAACAACTACAACAATCAAAGACAAAGCATTTGTCTTATTTAGATATGGTCAGTCTAACATAGAAGAAAAGTATTTCCCACTGACTTTCAAACACAGAAATTGCTTTGGGAAAGTTTGGCTTTTGGGTTTTGTCGAGAGAGAGGAGAGAGAAGAGAGAAGAGAGAAGAGAGAAGAGAGAAAAAGGAGAGAGAGAGAGAGAGAGAGAGAGAGAGAGAGAGAGAGCGCACAATTTCTCTTTGAGCACTTTCAGTCATCACAGGTTCTCCACCAGCCCAATGAAACCATCTTGGTTTAATTGTGGCAGTCCCCATCTGTGAGTTTCTGAACTCCCTCCCCATGACACAGGTGAAGCCCAAACTCACTGTTAAATCACCCACTAGTCTCTGATCTGGTACTCCAATTTTGGTAGCACTCAGAGATGCCGTGCTCTCCAATGGCAACCTGAAGAGCCAATTGTGGCTTGTAGGATTATGGGAAGATGAAAAGGAGCATCAAACCACTGGGAAGAACCAGAAACTTTCAGGTATTTTAAGATAATTTCTAGTGTGGAGCTAGAAGTATATAAATGTACTTTGTAATTTATTCCTTTGCTGTTTTAGTAAATACTTAAGTTTCTAGAGTTATCTGTAAATATTTTACTCATAAATTCATAAGAATCTTGAAAGAAGAAAGAGTCAAACTTGGCCTTGGGTCATGTACCCTGGCTCATATGTGGTAGGAGACACTAGCTTGGTTTTCCTTCTCTTCTTGCTAAGAACAAATTTCTTGTGCATTGCGGTCCAGGCACACCTTTCAAGCCTCAAGTCTGCCAAGAAACCTCCTTGAGACTAACTACTTAGAACTACCCTACCTTCCAGATTTCATTTCACCTGCCCCGATAATCTAGGTTCTTGGTTCTGTCCAACTCTACCTATACTCACCTCCTGCCAAATGCCTAGGGCCTATTGCTCCATTAAGCTATCTCCCAAAGATATGGCCTATCATCTGACCAGATTCAATCTCTTGTGGCTGAATTTCTTCATGGATGTCCAAAGTCTGACCAGCCAAAACCACCCACTCACACAAAATCATGGTTCAGGTCCTAATGACCCTGTGTGACTCTCCTATCCAAGACATGAACCCCATCTGCCAAGTATACCCCCTTTCCCTCAGTAAGAATCAGACCATTTCTAAAGATCTGAAAAAGAAACTTTTCGGACATTGTTGGAGCTGGAAGTTAATTTTTAAAACTAGATAAAGAAAACACTTAATGAGACATGTATACCTTTGAACATTCTCATTTTAAACATAGATCTACATGTACATTCCTTAACTGATTTGCGGGGCGGGGGGACAGTTGATTTGGTTTGGGGCTTCATTCAGTAGTGTTCAGGGCTTACTCTTAGATTTGTGCTCAGGAACCACTCCTGGAGGTTCATAGAGCAACTATATAAGGTGCCAGGGATTATGCCCAGATTACCTGTGTGCAAAGTAGGTGCTTTACCCTTTGCCCTATCTTTCTAGCCCCTGATCAGTCTTTCTAATAAAGTTTTTTTTTTAACTTTAAGGAGACTGTTCACTGTGGCAATTTTCTTAAACAAAGCACACATATAATGCCTTGTGTAAGATTTCTAGATCTATGTCTTTAAGGAAATGAAGAATTTCAAGATACTTCTGAAATAATCTGAACATAGAGTGCTTTTACAGTCGAGACACCTCTCTCACATTGAACATAAGAGAAAGTGTTGTAACTCACCTCTACCAAGTCATTTTGAAGTTCTGGCTTGGTGTCACACAAATTCAACTTTCTTTTTTATTTTGTACAGTCATGCCATCAATTCACAGAAATTTAAGTCAGTGACATAACAGCAATACCAACAATGCTAGTATAAATAGACCTCTAGTGAGCACACTAGGAGTCAAACCCAAATTAGTGCTAGAGGACACTAAGAGGTCGCTTGCTGGCCATGAGCATTCAGCAAGATATAGGCATACAACAGTATATTACAAAGAAAAGGCAGGAGGTCGAGAATTTAATCCCAAGCACCACCCCACATATCTACTGCCATGCCAGTGACACTGACATTTGTGGTCCTTGGTACCACAACAATACAAGTGACCTCAGACACATGACAACCATGTAAACGTGAGCAAAAAAAAAAAAACAAACCTAACCATCACCACAACCATGAAGGGAAAGGGCGAGCAACCATCTTAGTCAAGATTCTAAGGTTAATATCATCATCCTTTCATGCAACTGTAGACATTTCCAACAACAAAAGCCTTCCTCTCGACTTTGTTTATCATCAGTTAATTTGGTATCACTTTTGCTTCTTCCAGGCTCCCAGGAAAACATACTACTTGAGTCCATACAGCAATTGAGTCCATACAGCAATCCCCTACTAACTGCTAAAAGATCAGAATGTCTATCACATACAAGCAAAATTATTCACATACATGCAACTCTCTCAGCTTCCTTTGCAAAGTCAATATTATTAGCTTATTTCGGCTTGAGGGAATCACAGCATGAAGAGAAAAATTTGGAGCTCAGAAACAGACTGACTTTAAGCTTAGTTTTTGCCACTTGATAAAGAAAGGTCTGTGTGTATGTGTGTGTGATGTGTGTGTGTGTGTGTGTGTGTGTGAGAGAGAGAGAGAGAGAGGAGAGACAGACAGGCACACAGATACACAGGCAGAAACAGAGGCAGGCAGAAAGAGCGAGAGTGAGCATGTGTGTTTAAAGCAAACCAGAGATCAGAACTTCAGAACTTTCCTTTCCAGCGAAGCAACTTGCAGAGATGTGCGCATGTCGCTGTGCACACATGCACACGCGCGCACACACACTTTAGTTAAATCAATTTCATATGCAAAAGAAAAGTGAGCCCGGCTCAGTTATTAAAAGAAGCCTTTGAAGCAAAGAGCGATGATGTGTGAAAGACATACCACAAAAGTTTATTTAAACAAAGAACAAGCACGGAGGGATGAAACAAAAGTGAAAATAGGGGAAATTAAAGCTCTCCATCGTTCCCATCTTTTCTCTGTGGTATACGGATTTATTATACATCAGAAGGACAAAAGGAGTTGCCTGGAATTTACAGAAATCCTAAAGCAGAAAAATCTTAGCCAATATACAGTTCGGAGGAGCCAAACCCAGACAGATTTCTAGTGAGTCTTTCTATGTGAAACACAATACTTTTGCAGTAAGTTCTTCAATTTTAAACATA
The DNA here is from genome assembly GCF_029834395.1 of Sorex fumeus. NCBI lineage: Eukaryota > Metazoa > Chordata > Mammalia > Eulipotyphla > Soricidae > Sorex > Sorex fumeus. Next base: position 6,129,172 of record NW_026606102.1, read on the forward strand.
GCCCCTTACCTGTAAGAAAAACATTTCAAGGGAAGACTTTTAAAATTCTGTAATTATTTCTTTTAATGGCATGCTATGAAAGCAAAATTTTTGATTTGGTGTCAGAAAAGGGGGGAAAAAAAAGCCTTTTCACTTCATACTCAAAATGCCCTACAGAACACTTTAATAACCCAACATACATTTCAATAAACCAATAGTTAATCTCTATACATTTCAATAGGCTTTAAACTAGCCTGTGGTTTTCTTATAATTTCAATTTTTTAAAAAGCAACACATTATATGGTTTAGGTCACAGGATCTCTGAACCGTTTTCATATATTCATTTAACATAAGTGATGAAACTTTATAATAAAACTATTCAAACTGTATTATATCCATGCTATACTTAAAACATAAACCTTCCAAACAGATGCTTTCAACATAAACATTCCCAAGTTCAGGCTATCGCAGAGGTTATCTTAAAAGTAAAGTATTTGGTGAATCTTATAAAAAATTTTTTTTATGACACACACCATACAGACCTTGTGAGATTGTCATGGCACTTGTAGATATTAAAATCTCCCTTTTAAGAATGAAACAATTAAAAAGACTTTTAAATTGATTTTGAAAAAAGAAGCCAAAAGAGGGCCAAAGAATTGCAAAGGAGAAATATGGGGTTGGTTCTCTCATTTGAAGTTAAAAATACTTTTTGCCAGCTTGCATTTAAGTGGACAATATTATAAAAGTCCTAGAGAAACTCTACGCTTGCAGAAGGCATTATTGCCTTTGCATATAAATGGAAACACATTTCTAGCACTTATATTATTACGAATATTGAAAATGGCCTCCAGAAGCTTTTAGCAATGTACTCTTTGTCTTGTTTCCAGAGAAGCAATCCAATTAAAACAATCATTTTCAGCATAAAGGACAAGGACTTGTATCTTGTACCCTGCATCTTAGAAAGACTATAGAAAAAAACCTATGAGAAGTAGACTGAAAACTTCACATACTTTCTGTACACTGATATGAAGCAAGTGTAATACATACATATTTCCAAGAAAAAGAAAAATAGGCTGCTTCTTCTAGTAAATAGCACCCAGAGTAGTTCCAACAAACTCAGTGCTTACCTTCTAGATTTCACTTGTTTACCGATACAAACTTGTCATCACAACACAGCAATGAATAGTGCTCATTTCTGATATATATGCCCACTCACACTTTCTATGATAAGCATTCAGAAGACACCTAATAAATGTGCTGACTTAATTAATTAGAATAGGAGTGTTTCATTGTTCTCCTAAAAAGAATTTTCTTCCCAAAATAATGTGTTCATTATAATGTTCTTATGTTATGAATGATATTTTCAGATAGTTTCATTAACTCAAAACCATACGATCTTGTAGAAGTTGTATTTTCCCCCATATGGTCTGCTTCTAAATATGAGATGAAATCAAATTAAAAAAGCATGGTTTGCTACCTTATAGTATATATGTCATACACAAGATGGATGTCTTCCTTTTCAGTTATCTGAAAGGATCACTAACTGATTACCTACATCTCCCTCACAGCTCAGATAAATAATTAAAAGAAGATATACGCAGATTGGTTGCATACTTAAGAGTTAGAATCAATTAAAACAAAATTGTATGAATGCTTTTCCAATAATATATCACTTCAGGGACCATGAAATGCTACCTTTGCATTAGTAAAATCACTCTGGTCAGATTAAAGCCTTAATGCCATCGCCCCCAAGAGCGCTGAGATGTGTGTCCAGAGAGGGACATGGAGTCGGGAGTAGGGGAACTATAATTGGCATTTTTTTGTTGTTACTAATATCTTTATAATTAAGTGGCTTCAAAGTGTCTGATAATACCCCAGAAATGGTCATTTAATATTCATTGAACACACGGAAGGAGGAAGTTTCTGTTTAAGTTGGTATCTAAGTTAGAACTGCAGTCTGGACATCTCCCTCAAAGAAAAGCTTTGTGAGTGGGTTGAAAGACACGTTCCTTTGTGGTCTCAACGTTCTTCCCCAGAACTCAACACTGGGCTGCAGCTTAGCATCGGAGGACTCCAAGGTCACTGCCAGAAAGAAAAGATCCTAGAGCAGGAGGAATGTTTCCTCCAGAACTGAGGACTGGTGTGAATCTGGGGAGTTCAAATAGGTTGTAGCACCCACCCGCTGCTCGGAACTAATTTCAGCCTTAGCAGCAGGTTGCTTGCTGAAGTCAGCCTGCAGAAGTTTTGTTTTATTTTGTTTTGTTTTGTTTGGGTCACACCCAGCGATGCTCTGGGGTTACTCCTGGCTCTGCACTCGAAATTACTCCTGGAGGTGCTCGGGGGACCATATACAAATGCTGGGAATCGAACCTGGGTCGGCTGCGTGCAAGGCAAACACCCTACCCGCTGTGCTATTGCTCCAGCCCCAGACTGCAGAAGTTTTGTGCCTGAGGTTTTTCCACAAATCCACGCAGCTCAAGTCTGTCACTAAAGGTGCTCTTGTAAGAAGTGTACACACAATGTGGCTTCTAATTGTTCTCGCACGGTTCACACACTTTGCTTCTTTGTCACTTGCACGGCAGCTGCCCAGTGTTCTGGTTAACTGTACACGGGTTCATCCCTCAAGCTGGAGAGTTTCCTGAGGTAAGGCCTTTGATTTCCCTCCATCAAGTTCAGGCACTTGGTAACTGCAAGCTGAATGAGATTTTTCAGACGATCTGTGTTTGCTTATCACCCTTCATACAGGCAAGAAATAGCCGCAGCTCTTAGAGGAAATGTCTGAGCTCAGAAATCACGATGAGCGATAACATTCTCCCACCAAAACAAAAGGCTTAACACCAGGAAACACTTACTATAGGAGGTCATGACGACACTTATTCTCCCATGTCAGAAACAGAAGAAAGTTCTCAGGGTCATGCTGGCAGCGGCCGTTGCTGGCCCTGGGATGAAGACCCCTTTTCCCAAGCTAAAATCACTGCCCAGCTGTGAAATTGTGAGAGCTGTGCAAAATCCAATGGTGGCAGCCAACGCAACACTCAGGTCCAATATTCCGAGGCACCAGGCAGACACTGCCGGGGAACAGCAGTGGTGACCAGATGTCAGCGATGGCCCCGGGGTATCCTCTCACCTCCCCTCACCCACGATGCTGCTTTCTTCCCCCACCCATTAAGGGTGGCATCAAGAGCAATTACAGGCTGCCCCCAATGGGCTGTGCCAAGCTGGCAGCTGTAACACCTGTCACAGGGTCTGCATGACATTAACAAAGACCCAGAGAGTAGCTTTAATGAGGTGACCCTCCAGCCGGCACAGCCGTGCATGGCACTGTGCACGGAGTAGCTGCTTCGAAGATATTCATCACCCCTCAACAGAGGCCTATTTGGGGAGCTCTTGACTTTAGCACCTAAGACTGAGTTCCGCATACCCGTTCTAAGAGGCCCGTTTTTATTTATTTATTTAATTAATTTTGGTGTTCTACCACTTCATTTCTTAGGTGGGAATAAAACGTGAGCGACTGGGAGCAGTCACTTCTCTCAGTGGCAGCTCAACATTTTCCTCTGTCTGGGAAATATCTCTCTGGGCCATGTCGATGATACACTTAAAGGTGTGTCTGGACATACTGCTCATGGTGGAGCAGGAACCGGAAGTTGTAAGTTATTGGAGACAAAGAGCATCTTCTCACTTGTCTAGCTCTACCCAGTGCCCCAAAGGCTCTCTGAATTCTCTGAATACAAGTGGATGATGGGTGGGTAGATGGACAGACAAATGCATGGAAACTGCCCGATCCTTGAAAGATGTCGTGAGACAGAGTGGCTAAGAGGTTTAGAGAGTCTTCTTTTTGACTCACTGTCAATAGTTACAGGCAAAGGGAATGATTTTAGAATTCTTGAACACTCCAAATATAAAAATACTCATGCAAAATGTTTCACAAACTCAATAAAATGATTGATATACTATGATACTTCGGCTACTAACAAGAACAAAAGAAGGAACAGTGAGCTAACTCATGGAAAGAGTCTAAAATACAGTGTCTAAGATGAAATAAGCACTCAATATATGATGACTATGATTATACTTTCGATTATGGTGATTAACAAGGGAAGTTAGGCTAGTCATTATAGTGTTCTCCATGGGGTAGTCACCTCATCTTCAAAGGAGATATATTGTGTTATGACACAAAGACTGTTGTCTGTGGGGTTTCTAACTCAACAGTAGTTCTCTTTTCAGATATTTTTTAAGTTGAAAGAAATCTAAGAAGTCACCTTAATTCAGTCTTCTCAACTTTCAAAGATGAGTCTCCCCAAATTAGCATATCTGTATCTGAACTCATACAACTAGTTAAAGTTGAGGAACTTGACTGATCAATGATCCACTTCTCTTTCTGCACCAGGGGACCAATAATACCTAATTTCCATCAACTATACCAAGAGCCTGATTTTAAACATTGAGCACAGAAATTCAGTAAGCATTCAAAATAATATTTCTCTTACAAGAGAATGTTGATAAAAATGTCTACTATTAAAACCAATATTAAGACAGCCATTACTACTACTACATTTATATCTTGACAACCTAATGACAGAGCCTCGGAATATTAATACTTGCAAAGGAGGTTCTACTTCCTCTTCCCAAACAGCATTATTATTAGATCATCAAAATAGGAAAACTATATTTAAAAACTAAGTGGCTTATGATTCATGCCTTCCAAAATAAAAAAAAAATCTCACTTTCAATGCAAAGTTTGTCTTCAAACTTTGGACAGTCAAGGAAGATAGACACCAGAAAACAGCAGAATTTAAATAATGAACCAGGTTTCTTTTTTTTTTTTTTACTCTTTGGGGTTCATATAAGGTTTACAAGACTTCATCTAGTTTATGGAGTACATCAAGGCTCAAAGTGAAGTTCACCTGGAACTTTTCACATAGCTTGAACATTAACCAGCGGTTGAGTGGTTTATAGATCATCCAAAAGAATTTGTCTTGGAATTCTGCTGTGAACGCTTAAGTATTTAAATTCTGAATGAATTTATTTCGCAAACTGATTCCAGGTTTTTGGTTTTTTTCTTTTCCTCCTTGTTTTTGCTCTTTGAAATAAAAATAAGTGAAGAAGATATGTAAAGAATTTGATGATCTAAATGAAGTTTTAAAAACCAACTATAACACACTGACAAGTGTATATTTTACAATTTATAGCTTTCACTTTACTAACCACTGACATCCTTATACACTATGAACAGATCAATTTTATTCTAATATTATCTCAGGATCTTCACCTGTGTAATTGTATGTTTTCAAAAGAAATATTCAAAGAATAACAAGAAAATGTGTATAGCATTTATTTTACAGAAAGAGTGAAATAAAGTCAATGTATAAAATTTCTTACAGAGAAACAGAAATGTTAATCACATATGTAGAAAATATTTGGTGTCTACAGTCAAGACTTGTAACCTTGAAAAATGTACCTGATGACACTATGGAAATATTTTTAGGGGATATTATAATGATGTTTTGCAGTGTAAGCCACCTAACCCAATGATTGAGTACTTAACAAAACCAAACGACTCAGTTTCATTCTATGGGTACAGTTCATCGTGTCATAATTTTAGTTAAGGACAGTCATCTGAATTTATGGAGTTGCTGTCATCGGAGGTGAGAGACCACGTTCTCCTCTGATGTCTATATAAAATGCCATTTTTAGGCTAACATTTGGGAGATTCAAACTTCGTCCAGTCGTTCTTCTATCTACTCCTGTATATTTAATCCATTGCAAGTATCTAGCAAACGAATATTTAGTCCAACTGATTTAAACCTATTAAAATATTTAATGAAGACAAATTATTTAAATCTCTAAATATCTTAGTCCATCAGCCAGTGAAATCTATTTCTTAATTTAAATTTACATATGTAGGCATTAAATGTTTATGATTACACATCGAAAACAACTAGGGTGTGTGTAGAAAATAGTGTCCGTGAAGCAAAAATCTTATGATAATTTAAGGAAGGGGGCATAGTACTCTTTTACTGGAGGAAAAATCTTCAAGCAATGGACTAATAGCCAGAAGTTGTGGATAATCTAAAGGTTTTAAACAATTAGAAAAAGCAGTAAACTGTGGCCATGAAAGTACTTTCGCTCCTGAAAAGTAAATAATAACTGCAGCTATTTCTGAGAATTTCTGACCCAAATCCAGGTGACCGTAGTATGCCAGATGATCCAAATCCATCCCTTTCTTCCTAACTCACAATGGCCCAATTAAATGCAATCTCACTCTGGCTGCAGGGCAGCAGAGTCCCTAGCCTTGGCTTCCCCCCCCCCCCCAGTGGGGAGGGGAGGGCAGCGGGCCTCTCTCACCTAGCCTGGCAGACCCAGGCCTCTGGCTGTGAAGAAAACCACAATGTGGGGAGGAAAGCCTACAAAAGAATGAAAACAGAAAGTGTCTAAGGCCTTGGCAGAAGGACACTAAATAAAATAGAGAGTGGTGACTCATTTTGGCAGTGAATCCACCTCAACCCCTTCAAAGCCTTTGGCAAGAGTCCTCAGAGGAGACCCCAGCCTTTTGCCAAGCCACAAAACACCACAATTATTATCGCAGCAGTCATCAACAAAACAGATTTTGTAAACTGACTTGTTGGCACATAGATTAAAGAAGCTATAAAAAGGAATAACAGCTGTTTGGGTTGCCCTATGCGGAAAGCTACTCTATAGAAAGTAAGTTTTCTATCTCTACACGTATTTGGGTAGGCACGAGCATATACAATCACCCCATGTACTAACTAGACATGTGTAGTCTGTAGAAAAGGCTAAAGTGCCAAATGCACAACTATACAGATTTAAAGCACCAATTCCTGTTAAGTCAAAAAAATTAATTGGGAAGGACTAAGAAACACATTTCTTGAAAAAAAGATTTTGTAATTCACTAATATGAAACAAACGACCTATAATGGCAAAAGGAAGAAAGTTTTTCTTAAAATACTGAAAGGTCTTGTGCTTTTTATATTAGCAACAATGCTGATGGATTCCTTGGGAATTTGTACAAACATTCTTTACTGTACATCCCTAACCATTACCCAAATGGCAATTAATTCTATGAAAGTTTAGATTATTTCATGCTTCAAGCAATTTGAAAAAAACTCTACTTGCTTACAAACTCATAGATATATCCATTGAGACAATGTAAAAATACAGTATATCTGTTTGTTTTGTGTCCCAGGAATCAAACCCAAAGCATGTGCTCTCCCACGGAGCCATATCCCCTGTCCTAAGAATACCACATTTATTCTTTTGCTCTTCCTTTTTTATTTCATTCACATGACTTAAAATAGTTCTATATTGATGCTTTAGGTGTGTGGTGTTACTATAACACACCCACAACAAATATTCCTCCCCAATGTCCCACTTCTTCTCAATACTATCTCCTTTCAACCCTAGAGTATATTTTTTAATGATTTGATTTTTATCTTTCCTAAAATAAATTTTATCCTTGCTGATAAAACCAATAATGACAAAAATAAAAATGTCAACCAATAATCAAATACTGCATACATGTTTCAAATTGTAATATTAAAAATATGCTGTGGGGACACAGGAAAAGCACAGGAGGTAAGGTTCTTCTCTTACCATGTCCAACACTAGTTTGATTCCTTGTACCACATAAGATCCTCCCTAACAACCCCTAAGCATTATCAGGAATCCCTGACACAAAGCCAAGAGCAGCCCTGAGCAATCCCAGGTGGGGTACAAAATGCCCCCAAATAAATGAAATTATACACAAATATATGATATACAAACCATACAGAGAGATAGTCCATGCTTTTTAAATTTTAAAAAGGAAAAAAGACTTTGCTCAAGTGCCTTGTCCCTCTCTTGCAGTAAACTAATAAGAGTTCTCAAGAAAGACTTTGAATTAAGCTCCTTTACGCTGGCAATACCTTCTAACATTATGAATGTATCCTCTACATACGTATTAAGAGATTTTGCTATACAGCTTCCGTGTCTGTCACCCATTTGCCCAACTAACCTCTAATTCTTCTACAGTCCCAGGTTGAAATTTCGAGAGCTAAAGCATCTTAATGGACATTGATCTTTTACATTGAAGGATGCAGAGTTCAAATTTCAGCACTGTCAATAGGATTTGCTTCCATCTACTGAATCACAGGGCATTGTTGGGCAATTGCCTACTATAAGAGAAAAGGCCGGAAAAGAGTATTTCAGAGACATAGGTAACTAGAAATATTTTTGATTAAATGATGGGGGAAAAAATCAGAAAAAAAAAGACCCTAAAAGTCACAATACAGTAACCACCATGTATATACTTTATCACCTAAAGTTCCTAAACAAACTTAAAATTATAGAATTTCAAAAGCTAAGACTATGTAAGTTATATTACTACAGTAGCATCTCAGCAGCTGATTCCAGTATCAAAGATATAGAAACAAAACACAACTACCCTTGTGAAAACCAGCTTTCTAAAATAGCTACTTAAGTACAAAATAAAATGATCTATCAATGAAAAAATCACCTTTAGGAATCCAGGTTTCAATCAACATATAAATCCACGTCCTGAACTGACATTAAACAGAAGACCTATTTAAAGAATTTCCTGACAAAATGAACTGCCTGGAGTTACTAATTCATCAGTATATTTTTAAAAATGTCTCATAGAGAAGCCTTTTAACAAGGTGTGGAAATATATTTGCTATTAGATCATTCTTCAAAATACCACAAAACCTACAGCTCTTCAACTTCGTTTTGTGTTCGTTATTTATATCTAATAACCAAAACACATAGTGAAAGTTGCCCAGGGCTTAAACAAAATCCTCTTCTCCAGGTTTGGTTTGGTTTGGTTCTAAGTTCAAACTATTTTCCCTCAATATAATTTCCCCCAGTGTCTCTCTCTACCTTGAAACCAAAGTACATTATTCAGCCTGCAGAAGGAACATGCTCCACCTATCCAAGAATTTCAAAAGCATCCAAGTACACACACACACACACACACACACACACACACACACACACACACAGTCTCCTGTGTAGCCTGGAGATCCCTATTGAGCTCATGCCAAGTGTCTGAAAAGTTGGACCCTGCATCCGGTATTTACACTAAGCTAAAATTCTAATCAGCACTAACAGCAGTATGTTTTAATTCACCCTTATGATTTTATTTCAATCTGCTAAGTAGCACAACTGCCAGAAAGCAATTGCTATAAACTTAAGTAAACAAATGCAAAACTAAAATAAATCTTAAACCTGTTGTATATAAAGTTTGTGCCACTTTAGGCAAGCCGAACAAAAAGGCACAGCCCGAAGGCTAAGGGGAGGAATACTCTGGGATCTCATTGAGAGAGAGAGCTCTTTGAAAGCCCTGCCTTGTTTAGTCTCCCTCAGCCCCCAGCTCCTTTCTAAAGAATTCTCTTGCTGCATGGTAGACCAGGTAGAGAAGAGGGCCATGTGAGGTGACACTGGCGTTGCCACCTCGCCTTCCCCTGAGGAGATTTCTGCCAAACACATGAAGCAAGTAATGTACAGTGACTCCTTCAATCTCTGGATGACACTGTTCCCTCTCCTGCCAAGGAGTTGGTGCCAAGTCTTACATCTTCCGTCTTTTTTTTTAACCCCTTTCCTTTCTCAGTGGTAATGGATAGAAGAGAGGGTGGCAGGGAGGGCCTCTTACCAGCCAGCCCTGAGAGACTGGTCACCATTTTGAACCTGTGCAGTGTGCTCAGACCTTGGCAGCCATCTTACCGCTTGGCAACCATTTTGAGAATTTGCTTGGCAGGCTCTCAGCATTCACTGACACTGTTTAAATAGAATGCTAGTTAAAAATAGTCCACGCTAAACAATACAATGGGGTATCAGGTAGAATAACCCTCCATAAATCTTGCCAACAACACATTCATAACATCTTCACTGAGGTAAATGACATCCCAATTTTCTTCACTTAAATACAGTGCGTTGCAGCAGCTTAAAATCTGACTCCTTAACCCTTTAGCAGACGCCTTCTTGAAATCAATACTGATAGGGCACCTGGGAGGAGGAAAGCAGAAGGTACAAAGAACAAAAGAGACGAGACAAGCCATCTCGTCATCATCCACATCAAAATGATCATGAGTCCATTCAGATGGAAGCCAGAAAATAGAAGAGAGAGAGATTCTCATCATACCCCACGGAGCATGATTCTAGCAGAGAACCCTGGAATTTCTCACTCTGTTCACTTTATGTTTTATGAGCTCATGGGAATGATCTTAAGGAGTTGTTCAGGTCAAAAACTCTTCCGCAAGGATGGAAACTACGTAAAAACAGAGCAAGACCAAACACCAACAAGATAATCTTAAAAAGTCTAACTAACAAAAGGGAAAACTTGTACATGGCATTTTCTTACAAGCAAGACACGTTTACTGAGAATGCTGGCCCCACTCCCCGTTCTCAAGGGTCAGTGCTTCCCTACCTCATTTGAAAATAATCTATCCTCAAAAACATTTCTTAATCTCCAAAAATCTGACACATGAATGATAATTTTGTATTGGTTTGAGTCTGGTCTCATTACCAAACTTCCATAGTTTTGCAGATAGCTTAAGTAACCAAAATGGCACTACATGATCATTTTAGCATGTCATAGAAAAAAAAATAATCTGATGCTGAGATACCTTTTCTCCAGAATAACATAAGGTAACATTTTGATGTGCATTTTAGTATTTCCACTATAAAATTATGACTGCATAATGTAATTATCAGTAGGGAGATGATTTAAGATAAAGAGACCATAGTACTTATAAATTTATGAAAATAATCTAAGTAAAACAATCTCCCTATGAAATTACCATTATAAAATATATATTTCACTACCCTCAGAAAGGCTAAATCCATGTGCTATTTATAATGTTTATGCTCTTTTTCAATGTAAATACTGAATTTTAATATTCCTACTGAAATCCAATATTCTACTTTGCATAATATTGTACAGGGGAAACAATTAAACTACAATAATAAGAAGAAGAATTATAAAAAGCAAATATTAGAATTATATAAGCAAAAAATGGATCTCCTCAAGCCTTGATACTGGTAGCGGTCCCTTTACTGAATGACAGTATCTGCAGTGGATGACGTAAACGGGGCTAGAATAGTTGGAATGCATTGATAAATTGCTCTATCGATTGTGTTCTGCTTCACTTACCATAATTATAGCACAGTAATGGAAGATATGAATGATATATTTTTACTAGAGAGGAAAGCCCAGGGTTTGCCTGTTTCTTTATGAGATTATCCCAAATCCTTTCAATTAATACTGCTTGATAGATATCTAACACTGTCTGAGGATAAGAAGTCTGAGTCTGTGTTCCTGCTTAAATATTATTCTTCAAATATTTGACAATGAGCAAAATAAATATGTGGTGTGTTTTTAATACATAGTATTTGCATCTCTTCAAGATGTTATTCTGGTCCAATTTTTACAAAAGTAGCATTTTCATTCCATTTAGAAATTTAGTTTTTAAGACTTAAAGTTATCTTACAAATACAATTTTTATAATATTGCAATTTGCTGGACATACTATAGATTGCCTTAAAGCTTTTCAAGGATAATTCTGATAAAAGTTATTATAATGAAGAGGATATATTAGAAAGGATGAGAAAATAGATAAATGGTTTAATTTTAATATAAGAATATAAAATATACTATGTTAGAAAGAAGTTTTTAGAAGAAAAATTTAATTTAGACAACAAAGTATTTAAAGACTCAAATAAAAAATTATTCAATTAGACAACCATTTATAATGAATACTCATTACCTATAATTAAAACCATCACATTATTTCAAAGAGACCAAAATCTACATTAAAACTATATAAAATTATTGATATGGACCCATGGTCTTTATGATATCACCATTTCAGAATATTCCTAAGAAAAGATAGCAAGTTTTCCCAAATTAAAAATTTTAAATACTGTTCAAAGTCATGTAAAAGGAATCTGAGACATTATGAACAGGATGCTATCTAGTCTCAAAAATTTAGGATAAGGCTTGAATTGCTTTTTCATCTTTATTTATTCTTGAATAAAAAGGCCTCATTTTGTTAGCTTGTGCTATTTAGTTTTTTTTAAAAGTACACACATATGGTAATTTTTTTTAAAGAACAAACCATTCGTGGAAAAAAAATATTTTCCCCAACAACTAAATGGTGTAAAAATTGATCTGTACTTCCCTTCTCACATTACAAAGGCTGTCACGGGGAATAAAATGTAACCCAGGAGGGCCGTGGCAGCTAGCAAACCTTCCCTGACACATTATAGTATCTGCAGCTCAGACACCAAAGGTTTACATCAGAAAAACTCCAGTGTGCAGGGAACAACTCAAAACCAACTATCGACCCCAAAATTGATTTTCAGTGGGGAAACCAAGATGGGAGAAGCACCAGGAAAGATAGAATTTCTCTCCTCTTTTCTCATCTTCAACTTAGTGGGCTGCCAACCTCTCGTCTTCTCAGGCTAGAGCCCTATAAGTTCTGTCTTGCAACTAGCCAGGGTGTCTGCCAGAGATAATTCAAGCTAAAGGCCAATGATCAACAGTGGAAGGTGATTCTCCATGGGCTTGCAACATAACCTAATTCAGACTCAGAAATATTTCTCAGCACAAGGATACAGGAGGAGACAAGGGGAAGAGTTAGAAAAATAAGATATCTGGTTCTCTGGTCAGATGATATTTGAAGATAGTTGGCTTTGAAGGCTCACACATTTTATCTGACTTAATACTGATAGAAAGTTAGGATAATCATATTTGAAACCACTACTAAATCCCCCCAATTACACAGAAGAGCACAAGTTAGTTGTTTTTTTTTTTTCAAAAAAAAATCTTTTTCTTTCACGTAAATTAACACCAAATGAGTTATTTGAGAAGCTGAAAGGTAAGAAAGCAAAGTGCTTGCTTTAGCTCCTTGGGGTCTTAATCACATAATTTTGAATTGGTTGAGGATCATTTACTTGGATCATTATAATCATATCCTACAAGTATTCTGCCATTTAATTTGTGAAATGCATGACCACAGATCATGTACATGCAAAGAATTATTAGATGCATTCATTTTATTACTAAATTTAGAGATGGCTGTGAACCATTTAAAAATAATACCAATAATAATAATGATTAATAACAATGTGTTTCCATTCTGACTCACAGAAAGATCTCAAGGGGGTTTCCAGCTGTTTGCTAATTAAGTCTCATGCCCCCTTGCTAGTAGACGAACGTTGTTAGGCCAATTTTACACCTGGGAAAGCTGAGGCACAGCCAAGTGGTAAGCGTACAAGATACTCCTACATTCCCCAGAATAAAAATCTGAACATGGGAAACTTGCTGGAGATCCCTTTTTATCTGAAAAGAAAAGAAAAACTTGGTAACCTACTGAAAAAGGTAAAATCTGACTTATCTCCTATTGATTTCATTGCAGAAAGAAAAACAGGAAGGAAGGAAGGAAGGAAGGAAGGAAGGAAGGAAGGAAGGAAGGAAGGAAGGAAGGAAGGAAAGAAATCAAATAATGGTAACTGTGTATTTGCTTTTACCTATTCTACCTTGAAGGAGAAAAAACCAGTTTGTAAATTTCATTTCTTACATACAAGCACACAATATTTTGTCTGCAGTACAGACATAAGTATTTATCAATTGTCAAAACAATGAGTTCTTCTATTGCTAACATAATCCAACAAAGATGAGATTCTTCTATTTTCTTTGTTTAGTACAACTACTGAGAAATTTTAGTAATTTTTTTTAGCAGAATACAATGCTTTTACTTGAAAATAGCTAGGCAAGACTTACAGCATGATAATGTGAATTAAAAATTGTCATATCATTGGCTGTACTGGAGTAAAGGAATGTCTGAAACCCATCCACTACCTACTTGGGGATGGTGAGGGGAGGCCTCTCTAGTGTGTGCCACAGGTAGTTCTAGATGTTTTAGTGACAGCTCTGAACAAAAGAGGCAAAATTCTCTGACCTCCAGGAACTTATATTCAAGCTAAATTAAAAAGGAATATTTTCCATATGCATTCATATGGGCAAACAGATTAGGCACTGGATATTTTTTAAGCCACTGACTATGACTGCAAAAACTTATTATTTTGTTTTCTTTTTTTGCAAAGAAACTGTTTAAAGTTTTTCTTACTGACGAATAGCAAAAGAGTGACTGTCAGAGTCTTCTGAGTTGGACATATGAGAGAAATGGAGGGCACCTGTCAGGGACTAACAAACACATAGTCATGGATTGTGTCCTCACACATTAAAACCAAAAATGAATCCAGGGAGTCACTGAAAAAATGATCATTTTGGACAGGAACTGAGTGTTGAAAGTAGGTAAAGGGATATAATGATAACCTTTCAGTATCTGTATTGTAAACCATACTGCCCAAAAGGAGAGAGAGAGAGACAGAGAGACAGAGATACAGAGAGACAGAGAGAGGCAGAAAGAGATAGAGAGAAGAAAAGATAGAAGATAGAGACAGAAGTGAGAGGGCGGGGGATGGGGAAGGCAAAGCTGGAGGGAAACTGGGGACACTGATGGTGGGAAATGTACACTGGTAAAGGGATGGGTGCTGGAACATTATATATAACTGAAACCCAATCATGAACAACTTTGTTTAAAAAAGATAAGTACAGTAAAGTTGGGCTGGAGCAATAGCACAGCAGGTAGGATATTTGCCCTTCACGTGGTTGACCCAGGTTTGATTCCTCTGGCCCTCTCGTAGAGGCCGGCAAGCTAACGAGAGTATCCCGACCACACGGCAAAGCCTGGCAAGCTATCCATGACGTATTTGATGGGCCCAAAACAATAACAACAAGTCTCACAATGGAGACGTTACTGGTGCCCGCTGAAGCAAATCAATGAAGAATGGGAGGACAGTGCTACAGTGCTACAGTTAAGTTAGGGACCCAGCAAAGGCTCAATGGTCAAAAGATGCCAAAAGTGCCAGCCTTGCAAACATGAGGCCCTGAGTTTGATCCCTGGGGCTGCCTGCATGTGCCAGGCATAATCCCTAGAGCTTTGCTCACTGGAACTCCTTGCACTGCAACAGAGGGTACAAACCCTTAGTACACAGAGGTGTGAGAGCAACATAACTAAAGGTCTAAAGCCATCAGGGCCAAGAGTGTGACTGTCCTAGCCAATATGGATGTGAGCGTCCCAGTGAACCCTGGCAAACAATCCTACTTGGGAGTACGGAGCACCAGAATTAAAGAGTACCATCCCTGGCAAGCACTGTGGCAAGAACACACAGCCAGGCATGCAACAACGTCCACAGAGGATCAGACAAGAAGGGTGAAAGGAATAGATCAAAGTTAGCTTGAAGAGATTAGAGCTCGGAGACCTCAGTCTCTAGTGTTTCTTTCTCTAAAGAATTTTTGTAAGTGGGGGTCATTTCTTTTTTAATTTGAAGGTGATAAAGTACACTGGGAGAGCTTACTTCAAATAATGTAAATGTGAGAGAAAACAGCTGCCTTCGTGGCACAGAGTACACTGTTAACACTGTTATTTTGTTCAATAATATCTTGTGCCATATGTTTTGGGACCCTAAGTATCAGTACGCTCAAGATACACTCTCTGCTTCACAGCTATTTAGCTAAAGAACTCTCTCAAATGACTATTAGGTTTGCCAGTTCTAACCAGCAAAGCTGTTTTTGTGTTGACACTGATCTAGAGAAAGTGACCCCTCCCAAGCCCAGCTCTTCCCGCCTTTTCCTGAAGGTGGCTATCATTCTGAAATGATAAGCAGACGTCCAGGCATGCCAGGGAACTGCCTCTTGTAAGAAGTTTCCCATGAGTCTGGAAGCAGCTTTAACCCACAAGAGCAGCTCCACTCGCTGTCCCAAAGCTGTGAGGCTAGGAAGAGGGGAAGGAAGTGCCCCATACCATAGGAACAAGGGAGTAGTACTCTCCACTGATAGTACTCTCCACTATGTACAAGTAGTTCTGCTTCACAGTACTCTTCACTGATAGTACTCTCTACTATGTACGAGCCATCACATACATAGCCAGACACTGACCTAAAGGATGAATCTATGAGTCCATGGATTGTCAAACTTGATCATGTGGGGACGGAGTAAATCATTCAAGGATCAGCTGATAAATCCACCATTAAAAAGTGGCTGGTAAGAAGGAGTTTCACTCTTGGATTCATTCAATCTAGTCTTTATCAGGGGTTGTAACTGTCTTTTGTGAAATATATCTTTTCCTGGGGACTGGACTACTGCAGCTCTGTGTTCAGATACTCCCAACAATGCTCCAAGGAAAATGTGGTGCATGGGAATCAAACCGGGGTCTGCTGCTTGCAAAGCACAGGTCTTATCTCCTGCCCTACCTTCTGGCCTCAGAAATGCATTTTTTCCTTTTTTTGCTTTTTGAGTCACACCCAGCGATGCTCAGGGTTAACTCCTGGCTCTGCACTCAGGGATTACCCCTAGTGGTGTTCAGAGGACGATATGGGATGCCAGGGATCGAACCTACATCAGCCGTTGGCCACATTCAAGGCAAACGTCCAACTTGCCGTACGTACTATTGCTCCTGCCCAGGAATGCATTCTTACGGGGGGCACAGACACTTGAGTCAGTTCAACATAGGGCACCACCATAAGGGCAGGCAGGAACTAAAACACAAAGTTGTAAAAAAGAAAGCAAATACAAATTCATAGCCTTCACATGTTTGTAGAAGGCTTGTCTGATAATTATAACTCTGGCTGTGTTTCTAGGAAAGAGCCCATTGTGGTCTTCTTTAAAGACAAAGGAAAGTAAATATTTTCACACAATGTGCCTCTTCTTGTTTTTTAATAAAGACCCCATTTTGAAAATGCCCAAAGTCAAACTATAGTTTTCTTGAGGAACTGGTTAAGTTATCAGATCTCTAACCTCTGACAACACAAACAGAAAGGTAGGAACTCAGAGAGTTTGGTGGTAAGAGGGAAAGCCCAAACTTCTTTATCACCTAAGATGGCAAGTAGCTGTCTGGGTCAAAATAGCATGATAGGAGTGCAGAGAAGAGACATTAGTTCACAGAAGAGCTGACAATCCAAAGTGGGGGTCAGGCCGAGATAGTATCATGCAAGGGATCTCTCTCAAGCAGAACAAGTTCAAGACTGGACTTCTAGGGACTTCTAGCACAGCAGGTAGGGCATTTGACTTGCACGTGGCCAACCTGGGTTTGATTCCCAGCATCCCATATGGTCCCCTAAGCACCACCGGGAGTGATTCCTAAGTGCAGAGCCAAGAGTAACCCCTGTGCATGGCCAGGTGTGACCCAAAAAGGAAAAAAAAGACTGGACTGGACTTCTAGTCTGGAAGGAAGATGGATGGTAAGAGAAAATACCCTATCCCCTTAATCCCACATTCTTTCAAACAAGAAAAATCAGAGTTCAAAGATCCTTCACAGCTCCCTGTAGATCTACTGACTGATGTTCCCTGAGAAGGAAATGATCTTTTCATGCAAGTGCTGAAACCAACTCAATGAATCTGGCACAGGAAACAAGCCTATCCCTAGCCATTCTGCTAAGACTCAGAAGTTTAGAAATTTGCTCAAGATGATTAAACTGTGAAATTCAACCACCATGATCTAATACCAAGTCCAACTACTCATCTGTTTGTCCATAGAGCTGGAAGATGAACAATGACCCTTCTCCTCCACCTTCTCTAGTTTCAGCACAGACCTCTCCGCTGAACCCCTTTCTACACATTCTAGAAACTGGAATGTGTTCAGATCATAGAAATTTTAGTTTTGTGGAAATGGAAGTGCCTGCATGTACAAAGCAAATGCTTTTTCTGCTAAGGTACCCTACCTAACTGGCAGAGAACTTTTTAAATAGCTTAGCAATGTGATCATTGCTGCATGGAACTTCCCCTACTACCTATAAATGATGGTGTCTGAGTTTATGTGCTCTCTAAAATAAAGTCATCTGATATTTACAGATTATTGATACCCAGATCAGAATTTCTGAGTGTAAACATTGGGAATATCCCTCAACAATTACTCCTGAGTAACTGTTATGAGCATAAGATTTGAGAGTCATTTCTCTAAGCCGTTTTCTAGGACATCTTTCATTTCCAATGGCCAATGCATGAAAATAGTAAACAATCAATATCTGTGAAAGGAGAGGAGGTAAACAAAAAAGACTTTAAAACAAAATGTCTTAAAGTCCAGGGACACTATAAGGTACTGAATTCACGTGCTCTTAAAGTTTAGAATTTGTTTGAGAAGGAGTATATAGATTCAATAAAAAGTTTGATGATGACAATATTTAAAAGTTTGAAAATAAACCTGAACTAAAACAGGGGCTGAAAAACAATAAAAATTATTTGCCAGACAAATTTATTGTCAATAAGTAAAATCAAGAGTTCAAAAAATTTGATCAAATTTAGGTATTACCTAAATATCCATGGGAAGCATCTCAAAAAATGGGGCTTGAGATGGCTATTAAAAAGAGAAATATATTGTCATGAAAGAGGAGGATAAAAAAAAAATAAAAGTAGGTTTTAAGGACAGAAAAAAGTTGAACTAAACTTGAAAAGAGCATATATTTAGAAAAGATCCCTACCGATAGTGTTTTTTAATCTGTGCATTAATTTTTGTCATAATTAATGAAACCAATATTTACAAGCCAGCAAGTTATAAATATAGTGCCAATAAAAACTTTTACAACTCTAGAAATTTCTAGAATTGGTTCTCTTTAAATTTGTAGCATAGGCAGAATACCAGATTATGTGGTATAGTAAGGTAAAGGTAAAGGTAAAGGCCCTCCCGTTGATCGTCGATTTGCTCGAGCGGGCCCAGTAACGTCTCCATTGGAGACTTGGTTGTTACTGTGTCTGGCATATCGAATACTCTCGGTAGCTTGCCGGGCTCTCCAAGAGGGGCGGAGGAATCGAACTCGGGTCGGCCATGTTGGCCGCTTGTAAGGCAAACGCCCTACCCACTGTGCTTAACGTTTTATTGACATTTAGTTGAGATGACCTGCATAGCTCATTTGTGGCTTTACCACTTACAACATGTCATCCCAAACTCATGGCAATAAAACTTGGATGTAATAACTTCTCTAACTATACTTTATATAAATATGCATATATAATATATATGGCTTAATTTCCCCTTTCAGTTAAAGTGGGTCCAGCCCAATCAATCAAAAGAGAATTTATGAACTTGATTAATTAGCGTTTCCAGAATGCCTACAGAATATGAGAACCACCAAATGCTATTCATGATTATACAGATAACTTACTAAATATTTACTACCTCTCTACACGTGTAAGTGAAATGGGGGAAAAAGAAAAATCATGAATCACAGATGTACTTGTTGCTATTTGTGAACTCACGTTTTATACTTCCCGTTTCATTAAATTCCCAATTAGTATATCACACTGTTTTGAGCCTAGACCAGGAGACTGAAGACCTAGGCTCAGACTTCAAATCCATGAGGCTAAGTAAAGCCACCAACCTTCTTTGGCACGGGAAACAAGCCCATCTGGCTCCAGCCTGGTGTAACAAGTGGCAGAAGCATATAAAGATGCTAAAGATACACGGAGAGCAGGAGGCTCGGGAATGTTTTTCAAATATACAATGCTCCAACCAGGTGTTGCAAGAGGACCTGGAGTTTTCCAGACTCTGAAGCCATTGGAGGAAGTTGATTCTCCTGAGAGGAGCTAGCAGGGGGCAGTGCCAACACACTGACATTGCAAGTACCAAGGCAGTGATAAAGCACAGAACCTTGGGAAACCGCAAGCATTTCAACAGAGCTGGATCGGAGCACTGGAGCATGGTGTACCCAAGTGTGGAAGGTGGGGTGATGGCAAGGACACCGAAGGGGCCAAGAAGGGTCAGACTGTAAAGAAACCTGTGCGGAATGCTGACTTAAGTAGACAGCCTCGAGCACGGGTGATGCCAATGAGGTCTTCATTTTCTCCTTGGAAAGGTCCCTCTGAGAGTGGAGTGAATTCTGTAGTGAGTGGATTCGGGGACAGATGATGGGAGAAAGAGTGAAAGCACGAGGAGAAAGTGCAGCCATATCTAGGCTAGGCTAGGAAGGAGAAGGAGAAGTGGGAATAAGGTGGGAACGAACTTGGATGCCAGAAGGAAGACACATTTGGAAGAACACAGTACCGATTAGACATGAGGCAGAAAAGAGTAGTGTAAGAGAGGGCATCGGGGGTGTGATCTGAAGGAAACTTGTTTTTCCCCTCACTCCTACAACCCCTATATTCACAGTCCCAAAGTCACAGTACACCTTTCTGTCAAATTACTGCCAAATCAGTTTAAGATTATTCCTGGATTTCTGTGGTTTTCCTGAATGAAATTTTTTTCCTGTCACAGTTTATTTTTTTGGGGGGGTGGGGGGTGGGCACAGCCCCTAACTCTGACTCCTGACTCTGAGCTTAAGGATCACTCCTGGCCAGGCTTAGAGTACACTCTGGGGTACTGGGGGATCAACCCCAGGCCTCCACGTGCAATGCAAACATCCTGCTAGCTGTACTGTCTCTCTGAGCCCCACCATCCCATCCTAGTTTTTTTTTATTAGATACTTGTGTGATGTGAATGTATTGCTCAGGGGCATTTATCTTTTAATCAGAGACTCTTCTAAATTTTCTTATTGTTTTTGGTCGAACCCTTCATCTAAGTAGATCATTTATCATTTGAAATAGGAAAAACTTTGTCTCCTCTTTTCTCACAGTTCTCTTATTCCTGACTTGTGTATTATTACATGGACCAAAATTTCAGGCAACTATGAAATAACAATAATGACACAACAGTCACCTTTATTTTTGTCCTGATTTTAGTGACCTCATTATTTCTTAACTTGGTATGATTCCTGATATTGATGTGACATTAAAATGTTTATCATGTTAAGGATACTGCTCCCTTTGTTACCAAAAAAGTCTTCAAATACTTGTAATCAAGGATCA
Organism: Sorex fumeus; assembly: GCF_029834395.1. Classification (NCBI taxonomy): domain Eukaryota; kingdom Metazoa; phylum Chordata; class Mammalia; order Eulipotyphla; family Soricidae; genus Sorex; species Sorex fumeus. Next base: position 6,150,062 of record NW_026606102.1, read on the forward strand.
TCAAGGGGATGGTGCAAAGGGTTGGAGTGCATGCTTTGTATGTGGGAACCAAACGTTTAATCCCCAGCACCATGGGATTCCCCTGAGCACCACTCGTGAGTGGCTCCAAAGAAATTCTGGGTGTAATTCAGCCTTCCAAAAAGGAAAGAAAGAAGGTTTGGAATCAGTATTGAATTTTGATGAAGTATTTTTGTTGCTCAAAATTATTTTTAATAAAACATTTGCATTAGAATCCTAAAAAATTTAACACATGAATTTTCAAATAAAATTTAATTCAGGGCTGATCCAGGAGTGTTGGGGAGGTATGAAAGATACTGATTTCTGACTCAATCAGGTTTTAATCTTTTACGAGACAAGGATCAGATTTTTAGCACCTAACATTTGGATATCCAATAAATAAATCCACAAATGGCTTCTCCTCGGGATGGTTTTCTATTGAACACTCCATGTTTGTTTGATAACCTCATCTAGTTAGTGAAATCAGATATGTTTTTCAAGCAGTGCCCAAAGATCTTACCTAGAATAGCAATGATGCTTGGAATATAAACCTCACTGCAGTATAAATGCACCACAAATTACCAAACATAATATAAGCTATTGTTCTTCCTTAGGAATAGGTGATTGACTAACTGATTTGGGGGGATTATATCAGAGGACAAGGCATAGTAATTTATTTTTCTAAGAACATCCTTAAGTGATATGTTCCTTGATTCACTAGGTTGCTCAAGCTTTTCTGTATAGGAATATAAAGGGTTTTTTCTTTTCCAAGTAAAGAAATACAATCTTGTTTTGGGGTGTTTCTTTTGAACTTTGACCTCACAAATGATTTATTTTAGAGGAGCTACAGAAAACATATTTTTGACTGTATCACTTATATATGGGTCTGTGCGGTCAATATAAGTGCTATATTTCATTTGCCTACATCAAAAAGAGGGGCAAAGTTTCAGTATTATTCTTGGTTATTAATGATTTTTTAAATAATCAACACTTTCTTTATCCAAAATCCTTAAGCTTACTGCCTCACACAAATGTTTTCAAAATAAAAGTTTGTATTTCAAAATGAACAAAGAGATCACGAAAGCTCAGGAGCCAAGAGAGATAAGATGGCTAGCTAATGTGAAATGCTCAACTCATGAGATAAAAGCAGAAAGCAGAGAAGAAAATCCTATGAATGTGTCTTCAGAAGTCTTTTTCATTTAACAGGAAACTGAAAATCTTACTGGACACATGTTACAAACAAATGGAAAAAGACCTCTGTTTCTTTCTAGAATAACCCAGAAAGCAAACAAAAACAACTGAGACATTGCAGACATTGGAAAATTTAAGAATTGCCAAAAGGCCACACTTTCGAGTTTGTGACAGATCACAGTTATCCCCCACAAACATTAGCTCTGTCCCCTCTTGGTCATTGTTATAGGAACCAGTCCATCCATTCCTTTTGAACATCTTTCTTCATGTTCGCTCCCAAAGCCCGGTCCCAGCCAAAGCTGCACAGATGGGTGGTTACAGCTGCAGCCCCTGACAGACTGCAAACCCGCTGGGACCCTCCCCCGGCTCTGTCTATCCAGCTTGTGAGCTGGGGCAACTCCACCTTGCTCAGGGCTTTGTTCACTGTGTCCCAGGACTTTGGCCAAAATGTGACGATCCGAATGGGTCTTATTAACAGGATGAAAAATGGGGTCCAACACACACACACACACACACACACACACACACACACAATCACGTGTTTCTTTTAAAATGGCTGACAATTCTAACTCCAAATGATATTATAAGAGTTTCTTCCAAAAGAAGAAAGAAAGGAAGGGAGGGAGGGAGGGAGGAAGGGAGGGAAAAAGAATGAAAGGAAGGGAAAAAAGAAAAGAAAGGTCTCAGAAATAGTGTATTCAGAAATAGTGCATTCACTTCAGCAGGGTGAATGAGTCAAGTTACTCAATAAGATCCATTCAGACTGATTAAACTGGAACCGAACCAAAACTGATCTTTAAGATCTAAGAGATAGTGGTCATTGAGCCCGGAAGAGGGAAACAGCCTCGCCTGAGAACCAGCCGACCACAGCATTGACGGGAAATCACAGGCTGGCCCATCCGAAGAATGAATGTTCTAGGCCTACATCGTCCCAGTTCCTTTGATTTGAAACAATGGTTCTCAACCTCTGTATACCTATGAACCCACTAACTCAAGGATAAGCCATTGAAAACATGAAATAATTCATCTAAACATCTTACACCAAACAAGTCCACTTAAAATTTTTTATCAGAATAGGTTGACGTGTCCACACTGAATTTTTATTTACTTGACAAGTGCTGCATCTACCTTCCAAAATAATTGGCAATGGTTTGCAAGCATATAAAGTGCTCAGGTATGTACACATGCATGTGCAAATGTAAGACCTTATAGGGTAAAATATGAGCAAAATCAGCAGGGACTAAAGAAGAGAGGTAATACGGGCAAAAGCTAAGCGTGGAGTGTTTGCTGAAGTTAAGGATTAAATTTATCTGAGTTTCTTGAAAGCAGAGGCAAAAAAGGGAAACAAGACATATTTTCTTATGTGCTGAAAGAGAGAGTATAACCTTTAAGGGGTTTAGCTGTCTCTATTGTGACTTTTGAAAAGAACAAATCAGGCTTCAAGATTCCGTCGACAATTTTAAGGTTGCTTTTTCCCCCTCACAATTTCTGACATAGGTTGCCAAGCATTATGAAATCGGGCTTGATAAATAAATTATGAAACAGCACAACCGATTTCTAAACTAAACAAAAAGGGGAAAACCAAATGAACAAATGTTTCCAAACATTTAAAAGTTTGAACCTCCCAAAATAAAAATTGAAACCAGTGGCAAATAAAGTCAACCCAAATCTCAGCGAACCAGAGTGGCAGAACTCTGTCCTTGCAGGCTTGGGAACACAATGCTGCTTGTCAGTCAAAGTGTCTGTCTATGGCATATGGTAAAGGTTTCAGTCTGCTATCTCCAGACTCATCTTATGGCACCAGTTCAACCTCAGTGAATGGCGCTTTAAACAAAAGGAAGCTCAGTCGAAATGGGCATTTGTGTGTTACTGGTCAGTGTAGCCATGCAGTGCGTCTGAGCAAAAACGATTGGCCTGGGAGAAAGGAGTGCAGCTCCCAGGCCTTTGGAGTTTCCTAAGCACTGAGAAGCAGCCAGGAGGTGAAAGCTGGCTAGTCGGAATGGCATACTTGGCTGAATGCGCAGCCAGGTGGCTTGGGCATATTGGCAAACAACTGGCAAGCTGCCCAATACATATGGCTTAGATTGCTTTGCTCTTCCCATGAAGCCTTCTTAGACTCTTGAGCAAGCATTCATTTCAAGACAAAACGCATCTATCTGAGTGTTAAACACAATCTTGTAATATCTGTCTGATGTAAAATCCTTTTATCAAAAATAAAAATAAAAAGATGGGAAGGAGGGGGGTTGCCAAACACAAGAACTAAAGCAGTTTCCTTTGGGAGAGACTGGTAGATCCCTTCACCATCTTTGGGTGCAATTTTTGGGATGCCTTACTTCACAGGGGTTAATATGACCACTATAATGCCTGAGGACTTGAGATTAACACGGAGTTTAAGGAACAGTTACCAAGAAGTCAAATGACAATGGACTCAAGAATTCTTAAACATAAAAAATAAGTCAGGCAACCACATGAAAATGAACACCAGATACATTTCATCGAGGATGTTATTAAATCTTGATTGACAGATAACACTAAAAGGTGTTAGTATGGTCTATCATGTAAATACATATCTGGAGACTTGTTAAAACACAGTCTCTAAGTGCTAACGACGGAGGCACATGTTACTTCCCAGCCTTTACCATGAGGCTGCCGAATGTCTATAGTATGAGGCCACCTTGAGGTGTGATGACCCCAGCTGGTTACTAGTCTTCCATAATACTTCTCTACTCCCTAGTATTTGTACCATATTCCACAAATACATCTTTCCTGCCCACATTAGATTTTCTTCTGTAGCATGTATGTGTTAGGTGTCTATCATTTCATTTTAGTTTACTGAGTAACTTAAAAATTTAACACTGATAGACTCCGGCTATTAGATTTTATGAATTATTATCAGGATCCCACCTCACACATAATAATTTTTAAATGTAAGTTTACAATCTCTTAAAACTGCAAGTCATTTATCTAATAAACTTAAATCTTCAGGAATTAGTACAGTCTACTTGGTAAGAAGATTCTAGAGTTAGTGTTCTAATGTGCAGTTCTTTTTCTTTTAAGAGTTTTGGCTTGGTAATAGCTCAAACACTAAAATAAATGTAACCTTCATGCTAACAAGGGCTCCATACATTCACAAATACAAGTATCTGTGAAAGAAATGCGAACACATATTTTTATTTTAAAAATCATTGGTACTTATTCAGCAATAAGTGCCTGTCAATTGATATGAGACAGCAGACTTCCTTTTTGTTGATAAAATAAAATTTTCTCCTAAAATTATTCTCTTTTCCATGTGCCCACCCCCGGCAAAATTACTGAAGCATAAAATTCGTGGAATGGCTTTATATTCTATACATTTACTGTGACAGAGTCAAAATCTTCAACTTTTCTTCTCTTGGTTTTTCCATTGTAATAGTGAAGGTGATTGAAAATTCTTTTTGAGACAAATGAAAGCAGTGTTAGATAGATTCCTCTATCATGGGCCAAAAAGGAAAAGATTTTAAGTCTATTTCTGGCTAATGATAACAGAATTGAAGAGCACTTCATTAACCAATCTTTGCAATACCTCCAACTATGAGCTGGAAGGAAAGGAGAACTTGGAAAAGTAAACTTTCGAATCCTAGAAATTAACCCTTGTGGTGTCACTTTTTTACCTTCTTTCTCCTCTCCTGATGAGCAAGTAGTGCCACTTAGAGCTCGATTAGAACATCCCTTTGCCAACTTGGAATAGCTCCAGGCAACTCTGTCTTCCAAGGGCACAGTCTGAAGTACTTAGAGCAAATTGCAATGGACTGGATGGATGAGCGAAGGAGGTGAGACCACTGAATCAAGTTACATTGCTTCTGAGAGCAAGGCCTGCTTCGAAAGGCATCTGGTACCCAAATGCAGATCTGCTCATGGTAATCTCAAAAGACTCAAAGGACTCTGGCTGAGCAGAAGGGTCATCCAGAAGAGGAAACCCTGTTTCTTTTCTTACATGCAGAAAAGACCAAGAGCATAATTTTGCAGACCATGTTGAGGCTGGGGTGGAGAGTGGGACACAAATTTAGATTATAAACGAGAGGGTTCCAGTGACAAATGGGAACTGCTAGATTAAATAAAGTTCCCAGAACCTTCACAGTACTAATCTGCATTGTGATATGTGTGTATTTGTATTTTAAGCAGATTTCCCCCAAAGACATACCTATTTCAACACAGTTTATCCTAAAACAAGAACTGAGAGTACATTTTAGTCCCAATACACTGGAGACTTTGAAATTAGATTTAAGTAAAATGGTCTCAAATTATACGCGGAAACTGGATTCAAAACAATACACTAATTCTTAATCTTTTTTAAAACTAATTAAAATTATTTGAAAATGTTTATATTTTAAACATATGATCTAACTGGCCTTTCTATTTCATACTGCAAATAAATAAAATGCAATTCTATCAGCAGTAAAACTCTGCTTCCTAAAAGCTCTAAATCAAGCTTTCCTCTTCATTTTAGGCAAGGACCATGTTGTAATTTGTAAGCAGAGAGGCCTGTTTTCAAACAGGCAGGGCTTTGGATATGAGTTTTATGTTATTTAAGGAAAAATTTAAGCTAATTTTCCTAGAAGGTTCCTGTGATCAAGATTTAGTTGATATCCTCAGAAATCGTAAAGTATATTAATGGTGTTTAGTATCCCCAATTCCCTTGCTTTTGGCCATCAAGTAATCTAATTGCTTTAAAAAGTGGATTTAAATAACACAGAGGATGGGGTGGGGGGAGTGATAATTACCATTCCACATGAAATCACTGCTTCCTATCAAAGGAGAAATCCGCATTTCCAGGCCAAAAAAATATCGATTATACCAAGTCATTCTGGAATTACATGGGATCGATGGAAAAGTCCCAAAGTGATTACAAAAAAATTGTTAAAACAAAATTGAAAATACAAATCTTTTGTTCTAAGTTATGTTTTATGGAGTTTACAAGTAAATAGCCTGCCTTTGTGTTTTTAATTCCTACCATCAAATATGAGATATATATGTATATATATGCGCGCGCGCACGTGTGTGTGTGTGTGTGTGTGTGTGTGTGTGTGTGTAGGTTCATACAGATAAGGACATTAAACTGCCTTTCCCTCCAGAAGGAGAGGAGAAAAGCCAGGTAACTGTGTAAGGACCTTTTCATAAAAGCTACTTTAAAAGAGTGATACAAGAGTCTGCGTGGGTCACGGCACACTTTCCTGGTAAACATTTGTTCTGTTTTATTTTTGCTTCTAGACTCAGCCTATTTCCTGCCAGAAGACTCGTTTCTAATGGTGTACAGGATTTATTTCTTAGTTCAAATTCCTGAAGAAACGCCTTTAAAATAGTGCAATTTTTAAATTTCACTTAATTTTAAAAGAAATGCTGTTAAAAAGTTCCAGTTAAAAAGAAAAATTAAACAGTTCTAAAAATAAACAGAATTTGGTTAAACAAATACACAGATTTAAAGCATATGGGCAAAATGAATGTTAGTGTAAACATACAGCAACATTTTTTCCCCTTCAAAAAATATTTGAGAAGAAACAAAAAAAAAGTTATTCTGGGTTAAAATTGTGAAGCCATTTTTAATAAGTAATCTTTTCTACCCAAGAAAAAACATTTGTATAGCCTCAGAAATCTGTTTCATTTCAGTCTTTGTGTAAAACTGGACATGAAACGTATATTTATAAAAGAAATACCAGACTTGGTATTATTTATGTCATCGCAGAATATATATATATATATATATATATATATATAATGAATGAGCGCTCCATGGAAATATGCGTATCGTACATACATACAGGTTGAACGCTGTCCCCTGATTCTTAAAAGTTTTCTTTTCTAACTGAACTGGATTTTAAAGTTTTAGGAAGCATTTTTTTCCCAATATAACCGTGTTTTACCTATACTGTCGCAAAATGGAATCTCGCTTTTTACCAGATGTGCTACTGATTCTAAAAGCACCCCATAAAAGTTCCTAAGTTATCAAATATACTGCTCCTGGCTCAGATTTGGTTCTTTTCTCCTGCGTTCCAGGATAGCTATGAGAATTCAAATCCTAAGCTTCTGGTAACATTCGCCCTAAAATGGGAAACTGGAGCTGTATAAATCTGCATTTTAACAGATGTTTCAAGAAGGAAAACAAACAGGTTGAAAATATACTAATGAGGAGGAAAGACAAGGTACAGAGCCGCACAGCTGCAAGACTCTTAAGGGGGTAATGGAAACCTTAGAAACAAAATGCAAATCACTTCACTTTCTTTGCAATCTGACACTCCAGATTTATATTTAATATTTTACATCACTGCTATGTGAATGTTCTTTGAAGGTATCACTTCTGCCAACTAAATTAAAAAAGACATGCAAGAAGTAACACACGAAACTTTTAAACTTCTCTGTCATGAAAAAGAGCAGATACTCTTCATTTCTGAAGCAAAAGTTGAACACGTAGATCATTTTTTAAGTTCGTGCAGTGATGGTTTTGGATATAACTGTCAGGAAAGTATATTGTTTTAGGGGAAATTTTGAATAAAAAATGTTGTAGTGAGTTCAGGGTGCTTTTGAAGCCCAAAGACCAACTGCTCGGTTTTAACAAACCAACAATGTCTGTTCATTTTGCCCAAATCTTTTCAGTTTAAATATTCACAATGTGCCATTATTACCGAATCATTATCTGCCTTTAGCTCTGACAACAGCATCATACGGGCTATGAAAGGCTCCTTTCTTCTCATGATTAGTCCCTAAAACATTTCCTCATCTTACAGTGCTTTTCAACTTCCCAGAATGCATTGCTCAATTACAGTGCTGAAATTAACTGTATGCCACTCTTATTTATTGAGAAAAGAATAATCAAGTACTCCAAGCCGTGTCATGGGTTGCCCACAATTTTATATCAAATTTCAAGTAATAAAAATATTAACCCTTTCAAGATGCCAATTTTTAAAACTCTACTGCTTATCTTATTTGGCGGGCTTTGCCTTACCAAAAAAAAAAATCAACAGTTTTTTTTTGCATTTCTGATTCTCTTTATCGTGTACCACGTGTACAATGAATTTTAAGTGTCTGCGGAAGGACTATTTCTTCTTAAAAGAAAAACCTATCTGGACTCTTAAGAGCAAGTTCCTCCCAGAGCCTTCTTAAAAGTTTTGACTCAAGCCTCCTTTGATTAAGAAAGTGCGATTTCCTTCCAATACTACAAACGCTACTGTGCAGAGGTTGCAGATTATCTTTCTGAAAGGAGGAAAAAGAAATAAATAAAAGCCCTGAGATTAAAATGCAGAAATATTACAATTCCACAGTAATTTTGTTTATACCACTAGATAGCACCTCTTCCTCGATAATAATAGTAATCTTATTAAACAGAGAATGGGAGTAATTTTTTACATCTGCTCTTCAAATAAGTGTGACTCTAATAGGTATTATTTTGAAGACAAGATTATAAATTAAATTTGCCAGTGTTCAAATATTATTTAATTGATTTATTTCTATATTTGAGGGAAGCAATATTCAAAGTACTTATTGAATTTAAAAATGGATTACATATCAAATACTACAGTTGAAATATAATTAAAGAATATGCTCAGGGTAAACAAAAAACAGAAAGAACTGAAAACAATGAAAAACCTATGATCATATTCACACTGCCAATACTTGTATGCAAACGGATGGGAATATTTAACACATGTGGATTTGTATTTATTTGTTTTATACCTCCATCCAACAGAGGAATGTAAATAAAAACACTTTTTAAACCTCAAAGATACTTACTAACCCATGCATACATTAATCATTCATACCGCATGATTATTGTTCAGTATTTTCTGCAATAACAAATTGGAGGGTGTGGGGGTTATTGTGGGTTTCAGCAAACCACATTCTATTTAGGCAAAGCCAAGTATTAAAGAAAGGCCTAACTTGCCAAACCAAGATAAATACATGCCATTATTATGATTACATAAAAGCCACTGTTCTCAGCGTTACAATTTCTCTTATAATTGGCACTATTATAATTAAATGGATTCATATGTTTACAATTCTTCTTTGAATTGTAAAGTGATTTAGCAATGATAGTGTCTCTAATTTCTTTTAACTATACTGACAGACTTCACTTAATCAGTGGTCTAAATACCACATTGCCACAATAAATTAGGTAAATACCCAGTAAGGCCTGAATTGCTATTGAGTTTAAGTATGTTATAATAAGGTAGCAAGTAACTTCTCCAAAGCCCGCTGCTGTACTAGCCCACAAACCCACAAATTGGAGGGGACGGGTGAAGTATTCCAAGGGCATTTAAGATATTCTAGGAAGGATACAGAGGCAAAGAGAGCAAGGACACAGAGAAAGAGAGAGATACACACATACTTGAAAAACTATGGGCTTGAGGAGGGGAAAGAGGAAGGGGCAGATTACTACAAAATTATAAACACTGACACCGTGAATTTGTAATGCCACCTCCCCCTTAAACTAAGATTTTTTTAGTTATTGTTTTTATCACCAGGGAGATGATGGTGTAGATTGTGACCCCCCTAACTGTTGATGGAAGCTGACAAAGGAATATTCCTTGCTTTCCACATCATTCCGGTAAAGGAAGCTATTTACTTTGTTCTGTTAACACAAATCATGACACAGTTGGAACTTCCTTAAATATAAAATAACCATTAAACTTAATAACTAGATTAATCACGTAGCATTTCAAAAGTAGACAGCTAATGCTTTTAACTAGCTTGAAAATAATTAAGGTTAGCAACGAGAAAAATAATTACTTTGCAAAGTGTGAGACAACAAGTATATTCACAGGGAGGAATTGTTTTTTTCCCCTATCGCTTAGTTTTGGGTTTAAAATACCTGGGAGTCCCCCTCGGAAGACAGCTCAAAGTGCTTGAACTCATACTTCCTATGCAAGAACCCTGCAGGTGTGGTTTACATTTTGTTTTGTAGTGTCAGAGATCAACCCCAGGATATCCTCAGACATGAAAAGCAAGTGATCCATGGCTGAGCTATACCTCAGCCCTAAAAACAAACATTTTTAAAACACGAGTGTTGCTTTTCATAAAGATGAACTAGAACTATATCAATCTGATTATGTTCAATTCACATTAATTGCTGTATCAAGTATAAGAGCAAAAACAAGCCAACATAATATCTAGAGCAGATGTGAATTCAAAATAATGCTGCGCTCAGAGCACGAAACACAATGTAAGCACTAAAATGATACTATAGGAGAATCTACAGAGTGAAAAGGTGTTTGTGATACAGCAGTACCTTATTTGGAAAACACAGAGATATATTTGTAAGGCTAATGCTCAAAATAGCAAAATATTAATGATTATTTTCCCTTGGTGATTTTACTTTTCTTTTGCCCTGGGTTATTTTTCTCTTTTACTCGAATGTATGATGCAAATTATCATCATAGAAGATAAATCCTGAAATACGGACTATACAAGGCACTCATTATGAAATTCATTCTCAACTCAATATATGTACATTAGTTTTAAAGTGCTTTAAAAATTAAAAAAAAAAACTTAAAGGCTGTGCTGATACTAATCACTACTCACTACTGCTAAACTATGCTAACTTCCCAAATGTTGTTATAAAGGTAAAAGTTTAGAAACATGGTATATAAAGATATGCTATTAACTTATTACCATAACATTTTCTTATAGAAAAATTAAGTAGAAGGAAGAGTCTTAAAAGTCAAAATTATTATAGCGTAGAACAAATGGCAGAAATATTAGGTGACTTTGCTCAAAAGTGCAGTTAATATTGCTAGCTGAAAAGTATACGATTATTTCACTTAAATGTGTTCTTTCTTTCCTTCATGGTTTTCTACTATTATTTGTTTCTGTTTTTGTGTGCTGGGAATAGAACCCAGGGCTTCATACATGTAAAGGAGGCTCTCTACCATTCAGCTACATCCCTGGCCCTAAGGAAGTAACACAGCTTACATGTAGTTAATAAAGGTAGTCTTGTTTGGAAACAATTTAAATAAAAAATCATGAACTTGTAGAGTTAGGGCAAAATTAGCCCATTTTCTTTTACACTCTTCGACATTCCGAATGATGAATGAGATCCCAAACTATCTGGGTTGATTTCCAAGTTCCAGTGGTAACACCAAATTTCCAGCCAAAATAACCTAAATTGTTCTCAATCCCTTCAAAATTTTAAATCCTGCAAAAATGTTCCTAGAGTTAGGTTTAGCAAAACAGCAGTTGTGTTACAAACATGTTATAATGTGTGCTATATATACACATCAGATCATAAACCATAAGGGATCATGTGGTCAAGAAAAAGTATAGCCCAAACTTGTACTTGATATTCATCAATTTGATGCTTCAGCATTGACAAAAATTACTGGACTTTCTTACATACTATTATCTATTACTCTAAATAATGCAGTTAATTATAAAACAATGTCCATATGTGTACTCTTAAAGCAGTAAAATAATACTTTTATTACTTGAAAGTCTTTGTATTTATTTGTTAAAATTTTGAAGTTATTTCATTTTGCTAAACACAGAAGAGTACTGAAATTTAAGAGCAAATCTACAGACACCATCATGACTGTGGTGATGGATGAAAGAATTCAATCACATATCAGATTTAAGTTCAGAACAAAAGTAGATAAAATGGCAAACACGATAGAGCTGACTTTTCAGTGGGGCTCCAGTCATACTATGAGTAATATTTAAAACATAACTGCTATGGGGCTGGAGTGATCATACAATGGGCAGGATACCTGTCTTGCATGTGGATGAGCTAAATTCAATCCCCAATACCCTTCCAGGGTAATTTCTGAGAACAAAGCCAAGAGTAAGCCCTAAGTGCCACCAGGTATGGACAAGAAGACAAAAAATATTAAAAACAACACAAACAAACCTATCCCAGGTATGGAAAGAGATACTTTGATGTCAGCAAAGCTGAAAACCAATTCTAGTCAAGGCAAATACAACTCTACCTCCAATCCACAAGTTTTGATATGTTCAAGTTATGTACGTGGCATGATGGCTCAATTCAGGGATAGAATAAGAATTTGCTAGGGTTCTATTTTAAAGTTTTGGCCAGTGGCCAGCTATTTACCGGTATCTGGTATTCCTTATTTTCCCAGCTATAATTTTCAGGCAAAAAGTTTCTCATTGTGGGCACTACAACCTATTTAAATCTTTCATAGATTATCCTTATTGGCCATTTCCACAGAGGAGATGATGAACAGGTGAAATTAATCTTTCTGGCAATGACAGTGCCTTTCTGACTGTTATATAAATAAAATTACCAACATGACCACCCATAAAAATCCTGTTTCATGATCTAAGTATGCCCCCCACACTGCAATTCATGAAATGCTCATTTTAGTAGCATACTCTCTTAATGCTTTACAAAAAGTACAAATGATGACTCTGGAATCTTAGATAGGTCTTTCTGCTTTAATAACTTAGAACTTTGTAGCAAGTATAACTGGAAAATGCTACTGACTTAATAAAATACAGAAACAATCCTGACCATCTTCTTTTCCAACTTTTCCTGAACAAGAAGGAACTTAAGGGTAAGAATCATCCCTGGGCCAGTGGTGTGTTAAACCTTTATTTTTTTCCAAAGAGCAGTGACATAATGTAGGCTCCATGAATACCCTCCTTTAAAAGAAACCGAGGCTAACAAGTAATAAACAGGCAGCCTCAGAGTTCTGTGCTCAAGCTCAGACTGAATTCACATCTATTCTAGACCTTCATCCTATTAAACTAATCCACTGAAATTTATTTATTTTAATTCTAACTCAGTAAGACCGAGAAACCTTTCCTCTCCAAAATAAAGGTTAATCGTGCATGGGGTTGTTGGGCAAATATTTCATAGCCTCTTTGACCTGTACCTCCAAGTTCTATTTCCCAATCTTGAGTTTTTCTCAACAAGTTCCAGCTCAGGCCCCATGGGGACCACCCCTCCCTGACTTGTTCTGTCATGGTTTATTAACCAAAACTTGTTCTCCTGAGGAGGTCTAAAAACAGAGGTAAAGGGTAGGAGGAGAGAAAAAACTTCAGATCACCTGCCCTAACAATAAAAATTATTATTACCTCTAGTTCTCTTCCAAGCATCATTATGACCCTTCACAAAGTTCATACGATAGATACAAGCTACTTCAAAGTTTAATCAACCTCATTTCTAGAGAGTATATACACAGATAGTAAACAAAATAGAGCAGTAAAGATTAGTGTTATACAAAAATACCAGAGGATAATAGATGAATAATTCTTCCAAACATTTAGTCTCAGAAACAATTAATTTGCCTGAGTCTTGTTTAACAGATCAGGTGTGATTTTTTTGGTTGTTTGTTTTTTAAATAAACTAAACCCACTCTTCCATTCAGCTGAAGCAGCAAAAGCTTTTTAAGTTTCAAGAGCCAAGTAGAACCAGTGCTATGTTCTACCTGGTCAAACAATCTATGAATACCACATCCAGAAGTAAATAACTTTCTATAAAAGTCCTATATTCACCTGAATATTTTTCTATATATGGATGTGAATATAAATATGTTAAATGCATATGTCAAACATTTAATATATTTATATTTTAACATAGTTATATTGTCTTATCCTGTCCTCCCGTTGTTCATCGATTTTCTCGAGCAGGCCCAGTAACGTCTCCAGTGTGAGACTTGTTACTGTGTTTGGCATATCGAATATGTCACAGGTAGCTTGCCAAGCTTTGCTGTGCAGGTGAGATACTCTCAGTAGCTTGCCGGGCTCTCCGAGAGGGGCGGAAGAATCGTACTCGGGTAGACTGTGTTGACTAAGTACAAGGCAAACACCCTACCCGCTGTGCTATTGCTCCAGCCCAGTTACAAATGCATTATATTATAAATATATATATTTAAATTGAGGAGTGAGGGATAAAAATGGAGCCCAAAGTATCAACTTGGACTGAAGAGCTATTGAACTAAAGAACTTAGACTGAAGAGTTTGGACTCAATGGAAGATGAACCAAGACGGTACTACCACAAGGCTCAATTGAACCAAATATCACCTACGAACAGACCGACACCCTACAGAATGTATAGTCATCAATATTTCTTTTTGCTTTGGGTTTACCAAGCAACTACTGGAGGGAATGAATCAAGTTCCTGACAAATAAACTATCAAGTATACCAAGGATTTGTTTAACTAAAGCAAGGTACAAAAATGATGACCAAATAAAAGTAAGTACCTCGTGATCTTCTGTTCCGTTCACCTATTGAGTCAGAATGACCTTAGCAGAGGACAGGGCAAAATCGGATTCTCAGTCACATGGTAACAGTGTGAAACAACAGACTGTTTTAATGAACTAAGTTAATACACAGTTATTTTCATAGTGACCTGGATTGTACAGGTACTATACACAAGATATCATTTATAGGCTTGACAGTCTCATCTTTGTTTAATTTATAGCTTAAGAGATAGTTGTTTTATCTCACTTACTTGATTACTGATACTCAATGAAGTCAGTAGAACTCGATGAGTTTTCGTATCTAGCATTTTAATTGTTTATGCTTAGTTCTAAATATATCTAATGATGGATTATAGAAAGTTATGGTCTTCCACCTTCAACAGGAGGTAATATGAATGCCTGTGTTTCCAGAACAGGTAACTTGGAAGAAGCTTATAAAAATGTACAGCATAACACAATCAATAATTGCATGAATGCTGTCTCATTAGATTTTTCCAGCTCTGTTACAAATAATGAAAATATTTATATGAACAGTACATATTTTATACCCAAATAACAATACAATCATTTCTATCAGTTTGGCAATGTTGAAGAATGCATCCACTAGACTTTCAAATTATCTTCATTTAAAAGCATATTTTAAGCCTGGATTCAATCGCTGGCACCACAAAAACAAAAATTTTATTTCAAAGAAATGTTCAAAATTCTGTTTAGATGCCATCTTTTAACATTTTAAATCTACTTCTTGAGAAACACATTTTAACAAATATTTCACCCCAGGCCACTACTTTATTTGAAGACTCAGACATGCAAGTTCCTGTTCAGTATTAAGGGAGAAGAGCATGCAGTTCCTAATCATTGCCGGACTTTGCAAACTTTACAACAGTAACACAGTATGAAATGTTACGGCAGTGAAGAACTGAAGCCTATTTCCCAAACGGTGCTTAGCAAGCACATTCTCTAACTTCACTGCATTTCCTACACTGACTCATTGACCATAGGAACATTAAACAAAATATGCATTTATAAAACATTCTGCTAGAATGCCAAGTAAGAAATAATAAAAGATAGATAAATCCTCGAAAACCTAGGCTTAGCAACAGTGTGCGACAAAGACAAAAGCACAGAATGTGGGCAGAAGTTTTGTTGAACACTCAGATTCTAAAGTAAAAATGTGGTCATTTGTGTCTGTTGGGGAGAGGCTGTCTCAAATTCTTAAGGCCTCAATGTGATCAAGAACAAAATGGAAGATGATCATAATGGTGATTGATAATAATAATAGCTGTTCTTCTTGGCGAGCAATTATAATTATAAATTCAAAGACAGTAATAGATGTAAGGCAGTTTGCAAACCATTAACTGACCTGCAGAAACAATTTCTCATTAGCCCAACTTCTAACTGCCACCAGTCAAGTACCACTTTCTGGCTTTTAGTCTTCATCACTCATCACTGAGAATGTCCTATGAACGATATAAGCAAAACTCTCACCTTCCACGAGTTTTTCTGACACGCAAGGCTAACAGTAGAGTTCCTTTCATTTAATGTACCTGATTCAAGTCAAGCCAGAAGAAAAATCAGCAGGGGCATCTTGACAAACCCTCCTAGTGCATAGGAGTGTGACCCCTTCTGACTTCGAGCACAGAGCCTCTCTCTGACACAATGCACAAGTTTCTGTTTCTCAGTCAACTCTCCATAGTTGGCAAAGTCAACTATGGCAAAGTTAAGCAACTATCATGAAGTGACGCCTTCCACACACCTTATAAGGAACAAGTGGGCCCCAAGATGACCCACTATCTCAGTGGTTTGATTGGGGAGGGCTGAACTTTCCACATTCCCCAACTTCTAATAAAATGCAGTGGGATCATTTTTTCTCTGATATTCTTTTGGGGGCGTGGTGTATGTGTGGAGGGGAGAACTTGCCATCCCCAGCAGTGCTCAAGGATCTCTCCCAGTGGTACTTGACTAAAGCCCTCCAGCATACAAATCGTGTGCATTGGCCCTTTAAGCGATCACCCTGGCCTATTGATAGTGCTTCGTGAGTAAGGCAAGTGGATGGTTTGATACCTACTTTTTCGTATATACCCTGCCCTGTTAGAGTCATGGCAGGTATGACTCAGTTCCAACACATGCCTGACACGTCCGCAGGCCTTACTCTACTCAACGGGGCTGGGGGAACAACGTGTGCATGTCAGATAGCAGCATTGGCCAGAAGTTGAGTAACATGCACTCTGACCATTATTACAAACTACCCAAATTGCAAGGTTGTTGGTAAATGAGAAAGGGAACAGTGGATCTTTACGACCCCTTATGAAACCCTCGGTGTCATTTCCTTTCCAAGAAACTGGACTCAAGCGAAGATAAATGCTCAGCATACAGTGTGTGGAACCAAGGGCAACTGAGCCAGGGACCACAGTCAACAGAGATCGCCATTCTCAGGGACGGCTCCCCAAAGAATAGGTATTCTTCTGATTCAAGTTCAGCTGGTTTAAAACAGCTTGCTCACCAACTTGAGAGAAAAACGAAAAAGGAGAAAATCAAGGACCCATTATGAATGAGGTTACAACTTCTTGCCCATCCTTGAATTCGGGCCAACAAGTAACTATCTGAGGTGAACACATAGTTTCACTCCCTTTTTCTCCAGTTAACACAGGGATATTCACACATGTCGGGTTGGGGGAAAGCACATCAGACCTCTAGCTCTGGTGGCATCCGAATCTGGAGTGGAGCACAGAGACTGATCCATCAGCAGGCTCAGATTTATCAGCTACACACCAGAAATATCTAAGCGTCTAAATCAAAGTATGTAAAATGGCAGAGGGACCAGAAGCATTTTCACATGTGGTCAATATTTACATAGAGTCAAACTCAGGCTGCCATGGAGTAGGGACTTTTCATTACTGTTTTCCTTAAAGGTTAACTTTTTAAATTTTTTTAACTTTTTTTTTTTTTTGGTTTCCTGAGCACTCACTACAAGCGATCCAATAGTAGAGAGGAGGGCCAAATCAGAGAATATGCTGGAACTGGCAAAAGAGTCATTCGTGGGGAGCCAGCGCCAGGCCCCACTGTACCTCTGCCAGGTCAGCAATGACAAGTAAGCCACAGTTGGGGACAGCCAGGGAAAATTGCACACTGAGGAAAAGGCAGAGAGAGCTGCCAAACTGAAAATAAGTAGGGTAGACTTTGGATTATCCACAAGAGGTCTAACCACCTAGCTTTCTCCTTCCTACTGCCATGCCTCAGAAGCTGCGGGTGGGGTGAAGGGGGAAGGAGGGGCCCGTGAGCAACCCTGAATGGAGTATCTGTGTGGAAGGTGTAGTCCCAATGCCACTGAATTGTGCATATTCTTTTATCAGTCAAGTTACAATGCTCTCCTATGCCAGAATAAGGACAATCTCCAAACATGAGTGAATGATGCTTATGGAAGCTAGTGTTAGGAATCTTAGAGAAAATGAAGTTCTTTAAAATCATGAGTGGCTGGACCAACTAGTACAACCAATAGGGAGCTTACCTTGCATACAACTGAACCAAGTTCAATCCCCCACACCCTCTATGTTCCCCTGGGCCTGCCAGGAGTGATCTCTAAGTGCAGAGCCAGGAGTCAGCCCTGAGTATCTCCTTGAGGTATGACTCAAAAACAAAACAAAATATTAAAAATATATAAATAAAATCATGGGTAGATGAGATAATAAAAAAAAAGGTAAAAGGTAAAGGCCCTCCCGTTGATCGTCGATTTGCTCGAGCGGGCCCAGTAACGTCTCCATTGGAGACTTTGTTGTTACTGTGTCTGGCATATCGAATACTCTCGGTAGCTTGCCGGGCTCTCCGAGAGGGGCGGAGGAATTGAACTCGGGTCGGCCATGTTGGCCGCTTGTAAGGCGAACGCCCTACCCGCTGTGCTATCGCTCCAGCCCATATAAAATTTCTTCATTCTGATTGTCCCATAGTTGGAAGCCTGTCTCATGAGCTGGGAGAGAAGGCGGTTGGAATAAAGAAGGGATCACTAAGTCAGTGATGGGTGGATGAATCGTTTGGGATGGGAGATGTGTGCTGATGAAAGAAGATAAAAGACCAAACGAGATAAACTCACAGAATCTGTATTGCAGACCAAATTCCCAATAATATAGAGAGTATGAGGGAAATTGTCTGCCATGGAGGCAGGGGAAGGGATGGAAAGGGGAGTATACTGGGGACATAGATGGTGAAGAATGTGCACTGGTGGAGAGATGGGTGTTTGATCATTGTATGACTGAAACTCAAACATGAAAGCTTGTAACTGTACCTCACAGTGACTCAATAATAAAATTTAAAAAAAAAAATTTCTCCATTTTGGGGCCAGGGAGATAATACACTGGCAGGGTGCTTGTCATGCATATGACCAATCGTGGTTCAGTCCACAGTATCTCAATAATTCCCCAGTCACTCCTGGGAGTGATTCCTGAGCACAGAGTCAGGAGTAGGCCCTGCACACCACTAGGTATGACCCCCGAACCCTCAAATAAATAAATAAATACAATTTTTAAATAAAGTTTCTTTTTTCTTTCCTTATTCATTCATTGCAATGACTTTGAGGAGTCCTTATCATGTTATCAATTGGACAGTCCCAGGCACTCTAGAAATAAAAAGGAAAGTAATTCCAAACCTACTTCATGGGGCTCATAGTTTGTACAGTCAGTAAACACTTGGAATTCAAAAGCCATTCTTTCTAAAACCCAAAAACTACCTCCTGAATTAATACTGCACTATCCAAGAAGAAAAGGCCATTTATTTGACAGCTGTACTGATTAATAAGCTTTAGCGTCTGTCTCAAAAGTGACATATGAAAATTTTTTCAGTGAGGTAAAGAAAGGGTGAAACTTTATCCAGAGGTAGAATCAGTTTTAGATGCTCTGCTCAGCCTGTGCCTTGCACCCAGAAAGCCAGCCTGCTTGTCTTTCTGAAACAAACTTCTATGTTAACTATCACACCTCCATTCTCACAAACGGCCCTATTCTAAAACTACAAATCCAACAACTCAATTTGTGCGTTCAAATTCACACTGTGGGTATACATGATTAATGAAGGCCAAAACCTCTACCAAAGTTGGGGTTTCTCTCTCTCTCTCTCACTCTCTCTCTCTCTTTAAAAACAGGCTTCTTTTTCCAAAACTCTCTAATTGATGGACTACATGGGAGAAAACATGTTTAGCTGAGGGGAATATTTTCTGGTGTCAATTCTTGACTCTAAATATTTATGATCTGCATTCTAAAAGAAGTTATTTAGGCGCTCAGAAAAGTGGACTTCTCCATTTCTGAAATAGGAAGAATAATAACAAAACACAAGACTAACAGGGTTTAGAGAGAATAAAATGAGAAAATTCATAAAAGCATTTACCTTGGCATCTGTCACTAAAAATAAGTCAGTTTCTATTGACCTGCCTACTTATTATTTAGATGTCATTTTTTATTTAATAAATACTAATTTGGTTATTCATTTATGAACTTTAGCCATGCAATAATGTACAAGGAAGTTCCTAAGATGTCAGTGACTGGGAAACACAATTTTGTACTATCGTTGCAATCTTCTCATTTTACAAATGGGTATTGTTTGTTTTTTTTTTTTTTATAATTTATTTCTTTATTGAATCACTGTGGGAAAAGTTACAGAGCTTTCGGGTTTAGGTCTCAATCATGTAAATATCAAACACATTTCCCTTTACCAATACTTATTCTTAACGGCGAACCCCAATAGAACCCCACCTCCCACCCCTCCCAATTTCCTGTGAGGCAGATGAGTTCTAGTTAATACTCTATCTACTTTGACTAGATACATTGTTTTGATAGAAGATGCACCATTATTGTTTAGAGTTTACGACCCCCCCCCCCCCCCAATCAGACATGCTGAAACAGCGTTGTGAAATGATTTGCTTTCTATAGCTGGGTTTAAGAATAAAATGATGTCGCGCGGCCGCAATAGTTTTGGATTTCTGCTATTTTACTTATTAACCCTGGAAGTATTTCTATTAAAAGTTAGATAGTTAAGAGATTGGTTTCTGTGCTCTGGAGTCGTGGCCATGCCGGAGAGCCGCTCGTGGGGGGCAGCTGGTGACCTCGGTCTGGCGTGAAGGACGGCCCAGAACGCCCCCCTTCACAAATGGGTATTGTTTGTTCTGTGTGTTCACATATGCAGTTCGTCACAAAGGTCCTGCTTCTGATAGCAGCTGCTATTAGTGTGTATTAGAGGGTATTTTCAAGCTCTCAGAATGATGGTGCATGTTCGAGAAAGAGTAATAGGGTTGGGGAAAGGAGTTTATATTCACAAATAAGCAAATAGTAATCATTTGGGGAGCCCAGTTTCATCAATAGAAAAGCTTATCCCTTAACTGGCTAGACACATGAAGAATAACCAAAAGCCTTGAGATCATCTATTTCAGCTCTCTCGATGAGGAAGAAGGTTATACTAAGATACCAATAAGCCACATAAGTGTACAAACTTCCTTCCTAAATGCAGCACATTCCTTGCTATCTGCTTCTCCTTGCTTGAGATGTACTACTACGAACACAGAGCATGAAAAACAGGAGAGCATGCCAGTTCAGCCATCACTTTGGCCCTGATCCTTTGCTAAAATTATGCATTTCTGTAGCTTGCTTGAACGCCACAGAGCTCGGCAAACTAAAAGAATATTATGCTCTTGTCTTTGGTTAAGAAGACCACCTGAGCATTGGATGCAGATGGAAACAAGAGAGCCAAGGAAAACGAGATAAAAACATTTCCATTGCAGATGATAATAACAGGTTTGAGATGTCCAATCAGTGGGGATTACAATGAAATCATCCCTCAATAGAAGTGATTTAGAGAAATCCTGCACATTTCCCAATGTCCAATCTATTCTTCTAACCTTTGTCCAGTCGTGGACAAACAGAACAGAATAAAGTAATGACTCAGCACAAGGAAAGCCAGAGATGCATGAGCCACACCAAAACATGCCTATAAATAAAGATAGTACTCAGGATTCAAAACTGTGATAGATGCTACAAAAATTGTATGTGGTAACAATGCTCATCTCTCTTGTGTTTGTGTCTCTCTCACATTTTAAGTTCATGACAATAATTTAGGGCTTAATGAGAAAATCTCAAGGAGGCAGGAGCTACAACATGTGGACTTGTTGAAATAAATGCGTTGCTTTGTTTTGTGTTTTTTTCTGAACAGAGAATTGCTATAGCATAACAACACTCGGTTATTTTATCAGTGCCTTTATCATCAACTGCAGGGGAAATCTGACAATTTCCTTTTACCTTAACTACTACTGAATTCCAGTTGTGGGAAAACAAATTTCCTAGTGCAGAAATGAGAACGCCCCAAGTTGAAGAATCCTGGGGAGAATATTATGCCCTTCCCTGTGACTCTGTCACCCTTACTACTAAATCCACACACAGCCTGGCTGCCACCAGAATCCATCCAACAATGCCTGGCCTCAGTCTGAGGAGCACTTTGAAGATATAACATTTATATAATAGTATACATATATATTTTAAATACACATCATTCCTTAGTGCTCTGCACTAACAGAAGTCTGGAAAGAAATGCTCAAACATATCAACAATTAACTTCGGGTCGTGGAATTGTGTGTAATTTCTCTTCTTCCTATACTTCTGTACTTTCCAGATTATATACAACATGCTCATATACTTTTTCACAATACGTTTTTAAAGATAATGCATATTTGCATGACACCCAGGGGAATACTATGATGTGTATTTTGAAAGCTGTATGATTCTTACCCTCAAAACAAAGTATCTGGGGAAAATAAAATATATATACACACACACCATTTGGGGGAAGGTACTGTGTAACCCTAAACGATGGTTAACTATGGCTCCAGAAGAACAAATCTGGACATAAATGACTGTGTTTACAGAATGAGCAGGGTTTGATTTCTCTATGGGAAAATGTGTACACTTGACAGACAATGCAATGCTCTCAAGTATTTCTTTTCTTCTGTAAAAATCAACTTTTACTTACCATCATTACAATGCCACAAACCAATTTCTGGCATAAAGATAGAACTTTTTTTTTCATATTTAAGCTCTCTTTAAATCAGTACTTGTTTTGGGGTCTTCTCCCAGGGTTTCTCTGATGAGCAGGAAATCCACCCCTCCCACCCCTGCAGACTCCTTTAGCTAATTAAAGGGGCTGTCATTATGATGATCATCAGTCAGAACTTTCCCCTCAACATGCCATAAAATAAGTAGCTTTCCACTGCCCACTATTTAATCACCAACAAACCAGTCCTGTCAGAGCCCTTTTTAAAGTCTTAAATCTTCAGACTCTGGACATGTTTATTAAAAATGTTTAAATTATATTTAATCATAAAGCTTAATAAGTATTCTGTGAATTTCAGTAACAGGACAGCCTTATTAGCACCAGAATGAAACAAGCCACATGCCACGTGCAGGAGCCTGAGCTCCAACCCCGACCTGCCTTTTCTTCTGCCATCCTGCCAATACCCCTCTGATACACAGTGCTTCTTCTCATTTTACAGACACCAACTGGCCCTGGGCAAGGACAGGTCATCTGCCTAAGGTCACAAAAGCACCTTTCCATTTTCAGATCTGCCTACCTCCAGAGACCTTACTTCTAATATGTAAACTGTTCCCCTGTGAATAAAGCAGAGTAGAGGCGAGGGCCTTTCAAAAATAAAAACTGAAACAAACATGCAGGCAAAACCTCCATAAGAATCATTTCTGCTCTCATGTTCTTCAGCCACCATTTATCTCTCCTCCTTCCCTTGAGCTCATTCTCTGCCTGGTAAGGACCAAGAGGCACTCATGAGAGAGGGCTTCAGGAAGAATGAGGAATGGGTCAGAACTGCTTGCTGTAGGATTTTCAGATGTGAGATTTCACTGGCGTGGGATAGCAAGAGTTTGATCTTTATAAAGTAAAGCGACCATCCAGGACCGGATGTGGAGCTAAGCTGTGTCTTATAGTTAAATAGGAAGAAAAGCCCTTGACCTGACCCTGCTCCCCATGGCTCTACCGAGAGTGCCCAGTATTTCTGCCAAAGTGTTGTACACGTTGCTTATGGTGCCTTAATTTACCCGTTTATGAAAAGTTGGGTGTAGATTTTTTTTAATAAAAGGGGCAGGGACAGAGGCTGGAGCAACGTTACTGCAGGTAGGGCATTTGCCCTGAGGGCGGCCAACCCGAGTTCGATTCCCAGATTCCCTGAGCACCGCCAGGAGTAATTCCTGAGAGCAAAGCCAGGAGGTAACCCCTGTGCATCGCCAGGTGTGACCCCTCTCCCCCCCGCCACAATAAAAGGAAAAAAATGGGAGGGGCGGGACATGAGGCATCTACACAAAGCATAGCATCTCATCTAACTCTCTGTTGTTTTTTTCTTAGCAAAATGCTACACAAACACCAGAGAGAAATGAACCCATCCCCCGTCCCTACCTGCCCCCCTAAATGAGAGCTTGTGGATGTTATCAACACAGAAGTTTGTTCTAAGCTTGTGACAGACATACAGGTGAAGAAATACAAGGCAACAAAGCAAAAGATGACCGAAACAGCCTCTCAGGAGTGAAAGACAAAGATTTCACTGGATCTCTTTGCTGTTGGTGCCACAGACATCCCATTTTGTAGACGAGAGATTCACAGGAATTCCAGGGAGTCCAGGTAACGGCACTTCTGTGGTCAGAAAGGCAAAGGCCTGCTCCCATCTAAGTTTCTAAGGGCTCCTCTCACAGTGCCTAGAACAACTCTCCACTACTCTGAGCATCTAGCCTCCCTTTAATAGTGGCAGCCTGGCTGGGGACGGGGACATTGATAAATGAAATTAGTAAATGTTCAGGGACAAAATCATGGAACTAAAAAACTATTCCAACACCTCACTCTTTCTAGCCAGTCTTATGGTGCCTAGTGTGTTGCATTTTCACAATTACAGATTAAGGCAAAGGGGCCGGGGAGACAGTACAAGCAGAAAGGTCTTGCTTTACATGTGGGTGACCCTGGTTCTATCTGCAGTGCCTCATAAAGTTCCCTGAGTACTGTCAGGGGTCATTCATGAGCAAGAGCCAGGAGTAGCCCCTGAGCACCACAGGTTATGGCCCAAACTCCACTGTGCCCTGCAAAAAAAAAATATCTAGGGGAAAGAACAAATATTGTTATATGTGAAGGGTCTATTGTATGTTACATTGCATAGTACTATTGTTTACTACTAATAATTTCCCAGTGGGTGTCAACTTAAATTTGAGAAAAATAAAACTAAACAAAAATGTCATTTGTTCCCCAAACCAACAATTCACTCAATTGCATTTCCAAATCTTGGCTTCACAGTTCAGCTACAAAATGTCTGAGCTACTTGAGCAGAACCACTCCTTCCCAGAGGTTCTCTCCTGGCCTCTCCACAACTCCACTTTCTGGAAATTCTTCAGTTACATAAGGACTTTCAGACTGATGACTTCCGTCTGCTTCTAACTAGATTAGAAGCATGAATCCTAGACTAGTCCTACCTGGAGCTAGAAAGAGTTCACTTATTCTTTCCCGTGACAGCTTTTCAAACAGAGAAATGGGACTCAATGAAAACATGTATGAACTACTACAACAGTGTGTGTGTGTGTGTGTGTGTGTGTGTGTGTGAGTAAACTGGGTTTGGAAGCTTGATTGTGGCATAAAATTATCTCTGAAAGATATCACACATCTATTACTAGCTTCAATTATTTTCAAAGATGAATGTATATTTAATTTTTATTCATCTAAGAAACACTTTGTATGTTTATAAAGTGTTTTGGGTAACATCCAAAGTTGGAGAAATTACAACTGGTTGGTGGAGGTAATATGTGACCTAAGGTCACCTTGACAAGAATTACCAAAACTGAGGAAATAAGATCTTCAATTGACTTTTAACCACATTTATGATGAAAAGAAATAACACGCCAGTCATTGCTTTCGGTTTAAAGCCTACAAAAGTTCACCTGGTTCTCTGTGTCCTATCAACACAATGAAATTCTCTGCCTATACTCACTAGCTCACCAGGAAGACACTGTGACCCGTCCTCCCTAGCAGTGTTTGTGCCAAACTTTGAAAGTTCCTCAGTAAGAAATATGCATCCAACCATGTAAGATTCAGTATATGGGTAAAAAAGACTAAACATGAAATAGTGAAAACTAAAGTACATTTGCCTGTTATAAATGATTTTAGTATCCCAAACCACTGCAAAATAAAGGATAAAATTTCTTGTAGGAGAATTTTTGAAAACTGTAAAACTGGTGAATCTCATGGTGTGCTGTCTGCATGAGACACCAGAATGAATGCACCACTGGGGTTTCTCGGCAGCTCAATTCAACAGACTCCTTAATCCTGCCTCTTTTCTGAAAACTAAGAGCTTAAACTCTTTTCTAGTCTCACGATTTTCCAACCCTCTATCTTGATATTTTAAAATGAAGCATCCAGATTCACCTCCAAGGGACTTGTATGATTTTTAACATTTTCTCTATTTTATATCTTCACTGTAATTCTTATGAAAAAGACTTGCGTTTGAGAATTAACTTTTAAACAATCTATTAAATGAAGTGCAGGAAAACTTAAATGCTGTATATAACTTAGGCCAAGCCTTTCTAAAATTTCTACACCACTTAGTATAACATCAATAGCCCAGATGAAGAGTTTAAGACTAAATGGATTCAAGTCCCAGTTTTATTACCTATAAGAGAACAGTAAGGCCTTAGTTAAATCAATTCACCTCTTATGTTTCAGTTTCCTCATCTATGAAAGAGGGATAATAGTAGCATTAGTTCATAGAATAGTCACTCAGACCTAATCCAATCAACAGCAAAATAAATTTAAGATTGGCAATAGGTTTAAAAGGAGTATTTGCCTAACGCTATTCCAAGCCCTCTCAACAAAGAAGAGTATTTCTAAGGCAAAAGAATACAAGTCCAGTCCCTAGGACAATGAGAATTGATTAAAAAGTTGTTGAGGAATGAATGAGCAAAGTTCTGGGAGAAAAAATTCTATCTAATGCTTCCAGCGCTACCTAGCAAATGTCAGAGGAATGCTTGTGCAATAACCAAATCAAGTGGGAGTTGTCTTCAACGCATCATATCTGCAGGTAAAAAGGGTAGCTGGGTTTTTCCTACTAAAGTAGGTCAACCTCCAACCCCCAGATAGCTTTATTATCTTCAGGAACACATTCACACATCAAGGCCACAGTTGGACTAAGGCAGACATAGTACAAAATGCCGACAATTAGATAATGAGATAGTGAGTTTTAGAAAATAATATATATATATATATATATATTGCTGCTTTGTTCATTCAAGGAATGAAGACAGAAATAAAAAGAAAACTCAATGTAACAAAGTCTCCAAAACTACATAGGAAAGATATTTCTATATTTTTAACGATTACTCCTTTTTACTGTCTTCTATCAGGTACTATCTTGAGGGTCTCTTAAATAAATATTCTAAATCCAAATATATTCATGGAGCAAAAATACTTCTAGATAGTTCTGTGGCCAGGAGGCACCTCCTAGAAACAAGATGTGAGTCAATCCATGCCTGAGTCAGTCATCAACTGACTCCAAATTCTTAGTCATCATTGAAGTTTAATTCTGATACTTTGAGCGTAACTAAGTCTGTACGAATCTTAGAAAAACAAATTATTCAGAGGTTAATTCTATACTAGACACATGAAGGAGTTCATAGGAAAAGTGGAGATCACTTTAATGAGAACAATTAGGACAGAGTTTCCTGTTCTAATTCACTATTTTATCAATGTTTAGAAAATTGGTGCCCCCTTTCCCCCCCTAAAAAAGTACTTCAGAATTCACAGAAATGGGATTCTGAGGACCTGTGAAGAAATAACTTTTTTGACCACAAACATTAACAGATCACAGTAGATACACATGCTTGAAAACCAAGTCTGAAATACAGGGCCAAGGTTTCAGGGTCCAATAGTGCTGGACCATTGGCCCTGATCTCAAAAATATAGATTTCCCTAACTGAGTTCTCACCCCCTGATGACCTGGTTCCCTCTGAAGTCCCTTTCTCTCACTGGAGTTTTTGGTTTTTTTTTTTTTTGAAGCAAAATCAGATTCTATTCAGAGATTTTGCAGAAGGGAAAGGAAGGAGGGACAGAGGGAGAGAGAGGAAGAGAGAGAGAGAGAGAGAAGAAGAGCGAGAAAGAGAAGATCAAGAGAGAACACAGGCTTCTCCAAAGGTGGAGAGAGCCCCAATATACATCTCAAGAGGGGAGATGCGGGCAACACATGTGCTCGGCATCACATATTTGGCTACGTGGGCACAAGCAGCACCTGACTCGGGCAGAACACTGTCTCTCCATTTGTTCAAGTCAGTTCAACAAGCAGCTGCAAAGCACTCACAACTGGAAGGTACCATGGCAAACCTAAGAAAACAGTCCTGATATAGAAGACCGACTCATAGGACCAACTATAAGTGCAGACTGACTTCACTGCTGCAAGGGCCACAGAGAGTGTCTGAAATCAGAGAAAGGTCGAGGAAGAGGAATGATACAGAGGTCAAGGGCTGAAGGAACACTGATTCCCTACATTGGTCCACAAAAAAATTGAGGTCGCCCTGAAGGAAGAGCAAGATTTCACCAGGCAGAAGGAGAAAGACCCAACTCAGACAGAAGAATAGCCAAGGAAAACAGGGGTGGAGTGGTATGGGGGAGAAGATGATGAGCTGTGACTTCTGTTTTATCGGTAAGGTAGGGTGGTGAACAGACCTGTGTCACTTTAAGCTTTAATTGGGACACATACACTCAAGCACACAAAGTGCAAGTCTTTACACCACTGCCCTATTAATAATGCTGCTGATAGTTTCAAAGTATTCTTGAACTTATTCCAATATCAAATTCGCCTGCCCACAAGGTCTTTTCTATTACTTGATTCCTTCATTTAGACAGGGCAGGCTTTAACATGTGGCTCACACGAAAAGTGAAACCATAGGCACCAGTGGAACTCAGAATAAAAAACACATTTTGAAATAAAATAAAGGTTAAGCTCTCGTACCAACAGACCTTGCTGGATCAGCAAAAATGGAGGTGCTAACAGGAAATCGCTATATTGTGTAATCCCCGCTTCACCCTCCACAAAATTGCACTATAATTCAAAATAAGTGAAGCAACAATTGGATGGATGACCAGTTTTTGTTGTTTACATAGTTTAATGCACAAATGTGCAGTTTCCATGACTTTCAGAATGACGTGATTTACATGAGACTTTAACAATAAATAAACTTGAAGTACTGTGTATAGCTAGCATATGGTGCAATTTTTAAGCAGAACTCTTTCTTCCATTCCCTACAGGACATTTAAATACTCTATCCTCAACTTTTTCCCCCTTGGTCTTTAATTTACACCCTGCTAATTCTCCTGTGTATATTAAAATTGTTTTATACATAAAATCTAAGAGTAGAAATAACACCCCCCAAAAACCTGTGTTCTTACATATGAATGCCACAATAATCAGTAACAACTGCACACAGATTTTACAGATATTTATAACTTTGTCATTTTAAAAGTTAGTCATGGATACCACAAATACTCATATTACTGTGCAATAATTTATGACATTTCCATAGACCTGTTATGTATCATCCTTCTTTAACCACCTGGCATGCCAAAGTATCTGGGAAAAGATTAATAGAATTTATTTGCAATAAATCCCAAAACATACCTTCTAAGGAACAGAGACAAATAAATTCTACACAAAGTACTCTCCTGTCAAATTTTATAAGTCCTTCCATATGACCCTCATATACATAGGACTTCCTGAAGTTCAAGGGAACATATTTTGACTGAGGTTATGGTCACATCTATCTTGCCTCCTCCTTCCCCAAATTTCAACATAGTGTTTTCGTTCCCTTTCACCTACTTAGACATTATTTACAAGACTCCTGATAAAGTTTATGACCACAATTGCTCTACAGGGAGATAATGTCTTAATTTCCTCTTATCAGAAGAAGGAAATAAGCCATAAAAGTAGAAAATCTCAACTAAAAGTCACCATTGACACCTATCCTTCTGAAGCATGAGAATCATCATCAATGAATTTGGAATGCTAAGGCAGGGATGACTCACCCATATCTAATATGGTAGCTCAGAGGAAATGACTACAGTCTGATATTTACTGGCAAAGTAAAGAATTCTTTGGAATATGCCCTAGGTTTATTTGATTTGTTTTATAGGAAGAAAGTAAGAACTCAAGAGAGATAGCACAGGGTGTAAGGTGTTGCTTTATCTGTACCCAATCCCAGTTCCATTCCTGGCACCCACATACTGTCCTCTGGATACCACCAGGGTTCACACTTGAGCACAAAGCTAGGAATATTCATACCATGAGCACCTCTCAGTGTGACCCCCACACCTCCACACCCCAACAGCCCACCAAAAGAAATCATTTTGCCTAGGCAAGGTGATCGCCAAATCATCACGAAGAAATACTCATATTCACATATTTACTAAATATTCGACTCAGATATTGCCACCAGAACCATGTGACAGATTTTGTTTAGAGATTCTTTTCTATCACACCCGATCCAACTCTTTCACCTGGAATACCTTGAGTGGCAGCTCATGAAAATGTTCTTATGGAAGGAGCATCCCCACTACTGCCTCTCCCTTGTCTAACGGCACTGGACCTATTTCATAAATCTATTCTCATTAAATCACATTTCTGAGGTGCTCCTTTCACTGCACACCTATGACGTGTACCTAAAGCTATCTCCATAGCTGATGTCACATTACACAGGCTTAACTTCTGCGCTCTTCCTAATGGTTAGAACACTTTCTCGTTCATTTTATTTTTTAAACTCAGAGAAAATAGCAATTTGACAGGACAAACTTCTTTTATAGTTTTCCTTAAGCTTTCATCAAGTTTCTTGCACTTTTTAATGATAGGTAATATATACAAAGACTCAGACATCTCCTTGAACACCAGAAGTAGTATTCCATTTTAAAATACCTTAGGGAAGGAAAGAAAATAGGTTGGTTAATGGTTTGTTAGCCAATTTGATTCCAAG
Organism: Sorex fumeus; assembly: GCF_029834395.1. NCBI lineage: Eukaryota > Metazoa > Chordata > Mammalia > Eulipotyphla > Soricidae > Sorex > Sorex fumeus. The sequence continues at coordinate 6,180,455 of NW_026606102.1, forward strand.
AGAGCAATGGTCAAGGTTGTATTGAATAAAAGGAGTACAACAAATAACAGAAAAAATATTAATAACATTTATGTGTTCATTGAGATTGGAAACATTGTGGATTCCTTATTATCAGTTTGTTTGGGGGCCACACCCAGTGGTGCTCAGGGCTACTCCTGCTGGCATGGCTCAAGAAACCATATGAGGGGCTGGGGATCAAACCTGGGTTGGATATATGCAAAGCAATCACCTTAACAGCTGTACTAATGCTCTGGCCCCAACAATACAGATTCTTTAAACTATCAGGATGCATGTTCACCTGATAATTGGGTATGTTTGTTTGTTTGTTTGTTAAGCTAAATCTGAGAAAACATGAAATATTAATACCTATCTTGGCGTGTACTACAGAGTCTCATCAGTATTTTCTATTTTTAAATGAAATATAGTGGGAAAAATTCTTTTCTCTTTCGCACGTTGCTTGCTGTCTTTCAGCAACCCTGCAGAATAAATTGGAGTTTTACAAGAAATGAATAGTTTTCTGGCTGAAAAAGATTATAGATGGCAGAATTTCATAACTTTCCTAAGAATATAAATAACTTGTCTGGAGCCATGAGAGAAACTACTCAAATGTAAAGTTTGGGGGCATTTTTTTTGGTTGGTTTAAATAGTATTTCTTAATTCTTTTTGTCATTACATGTGAATGAGCATACATCTAATTAGGTGGTTGAGACAGCTCACTACACAAAATAGACAAATACTCTAGAGCATTTGTTGAAATGTATGTGGAAATGTCTTGTCTTCCCAACACAACTGATACATTCCTAAGGCGTGAGATACTATATCTTATTTCAGAGTGTCTATGCACCATTTTCCAAAGAACATTCCATCAAAGATTATTGATCGAATAAAATGAAGAGGACGACTCCTTTTATTTAGTCAGATGCTTTAAAAGGTCAGAGTTTTAATATCAAAATTTTCTATAGAATGTATAAATTAATCTCCCTGGAAAAAAATGCTTATTTTTCTGTGTCAAGTATTAAGTGTTAATGGTCGATTTTAGCTAATATTTATTAAGCAACACTGTTCCAGGGGGAACATTCAAAAGCGTTTCACATAGGGCCGGAGTGATAGTATAATTGGTAGGACGTTTGTCTTGCATGCGGCCAACCCAGGTTCAATTCCTCATGCTATATGGTCCCCCAAGCACCGCCAAGAGTAATTCCTTAGTGCAGAGCCAGTAGTAACCCCTGAGCATTGCTGGGTGTGACCCCCAAAAAAGTGTCTGAAGTAGATTTATTTATATAATAGATTTATATATATATATATATATATATGTGTGTGTGTGTGTGTGTACATATGTGTGTGTGTGTGTGTGTGTGTGTGGTTGAGGGGAGGGACCATTCTGGTGGTGCTCAGGGGCTACTCCTCACTATGTGCTCAGAGGTCATTTCTCCTGGTGGATCATGCAGTGCCAGGAATCAAACCTAAACCTCTGACATGCAAAGCATGAATACATTTTGCTCTCTCTCCGGTCCATGAATTATAATCGTATTACCTCTATTACACAGACAAGAAAGTTAAGGTCATAAAGGACATCTGGTGTGTTGGTAAAAGGGGATACTGGGATCTGGACCAGCAACGGGGCCTCAGAATCCATTCTATGCCTACTTAAGTGATCATCACTCTTCATAGGAATGACATTCTCCTTTTTCTGTGAATGGTCATTATCCACCACAAGTTAGTAAATGATAAGTAAGTTCTGTAACATATGATTGATAAACCACAGAAGATGGAGCAATGACATCTTGAGCAATAACGTCTTCATAGAGTTCAATGTTAGTGCTGATCATATAATTAAAACACAGGATGAATTCACCTTGAGCCACTATGAACTTACTGTGCTTAGAGCAGAAAATACTCTGTCACTTAAAAAGCAGACTTATTTGCAATGTCACTGTTGCAAATATTGACTAAGGGTCAACATTTGATTCACATCAAAATGGTCATTTTGAATGAGCTCCACTCATTCAGAAGAATTCTAGTTCAACCTTTACCACATCAGCAAAACTTAACAAGGGTACACACAATAGCATACAATTTAAGATTAAAACTAGAAAACTAGAGATAGAGGAAACCATGGCATTATCTTCCCAAAGAAGAAGCAATATACTCATGATTTTGAGTCAGAGATGGGATTAAACCCGAGTTCGAGTACATACACACCAAGTACACACACGCCAAGTGGCATCCTAAGCCATGGCACACCCATCTCTGACTGAAGGTGTCAGCCGTTGCAATATCAAAGGGTAGGGATTCAATGTCACGAGGTAAATCAATTTGCATCACATTTTTAAGAGACTCATAAGTAGTTCATCCCCCATCTATACTAAGCCTTCCCTGATTTGAGCTGGGGATCCCACTTCCATAAAACTTTGTGGTTATGGAAGGTTATTAAATTGAGGCAGGGCTCACTCTAATCCTCTCTTAACTTCAAATGTAAGCATACAAAGAGCTACAGCGCAGAGAATGGCACAAAGGCTATAGAAGCACTTGTTAACACCATCTCCCACTGCCCAGTACTAAAGCACAAATATTTATCAAGATAATCAAGCTTCACTTTAAGAAAAGAATGTGCCACATTAAAGGGATTCTACGATTCATTTTGCTTCAATTGATAAAAGGGAGGTGAAGAGTGGAGCATTCAACAAGCCCCTGGAAAAACAGGGACCGCAAATCCTAGTCTGGAATTCTCCCCTGAGTTTTACTCCTACCCCTCCTCCTCCCGTGAAACAGGGACTACTCTCACTTGAAAACGGTCCGTAAGACAATGAGAGTTATTTTAGGGGAAAGGCCATTCTGCAACCCTGCCTAAGGATGGCAAACAGAATCTCTCAGAGTGGGGAGGGAGGGGTTGCGGGCCTGGGTGATGAGGTCTCTGCCTTTTAAGCAAGCCAGCCAGCAAACACAAATGCATGCGATTTGAAATTTTAATTAGGGTGCCATGTGCTGGTGACATATGGCAACACACTGACAGCTGGGCGTCCAGGTTCAGGAACAGACCTGGGTTCTGAAGTCACAGTTGGCAGAAACAAAGTTCTCCGCTTGTGCGCTAGGTGCTAGCATGCCTGGAAAGGGCTCTGCCAACATCGGCCCGCTCCACAGCATAGCTTGCCGGCATGTAGAGATGCTGCCTGCCTGTCTGCCTGCCAGGGGACCACGACTGCAACTCAGATGGAGAGTGAAGGACACGGGGACAGACAGGAAAAGGCTGGAAACCTCCAAGTCCCATTCTCGGTTCATAACAGAAAAGACGCACAATATCCCTGCCCTGGGTTTCTGGCGAACCTTCTAGATCAAAGACCCTGGAATTCTGACAGTAGGTCCCTGCAAAGCGGTCCCCGAGAGGACAGCCTTCCATGCGTGATCGATGGGGGACTCCAGGCTACCTGCTCCAAAGTCCACAGCATTTGCAGCACTTCCTTGGAAGCCAAATTTGATCCAAAAGGCACATTTACATAAATTAGAAGATAAATAAGGTGCGCAATGCAGTGAGATTGAATAAAAACATTTTAAGATAACTTGTTAAGCATTAAAGGTCAAGTTGGCTACCTTTTTTTCCTTTGGCCAGAACTTTCTCTCGTGATGAATTAAACGCTGGTCAGTTTGACCTTTGAAGCAAAAGTTACCTGAGAGTCTTCAGTTGGGTTAATGAATTGCCTTGAAGCATCTTCCTCTGTTTTCCCTGTGCCACTCTGCCTAGTTATTCTTCTTCAACTAGGAACAGGCCATCTAAGGCTGCTGTTTCTAAGCAAGTCTAGGACTGAGAGTTAACAGTAGAATAAGGTTTCTCGCTCAAATCATGCAGTATAAAGACAACTGTTTTTATCTTTTTCCTTTGGGGGCCCACACCCAGTTGTGCTCAGGACTTACTTCAACGTAGGGGACCATATGGGGTGTTGAGAATCAAACCCGGGTGAGCCATGTGCAAGGCAGGCGCCCTAGCTGCTGTACTATGAATCCAGCCCCAAGTCTTAAGAGAACTATTCTTCAGATCCTCTATTCCTACAGATCCTTCTGAGATAAAATCTTATACTGTAAAAAAAAAAACCCTTTAGTAAGTGTATAATAAGTGAGACTGTACCATCTAGTTTCTAGGAAACCCGTGTTTCCAGCTCAAGAAGCAAGGAACTCTTCTGGGGTGTTACTAATATAAGGTCCAAATTCTTACTTTTTCCTTATATTCTAAATACTGTTTGTGACCAAATCAAATGAATTTAAAGTAGGCATTCAAAATTATTAATTAAAAGATAGAAATTTACAATTTACCTGCTTCCCCTGTCCAGTCACACACACACACACACACACTTTTGAAATATTTTCTTTTCTTTTAGGTAGAGGGATGAGGGTGCTTTCCCAGCAGTGCCCAGGAAACTGTGTGATAACAGGAATCAAGCGCAGGGCCTTGCACATGCCAGGCACATGCTCAAGCCCTCTGAGCTATCTCCCTGATCCCTAAAGTTTCTTTTTTTAAAAAAAATCTGTGTGACACATAGGAAATGTCACTTTTTATTTTACCATAAATATTTTTATCCTGTAGTAAAATAGATTTACAGCATATTTTATTTTATTTCCATTTCCATTTGAAAAGTAACAAAAGAATCTGAAGATTAATACCAGTAGTTTCAGGGCACCAACAATGCTGCAAAAACTAGAGGTGGAAATATTAAAATTTATACCCATTACGTATTCGATAAGCCAAACACAGTAACAACAAGTCTCACAATGTTACTGGGTCCGCTTGAGCAAATCGATGAACAACAGGAGGACAGTGACAGTGACAGTGACCCACCAGTGGTAAGACCATTAACTCCTCTGGGGAGCAAACATGCATTTTGCATAGAGCTCTGCTTTAAAAAAAAATAAAGCATGCTGATCAAAACAAAAATAAAAATATTAGCATTTCCTACATTAGCATGAACTCTTAGAAATACCAGTGGCCAATCACTGACTATAAAATGTGCTCTATACTAAGAAAAACACTAGGATGTCCCTTTAAAGAGTAGCAGGGAAAGCCAAAGGAAAATATTCTCCATTCTCCATTCTAGACATTTTGCAATTAAGCTTTACCTGGTTCAAGTGAATGCTGTTTAACTGGAACCAAGGCTTCACAATCAGAACATAAGGAGTCTGTGAGATGATAGGAATGCTGTCCTGGCAATGCAAATTCTTCACCTGGCTAAAATCCCTCACGAAGCACTGATTTATTGAACAAATCAAGTATTAGATATTGATTCTAAACCCTCTGTTTAAAATGGTGCACTACTGCTACAACTTTCCCAAAAGATACAAGTAAATTTCACTCAAAGTGTATATACACACAAAAGTAGCACATCCCCAAACTTTCTTTTGATTTTCTTTATAAAATTATAAGAGTCTAAAAGTGTGGCCTTGAGAATTTCAAACACACTTTCCAATCATTCTAAGCAGAACTGGAATCCACATGTGGGGAAAGAATGCATAATCTACCCCCCAAGATCAAGCCTTTGTTCCAGAAAAATTCAGTTACTCTGTAAGAAAAAACAGGCTAGCAAAAACTGTTAACTATAGTATTTTACTCTGCTTCATTTCTACATGTTTTTTTTCTTTCCTGACAACATAACTAGGTTAATAAAAGCTGAAATTGAATTTCTAGTCTCTGAAATAATGTTATAAAGAAGAAACATTTAAAAGAGATATTTCTTGTGGTTCCAAAAAAAATCTACTGTTAATTAAATGTAAATTTTCACCGAGTCTTTCACAGAATGGCAAGTTACAGAACATTTACAAAAAACAAGCACCACCTTTAAATAGGCTGAACCTGTCAGGGGATAAAAGAAATAAATCTACGCAAAAGCGAAAATTTCCAAATGCAGTCTCAATACAGATAATATGAATAGGACAGTAAATTGCATTTTAAAATGCCTTAACTCTTGACTGAAACACTAGAACCAAAAAGAAGGGACAGGCAACTAGATGCACAGAGAAAGTATGCAAGAAAGATCAGAACAACAATGTTGTGAGAATAAATTCTACGCTAGGCTTTAAATACGAATTATTCAAAACATTAAAGTTCAGGTAAAGGTCTTGGGTTTGGGGGGTTCCATTTCACATGTAACATGGCTGGTCATTTTCTTACATGGTTAAGATAATAGGGGAAGATATTCATGCTTGCATACAGCCCTTGACCAGAACAGTTTTGATGAGGTGATCTCAGCTGAACCAAATAATTCCACACGATAAAATGCTAAAGATGATAAGTTCATAAATACCTCCATCAACAGAAATCCTATATATTGCAAGGGGGAATAAAAAAACCCCTGAGAATAGTTTCGTACAGCTTGCTTGCTATGATGACTTGAAACAAGGCAGATACATCCAAGGAGCCCATGAGGCCAGAGGTGGAGCGTAGAGTGAAGCAGAGGCCGACGAAAGAGATTTCTAGACAGCGACCAAAACTGAGCCAAGAGTTTAAAGAGAGAAAACCGACATGTGTCTGTCCTGGGGTCTCTCCATTCACTGACTCCTCTCTGGAACTGAAAAAAAAAAACTTTAAAGAGGAAGAGCCTCTGGAGGGAATCCAGATATCCTCAGAAAACTGTTCTGTGTGCCCTAGAAATTAAGACTATGTATGACTTGTCCATAAGAGGTCAGGAACAAGGCCTTTTTTAATTAAAAAGAAAACCACCCAGGGTCGTGGAAAGGGCACTGAACTCAGATCCACTCTCCCAGCTTTGCCATGTTCTACCCGAAGAACTCGAACATGATACTGCTTCTCCTGAACAACGGAGAGGGTGCAGCAGGTCATTCGCAGTCTCTCCCTCTAGCTCTCCCTTCCTGCCTCCCTTCTCCTTCCCTCCTCTCTCTGTCTGTCTCTTCTCTTTGTCTCTCTCTGTCTCTCTGTGTCTGTCTGTCTCTCTCTCTCTGTGTCTTTCACTGTGTCTGTCTGCTCTCTCTCTCTCTCTCTCTCTCTCTCTCTCTCTCTCTCTCTCTCTCTTCCTCCTGAACTCCCTGTCAAAGTTTGGGCATGAATTTAATAAGAGAAGCTTGTGAGAAGGTCATTGTTACCTCTTAAAATATGGGAACTCTACGTAGGCCCTCATGTTGAGGCAATTCCAGTCTGGGAGAAATGTTTGGGTAATAAAAAAAATGGTGGACATACCTCAGAGAAGCTATGAGATTACTGAAGTCTGTGAAAGAAACAACTGTTCCCTCAGAAAGAAACCTGACAGCAGTTCAAGACACAGTGTCTTTCACAGGCCACATATCTGGAAGTCCTAGAAACCAATAATAGGTACTGCCATCCTGCGGTCCCCCATGTTCCCACAGGGACCACAGGCCAAATGCTGTGTTCTAAGCTCTGTACATGATGAATTTCAGTGACTCTAGCAGCAGTCCTAGGAGCTAGGTGCTCTCAGACTATTTTAACAGATGGGCCAAATGGGGTTCATAGGGTTTAAGACAAGGTCACCTAGTTAGCACGAATTTGAACCCAGGTCTCTGCCTGACACTGAACAATCTTGTTAATCAAATTATCAAACAAATTAATTATCGACTCAATCTCATTCATCTTAACTACCATATTACACTAATGCCGTTCCTCTCTGCACCACCACTTACCCTATTTTAATTAAATTCATTGGGCCAATTAGTTAATTGGGTCAAAAAGTTAAGTTGACTTTGGATGTGTGTCGGCAAAGCCATAAATAAAGTGTACGTGCAAGGAGATGTACCCTCAGGAATCAGCACCAGAATCATTGGTCCCTATTAGAACACAATGTTTGCCCTTAGGTGTTTTCACCAAAGGAAAGAAGGACTTCAGTGGGGAAGAGTTCTAAACTTAAACAGAAAAGCAGTCAGTTTATATAAAAAATGTGTGTTTTAACCACCACTCCTTGTCTCTGGGATATAGTGGGTTTGCTGCTTGTAAACATTGCTGTGTGCATCTTTGACAGAAGCAAAACACTATTAAGAATGGGTTATCTTTCACTATTTCTTTTCTACCACATACACAAAGAATTCGCAAAACTAACATTTGAAGAGCTCCTACTATGCATTTTGTTAATATTGAAACCTGAATGTTGACTTATTTCTATTACCTAAAAGAAAGACTGCTCTTTCTTTCTTTGCAGCGTGAAGAAAGGGGTGCTAGAGGAGACAGAAGAACAGAGGTCAGAATTGAGTGCAAGTTGCGGAAGGTTGCAGCTTTACAGGTGCAGCTTTGCGTAGTAGACGTTTTTTCCAGATTTTATTTTATTAGAAGTCCAATGCGCTATCCATTTTATTAAAGCTCTATGAGTTACAAAATGCTTTACGTAGGAGACTTTTTATCCAAATTTTATTTTATTAAAGCTCCATGAGTTACAAAGTCATGCACAGCTGGATTTCTAACATACAATGTTCTATCACCCATCCCACCACCAGCGTCAAGTTCCCTTCGCCAGTGTTCCCATGTTCCCTCTCCTATCCCTTTCCCCAGCCCCAGCCTGACACCTTGAAATAGAGTCAAGGGGCAGGGAGGAAGGGAGAGATGAGAAGCAATGGAGGCAGAGGTCAAGGGGATTCAGGGACATCGGTGATGTTAAGGAATGACAGAGCTAAATATCCAAATCACAGAGTCAACAACACTGAAACCCGAGACCCAAACTTTCTAAACCAAACCTAGGAGACTCCTTTAAGGAAAGAGTAGGAAATAAATAAGAATCTTACTTAAGCAGTACTTAGTGATCAGAGGAGAAGTAACAGAAGTACTCCCTATTCCTTCCTACTCAATTTTACACCCGAATATTCAGAACTGCAGAGACAAACATCTTTCAAAAGCACCTCAACATTTCACACCTCTGTCAAAACCAAATGCATGGTTAAGGAAACACCTTCTTCAGCGATAATCTCCATGGAACCAGGTTTCCCCCCCACACACACCCCCAACCCATATCAAAGGATTCTGACAGTGGCTGCCAGTTCTGAACACTACACTAGGCTAATCTGGAAAACACTGCACAGAGATTTTAAGAATCTGAGTGAAAAGGTGTTTAAGAGTGAGAATCAGAACTATTTACATTTTGAAGTCCACTTAGAGGACAACTGAGATGCGTAACAGGAACAGGTAGCTCCCTCTGGGAGGACCTGAAAAGGCCCATCAGCAGGGGTGGCCATGTGCAGCCTCCTCTTCAGATCAGCAGTCCTTCCACACCACCTCCCATATGGTACTTCAGCACTCCCAGTATAGGGAGGCAAAAGTGAAAAGAAACACAAATCCCTCCTCAATTTGAGGATCTCAGATCTCAAGGGAAAAAAAAAAAGTAGTTTCCACTCGGTGCCCTAAAATGAGGCAAAGCTGAGTAGACTGAAGAGAAGGAAGGCTTTTGTTGGGTTTTACTTCACTTGCTTCAAAGCTTATTCTCTCTCTCATTCTCTCTTTCTCTCTCTCCCCAGCTCTCTTTCTCTAAATATTGCCATATAAAGTTTAGAAACAGAAAACAGGTCACTTGCAAAGCCAAATAAATCCCCAACTCAGGTGCTCAGGAAAGTGTTCTCGCCACCTGAATGCCAGTGAAAAGTGAGTGGCCTCGAGAGCATCACCAATACTTTTAAGTCCAGACAGAGTTGGAACTAGGTGATGATCCTGTTTTGTGTGGTGGAGATAGAAGAGGAGGAGGGAGGGAGGGAGAGCAAATGATGGGTGAGTCTGAAACCCAAAACGATATTCATCCCACTGCTTCACAGAGTCTGTCCAACCAGAGGCGAGTTCATGCACACCAGAGATTGACCAGACCCAAACCTTTCCCTGCCGACCCTTCAGATCAGCGTTGCCTGCCTAGCTGAACTGGGTGCAGGAGGTGGGAGGAAACTATTTCTCAGAACCAAAATAAACGGTGCCAGGACAAGAAGGAACACAAGGCAGGCGGGGGACCAGCAGCATCGGTGAAATCGGCTTCCAGATTCTCGGGAAAGCAAATCCTGTTTAGCCCTTATCCACCCAGGTCACGGTGGAGGCTGTATCATAGCAACTTGCCTCTTTAAATACTACTATTCATTTAGTCATTAGTTTCTCTTGATTCCTTTCACTTGCCTGTATTTTTGATGGCCAAATCCTTACATGAAAGCAGAGACTATGAGAATGTTGTCAAATTTCAATAATGTTCAAGGGTGGTAGTGGGGAGGGGGAAGCACCAATCTCCTAATGGTTTGGTCTAACATTCTTTCTGGAGTTACCCAGTAACAGATGAACGTAACTAAGCATTGTAACATTGAGCTCAAGTACTAAGAAAACATGCCTGAAATTTACAAGTAGGACTCACTTGTCTGTTTAGAGGGGGAAAAAAAAAAACTTCCAGCATTTTCACTGCCATGTTCCTTTGTTTGGTTGCCCATTACTTTACTGTGGTGGCAAAATCTATGTCCGGTCTTTGGCAAATTTTGGTCGAAAGCTGACTTTTTAAATAGAACCATACCATTAAAACTAAATAAACTCAATTAAAAAATGCCAGGATAATCTGGTGCCTGGTACCAAAAATTGTATGATGTCTTCTACAAAGGAACTACAGCACTGTAGCACTGTCCTGTAGCAATGTCCTCCCCTCGTTCGTCGATTTGTGCAAGGAGGGCCAGTAATGTCTCCATTGTGAGACTTGTTAATGTGTTTGGCATATCGAATATGTCATGGGTAGCTTGCTAGGCTTTGCTGTGTGGGTGATATACTCTCGATAGCTTGCCCGGCTCTCTGAGAGGGGTAGAGATATTGAACCTGGGTCGGCTGGGTTGGCCACGTGCAAGGCAAATGCCCTACCTGTTGTGCTATCACTCCAGCCCAAAGGAATCACGAATCACAAATCACGACCATCCTGTTATTCGTCGATTGCCTCGAGCAGGCCCCAGTAACGTCTCCTTCATCCTAGCCCTGAGATTTTTAAGAAAGTGCTATATTCAAGGCTCTTTAGGAGAATGAGACCCATCATTGTTACCGGTATTTGGCATATTGGGTACGCCACAGGGAGTTTGCCAGACTCTGCCGTGTGGGCAGGTTACATTCGGTAGCCTGCCATTTTGTCCAAAGTAGCCCAAAGGAAAACAGACAAAAAAAAAAGCAAATCTTGAAAGAAACACAGGTCTAAGTCATATCACTAAACTCCCTGGTTGGTACTACAGATACCAAATACAACCTAGATTTTAAGTTGGTTACTCAACTCATATTCCTGCTCTCCAATTGGTCACATATTCTGAATCCAAACTGTATAATTCTCTTAATGTCAAAAACACAATTGGTTGTTTCAGTGAATACCATCATCACAGAATGAGTGAATAATAACATTTGCCACAAGTTCAGAGCTCGGCGAGTTACCACTTTAACCAGACTTAGGTGCAATGAAATATTTGTACGTCGTAATCATAATCATAGAGAAATATTATATATATGCCTCTAAAAGAGTCCAGCAAGCTACGGAGAGTATCCAGCATGCACAGGCAGAGCCTGGCAAGCTCCCCGTGGCGTACTCGATATGCCAAAACCAGTAATGATAACAGGTCTCATTCCCCTGACCCTGAAAAAGCCTCCAATCATTGGGAAAGACAAGCAAGGAGAGGCTGCTAAAATCTCAGGGCTTGGAAAAATAGAGACGTTACTGGCACCTGCTCAAATAAATAGATGAACAACAGGATGACAGTCATACAGTGATACAGTGAATCATAATCATGAAATTGAGACAAGGCATGTGCCTGAGTTACAAAGCTCGGAACTTAGCCGCTGAAATCTCAATTCTGACAGGGGCTGCCCTGCTCAGGAAAATGACCTGGGCCCCAGGAATGAGTCCATACTCTTATCCCAGGCTCGCCCAATGCTGGAGGGAGCAGAGAAGTGACAAGAATCTGGCAAATGAAGAAATTTGTCAACCTTGTATTGCTGGGGTGAGAGTGAGTTAGACCAAAGCACCATGAGAGGGAATTTGATTGGTTCGAGACACAGAGGTGGGGTGGTTAAACCAATGGCCTCTGGAAAGAGAGAGATGGCTGATGCTGGTTTCCTGCTCATTAAGAGCACATCGCTTAGAGGGTATAGGATATTTTGAGGATCAGATGAGATCACTGATAACAAGGCACGGAATACGCATGCCTCTCCTCCACACCCACAGAGTGTTTCATAAATGCATCTGCATTTAAATCCAATGTCACAATGTGTGACATATGTCCTCATCCCCAAACTGTACATTTGAACAAATGTGTTAACTGTACATTGAAACAAAAGGCCTCCTACCTCAACCTCCTCCAACTACAACCCAAGCTCTGATCCCAAACCCAGTGAATCCATCAGCAATAACTGAAGAGACTCAACATCCTTAGCGCACCAGGCGACTGTACCCCTGACAAGAGTTCTCACTTGGAGACAGAGAAGTCCTCAATACCTGCAAGTTCAGGTGTTAAACCATCAGGAACACGCATACTGACAGAGAGCCTAATCAGTGACCTAGAGCAGGACCACATCTTAGAATCCTCCTTCCCTGTGCATCCCTGCAAAAGGACCACAGAGTCCCTGACATCAATCAGGCCATATCCCACCACCCAAACATCAGAACATCTGGCCCCATCAGCCCGGGCTTCTTCATCCACCTTCCCTGCACCACTTCCTATCCTTGACCTGCTTTCTCCTGGGCACAGGAGACTGCCCACCTTCTCACCACATACTCCTGCACTCCTGCTTGCTGCTTTCTAGAAAGGTTCTACTTGCCTTTCCAGAACTTTATGAAAGGGACAGAGCTGGCCTTTCCTTGGTTTCCTAACACGTATCAGGTAGCATCTTCACAAGGAGCCTGTTAATGTAGGCCCTACCGTCTTCTTTTTTCCATGGGTATCGGAAGTATTTACTGAGCTCAGGTTAAACACTTTGGCCCTGGACAGAACCAAGACACTTGGGGCTCTGAATGCCAGTTGAGGTACCAAAAACTCTGACCTTCAGTAATTTACTTGACTTGGAAAAAATACAATAGGTTATGGCCTCTGGGAGAAGCAATTAGCAATAAAAAGAAAATTTTTTTTAAGAAGACTAAAACCAGCCCTTATTTGTTCAATGAGGAAATTTCCAGACACACCGAACAATTACTGGCTCAAAGTAACACCTTTCCATCCACCATAAACGCCTTCAGAAATAAAGGAAATATTCACCTCAGTAATAACAACAATAATTAACAGCAAGTACTAAGTTGGTCAGAATGATACTACAGTGGGTAGGGCACTTGCCTTACACATGGCCAACCCAGGTTGGATCCCTAGCATCCCATATGGTCCCCTGAGCCCAACAGGAGTGACCCCTGAGTGGAGAGCCAGAAATAAGCCTTCAGCACCACCAAGTTTGGCCCCAAAACAAAAGACAAAACAAACCAAAAAAAGTAGCATCAAGTTGAGTTGTTTGTGTGAAAATCAAACAATAATCAAGTGTCACAGTCAGGATTTGAACCCACATAAAATTAAGGACCCAGAACGAAGTATAATTTATATAGTGAAAGAGTTAAGGGTTTTTATTTATTTTTTAAGAAAACGGAAGAAAGAAAGAAAGAAAGAAAGAAAGAAAGAAAGAAACTCTCTACCATCTTGCCTGTGGATCCCAATATATAGCTTGCTTTGCAACACACCACACAATGGATGCTTTTGTTCAGCTCAGCGGGGCTATTTATATGTTGTATTCTCAGTGGTGGCGTTCTTCTTCCTCTAAAATCTCAAAATTATCATGAAAGAAAACTTCAAGGCTAAGCTGTTTCGGAGCCATCTTTGAGATGCGGCAGGTCCACCTCTTCAAGAAAGCAGAGTTCGAACCTGCTCTTGGACAAAGTCGCGTTGCCCTGTCCTGGACAGAACAAGGGAAATTGAGCTCTCTAGTCCCTAGCAGACATGCAATGAATGCTGGCTCACCAAAGAGGGAGTCTCTAGATAGCGCTCTAGCCTGGAACAGAAAACACACTGGAAGGACAAGACTCAGAGGCCAAGAGCAGGCCACCTGCTGGGCAGCATGGCAAGGCCAGCCCCTAACCCCCCACCCCAGTGTTCCAGCAGCTGTGGGAGAAAGGAATCACACCCAGAGCCTGTTCTCTAACACCCTGAGGGCCTGGGTGACAATACTGAGTCTAAACAGAGTATGTCTCCATATGGCTGCTCCTTACATGAACCCAGGAAAACAAACTGCCTCCCGGATGCATCATCCTCTGAGTGGAGCAGCGATGAGGAAGGAGGGTTTTCAAGGCAAGGATAACAGCTGGGAGAGGCAGCTGAGCAACCAGGAGACCCTCCTGGGTGGCCCTTTTCTCCTGCCTGGGAGCTTGGTCAATTGGGGATATGGCTACCCCTCCACCCCAGCCTTTCCAGGAAAGAGGGGTTCAGTCAGGTCACAAGGGAGCGCCCATTTCATTTCAATCCTACCAAATAAAAATGATGACAGTGCTAATAATGGTCAATGGTGAGCATTCGTTGGATGCTGACCATATGCCAGGCAATATGCGAAGGTGACTTACCCAAACTATCTCACTTGCTTCTCAAAAGCAGTTTATAAGGTAGAGGGGTACTAGTGTGCTTCACATTTTAGCAATCAAGGATCAGGGTCAATGTGGTCAAATGCCTAGTTACAGAATCCTCGTAGGATTTCCCCACATGAAAAGAACAAATGAAACACACTGGAATGTGACTAACCGGCAGACTTGGGCTTGGACAGCAAAGAGAGTGGAGATTCCAAGACTGACTCCAAACAACAGTCATGTGGCCTTGAGTACAGGCCTTCACCTCTCTCTGACTCCATTTTCTTCTCGGGAAAATGGGGATGGTGATAATAACACTGCTTCACAGGACTTCCAAGGAACATTAGATAGTTTATGCAAAACATCGTCCAGTACAGTCTTAAGAGAGTTTTACAGCTACTGTTTTATTATCTCTAAAAGACATAGCCTGTCTCAAAGGCAACTTTATCTGTCTCCAAGGCTACTCTCCACAAGGCACTACTTTTCCCTCATTTCCCCCACCAACACACACACACACACACACACACACACACACACACACACACACCCTGGGTTGCTGATACTCTGTTCACATACTCTCTTTTGGCACAATGAAGGGACTATAGGTTACTTACCCACTACAGATGGTTTCATGCATCTCTCTCCTGCTGCTGACTGAACTGCTGTGCAGAGAAGATTGCTACCACAGTCACACTTCCACTTCCCACAGCCCTGCTCTAGGCTACCACAGGACATGAGTTATGGGAGGCGGATGTGGGGTGTGTATGTGTATGTGCGTTTATGTGTGTATGTGTGTGTAAGAGGGGGAGTGTGGCACATGATAACACATGGAATCTTTACAACAATACTGTGGACACTATCTCAGTCCAACTTCCCAGATGAGGAAACTGAAGTACAGACTTGTTGACTCTCCTGCCACAGTTCATGGGCTAGTTAACCACAGGATGAGGATTCAAGTGCAGGCCAATGGCGGCATCCCCAGCTCTGATTTCTCTGAGCCAACATGCTGTACAGACTCTCTGTGGAGAACACCAAGCATCAGCCTGACAAGGACATTTACACGTGACTCGAAAAGGAAATAAAACAGAGAACTCCTAAAACCAAAGGGAACATGGTATGCATTGTGACTTCTTCAATTCGTTTGCCAAACATCTCATTACTGACATGCTGAGGTATAGGACAAAAACATTGTAAAGCAGAAAATGATTCCTCAAATGAAAACAGGAAGAAGCAAGTGATCAGATAAATCAATAAAACCAGTTCAGACTAACGAAAGTGCTCCCCCATGAAAAATATAAAAATAAAACAATAGAAATAGTAAGGCCAGTCAGAGATGGAACTCTCCTTTACAGAGACATCAATGGAACTGAGAATTGAGGGTAAGACCAAGCCAGACCCAGGAAGAGCTGGGGAAATGCATTCTAAGCAGACCAGTAGCCAAGAGGTTGGCCGGTTCCAGAAATCAAAAAGAGCTCTGTAAGGCATCCAAGGAGTCAGTGGTTTTGAGTGAGGCTAGAGAAGAGAGAAGTCAGCGCCAGGCCACGTAGTGTCTTTGAAGGCCATGGAAACACATTTGGATTTTATTCCATATCCAGGGGAAACCACCATAGATGTTTTAAGCAGAGATGTGATAAAAAGCTAATAGAATTCTTTAAAGGTCTCTTTGGCTGCTGTGTGAAGGAGCAAGAGTGGAAGAAGGGGCACATGTGAGATTTCTGAAGGATTCTTAAATTTCAATTTGTTTGCCAAACATGGGCATCAAGAACAAGGTTGTCTTGAACAAAAGCTACTCCCATTTTGCCCTTTTGATTGACAGGTTTCCGTACCCAAATTGGAGATGTGTATGTGTATTCCTGTTGTTTTGTTTTCCTTTATTCCACTTTATTTCAGTGCAGCCTCTAGTATCTTCCAAGCACAGAGGGAATCATGCCTATTTAAAGAATTCTTCATACATAAATAGAGGGCTCACACTCGACTAACTAAAGTCTGGCAAGTTCAGTGACAGTAGATTGCACTCACCTAGTCAGCTGTCATGAAGCAGAAGTTTAATAAACACTAAGTTTACCAAGTTAACCTGTTTCCACTCAGCCCTCCCCTGATTTCAAATTTGGAATTTGCAGCTATCTTTATGTTTTAAGTCTCTTCCAAGTGCTAAGGCCCCACCTGAATTCTCACATGAATGTTAAATAGCCCAGCACTCAACACACACACACACACACACACACACACACACACACACACACACACGGTGCATGCAGGGTTAAAAGAGCTTCAAAGTCAACCCAAATCAGAAAAAGAACTGTGCAGCTACTTCTGGGGAAAAGTTCATAAAAGTAAGTTTCAACTGTTTGCTTTCAGTTCCTTCACGTTTATGAGCAAATTACACCTTAGGAGCTAGGTTGCATTTTGACATCTTCCCCACCCCCCACCTCCCCACTCCCAGAAGGTCTCCCACCCTGAAGTGCCACTGCTTAAAAATAAAAAAGGAAAGAAAAGAAAGGTGGGTGGGTGGGCTTGAGGGGTCAGTCTGAAGTTCCTCTGAGCTCCCGCTCCCTTCCAGCATGGCTCCTATCACACAATAATGTGTTATTTTGTTGAATTTTGGCATCCATCTAGCTTGTTTGGTCGGAAGCCAAAAAATTAAGAGTGTGTCGGTCCACCAGTTTCTCAGCAGAGAAGCTCTCTTCTCCCCCAGCGAGTGTGCAGTCCCCTTGGCCTCTGGCCAAGAAGGGAAATCCATTTTACATAAAGAATGCACAAAGCTCAAGTGCTCAGAGACTTTTTACCTACTAAAATAACTTTATGGACCAATGCCAGTCTGCTAGACACATTCTGCAGGCACATTTGGCATGCAAAGCAAGGTAAAGTGCTCTGTGGAGGTAGCAAGTTGGTTTTCTTCTTCTTCTCCTTTTTTTTTTTTCAAACAAGGAAATGGCTGTGCCTGCCCTCGTGGCGCGTCACGTGGCTGGGCACGGCCGGCGCTGATTGGCTGCGGCCGAGTAAATACAGCCGCCATGTAAGGAGCCCCGGCGTCGCCCGGCGCCCGCTTCTTAAAATGGCGGCCGAGCCCGCACCCTGAGGAGGAGCCCGGCCGGGGCCCGCGGGCGCGTGCGTGTGCTGCTCCCCGCTTCCACCCCTGGAGGTTTTTGTTTTTGTTTTTGTTTTTAAAAATCAACCTTACGGGTTTGAGTAGAAACAGATTTCTCACAACTTGCCTCTGCGGCTCGATTTCACAGCTCGGCATACACTCGGGCTCTGTCAGAAGCTTGACAACGTTCCAGGGAAAATATTAACTGTAAACTTTCCAAGAGGAATTAAAGGAGCCGGCAGAAATGTCAGGACGCCCACTCTCCTCTCGCGCTCAAGCTCTTTCTTTTTTTTTTCCTTTTCTTCTTTTTTTTTTATTTGAAAGCACTGCCTCATGCAACCAACCGCCTGAGCTCGGATGACCCCCGGGATGGTGCCCACTTCACATAGTGGGACGTGGGGGAGAGACAGAAGAAGAGAGAGAGAAAGAGAGAGAGGGAAGGAGACGGAGAAAGAGAAAGACACACACACACACAGAGACGAGAGACAGACAGAGCTGGACGCGTCCTCTCTGGCTAAACGGCACCGAGGTCTCTCCGGCTCGCTCTCAGGCCTGACCAGTTGAACACTGCACACTCTGATGTATAAATATTTGCCTCTGGCGAAAGTTCAAGCAGCCCTGTGTGGCTGCCAGACACAACAGAAAACCAACATCCAAGGGAAAGTGTTTACTGCAGCGGTGGCCAAAGGAGCAACTGCCAGCTCAAGATTGCATCGGATTGGCCCGAGCCGGCCTGGGGTGTTATCCTAAAGCACCTGGCCCCTGGCCACTGGGCACTAGGCACTCGTATGTGTGTGTGTCTGTGGTGGTAGTGGGGGATGTGGGGACTCTCACTCTTTTAGTAATGATTATGTTCTTTAATGCACAGCCTCCTGGCCACCATTAACACAAGGCCCAGAGATGCACTGATGGTCTTTCACGCATCCCTCCAGAGCACAGGGCCTGCAGGAGCCAAACCACCAGGTAGCTGCAAACCCCAGTGGTACTTTGTGGGTCCTCGGGAGGACCAATGACCTTTCCACATGCTTGCATTGCCTAGCATCTCATTGTCTTTGGGGGAGCAGACCCGTCCTGTGCACACACCCCTGTTCTCCTCCCTAGCGATTCTATAATTAACTCCCTCAATCACTATCACTTGAGGAATTGGAAAGCGTCCTTGAAATTCTTACAGGAAAATAAAAATTGGAGAGACCTCTGATAGGTATTGGCCACATAATGTTTTAAATAAAGCAGTGCATCCTTCCAACGCTCTTCGAAAAAACCCATGCTTGCTGTTTTACCAGTGCTGGAGGGATCGCTCAGCGGGTAGAGCATTTGCCTTGCACACGGTCGACCAGGGCCAACCCAAGTTCGATTCCTTCGCCCCTCTCTGAGAGCCCGGCAAGCTACCGAGAGTATCTCACCCACACGGCAAAGCCTGGCAAGCTACCCGTGACTTATTCCATATGCCAAACACAGTAACTAGTGTCACAATGGAGACGTTACTGGGTCCGCTATAGCAAAACTGATGAACAATGGGAGGACAGTGAGAGTGACAGGAGTTCCAGAACAGGTGGAAGTGGAAGCTGCCGCCCAAGGAAAGATAAAGTTCTCTTAGCTAAAATAAAGCTCCAGAATGCAAAGACTCCAGAAGAAAACCTATACCGAGAAGGTATGAATTCATAATTGATGCTACTCAGGTAGCACAGTCTCTTCATAGATTCTGATATGCAGGGTCCAAAGATTATAGAGAATATGGGACCAAAGAAAAGCAAGAACTATGAGGATCAGAACAACTTGAAGTAAAACGTTTGATATTATAGAACAATAGTTTGGGTAAAGGAAGTCTGGCTGATATGATTTCATCTGTTTTAAATAGAACACGCCTTTGCTTAGATGAAACATGCGTTGAAAATGAAGCTTTTTACATCGCAATTCTAACTTTGAAAAATTCTTCAAGGTTCTTAGTCTTGATTTATCCTGAAGAAATTTCTAAATCTGAATCTGTCGCAAAACTAAACCAAACGTTCCATTTTCATTTGTTTGTAAAACTATGAACGACTACACTGGTCTTGTCTAATCAAATTCTTAACCAAATGTGTAACTAAGGTTGATCTGTGTTCGACCTCAGAAGTCTGAGGTCTTATTAGTATAAGTTTGGCTTCCAAGAGATCCCAGTGAATCATAGGCAAGCGGATCACAGAGGAATGTTCTGTTCCCAGCTGTGAACAAGACAGAATTAACTCTGCCACGCTTCCTCCTGCTGCCCTGGTGGACAGAAAGGTCAAGATGGTTAGCTCTTGTCGTCTCAGTACCAACCGTCAAAACAACATGCATGTTATAAAAATAGATGGTCTATAGGCAACCAGAATACAAAGGCAGAAAGAATTTAAAATAAAAATAGTTTTAATATATTTAAATTTCAGCTTCAAGTACTTGAAAGACTGGAACAGGAAACTAAGAAGAAAAAGAATAGACCAATAATTTTTCCTAGTGCGTTAACTTTACAAACTTTGAGTCTTAAAAATTAAAAACAAAACAAGACCCAAAAAACCCCAATCATTCTGACCCACAGATGACACTTCTTCGGAAATTCCTTGGATTCACATGTAATGCACTGGGAATGAAAGCAGAAGAGGCAAATTCACCATTTTTATTTGTTTAGATTTTGATAACTGAATTTTTTCTCAGCTCAATTTCTATGGAAATAAAAATACTGTTTACTGTCAGAAGAATTTATCTATCAGTGGGGAATAGAGTCGAATTGTTATGTGGAGGGTTTTTTTTCCCCCCAATGCAATGAACTAATCAAGACATTCCAAGGTGCTATGATACATCAATTCTATCCTAATCATGTAGAAATTCAGGGGCAACTGCTGCTTCATATGTAAGTAGATACTAAAGACTTATCACCAAGCAGCATGTTAATAAAGCCCATGGCATATATACAATAAAATGTTAAAACATTAATAAAACTAAACCGGTGATAAAAAAAAAAAGTAGTGCCATCTTACACACTTTCACACTGCACCAAAAAAAATGTACCTGCTAAATGAAAATAATGTTGGAAATGTAAATATTCCCTTTAAAGCTGCTGAATGCATTGCTTTACTAGGAGAGGCTTAGCTATGTTATTTGCAATTCCCTCATTGCACAACAATGTACATTACTGTCTGTAAGCTCTAATTTGGCATGGCGCATCATTAATGACCTGAATGGTGGCTGTTTCACACATACATATTTAATTACAACAGCTGAACAAATTACATATTTATGCTTTATAAAGGGGATTGCCAGTCTAATTCATTTGCTATGCATGCAGGTACAGGACTCCATCTGCAACAGCATCTGCACAACAAGAGCTCACAATTATCCATTGTACAGCAAGTAAGCATATCTGGGGAAACCTGTGAGAGAGGCAGTCCTATTAACCATTTCACTGCCTCGGGTCCTAGGTACTCTTCAGGGGTCAACTCTAAAAACAAAAGTCCCTTCTACCCAGAACAGTCGATGGAAAAAAGAGAACTGACCTATCTTCTCATCTCTGTTCATTTTCAATGGGTTGAAGATTGAGAAAAATGAAGCTCCTGAATCCTAGGTGACAGTGACATTGAATTTCAGATTGCTTCTGACAGTGAGTGGACATTTGTGGATGAGATCTGAAGCCCCAGAACTCAAGCATTCATTTTGAACAGCCAGTTATCACCACTGCCAAGAGGGCAATGAAGGCTGGTCTTCAGCCAGGATAGAAGTTAAGTCTGTGGCCACACCCTCTATCACACCTAAGACCTGGGCCTGAAGAACTTTCTTCAAAGAAAGCCACAGCAGGCCCCGATGAGAGACCACTGAGACCTCGGTTTGGTCATTCTCACCATCCAAATGATTGCCAGACTCAGCCACAACTAAGAGCTCCTATTTCATCTTTTGGTAATAAAGTTCTACTCACCACGGCTGCAACCTCGCCTCTTAAATGGCTTCAGGACTTTCGTATGTTTAATTTAATATATCCAACAAGTAATATAAATATGCTGGACCATCACTCCTACTTCAAAACCCAAAGAGGAAGAATTAAGAGTCAGCCAATCAATAGTGAGGTTTCCCATTACCCTTGAAGGCTCTTGCTAGGCAATAAAGAGGCTCCATGGTGATGGCCCCTAAAAGCTCCTCACGGCGTCTTAGCCTCCCTGGGCCGGAGAAGCGATGCATGAGTCAGAGGTGTGGGTTTCTTAATGTTCCCTCCTGAGGGATGCTGTTCCAGCCCAGAGCTGACTGGGAGGGTAGGGTGAAGGAGAGTCTGCCCGGGCATGGGGCTGCACATGAGGGGGCACCCATCTGGGGCATCTGCTCTCCTCCTAGGAGTGTGACCCCAGGGAACGAGGGAGAGACTGGAGGATGGACAGTGACATGCCCTCCCAATTGCCCAATTGCTATTGGGCATTTGGATGCTCTCTGGCATCCAAATCTCTTCCTGTGGAGATAGGCCCATACCCACGCTGGACACCACAGCCACCTGTGAGGTAGCCAGCCTTTGGTCAGGGCATAGACCCAAAGTAAGGAGACAAGAGCACGTCGGACATTTTCTGGGCCTTTCAAAGTACCAGTGCTCACTCCATAGCCTGATGCCTTCCCATCGACTTTCACCAGAAAACAAAAGCTTGCACTACACAGAGTATATCCAGAACTCGCTCTCTAGGGCAGTGTGGGGGCGCCCATGTCTGAGTGGGCCGGGAGCCTGGCTGAGAAGGAGAAGCCCTGCCAGCGCCTGGGGCCACTGCCATTCACTTCCCAAATATCTGCTGAAGTGCGAAGTTCATGCTCTTCAGAAGCTACTCAGCAAACCAATAGCTGCCAGAAAGTTCTTCCAGGCCTGGCATTCCTGTGGATATCCCCACCGGCTGAACACCAAAGTGTTGCGCTGCTTTCTCACTTACAGGGACTCTTTAGGACGACTGTGATAACTCTGTCCCCTTCAGACATGAGGGAACTGAAGCTCTGGGAAATGAAGGGACTGAACTCACGTGGCTTCAAAGTGGCAGAAATGTGAGCAAACTCCCCACCTCTCTCGCTGCCTGACAGGAATTCCACCACCATTCCCTCCTAACTCCCAACAATCCTGTCGGGGTCCCCCACTTGGATGCACTTTTATGAGCCCTGTTCTTTTAAAGCAAATATGGCAGAAGCAAGCTGGGGGATGCACTCAGCACATAAAGCACAGGGCAGAGTGAGGCAGGCAGCAAGGGCTGAGGAATTCCCATTGTAACCCGCAATCTATGAAGCAACAGAAGCTGTTTCTCCATGAAACCATGAAGGGAACACCGCTACAGTCTGGGGAGGGGGGCAAGAGGGACTTGTCCCACTTGTTCGCCATGATAATCTGCTCACTGAGACATCTTGTCTTTGGACTGAACCATCCCCCACACTTCCTAGGGTTCCTACCAAATAAGCACTTGCACTCAAATCTTTGTCTCAGGGTCTGTTTTTTTGAGGAGTTTGAAGGGAAAAGCATGCATCATGGAGTGCCCCATGCACAGGGAGCCCATGAATTAACTCTCTTCCTGTTCCTCGGTATCCATGCACTCATTTCCCAAGTGTTAGTTAGGTGCAATATCCATCTAACTGTGGGTTATTCCAAGAAAGCAGAAGCCTTGCCAGAAGATGGCCCCAGAGACAAATGATGAAGATACTTGGTTCTGAATCCTCATTCTGCCCTTCCGGTTCTGTTGGTCTTCAGCAACTTACTGAACCTCCGCGATCAGCTTCTCAGATATGAAATGAGGATGATGCCTCTGACATTAAGGTAGGACTGTGAGGGGGTAAAATAATTTTTTAAGTACAGTTACGGCCAGAGAGAGTACAGAATTAAAGTGTAGTCCTCACCACATGTGGTCAACCCTGGTTCCATTCCTAGAGCTACATAGTCCCTCCCATTCCTAAGCATCACCAGGTACAATCCAGAGGGCTGTCTCAGGTAATCCTGGCACCACAAGGAGCAGCACTGCATCCTCAGACCCTTGCACTGAACATGTCAGGTTAGCTGAGAATTCCCAGGAGAACTTCCTGAGCACTGCTAAAGACCACCCTCACTCCCCAAATAGGGCACATGTAAAAAGCACCGAATATATAATCTCATTACATATAAGTTCATCATTTTCATTAACAGAGAATGACCTGTGATGTTGAAATAATGCCAACAGGATCTGGACACATGCTAAAGAGGAAGGAATTAGTAACTGTAGGCTACGAAGCACCAAATATTTTCTCCTAGAGTGTTGTGTATGCTCCAAACACCTTTAATTAAGTAAAGGTCACTCAAATGCTTCAGCAAACTAACTGAGCCGCTGGTGTCCTCTGGTGTAGGTAACGACACCCTAAAGATACAGATGATACTCAGTGGCGGCTCTCCGTAAGTCAATGCCGCAGACACCTCAGCTGACCTTGGCCACTTTTAAAACATAAAACCACACTCTTTATGCACTTGTGCCGTGATCTCTGGCAATCTAGGGGAAGTGGGCAGAGGGAATAACTAGGGGCCCACACAAGATAAATGAGCTCTCGTAAGGTGCCATATACCAATTCATGCGCTCGAAAGAAGAGATGAATGGTGCCTTGAAAGAGCTGATTTACTGTCTAAGGAGAAAGTCTCCTATAGATCTTCATTAAGAATGCTAACTTCCCAAGGTTGATTTGCAAGAGTGGCTACTGTATGGGACAAAAGGCAAAAAAATAAAGTTTGCAAATGTCAAGGTCTTACAGAACCAATAATGGAGGCAGTTTATTAAAGTTCCTCTTTATTCAGGCTGGTTTAAATGGGAGAAGGGGAATTATGGACTGGGGACCCTTAAAAATCAATGCATCATTTTCTAGGACTCAAAGGACAGGAAACTGTACTAATAATAAAACACTGTATTAATAATAAAAATAATAAACACTGTGCTAATAATAAAAGAAACTTTTATGACCCAGAATATGCTAGAGGATCGTAACAGGGGGGTTAATTTCCCCTGTTTCAATATGCTTATATTTATTTTTATTTGGGGGGGCACAATCTATGGTGCTCATAGAGTTATTTGGGGAACTTGGGGATAGCTTCTGGTGGTTCTCAGGGTTCCATGCGGTGTTATATATTGAATCCAGGTCTCCTGCATGCAAAGCATGTGCCCCAGGCCGTTGCCATATCTTTCCAGCCCAATATACTTGTCCTTAGAAAGAGATAATGATAGGGAGCTGCAACTATTAAATGATAGAATGTACAAACACAACTTGCTAAGTGAGATTATATAAATTATTTCTATATATCAGGATTACTGCTATGAAGTCATTAAATATTATTTAAGATATAAGGATGAGACAGGGGAGGTTGGAAAACTCCGTAATATACATTTGAAATTATTTTTGACCTAACTTCTCACTTCTCATAAGTTTCTTTAGAAATTTTTCACAAATACAAGGAAACTAAATGTACAACAGGAAGAAAGTTATTTCTACTTTCCTGGGTATTCTCAATAACGGTCAGTTGTAGTACTGTAGCACTGTCCTCCCATTGTTCATCGATTTGCTCAATCGGGCACCAGTAACACCTCACAATAAACTGTGAGACTTGTTGTTACTGTTTTTGGCATATCAAATTTGTCACAGGTAGCTTTCCAGGTTTTGCTGTGCAGGCGAGATTCTTTCAGTAGCTTGCCAGGCTCTCTGAGAGGGGTAGAGGAATCGAACCTGGGTCATCTGTGTGCAAAGCAAATGTCGTACCCACTGTGCTATCACTCCAGCCCAATGGTCAGTTATTGAAAAAAAAATATTAAAGGCTGGTTCTGTTATAGAAACTCACTCTATCTGCCTCTTCCCTCCTTCTCCTCTCTCTCCCCCAGTCTCTCTCTCCCATGTGTGGCCTCTTCATTCCTATGTAGCCTCTGAAACAGTTTTTGGAAAGAGTCCTGAGGAACATTGACTTCACAGACTATTGCAAATCATGCTATGGCTAAGTCCTGTCTCTGCCCTTCCCTGGATAGTGAGCTCACCCAGGAAGTGTCGGTGAACAGATAGATGAGCACATGAGGAAACAGAATAGATCCCTGAAGCCCAAGGAGGCAATAGTAACTCTTTTTTTTCTTTTTGGGTCACACCCAGAGATGCACAGGGGTTACTCCTGGCTTTGCATTCAGGAATTACTCCTGGCGTTTCTCGGGGGAACCATATGGGATGCCGGGAATCGAACCCAGGTCAGCTGCATGCAAGGCAAACACCCTACCCACTGTACTATTGCTCCAGCCCCAAAAGTGACTCTTAAGAGAAGGAAACTCATGCAAAGATTTGATTACCAATGAAATAATAGCTCACTGAGAAAGCAGATACTGGTAAAGAAAGGGAAGACATACACCTTCCCCAACATTTTCCTCCCAGAATAAGTCTTCCCTCGACACAGGCTATTTTTCCCCTTTGAAGGTAGGAAAAGAGAAGTGGATTTAGAGAAACCATACATATTACCGGGATTCTCTCTGCTAACAGTTACAAGGTGGGGGGAAAGTCATTAGCATTTTTCTTACCTGCATTTTTCATACATCTCTCACTGTCTTAAAATAATAACAAACATCAACACAGAAAAGATTAGTGTAAAAGTCAATGACGAACAATGTTTCAGAGGGAGCCAGTCTTCTATTACCTAGTAAATGTCAAGGCTTGAGATTCTATACAGGAACCCTTTAACATGTGCCTTTGTCACACTAGGAAAGGCCATACTTTCCAGAACGCCACTTTTTCAACAGCTTCCTGCCACACAGGATATGCCACTGCACACCAGTGTGCTCCATCCAAGAACTGACCACAGTTTTCAGAGCCCTGTCAAGAATCCATCCCCAAATACTAGCTTTGACCATCCAAACTCCAAACCCCACAGATGTGGCTCCAGTGAATCTTCCCAAAGTCATGTTTGGGGCTTCTCAGAGCCAGTACACCTTTCTCAGTGCCCTGGGACACCAGAATTACTCAAAAGTTATCAAAGTTGGAACCAAACCAATTTGCCCTTCCACACTTTCACACAGTAGTAAAGCCCAGAACACCTGCCTTCTCCCCTATTTCAATGAACATGCCCTGCCTATTCAAGTTCAGGACCACAGGCTAGAGGTCTGTTTCCCTTGCTTTCTCTATCTTGTGTCCCTGTGGCATAGCCAGGGAAAATAACAGGGCAAACAGACTCTTCTAAAAGCTGTGACAGAGGCCAGAGTAATAGTACAGGGAGTAGGGTATTTGCCTTGCATACAGCCAACCCAGGTTTGATTCCTGGCACCTGAGATGGTCCCCCAAGCCTGCCAAGAGTGAGCCCTGAGCGGTACCTCTGACTGTGCACCCGATTCCTAATGCAGTGTGCAATTCCCCAACCCACTCCATTAAAATTCCATTTCATTGTTGACCACATGGAACACAAAAGAAACCATCTGCTTCGTGAAGTGTGTGCAGGCATGCACAGATCTTTCAGAGCAGGAGCTCTGGGGACAGGTACTGCTGCCCAGGGAAAGCCTTCACAAGAGCTCTGCAAACAACCTGGGCCCACCAAGACAGTGTGTGCTTCAAACTCAAGGAAGGCTAGAAATGACCCTGGGCAGAGCACCGGCAGCCCCTCTGAGCCTGGGAATTCTCCAGTTGTAGCATGTCCACACACATCCCATCCGCTGTCTCTTCTTTTACCACATTTCACATCAAAAAGGAAAAAAGAAGATACAAAATGAAAGTGGAAGAAGACAGAGAAAACTCAAGTGAAAAGACCAAACCCTAAAGCAATGTCTCCCTCTAGCCTCACAGCTTTTCAGCCCTTATCACCCATGTCTGTTCATTCTTTGCTTAATCCAAGAATAAACTTTATTAATGACATGTTGAGTGCCTGCTACTCTGTGTCCATCTCTTCCTTTAGTCCTCAAGGTATCACCCCTATCTCTGCTGGAGACAGAAACAGAGGCCAAAAGATGAAAAGCCTCTTATCCGCGGTCAAGTTCTATGGTGTGTCTAAGGTCACAGATCTCTATAAAGGTACATGAAAGGGTTATGTGACGATAAACCCCATGTTCCTCCATGACCTGTCCCTGTCTCTTCCAGGACATGTGGAGGAATACCATCTTCTCTTTAGACCCATGAGAGAAAGGAAATAAAGGCAAAGAAGGGAGAATAAGGGATGGACTGGATGCCCAATAATATCACTGCTTCCCTTTCATTGAGGGTAGATTTCAGGCCCCCCAAAAGGGAGTAAAATAACTGCCTTCCCACCTCCCATCTCAAACCCAAACACTAAAAGCGTGCAGAATGGTGCTACCTTTCATTTGCAACATTGGTATTTTCCTCTGGTCAAGTATTATTTCTCTTCACCACAGAGCTGTAGGATAAGTAAGGCCTATTTGAGTTCATCTTTTGTCCTGAAGTGAAAGCGGTGGGTGAGTGGGTGGGGGGGGGGGGCGGCAGCCCTGGCCTCTCCATTTGGGCATCTCTTGTTTTCCTCTTCCGCCAGAGCAGCTCTCGCAGATCAGTTTGTCCCAGCAGAATTCCATGTTCCGCCACAAGACCTGCCAATGTTTCTTTCCTAGATGAGCCATGAACCTTCCAAGGGTATCAAAACAAACCATGGAAAGAGCACCGGCCTCCCTCTGAGCCAGAACAAAATCTAGGGGGCTGGAGGCCCAGACACTCACTCTGGTTGTGAAACTGTGGGCAGGATTTACAAGCACTTGGGTTTCAGGTTCCTCATCTGTACTCAGGAGGTAACAATACGTGCCCTTTCTACCTCGTGGAGTTGTCAGAAAAATCAAAGGGAGAGAATGGCTGCGAAGAGTTCCTTATAAAACTGCAAATACTGTACAACTATAAAGGATTATTATTTTTGGATCCCATAGACTGACTCTAGTGAAAGGAGCCCTGTGTAGCCGGATGATCAAGTTATGTTATAAATAACCAAGAAAAATGTTCTGGTTCCTGAAACAATTTTGCCAGCCCGCTAGCTCCCAGGATAGGACACTGGTTGTGAAATGAATTCAATCAGCATCTGGGCTATCCTTGGGACCTGGACCACTTCGAGCTGGGCCAAGGCAGACCCATCTCTGACTCAAAAATGCTGGCCCTCCCTTGCCTAGGACACAAGGCTGAGGATAAGACAGAAAAACAAAGGGGTTGCCTGCTGGTTTTACAACAAGAATTATCTAACATGGGCTGCCTTATCTCCAACAATGGTTGAAAGAGCTCAGAGGCTAAACTCGGCTTTGTGTTAAATATTTCAAGGATGCTAATGGAACAGAAAGATCAACTCTGCTATGCATCAACAGGCTGCTTTCATCCTAAAACCAATTATAAATAAACTTCTAAATACAGCCTGCTTTAAATATGCATTGGAGGGGGGGGGGGGGGCGGAGAACACAACGACAATCCACATCCCAACCTTTGTGCTTTTTGTCACCAGTACACATCAGACCCATCCAGGCCCAGTGCCTTCAGGGACCCAGTTCTGTGCCCGGCGACCCGGCACCTCGGGAATCATGGCTTAAACAGCGTTACTTCTAATGACTTCGAAAGGTTCCTTTCTCTTTAGGAAGCAGAAATTCACTGCCAAGCACACTGCTTCCATTCACAAGATTATTTATGGCACTGATAATTGAATTCCGGTCACATGACGAAGGAAGACTGGGTTCAGAGGGAAAAGAACCTAACCATAATTTCTAGAGAGATCCATAAATTACGGCTTTTCTCCCCTGGAGGTTGAAGGCCTTGGAGCTGTTCAGATTCTTCCCTCGCATTTATTCTAAGTTTGGAATCATCACAGAAATTCTTCTGTTGTGTGCTCGGTGACAAAGCACCTAAGGTAAATCCTTTGAAACTGCCTTTTGCATCAACCCAGGAGAACCGCTTAGGGGTGCCTGGGAAACCCTCTCATTTGTTTCCAAGGATCAAATGCTGCAGTTACCATTAGAGTGCCTGGCTCCTATAGGGAAAGCAGCTTAGATTCGGGGCATTACCCTACCCATGTTCTCTGTCTTCCAACAAAAGCCAGCAGTTACATCCACACCCACCCAGCACAGAGCTGTGGGCCAGGCAGCCCAACAAGGATGATTCTCACAATCCTTCTCTAATCAGATCAAAAGAAAGCTATTGCCTTCATTTCTTTAAGAAAGATCCTACCAAATTCCTTTCCCAAATAAAGATTTTCTCCTTCCACACAAACTTTACCTGATAATAAAGATGGACTTTAAGAACCCCATGGAGCTGCACTAGAAATAATGTTCAGCTCCTCTTGTCTTTTTAACGCAATAAATGTAAGTATATTACTTTCAAAATATTCTTCAATTATGCTTAAAATAAAAGAACGTGAATAATGCCAGTTTAGAAGGCATACTATTGCTGGTTGTCCCCCCTCCCCCATCTCTAAGAAATGCCCTCTGAAATGTACCAAACGCCCATTGGCCTGGCTTCTTATTTCAAGTAGATGGCTTAAACAGCATCATCCTATTGTAATACTTTTAGCCCAGAATAAATTTAGCATTTTGGGATTTTTGTTCCACAGTCCCTTTCATTTAACAGTTTCAGAGAGCATAATAAGCAATATTTGACAAAAGATTGGGAATAAAGGAAGCTGAGAGTGTAAATAAATCTTCCAATGTAACAGCTAATCTAGTATCCTTTCAAGGGCCTTCTCCTAAGTATAAACACACACAACCATGCCCACACACATGCACACGAACACACACCACAGAGCAAAGGCAGACACTATGTTAGCAACTTAGACATTATTGTCAATAAAGTTTCTGTCCTTTGAGGAAATAATGTCTCTTTTCTTCTCTCTTTGTCTCAATTAAAAATTCAGTTCAGCCACTATTTTTTTAAAAGTTGTCTGTTTTAGAAGCTTATCGAGAACAAACACCTTTGTGGGTGCACTATCATCGATGCTGGCAAAGCTTGGTGATAAGTGCCCAGCCGTTAAAGGCAGGGTACTCATTTGAGTCCATTCATCTTCTAAAATTATAAAGTAAAGAAGCACTTCATACAAAATTTAATGAAGGGCACAAGTTTTTAAGTAGGTGCAAAATGTCCTTGTTATTGAGATGGCAAGAATGAATGGAAGGCTGGAAGGAGTATATTCCGAGGCCAGAGTTCAGGCTGGCTGTGGCTCTAGACACGCAGACATCCTACAGTGGGATGTAACACTGGATCCTACAGAGAAAATGCCAATATACTAGTAAGACAGGTTTGGAAGTCTTTCTAGACTAATAAAGCCGATCTTGGCTATCATTTGCCCAGAGGCTTTGTAACTTCTTGGTGGCTACCTCAATTTTCACATCCCAGTATTTATAGGGATTTCTGCCCATCTCAACAAGGTGGATAAGAGGTAATTCTGGGACAAGGAGCACAGCATCCATGAACCTTTCTGAATGCCACCTACATTTTAGAAATCCTTCAAAGAGGCAAGTGAAAACTTACTCATTTCCTTGGGCTCTTGGATCCCTTTGGGAACTTGATGAAAGTGACAATTGTTTGTGGGTCAGACATCATGTATCTATGCATGAAAATCCCCCAAAGTGGTTCTATAGGGCCAGATGAAAAAATGAACAGTGAAAAAGTGTTTTTGGGTATTCTACTAGCCAATAACATTCATTTTTGGAGGTGTGCCATGCCCAGAAGTGCTTTGGGTACTGGGAGGGGGGGTCAGGGATTCAAACCAGCATCCGTGGAATGAAAGTCCTTAACCCCTTTAATATCTCTCCAGCCGTAGGGGCCCAATTCAGGGAGGATACCACTATGGCAATGATAGTTGTAAATGATCACTCCAGATAAGAACGGAGTGCTGAAAGTAAGTAAAAGAATATACATGATAACCTTTCTGTGCCTGTATTGCAAATCATAATGCCCAGAAGAGGGGGAGAGAGGGGAGGAGAGAGACAGAAAGAGAGAAAGACAAAGAGAGATGGAGAGAGAGATAAAGAGGGGATAGACAGTGAGACGCAGAGAGAGAAAGAGAGAGAAGAAAAATGCCTGCCATAGAGGCAGGCTGGTGGGGGGGGGCAGGGGGTTTGGTGGTGGGAGAGAGGGAAACTGGGGACATTGATGGTGGGAAACGTACACTGGTTGAGGGATAGCTGTGACTGAAACCCAATCATGAACCACTTTGTAACTGTGTATTGCGGTGATTCAATAAAAATATAATAATAATAATAATAATAATAATAATAATAATACGATTCTAATTGCCCAGCCAATGCTGTTAGCACACCTTCCAAGATAAATAGCAAACAACCAGAGTGTGCCAGGGCTGGTGGAACACTCTCTTTTACATCCTGCAAAAATCTCAATATTAACTGCAAATAGAACAAATATTGCTACTTTTACTTATATCCCAACGAGGAAAGTCAAATTTTGCGATGTAAGTGTAATTAGAAGAAAACCCCATTTAGCTAACTCAATTTGACTCAATGAACATTTATTAGGTAACTATTTTGTGCAAGATGCCAGATGATAATTAAAGAATCAAAAATCTTCTCCCATCCATTGGGAGTTCAGAGTCCAGTTAGA
Source organism: Sorex fumeus (assembly GCF_029834395.1). NCBI lineage: Eukaryota > Metazoa > Chordata > Mammalia > Eulipotyphla > Soricidae > Sorex > Sorex fumeus. The sequence continues at coordinate 6,212,567 of NW_026606102.1, forward strand.
AAAGAAATGACCAAGAGGTTATTGGCATCACAAACTATGTTTCAAACCTTTTTACTCATCCAGTAAGTAACGTAACACCTGGCAAAAGCAGGCATTTAGTAAGTGTCTCCTGACCACTGAACTCTGCCAGGCTCACAAATCCAGAGCCCAACCACTAAGTGGCTATGATGATGCCACTGGAAAGTGGGTACCCACTTTCCAAAATAGCCGTAAAGGCTTGGGAGAGACCTTAAAGACTTCAGGAAGAATTAGCATTTAAAATGCAGACAGAAGGATGCCTAGGACTCCTCTGGGCAGAGATGTGAGGGAGGGGTTAAAAAAAAAAAAAGAAAAAGAGCATTCATTGAAGAATGGACTGAGCACACAATGTGTGAGGTGTCCTGGAAAGAGGCAGCAAGCAGTCAAGCTGGCCCAGAAGACAGAACCGTGCTGGGGGTGGAGAGACAGATAAATATTTAGAATCCTCTTTTCTGTCCCTGTTACACAGCTGGGGAAATCAGGCAGGCTTCAGACTGTCTATGCTACTTTTTAAGCTTACAGCAGCAGGGGGAAAAGCTTGGAGTATTTATCTACGAGCTTTCAAGATCCACGAAATTTTCTTTTGGGAGGAATCAACTCAACTTTATAAATAAAGGAGCCCCTTAAAGCATAGTCCAGGCTACAGTTTAACAAGTTGCGACTTTATTCATTCAGACTTCCCACCAACTAACTGAAGCCTGATAGGAGAAGCAAAAGATTCAGAGGTTTGTTCTTTGTTTGATGTAGTCTCATCTTGTCTCCAACAAAATTATGATAAGACAGACTTTGTTTTCTAAACAAATTTGGGGCCTCCCATTAGCAAAGGAAGCAAGGCCACTGCAAAAAAAAAGTGTATGCTGGTAAATGGGTAAAAGAAAGTATTTAACAATCATTCATCACACAGCTTTCAAAAATTTGTGAGCAACAGCTATGAGCTTAAAGAAATACCAAGATTGGGGCTGGAGTGATAGCACAGTAGGTAGGGTGTTTGCGTTGCACGTGGCCAACCTGGGTTCTATTCCCAGCCATCCCATATGGTGCCTCGAGCACCATCAGGAGTAATTCCTGAGTGCAGAGCCAAGAGTAACCCCTGTGCATCACAAGAAGGGAGGAAGGGAGGAAGGGAGGGAGGGAGGGAGGGAGGGAGGGAGGGAGGGAGGGAGGGAGAAAGGGAGGAGGGGAGAAGGAAGAAAGGAAGGAAGGAAGGAAGGAAGGAGGGAGGGAGGGAGGGAGGGAGGGAGGGAGGGAGGGAGGGAGGAAGGAAGGGAGGAAGGAAGGAAGGAAGGAAGGAAGACCAAGACTGATAGAACCAGAGCTTCACCATCACTGTCACTGTCCTGTTGTTCACCAATTTGTTCGAGTGGGTCCAGTAATATCTCCTTTGTGAGACTTGTTACTGTTTTTGGCATATCGAATACGTCACGGGTAGCTTGCCAGGCTTTGCCCTGCGGGCGAGATACTCTTGATAGCTTGCTAAGCTCTCTGAGAGGGGTGGAGGAATCAAACCCAGGTCAGCCGGGTCGGCCATGCACAAGGCAAACACCCTACCTGCTGTGCTATCGCTCCATTTTTCTAATTTAGTAGCAATCTCCAACCCAGAAACGTGCAATATCCAATTTAGGTGTCCACAGAATCATTTTAAAGAAACATAAGAGCACTTTCCATTGAATCTTCAAGTATCATGATCACAGAATATGGTATAATCCACAATTTTCAGATAGCTTCTGATCTCGGAGAGCCCGGCAAGCTACCGAGAGTATTCGATATGCCAGACACAGTAACAACAAAGTCTCCAATGGAGACGTTACTGGGCCCGCTCGAGCAAATCGACGATCAACGGGAGGGCCTTTACCTTTACCTTTACCTTTACTTAAAATAATCCAAAGTGGGGGAGGGGGAGGAAGGGGGAGGGACAGGGATCATACCCAGCATCTTACACATGCAAGGCAAGTGTTCTATTGCTCAGCTATATTCCTAGTCTTAAAAAAAGAATTTGTTTTTTTTTAATGCTCACTCAGTTGTGTATTTTATTTAAGCTCATGTTCTAAATAATATTCCCTTGTTTTCATTTAATCTTTCCCTATCATAAAAATAAAAGTGCAAATTACTAGGGTGTTTTTCAAGTCAAAACCTTTTACCTTTTAACTCCCTCTTTCTCTCAATAAATATTATAAATGCGCACACAGAGATAGATCACTTACGCATAAGCTGATGTACCTGAAACCAGTTACTTCAGAAAAGGAATGTAAAGATAAATCAATTCTAGCACTACCACAAAAGCACTACTTACAAAAGATTTTGCCACTGGTATTTGCACTATTGGTGAAGGGCTTGCCTCCATCAGTACAGGTTAATTCTAGAAGCCTGTAGAACTGTGAATGTAACACTATTTAACATAAATATATTCTAAATTTGGCTTAAACATAGATATATAAGGAAACACGAGGGGGGGAGTGGGGGAAGGGAGGAGTCCTACCAGTGTAAATGTTAACCCACGATTTGCAATCAAGTCCAGCCCATCAGCCTTCCCATCCACCTAATCTGATCTATCCTATAAATGCAAAGTTATCAGTTGGCATGAAACCGCCCTAATCTTATTAGGTGTATATCAAAATCTGTCTATGTGGAGAGCTTCCCAAACTTGACTTTATATCACCTTGAGGAGTTTCCAGACACACACAGAAATCTACAAGATTCGCTGAGTCATGCATCTGAGATTGGAGGGACTGACAAGAAAATTGAAAGAAAACCAAAAGGATCGTAACATCTAAAACCTACACATGTTCTAATAAGAAAGAGCGCCCTTGCTGGCTCAAAGAAGTAACAGGGTTCATCGCAGCAGATTTATCCCTCTCTGCCTCTGAGATCCCCTTTCAAACTATTTCAAATGAATACATAAAGGATTGATTTTTAAACCCATGTAAATTCTTAGAGACAATGCAGACTGACTTAATTAGAATCAATAAAATCTACAGACGTTGCTGCAACCCTGCAGAAACATCAAAAAGCATGGCATAAAAATCACTCCATGGCTCCCTTTGTGTACAACAGTGATATGACCTTAATAAATATTTCATTCCTTTCAGTGAATAACCAAGCATCAAGATGGCAAATTTTAATAGCTGGGAAATACTGTCATAATGACTCTACCAAGAAAAAAAGGCTCCTTTTAGAGAAAAGCAAACTTACTCTAATGCCTCATCCTTGTTTCCCAAACTCAGTTCAAATCAGCATGTACACCTAAAAAGAGCACGCTAACTATTCTTGCCACATACAGACAGATGCATCTCTTGCAAGGATTTTTACAGGAAACTTTCCTCACATGAGCAGCTCTTCAAAAGTTCTATGGGGAAAAAATGCAAGTTGCCCAAGAACATTTTCTCTCCATCCCCACTTGAGGTCAAGGCTCCCCGTTGAATCGACTATCTTTGGAGGACAGTCAACAAAGGCCAGGATACAAGTTGACTGCCAGGTTCCCTCCTGAGTTCCAACGAAGCACTAAGAGCCCGGGTCCTTAGACCATTTTGGCCCTGAGTAAGTTTTTGTGCATTTACCCCATAGTAACATCCTTCTGCTATTTTTCTTCTTTCTCTTCCAGGGAAGACGGAGGGCAGGGGAGGGGGAGCGGTTCTTCTGAGCCAGGGAAAGAAAATGAATAGGGAGCAGAGTCAGAAGCAGACTCAAAGCTCAAGTCCAAAGTATGGTGACTGTTCTTCAAGAAAGTCACTCGGTAACCTCAGAGCCTCTGTACTCACATTAAGGAATCAGGGGCTCACAATGTCCAAGTTACAAGATCATTTGTGAGGACTAACGACAGATAGCAAGATCAAAGCACCTGGGACAATCTCCTGTATGACCGCTTATGTATTTAGATCACTGGAAGGGTTAAACAGAGACCCACTTCATTTTCCCTTATAGATAGATAAATCCCTTACTCTTTTGCTTCTCTCTAAAATAGTACTTCAGGGGGAGCTAGAGAGATAGCACAGAGAGTAGGGCGTTTGCCTTGCACGCGGCTGACCCGAGTTCGATTCCCAGCATCCCATCTGGTCCCCTGAGCAACGCCAGGAGTAACTCCTGAGTGCAGAGCCAGGAGTAACCCCTGTGCATCGCCAGGTGTGACCCAAAAGTAAATAAATAAATAAATAAATAAATAAATAAATAAATAAAATCGTTCTTCAGAACAACTCCAAAGTAGAGTTGGATATAACATCTGGACAGTGTATTTATTTTTAATCCTAAAGACATTATTTAGCATAGTGTGCTAGTGTACATGTAAATTTGCCTCATTAAAAATTTCCAAAAGGGGGGCTGGAGCAATACCACAGCATAGGGCATTTGCCTTGCATGCAACTGACCCAGATTTGATTCCCAGGATCCCAAATCGTCCCCTGAGCACCACCAGGGGTAATTCCTGAGTGCAGAGCCAGGAGTAACCCCTATGCATCACTGGGTGTGACCCCCCCAAAAAATTCCAAAAGGTGCAGCCAGAGAGAGCATGTAATTGCCTGATCACATGCTTGCATGCAGGAGACGTGGCTTTGACCCCAGAAGTACACATGATCCCCCAAGCATCACCAGGAGTGATCCCGAAGCACAAAACCAAGAGTAGCCAGTAGCCACTGGGTGTGGCCCAAAACCAGACTTTTTAGAATTTTAATTCTAAAAATTGATTATCAAAACATACTTTCTCTAACAAAAATAAATGTTTTGATTATTGGCTCCTGCCATTATGGTTATCTGAATATTTAATTATCCAAGTATAGAGATTTCACTAACTTGTTGGAGCTGACAATGCAATTGTAGACTAGAATTATACAAATGCTGGGAATGCTACATGCTTTAAATACCCAGTAGGTGTCCAGTTCAAATTACTAAAATTTCCACAAGATACTCCATTCCCAGGATGAAGTCTTTAGATCATCTAAGGCTGTCTGGTTTGATTTGATCAGGTTTGGTATTTGCTCTCTAACAATGAGATGATGAAGATCCAAATTTATAGCCCTGAGAAGAAATGATCTGGATCAAATTGGCAGAAATATTTTCTGTTAATTTATGTACACATGGTGCTTTCAGAATTTGTCAAGGACATTAAAGAAGAGCTAATTCAGCAATAAAATGCAAAAAGGTGTAAGCAAAAATATCTCGGCTGAGTCCAATTGCTGGAGTTCGACAGATACTTTTTTGTTGTTGTTTTGTGCCTGCTTATCTGAGATTAAAAGTTCTTCAAACTTCCATAACTCTTCAGTTTAATTAACTAAATATGTACCCGATGTGATAGCATTTCAACAACATACATATAAAGCACACTTTGATCCATTTTAAATAGCTGCTTTAGTGGCGCTTCTGAGGACAAGCTCCCCACACTGCCATTAAATACAGAGGTAAATAAAAAGACAGATTCTTTGCAAAATAAGATATTAAAAATAAAATGACAATTATTTATAAAATATAAATTTATATTATGATAAAATTGTAGGTTGTCATAATGTAGCAGTTTATAAACATTTGTGGGATTGATATTTTTTAAATAAATCAATTAATTCACTTATTTTGTATTGCTAAAAATCAAACCCAGGGCCTCAAACAAGCAAGGCAAATTCTCCTACTGCTGAGAGCAATCCCAAGTGCTGCCAATTTTCCTTTAATACAGCAGATATAGAAAAATAAAATAGATTCTCTTTTAATTTTTTACTAAAACACTAAACAGACTTCTTTAAGAGCTAAATAAATTCATGTTTCCTAAAGTGTTCGCTCATTATTACTGACAGTGGTAGGGCATTTGCCTTGCATGCGGCCGGCCCGGCCTAGCTGAGTTTGATTCCTCTGCCCCTCTTCGAGAGCCCAGCAAGCTACCGAGAGTATCTCGCCCGCATAGCAAAGCCTGGCAAGCTACCCGTGATGTATTCGATATACCAAACACAGTAACAACAAAGTCTCACAATGGAGATGTTACTGGGCCCGCTCGAGCAAAATCAATGAATAACAGGAGGATAGTGCTACAGACAGTGCTATATTCTTCAAAACTATTTGGGGGGTGGGGGGTGGGAGTAGGGCCACACCCAGCAGTGCTCAGAGCTGACTCCCGGTTCTGTGCTCAGTGATCACTCCTAAAGGGGCTCCGGGAACCAAACATGGTGCTTGGGATCATACCAGGGTTGTCTGCACACTGAGTGCCATAATCTCCATGCTATCTCCCTGACCCTCAAACCCACTTTGAAAAATAGCCCTGGCCTTGGCCCCAGCCATACTTGAACTTCACCGTGACCCTGGAGGCCACTGGGTCTCCAGGCCCTGCAGCTGGGATTCCTGGTGAATGGCTGGCCCAGATATTTACAGCTTCCTCCTTGCTGCCACTGAGAGGCTGGCAAGCTGAGCCCTCACTTCCCCAACTCTCCTCACAGGAAGTTAGCCACATTTAACCAGCAAACCCTGCCCCCTGCCTAGCTTCTGCATCTGTTTTTCTCTCCTAAGAAATGGGAGAAGAAAGGTTCATGTGATCTTGTCTTCCCCTCACCTTGCCCTGAACAGCACAATGGTTAACATGACAAGAATTACCCCAAAAGTCAACAAATAAGGCCTGTCTGGGCAGGAGGATGGGAAGGGCTGGATTTGTCTTAGTATACAACAAGATCAGCTCTTATGTCTGGACTTAGCACTGCGTAAAAAAAATAAATCTTTACTCACACTATTGCTGAGTTTTTTGTTTCTTGCAGCCAACAGTGTCCTTTGATTTTCAAAGGCATCAGTGACTGGAAAACTAAGGCTACTGGGGCAAGGGAGGGGGATGTAAATATGTGGAGATTGAACTTGGGACCCCATGCATACAAAGCATCCCACTGAACCATCTCCCTACAAAACCTCCTAAAGATACAGTTGCTGTTATTGAAAACATTCTTTGCTTCATATGGAAGTCCGGATTCCAAATTCTGGAAAAGCAAAGTGGGGGTGTCGAAGCAGGTTTCACACAGCACCCAACACCAATCGGTCAAGCGACTAAGGGTCTTTCAAGTGGAACTCACGGGCTTCAGCAGTACTTGAGGCTCTGTCCACAGACTCCTCCCCACTGTGCACAAACACTCAAGCTGCTCTACCCAGTTGGATTTGGGACTCTAGCACATAGCTCACCGAAACATCTACCCTGCACAGATGAGCACCACTGTAGCCAAGAAGGCATTTACTTTCTGTTGCATAGAACCCAGATCTGGGGCATGCATTGGCATGGTCTCGGTTAGGGAAATGGAGCTCTTCATTCTGACTGTTAACACTTGGTGTGGTTTCCCCAGCACCTGGGGACAGACAGGAAAATGCCATGTCACTAAAGAGCTGAGAAGAGGGTGATGGGGGAGAATAACGATGATCCTATTTCTCGAGACTACGCAGAATGTTAAGTGCTTCACAAATACTGTGCCACTGATTCCTGGGCAGAAAACACAAACCCACATTAGGTAGGTGCTATTATTTTTATTGTGAAAGTGAAATGAGTCTCAGAGACAGTAACTGATCCCAAAATGTACAACTGATTGGCAAGGGATAAGAGATCTGAATCGGAGGCTTTCTGACTCTTAGACATACAATATTGAACAAAAGTCACATTGTTTCATAGAGACCAAAATAACTGATGGGGAAGGTATTGAATCACACCTGGCAGTGCTCAAGGCCTACTCCTGGTTCTGTGCTCAGGAGACCCCCAGCAGTGCTTAGGGGACTATGTGGTACCAGGGTTTAAACACAGGTTGGCTGCATGCAAGACAAATGACTCAACTCTCCTTAGCCCCCCACGTCCCCCCCCAAAGAACCTACTTAAAGAAAATTCCCATAAAATTCCTTGGACACTACATATTATTCCTACATAATGATACTCTAACATATTATGTCAAATAGTTGATTTTTAATATCCATTAGTACGAGTCTTGATTCCGGGATAAGATTTTTTTTCCACAAGGCGCTTCCTTCTAAAGTGTAACTGACCTGGTACAATAAATTCTCAAGATTCAAAAGTGACTCATTTCCAAAGCTCTCCACATTAGCAGCTGGTATTATTCAATCTGAGATTTAAATTTATAATGTACTCTTGATAATGTACTCCCAATACATTTTTCACTTCACTATCTCTTGAATGACACAAGATAAAAGATCTTTAAGGTATAAATATTTTATATAAACTTTCACTCTGTTTTTCCTCAGCCATTTTCCATTTGCAAACACTAGACATCATGCAAAAAAAAGAGTGAGTGAGAGAGAGGTTGAAAGAGTTTTATGGATTATGTTGGGGGGGGGGGGCTAAGCACCGCTTATCCATTCTGCTGTGGTAGCAGACACCACAGCCACTGGCCTAAGGGCCCTTGCTGGCTAATCAGAATGTTCTACCCTCCTTGGGGGAGGATCCAAAGAACTGTTTTTTAGAGGGAAGATAACTGGAAGCAAATTCCCAGCATCATTCCAGCAATAAACTAAGTTTGTGCTGGGCACTGGTAGTGTCACTGGTGTACCTGACTCCATCTAAAGGGCTCACACACCCCACCCCACACAGTATTACAGAAGAATGGTTTAGTGGCAACAGTGAAGTCCCTCACTAGGCATGTGGCATTCATCCATCAAAAAACAAACAAACAAACAACAATAACAACAAACACCTCTCTGTCTTTTCATGCTTGTAGAACAAAGAGTATGACCTGTGCAAGGTTCTTGCAAACTCTCCCCACTCACTCAGGGCCCAGTTACTCAAGATATGGTCCCGGTATATTGAATACCTTGGGATTCCTTTAAAATGCAGAGCCCTGGGCCCATCCCAGTGCTTAAGGCATCAATTCTGACTGTAGTTGGAAGCTGAACAACTGGAAGAAAGAACTGAAGACTCAACACTCACAGACCCCAATATCCTCACCTTTTCCCAACTTTATAGCATACATTTAACTTTACCAAATATTTGATTTTGAGGAAATGAGAGCCCCCCCATAAAGAAAAGCTAAAAACACTGGGGGGAAATGATTTGATGTGTCTTTAATGGGTGCAAGTACCAACAGTCTAAAGAAATGGCCAAAATGCTTACACTGGCCACTTTAAGGCCTATTTCCTCTCTCCATGAACTCATTTTGGAGATAATTTGTAACTAATATTCTTCTATGCAGAACCATAATTTGATCTTTTCCTAAAGATAGCACTAAAAACATGAGTTAAACCCAAGTGTTCCAATACTGTGAATACCCAAAGACCTATTTAGTATTCAGTTCAACCAATGTCTATTGAATGCCTTCCAGGTGCCAGGTGGATGGCTATTTTGGCATTTCTGTCATTCCACAGGGTTTTTTCTTTTAATTTTAGCTAAGTCCCAGATAGATTTTAGACCAGTGTTTCACATTCTTTTGCCCCTAGAGCCCCCTTCTGACCTAGTTTTCTTCCCATGAACCCCTATCCTGCCAGATGCCCTTTCAGGCTCATACTGTGCCCCACCATTTATGCAATTTCCACGTATGGCTTCCACTGGAATATCGAGCACGGGAGGGGGGTAACAAGAGGCCACAAGACCCCCACTGAGAAATGCTGCTTTAGACCATATCCCTCAGAGCTTTATCAAGGTATCTGGTCCATTCCAGCAACAGTGAAAGCTCGTACTCCTACCATGATTGAAGGAGAGGGTGGTAGGAGTATCTTCTATATACAAGATCCCCTTGCTTTGGAACCTGAAACCAGGGCCGCCCACATGGCAGAGCTCCAACCTGGCACCATCCCCCATTGCCATGTGCAATCCCAGCTTCTGCTGGCAGGCCCCTCAGTTTACAAGATCCCACACCCACAAGTGTGGCATCTCTGTAGTAGCAAATGTGGGCGTACCACAACCCAGTGCCTGACATCCCTGGGTTACTGATTGGACAAGAGCAGCAAGGGAAAAGCAAGGACTAAAGCTGAAATCTAGCCCTCCACTTCAGCTCAATACTATAGTTTGGTTTTTAATTGACAGTTATATATGTGTCTCATCCATAGAAGAAACAAAAAGAAATGAAAGAGTGTACAAATTCTAGCCAATTGTGTGAAGAATGCATGAATACTGGCCTGTGTTCCAACTAGCTTTTAATAATCTTTTATTTCATTAATTATTTGGGGGAGTTTGGGACTACCTCCTGACACAACTCAGGCGTTCCTTCCTCTTAGCACGGTGCTCAGGGCTCACTCATGACAGAACTTGGGGGATAATATGTGGGCTGGGGATCAAACTTGAATTAGTCACATGAAAGAGAGGCACCTTAAACTCCTATTCTGTATCTCCAGCCTGCCTCTTATTTTGAAGATATTACATTAAAAAGAAAAATACAGTTTTTGAAAAAACAACTACTTGCTAATATTTACTTTTAAAATATATGTGTGAGCATGAATAAACAGGAACATATCACATATACCATGCATACATCTACATGCACTGCATTAATTTATTTATATCTGCATATATACACCAGTCTTCAGGGACGTCATACTCCTTGCTGCTCTGGATGGAAAGTCCAACTGTCAAGTAGAAGCTGTTTAGGGTTCTTTTAGCAGAAAGGCAAGAGTCAGTGCTTGCTCTGAGAAAACATATTCTGATCAACAAAACGTAAACTGTGCATTTTTCTAGTTTGGGGGTGCATTCCCAAATGCAAAAGCAAATGACTACAAAAACCTGCAGCTCTGAAAGTCTAGCTGTAAATGACTTCCTGAAAAAACATCTTCTCCACCCTCTCTGGCCTCATATCCTGCTGACAGTCTCTGAGAAGAGACTGTGCTCAATTGCACAAGTGCTGAGCCGAGGGGAGCCGGGAAGCCCATCCTATGTGGTGACAGGAGCAGCAGGAAAAGGACAAGAAGAGAGTGACCAGAGAATGGGCGAGACCCTCCTCACAGGTGATAGGGGTCTTTCAGCCAATAAAGCAGCATGAACCAGAACTGGCTAGATTGTAAGCCAACGCCATTCTAGCAGTCTTGCCAACCAGAGAGGGGATGCCAGTCCAGGTTCATTCCTCCTTTCCAAAGGCTCAGGGAAGACCCTCAAGAGAGCACTGTGCTTCCGGTCTCTGCTGAAGACCATGACAATCTCCTGGGTCACAGAGGGGAGCTAAGCCTACAGAGAGCTACAGCTCCCGTTTCAAAGGTGGGGGTGCCCCTTCAGAGTGGTTCTCAAAACTCAGCGGGTGGCAGAATCACCTGCATTCCTTGTCGAAAACCAGGAGGCCAGCACTGGGGTGAGAGCACCTGCCGACCCGGTTCGATCCCTGACTCCACATAGCGTCCCCGAGCCCTGCCAGAAGTGATTCCTGAGTACAAAGCCAGGAGGAAGCCCTCAGAACTACCGGGTGTGGCCCCAACACCAAAATGAAGTCAGGTATAAAGTGAAATACTCAGACTGCTCCTTGGAGGGGTAAGGGGGTGGGTCAAGCACCTGCCTTGGAAGCATGAGGCTGCGGGTCTCAGCCTCCCTCCACATGCTGGGTGTGATCCCAGCAGCACCGCCACAGGTCACGTGCTCACCACCATGTCCTTCCAGCCACAACGACAGCAACCAAGGAAAAGAAAGCTCAAGAAAATAAAAGCAGAGGGGTCAGGAGCGATAGTACAGGGGGTAGGGCATTTGTCTTGCACGTGGCCAATCTGGGTTTGATCCACAGCATCCCCTATGGTTCCCTGAGCACCACCAGGAGTAATTCCTAAGTGCAAAGCCAGGAGTAACACCTGTGCACTGCTGGGTGTGACCCAAAAAAGAAAGAAAAAGGAAAGCAGAGGGGTGGGGAGATAATACAGCAGGTAGGGCATATGCCTAAGGTTGTCAATCTGGGTTCAATCCTCAGCATCCCCTATGGTCTCCTGAGCCCGCCAGGAGTGAGTACTGAGTGCAGAGACAGGAGTAACCCCTGAGCACCACCAGGTGTGACCCCAAAACAAAAAAAAATTATTTTAAAAAAGAGGAAGAAAAAAAAGCAGATTGAAAGGCTCCAACCCCAGAACTTCTGATTTTCTGGGTCTGAGAAGATTCAAAACCTGCCCTTCCCCCAGGCGTCCGAGCCAAGTGGGAGCCATGGGCTCCTCACCACACTCTGAGATCCTTCAGTCTCGATTGCGTGCTTTGTCAAAAGAGGAGACCACCAGGGACCCCCGAGAGGGTGAAATGATCTGGCCCCAGACACAAGTGGCTGCCAGGGAGGCAGGGCTGAGGCAGGCGCGCAGCGGGCGCTTCCCATCCCCGAACAGCTCGTGCTGATGAAAGGTATGCGAAGAATGTCTTTATCTATAAACAAAGATCCTCGGTGTCTTATACTTATGTAGCCTTTTAAAATTTCATCTACTTTATCTCCTTGGGTTCTCATAACAACCTGATGAGGTAGGCTGCGCAAAGATTAACATCCCTCATGGAGAGTTCTTAAGAGCACCGCTGCGGCCGCAGAGCTGGGAGGGGGTCCCAGGGGTCTGCTGCCACTCCCAGGGTGCGCCCAGAGGCCCTGCAGTGTGCAAGGGCCAGAAAGCTTATTAGAAAGGAGGAAGGCCTGCCGGACACCCCCTCATCCCCACCCAAGACCCACTGAATTCTACAGTTTAACAATATCCCCCAGCTGATTCTGAGGCCCATTAACGTTCGAAAAGCTTCGGTATAGAAGGGCCTGGAAACCAGGCTGTCTAAATCTGAGATCAATGTTTTGTCTCCCCTCTTTTCTCTCCTCTCTCAAAGTCCTGGGCAGTGTCATCTTTTGACTTATTTCCCAGCAAGCCTAATTAAGAAGTTAACTCTCCCCAGGAAAAGGACCCTCAGAGTGTTTTGCCCTTAAAAATTATTAAACTAGGTTAAATTACCTTGATTACTAATGTTGGTAATTCCTCTGTAGTCATTTCCTTGACTGATGTATAGACCCCTATAAAATGAACCCTCTGAGAAGAAGATGGAAAAAAAACAAGACAGTGATCAATGGATTCAATTAGTTACAGTATAATTCTACCCAGATGAAAGAAAGAACGATGAAGACACAACGCAACTACTCCAGGGTGGCTATAATACCTTACCCAGAGATGACAGCATTTCGTTCCCATGCTCTTCAACCATCAAGTTCAGGAAAGCACAAAACAAGTGCTTCTGTAACACCAAGGCAAATAACCACACTAGGACCAGAGAGACTTGCATACGTAGCTGACCCCAGCTTGATCCCCAGCACCATGGATGGCTGCTAGACACAGCCAGAAGTGAACCCTGAGCACAGCCAGGTGTGCTCCAAATGTCCCAAATAAAAACATCAAGAAAAGAATCACAGTAAATGCAAGCTCCTTGCCCCCCAAAGTATTGAAATACTGTCATAAAGCTCTAGGCAAGATGACAGATGCTATCCTTCATATACAAAGAGGTGGTACGCAGGGTTTTTTGTTTGTTTTGTTTTTTTCCAAGAATGGCAAATCCCCCGCTCCCACCAAATACAGTCAACTGAGCAGGTAGTAACTCAGTGGTCACCGCAGGACCACGGTTTGGAGACACAGACACACAGCTTTTCCTTCAACCTCTCATCTCAATTCCTTCCATCGAACTTGGTTAAAAAGAAGCCAGAATGCTTATACCATGAGTCTGAGAAAAAGCTGCCTCATTCAGCACGGCAAGTGCAAATTCACAGCATCTATTTGAAAAGGTTCCACTCTGAGGCCACTGGATGAGTAAATAAAAACACAGGCAAGATGTGGTCTGTTTTCTTGGGGGGGAGACGGGGGAGTGGCATTTGGTTTGGGTCATTTCAGAATTGCTCTGAGAAATACGATTAGTGATTCAAGTAAGGGTCTAATTATTAAAATGACTACTCAGGAGTCCAGAAACAACCACTTACTGTCTGTTTTTTTTTTAATTTTGGAATCACACCCAGCAGTGCTCAGGGTGGAGACGGAGACCACATGAGAAGCGGGGGAATGAACCTAGGTTGGTTGCATGCAAGGCAAGTGCTTTACCCACTGTACTATCTCCCAGCCACTTTTTAATAACAACCGCTTTTTAATACCAGAGCAGATAAGCATATTAAATGACACCCTCTGTACTTAAAAAAAAAAATTAAGAAACACATATTTATCCAAAGGAAGGCTCCCAGCACCCACTAGTTTAAAAAATAAAGTGGTGACTTAATAAAGTTGATCAGTGATTAATAGAATTTACAATCTTAATCTTATTATTTTCAAAGCTGAAAAAGCTCTTTTGCCAAGAGCCAACTGTCTCCATTTGCTGAGAACAATAAAATCTGGTGGACTCTGATCTACCTACTTGGAGATTATTTGGCCTGGGCGCACTTTTAAATGTCCATGCACTTCTTGATCAGGATGTGCAAAGCTGTTAGTGGGTTATGCCTCTGAAACCTGGGGATTCATGTAAATAACTTTTAACAGTGGGATTGTGCATAACAATTTACAGAGCACTGTGGCATAATGCAATTCAAAGTTGATCTTGATTTAAAATGTTTAAAGTCCAACCACAGTGTCAGTCTGCCCAGAGAAATCGCTTATAAAAGTTTTCACACTCTGCTGGGTTAAGAGACACTGGGTATTAATCCTATGGCTTCTCCGCCAAGCTTCCTTTTTGTGGTCAGCAGAGAAGCTATGTGGTTGGTCTGAAGGAGTCCAAAGTCTTTTTTTTTTTTTCTGTGTTAAAACAAGGGAAAGTGGGCCGGTTACAGAGTAAAAGAAAAACCACAGCCAGCTCACTACACTGTAGCTTTTCCCTTAAATGTGGCCTAGAGCTACTCTGCTTTCCAAAAAAAGGTTTAATTTAAACCATAAACAGTGCTGCAGGCTGCCACGTTTCCAAACTCACATTCCTTTCTAATCTGTGCACTTCAGAACCAACATACTCTGTTTCCAATGGTACTCAGACGAGCTTTAATAAATAAAATATCACTGCCCATCCATTACTTAATTTGATAATAATACACCCTTTTTTTTCTCTTCCTCTATTGATATTCTTCTAAGTGCTCATGCAAGTGTGTAGGACTGTTGTAAACATTACCTCTGAAAAATAAGTCCTTTTCTCTTTGGGAAAGTGAGAGGTAGGGAGGGGGTAAAAAAGAGAAGAAAAAAAAACTACAAAGCAAAGATTCTTAGGAGTCTTGGCAAGTCCAGAGCTCAAGGTAACCACTGCTGTAAAGTGACTGCATGTGCCCAAAATAGCTTATTATCTTTATATTTAAAAAAAAAAGAGCAAACACACAAACACACACACACACGCAACACACACAGACCACTTAGGTTTGACTTTCTTTTTTCCTTGGCTCTGACACTAGAATCCAGGCTATTACTTAAAATGTCCCTAGAAAGCCCACAGTGACCCTGGCTGAGCACTAACAAAGCAACCTCATGACCAGCACAGAGCTCTGGCCATCGTGTGGCCGATGCTGATCACCACACTGGCCAGACTGAATACCATGAATGCTCCACAGTGGGGACACATGTTAAGGTTTTTTTTGCCTCTGTATTATTCACTTGCATGTTCATTAAGAACGCCAACCCCAGCGTGCTTGTCTGGGAGTTGCCCTGCTCCCGTCTACTTGGACACCTGTCGATCCTAGAGGAAACCCTTTGAAAGCACGCTGAAGTTCAGCTGGTACTTTCTCCAACATCTGATCTACCGTTGCCACTGTCCAAAAGGAAGTTTGTTTTAGAACAATGATAGCAGTAGCAATCCTCCTATTTCTGCAGGGAGGGATTTAAACACATTCGGGACACCAGGGACCAGTCAAAGGTTTCTGTCTGCAGAACTCTGTTTTATTTTTTTTTCAGTGGTAAAAGGAAGGTCTTACTGATGGGCTAACTGCCAAGATTGGACAATTTTTCAGCCTAACCGTTTAGAGAGTATCATTTTAAACTACCTGGTATAATACAGATGTGGCACAATAGATCAATGCAATGAATTCTCTATAGTCAGTAAAATGCTCTCCCAAATAATGGAATCCATTAATAACGATTACTGCCCTGTGCCTCTGCCACAAAAGGAATGCCCGGTGCTACATCTCAATGGTCTCTAACAAATCCAAGCAAGCTCCACAGTACAAACATCGTAACATGGCAAATGAGCATGGGCTGCAGTGAGAGGCAGGTGGAAAAGCCATTCTGTAGGTCTGCTGCTCTTCGAAACTTATTTCACTGTGTAAAACATACTTTCCTCATCTGGAAAATGGGGTGAAGAGGAGATGAGCACTTAGGCTCCTGGGAGCCCAAGGACTCAACAAGGGCTTCAAGTTTTCTTTAGCACTTTCTTTTCTAATGCACTCACCTGAGGACTTTCTCTCTCTCTCTCTCTCTCTCTCTCTCTCTCACACACACACACACACACACACACACACACACACACACACACAAACAATTCATGCTATTAAGGGTCCGTGAAACTTTTGCAATGAAACTTGAATTTGGATTGATCTGGAGGACAAAGAAAGTGTAAGACAGATGATTTCTTTCGATGTCTGGGTTATTTATTTAAATGGAACCATCCTTGGTGGCCATCCGTGGTGGAATTGTGCCTGGCTCAGTAGGTTAAGACTGGTTCTATGCTCAGGGGACTAGATATGGTGTCTAGACTTGAACAAGTTATCAGTCACATGCAAGGAAAACACCATGTAGTATCTCTCTGGCCCCTCTTTAGATGTCTGAAGCTGAACACGTTTATGTTGAAACATACAATGTTGAAACATATTTGGGAAATGTAGGTAGCACTGCAGCACTGTCCTCCTGTTGTTCATCGATTTGCTTGAGCGGGTACCAGTAATGTCTCCATAGTGAGACTTGTTGTTACTAGTTCTGGCATATCAAATACACCACGGAGAGCTTGCCAGGCTCTGCCGTGCGGGTGGGATATTCTCGGTAGCTTGCCGGGCTCTCCAAGAGGGATGGAGAAATTGAACCTGGGTCGCCACATGCAAGGCAAATGCCCTACCTGCTGTGCTATCGCTCCAGCCCAGGAAATGTAGGTAGGAAACCAAAACTGGATAAATGCTTTTACAAAGTGTCTCGATAAACACTTAAAGAGAAGAGCTCCAAGTTCAGAAATACGTTTCAACTAAGTCCCAGCTAACAGGTCATGCATATGCATCGCTTACTCTGAAACCTTTGTGTGAATTACTCTCACCCACTCCTCACCCAAAAACTCCTGATCAATCCCCATTATACAAACGAGAAAACAGGGGACTGAAGTGCTTTTCCTCTTCCAAGAAAAGAACTGCCAGTCCAGAGCTAAAACCAAACTAGGGCCACAGCACAGGCAACCCTGAGGATGATACTGCTTGGGAAAGCCCTTTACTTTTCTGAGAAGCTATTTTAGCACCAAAGGTGAAGCTACAAGATTTATTTATATGCAGGTTCTTCTGTTCTACACAGCTTTCACTTGTTCTATTTAAATATGTGCTTTATTTCATTGTTTATGCTTGTTTTCTGTTGTGTGTGCAATTTTAAATATTTAGTCTACACCATTCCCTAACAACCTGAGTTGAGATTAAGGATTCCCTTTAACTAGGGAGTCAAATATCAAATAGTTTCCCGCTCCTTTCAATTAATCTTTCCAAATGCTCTTCACTAAAGGGAGAAAATAGAACAAGGGACTTGGGTAAACTCAGAATAGGAAACCCTTTTCAGCAACCATGGAACGTAAAAGCCAGGTTTAAGAGAGTCTTCCCTAAACTGATTAAGCAAGAAGACAGTATAGAGGTGGCGCACATATGCAGATAATTTATGTGATGCTCTGAAAACAAGGGGGCCCAGCAAGGAAAAGAATCATTTAGGCACTCACCTGGAGTACTTAGCCCTTCCCATGTCTGAAGAGGCAGGACGATCTTGAGCTATTTTTTACTCGCTCAAAACCTCAAATAGAACTTACCACTGCAAACTTGCTTAAACATCAACCAACTCATTACATAAAAATGATTCCATACTCTTATTACTGATGGACTGTTTGTATCTGCATGCTCAGTTATAGATGTTGGTTTGCTTTAAAAATGGGAAAACAAATTAATTATTAACCAGTGCAATTTGCGTACCAGAAAATCGTTTTCAAAACTCAGAATTAAAAGAAAAATACATATATAGACATATATTTAGATCCTTACTAAAAAAGTGGAAACTAGAGGCTTAAAATTATAATCCAAGGTATCACTTGCTAATTTGAATCATGGACGGAGACCCTTCAATAAAAAACCTAGCTGACATTATATAGAGAACAAGAAAGGATTTCTGAACCCAGATACTGCAGGTAAATGAAGCAGGCTGCTGAGAGAATGGGACAATAGGGTCTGGTGGGGATTGTGGCAAACCAGACAGTCCAGCAATCCTCTTAAGACATTCAGATATAGAGGTTTAAATTTGAAAACAGTACATGGGCTCCATCCAGTTCACAAAACACTAAGTTATCAGTCCATGGCTCAAAGTCCTTCCTTGCACTGATCAGGAAATGTGCTTCCATGAAAATCAAGCAACTTGCCTCACCGCTGTCTAAACTCACTCTCCTCCTTCAACCCGCATGTCAAGACTGAACAGAAAGTGCCCTGAATCCCACCCTAAGGTACGTTGTTGGCTGCACCACTGCTCACAATGGACAAGGTTCTCCGTCAAAGCAGAGCTAGAAAGACAAGTGACCTTTGATCCCTGCCTTCAAGCCCCTTCCATGAGGAGACACAGAACAGGAAATACAAAACCACAGAGATGCTCGGTTCTCATCGGTTGTGCTGAGCTCGCCAAAGGTGGTCTCCTGAGGAGTCAGTAGGTGACTTTCAATTAAAGGGGAGGGGCCAGAGTGATAGTACAGATAGTACAGCAGGTAGGATGTTTGCCTTGCACACAGCCAACCCAGGTTCAATCCCAGTATCCCATATGGTTCCCCAAGAACTACTAGGAGTAATTTCTGAGCCAGAGCCCTCAGCATTGATGGGAGGACCCAAAGAGTGAAGAAAAAAAAGTCACTGGGAGGATGCTGTGTTCATAAAAAAGGAGTTCATCTTTGCATGAATGGATTCTGGTGATCATGCTTCTGGATTTTCTTATTTAAGTCTGGAATTTTCTTATGTAAGTCTTTAAATAAATACTTCTCAGTGGGAGAGAGAGTTCAATGGGCTGGATCATATGCTCTGTATATAGGAGGCTGGCTTGGATTCATTCCCTAATCTCTGGCACCACAAACGGTTGCCCAAGCACTGCCAGGAGTGACTCCTGAGCACAGCTGAGTGTAGCCCAAAAACCAGAAGAGAGAAAAAAGAGAAAGGAAGGAATGAAGGGAGAGAAGTGAGGAGAGAGAGATTTCAGGGACCTGAGAAATTGTACAGGGTGTACGGTGCTTGTCTTGCAAGCAGCTGACCCTGTTCAATCCCCAGTACTGCATATGGGTCCCTGAGCAGGAATTATCCAGGAATTATCCCTGAGCAGAGAGCTAGAGGTAGGGCCCAGGTATCACCTTACAGGGTTCCAAAACAAAAACAAAAATTTTTTAAATGCATTTCACAAAGGGAGGGTAGAGAAGGCCTCTGATGATGACATTCTTGGAAAGTCTTAGCCCAAGAAAACGTTAATGACCCAGTTATAAATCTTCCAAAAGGAGAATTCATAATAGAAATGCTGGCAGACCTTTAATTATGAAAGCACTATAGGGCTTTGTATAATAAAACCCACATATTTTCTGCCTCGATCATTGTTTATAGGGTGCCTTGCAAGGGACTTTATTTACAAGGGCCCCATCTGAATCAATGAGGTGAAGATTTTTTTACACAAGGCAAGGGAGTGCAAAGTGCACGGTTTGAAAAAGTAGGGGTATTTACCTCCTGGGGTTCAGGAGCCTGTGACCAGGATGACGTTGCGGAGGGGATATGATGGGGGGCTTCTTCAGCAGTGAACGATGATTCTGACTCCCCCAGTTTGTATAAAAGGTTGAAGTTCAGACTGGCGCAGTGCAGCATTCCACAGACCTGCTGCCTCTTGAGCAGGCGATTAATCTCATGATCGATAGACCATATGATTAGGCACTAATAGCTGATAGGAGGGGAGAATAAACAACCATAAATTTGCTTTGTACTGAGTAATCCAAGTGTAAGCAGGGTCATTTAATGGCTTCACCGGGTCATGTTACCTAAGGGGCCCTATGGAATCGAAATGGAAGACACATGCATTTTTTAAGATCTTCCATTATTATCTCAGGGTGAGGGGACCAGCATGGGGGCTCTCTGAGTAACACCTATTCTCTTAGCATTTGCCGGTGACCCTCACAAGGGGGAGGGGGTCACATCCCGCCTACAGAGGACTGAAAGCAGGAAGAGCCCTGGAAAGAGCCAGCACTGAAATCATCCCCCTGGAAGCCCAACACCAACCTCCCTCACCACAATATCTATGGCAATGGGTGGTCTGTGTGCACTGCTGTACCGCCCAGGCATGGATGCCCAGATTGGCAACCACAGGGCACAGCACTCAGGATTTCTGGTGTCCTCCCCACCCCCACAAGCCAGGGCTGAGGAGGCACATTCCGCCTTTGCATTGCAGATCACTGCCCTGAGCTCCCGGGCCTTGAGAACTCCAGTGCAGGTGATGGTTCCGCAACATAAAGGCCAGGATCCCGAAGGTCATAAATCTCCTGCTTTCTTTTCTGCTCTTTTCCAGGCTTCTTGCTTTTCTAAGATTCCGACCTCTTCCATCAGTGATTTGAAAGAAATAAATCAATCTCCACCACCCCCCACTCCACCTCCCAACGAAAATGCTGAAGCTAAGCAAGGACTACTTTTCCCTAGATGATGAACAAAACTTGGAAAAGACGATCTGCAAAACTTCCATGCCTTCTTCTATGGGCCCACTGTTCTCTGCACCCCACTGAGCCCGGGGAAGCTGTGGTCCCTGGAACTCTGGTGATATGGAATCATGGAAAGGCACTGGAAGATGGAGAAAGGAAAGGGTTCAAAATGAACATGAACTGGGCTGCACCTCCATCCCTTGGAGAGCCATACAAATCTCCTCTCTGGGGGGACAAAGCCATCACCATCTCCAGCCCTGAATGGCCCCACCCTCCCCAATATGACCTTTGTGAAGTTCCAGGCGTTCTGGGAACAACCTTTTTTCTACCCAATTGTTCAATACTGCTGATAGCGCTAAAGCCCACAGAAGAGGAAGGATTCGATTGACTCTTCAAGAAGAAAGCAGGTACTGCAGACACTCTGAGTTTGTTGGGGGAACTGTAGTCATTCTTCTTAAAGAGTTGGGAGATTCATGCTCCCCAAACATGGACATTATCAACTTCCCCAGAGAAGCAGCCGCTCAGAATTAAGTGCAATAGCTGAGCCCGTAGAGAATTTTTTAAATTTACCCTAAGTACCCCTGGATGGTGGGTAAGTGGCTCTTCCAGAAGTTCCCGCTCTCAGATTTCTGAGATACCAGGGTTGGGGGAAATCAGGCTTCCAAATTCTAATCCAAGGACACATGTCTAGCTAGCTCTCCACTGAATCTTTGGGAAACAAGGAAACCCATCCAGGAGGACACCCATACTAATCCCCGCTCAGGGAGAAATAATTGGCTGAAAGAAGAGAGGTTAAAGGGTGATGGCCAGGAGTGGTGTTTCAGGGCAGGAAAGTAGAGTGCTGGGTTCCCAGCACACACTCTCCACACCCTCATCAAACAATCCGAATTCTCCCAGAAGAAAATGAAAACTGATCTACAGAGATGCAGCAAATGTTCAGAGCTAACTACAATGTCCCTTCCCAATCTCAGAAATTATCTATAATCGCTTCCTCCTGAACGTACAGGAAGACCTACAGCCAACCTGGCTCAAGCGGATCATAATACTAGCTTCCATTACAGAATCTCTAAAATAAGACCATTTCTCATTGTCAGGCAAACCTATGAGCTACTATTATCCCTCCAGTTTTACAAATAGAAAAGAAAAAAAAAACTGGGATAAAGATACTCAGAGAGGTTAAGCAAATTTGCCCAATGTCACACAGCCCATCAGCAGCAGAGAAAAGATTTGAAACACATCTTGAGGGTGCCAAGGCTAATTTCTTTTCCTCTCAATTACGCTATTTTTCACATGGGCCTTGCAGCACTCAGAAATTAGTGAGTACAAGTACCAACTGCTGGCCCTTTGGATTTACAATGGATACCAGAATCTTATATCATGAAAACAATCAAAGAAACAAGATGTGTCAGCCTTAGCAGAGGCACTCAATATAGACTGAGGCTACAGTTGTGCAGAAAAGAAATGGAGTAGAAGAGGTTAAATTTTGGGTTTTTTTTTTTTTTTTGCTTATTTGTTTGTGGGCCACATATGTGGTTGTGGGGGTTGAACCTGGTTAGGCTGCATGCAAGGCAAGAGTCTTACCCACTATACTATAGCTCTATATCTCTGGCCCAGCTATTCAAAATTTCTTAAAATTTTGTTATAAAGCATAAAGGAAGGGTGTGATCATTTATTTTTGCACTTAAACACATTTTGATTATGAAGCTCTGTGCACCCAACTTCCCTGTATTGAATTAGAAAGGGAGAAGTCTGATTTTTCAGCTTCTTTTGTCTACTGAGACCTTTGGATATCAAACTAATTTTTAAAGGTAATTCACCGAAAATTCTCCTTCATCATCCTGTTCTACCTGACACAGAGGCTCTATACATGCAATAGAATCTGTTACTGATTTGTCTACTTCTTTTCCCCAGACTCTAGATCATGGCTTCCCATTTCTAAACAGGAAGCTCTGATAAAGCTGAGTTTGGAAGATGTCCTCCCTATGACTCAAGCATCCAACAACTATCTACATTCCTCTGAAAAGAAGATTCGGACAGCGATTTCACAGAGTTTCACAAGTCACAAGCTGCCTGTGGTTATCCAAAGATTATGGAGACATGAAAACTGGACTAGACCTTCAATGGTGCCTCCTAAAAGTCTCCTCAAAAGTTGCTGGTCCTGAGGCCAGCCGGGTATCCTAGAGGAAAGGGCAGTTCAGATAGAGAAGGGAGCACCAAATAAAGGGTGTTTGTCAGATCCTCCCAGGAGGGGAGATGCATGTCGAAAGTAGACTATGGACTGAACATGTTTGCCACTCAATGCCTCTTTTGCAGACCACAACACCCAAAAGGAGAGAGAGAACACAGGGGATTGCCCTGCCACAGAGACGGGGGGATGGGGGGATGGGGGTGGGAGGGATATTATCCATGGTGGTGGAAAATGGGCACTGGTGGAGGGATGGGTATCTGATCATTGTATGATTGAAACCAAAGCACAAAAAATTGTAAATCTACAACTTTAAAAAAAATAAAATAAAATAAAGGGGAAAAAAAAAGTTGCTGGTCCTAAAGAATGAGAAAGAATTGGCAAAAGGAGAGAAGGATATTGATAGAGGTAGAGGAATGAGAATTACAAGAGGTCCAAAGGCAAACCAAATTGCGAGAACTTTTAGCAAGCTACAAATTAGAGGGTGGGGTGGGGTGATCAGAAGCACAGACAGCTAAGAAGGGACCAGTATTTGGTCGGGGGGAGGGGCTTCCAGTCACAACACTGGACCACTGATTCATTCTTCTACTTGTGCTCATGAACACCTTCTACGTACAGACAGGAAGCCCAGTCTTAGAGATACTCACAATGGGTGACCAACCTCTGCAGGCCCCATCTACCACTCATTTTGAGCCTGAAGCAGCAGATTAACAGCCAATATGTGATGTCAACTGGAACACGGGAGAACAGCTTTGCTTTTTCTAAAATATCTCTTAAACCATTCGCATCTGCAGAGGAAGGGCCTGCCTGCATGGGTGTGTCATGAACGGGAGGCCATCCCTAGGTTAATGGGGGACTTGAGTATGCTCATCAATGTAAATCACAACACAGAGAGAGGCAATCCTACGTTCCCCCATTCCCCCGATTTCAGCCCTGACATGAATATATTTACTTGACCCATCTTAAGTTCCAGGGCCAACATTTCACATAGCTAAGGCCATAAAAATTCACATGCAATCATTAAGCACCAAGACAGGCAGGGGGAATGAAAGTTACACGCTCTCTAACAGTACAGAAAGCTCAAGACCTGGGTTTAGAGAGAGAGTGCACCAGGAGGGCACTTGCCTTATATGCAACTGACCTGGTTAGATCCCCAGCACCACATATGGTCCCTCAAGTTTACCCAGAGCACTGACAGATGTAACCCAAGAAATCCCTGAGAACTATCAGGAGCGATAGCATAGCGGTAGGGCATTTGCCTTGCATGCAGCCAACATGGCTGACCCGAGTTCGATTCCTCCGCCCCTCTCGGAGAGCCCGGCAAGCTACCGAGAGGATCTCGCCCGCACGGCAGGGCCTGGCAAGCTCCCCGTGATGTATTCGATATGCCAAACACAGTAACAATGAAGTCTCCAATGGAGATGTTACTGGGCCCGCTCGAGCAAATCGATGATCAATGGGAGGGCCTTTACTTTTACTATCAGGTGTAGGGAGGGAGGGAGGGAGGGAGGGAGGGTGGGTGGGTAGAGGAAGCACATGTTCTTTTACAAAGAGAAAACATTTATCTGAATACTGTAACAGAAGGCACAATGTTTCCCATCACCATCTAGGACTCACCTATTTTTCCATATAATAGTGAACTTTTAAACCTGGAAATAAAATTTTAAAATTTTCCTTACTGAAGACCCATACCTGTTTCCACTAGAGAGTTAATCCTACACTACATTACCCAATAGAATCTGGTTTCCTGTGACTGAAATTAACTATGAAGCTTTAAATATCACCGTAGAATTACCTTTACCTATACCATTATTTCCAAAGATTTTAAGGTAGATTGGCTGGTTTTTTATGGAGATTGATGAGGACATTAGGGACCAAACAGTGGCGAGCTTCAGGTTAATACTCACTTGACAAGGAACCGCCATCAGACCCACTGAATCAAAGCCCAGCCAGGGCATTCTCATACCATGAACTACAGCTTCAGCAAACCAAATGAAATCACTCCTTCTGCAGCCCAACCAGCCCCCACTCCACCTTCAACAATGAATGAAATGAAAGTAAATTCAACACACAAAAAGACTGAAAGAGCCTAGAGAGAAAAGAAACTCCATCCACTGACAGAGAAACTTATCAAGTCCTCCCTGGTAAAAAGCACACCATTCAGGAGATAAGGCTGGGACCAAGCAAGGCCACGCAATCAAAACAGGAAAGATACAGCCATGTGCACACTCACCCATGGGGTGCCACTGATCCACCAATGGGGAGCATTAAGCAAGACCAGGGTAAAAAAGGAGAGAGAGAGAGAGAGAGAGAGAACAAAAGGGAATGCCCTGCCACAGAGGTAGGGTGGGATGAGCGGGATGGGAGGTGGGAGGGATACTGGGACCCGTGGTGGTGGAAAATGGGCACTGGTGGAGGGATGGGTACTTGATCAGTGTATAACTGAAACCCAAGCACAAAAATTTTTAAGTCTATAACTGTACCTCATGGTGTTTCACTAATTAAAAAAATAAATAAATAAAAATTTAAAATATGAAAAAAAAATACCAGGGTTTTTTGTTTGTTTGTTTTTTAAAGGCTTTCTGGGAGTGTTTGGAGGGAGTTGGGGGAGGAGGTGTTGAAGTGAGTCTGGTAGAACAAACAGGAACTGTTAAGTAGGTTTTTCAGGTGACTGTGCTCCAATAATTGACCCTGCCAGAGTAGCAACACTTGCCTGTTTTTGTTTTTGTTTTTGTTTTGTTTTTTTCATAATGTTGGTTTGGCTTCCATAGGAGAAACTTCTCAACAACGTTTGTTTCTTAGCTGGTGAACCCAGAGACACTATGATCTTTGACAAGAAGTGGTTTACTAAAGAATGATACCCCAAGAGGTACCCATTGTCCCAGACCCTATAACTGATTAAGTTAAGGGTCTTGAGGTGGGGAGATTACATTGCCTGAGTCCTCATCATAAAAGTTCCTTACTGAGAGAGGTAGGAGAAGCAAAGCCCAAGAAGGAGAAAGCAGCGACAAGTCCAGGAAGGCCAAAGAAGTCTCGAGAAGTTGGGAGAAGGCAAGAACAGAGTCTCGCCCGGAACCTCAGAAGGAGTCAACCCAGCTAACACCAGACTGGGATTTAGCCTCCTCCTCCAGAGCTATGAGAAAACAAAGTTGTATGGCTTGAAACAATGATCTTTTAAGTTCTTGAGAGAAGCAAGGGGGTAGCAAAAAGACGAGGCTTGTTGTCAAAGAGTTAAATCGGTACTAATGGACCGGGCCCTGCAAATCTAGTCCAGGAATGTGCCATAGTCCTACTCACATAGGAAGATTTCTTCTTCCTATGTGAAGTTCATGGCAGGGGTGAAGTCCTAGGAAGGCTTCAGCTGGCTCATGTGATTCAAAGTGAATGCCATCTCTTGTCTATGTATTTAATATTAGTGTGTCCAACCCACCACAGGCAAGACACCTCATACATACAGTCCCAAGTAGAGAGAAAAGTCAGAGACGGCAGGGCAGGGATTTCTACCAGCTTTGGCCACTGCTATAGCCATAACAGCTAGAACAGAGCTTGGCCAAGAAGTTGGCACAGGGGTTTTGGCACTGGCCTCACTCACAGCCAACTCAGTGCCATCCCCAGCAATTCTATGGTCCCCAAGTACCATTAGCAGTAATCTCTGAGCACAGAGCCAGAAGTAAGTGCTGAGCACCAGTAGATATGCAGATACACCCCCACCGTGGTCCCTTCCCCACCAAAAAATATTGAAGAGAGCTTGGCCCAAAATATGTAGTGAACAATACACTAAGAACTAATCTAAACCTGGAGGTGAAGGGTCTCTGGTTCTGACAACCAAGATCGCAGTGGAGTGGGTTAGTTATCTGATGGGTCCAACTGTGCAGATTCTGGGGAAACATCATCCTCCTGACTCGAGTTCAGGTCCTGGCTATGCCGTGTGACCAAGTGTCATTTAAAATAAAAAAGGAGCCAACGAAAATTCAGAAAGAAAGTCGGTAAAATCAGATTATGTGGCAATGCGTCAGCTCCGTGCACCCACTGTGCTTGAAGGAAACATTAATTTCCTTGAGGTTTTTCTCCTTGGCTTAGTGCTGAAATGGCACAAAAGAGGCAGAGGCGTGTGATTCTCTGAGATTTACTATTCAAGCCACCAACATTTCAAGAATAAAATATCTACAAGCAGATCTGGAGGCTACTTCATTCAATGCAACTTTTACTGGCTTTGGAAATTCTCTAAGTAAAGGGCTAAGGGGGAGGGGGCCACATGACACCCAGACCCCCTAGAATCAGGGAGCAGCTGAAACTAAAGATGCAGGTCAATACACCTCCAATAAGGTCTAGTTTGAGGCTGGCAGGAGGCTCAGTGGTCAAGTGCAAGCCTCACATGTATGGGGCCCGGGTTCGATCCCCAGCACCACAAGAAACGTGCTTGGATACTCTGTTCTGGTCCTATAGTTTCTTCTGCTCACGACAGAATTAAGTAGCTACAGGCCTTACGCTGGTGACTACCACAAAGAAAAACAAAACAAAACGTCCATTTTCTGAAAGAATGCTCCCTGAGCACCCACTGCCTGTGCGGCCCACTGCTAGATCCTAGAGAGAGAGAGACAATGATAATTAGTTATTGGGCATTTTCTTTGTACCCAACAGCTGTGCTGAGTATGAGGCATGGTCCCATTGCTATTATCCTCATTTTCACAATGAGAAAAGTAAGGATGAGACAGGTTTTGTAATTCTCCCGAGTTCATATGGCAAGTACTTGGCACAGGAAGAATCTGAAGTCATGTGCTTGCGAGTCTGGGACCCATATTCTCCCACACTACTGTCTCAGTGCTTCTGCCAGCGAGGGCCAACACACACACACACACACACACACACACACACACACACACACATATACACTCACACATCTGGAAACAGTTGCACAGTTGCAAGCAGCTGGGGTAGGTTCCTAATCTAGTAACGCTTAGGTTTTTGTCTTCTTTGAAATGGGCTCTGCAGCCAGAGATAGTACAGGGGGTAAGGAACTTATCCTTGGCACCACATATAGTCCTCCTCAAGATCAGCGCCACCAGGCATGATCCTTGAGCACAGGGCCAGGGGCAGCTCCTGAGCATCACCCCATACAAAGCAAACAAAGCAAAATGCCCCCCAAACAAAGCAACATTTCCATCTTCAGTCAAGGGCTCCTCACTCAATTATTGCCAGCAAATCTTTACCGGACACGCTCTTTTTTCAATGTGGGCATGTTTGATGCCAAGTTGCTGTGATGATCATGGGTTAAAAGTCCACCTCCATCCTTAACTTTTTGCTCCCCCAGAGAGCTTGGGAGGAAAGATTCAAAAGGGGGTTCATGGAAGAACTCCTTGGCAAGAATCGCCAAGGGTTTGGTAAAGAAGGGAAGCCAAGTGCTTGTCTACTCTCAGGAGCATGAAGGTGAGGCAACAGTCCTACTTGTTCTTGGGCCAAACTGTCACCCCACTTTCCCAGGCTGGTGCATGGATGAGGGAAGAGGAGCCATAGCGAGAGATTCCTTCCCAGATTCTCACTGACATTCCTGAAAACACCTTGAAAGTGCGGAAGAATTTCTCTACAAGGTCCAGTTAGCTGCTTCCCTGAATAGCAGGGTGTACTCTGTGTATCTGCATCACGTTAGACTGTTAGGAAAACTGAACTTTCCAGCATAGGAAGCAGAAAGCACAGAAAAACCTTGACAGTTTTTTATTCCTGTGTTCATTCATAATGTGAAAGACTTAGAAAGGTACCCATTTGGACTCTTGGGAATAGGAGAATCCCAAAACCCTAGTTTACTATTTTCAAAGGAGGTTCAATATGGGTAGCGATCAAGAATACTGTTCTTCAGGCTAAGTTTATATCCTGAAATATGCTTCTTGTAAGAAATAATTTAAAAATGTGGAATCTAAAATTAAGCAAAAATAACATACAGTATGTTCAGCTTTGAAATTTGCCGGGACTCAGCCAAGTTTACCATAAACAGAAGGCAGAATTGTCTATTTTTAACTTTACAGCCCTTGGGTGATTAAAATTTTGAGCCATAATAAACAACTTTTTTCTTCTCTGCAACATAATTTCTCATTTGAAATTGCAGTCTTTTTAGTTGTTTAAAAGATATGGATTGAGCACTTAGTGTTTCTAAATTCTTTCTTAAACGGAAATTTCTTGCAGAGACTAAAATGCATGCATTAGCATGCCAAAAGCACAGATTTTTTTTTTTTTAATGAAGAAAAGAAAAAGAACCTCACTCACCGGTGCCCAAAATTAAATTGCCTTCTCTTCTGTTTAGTAATTAGTACCTTGGACCAGTTGCATTTTAGTAACAGAAGCCCGAAGCAGATCTTAACTGTCCTACCTCCAGAAGCTGACGCCCCACCAACACCTCACCATCACCCAGCCCATTTGGCAATTTGGCAGGCTTGCATATCTATGTATCTTTCCACTCAGAGAGTTGCATATGAATAAACCAATAGCCTTTGACACACCAGCTAATTACATCAGTTAGCTCCTATCTCCTATGCATGATCACAACGTTAATGAAATTATTTTGGTGGAGAAATGAAACAGGTCAAGACAAGTCGATCCGAAAAAAAAAAACTGAAGGGGTTTAGGGTCATATAGAATGTCAATGCACTGAGTCACACAGTGCCTTGTCCCCCAGAAGGATGGAACATTCTCCCCTCTGCTGTGAGTAATACTAGGATTCTTTTCCACTGGCTTCCCTTCAGTGCTCAACAACTCAAAACGCTTTAGAAATATCAAGTTTAACTGTACTGCCTCCCCATGCAGATGCGATTACTAACAAGCGACTGACGTATTGGAGATGACTGTGCTGGCCCCATACCACAGCTTCTGCTGTAAGTGGGGATGAGTGGGGGAAGAAGGGGGCGAATGAGACACCAGCCAGAGGCGACATAGGGACAGTGGTGGAAGGTCAGGGGCACACTGGTGTGGAGTGGGGAGCAGTAGCTTTGCACATCAATACTATAAACTTCAACATACTGTAATCATATGACCTAAGCTCATAAAATTTTTTACAAAACCAGATGCAATGATCTTTCTGTTTTGCTTTTTGGTTCCTGAGGGGGGAGAAGAACAAGTACTGGAGATGCTTAATTTCTGGTTTGGAGAACATGATGAAAATAATCAGTCTGGCCAAAGAGTTAGTACAGCTGGCAGGGCACTTGCCTTGCTCGCAGCCACCATGGGTTTATCCCAGTCCCACATATGATCCCCCAAACACTGCCAGTCCTAAGCCCTAAGTCAAGAGTAAGAGTCAAGAGTAAGCCCTGTGCACCACCAGGTGTGGCCACAAATCAAACAAAAATGCTGTTAAGCAGGGCCAGAGAGATAGTCCTGCAGGCAAGCGAGAATGCACCTTGCACACAACTAACCCCGGTTCAATCCCCATCACCCCATATGGTCCCCCAAGCCCACCAGGAGTGATCCCTGAGTGCAGAGCCAAGAGTTTAAGCCCTGAACACCATCAGATGTGTCCCCAAAACCAAAAAAATAATAATAAAAACTGCTGCTAACTACCTTTTCTGAACCAGGTGAAGATGAAGTTTCTTAGGAGAAAATGGGCCAGGGCGGTGTGGGGCTTTAATTCCCCTTGTTGCTGCTGTTTGTGGGTTTTTTGTTTGCTTGCTTGCTTTGCTTTTTGGTTTTTTTTATCTAGCTCCAGAGAAAGACTTAACTCCTACTTCTGTCTTCTAGAGCAAATGAGAATGCTTCATCAGACCCTTAAATATTTAAGTTTCTTCAGGCCATTCTGAGGAATCCCTTCTCCAGACTTCAGAGCCCAATTTTCTCAACTGGCCCTCAGATGCAAAGATTCCTGCCCCATTAGCATCCGGGTCTCTGTGTTGTTGGCATTCCTCTTAGCATTTTGTACCCAAAACTGGGCAAAAAATTCCAGTTGTGGTCAGACCACAGCCCAACACAGCATTAGCTTTTTAAAGGGCAATGTCACACGGCTGGCCCCTATTAATCTTGTGGTCAACTTACACTCTTGGGTTGTTTTCACATGAACTGCTGTCAAATTGGGTTTCCTCCACCCTGCCTGAGGATCGCGAAGTTTCTGCTTCTTTGCAGGATGCCCTGTTCCTTGCCTGAATTCACTGCAAGGAAAACGGGGATTTCATTCTCACAGTTCTGTCCCACATGGGGTCACAACACTCAAAGGTATGGCCCTTTTAGAAGGAGCTTTCCAGTCGACATTCCAAGAGAGTCCAAGAGTCTGCAAATGTTCTTACCCCTTCTATCACTCCATATTCCAGACTATTCTATTAATAACCTTTCTCCCTGGAGAATAAATGTAAAATCCTCACGGAGGCAGGGGTGCTGGGGGGAGACCTGCCCATGGAGAACAAGATAATTTCTCATTAGTCTGAGAACAATGCAGGTCTGTAATTGCTTGTTTCATATTCTGGAGTACAAAACTTGATTTTTTTTGTTTTAACACAGCATTGGATACTGGACACAGACCTCTCCAGTCCCCCTAAGAGAAGAAAACAACTAGATTATTTACCAACATCCTGGAGGCCAGTAAACAATTTAGGTCTTTTCTGCAGGCAGTAGTCAGGAATGCTGATGACATTTACTTAGCTATCAGTAGGTACCAGGCTGCGTAGCCTTCAGGGCAGAGGTACAGAAAAGTATAAAGGAGGGAGTTGTGCAAGTCTTTTTTCTTAATAGTGCACTGGCCAATTTTCAGCACTTATCTCAGCCTTGCAGCCCTATTTCCTGGCGGTCTCAGGGTCATCTAAGGATTCGGGGCTAAAGGGGTAAGTGGTCTAGAGACATCTACCTCCCAGCACTTTCTTATCATCATCCACTAACTATCACTCAAGTATGGTGTGGCCCCTGTCTAGATCTCCACCAGGTTATGGAGCTGGTGGAAGCGCTACTCTTCCACTGGGTCCTCCAAATAACCGACAAACCCTCCAATACCAACCGTCTCTTTGCTGGCATCCCGAGGCAAGAAAGCAGTCGCAGAAATATGTCGATGCTTGAAACAAGAAGGCACTTTTTCACAGTCAAGTTCATTGCAGTCTTTTTTGTGTATGCGTGAAGCAATCTAGTTTTTACTGAAAGAAATTTACTTAGAATGATTTAAGAGCAGAAAAAGAGAAGAATATGTGTTCAAGAGGAAAACATGGGCTTCTCCAGAATGGGAAAGAAAAAAAAAAGATGACAGAGTATTTTAAGGAAGAAGAGGAATCCATCTGTTTGGGTTAATTTCCTTGTAGTCTGTCTGTTAGTGCCCGAGGCAGGAGGAGAGGCAAGAGCAGCTCCCAGTGAATCTTGAGACCCTTAACAATGCTTCCATGCAGGCATTAATGACTCAGAGTGAGACTAGAGAGAGTCAAGATGAAATCTCAAGTGAGGGGAGGCTGATTCTCATCAGCATCAAACTCTCCCAGACTAGCTTTCAGGGAACATACCCTAGCCCACAAACTTCTTTTCTAGCCCTTCTGAGAGGAATCCAGGAATCTTTTTCTTAGATTTGGGGTCAGAGAGGTGGGGGGTATGAAGGGGATGTACCCCTAAATAGCAGTGCCCAGTGGACTAGAGAGAGAGAGTTCAGGGAGTAAGGCCTTGCATGTGGTCAACCCTTGGTTTCAACCCTTGGTTTCATTCCTGGCACCAGACAGGGTCCCCCGAGCACAACCCCCAGGCACAGAGCGCCGAGTAGCACCAGAGTCCCAGAAGAATGGTCCCAACCCTTCTGTCCCCACAAAGATTACAGAGTCACGGAGGGCTTTCTCATTTTGCGAAGTCAACCAACAACACATCTTCCCTCTGCACCACGGCCCAGGCTGCTGTGTCTCCGGAGCCCGCTGCCAGGGACCACAAAGGTCAGTTCTGGGCGACTCTCTGCTGACTATTCTTCATTCCATCCTCAGAGGAACTGAGCTAAGAAGCAGTTCTGCTTTGCAGACAAGGAAACCAACCCCCGAGACTTTTAAATGACCGATTCTTTTTTCAAAAACCAAAAACCAAGTTCTATTCTAGTTTAGGTGATGTGGTCACGGCTGCTCACAACCACCAAAGCACCCTCTGTCACCTCTGGTGGGATCTTCATCCCTCCTTCCCCCCTCCCCCCCCACACACAACCCCTCCCCTCATGTTTGTGAATCAGTGAATCAGTTTCGCCATCCAAGGCCGAGAGGGCTTCTCATGTTCTATGCTGCTTATCCCCTGGCTTTGTGAAATGACTAATTCTTTGTTAGAAAGTGAGAGTCCTGCTTTAACCACAAATTGGTCTGACCACAGAGACTCTTTCCAGTGAAGGTGAGTGAGGTAAGTGTATTTTTAAAATAAGTCTTTGAGTTGCTTAAAAAAAAAAAAGTAATGTGCTTTCTGCTTTGTTCTGGGGAAAGGGAAAGGTTATCATAATCACTTTTTAAATTTTGCCCTAATTTTCACATCACCTAATTCGACATCTTTATGATTTTTTCGGTGGGGGAGGGGGACACACCCAGTGGAGCTCAGGGCTGACTCCTGGCTCTGTGCTCAGGGATCACTCCTGGAGGTGCTGTTGGGAAGCAGGGGTGGAAAGAGAACCTACACAGCATCTTCCATGTTGAATTAAAAATTAAAAAGACCTAGCAGTAAGACTAGAAAAGATTTCATTTCTTTTCAGTATCTCATGCTATTATGCAAGCAGCATATCTGTCACAACTGGAAATGATTTTGTGATTCCCGTATTTCTTCCTCCAGACAAGTAAGGGAAGCAAAATAGAATCTGAAGACCCCCAAAACTTCTGTGTAGCCCAAGAGTTACCCACGTGAGCACCTGGAACCACCAGGGGGCTTGAGAAAATACTCAGACACAGAAAACAACCCAGATCATACTAGAAGGACACACAAGGCTGAACAGCAGAGATAAAAATCAGTGGAACTGAGAATTAAAGATGACCCCCCCACACTCGACCCCCCCACCCACACACACACATGAATTTACAACTCATTCCAGGGTGGAAAGAAACACAAAATTATGTGCCTGAGTAACAGAGGCAACTGATTTATTTTTAAGACAATATATAATCTGCCATAGATTTCCACCTAACTGCCCTGAGAACAAGCACCAATATTGTTGCTGCTTTCATTTTAAGTTTTATTATCGTCGTTTAGGTAGCATAGCTAATATTTTTGGTTCCCAGGTTAATTGTACCTCACAGTCACCAACATGCCCAAGACCAACATCCTTAATCACACTTTAGCCCACTCCATTTCCCCAGCCGTTCCTCCCCCACCACTTGGAAATTGAGTTTTATGACCCAAGGCTAGGGGTCTATCATAGTTCAATACTGTCTATTCCATTGTTTTGTTTCTCTTTATCCCACAGGTAGGTGAGATCATCTGGTATTTGTCCTTTTCCCTTAGACTTAGTTGAAGAGCGAGCACCTTTGAACCGAGCTGACCCCAAGTTCCTATTCTGATTCTCCCAGGGGAAAGTACAACTCACTCATTCACTCTGAATCTTCCTTCCTTGTCTGTAAATTAGGTCAACAATACCTACCTTGTAGAGCTTTTCTCAAAATTAAAGGTAACAAGGTATACAAGATGCTAAGCATAGGGCACTTACAAAGGTTTCAATCTTCTGAAATCTCTCCATGTGGCTATTTGGAGCTCCAAATAATTCACTTACTATGTCTGACTCATCACTAAACAAACAAACTATAAACTATATTCCTCTAGCATTTTCCCTTAAAATGATCTTGACCCATAAGGTCATGTGTAGAATATTTGTATTTATCATTCAATTCTCATATAGTTCACTTAAAACTACTCATAACTAAGTGGAAGTTTCCTTTTAAAATGAAGCACCTATTTTTAGAGCATCTACTACGTCCCAGGTATTGCACCAAACATTCTCTATTCATCATACTCATCATCTAATGTTATTTCATTCTAAGTCTCCTCTAAAAGAAATCTCACATTTTGAATGAAATTAGGATTCATATAACTCTCTTTCTCTCTCTCTCTTTCTCTCTCTCTCTCTCACACACACACACACAGACGAGCAAGGAAACTTCTTAGAATTTCAACCCAGGTCTGTCAAACCTGCAGAGTCAGACTATAATTGTGTCTCTTAGAGTATTAAATGCTTTGTACATAAAATGTAAATGAATGCTTTATATTCATAAAATAACGTGTGCATATGTGGACCTATGTCAAACTTTTTAAGATTTCCTCATAAACTAGTGTTGTACTTAGAACTATACAATTAGTTTCTAAATGAAGATGGAAATCCATCTAGTTCTATGTTTAGCAAGTGGTGTTCTTTTACCTCTGATAAGTGTTAGAAACTACAGCACCCTCCCCCAACCCTGCCAAGCCCTTTGATACTATTCAAGCTTTTTATTAGGCCTAATGTTGATCGCCTTCCCAGGGCATCTACTGGTTTGCGTGTAATTTGTCTAATTAAATTTAAAGAAGAGATGTTTCAGGGAGCAGCATTTCATCATTTCCTCTTATACTCCATGCTGTGGACTTTAATGAGGACCTAAACCCCATCTTAACTCAGCCTTAGTTTCAGCACAGATGAGCTGTGCTTGTTAAGACAGTCTTCAGTTGTCGGGAAAAATAGCTTTATTAAGGTCAAGGAATGTGGAGAGTTTGATTAAAGCTAATCAAGGAAGAAAGCCAGGCTGCAGAGCCGTGAATCAAGCCTCAGTACAACATGTTTAACATAACTTAACCTAGCCTATCTGTTAGAAGCAGACATAAATAAGATCAGGTTTCCAGAAAGAATGCATGAACAAATGCAGGCATAGCACACAGTGTCATAGAGCTCCCGAGTTGAAGTTGAACAACTCTTTCAAGCAGCGGCATAGAGTTTAACCCCAGGGGTGCAAGTGACAGAGGAGGGCTGTCCACAGTTCCTGTCATTTAGAAGGAAAACAGGCATGATTTTTATTCTTTGCAATTTAAAATGTGTTAGAGATAGCTCTGTCCAGTCAAGGATGACACACACAGTTATCACCCTCTTGTTAACCTCAAAGTGAGGTTTCCAGCTCAGTGAACCTGTGTGACTCTTATCAGCATCTGCAATGCCCTGGCCCTAACACTACCGATATTTCAGAACCCTTTTCCAAGTGGGGTTTATAATACTATTTTGAGTTTTTAAAAAATCGAATGAGTGTGTAATCAGAAGGAAAAGTGGAAATCTAGGGGCTGGAGTGATAGCACAACAGGTAGGGCATTCACCTTGCACGAGGCCAACCCAGGTTCTATATCCAGCATCCCATATGGTCCCCCAAGCACCGCCAGGAGTAATTTCTGAGTGCAGAGTCAGGAGTGACCCCTGTTCATCACCAGGTATGACCCAAAAAGAAAATAAAGAAAGAAAGAAAGGAAGAAAGAAAGAAAGAAAGAAAGAAAGAAAAGAAAAGAAAAGAAAAGTGGAAATCTAGAAAAGCTAAAGATTAAAGCTATTGTTCCAATGCTAAAGTATGCCCAAATCACATGACCTTGCAAAAGATTCTTGGATTGGGCTGTCTGGGTCCTGCCACAATTCTCCCAAGCACCAAATAAGAGCAGTGAACTAAAGGGTCTCCTCAGATCTAAAAGATCTACAATGCTGTTCAAGCCTCCTTTCAGTATGAGGAGCTTTGATGCCACTGAACAGCTTTCAGAACAGTTTTCTTCCTGATTTAAGGCAATATAATAATATCAAGTGGTGCCCTCACTTGCCATTTGATAATAAACAAATCCACTTCAAGAATCAACTGTGGGGGGCTGGAGCGATAGCACAGCGGGTAGGGCATTTGCCTTGCATGCAGTCGACCCGGGTTTGGTTCTAAGCTTCCCATATGTCCCCCAAACACCGCCAGGAGTAATTCCTGTGTGCATGAGCCAGGAGTAATCCCTGTGTATCACTCACTGGGTGTGATCCAAAAAGAAGAAAAAATCAACTGTGGAAGATCAAAGCAATAGTACAACAGGTAGGGCATTTGCCTTGCACACAGAAGACCCGGGTTTGATCCCCAGCATCCCATATGGTCCCTGATCCCCCAAGCACCGCCAGGAGTAATTCTTGGGTGCAGAGCCAGGAGTAAAGAAGCAAACCCTGAGCATCACCAGGTATGACACAAAACAAACAAACAAACAATGAAAAGAAAACCCAACTGTGGAGAATGAAAGGGGAGCCTTGATGAGTTTCAAAGCAACTATCCCAATAAGGAAGAGATCGCTTTTTCTTTAGTTATGCTATTGTTCTGTTGTACTGACTTGGACTTTCTATACTTCCCCTTCCCAATTTGCAGCTTTGGAACATATTATTATGAATCACACACAGACCTTTTTAAAAACACATTTACAATTCATTCAATGACACTGGCCATATTCAGAATCTATGACAAGCTAATAATTATCAATTTACCGTTTAAACAATAAATACTTTAACAGGGTCATTGAGGACTCTTAAAGGGGTCATGCTGAAGAGATCCCAAATCCTGTGTTATCTCTTGTACAGTTAAAACAGGTAAGAAACTTCCTATAATGTTTTCTATGAAGAGTTCCATCAAGGGGGGCTGAAGTGATAGCACTGTGGGTAGGGCGTTTGCCTTGCGCACAGCCGACCCAGATTCGATTCCCAGCATCCCATATGGTTCCCCAAGTACCGCCAGGAGTAATTCCTGAGTGCATGAGCCAGGAGTAACCGCTGTGCATCACCAGGTGTGACCCAAAAAAACAAAAAACAAAAGAGTTCCACCAAGGGACATATGAGAAAATAACAGACTTACCTTCCACTAGAACCCAACTCATCACCTTTTCTCTCACTTACAGGAGGTAATGGGATATAGAAACTTAGAAAGAACACAAGAGAGCTGTGTATAATGGGATGTTAATAATCTTATTTTTCTAAGAAATTGAGAAGCAAAGAGGTAACGATTTTTCTCAATCTACATAAGCATGTGCGCACACACTCATACTGCTTTAAAGCACTTTTGTATCTCTTTACATATGACATAATCACTATTTAAAAAAAACATTAAGGCAAGCAGGGCAGGTACTAGAACTTCCCATTTCAAAGAAACAAAGGAGCAAAGAAGCAAAGTGGCTTCAGCAACTCACAGACATTGCCAACAGCAGTGCCAGAAGTAGATGCAGGGCCTCTGAATTTTATTCTAATGTTAGCCCACCATGGGACACTGCCTATTTACACTGCTTTTTATCAACCCAACAAATATTTATTGAGTGCTAGCGACGTGTCTGACACTGTTTTTGATACTAGAAAAACAGAGTGAACCAGACCAATAAGTTCCTTTTTCTCATAAAACACTGCAGCATACATATGTGTATATTTATAATAAGTATAGCTGAATATATATGGCTTTTCATATGCTTTTCTATACCGCCAGTTTATGAGGCTCATTAAAAATTAAGATCACATATAAATATTTATTATTTTTTAAGAACCGTACTCATTAGGTCAACACAGAGAAAATAAACCCAACCACTCCCTCCTCCCTTCCTTCCTCATTTCTCCACACTGCTAGCCTTTTAAAACAATCTAAGCAAATAGCAAAGTAACATCTCTTTCGGTTACACGTCTGTTCACATGCTCAGAAAGAAAAAAAAAGGTAGCTATAAAAGTCTTCAGGAAAAAAAAGGAGAGATTCAAAATTACGGACAACACTTTTTAAAAAGCATTTTTAGTACACAGAGACCATCTCAAAGAATATATGGAGACATCTTGTTTAGAAAAAAGTTGGTTCTTTTTCCTCTCTTCTTTTTAGTCTACACAAAACACAGTCTAAAAAAAAAAGACTGGGTTGGGGGAGTCTGCTCCCCATCTCCCTTTGCTGAATGAGAGATCGACAGGAAATTAACGCAGTGGTAGGGAACTGCTTGCCAAGAGTGAACTCTGAAACAAAAGCCCCACTATTGTGTAAGAAAATCTGACATCTATACCCTCAGCTGTATTCTAAACTTCAGTAATACTTCAGTATGATCTATGATTTGTTATAAGTTTTCAACTTCAATATCTAAAGTGTTGTGTGACTCTCTATCTTCCCACTTCTCCTAAGAGAAACAGACCTTTGTTTCTTTGTTCCTCCCTTCAATCCATTTGTCCTTTTTTGCCAGCATCCAAGTCAGTCAATGAATTCAACTAGCTTCCTATCCATCGAGAGAGTGCCCACCACTGCCATCATACTGTGAGCCAGGGCTACTTGAAGCTGATGTTACAGAAAATGCCCACTGCTTGCTAAATTTGTGAGCCTGATATTGTCAAACACCCCACCCCATCCTCATTTCTATTGGCTTTTACAGCAATCCAAGTACAGAAAAAAAATACCAAAACACCAAGGCGGGAGATAGCAACCTAGGAACTAAAAATCAAACCAAAGGATGCTCAGGTAAATGTGCTGAGAACCACCCATTCTATGAGACAAAGCATAAAGATGATTCCCTTCATGAGGCAAGAGACAGTATAACGGGTATGGCACCTGTTTTGCATGTGGTCCATCTGGGTTCGATCCCTGTGCCACATATATTACTCCCCAAGCTGCACAAGGAGTTATCCCTGAGTCCAGAGCCAAGAGTAAGCTCTGAGAACTCCAGGTATGTCTACCAAAAAACAAACAACAACAACAACAACAAAAAAAGGGATTCCTTTCAGCAACAGTTGAGATGAATTCTTCCTTGTCCAAAATGACATGATCACAGCTTGTCATAGCTATTCTCAAGAAAGAAAATCAGATTTACTTCAGTCTATCATTCAGTTTATCTCTATTTGTTTCTAAAGAAATGTATAAAATGTTGGGGGGGGGGGACAGGGAGATGGTGCAAAGGACTGAAGCATGTGCTATGCACATCAGGAACCCTGCTTCTGTCCCTGGCAGAAGG
This sequence comes from Sorex fumeus, assembly GCF_029834395.1. Lineage (NCBI taxonomy): Eukaryota > Metazoa > Chordata > Mammalia > Eulipotyphla > Soricidae > Sorex > Sorex fumeus. The sequence goes on from NW_026606102.1 coordinate 6,252,370, forward strand.
GACACAGTCCCCCAACACTGCCAAGAGCAACCTCTCTGCTCCTAAGTACAAGCCAGGAGTAGCCTCCAAGCATTGCTGGCTCTGACCCCAAAACAAAAATAAAATAAATGCAGAGGATTGTGCCCTACCAAGACAAAACTGTGTCCCTTCGCTCATTTAAATAAGTGCCAGAAGTAGGACCAAATCACCCACGTCTCAGCTATGGAAGTTTTCTGGGCACATTCCAAAAGTCTACATCTGCTTGGCAGCAACTCAGAAACAGAGATACGGTTACTCTTTTTTACAGTAACATAGCTTTCCCAGGCTTCCAAGAAGGAAAACACAGCTTGCTCTGTATCAGAAAGAAATCCAACCAGATTTGCAAAAAATCATCTCACTCATTATTTGGCCCCATCAACTTAAAAACTATTGCCATATACGGAACTAAAATCCCCCATGCCATGCATGCTATCAGAGATTGTCCTGTGCATGTGGTTTAAGAGTCCAAGTGGAAACCTTTCTTCCCTTTTCCTTTGGCAATACAAACACTTAAGCATTTAGTGATAAAATATTAAAAGCATGAGGCTCCAGACCCTGCAAGTACAAGTTGCTGATATAGCAACAGCACCAAGGAAAGGTGTCAAGTATGTTAAAATATGGCTCTGGCTTACACATTAGGGCCCCTATTCTATCCCTAATATGCCTGCCTGGTTCCAACTGTCCATAGTTAAATGTGTACATCAGCACTAAAATGCAACCTCTTCAAATCTAGGGAGGAAATTCTAAACATCTATGTCAACGAACAAAGTAATTGTCACATTTGTTCACCACAACAGATTTAGACACTGTTTTTAATTATAACATTAATTGATCTTTTGTCACCACTAATTAGAGCGGTAACATCACATTTAGTTACTTTACTAGCAGGAGTCAACTTTTAGTGCTGGAAAATGCATTGATGAGGAAAAAGGGTGAAGTGGGCAGAGAAAGGGGAATCCAACAGAGAAAAGTGATATTTTTTTAAAGAAATGTTTACCATGATTGGGTGCCCTTGTATATTCTAATTAATTGTGTCTAATGAAACTTCGCCTAGTCTCTTTGCAATTAGAGTTGAAACTCTTCAGATATAAAATGTTTCCTCCTTGTTGGGAAACCAGGAAGAAATATGTTGATGACTGGAAATTTTACCTTTGTGACTTGGGACAAAAAAAAAAAAAAAGCTCTCTGAACCTGTCATAGTCCCAGTCAGTGAGAAATGTAAGGGACTTTAATGGGTATTTTAGTAGAACCACTTAAAATTAAGTGATGAATTTGAATGGGAAAAGTTATTCCAATAAAAGCAAACAAATTAACTAACCTGACCTTGGTCCACATAAAAGATTCATTTTCTTAATGGAAACAAACTCTCTGAGTCTAGCTCAAGTTTAACCACTGAAGTGTATGTTGAACCTAAATTAAGCTACAGAAATGTCTGTCTCCAGAAACTCAGGTGTACCTGCATAAGTAGGCAAGAGTTCTTAGAGCTGCAGGATATGCCACTAGCGTGGTCCTGTATGACCCACTTCTACAAATTACCACATGAGTCAGAAACCTGTTAAGACCCAATTAACAAAAATGTTATGCATCACTGATGCGTGCTTTGTCCAGAGCTTAATTCCACTGTTTTCCTAAGTAAATTCTGTCTTTTCTATTCATTAACTTTCTCTTCCCTTGGGTACAAGTAACAACTTCTCCTATCTTGCTTAAAAATGTTTAGAAACAGGGCAATGGGTATGTCCTTTGGTCCACTGCTCAAAGAGTGGAAGACATCTGTCTTCAGATATTTGGCACCTCTAACACTACAAAAATCACACATCTTTCTCCTCTCACCAGCAATCTAGAAGGTACCATCAATAGAGCTCAGCAACTGGGGCATGGGTTGGTTTTCCCTCTTCTTCCTACTGCAATAACCAGAACTTCTCCAATACAGTTAGACTCAAGCTGGAGACTCTTAGGGAACATGTCATTCTGTCGGGAGAAGGAACGCTGAGAAATGCTGAGGCTATGAAACAAGATGAGTTTGCTGGAAGCAACCAGAGACCAGTGGCTTGCCTTCTTAGAAGCAAGAATGGAAGAAGGTTCATCATAAAAATATAAGAACCTTCATACCAAGTCAACTCCCTTATCTATAAGCCAAGAGTGTAACTCTAATGGGGCCCCCAGGAGACAAGTTTGTAAAAAGGGATGGTTGTGCTCTGAATCTCTCAACATTCCCTAGCTCGAGTCAATATTTTCACAAACTCATTATCTCTAAACTCCCCTTGGAAAAAGCTCCCATGATAACACGCAGCAAAAAGCTAGTGACTTCATATGGGAAAGCAGGACTAACATCGTCTGTCCATGCGTACTTACTCCACATGCTAATAACAGATAATAAACTTATCCTTGGGTAACTGGGCTACTTCCTAATGTCTAGAAGTAACCTTCATTTGACTTTATATTTTTAACATTTAAGAGGACAAAAGAGGAGGGAGTAGACGGTAGAGCCTACCATTTGTTAAAAGATCCTACTACTGCTTTAAGTGTGTCACTCAGGAAAGACACCCCCACACTGCACACCTGAGTTTCCTATCTCTTAGATGTTGTGTATTTAATCAACCCAACCTCATTAAGACCTTAACATCTCAAATTCTTATATGCATGCAAATTCATCGATTTCCCTTTAGGCAAGCCATCACCCACTTAAATAAAATGTTTTGTTACGTTAATCAAAACTTTTAAGTTATCTACATTTTTATTTCACACATAATAGAACTCATCTTTTTTTAGATTATTATTTTTGTTTGTTTGTGGGGATACACCCAACAGGGTTTGGGAGCTACTCCAAGCTCAAGGTTCAGGGGACCATGCAATACAGGGGACTGAACCTGAGACTCGAGTACGTGATGTCTGTTGTTCAGCCCTCTGAGCTCTTTCCCCAGCCCAGGCTCACTGATGTTAAATGGACTCTTTTCTTGCCTCTAGATAACATCTTATTTAATTACTACGTGCCATTATTTTTCCTCTTCATAATTTTTCCAATGATCTGGGTGTTTGGAACAACTGCATTATATGCCATTCACCCAAAATAAAGGCGCATGAAAAAAAACTGACCAAAATAAGTAACCCAATACTAAAATCCTAAAAAACAAGCAGCTTAATCGAAACAATTTCAATTCAACTGTTTTACCCTAAGAGTCAGGTATTTGCCAGGTGTGGGGCTTAGTGCCAGGGAGACAGACTTGCAAAGGCCTCTTCCCTGGAGAGATTCCCAGTCACCTGAAGGAGGTGGCAGCTACTCTACCACAGGTAATTACTCAGTACATCTAAGATTTCCATCAACATCCACCACTTCCATTCAAACTTTCCAGTCCAAGAAGGTTTTGTTTAAGATACAGAAAAACAAAAACTAAAAGCAAACTCTCCAACATTTTTTTAATTTTCTAAAAGTGCCTTTTAAATGCCCACTTCCTCTTAAGAATATTGAAAGGGGCTGAGGATGTGCTTCAGCAGCAGAGTGCTTGCCTTGCATATTTGAGGTCCTGGTTTTGATCTCTGGAACTGCAGGAAAGGAGGAGGAAATATTATAATCTCTTTGTCATGTTTAAAGACATAAGCATGATTCTTTTTCTGTGGCCAAGTGTATCAAGAGAACAGAAAATACTGCTTCAACCTTTCATTTTAGCCTGGTACCTTACATGTCTCCTGGGTCAAATAACGAGGTCTAGATGATGGTGGAGTTACTTGAATTGATGGTCACTTGGGAAACCCTCCTTGAAGAGCTTGTTAAATTCAGCCTGGGGGAAGTTTCCACTTCCAGTAGATTTGAGTTTTTTGAAGAAAATAGATAAGCTGCTTTAAAATTTTGGTAATTGTGACCCAGGAAAATTCACACACAGGCTAAATTTTATATGTGATTTCAGGAATTAACACAAGAACCAAGTGAATGAACCGGTTCACTGTGTTCACTATTCTTACTAATGGCATGAATGATGGCATACTAACAACTGTTAATGAATCAGTCAGGAAAGTATCAAACTAAAGCACCTTCTGTCATATTCTTTCAGCCTACAATTCTAAGATTCAAAAAGCGGGGATGGGGGAATGGAACATATGTTTAAAGGTGTCAATTGAACATGAGTATGCATATGTGTGTATTAAAAAGTCAACTGGGGACACTGTGGTGGGAAATGTACAGTGGTGAAGGGACAGGTGTTAGAACATTATATGACTGAAACCCAATCATGAGCAACTTTGTAACTATGTATCTGTGATTCAATTAAAAAATTAATTAATTTTTTTTAAAAGTCAACTGGGTACAAAAAAAGAGACCACAAGGACATAGGGGTTGTTAACATACCTGCACCACAAAAGAGAAAACCTTCAGTATTGTGATGTTCCTAAGGTAGCTTTGGGACAAAGGAGAGGTTATAAGAGGGGCAGAAGTACAAGAAAATATTTTCAAGCAATGTGCACTATGAAGTCAGACAGGGCTGCATTATGAGGAAGGGGATTCTCCCTCAATCTGAAAGGACCTTGAATCTGCAGTATAAAGATGGAACTGGTGTCTAATTTCAGTCTTGCCTTAAATCAGATGAGACCCATGGAGGGAGACAAGGTCCTTTATGCCCATAAAACTTAATTTCCTCATCAGTAAAACAAGGACTATAGGAGCCAGTAGGTAGGATACTTGTCTTGCACACAGCCTACGTAGGTTCAATCCCCAGCATTCCATAAAACTAAGAGTGATTCTTAAGCACAGAGCCAAGGGTGAGCCCTGAACATTGGCTCAAAAGCTAGATGAAGGGGCTGGAGCAATAGCACAGGGGGCAGGGCATTTGCCTTGCATGCGGCCGACCCGGTCAGCATCCTCTATGGTCCCCTGAGCACCCCAGGAGTGATTCCTGAGTGCATGAGCAAGGAGTAACCCCTGTGCAACGCCTGGTATGACCCAAAAATTAAAAAAATAGCTAAATGAAAAAAATATATATTGTAAAACCCACACAAGAATCAGAGGTGAGGATGAGAAAGCCTCTGCTTTCATTCAGCATGAGTCTTCCAACCTTCCCTGCAACTCCCTCACATTTTTTCTGGAAGCATCTAAGCTGAGGTGGTTGGGGTCTCACATAGCAAGTTCCTACAGAAGAAGGAGGTTAGACAAGAGAAGTTCTGCTATGCTTGGCCTGGAGTTTGGGTATCTTCTATGTTATGCCAGTGAAGCAGCCACTAAAAATCAAAATTAATGCTCTCATTTTTTAATATTATATGCTTACTAGCTCACTCCACGTTGTTTCAAATAATTTTCCATAAGCTCTTAAATGTCTCCATATTCTGTATGAACCTAAGTTCATACCATTCCCCAAACATGAGCCCCTATAAAATGTTCCAGGATCTCTTTTGTGCTCTGAATAGAATTTGTTAGACTGCCAAATTATTCGGTCTTCTCCAGATAGCCTCGTCATTTCTAACTTAGATATCAAATTCTTTTATCATCATATTTTAATCAAAGCCTTTCGAAACCATCTGAGAGCTGGGGAATACCGTGAAGTCTAAATTAAAAGAAGGGGGGGGGGGGGGGGAGAAAGAAAGAAAAAAGCATGAGGGCAAAATGTAACTACCAAATGGGACAGAAGCAAAGGGCTATTCTGACTTTGCTTTAGGATACAAAAACAGCGGAAGCTACTGTCATCTTAGGAAGAAAAAAATGTCAGCTCAAATGTCACATGTGAATAAATTATTGGTCATGCCTTAACAACAAAACAAGAGGTCTCCTAGTTTTATTCCTAACCCATAAGTTTACACGAGGTCTTTAGTTAGAAGAATGTCAAAAGGAGGAAACCTCTTCTTTGTCAAAAAACTACCATGCACCACTCAAAAAAATTCTTTAAATAATGTGAAAAATTGGACACGGAATGAAGTATCTGGCTCCACACCTTAGGAGCAAGGCGGCCAAGATTCACTCATCCAAGAGGGAAAAATGGGGCTGGAAGGTGCAGACCAGGCTCACAGCTGCTTTGGAAGCTACAGACTTTGTCACTGCAAAGGCACTTTGTCACTTCTGTATGCAAGCACATTGAAGCACAGTCACCTGGATTCCCTCCTCTAGGGATCAATACCCCCTGCACCCCACAAGAAGGAAGACCTGTCCACCATCCCCCAGGAAGGCTGACTTTTCCTGCATAACAACAGCTAAAAAGGAAAAACAAAATATGGCCACCTCCTCCCACCAAGCCCCAATTTTATAACTAAAGGACATCATTGTTTCTTCCATTATTATTTTCTTTCAAGCATGACAATAAACACTCTTCAGTGAATTACTCATCAGTGGAAAGCTATTCAAAGAATTCTACATTGATAACAGTCCACACAGAGAACAGGAAAGAACTTGGGGTGATAATTTGGTCTGAACCTCTCACCCTTCAGATACCTGGAATGCCTGTTTCTCTGTCCGCCAAAATGGGGAATCCTTATGATGAATTCAGAATACAAATCTTCCTGTCTACTCCAGGCAGAATTCATCTTTCCTTCCTTTGTGCGTCTGAATCTCATCTACAACACTCACTACATTGTTTGGTTATAATGTCTGTCTCCATTGCCAGGCCTTAAGCCTCTTGAGAGTAGGATTCGGTATTATTCATCTACGGATCCATAGTGCCCAGCATAATGGTTGACTCAGAGAAAAGTCTCAAAGTTCCTTCAATAAATGGATGCTGAATTAACTCAGATCAAAGGACATTGAAGGTCAAGAAGCTAAAATGACTGGCTAAAGATCACAGAGTTAGAACAAGGGCTAACCCCCCAGCAGTATTGTCTAATCTTCCCCCATGGACCCTCCCTTGCTGAAGAGATGATGAGGATGGCTTATTATTTTACTGCTTCTTAAAACTTAATTGTTGTTTCTTCTGCACTGAAGCAACTCTTACTCCAATGGGGTGTTCAAATTCGAGGGAGATAAGAAGTAATCTGTATTGCACAGTATTAAATAATTTCACATAAAGCTGGTAAAACAGAAAGGTTTTACACATGCAAATCTGCCCTTGCACCCAATTTCAATTCGCTTATTTTCCTGATCTATATTCCCGCTCTCCAGATGGACCATCAGCTTTATACCAATGCCAGCAACAGCTTGTGTATTGTTTGTTTAAAACAAAGATGATGGATTAAATATCATATGCAAAGTGAGGAAAGAGGTTAAGGCTAATATTCCTGTTCTGAAATATATCATAAACCCAGTCCATGTAGCTTCTGTTCTCAGTGAGTTCATACAAATAAAGATTTCATTTTATTTCTCAGACTCATATGAGGAAGCAGGCATTCCTCTAGAGTATGGAGCCTTTCCATCGTTCCAGATTTATTCTAGTTCTAAGGCATCATTATCCTCAAAATTATACAGACTTATGTCATTTCATTGAAACACTCTTTTACCCATCACATTGCCCAGATCCAACATAACACTTTTGTTTAAAAATTATGCCAAGTGAGCAAACTTGAAGTTTTTTTTCACCTATATTTGAGTATTCCGAAAAAATGTCTTTAATCATCTCAAATAAATTCTAATCCCAAAAAAATCTACAATGTCAATGCAAAAATATGTAAACCAGATCAATCTTAGCACAGGTTTCTTTGGGGACCCTCTGCATCATAGGAGTCTTTGCACCAACTAGTAGGACTGTGAATCAAAACCCGTCCTGCTGTGTAGGTGTTCTGCCATGCCTTATGAGTTTTTTTCCTGTAAAATTGTGTTATCTCCATTAGGAAAATAATTCAAAGGGAAAAAATTTGAAAACTGATGGAAGATTGAAATGCAAAGAAAATTCTATAACAGGACTCTGAAGACAGGAGATAATTTTAGTGGATTATCCCTCAACAAAGGAATACTGATTAGGATCAAGGAGTCCCAGGGGGAATACCACTAGAAGAAGAAAGCTCAGGTGGAACCCTCCATTTCCTCCTGACTACAAGGCTGTGTACAGAAAGTCCTTCTAAAATACATGCCAAGGTGATCTAAACTGAGACACGAAAACACTGTCAAGCATCAGGTGACCGAAGTCCCATTACTCTGTTATTCCTACCAACTGAACAGGTCGAAACTTTATTTGAACTGGAATTTGGCCCTCCCCAGTTGCACCATGAAGAGAAAATATTTAAAGAAATGAATTTTGCAATTCCTATGTTTGGAATGAGCGATAAAATCTGTAGCGTTACCAATGCTTTCTAGATGCCAGTTCAATGGCATCCATTTTCCATGTCAGTACAGAGTATCAGCCAGATTGCATGTCTAATGAAACACTCAACAAACCTGCCCAAACTTGGGATACGTGCATTCATCAAAGACTTTAAAATATGACCCTGATGGCAACTTGACTGCCAAAACCACAGTGAATCCCATCCTACTTCACTATAACTCTCAGTTTTGTAATTCTGGATTGCCATTTTTCTTCTGTATGTTTGCTTATGTGATAATATTAGTAAGCTAAGATGCATAAATAAGCACCCAACAAATAAAAAAGAAGCTATAAAACAGAATGTACCCATATAAAAAACATAGGCACAAATACACAGTGTTAGGTAAGCAAGTGGACACATTAATAAATTTAACTTTTAAACAAATATATAAAAGAATATATATACATATTTATTTTCTACACCTTTGAGCAAACTTGATGGTGGCTAATTTTTATTCATATCCAGCAAGCTAAATTTTGGGCTAACTGAAACATTAAAGTTTCAAAACATTCTATGGCTCTTTGGTCTATTTTTATTTATTTGTTCACTTGAAATTTTTGTCAGGGAAGGTAGCTGGAGCCTCCCTTTAGAATATCTTCCCACCTACACATCTTCCTACTGCAGCAATACAAGTTGAGCGGAATGCACACTTATGTAACTTTAAGAAGGAAAAAAAAAAGGTAAAAACTTCTACTCTAGTCCAACATTCTAAACACCACCAAGCTAAACTACTGAACATTTCATTTTACTAACAAGATAAAGACTATACTAAAATATTTTTGCCAGGATAGACTAAAAACCCTTTCTTCTGATGTATGGGAGTAAAAATGACCCCACTGAAAGTTCCTTACATGATGATACCTAGTGCTATCATTTCTTTCACAGTGCTATTTCAGGATAGTAAAAAGAGTCTTCTATTGTACTCATCTACTTATGGTATGCACTTATGGTATGCAAACTCATTGCCCCATAAAGTGAATTCTATTTGTGTTGAATGAATATTCACCATTTCCTGCTAATGAGGTAAAAAGTGATTCCAGATGCATGGGGATTAAAAAAAAAAGTCTTACTTTTCACTGAAAATTAATTCCAGGGCAAAAACCGTTAGAAAGTTTTATTTTCTTAATCTATAACTCTGTGATCAATTTCTGGTTTCTTGCATGTGTGTTTCTTAAAATACACATTTTATTCTCAAGAATTATCTTCTGAAGGAAAGTCACAATGATCACATTTTGAGCAGAAGGTTCCTAATTTTTATTCAAATCCAAAAAGAACATTTTTTTTTTGGTGCAAAACAGAACAATTCTTTCAAAAAGAGCAATACAACACAGTAGAAAACATCATCCAAAGAAACAAGAGTTCAAAAAGCCCCAGGAAAGGCAGAGTTAAAGACGATCACTTAATCAACCTTAACTCACACTGGAATATTTAGTTATTACATCATTTGCTGTACACAAGTCACACGCTGTCCTCAGTACACTCCATTGAGTAACAGACAATGCAATGCTTTAAATTTGATTTCCTAATGTCCTGGAGGTCAATTTAAGACCTTACATTTTGTTGATACATATACTGCAGATCTACTTGAGTTTTATTTTTTAAGTTTTCTAAACTTTCCTGGTATTATGGCTTATAAATATTGTTAAGTAAATACAAGCAAAGGCACTAATTATAGATCGTAAAATGCAAAACACTGCCATCTCAAAGTTTTCAATCTAATTTGAGCAGTTACAAACATAAAAAGTATCTTTTGCCCTAGAACTTTTTTAGTTATTAATTTCTGATGCTTTCATTTCCTTAAATAAAGAACCAGATCCAGTGTTTACAAAGTAGTTTGGGATGTTTTCAGCATAAGATGGGCTTCAATGCCAACTGTTGATAACTTCAAAGCGATAATAATAGAGGAAGGATCTGTTATGAGTGTGCTTGTTCACTTTTCACACCTGGCAGTACTTGGGGGACCATGAGGTGCCAGGGATCTGAGGTCAGCCGCTCACAAGGCAAGCAACTTAACCCCTGTATTCTCTCTCTGGTCTCTACTGCGGTCACTTTAAAAGGCATTTTCAGACATGTCCTTCGAGATCGGACCAGAAATGACTTCACTTATAAGTGAGAAGACTCTCTTTGAGTAGCAGCTCTGTATTACTGGGAGGCGACACCATCGTGGCCCAGGTGAAGTAAGTGGACATAAGAACACCACTTAAAACGACCAGTTTGCTAGGATGCTCAACCTGTGTAGCCACAAACATTGATTTGGATTCTAACAATATTTCCAAACAATCCTCAAATCTGGCAGACGCAAAGAATACTAATCACCTAGATAAATGTGTTTCTACTGCATTCTGGAGACACGCCATAAGAATATATCAAGTTTAGGAAGCTTGCGTGAGTACAGCACCATCCCACTTGGCAACATTTCTTGAATTTCACATTATTTTATTAGGATGTTGGTACAAACAACTATGAAAAACTCAGGACTTCAATACTGGCATTTCACAGAGCCCGAGCCCAGCCTATGGCCGAGTATATGCCATGAGTCCAAAGCAGGTGACTCTGAGACCTGAGTGACACCACATGAAGAAAATGAACTACCAACTCTCTACCTTGACAAATGTTTGTTTTTCTTTTCTTTTTTTCAGTGTTGGGAGTCAAACCCAAACCTGATGCATGCAAGGCATGCACTTTACTGCTGAGCCACATCCCCAGCCTATTCAATGTTTATTTTTAAAACAAATCAAAGTTACAGATAAGTCTGATACATAAGTTTTCAGATTAAGATGAGCAGAGGCAAAGCTGCTAAAATTCAAGGGCACTGGAGCACAAATATTGACTTATCAAGTGTATGTCTACTATCTACTAATTTATTATTACTAATTTATGATTTTCACCCAAAAATTTATGTGTCCTCATAATATACATTTATTTCTCAATAAGGAGACAAGAAGATATTATAATGAATAAATATTTCTGCAATGAAGATTTTCAGTTCTAATAATTGGCTCAAGACTTCAAATTTAAAGATAAATATTTTTTAACTTTTCAGAGTTTAAGTCTGAATGAATGTAAAAATTTAGCAAGAAATATTAGAAGTTATTTAAGCCATACAAATTATTAAGCAAGATCCTATGCAATCAATGCACATAAAAATGAAGCAGAGAGTATAATGCTAACTTCTGATTAATGCATTCTGAGCTTACATTTCCATAGAGTTTCTCTTAATTAAAGACAAACAGAAATTTTCTCTCACTAAACACTTTGGGGTTCAAGTTTACTTTTTAGAGTTAATTCTAAACGTGAGCATCAAAAAAAGTGGTTTTGCTGAGTAACTGAATTACCTCATATGATAAAGTTATATGGACCTGGTGACAAAAGGAAAACATTTGGCAGAGAAACAAAGACCAAGAGTGTTAGTAGTGGAGTGGACTTTGGGAGTTGGGTAAGCAAGATTTTGTAAGTATCACTAGGGGGAAAATATCTAAATAAAAGCAAATATCCTCAAATTACATGCCAAAGATATTCAAAATGTCACAGAAAAATATACCTGAAAAATAAGGCTTCTATTTCTTGCAACTGGGACACAAAATAATTTACCTGAAAATAAATTAGGCTGAATCTCTTTCTCTCTCTCTTTCTCTCTCTCTCTCTCTCTCCATCTCTCCATCTCTCCATCTCTCTGTCTCTCTCCTCTTTCCCTCTCTCCTCCTGCCCCCATGCACTAGGTAATCAAGGCCTCATCTTTCACATCCCCAATGAAAGCAAGTCCTCTAATCTTTAAAAAGTCTCTATTACAATTATGTAACTTTAGAAATGTATTATACTTAGAAATAAGTTCTTTAACTTAAAAATGTACCTGTTAAAGACCAGCTAAGGCTGATTGGTGGGAGGGAACCTAGGGACATTGGTGGATGTAAGTTGACATGCTCGAAACTCTTTTATGAACAACTATGTAAATCATGGTGCCTTAGTAAAAATATCGTAATTTTATAATAATGAACTGTTACCTACCCTAACTATAAATACCATATCTGCCTGTCTGGACCAATGCTGCTTTCCCAATATTCAGTACAAGGCCTGTTATACAATGGCAGCCAGTAACAGTTGGCTGGATAAACAAGCTACCTAAAATAATACTGATTGAAATAAGCTTCCCAGAAGTGGTATTACCTATTCTGAATTCCTTTCCCTTTCTTTCACCAGAAGAAATTTTGCAGTTTGTAAACTTACTTATGGAGGGGGGAGGTCTATTTCAGTCAAATGATGATAGACAATTTGAGCAAGCTAGGAAATGCGTCATAAGCATTAAGCTCAAAGTCTTATACACAGTAGGTATTCAATAAGTATACTCGAGAGCTTTAATACCAAAAAGATCAGCTGCAGTCTGTCAGGACAATAAATTATTAAGCAACTATTATTAGCAAAGAAAATGATGACCTCGTAAAATATTCAAGTTATGTCTAACAAATAATATTAAGAGAAGACACAAACTTGTATATGGGATACACAGTAGCCTGACATAAGACTGTGCCTAGCCAAGAGTTCATTTTTTTTCTGTTCTTAATATTACTGCAGACTTGACCAAAAGAAAAAGAGATTAGAATGTATAGAGACTGTTTTCTAAATATAAGACCTTAAACTTTTAAGAGAAAAAAAAAGTCAGAGACCAAACATGATGGCCACTTAATACCTGAATTGCAAACCACAATACCCAAAAGGAGAGAGAGAGCAAAAGGGAATATGCCTGCCACAGAGGCGGGGGAAGGTGGGGTTGAGGGAGGCGGCGGGAAGGATACTGGGATCACTGGTGGTGGAGAATGGGCACTGGGAGAGGGAGGGGTACTTGGTCATTGTATGACTGAAACATAAGCACAAAAGTTTGTAAGTCTTTAGTTGTACCTCAGAGTGATACATTAAAATAAATAAATAAAAATAATAAAATAAAATTCAATTTTTTTAACCATTAAATAAAAGATTTGCTCGAGCGGGAAATAAAGAGAAAAAATAACTGGTATTAAGGAGACCAAATGAATCCTGAATCACAAGCTGATGTTTCATTACAAATTCTTTACTCTAGGGCTCATCTTCTGCCACTATGGAGGGATTTATATCCCTACCCTCCACTGACATGAATGGAAGGCAGACAGCTGTAGGAGCCCACTAGAGAATTAGGCCTGTAAGAGTAAAAAAAAAAAAACTTTTATTTGTAGTTTATCAAGAATTTCTAGCATAAACAAATAGTGTCGACTCTGTTAACTGTTAGAAGGGTTTATCATGCTGGAGGGAACACAACAGTACAATGTAATTAGTGCTGCTATGTCTGGAGTGATAGCACAGCGGGTAGGGCATTTGCCTTGCACAAGGCCGACCTGGGTTTGATTCCTCTGTCCCTCTCGGAGAGCCCGGCAAGCTACCGAGAGCATCCCGCCCGCATCACAGAGCCTGGCAAGCTCCCTGTGGCATATTCGATATGCCAAAAACAGTAACAACAAGTCACACAATGGAGACGTTACTGGTGCCCGCTCGAGCAAATCTAGGAAAAATGGGAGGACAGTGCTACAGTGCTATATTCATAGAACATACTACTGATCAAGCTATATGCTCTATTACCTTACTACACTCCCTCTCCCCACCCTCACACTCACACATTCTCAAGAGATTATCCTTGGGTACTCTGCTATAATTCCCAAAACAAGTAACATTTTCAAGTACTTCTACGTTTTTTTTAAAGTATGTTTTAAAGTGGAATGTTCTAGCAAATATACTCACATATGCAGGAAATACGAATTCACAAGCCAGCACAAGGTCATTATTTAATTTTTAATTAGGTTTCACCTAACAATGGAAAACTAAGTCTTCCTTCATCCATTTAACAAAATGCTCATTTAGAATACTCCTTGGCTTAGAAAGCTTCTGAACAGATGTCTAAAATGAGAATTCAAGACTCAGGAAAATATATGAAACTCACTTTATTCTGTTCTCAAGTGTCCTGATAAACAAACAGTCTCACCTACCATGGCCATGGTTGATAATTTATTTCTACAGTTTGATGACTGTACAGCAGTTCACTCTGCTGATGAAACAGTCTTTATTTGGGTGGGATGCACATAGATTCCAACTTAATGCATGTCATTCCCACAAAATAGACCATAGAGAAGATGCATGCCAAGCAGAACTGTACTTAACAGAAGAAGAAGAGAAAGAAAAAAAAGACACTTTTCGCCTATCAGAAGATGCCTTAACAACAGAGTGTTTATCAGATTCACAAAATCTCATTCTTGCCGGCAAAGCTCCACAGTCAACTTTGTTTTCATTAAGGTCATCTAAGTTTCCAATATCCACATTTCTGCATATTTGCAGTTACTAAAAATCCTTACCTTTGCAATTATTTATAGCTACATGGCAGTGGCAGATATGTACTGTGAAGGTATTTGGTTAATTAACTCAGGATCTCACTTTAACTGTATACAAGGTCTTCCTCCAAACCCTAAGGTAATTCTACTAATAACTGAAGAATTCTCCAAGATTATTTTGGGATCTCTAATTTGAGCACCACACTTTTGCCACTGAACTCTCTTGCTTTAAGTGGACAGCACTGGAATGGGAGGAAATCAGCATCAGACTAGAGGAGACTAGGGAAGGCCGAGAGGTAAACCAAGGGAGGTTAAAAAAAAAAAAAAACAGAAGAGAGGGCAGATACCCCTGAGAGTACCGCAGAAGAGAAGGCAGAATTTGGCCACAAACTCCGGTTTTCATCATCTTTTTACAGATTCAGAAGTTTCATACTTAAGTGAAGGGAATGTGAAATTTTACATCTCCACTCAAGCCAACTCTAACTATGCCAAGGGATAATGTGTCAAAGGTGCTCTCTGGGGACCTTTTCCTTCTGTAGGGCAAGGGCAATTGGGCAAACCCTTCCAACTGTGTCCATGAAGAAACTGATAAGTTCGTCGAACCTTGTCCAGCTCAGTGGTTGGCACAAGGGAAGCACCAGGTGTTTGCTGAGTGAATGTGGACCCAACTGAGGATACCACAGCTCAGACCCATCCTCTGCTACATCTCAACCTTCTGCCATACCCAAAACACCTACGATCTCTTCTGATCCCCAGACGCTGGCACTTCACAATCCTTGCCGGCATTCAGGTCCTGCCTGGGTACCAACTCCTTCAAAGAAGCCTTTTTCAGGCTCATAATTCAGAATCAATCATGTCTTCTCTTGAGTCCTGGGGGTCCTGGAGTCCACATACATGCACAGCACTGCCAGTGTAGTACCTTTTGTCTCTTCTACTACCAATCCATGAGCAAGAGGAAAAGAAGGATGAGGACAGCTTCTCCATTTCTTCTATTAATCTACAAACATGCGCCATATCATCTTATATCTTGTAAGTGATACAGTTGTTAGTTTTGAAATAATGCTTCACCCTATGCCCATAATTCTACCCTAATGCATGAATATCCAAAAGTCATACACTTATATATTAAAACTGCCAGAATGTGTTGTTCGAGGCCAAATCTTTTCCAGTCTCTTAAAAACACCCTTAGATAACAAGGAACAAGAATGCTGAAACTCACTATGTGCACATCATGTCCACGTTTATCAAAGACAAGGTCAATTATCAAATTGTCAAAATCTAAGGAAAAAAATCCATAACATTGTCCAAGGCAACTCAGACATGCCCTTGACTCCAAATAAGGATTTAAAATATATATATATATAGCAATTAAAAAACTGCTATACAAAAGAAGAAAGGTGCTCTCCTAAAGTCAACATTTTAAAAATTAGATAAGAAAATAACCTGAAAATCATTTTCCTTTTAAAGGAAAAAAAGATGTCTGATTGGAGAGTACAGGTGTACTTGCCTTCTATGTGATCAAAGTGGGTGTGATCGCTGGTACCACATATGATTCCTTGAACACCACCAGGAGTGATCCCTGAGCACAAAGTCAGTTATGCCAGGTGTGGCCCAACCTCCAACCCACACAAATAGAGATAAAGAAAAAAACTTTTATTTCTGAATATATTTTATTTTTAAGAATAAACATTGTTTTATACAGAACAGTATCTCTTTAGGTCTTATATACCACTCAGTCATAAATTATTTATTTCTCCAAAAGCACCTTGGCATTTCATATAGTCTGTTATATTACTCAGAGTATAGAAAATAAATACCATGACTTATGCATCTGTGCTGAAGCAATACCCAAAAGCTACTGTTTCCTGTCCCTTACTCCACTCTACCCTCTTTTCAAGGTTCCCTGCCTTTGAGCTTCATGATGAACCTTACCAAAATGTTTCATAAAATGTCAGATCCCTGTTTTAAAACCCTCATGACTTCCTAGGTCCTAAGTCACTAAACTGATGTTCAGTGCCCATCTGTACAGAAACCCCCATCACATAAAATTGGTCAATTTCCCCAACCTGGACCAATCTTACCTTTTTTCACTGCTGCACTCCCACCTGTCCAGCTCTCTCTTGCTCCCTCTCTCTTCAGGTCTTGTCTCTGCTAAACCCCATCACCACCCTTCTGCACCAATAAATGCTTCACCAAACAATGCTTCTAATCACATTCAAATTCATTTTGAAGTTTTTTTACCTCGGGGAAGTGGGAGTGATGAGGGGAGAAAACTCCCAAGCTGTGCTTAGGAGACCAGTATCCCTTCTTGATAGGCCAACCAGGCTGGCAGTTTAATGTGAGATCCAAGGACGTGGTGCTTGAGGGGCCCATGGTATTACCTGGGCCACTACACCAGGGCTGGGGGCCTCCAAGGCAATGTCTCCAAAGCAGCACCCAGTGATGCTTGGGGGACTACCTGGTGGTGCCAGGGCTCACAACTAGGTCAGCAGCAAGCAAGGCGGGCACCTTAACACATTAACATCTTCCCAGCTCCTCCAATTCAGTTTTATCCAAAGATACTTCTAGGCTGGATTTTTCACAAAAATTCCTCCTCATTTTCTACAAAATGTATTTCCACTTGCTGTGTATATCCCCAAGAAGAATGAAAGTTTTGTATTAGCAGGCACTATTGTGTGAGATTACATCCTCTACCAAACATTGTACATTATCTCATGGACAGTCGATACCCAATATGTACATTAACTAGTTGTTTCTAGAACAGCGATTTATTAAACTTTCCAATACAAGGTCAAATTTCAAATCTATTTAAAGCAAGACTAAACGAATAAAACACTGTCAAAAAAGACATAATTGGAAAGCAAAATTTAAATTTCAATCATATTCCTGAACTTGTCACACTTTTAGGGCTACTACAAAGTGAAAATACTGATAAGCAGGTTAATTCCTTGATGCAAAATTACCATAAAAATTAACAGCAAGAAAGATCCTAAACACTACTAGTTACAACTCTACTTCCATGTATGCACAGTGTAATGAATGCAGCTCAATGGTAACAAGAACTGCACATGAAATGAATGACTATTAGACCTACAAAGAAGAACCCAACCAAGTTTTGTGGGTTAGTATGAAAACTTCATTAACCTACTGTATGCAAACATGTCCCTAATTTCAAATGGGTCTTAGAGAAGAAGCTAGTTTTCTGTGTTAAATCACCCCCTAGGAAGCTAACTGCATTCGGGTAGCCATTAAGAAGGAAGTTTTCTAACTAAAGATGTGAGCTATCACACTTACAGAGACCTGGATGGAAACTACCTTTAACAAATAACTAATCTATAAAGGCAAATATAAGACATCAAAAATACCTGAATAATACTCTGAGACTGTCCAACACTTAAAAGCTACAGATGCTTTGCAAATTCCTACACACATACATGCATGCACACATACACACACACACACACACACATATACATTGTTTATCACATCTAGAAAGAGACTGCTGCCCTACAAAACCACATGTAGGGATCCTGAACCTTAGTTTTAATCTCTTGTTATCACTGACTTAGAAACAAGAGCACAGTGCCTTTTAAAAAATTCAGAAGTATATTAAAAAAAAGGAAAGTTCTGAAAACAATAGAAGATATATTCTCAAACAAATAAAAAGCATTTATATTTTAAGCTGCAGCTCTACACACTGAAGACATACTCAAGCTGCCAGTTTTCAGAGCATGGTTTTTATTTTTTTTAAAAAAAAAAAATCTTTCTATTTTGGACAAATAGGATTAAGCTTCTTAGACAATTCTTTGTTGTTTTGACTTCAACAATTTATGCAAATGAGATGTTAATTAGTGTAATTGTAACTTAAATTATGCTTGTGTAAACCTCTCTATTGGTAGGAAAGTGTGGGAATCTACACAACTGGTATTTAAAGTAGCTGTACTAACTCCCTTCTGAAAGCCCAGCATAGCAAGATCACTTTCATGTCTTTACAATTTGTTTTTATGAGGTGATAACATTTTTACAAATACCATCATTTTTGGTTTTTTATATTGTAAGTGACAGTCTGACATTTTACAACTGGCTTATTGAAAACAAGAATTGAGCACTCTAGCAGTAACGGACATTAACTGCTGAATAGAGATTCAGATGCTAATGAGGTGAGGGGCTCCAGAAAGTTTTGATAAATGCTACACACACTCTAACTAGCTGTGAATGTGGGTTGACAAAGAACATCTACACCAGGGTTCAATAAAATGTAACCCTTTAAATTAATCATACTGGCAGTATTTAATAGAATGCACAACAATCTCCTTTTCTGTTGGCTATAAAGCTGAAGAAATGCAAAGTCTTCACAAATGAATGCTCCCACGTTTCCCACTCCACATTGCTACTTTCATCTGAACGTCCACAGCTGTTTCAAAAGTACTTACTGTAAATAGCAAAGTCTAAGCAGATTTCAGAGCAGGACTCTTTCACAACATAGGATATAACATTCTTCTTTATTTTTATGCCGGCATCTAAACAAAAACCTCTAAGGAAAAACAAGGAAGGTCTCGGTGCATGTGGTGGCACATAGTAGGTGTTCAATAAATGATCAGGGCTATTGTTCTAGGAAAGATCAGACCACATAGAGCAAGAAAAACCATCTGTTCACACAGGAAGAAATAAGAAAGATTCAGGAAGTAAGGCCTTCTGTATTCAGATTCTTAAACTTAAAGGAGGCTTTTGTTCTGCACAGGCCTTTGGGAAACCTACTTTATAGGTTTTGTGAAGAATTCTTCTCAGACAGAAGGAAAATCATAATGTCCTATCAAGTAAAATTATGAGTCTTTCTAGCACAAGCAGCAGAGTGCCCTGACTTAATTTCTGATGGTAATCAAACTCCCCTATTGATTGCAAACTTGTAGATTTCAGCAGACCGCATACAGTTCAAGAGATCATTCCTATATTTCTCAAGCAAACGCAGAACGTTAACATGTTATTTCTCCTTAAAGTGACAATCCCTAATATCCTTTTTGGTTTTTGCCTATTTTAATCTTGGCAGGAAGTGGAAATCTGTGCACTCAGCAACAGTGCAAGCTTGCTGGCTGTCAAAATTATGTCTCAGCCAATGCCTGAGTGGTATTCTTGTCATTTCACCATGGTAAGAAACTTATCAGTCTGACATATAGAGCCTCTGAACATAGAGATTTATGCCAAATTGTAGAAAACTTACCAACACCTAAATTTCATTTTATAATTCCCACAATTACTGTAACTTCCGCTAATTACATATCCGGATTGTAGTCGTAATTCCAAGGATCCTCTAAAACATCCAAGAATAATGACACTCAAATCACTTTGGATTAAGAAACAAGTAAAATTTAAGGTGTCTACATTTGTCTTGTGCCTTGTATGTGTGCAATTTGTTAATCTGCCTCTCTGTGGCTATTGCATACTTCTCTGAGACGAAGCATTTTCTTCCCGAAAAGTCTCCATGTGAACTATACATTTCAAGCCAACAAACTAATCTCTTCTCAACAGACTGCATAAAAATGATACCTTTACCCTTCAGCGAGCACTGGTTACTCTTTGACTTTTTAAGAGTAAAAACTCCTACTAGGAAAAAGGGAACAAGTGGAGAAATGTGGGCTATGGTTTAGAAATGGCCATTTAGCCAAATTGCATACCTGTGCTGTGTCAGCGTCCTGACAGAGCCATCTCATTCCACTGGTCTAATGGATGGCAATTGAATTTAATTAACAAAACTCCTCTGACTTAGTTTCATACTGTGCTGAACGTAATGGAATCTCCCTCCCGCCCCCCTCTGCACTAAAGATGTCCTTAACTGCCATTCACTTTAAGAATATTAAAGGCTATACATTATACTTAAAAGATGTAATACAGTCATCTGCTTTCCCATGACTTAAATTTAGTTACTGAATTACATAACATAAAATAATTAAAAAGATACTCTGATAGTAATACACAGCATAGATTCAATTACCACAATGTATCCATTAAAGGTACTTTTATAGTAAGAATAAAATGCAAATCCTCTTTATGGATCAATACGAGAACATAATTTTATTCTTCTTCCTAAAAAAGGAAGTTAACCATGATAAATCATCTTCACGTGAAAACGGTAAAATATTTTAAAGGCATTCCTTTGAAAGTGTTCTGTTAATCTCAGGATATTAAAAGGAGAATTATTACACTCATTTTTACGTGTTTTGTTTTCTGTTTGGGGGTCATGCCAGGCAAGGCTCAAGGCTACTCCTGGCTTGGAACTTGCGGGTTGTTGGTGCTGGGTCTCTGGGTGTCTGTCCTATAATGCATGCCCATGGCCCTCTGAGCTACCTCCCAGGACTTAACTCATTTTTAAACTGCATACCTACATTCCAGCAATGTCTGGTAATTGACAAATGTTAAACTAGTATACCATTTTTTTGTATTTATTTAAGTGCCTGACACTAAATTTAGAGTGGCATTTCTAATGATTAAATAATATTTTCTAAATAAAGTCAAAAAGACACCCCCAAAAATGCTCCTAAATGATTCTGAATAAATATTACTACTCTGCCTAACTTTTGCCTGGCTGGGCACTCCAAGACAAGTTCCTATGATTGATTATTGTGGTATCTCTGAATCTTTGACTTTGAACCATAACCTTTTTTGCGAACAATGACAGTTGGGACCTACCATTTGCCATCTGTAGAGATGGAGGGGGGAAAGGACTTCAAGTACATTAATCAACCAATTAAGAACAGACTTAAACAAAACACTAAAGCATAATAAACCCCTGACTGCTTAATAGCTTTCTACTTTTAATAGTTGTCTTCCTGCAGTCTGCTCACAAGATTAGGAGTAATCTGTTCAAGTCTTAACAAAAATTGCAAGAGGAATGGGGGAAAAAAATAAACCCATACAAGCCAGGCATCTTTAAATTGTGAAAAATGATCCTCTAAGGTTCTATAGTTGCCAAAACTTAAGAGATTGCTCCACACACCACAGTACCAAGGAATCTTAAATCAACACAAAATATACTTCCTGTCACTGATTTGTCACTAAAATAATTAGTATACAAAAATGGGTCTATTGTTTTGAAATTTTAGATGTCTACATTCCTGGAGAATTTGAGGTTTCGAGTATTGGTTACATAGAACAATCTAGAGAGGAAAAACTGGAGTAAAAGTAATACAACTAGTAAAATCTTGCCCATTCTCTAATTAAAACGTTATCAGTAAGTGTAATACTTAAATAACTCAGTCACATTCATGAAATAAAAAGTAAAGAAGAAGGGCTGGAGCAATAGCACAGCGGGTAGGGCGTTTGCCTTGCACGCGGCCACCCGGGTTCGATTCCCAGCATCCCATATGGTTCCCTGAGCACCACCAGGGGTAATTCCTGAGCACAGAGCCAGGAGTAACCCCTGTGCATTGCTGGGTATGATCCAAAAAGCAAAAAAAAAAAAAAAGTAAAGAAGAGTGAAGATATAAAACAGGCTGATTCAAAAGAAATTGGAGACACTAGTCAGTAAGAAAAATAAAAGAATATGGCTGAAGTTGGCATTTCATATCATTAGTGGCACAGTAAACATAAAATAATTTACAGCTTTTTAATGATAAAAGATGTGTTTCTTGAAAGACAATTAGATAAGAGTTGTGAGGGCAGAGAAAGCAAGGAATGTGTGTTTGAGAAAGAACACGAGCTTATCCAGAGGGGAACAAACAGAGTAGAGAAAAATAAAGATAAGTGTTCAAGAAAGAACAAAAGAGGAAAAAGAGGAAAAAGTTTAATTTACGAATTATTGTGTGGAAATGCAGTTAAAAAGCTGATAGAAGATCACTCCCTATGATGGCAACAGTTTGAAAATATGCTTACGTATGCATTTATTTACTATTTTTGAAGGGCTACTCTTGATTCTGTTCAGGGACTACTCCTGGTGGTGCTCAGGGAACCAAATGGGGCAACAGGGATTGAACATGGGTCTCCAGCATCAAGGCTGAATAGCTTTACCTGCTAGCCAATTTCTCTGGCCCCAGAAAACACACTGTTAAAAAAAAAAACTCTAGAAAACTATTCAAGATCCCAGTGAAAAATAGCTTGTTAAAGATTTCAATAAATAAGATCTAAATCAGTGTGTCCCACAGTGGGAGACAATGGCCCCTGAGTGGCACAAAGACCATTCAAGGAGGTTGGGCAGTAGTAACCTGTGTGCAGTTGGGGGGAGGCACTAGGGCACTTTCTGTTTGTATGCTTAAAGAAGGTCAATTTCCAAGGTTCTAAGTAATTTTTTTTCTGAAAAGAGGTAGTAAGTCGAAGTAAGTATGGGAAACACTGATCTAAATAAATGAAGAGATATACCATGTTCATAGATACAGTAAGATTTGACAGTAAGAACATGTCAGTTCTCAAATCCATGGCTTGAGTCGAAACATCTCTAACCAAAATTACAGAAGAATTTTTCATGACTTGATGAAATGACTCTAAAATTGTAGATGGAATAGTGAGAAGTCAAGAAGTAAAATCAAGAGGTCAGAGATATAGTAAATAGGGGCTAAGGCACTGGCATGTGGTCCACCCCAGTTCAATCTTCTCCACCCAGCCTGGTCCTCCAGCACTGTCAAAAAGTGACCACTGACACAGAGCCAGGGAATCATCCCTGAGCACTACCAGGTGTGGGCCATGTATCAATCCTACCTCAACTCCCCCCCCCTTAAAAGAAAACATTTCTGTAGGGGAAAAAAAGGCATGAAGGAGTTACCTTAGCAGACACCAAAACTAATCATAAGGACTTAGTAACTAAAACAATATGATGCTGGAATTTGAGGACAGACAATCAGCGAAATGGAACAGAGAACTCAGGGTCTGGACAGATAGTACAGTGGGTAGGGCAGCTTGCCTTGCATGTGGCTGACCTGGGTTCAATCCCCTCATCCCTCATAGTCCCACAATCCCAGCCAGGAGAGTGATCACTGAATATAGAGCAATCAGGTTGTGGTCCAACTCTGTCTTCCCCACAAAAAAGTGTAAGTAAGCCTATTTCATAAAACATTTTTCTTAAAAATACATGTACATACCCTGATTCAGCAAGTCAACTCTTAGTACATACCCTAAAGAAATCTTGCACACATGCTCCCAAGAGACCAGTTACATTCATAACACTTGCCATAGGCAGCAGTAGATTGGACTGATTCATAATATAAAGGCATATTACAAGGCAAAACAGAAGAATGAACTATAGTACACGCAGTAATACTAGAAACATAAGTGAAAATGCCATTTCCTAGAAGCATGAATGTATGTATGAGCATGTATATATACATTTGATAAATCTCAAGAACTAGCAAAACTGAAAACCACATTTAGTTTCTATATATATTAAAAGCATTCATTTTTTACAGAAAAGGCATAATAAATATAATACTCAAGATAATATGGGAGATTTTAGGGTGATATTCTTAAAGAACTAATAGCAAATACAACACACTGGTAATATTCTCTTTTGCGATAGGGTGACAGTTTCAAGACCGTTATTATGTGTTATGAGTTAGATTCTTACATTAAAAGGTAAAGCAAAAATCAGTAATAAATTGAACTAATTATGTTTCTCTAAACAAAAAAGGAAAAGGTGTTTGTAGACTGGAGAGATAGTACAAGTGGTTAAGTTAATTGCCTTGAATGCAGCTGACCCAGATTTGATCCCTAGCATCATATATGGTCCCATGAGCCTCAGTAGGCATGATCCCTGAGTGCAGGATCCTCAAGGCCAGGAGTAAGCCTTGAGCACAACCAGGTGACCATCCCTTCCCCACAAAATAAATAAGGCATTTAATATTTTAAACCTTTTAGTAATAGCCCTTAAATTCTTTTTGAAGAAATGCATTTGAATTTCTATTTTAGATTAAGGTCATCCCTTATACACTTTTTGATACAATGTTGATTATATCACATGTTTGTTTATATGTGTATGACTGTATGTGAAGATGGGAAGGAATAAATTGAAAACATGGTAGTTTTGTGATATTGCAGGGAGGCAATGAGAGACAAGAACAAAGCTTCCTCTGAAAGATTATATTCAATTTAATATTTGGCTGTATAGTTCAGTTTCCCTGAATAATCTCCAAAAGTATATATTTTTTAACCCTGACTGAACCTAAGCAGCAAGAAGTATGGATTTAAACTCAATTGGGGTGGGGTCCCTAGTTCATTGCAAGCCCACCCATTTTGTAAGTGCGTAATAGATCTACCAGGCTTTAAAAGGGTGACCCCCCACTTCCACCCAGGACACAGAGTCAGGACTAGTCCCCAGGGTACTTCCAGGTGTGTCCCAAACAATCCCCAAATATAATAATAAGATTAAAATTTTACAATAATAAAAAGTTAAAAGGTAATCCTAGTCCATGGAACTAACTAGCTCAAGCAGTTGGGGTACAAGCCTAGCATAGGTGAGGGCCAAGTTCCATCCCCAGTACAGTCTGACCTTCTAGCCTACTGAATGCAGCTCTGGTGATCCCTGGACACTGCTGGGGGCATGGTCCTCTGACCACCCCACCAGGTACTACCCAGGCCTGAGTATCGTGTCACCAAACTGAATATCACTAGAAGTGGTCCTGGATTCCCCAGAACGGCTGAGCATTGTCCTCATAAAATTATAATAAATTAAGGAGTCTTCTATTTGAAATGCCAACCCTCTTGTACTGTGGTATAATTAAGACAGTAACTTCTGTCCATCCATATTTAACCAGAAGGAAGGTGATCATCATCTCTCAGATATAAAAATATAATCGGAGAATCAAGTAATAATTGAATGGGTTATAATTTCACTGATAGGCATTGAAGTGGCTGATCTAAAGTACTAGCAGACAGGAGTTCCCCACTATACGTCATGTAGATATACAATCCTCACAGCCTAAGAGATATCTCACCATTAAGATACATAAGAAAATGCAAGCTTTCTCATTAGTTTAAAGCTCTAAGATGTTAAAACCCAAGGGAGTACTGGGGTTAAGGTACCCGCACTGCAGGAAACCAACCCAAATTCAATGAATCCCTGGCACCAGCAGAACAGATCCAGGAGTAAGCCCTGAGATACTCAGGGTGTGACACTGAAACTACCCCCCCCCCCCGAAAAAAGTTATAAGATATTGAGCTCGAGAAATAGCTCCAGGACTGGAGTCATGTTTTGCATGATGGGACCCCAGGTTAAATCCTTAGCACTACACACTCAGTCAGGAGTAGCCCCTGAGCACGGCCAGGAAGAGCCCCCAAACAAAACAGAAGTTGTAAGATGCTCTGATCCTAAGTATCCTAGAAAGACGTTAGGGTTTATGCAACTTTGCAAATAACAGGCAGGTATAATGGCCTCTTTGCTGCTTTGAGATTCTACTAAAATGTACAGGAATAAATTAACACTCTAGTTTCCCACTCAGGTCTGGGGAACACTTACCGAAGAAGACGGTTTGGTCCCTTTGGGGAACCAAAGAGACCAAAATGAAACAAGTGTTCGGCCCCTTGTAGTTTTCTATGAAATCACAAAGAACACAGTCTCTTTATTGCATCTCAATTCTCATATAATTTTTTAAGGCTTTAGGAAAGGAAGGAAAGAGAAAAGAGAGAAGAAAGAAAAGGATAAGAGTGAGAAAACACATATCCTATCAAACTGCTTCCATTATTCTTTGCTAAAACCAGTAGGAGCTTTTAGATATGAAAACAGGGCCAGGCGGAAACGCTTTATGGGAAAGCCTGCAGTGGAATGGTTTTGATAATGAGTATGCCTAGAGAAATAAAATCATGAATGCTGGATGTCGGGGGAAGAAACTCTTATCTTCACTTGGGTTCTGTTTCCCTTAGAGAGGCTTATGTTACCTACAATCAATAGGTCTCCAATTAAACAAAGAAGATTTACATATGCCGGGTGTATTTTGGAGCTAATGAAATTGGTCTAACAGTTTCTTAAGAGCGAAGCACTGGATACGCAGGGAGACATATATTACTAGGGCCAGTCCTCCAATTCTGACCTTTAACTTTTACCACTCCACATACCTTTGGGGCTTCCCAAGTTAGGGTAAGTACCTATTCAGTGAGGGGGGGGAACCATATGCGAACCTTGAAATTCTCATTAGAATGAAAGATATGACTGGCAGACCACTTTTTCAGCAGATCACATCTGTATGATTTCAAACCAGAAAACAAAAAAGTTTTCTATGACTCCATCCTGAGGTTTCCCTTGTAATCGAGAGGAGAATGGATCAGGAGAAAGCACAGCAGTTAGGACATATGCCTGGCATGTGCCCGACCCCGGCTCAATCCTGGGCACCATATGGTCCCTGAAACATTGACAGGTGGAGTCCTGGCAGTCCCCAAATACGACCACGTGTGGCCCTGGATATCCCCCCCAGCACAGTCAAGGTGGCCCGGGTTAATAAATCCCCATCCCTCCCCTTCATAGCACAGCGGTAGGGTGTTCGCCTTACAAGCGGCCAACATGGCCGACCCGAGTTCGATTCCTCCGCCCCTCTCGGAGAGCCCGGCAAGCTACCGAGAGTATTCGATATGCCAAACAGAGTAACAACAAAGTCTCCAATGGAGATGTCACTGGGCCTGCTTGAGCAAATCGACGATCAACGGGAGGGCCTTTACCTTGGGCTAGAGCAATAGCACAGCGGGTAGGGCATTCGCCTTACAAGCGGCCAACATGGCCGACCCGAGTTCGATTCCTCCGCCCCTCTCGGAGAGCCCGGCAAGCTACCGAGAGTATTCGATATGCCAGACACAGTAACAACAAAGTCTCCAATGGAGACGTCACTGGGCCCGCTCGAGCAAATCGACAATCAACGGGAGGGCCTTTACCTTTACCGTTTTTACCCCTTCACCAACCCACCACAGAGCCCAAGCAGCATCACAGACTCTTGGACTGTCATTCTGGTTAGGTAAGAATACCACTGGGACCTCCAAGGTCTCCTGAGCACTGGGTGGGGAGGCACCCCCCAAAATACAAATTGAGTAAATAAAAATAAAAACTCACCAATATGAAATTAAAATCCTTTATTTCCCCTCCTCATCAAGTAGCCTGTGTATAGTAGGTACTAGATAAATGAGTGTTGGTATAAGGTGATTTTCTCACAGATAGGTCGGGGTAATGACTCGCTTACTCTCTCATCACTGCATCATCTTTTACTAGGCAAACAGATGAGAGCAAGGGCAAGACCACAATATTAGATGAAGCGCAATGACTGAAACACTCTCCTATAATGTTCCAACAAACTGGGCCTGGGAGATGGCTCAGATGGTAGAACAGCTGCCCAGCAAGTGCAAGGTTCTGCATTTGATGCCTGGTTCTACATGGGCTCCTGAGCACTGCTGGCTGTGATTCCATTTTAAAAGACAATAATGAAGTACCACCAAATCTTTCTCTGCAGAATTCTAATTAGCCATGTGACAATAATTCCTTTATGGCAACCTGAACTTCAGATGTGGGTGCAGAAACAAAAAGGAGTCAGCACCTCCGGGTGAGAAGAGAAAAATATTCTGAGGAGGAAAAAAGTAGGCCTAAATTTGGACCGGAGAGAGAGCACGGTGGGTGAAGAAATTGCTTTGCATGTGGCTGTACTGGGTTTAGTTCCTGGCACCACATATGGCCTCCCCAGCCCCGCCGGGAGTGATTCCTGAGTACAGACCATGGTCTAGTGTGGCCCTAAAACCAATCAACCAAAGAAAGAAATGAGGCTAAAAATAAATGGCGAGCTGAACATACAGGTCTTCTGATTCATATTTTTAATAGCATTGATTAAGAAATGGTTTAAATTAGTTTTGAATTCATGTTTTAAATGCCTCCCATTTAAAAGTTTTCAACCCAAGTTCTCCACATAGTCATCAGTGCAATAAAAATATTGAGTGACTCCCTGAGCACAGAGTCAGGTCCCTGAGCACCACTGGGTGTGGCCCCAACACCCCCCTAACCCCAATACTAAACAAATACTAAATGGTAGACCCCACTCATATATTTTGTGGACCTCTCCCGCACACTGCTCGGGGGGAGGTCCACAAAATATAACTGAGTCCCTGCTTGCAAAGAACTGCGAGTGGCATGTGGAAGGGATGGTGAGTGTGAGTACTCATGGAGCACTGGAGGGCTACAGAGATAGGGACCCTGAACAAGACGCTGGGATAAAAAGACTTCAGGAACATCTGGGCGAAGAGTTTTCAAATGGAAGAAATATTGCAAGGAAGAGACCAAAAATATAGACCCACGGATATCACATATCCAACATAAGGACTCGGGGAATGCTGCAGGAAGAAGCCAACATGGGTCTTTGATGTCCCCACAGGTCAAACATCCCCTCCTGTCTTTGTCTGTGTGCTCTCCCATCCTAACATCCTAAGGTCAACTGTGCTCACTGGTTAACTCAATCCATAGAGGTCACTCACTCACCTTCATTGCCCACCTCCCCCAACACACACACATATACCCACACACACACACACACACACACACACACACGCACGCATCTAAACACTCCTTTGCTCTTAGCATGAATACAAACATTTGCTCATAACACAGAGCACTGGGAAAGGAACCTGGCACGTTCCACAATGCCAGATTCCCCCACATCCTGAACCCCCCTGAGAGTTCCGTTCCAGCCTTTCCAAGTTCAAGGAGCCAAGGCTGAAGCCTCAGCGTTTATTAAAACTCACCCTGGTGGGAAACTGCAACTGGGGCTTCATTTCAAATTTAAAGACAAGCAATCTTTTTTCCAGATGTTGGATTCAGACAATGAAAATAGTCTTAAACACTCTCCCTCTAAATAAAGAACCACTCATCATTTTAAACTGAACATACAGCATTCAAAATACGGAGCAGTAATGAAGGATGCTTATTAGGGTCCAGTTTACTCCTGGCGTATTAAAAAGGGGGGAAATTGGAGGTCAAACAGCCCAGGGGGTAAGGCACTTGCCTTGTATTCTACTAACCCTAGGATGAATCCAGGCACCACACGGGGTCCCCTGAGCACTTTCAGAGGTCACTCCTGCACACAGAGCCAATAATAGGCCGTAAGAATCACTAGGTTTGATCCCAAAATAAATACAAACAAACCAACAAAAATATCGGAGAAAACAGAATAAGGCCAGGTCTTTTTTAAAAAATTGCAATTCAAGATTAAAGAAACGCACAGGGAGGAAGAGGGAGTGAGTCTAAAGATTAGCACCCAAAAAAATGGGGGGCAGAAGACAGTACAGATATTAAGGCACTTGCCTTCCATGCAGCTGACCCCAGTTTGATTTCCTGTACTGCATATGGTCCCCTGAATTTTGTCAGGAATTTCCCATAAGAGCCAGGAGCTTCCCTTCAGCACTATTGAGTATGACCCAACATTCCCACCCAATAAAATAAAATAAAGATTAGTAGCAAAACCTAGAGATACTTCATAATGGTTACACCAGCATTATTTGGGAACAAGGCATCTTGAAGAGAAACATTAGATATTGCTGAGATCATCAGCCAAATTGTGATTATTTGTTTGCAAGTGAAGTGTTTTATTTTACAGACTTTTCCTGCAATAACCGACCTGCAAACATCACAGGAGCTTATCCAGTTTGCCTCTCTTCTCTCACTGACTAGGAAACAAAGAGTCTGTCTTGAATTTCATGACGTCCCACATGTTACTGTGACTAATCCCCAGCCATTTTTATTTAGTGTTCAGAATGAGTTTCTATGACAATCCCATGCCACTCTCAACATTACATACAGTCTCCGCCTTTTGAAAACAATTAGAGCACATCATTTGTTCTGTACATAGAAAGGTACCCACAGGACTGGAGAACGAGATGTCACTCTTAGAGTAACCCATAAGCCAGCATAACAGAGAACAAAATCATTCCAATATACACTAGTGGGGACCACCAGATTTCTGGTGGTGTTGCTGCTGCTTGCGTTTTATTTATCAGGCATGCAAACGTTCTTCTCTTTCCTATCACCATCTGCACACACTTTCCCCAAAGACCCTCACAGCTGTCCCATCAACACACAAACACACTCACACATATAGGACCTCTTACAAGCTTTCTGTCTGGTTGTAATATGTATCTGTTTTCTTTTAACAAGAGAGATCCCAGCAAAGCAGCTTGAGATTTCGAGCAACTCGGAATCCACTTCAGTGTAAAAGTCTCAGGATTGCTAACTTTCTCCCCAAAGGAAGCCAAGCAGAGTTTAAGTGGCTCTGCTCCTGAGACGTGACCCTGATCAAAAAGCTGGTACCCACTGCCAAGTGGATTCACCATGCTTGATCTCCCAGACCTTCCCTTCCTTTCTATTTTTCACTCCCTCCTTCTCCTTCATTTTCCCTAACTCTGCTTTTCTACCAACGCAGAACTAGAGGGATGTCCTTAAAAAAAAAAAAAAACTTTCTTTAGCGAAAACAGGCTACAGTGAACTATCAAATAATAGAAACCACCTGTGTGCACGCGGCTGCTTCTGCCTGGATTTTCCTTTCACTAACAAAGATATTTCTGACACAAGAAAATGAAAAATGAAACACACAAAGCAAGAATCATCAAATGATAGAATTCTTCAACACAAGCCCAAGGGGGGGTGCAAATTCTCAAATTTCATACAGGCTATCATGTATGATTCTTCCTAATTTTAAGACATCAGAAATGAAGTCTTCATCTCTAAGGGAATTACACCTTAGCTGACATAGACTCATCTCACTGTACTTCCTTCCATTTGGGATCTTTGTAGTAAAATGCTTCAAAATGGGTCTGTAAACAGAGTGCACCATTCATCACTTAACCAAACCAGCTATTCAATCCTGCCTCAGCCTGAGAGCATCCACTAAGACGCAAGTGATAGAAAAGGCCACAAGGACTCTCCAGGGATTGAGGGACTTGGTCTCCTAGCTGTCAAATAAAGGCTTGGTCCAAGTCTGATATGAACCAACCAGAAAAGGTGTAACTTTCTTGTTACTTTTTAAATTTCGGAGAAAACACTGGTTCTCAGTACTACCAGGCCCTTGCAGAGTACACATTACCCCATGCAAAAATTTATAGAGACAGAGCTTAGACCTGTAGGTCACCCCATAGATCAGTCCTGACCACAGAGCTAGGAACAATCCCTGAGCACCACCAGGTGTGGCCCACAAAGAAAGAAAGAGGAAAAGAGGAAATAAGTCTTATAAGATGTGAACTTGTGGGGCTGGAGTGATAGCACAGCGGGTAGGGGTTTGCCTTGCATGCGGTCAACCCAGATTCAATTTCCAGCATCCCATATGGTCCCCTAAGCACCGCTAGGAGTAATTCCTGAGTGCATGAGCCAGGAGTAACCCCTGTGCATCGCCTGGTGTCACCAAAAAGAAAAAAAAATGTAAACTTGTTACTAGCCATAATCACCTATTAACCATGTACTTAACTAATTCTGTCACCTACATATAAGCAATGATTAAAAGACAAACAACAAAAAAAAAAAAAGCCACTAACCTATAGTTTCAAGACAAAGACCTAATTAAAAAAAAAAACTTCATAAGATAAGCCAACTTAAGGGCCAGCGTGATTAGGTAGTAAGGTGCTTGTCTTGCACGCAGTCAATGCAGGTTCGATCCCTGGCACCCCATATGGTCCTCTGAGCACTGCCAGAAGAAATCCCTGATCACAGAGCCAGGACTAAGCCCTAAGCACTGCCAGGTGTGACGAAGAAAAGAAAGAAAACACAACTTAAATAGAAAAGAGGTTCTCAGCACAAGTCTGGGAGCTGACCCATCTGGCTTTAATCCTGGCTTTGCCACTTACGATAGGCAGGACCTTATGTGAGTTACTGACTCTGTTTCTCGAGTAATAGGAGGAACCCACAACAAAACGTCCTCCACCATCTCTACTTGCCACCAACCCCCACCATGAAAGTTTTTCCAAAACTTGGAGAAGGCCAAAAGGAAAAGAAAATAAAAACAAAGAAACCCACAGAAAGCCATACCCACAATTTAGAAAACCAACAAAACCAATACTAAGAAATGGCACCCAAGTATGTAACTCCTGGAAGTTCCCCTTCCTGATGTTTAAAGAATCTGTCATAGCATGCACTAGAACAAAACCAAAACCAAATGCAGAGGGACAGACACCTCACTTTTTGTCCAGAGAATTGGGAATAAATGATCAAAACGGTGACTCTCTAAATGGGCATCCATGTTCTTCCCAAATCTCTCAAATTCCCTTCCTTTCTGCTGTCTCATGACCTGCCTTCACTTAGTACTGCCTTCATCCCAACACCACGATGGCTCGATTGCAAAAAAAAAAAAAAAAAAAACCTTGAAAAAAACTATGCATAATCAGTCTTTATATAGCAAAATTGAAAACGTCTCCCTTTGAGGAGTTACAAAGCTTTCTGTCTGAAACCTCTGACCTTTCTCGAGAAATCCAAGTCACTATAGTTTAAAAATGTAGGTGGCAAAAGTACAAAGGATTACATTTATCCAGTTTGCGTGTTCCCTGTCTTTTCTGAGGCTAGAGACAAATATCTTTAGAACAATTAGCTCTTCAACCCTCACATTTCACACTGCAGTATCTTCATTTTCCAAAGAACTATGGACATCCTGGAAGCACAGAGGGGGCAGTTCGGGGCTCACTTTTACTCCCACTGCACTTTACAGAAAATCTGCTGTACATGGACTCCAGAACCTTTTTTAAAATGAAGGCTTTTTATCTTAATAAGAGAATTAACTAGGAAAGATAATAATACAAATGTTTCTGAATCCTCTTTTAAAAAATAATAAAAAAAACCTCTGTAATTCTTCACCGGGTGGGAAAGGCGAAAGACTTTTAAAAGCAGACTTAAAAGAGAAAAGAATTCTTCATAAAAGTCCTTGTCCCATATGAAGAGGCCATACAATAAAAGTACTGCAACGCCTATCTTTCCCTGAGAGAGACACACAACAATAGTTGTGCTGTTGAACAGCATTCAGTTACAAAGACTTCATTCTCAGAAGTTACTTGAAACTACTCTCCAAACAAGAACCTCTACCATTTAAAGAAGGGGAGAAAACGCCAACTAAATGAATCCATCAGAAACTTGAGTAACTTAGTCATTTTAATGTAATATGCATCCATGAAGAAATCTTGTTACAACTGTACAGAGATGCAGGCAAGCTTTTGCCAATTCTCATCCAGAGTCCTTGCTTTCTCTTCATAAAGGTTTGTAACTCATTTCTTTTTCATTTCCAATTAGTAAATGTTAAGAATACATTCCCAGGTATGTACTATTTTCCATCAGCAATGCCTTTTTTAAAAAAATGTGGTATCACTGATGACATGCACTCAGTATAAAAGATATTTACAATTTGCATGGCTAATCTACCACAATTTCGGAGCCCACACAGCTCTGTTCAACAGTCTACTACCACAAAGGTTCATATGCGGATACACACTATCTCGCTCATTCTATAGTAAGTCTGTAAGCATCTCCATTCCTCATTCATTTGAAATGTTTAAAAATGCCACGAAGAAGGGCTTGATGTCATCTCAACACTGAAATCCATCTGTCTATGGCCCTCCTTTGATTTTACTCCTTCTGCAGCCAAAATGTTCACAAAAGTTGATGAGAATTTGTCAACCTAAGGACTTGTAATGTCAGATCCCTTGAATGGCAATGGAACAGTTGAAAGTGACAAGAAGGAGATCCTGTCTGCACAAATATTCATTTTATGGAGGAACTTAAAATTAGATGACGGATCCCTTTAAGATGAAAATACAACGAATTCTGAATGCTCCCAATAGGAGAAGAAGAGATAGGTACCTAACATAAAAAGAAACGTTGCTTTGAATTTCCCATTTTGGGTCATATGCCCCTGATTTTGAAAATTGAAAGAAAACACTGTTGCCCCAGCCATTATTGATGGACAAATACTCATCCCTGACAACAACAACAACAAAAAAAACCACTCGGATCAAGCTATAAGACTCCCCACAAACACAGCATCCCCAACAGCATGAACATGCTGTACTATCCAATCATGGGCTGGCAAAATTACAAAAGGAAATAAGATCACCCAAACCATAGCAACAAAGACAACAGCCCGACAATGGCAGATGCTACCAAGACATACGGACAAATGTTTAAATAGTACCCGTTTTTTAAGTATATTTTGTCACTTCTATTTCATCTAAGTTTTGAAGCCCAAAGAGCATTTCAGAAATAGCCATTAAAATATTTATATGCATATATTTGCTCTAAAAACATTTATGTTAGGAAGTCACTAGTTATTTGGAACCACCATAAACCCTTGCCAAGGACCTGGCGAAGAGGACAATAGAGTGATTCCTGGGCTTTTTAATTCCATTTTCATTTATATTATAATTTAATCACTTTTATTCACCTAGTCCAGTTTTTCCTTTCCAATATAATAGACATACACTCCAAAACCCCAACTTTTTTTTGATTTACTGCTTTTCTAAAAAGAAACTTAAAATTTTTCACAGATGCCTGCTTTAATCAATAGAAGTTCAGCTCAGCATATATGTGTACACTTAATAAACCCTAATTAGAATGTATGTAATGACAACTGGCCCTTTTTTTCTAGTTAAAGTTACAAATTAATGTTGAATGAGGTCTTGAATTTTTGTACTGAAGTCATTAAGAATTAAACTTGCATAAGTTGATTAAATGATTAAATAAGTCACTTAAGAGCATTAAGATAGAATGTGTGCGTATTTTGAATTTTTCCTCTTTCTTAAATTTTAAGAGATTTAAAAATATAAAAAGATTTTATTTTTTTAAATAAGATTTTATGTTTAATTTCTCTGAAATAATACACAGGTGATGAGTAAAGGATTTCTTCAGGGAAAAGAAAATTTAATTTTTTAATTTAATAATTAAAGAAATTTACACCTCTCATGATACAAGAAAATATGTACAAACACATATGTAATAAAAAACACACAATTTCAATTTTTAAAGTAATACTTATATTAGTTCTCAATGGTTTCCCAAATATATCTCAAATCAATTCATCTAACACTATGAGATCAAAAAATAACTTTTAATTAAAAATCAATTCATCTAACACTATGAGATCAAAAAATAATTTTTAATTAAACCTGATATAAGGCTTCTATTCATTCATTCACTAAACTTCATTCTATAAACAAGAAAGAACAAATCATCCCAGACTTTTGACTCCAACACCAACAAGCAAAGTTTGTTGTTTCTCCCTTCTAACTGAGTGTAGCGAAAATCTGAGCTCTTCAGTCAAATATCTCCGTGGGAAGGATTTGGATTTTTGACTTTTTACTTCCCCTTTGATTCAAGACAGGTATGTGATACGGTTTAAATGACATCCAACCCCAGACAACAGGATGTAAGGAGGGATCTAGAATGAATCTGAATTTCTGCTTGTTCAAAAGAGCCCTGATTTGGAACCCAAAGGCCTGGCTTTTAATCTTGCTCTGTACAAGCAAGAGCTTGGTCACTCTGAGACTTGCTTTGCAAGTGTTCAAATAAGACTGCATTACTTATTCACAAGATCGCTGTGAAGGTTTAAAAAACTTAAGAAATAAAAGTGAAGGCTCCAATGCATGACAAAACTCAGTGTAGCAGTTGCTGCAAAACAGACACTCAATAAAAGTTATTTGTTGGTTTTCTGCCTTTTTTCCATCTCCATTCTCTCCTCTCAGCTAATCCAGGTCCAAACTATGCACTTTGACTCCAGTAAAGACCCAAAGAGAAACTGTTTCAAGCTCTCAAGGAACATTGAAGCTAAACCACTTTATTTATCTACCCTGATCATTTCTGGGTTTGCTTCGGCTATACTATTAGGTGTTCAAGACCCAGACTCATCAAAACGCTTAACACAAAAGACCTGCACTCTTTCTCTATTCTAAGTACATAGACTAAAATACACTTTCACTGTGGAGTGATCGTCGATACCCAATGAGAAACATTATTTTCTAAATTTCAGGGGAATTCTCAATTGTGTCTTAGCAAGAGCAAAATAATTCTGGTAAAATTTAGGGACAGTAAAGTTTGGATCAATAATTTGTGCCCTCACAAGAGACAAGAGTAGGATGACAACCCTGTAATTAGGACCTTAAGAAGCAAAATGATGATAATAATAACACACATCTCAACAGCCCCTTTCCAAGCTCAAGCTTGCCAGAGTGTCCCTAAGTGTTAAAACGGACCTTAGCAAAACCTTACTTTCTAAAAATATGAAAATGCCAAAAGCCTCTGATAACCTCTTAGTTTAAAACTAGCTGGAGAGAAAAAAGAAAAGTGTGGAGAAATGGATTATAAAATTCTGCTCTTGATATCTTGTTGCTTTTACAATCACTACTTAAAACCCAAACACTTTTAAGAGCATCTCCATTCATGATTAAATTCATGGTTTTATGTTTCTTTGGACAAAGCACACCGGTTCATTCATTCTTCTCCTCCTCCTCCACCTGACTTCTTCCTTTTACCCCACCTCCCCACAAGTCTCAATTGATTACATATTTAAAAGCAAAATCTAACCCCTGAATAACTACTAGGAAAACACTGCTAAAATGGTAAAAAAAAAAAAAAAATTAAAAAACTTGGTGTTAAACACACTGGCTGCATCCAATCCTTCTTCTGTGTTCTGCTCCTGTTCTAATCCTTAATATAGTTTTCAATAATCTATATTAACATTTGTGAGCAATTAGAAGAGCTGCTGTCTCTGTGGAAGTTTTACAAAGCTGACAGGCTGTGCTGAGTCCTCGGGAAGCAACTTGGAGGCCTCAAGCAAGTGAAACACCCAGTCCTACTGTGTACAGCACTGACCACAACAAAGGCTGTGGTTTCTCCCACACTAGCCCTAAATAGGTTTAAATTAATGCTATTCATCACTGGGTGGGAAAGAAGACAAGGCAAATCCAAGCCAGCAGTATTGGGAAATTTTTTTACCAACTAGCAAACCTCCTAGCCTTAAATGAGCTAACTAACCTCCGTCCTCTGCTTTACTCCAGATCAATTCTTTCTCCCAGTTTCTATACACTCTCTGCCTTTGAAAGTTGCATCTTTTTCACCACATTCTAGATAACGGATACTGTTACTACATTCTAGACAAAAGAGATTGTTCCTATCCTCATGTTACACAGGAAATGCTCGGCACAGAAAAGCCGTATGTATCACACAAGATTTGTGGATTAAATGTGTTAACTGCTCTAAAAGAAAAACATTTTTAACTCTTTTGAAGGAAAAAAGATCAATTTTTTTAAAACTCTGCAGGGGCCAATCATTTACATTAGTTCAACCTGTCACAAATATCTATCTCAAGTTTAAGTTTAAAATGCAGAATTTGAGAGGGTGATACTTTCAATTTTAAATATCACTGTGTGAGTTTCCTTTCTCTTCCCCCAAGCACATTTTATTATTATAAATGGGGATGAGGGGGGGGGAAATCAGTCAAACTTTTTTAGGGGAGAGCTTATTATGATACGGAGAAAGTTTCATCACAGAATGCCCTGTCCCGGTCTTTAGTGCAAACACACATACGCACACCCCTACATGTGACAGCTAACAAGACTCACAGTCCACTTGACAGAGATGCAAACCTGCAACAAAGTAAGATGCTAAGTTCCTGAAAAGGAGAGAGAAACCAGCATCATTGGCATCAAATTATAAACTGTAACTAGGTAACTTTTATTTTTTCACTTCTAAAATAATTTTTTTTTTATCAACACTGACAGCCTGATACAGATCACAACCCAATCCTCGAAACAAGTAGTTTTAAAAAGGCGGCTTCATGCCCCATGCTCCCAACAGCACTGCGCACAGCCTGGGTGCGCACACACACGCACACGAAGCACACACGCTCCTACGCAGACACTCCTCAGCTTACACCTGCTCTGAAGCAGTAGGAAGTGAATTCTCAATCTGTCAACATGACCATCTGGTCGGGCTGCGATCACGGCTTTCTCTGTTACTCTATGAAGGAATGGCGATCCCCACGCCAGAACACAACTCCAGTGCACCTGAACAGTCTTGGGTGAGACGGAAGGCGGTGTGGCCTAGCGGTGCGAGGCTGGCAGGAACGTAAATAATTTTAAATGAGCATTCCTGACAGCAAAATTAAGTCTACAATATGGCACAGGTAATGAGGTCATCAGTAATACTGTCGCTCAGGCTGCCAGGACAAGTACGAGGTTTGCCTTCTCAGCCAGACCAACGGCTCTTTCAGTGAGCAACCAAGACTTTCTGCTACGCCTGTTCCCGGCCCAATCAAGTAGAGATAGTAACCGGGGTGGAAGCACAAGCAGCCAGTGAGCACTGTACTGAAATCCGCATCACTGTGCAAAGGTGTGTACGTCCTACTCTAAAACCAACAAATACTTATATACCACTACAAGGACTCCTTCCGTTTGCTGTCACTGACAATGAACGGTAATTACCTGGCCCATTTTGGTCATTTCTTTCTCTTTCAAAGTGAACTTTACTTCTGCTAAAAATATTTCCAATCTCAGAAAATTCTTCGCCCAGGAAAAGTGAAGATGCTCCTTGTCATCTCACTCCTGGGCCTAGCACCACTGGAAAGTGAGCAAGGACCTGAGCTGAATGAAACATAATTTCATTTATTTGGTTTTGGTTTCTAAGTATCTCCACACAGCTGTTTCAAAGGATTCATTCTCAGGACCCTCCTGCCCAACCCAAGAAAAAACAGGTAATAGCTCTCAAAAATCATGGCACTGTCACTCTGTGACCCAGACACAGCAATTGACATCTTTCTGCCCAGGAGGGGAGTCCTTACAGAGTCTTACAAAATTTAAGTAACTCAGCTCAGAATCTTTCGAAAATCTGATTACATAACCAGAAGTTATATAGCAGCAGTTTTAAAAAAGAATGAAAGGGGGAAAAAAACTCGACAGAAAGTTCTCGGTTGAGTGCCTACTAATGAACAAAGGTTAACTTTATCTAAAAGGTCAAATGCCTGGTGGCTAAGGTTATGACCCTAACAACTTAAATTGTGACCTAGCCACGTGCCGGGTATATTGTAGATTCTGATACAGATCATCTGGTAAAGACTGGTCATAAATTAGCTTTACTGTTACACGCCCCCCCCCAAAAAAAATTGTCACAATACCGTATTCTCAAAGTTGTCATATGATACACCGGAAGAACAACTAAAATAGAGACCCAACGAAGGACATAAAAATGGTTTGACTCTTTTATACTTTTAACGAGATGAAATGCTCAGGCTTATGGAATCAGTCCGATTTCATTCCACTTGCTACTGTTGCTCTGCCGCAAAAATTCACAGTTCTAATGCCACTGGATTTAGAGCGGGGGGAAATCCGAATGTAGTTTATGCATTATAGAGCAGCATCTCGATAGGTCTTAAAATAAATCACCACCTTTGCTTTTAAAACATGACTGATTCGGCTTTAGCTGCCAGTATTGGCATGTGTGTGTTAAGAATTCAACTTCCAAGGAAGAGGCCGAAGCATGAAGCAATAATTACTATACAGTTTTTTTGTTTGTTTTTTAAAGAGAAAAAAACAACTCTTTTTTTTTAACACAGCTATGTGGGAAAATCATTTTGGAAGAAAAAAAATCGATAACATTTTAAAGATGATG